>NC_053037.3:218195048-219424130 GCF_002575655.3 Aegilops tauschii subsp. strangulata | reverse complement strand
GAGCGTGGCCGGAGCGCGAGCTCCGTCGCTCGGCCACGGCGATCGGCAGAGGGAAGGGGAGGAGGAGGTCGAGGCTCACGGGGAGGTTGCAGGGCACGGGCAGTGGGGGTCGAGGAGGAGACGGAGTCGGCGCGTCGGCGGCGGGGAGGCAGTCCGGCGGGGACGGTTTGGCAAGGTGGCCGCGGCGGCAGCCGGCGGGGTCGAGCTCCCAAGCCCCGATCCGATCCAGACGAGGGAGGAGTGAGGCGTGCGACGGGGCGGCGCCGGCGACGTCGTCAGGTGAACGAGGACGACGGCGGGGCTGGCGAGGGGGGCCCCGGCGTAGTGGCCGCGGGGATCGACGGCGGCGTCGGGTCGATGGGATCGGGGGGTTTGCCCCGATCCAGATCGGGCAGAGGAGGGAGAGAGAGGAGTGCGAGGGGGGGAATGGGGATCGGGCTAGGGTTCCGGGGGGGATATGGAGAGGGAGTGGGCCGGCCAGTTGGTTGGGCCAGGCCTGCTAGGCCGGAGCCCGGGGGTTCTTTTCTTTTTTTTTGTTAGTTATTTTTCTGTTTTGTTTCTTTTCTTTTTATTTATCTTTCTTTTACTGTTTTACTTTTAGTTTTCTTTTATTTTAGTTTTATAAAAATTATCACTAGCACTTAAATTAATACTTTTAAATATACTATTGCCACATTAATCCTCAACCCAAATTAAAATAGTTTAATATTTTATAAAATTCAAAAGGCATTTATTTTAACATTTAAACCTCTATTTTAATTATTTTGAACACTTAAACATTTTATTAAATTTAGGTTTCTCCACCATTATTATCTATGCAATATTTGCTTCACTCCGAACATTTTAGTTTTAATATTTGAAAACTTTTATTGTTTGCTTGATTTTGAATCAGAATTTGAATCGGTTTCAAACTAACGCGAGATTAGTAACAGAAATCGAGGTGACGTGGTATCATTAGCAGAGGTTTGCTGTAGCTTGATTATCCGGGCGTCACAATTCTCCTCCACTACAAGAAATCTCGTCCCGAGATTTAAGGGGGGAGTAATGGGGAAAGGATTTGGTTACGAAATCCTAACGGATCTTCTCAATCTTGGCTGCTCTTCTCGAAGAGATTGATTCATTACATTGATGTCTTCATTCCACTGCTTCAGGTCATCATTATGAAGTCGTCAGCCTTTCTTCGGGGGTTCCTTCGTACTTACGAATAGGTAACGGGGCAGATCGGTCATGACAGAATGCTATAAGGGTAATAATCTGGGATTATCCCATGAATGAGCATATGAGTACCTCTCGGGTTAAACAATTTAAACACATCGAGAGTAAGGTTCGAAGGTACCATAAGAAGTTTCAAGCGGATAGACAATCGTTCGTTGTCGGAAATAGAGTGTGAAAGGGGTTTAGCACAACGGGAATAATTATTGTGTTTCATACCAGAATTGATGATCTCTCGGAAGGTAGCTCGTGAATTGCATACGAGGCCACACGCGAGGAACAATCTTGGGAACAAGGAGTGCAAGAGAGTCAGGTTTTGATCCTGTGGAACTGAGGGTTATGGGCCCACCATGTGGTTAAAGTAGGAAGGGCGGTGACATCTTGCACGATCATGATAGCAAGGCATGTCAGAGGGTAGCCTGTCAGTTATATGTCAGCAACATCGTCGGTACCAAGGGCGAGGGACGAAGAGAACCATTTTCCTGCTCGTTGAAACGAGGCGGACCAATAGGCAAAGTTCTCGTCCATCGGTGGTTCCCGGAATGTCACCAACAATAGTAACAGGGTCTTACTGACAGAGTTGTACACCGAGGTGTTTGCACAAGCATGGAATTAATACTGCTTAGATCATAACGATCTCCAGAAACGTTAAACCAACCAATGGAAAGGAAAATATGATTATCAGATTAAACAGAACAATGGAAAGGAAAATGTGTTTAAACACATATTTCAGGGGTATATCCTTGCCAAGGACAAGCAGAGCATGATATCCATGACTGGATATAATGTAGAAAACTCTTTAGGTACGGGAGAGAATTTTCATGACATTACCCATACAGCGGTGTTTGGATAATTGAGCAGGAAACATTTAGCATTGGGCTTCAAATGTTCCTGTTGAAAATTGGACTACCATAGACATGCTTCGAGATAGCATTGACATGGTCAACAGGTGAAGATCAGACTTTGGAAACAAAAAGGATCCATTAGGAACAACTTATAGAATAAGTCTTACAATTTCCTCACGGAAGAATGACTAACCTTGCCAAAAAGGAAACTATAACAATAGGTCCTCCGGCCAGGTGTGCTAGGCATGACATCACCTTACCGGGCCATATAAAGACCAATGTTATAACTCTTGGAAATATGTTCCAACCATCATATCTGACCGAGATTCAGATCTGATTGGTGTCAGGATACCTCAGACTCAGGATCCTGAGATAAAAAGATGCGACACGAATTGACGAGAAGACATCATAAGATTCTCGGGAAATGAATTATGGAAGCGAGTTCTGAAACAAAAGTTCATTAGTAAACCAAGGAGAGGGTTAGGAGGTGGCTAATGGACTCAGCGACATTCCATTGAGATTTCCAAAAGATGGGTTTCCACTATTATGTGAACAAGGAGATAACATTAGTCAGTGTAAATGATATAATGATGTATGCTCGAGGAAAAACATACACAATTAAACATTGGTTGAAAGGTGCACCCGAAATATGGGCTGGGTTGCACGACCAACGTCGGAATGGTGATTCAATAATCAATAGTCTAAAAATGAACGGCCGACCATTAACTTCAAAGGAATAAGGTTGCTAGAAGGGCAGAATCCAAACAACACAGTTCACCTGTTGGTATCCCAGTTAGAATCAACACGTGAACCTGGAAATGAATGGAGATGGCGAGAAGTATTACTATATCAGGAATTCTTAAGAGGCGGGGCAATCCTCACAACATCCTTGACATGAAGGACAGTAATACTTCAATGTAGAACATAACATAAGCTAGATAGGAAAGAGCTCCATAACATGATCAAGTCTGAATTGGAGGGGGGGCAATAACGTTGCCGATGATAACACAAATCATTGAGGGGCAAGGATGGTATTTCTCATCCTGAATTTCGACTGATATCCTGGAAGAGCTCAAAATGTTGGTGCTGATCACGACACATTTGTCGAGAGATTTCATGAAGATGTAATATATCGGCGATGACATCAAGTCAGAGGAATGATGAAAGCGATAGGTTAATGGAACCAAGGGTACGGCACAAACTTGAAATCAAGCTTGTTGTTCAAGGCAAACTAATATGACGAGGAAGATCGACGTAAGCTTAGCTCATCATCGAAAGTTGTGTTCCGGGAAGGACCGGGTAGCACAGTTAAAAAGTTTGCACGATAATGATATAGTCGATAAGGCTAGGAATGACTTGAAGGATTATTAAACTTGTAAGCAACAAGAATTACTTAGAGTTATTGAATTGGAGTGCGGAATCGATTCACTTATCGGTGTTCTCGAGTGACTAATAACTCAGAGCCCGTGGAAAATTGGAATCGGTGAGAATGTAGCACTTGATGAAAAACTCATAAGAAGTTATGCAGTTCCATGATAACCTCGAGATACCAGGGGGTAATACTCGACGACAGATCAAGGTAAAGGTTGGACTAGGGTATTGCCCTGCAGAAGACAAGTGCTCAAACTTGCACGCGAAACGGAACCAAGGAGAAACATGGTCGAAACCACGTCCACGGATACCAGATGAACTTATTACAAGGGGGTAATTATTATAAGAGAAGCTTCCATGATAGGATCTACATCGTGTCCATGGGCATGAACACAAAGGTTCAAGGTCGACTCCCACTTCTTCAATGCATAACCTTCCATTCGCCTCTCATATTTTGATAATGACATTAGTTGTTGAAAGTTTTTACCTGATGCAATACCAGATAAGTATGACCCGTGAAATCTTTCGGGTTCACACGTATTAGGGAAGGCGTAGGTTCAACCCGTCAGGGCATCTTAGGAACATATACCACAAACTTCAGAGTAAATAATACAAGCTCGAAAGTAGAGCATGGTTCACAAAGCAGGGGATACAATTTACCAAAGGCATCATGTATCCGAGGAAAAGCTCACAAGCTTATTTAATATGAAGGACATTGTCGGATAAAATCCGACAAAAGGGTCTGGTGGTCCACAAGGGATCTGATGTGAGCATCAGTACTCAACCAGAGGAAGAAAGAATACAAGGAGATCAGATTATAGAAACAATTGACTAACTCAAAGCTCAATGCAAAGGAATTTATAATTTCAAATTCAAGGGATCAGAAGCAAACGCTCTGATTGAGGATGAATAAGTCGAGTAAACTTACGGGTACAATCGATGGCAAATTTGATTGGTCGAGATCCAGCTCACGTTTAAAATGACGTCTGAGCCGGATGGGTGAATTCTAGGATTCGACGGAGGAATGCGAGCATCCTCAACATATTGAATCAACGGACTTAAAATGATAAAGACAAGGGATGCTAATAAGATTTCGAGACTTATGGGATTAACCATAATGCAAGCAAGCAAGAATTTCAAGAGCAACAGGCTGCTCAGGATTTTCGAAAGATCGAATGGTATTTCGAAGTCTTTTGCAAAACACATGAACAACTGGGAATGAGTAGATACTCGATAAGAGCGAGGAATTATCCGTAGGGGTATTCAAGTGGAAAGGAACTGCACGGCAGTATGCCTAAAGTATTCTCGAAACAATAGAGAGAATTTCGGTGCATCTTGTAATAACAAGATCAACTAGGGATGAATGTATGAATGATAAATGTAGGTAGTTATCCATAAGGATACATCGGTGGTAGGGAATTGTAAAAGCGATGCCACATAGTCTCGAGAGAACATCGTAGGGTGTCTTCGGAATCTTTTGGTGAAGCAATCGATCATCCGGTCCGAGGGGCTCTCCGGGAGAAAGTGATAACGAGATCCTAATGTTAGAATTAGCAAAATTCATTTAACCCGAATAGGAGAGAGTTCAGAATCCCAGAGTAAAGGTCGAGGAGTAAAAGATCCTAGTACCACCCAATGGCGACGTGGGCCCGTAAGACACACATCCATGTTAGTAAAAAGTTTTGCAATGTCTAGACTCGACTTCGGCCAAGGAGTGTGGAAGGGGGATTCCTACAGGCAGTCGGCTCTGATACCAACTTGTGACGCCCCGATTTGACCGTACACTAATCATGCACGCAAATGTGTACGATCAAGATCAGCGACTCACGAGAAGATATCACAACACAACTCTACAACATAAATAAGTCATACAAGCATCATAATACAAGCCAGGGGCCTCGAGGGCTCGAATACAATTGCTCGATCATAGACGAGCAAACATTTCTGAGTACAGACATAAGTTAAACAAGTTTGCCTTAAGAAGGCTAGCACAAAAGTAGCAACGATCGAAAAGGCAAGGCCTCCTGCCTGGGACCTCCTAACTACTCCTTGAAGCCGAACTCCATGTAGAATCATCCTCGGGATCTCTAGCTCCTGGACTCCAACATCTGGTTGCGTCAATCAGGTATAGAAAGGGGAAAACAGGGAGAAAAGCAACCGTGAGTACTCATCCAAAGTACTCGCAAGCAAGGAGCTACACTACATATGCATGGGTATATGTGTAAAGGGGCATATCAGTGGACTGAACTGCAAAATGCCAGAATAAGAGGGGGATAGCTATCCTGTCGAAGACTACGCTTCTAGCCATCTCCATCTTGCAGCATGTAGAAGAGAGTAGATTGAAGTCCTCCAAGTAGCATCGCATAGCATAATCCTACCCGGCGATCCCCTCCTCCTCGCCCTGTTAGAGAGCGATCACCGGGTTGTATCTGGCACTTGGAAGGGTGTATTTTATTAAGTATCTAGTTCTAGTTGTCATAAGGTCAAGGTACAACTCCGGGTCGTCCTTTTACCGAGGGACACGACTATTCGAATAGATAAACTTCCCTGCAGGGGTGCACCACATAACCCAACACGCTCGATCCCATTTGGCCGGCCGCGGAAGATCAACACGTCGCAGCCCCACCTAGGCTCAACAGAGAGGTCAACACGCCGGTCTAAATCCTATGCGCGCAGGGGTCTGGGCCCATCGCCCATTGCACACCTGCACGTTGCGTGCGCGGCCGGAAGCAGACCTAGCCTAGTAGGCGTTCCAGTCCAATCCGGCGGGCGCCGCTCCGTCGCTGACGTCAAGAAGAGCTTCGGCTGATACCACGACGTCGGGATACCCATAACTACTCCCGCGTAGATGGTTAGTGCGTAAAGACCAAATGGCCAGACTCAGATCAAATACCAAGATCTCGTTAAGCGTGTTAAGTATCTGCGAACGTCAACCAGGGCCAGGCCCACCTCTCTCCTAGGTGGTCTCAACCTGCCCTGTCGCTCCGCCACAAAGTAACAGTCGGGGGCCGTCAAGAGCCCAGGCCCACCTCTACTGGGGTGGAGCCACCTGTCCTTTCAGCCCCCTCATCAGAATCACTTGCGGGTACTCCTCGAGTCGACCCGACTTTAGTCACCACATGTGTCATGTATATAATGTATATAAGTATATACCCGTGATCACCTCCCATGTGATCACGGCCCGATAGTATAGCACAGCAGACGTACAAGAATGTAGGGCCACTGATGGAAAACTAGCATCCTATACTAAGCATGTAGGATTGCAGGTAAAGGTAACAACAGTAGTAGCAAGGACAGGCTATGCATCAGGATAGGATAAACGGAAAGCAGTAACATGCTTCACTACTCTAATGCAAGCAGTATAGAGAAGAATAGGCGATATCTGGTGATCAAGGGGGGGGCTTGCCTGGTTGCTCTGGCAAGAAGGAGGGGTCGTCAACTCCGTAGTCGAACTGGGTAGCAGCAGCGTCGGTCTCGTAGTCTACCGGAGAAGGAGAGGGGGAAGAAACAGTAAATACGGAGCAAACAAAGCATCACAAAACATAAGGAGGCAAAACGCGGTGCTAGGTATGCCCTAACGTGGTAGGAGGTGATACCGACGAAGGGGGGAAACATCCGGGAAAGTGTTCCCGGTGTTTCACGTTTTCGAGCAGAGGTGCCGGAGGTGAAATGTTGCAGTTACTATGCTAGGGACGCGTGGCGGACGTACGGGCTGCGTATCCGGATTCGTCCCGTCGTTCTGAGCAACTTTCATGTTGAAAATAATCTAATCCGAGTTACGGATTAAAAGATATGATTTTCTAAAGATTTTAATAATTTCTGGAATTTAATTAATTATTTAATTTAATTCGAAAATGGATTTATGACATCAGCATGATGTCATGCTGACGTCAGCAGTCAACATTGACCGTTGACCTGGTCAACCTGACAGATGGGTCCCACCTGTGAGGGACTGTTTAGCTAATTAACAGTGGTTAATTAGGTTAACTAGTTATTAGGTTAATTAAGTTTAATTAGTTTAACTTAACAGGATTAATTAAGTTAATTAGTTATCTTAATTAATTATCTTTATTATTTATTTTTATTAATTATCTTTATTATTTATTTATTTATTTTTATTAATTAATTATTTATTAACTAATTATTTTTATTAATTATTTATTTATTTTTATTAATTATTTTCTTTTAAAACGTTCTGGGCCGTGGGGCCCCAGGTCAGTGGCATAAGGGTTTTGCGGGTCGGGCGTGCTAGCAGGCGGGCCGTGGGCGCCCGATGGGCGCGAACGCCAGGTGCGGCTTCACCCGAGCGGTAGCGCCGGCGAGCAGGGTGGCTGCGACGCGGGTGGAGTGCGGCGAGGGAGGCCGGGCGAGCGGTGGCCGGAGTAGCCAGGTCACGCGCGGGTGGGGGGTGGTGAAGTGGGACGAGGCCACCGGCGCGGGGTGGTGAGCGGAACGGGACGCAGGGAAGTAGGGGGGTTGCGGCGGCTGCGCCGGGGTGGCGTGGGTGAGGCACACGCGAGCGTGGCCGGAGCGCGAGCTCCGTCGCTCGGCCACGGCGATCGGCAGAGGGAAGGGGAGGAGGAGGTCGAGGCTCACGGGGAGGTTGCAGGGCACGGGCAGTGGGGGTCAAGGAGGAGACGGAGTCGGCGCGTCGGCGGTGGGGAGGCAGTCCGGCGGGGACGGTTTGGCAAGGTGGCCGCGGCAGCAGCCGGCGGGGTCGAGCTCCCAAGCCCCGATCCGATCCAGACGAGGGAGGAGCGAGGCGTGCGACGGGGCGGCGCCGGCGACGCCGTCAGGTGAACGAGGACGAGGGCGGGGCCGGCGAGGGGGGGGCCCGGCGTAGTGGCCGCGGGGATCGACGGCGGCGTCGGGTCGATGGGATCGGGGGGTTTGCCCCGATCCACATCGGGCAGAGGAGGGAGAGAGAGGAGTGCGAGGGGGGGAATGGGGATCGGGCTAGGGTTCCGGGGGGGATATGGAGAGGGAGTGGGCCGGCCAGTTGGTTGGGCCAGGCCTGCTGGGCCGGAGCCCGGGGGTTCTTTTCTCTTTTTTTTGTTAGTTATTTTTCTGTTTTGTTTCTTTTCTTTTTATTTATCTTTCTTTTACTGTTTTACTTTTAGGTTTCTTTTATTTTAGTTTTATAAAAATTATCACTAGCACTTAAATTAATACTTTTAAATATACTATTGCCACATTAATCCTCAACCCAAATTAAAATAGTTTAATATTTTATAAAATTCAAAAGGCATATATTTTAACATTTAAACCTCTATTTTAATTATTTTGAACACTTAAACATTTTATTAAATTTAGGTTTCTCCACCATTATTATCTATGCAATATTTGGTTCACTCCGAACATTTTAGTTTTAATATTTGAAAACTTTTATTGTTTGCTTGATTTTGAATCAGAATTTGAATCGGTTTCAAACTAACGCAAGATTAGTAACAGAAATCGAGGTGACGTGGGATCATTAGCAGAGGTTTGCTGTAGCTTGATTATCCGGGCGTCACACATTTCCTGCCATGTCTTAACTGTGAACATTTTTTATTCTATTGTAATCCAGGTCTCTTTATTTGCCACTAAGAAATGGGATGAATCGACAACACTGTTGCTTATTGATACGTCTCTGTCGTATCTACTCTTCCTAATGCTTTTGCTCTTGTTTTGGACTCTAATTTGCATGATTTGAATGAAACTAACCCGAACTGACGCTGTTTTCAGTAGAACTACCATGGTGTTGTTTTTGTGCAGAAATAAAAGTTCTCGGAATGGAACGAAACTTTTTGAAGAATTGTTTTACAATAAAAGAAAATTACTGGAGCCAAGAACCACCGAAGAGGGGGCTCTGGTTGAGCACAACCCACCAGGGCGCGCCACCCCCTCCAGGCACGCCCAGGTGGGTTATGCCCACCTAGTGGCCCGGCAGACCCTAATTCCAACTCTTTAAATACCTATTTTCAGAGAAAAAATAAGATGGAGGAAGTTTCATCGCGTTTCACGATACAGAGTCGCCTCCACCTCCTGTTCTTCATTGGGAGGCAAGATCTAGAGTCCGTTCAGGGCTCCGGAGAGGGGGATCTTCGATCTTTGTCATAACCAACCCTCCTTCATCAACAATTCGATGATGCTCCCCACCGGGAGTGAGTAATTCCCTTGTAGGCCAGCTGGTCGGTGAGGAGTTGGATGAGATTGATCATGTAATCGAGTTAGTTCTATTAGGTCTTGATCCCTAGTATCCACTATATTCTGAGATTGATGTTGTTATGACTTTGCCATGCTTAATGCTGGTCCCTTTGGGCCGGGTGCCATGATTTCAGATCTGAACCATTTATGTTTTCGCCATTATATCTATGTTCTAGATCCGATCTTGCAAGTCATATTCACCTATTACGTGTTATGATCCGTAAACCCCGGGGCGACCGTAGTATGAGGAGTTCATGTATTCATTATGTGTTAATGCTTTGTTCCAGTTATCTATTAAAAGGAGGCCTTAATATCCCTTAGTTTCCTTATGGACCCGCTGCCACAGGAGGGTAGGACAAAAGATGTCATAGAAGTTCTTTCCATAAGCACGTATGACTATTTATGGAATACATGCCTACATTATATTTATGAAGTGGAGCTAGTTTTGTATCGCCCTAGGTTATGACTATTATATGATGAATATCATCCAACGATTCCATCGATCCAATGCCTACGAATTTCCCTCATATTGTTCTTGCTAAGTTACTACTGCTACTGTTACTGTTACACTTGCTACAAAATCATTGCTATCACTGTTACCGTTACTACTGCTGTTACCACTACTATCAAAACACTCATACTACTTTGCTACTGATCACTCTGCTGCAGATATTTAATCTCGAGGTGTGGTTGAATTAACAACTAAGCTGCTAATACTTGCAAATATTCTTTGGCTCCCCTTGTGTTGAATCTATAAATCTGGGTTGAGTACTCTACCCATGAAAATTGTTGTGATTGTCTATACTTGTGGGTTATCACTTATATGTGCAAAGCATGTTATCTGTCTGCTTTTTTCTCTATCAGGTTTATATCAGTGACGCCAAGAACTACCATTGATGCTATGCAGCAAGAGTTGGATATAGATGTCAAACAAGTGCAGTCATCAACTTGCTCAAATGCTTGCGCTGCAGCTCCCAGGAAGGGCTAACCTTTCTTAAACTGTGTTGAAGTGATGTTGGTTCTGTACATTATTTTAGACGGCACGTTTATTTGCACTGGTGGCGTCCTTTGATGCCCAGTGTATGTAATTTGTTGTCTGGTTGTGCTTTATTATCCCTGGCGATGAACTTTTATGCCCAATGCATGTAATATGTAGTAATTTTTTGTTGTATAGTCTAAGTATATTCTTCATCATGATGTTGTAATTTAGTTTCTGTATATGCTATCGTCGCTCCCTGAAAAGGCCGTAAGCTTTCATGGAGCACAATGGGCCTAAAAGTTCTGTTTATTATGTAAAAAGTTTACGGTACTAAAACTGGTCGGCCCACCAATCGCCGTAAATGGGCCGAAACGTGGGCCTACAATCATGTCTGGCCAATAGCAGGCCTAGACGTAAACTCACCGACTACTAGTTTCGGGACTTTAACAGGCCGAGTAAACCAGTTGCCTAAGTTGGGCTAGAAAAAAGAATGGGCTTTTAATAGTTTGAAAAGTAGATTTGGCCTGAACAGTGTTGGAGGCCCATGATTGGCTCAACCACAAGACGGGCCGTTAACAGGCCAAAATATTTGTCGGACCACAGTTGGCCGAATAACCTAATGGGTCGTAAGCAGGCCAGATGCAAAGCGGGCCATCATTAGGCCTAGTTATCTCACATGCCTTTAATGGGCCAATAGTCAGGTTGGGCTAAAATATATCCACGAAGACTACGGGCCTTTAAGAGGCCGAAAGTCACTTCAGCCCAGAAATAGGCCCACATGCAGCATAGGCCATTAAATGGTCGAAAGTGAAACCAGGCCGACAATGGCCCATATGTACCAATGGCCATTAACAGGCCGAAATCAATATTAGGCTGAACTATTACCTGGGCCTTTAAGAGGTCGTACTTCAAATGGGCCCCCAATGGGGCCGAAAGCACAGTGCGTATTAACGGACCAGATCATATATGGGACATAATTTGGCCCAAAGAATGTGAGGCAATTAACGAGTCAGATCCTATATGGGCTATCATTTGGCCCAAAACATGGCAGACTCTTAATGGGCCAGATCTGATGTGGGCTATCATTTGGCCCAAAACGTGACAGACATCTAACCGGCCGGATCTTATGTGGGTCGTAATTTGGCCCAAACCATGGCATGCTGTTAACAGGCCGGCCCAGTAGAGTATAACAACATCTTTTGGGCCCTTGGTTGGGCCATCCTTTTTATCTTAGATGGGCTACTGTTGGGCCCTGCCACGTGACGAGGTAACATAGGCGGGTTCCCTCCAATGTACGGATGACATCTATCCAACGCTAAGCTGACACGTGGATCATCCGGCGAATGAGAATTTTACACCTGGAAAATCCCCATTGGTTCGGGCTATTAATGGGTTATCGGATCCACACCGGAACCCACACTACTGGAATTAGCTTATTTGCCGTCTGCCAGTTCTTTGCCGTTTGCTGGCTGACGGCAAAGAAGGTGTTTGCCATCCGCTTACATAAAACGGACGGCAAAGAACTGGCTGATTTTGCCGTCAGCTGGCGGACGACAAAGAGAGAGGTGGGCCCCACTAACGAGCTGCTCAGAAAAAACCTAACGGCCCCCTCTTTGTCGTCTGCTAGCGGACGACAAAGAGCAAAAAAGCAGACAGCAAAGGGGGGCGGACGGCAAAGAATTGACCTAACTAACGGAGTCCCACCCCGCCCGCCTCTCTCTCTATTTCTGTCTCCTCCCCGACGACCACCGCCACCCGCCGCCGCCCCCGCCACCCGCCGCCGCCCCCACCACCCGCCGCCGCCCCCACCAACCGCCGCCGCCCCTTGCCCCGCAACCCGCCCACCCACCACCCCTCGCTCCGTCGCCCCGACCACCCGCCGCCCCCCTTGCCCCACCACTCGCCGCCGCCCCCATGCCCCGTCGCCCCTCGCCCCGCCGCCCGAACGGCCCACCGCCGCGGCGCCCCGCCGCCCGAACGGCCCACCGCCGTGGCGCCCCGCCACCCCACCACCTGCCCAGCGCCCCGGAGTCGTGCGGCCCCCGTCGCCACCGCCACCCTGCCGCTGCAAAGCCCCAACAAACGCCATCTCCGGTGAGTTTTTTTTTGTTGTTTAATTGTTAGATTAGACTAGATATGTGTTAGTGTTAGATTTAGTGCTAGATTATATTATATTAGACTACTGCATGGGTTTTAGTTAGTTACTTATTAATTAAAAGAAGTAGAAAAAAGATGAAAAAAGAAGAAGAAGAAAAGAAGAATTTGTAGAAGGGGGAAGAAGAAGAAGAAGAAGAAGAAGAGGAGGAGGAGGAGGAGGAGAAGGAGAAGAAGAAGAAAAAGAGGAGAAGATGAGAAGAAGAAGAAGAAGAAGAAGAAGAAGAAGAAGAAGAAGAAGAAGAAGAAGAAGAAGAAGAAGAAGAAGAAGAAGAAGAAGAAGAAGAAGAAGAAGAAGAAGAAGAAGAAGAAGAAGAAGAGGAAAAAGGAAAATAAGGAAGAAATAAAAGAGGAAGAAGAGAAGGAAAGAAGAAGAAGATGGAAGGAAAGAAGAAGATGAAGAAGAGAAGGAAAGAAGAAGAAGGAGAGAAGGAAACACTGTCGGTGTCAAAACCGGCAGATCTCGGGTAGGGGGTCCCGAACTGTGCGTCCAGGATCGATGGTAACAGGAGACGGGGGACACGATGTTTACCCAGGTTCGGGCCCTCTCTATGGAGGTAATACCCTACTTCCTGCTTGATTGATCTTGATGAATATGAGTGTTACAAGAGTTGATCTACCACGAGATCCTAATGGCTAAACCCTAGAAGTCTAGCCTATGAGTATATGGTAATGAATCTGTCCTATCCGGCCTATGCTCTCTGGTTTCTATAGACACCGGAGAGATCTATGGTTACATGAGGTCGGTTACATAAGAGGGAATCCTCATAATCGGTCGCCTAGCTTGCCTTCCACGCCAAGTAGAGTCCAATCCGGACACCGGTATAGTCTTCGGTCTTCGTGTCTTCATAGCCCATCAGTCCGGCCCATGGATAACAGGCCGGACGCCCGATGACCCCTTAGTCCAGGACTCCCTCAGTAGCCCCTGAACCTGGCTTCAATCACGAGGAGTCCGGCGCGCAGATTGTCTTCGGCATTGCAAGGTGGGTTCCCCTTTTTCCGAACTCCAAGATGGTCTTCAGATGTAATGATTATATCCGGACCAGTCACACACCATGCACGACCGCAGAGAGAATATATATATATTCCACACGAGTTCTATCCGCTGTCAGCTTCCGGCAACGCGATATCATGCCCGTCCGGTCATAATTTCGAACCGTTTTTCTTCTGCCATCCCACGTTCCAAAATGCGGTTGCTACTGGCATGTCTTGTCGAAGCAGAGATCGTGTCCCCCTATTGCCGGATTCTCATCAATGAGGGCATGGGTAACCCAACCATGCCGTTTACACGGCCCTTGGGAATAGGCGAGTTTAAGGCGAGTAGAGAGGCGTTTGACATTCGCGGCCTCTATAAGGGGGCAAGGACTCCCTTCTTCCACCCACGCCCTTTCTCTTCCTCAGCCCTTCCGTTCTTGAGCTCCAGCGCCCAAGCCGTAGCTTCTCTCTCATTCGAGAGAATACTCCAAAGATGTCCGGGTCCGGAGCTGGAGGTAAGTGGATGGCCTCTTCCGTCAAGAAGAAGGACATCAAGGAGCTCCGGGAGGCCGGCTATCTGGCCAAAGAGATCGCTCATCGACTCCCGGCCAAGGGACAGATCGTCCCCACTCCCGAGCCCCACGAGAGGGTTGTGTTCCTTACACATTTCGTCCGTGGGCTTGGGTTCCCTCTTCACCAATTCGTCCGCGAGTTGATGTTTTACTATGGGCTGGATTTTCATGACCCAGCCCCCAACTTCATCCTCAACATTTCGGCGTTTATCATCGTCTGTGAGGCTTTTCTCCGCATCCCGCCTCACTTCGCCCTATGGCTGAAGACCATCAACGTGAGGCCGAAAGTTGTGCGCAGCCAGCAAGCAGAATGCGGAGGCGCTATGGTGGGCAAGATGCCCAACGTCACTTGGCCCGAAGGTTCGTTTGCGGAGACGGTGAAGGGGTGGCAATCGGGGTGGTTTTATATCACCGAGCCGCGCGATGCCAACTAGGCGGCGGCCCCGAATTCCGATCTGGAATCCCGATGCAGCTCACTTCTTGGCAAGAGCGGGGCCTAACCTGGGGTCCCTTGGCCGAGCTGACAGGGCTCCAGACGTGCATTCAGAACATGATAGAGAATAAGATCAAGCTTGTCACCGTAGTCCAGGTTATGCTTGTTCGTCGGGTCCTTCCGTGCCAACGACGAACTTATAGTTTGTGGGAGTT
Source organism: Aegilops tauschii subsp. strangulata (assembly GCF_002575655.3). Lineage (NCBI taxonomy): Eukaryota > Viridiplantae > Streptophyta > Magnoliopsida > Poales > Poaceae > Aegilops > Aegilops tauschii. The sequence continues at coordinate 219,409,188 of NC_053037.3, read as the reverse complement.
CGACCCGGCCAAGCACCAGATGCTACTGGAGCTCTTCGGCACAACGCACGAAGAAATCTTGTAACACCCCGCATGTAACTTGCCATATTTGTAACTCCGACTCTTGCCATTTTCAGCTATGTGCTATGATATTCCTTTCGTGGTCGGGTTTTGTTTTTCGTTTTGCATTTTTTTCATGTCATGCATTTCATATCATGTCATCATGTGCATTGCATGTGCATACATGTTCGTCTCATGCATCCGAGCATTTTCCCCGTTGTCCGTTTTGCAATCCGGCGCTCCCATCTCCTCCGGCGCACCCCTCTTTGTTTTCTTTCGTGACCGGGTGTCAAACATTCTCGGAATGGACCGAGGCTTGTCAAGTGGCCCTAGTATACCACCGGTAGACCACCGGTCAAGTTTCGTTCCATTTGGAGGTCGTTTGGTACTCCAACGGTTAACCAGATAACCGCAAAGTCCATTTGTGTGTTACAGCAAAACCCCCCTCAAAACCAGCCCAAAACCCACCAAACTCTCTTCCATGCTGTAGTTCGTTCGATCACGATCGTGTGGGAAAAAACCGCACCTCATTTGGAGCCTCCTAGCTCCCTCTACCTATTTATATGTGAGCCCTCCCGAAAACGATCGCAGATGAAACCCTAGCCCTCTTCCACCTCGCGCCCGGACAATTTTCCCCGCCGCCGGACGTGTCCGCCGCCTCCGCCCGACGAATCCACGGCCGCCACGTGCGTCTCCGCCGCCGTCCGCCACGCCGGCCGCCCCTCCCTCCTTCTTCTCCGGCGAGCCGAGCCGCTACCCCGACGAACCTCTCAGATCCAGATCCAAAATCCCGTGCGTTGACTTTTTCCCGAGACCCCGATTTTTCTGAAGTCCTTAAGATTTCTCAGCAAGTACCCTTGTTCATAGCATCGTAACTCTCTGTTCATAGCTCCGTTTCGTACGTTTAATATATTGAATTGTTCGTCTCGTGATGCTATACATTTTGTTCAATTGCACCATCTTCAGTAGAGGCCATCTTGATGCCCAAATCTCTGTTGCAAGAGTGCTAGTTGCTGTTATCTGCTGGTTCCTAGCAGCACTTCGAATTTTGTTATTCTTGCATCATTTAATCTGTGCATCTTATGGGTATGAGCTCTACATGTGTTTTGTTGTATGCCATGCCATCTTTCTAAGGATGTATGCCATGTATTTTTGTGATCTTTGTGGTGACTAGCACAAGCATGCAAACTAGGCTCCGTAATGTTTCTGATTTCAGGGACTTGTAATTTCTCCAAGTCTTTGTCTGCTGTTATTTTGTTGCCATGTACACTTGATGCTACAGAGAGATCCATGCATATTTTGGAGATGTTCAGTAAGGATGTTTTGTAGATATTTTTGTAATTGATCCATTCCTGCCATTGTTTGCAATTATGGAGTGCCATAGCATGACTTAATCTTGCTCTACTTTTGCTATAAAATATTTCTGGCAGATTCTTAACATGATATTCATTTTTTCCAAGCTCATTGTAGTTGATCCATACATGCTATGTATTTGCTCTTGCCATGGATAGCTTCATAAACTTGCCATCTTGCTGTCGGTATGCTTGTTTTGTCATGCATTTCTTTGTGGTGAGTGCATCAAGCTCACTAAGTCTGAAACCTGATAACGAAACTTGCTATGTTTACAAGGTTGCCATCATATCTTCTGGTCCTTTTTTGGATTATGGTCTGTAAGGGACGTTTGTCATATGCATTTAGTAGTATACTTCCATGCCTTGTTTGGCCATGTTAAGTTCCTGTAGCATGTTAATTTCGTGCTCTGAACATTGCTACTTGATGCGGTTTTCTGCCATGTCCAGTATTTCACCAAGTCTGTGAACCTGTTATCTTTTGCACTTTTGCCATGCTTGTTTAAGCTTGTTATTTTGTGAACTAGCCATAGCTCAGTGTTCATCTTTTGTCAAGCATCTCCTGTAGATCACTGCCATATGCTTTGTTGCTATGTTGGAGTGCTGTAGCATTGTTGCTTGTTGCATTTTAAGTGCTATCGTGCTGTTAATCGCAGATTCGTGTCATTCTTGTTTTGCTTGCCATTTGCAAACCGTGCATCCGTTTCCGGTGATCTTTATATCGATTTCGACCGAAATCATCTCATCTTTCCAGTGGCATGCTTGGTTTGCAAGTTACTGCCTTGTTCATCATTTTCCTTCCGGAGCACGCATATGCATCGCATATCATATCTCGCATATCATACATGTTTTGCATCATGTTGCTTGTGCTTTTCTCGTGATTGATTGTGGTTCCGTTGCTTGTGTTCTTGTCTTGGGTAGAGCCGGGAGACGAGTTCGTGAACGAGGAACTTGTTGAGTACGCTTACGAGGATCAAGCTCTCGACAACTCTGAGAACCTTGCAGGCAAGATGACCACCCCTCAAAATCACTTCTATCTTTGCTTTGCTAGTTGTTCGCTCTATTGCCATGCTGCGCTTCCTATCTTTTGCTATTATCATGCCTCCCATGTTGCCATGTCAGCCTCTAACCATCCTTTCCCAGCAAACCGTTGTTTGGCTAAGTTACCGCTTTTGCTCAGCCCTTCTTATAGCGTTGCTAGTTGTAGGTGAAGATGAAGTTGGTTCCATGTTGGAACATGGATATGTTGGGATATCACAATATCTCTTATTTAAATTAATGCATATATATTTATTTGGTAAAGGGTGGAAGGCTCGGCCTTATGCCTGGTGTTCTGTTCCACTCTTGCCGCCCTAGTTTCTGTCATACCGGTATTATGTTCCTTGAGTTTGCGTTCCTTACGCGGTTGGGTGATTTATGGGACCCCCTTGACAGTTCGCCTTGAATAAAACTCCTACAGCAAGGCCCAACCTTGGTTTTACCATTTGCCACCTAAGCCTTTCCCCCGGGTTTTCGCGAGCCCGAGGGTCATCTTATTTTAACCCCCGGGCCAGTGTTCCTCTGAGTGCCGGTCCAAACTAGAGCACCGTGCGGGACCGTCTGTCGTGGAATTGTCACGGCAGATGTCCTCGAGCTAGGACTTAGTCGTGGAGCCATCGCAACTAGGAAGCTTGAAGGGGTTATGTGGGACAAGGAACACGAGGATTTATACTGGTTCGGCCCCTTACGGTGAAGGTAAAAGCCTACGTCCAGTTTGAGGTGTTATTGATTAGGGTTACGATCGCCAGGGAGCTAAACAGCTATGCCCGGCTCTCGATCAGATTGTGGTCGCCCTTAAACCGCTGCCGGGTCCTCCCTTTATATAGGGAGGCTGACGCCCAGCAGCCCTTGGAGTCCCGGCCGGCTCATAAGAGCGTCCGGCTCGGACTCTAAACAATACTTGCCTTACACTACAAGTCTACTATAACAATGATTGTAACTACGGGCTTTAAGCCATATCCGGGTCTCAGCCCATCTCTGGCCCATCATCTTGAAACTTAGCTCCGGGCTTCTGGCAATGATCATCCGAAGAGTAACCCGGCCCCTCCTGGCGGGTGACTCTAAGGTCTATATCCTCAACAGTAGGCCCCAGATTGACTTGAGCCGGCTCAGGTCAATCTTCAATTCTGCCGACAGAGAAAATCTCCGGCTCACCATTCATGTAAAGACCATAACCCGGAGTGACATCATCCTCTGGACTCCGGATAATCCGCTGTGACTTCATCCTCCATTAAGTCCGTTTTTTACTCCGCCAGATCCGCAACGGATCTTTGCTTTTACTGTCTTCCCGAAAATCGAGGCGTCGTAAGGGGGAGATAACCATGCCGTGGTCTCCTTGAATCTTGCGCCCACTTATGACCCTGCCTTATAAATAGGCCGGCCCAACACTTCTCTTCTCACGCTCTCCTTCTTCCTCCTCGCGCCGTCGCTCCTCTGCCTGAGCTCTGCCACTGCCGCCGCCGTCGCGCCCCTGGTCTTCATCAACCCGGCCGCTGCATCACCCTGATTCGGACCAGATTCACGGCAGCGACCTCCGCTCTTTCAAACTCCGGTGAGTCTCCGTTGCCCTGTCCGATAGATCTACGGTAGGGTTCATCTTGTGTTCTTCGCGTTCATCACCATTGCCGCAAACCTCAGTAGCTCTTGTAGACACCACACTCGGTTGATCTTTTACCTTGCATAAAGTCAGTGCGGTAGATGTTTGGGATCCATTTCACCTGCAAAAACCCTCTTTTTACTGCATAAGAACCATGTTCAATCCTCAAGAACTTCTTCTGCCTCTGTTTTTTAGGTCTAGAAAATTTTCATTACACCCAACCAGTTTGATCCGAAAAAGTTACTGCAATATGTGAAATCTGTTTTACCACACTTAATAAAAACTGCAGCCCTTGAATCTTGGCGGCTTATATTTCCGACTTAAAGAAAACACGCGCCGTAGAACTTTCCGGTTTAAAGAGAACCATGCTCTGTAGAATCCTCCGGCTTAACTGCAGTAAGCCGTAGATGACCAACTTATCCTGAATGCCCCTACGGCTTAGATAACCCACCGTATCTGAATATATATCATTAATCCCCTTCATAAGCCGCCATTGTAGTTTGAATGATAATCTCCGGCTTATAATTAACCCGGACACTTTTCTCTTTATCATAGAACACCAACCTTCACCATGCCTCCCAAGGCTCCCATCACTTGCAACTGGATGAAATCCAACGTTACTGACGACACCCTGGCCAACTTCGTTAAGTCCGGATATCTGCCCAAGAAGGAAGTGATGTCCTACCGTGCCCCTGATCCGTCCGAAGAAAGACCACAGCCGAGGGACGGGGAGGTAGTGATCTTTGCGGACCATATGAGCCGGGGCTTCGCACCGCCCGGCTCAAAATTCTTCCGGGACGTGCTCAACTTTTTTGACCTTCGGCCTCAGGATATAGGACCCAACTCCGTATCCAACATCTGCAACTTCCAAGTCTTTTGTGAAGTGAACCTTGGAGAGGAGCCCAGTTTGCTGCTTTTCAGAGAACTGTTCTACTTAAACCGCCAAAACGAGTGCGCGCACGGGCCAAGTCTGGAATTAGGCGGCATCTCCATCCAACGGCGCAGGGACTGTCTATTCCCTTACGCAGAGCCGCCAAGTCACCCCAAGGACTGGAATATGACTTGGTTCTACTGCCAAGACACGTCCCCGGCTGACGAGAGCCCGCTGCCCGGTTTTCGCCCAACACACCTAGAGCCGACTCATCCGCTATCCGACAAGCTGACTGCCACGGAACGCCAGCCTCTGCTTCCAACGATCAATAAGATCAAGGCTCTGCTAGGCAACGGTCTGAACGGAATAGACCTGGTCCGGGTCTGTATCTCATGGCGGGTGATCCCATTGAGCCGTCGCCCCGGCTTAATGTGTGAGTACGCCGGGCGAAAGGATGACCCGCAGAGGCACAGTCACAATGATCTTCCAGAAGACGTTGCTGAAGAAGAAACCAAGGCTCTGTTAAACGAGATCCTGGCAGACTGTGGAAGAACCGGGCTAGCCCCGTTCTGCAAGATGAATCCAGCCCCAGCGGTAAGCCGCTGACTTTAACCTTTCAACTTCCTTTGCATGTCACCTTGCTCTGAACCATTTTAAAAATTCATTACTGTATTTCTCAGGCTGATGATAAATTCTGGCGGGTCAAGTATGACCATGAGGCGGCCAAGAAGGCCAGGAAGGCGAAGAAAGCCGCCAAGAAAGCCGCCCCTCGCAAAAATGGAAGCAGACCCACTGCTTCGGAGCTGCTGCAATTAAGCGACAGCTCCGAGTCAGAGGTAACCCTTAAACCTTTAAACTCTTGCCATATTTGTTGTTTGCTGTTGTCCGCCTTATCAACATTTTGCTTATTGACAGGATGACACCGGCGCCAGTAACCCGGTGATTGAAGAGGTAACATCACTTTCCTCCGACTCGGAGCCTTTGCCACAGCTGAAAGTCCGAAGAGTAACCCGGAAAGTAAGCTTTTCTCATCCATTAGCTCATCAAGACCCTCAATTTCTTTTGAAGCAGCAGGTTCACGAAAGCCGGCGTCACACCCGGGCCCGCAAGGACACCGACCTCTCCGCCGGGTTACCCGACGCAACAAGGAAGCGTCGCACTGAGGTTTTTTCTCACCTGTACCCTTTTCATCCGTTGGCGGGTGTCATCCGTCAGCCACTCAACTCTTCTGACTCCAATTATCAGGAGACCTCCCCCTCTTCGGGTGACTCCATGCAGTCAAGTCTGCCGGCCTTCAAGACTGCACCCGGGTAATAACAATCTCCTTACATTATCTATCTGTATTTACTCTTTGTATGCCTAACATTTCTGCCTTCTCAGTGCCCAGGCAAAGCTCACCAAAAGAGCAAAGAAGACCAGGTCATCCGGAGTACCGGACTTGCCTGAGCCGGAGGCGACGGCTCAAGAGCCGCCAGCTGCCTCCGCCCCCGAAGCCACCATTCCCATGGACACAGCGCTTGAAGCCCCTGCCCCGACCACCAAGACAACGACCGAAGCGTCGGTTAACCCGGAGGCCTCCGGCTCAGCCCCACCAGCTAACGACCCGGACGTGGTAATTACCCGGACGGAGTATGTTGAGCCGGGGAGGCCGACCGTGCTGGCCAAATGCTCCGCGAAGGGGGAGTTGCTGCAACCCCACCGGGTGAATCTGGATCTTTCCAGCTACACCGACTTAAGCATTGGAGAGCTCGTCTCAGGCTACATCAGCCAAGTTCACAAGAGCCGGGATGCCGAGATCGCCATGGTCAACCAGATCCAACAAAAATCTGAGGTATCCTTCTGCTGTCTTCTTACTTTCTGCATAGTGACCCTTGTCATGCTAGCCCCCAAGTCGACAACTTATACTTGAATATGTTGTAGACTTAGGTCCGGTTTATTAAACTAAGCCGGCAATACGTAGATAGATACGTTCAATATGCATTAGCCCCCAAGTGCCAAGTGTCTTTGCTTGGAAAGCGCTTGGGACTTATAGAATGACTGTTAATAACCCAGAAATATATGCAGGCTGTTGGCAAGAAATTTGAGTCGGACCTTGCAGATCTCAAGAGCCGGCTAAAGACACAAGAGATGGAGACCCGGAAGGCAAACGCCAAGTTTGTCTCCAGCATCGCCGCTCAAGAGAAGCTGAAGACCGAATTCGATGCTGAGCGGAAGGCCTGGGCTGAGGAGAAAGCCGCACTGGTGACCCGGGCAGAACAGGCGGAGAAGGCCCTCACTGAGAAGACCGCTGAGCTCTCCGGCCTAAAGCGCCAGGTTTCCCAAATGGTGGCTGCTATCTTCGGTAAGTCGCCTTGCCGGCTTTCATCAAGTATGTATATGTTTTGATTCATCCTTGTCACCGGCTCATCTGATCTTTATTAAACAGGTCCCAGGAGTGCCAACCTCAACCAGAGCGTGGTCACCAAGTTAAAGGCCGTGTACACCCTGGTGGAACAACTCTACACCGGGTCACAGCGCGCCTTAGCTATGGTGGCCCTATCCAACGAGGTGCCAACCCATCTGGCCGAAGTCCTGCGCCGGCTCGCCGTTCTGCCACAGCGGATCCAGGAGCTACGCCGAGCCTCCGCAAGAGCCGGAGCAATTGCCGCGCTGAGCCGGGCCAAAGCCTTCCTGCCGGAGCTAGACCCGGCAGACATCGCCCTGGGTTACCCAAGCCTGAAGGAAGACGGCTCAGCCTTCGACCAGAAGGACTTCGCGGCATGTGTGAAGGCTGTACGCCCGGTGGCCACCATCATCGGGAACGACACCGACTTAACCAAGTATCAGCCGGGGTACAACACGGAGAATCAGAGGATTCCAACCCCTCGCTATGAAGCTCTCAATCTGATTCCTCCGGCTCGCCAGCACACCTTCGCCCCGGAGATTGACCCGGCCGGGTTAATTGACGAAGAAGCCCAGTTCAAAGCTCTCAGCGGCATCAACTGGAAGTCGTCAACCTTCGAGGTCTTGGGATCAGCCAGAGCAGAAGACAGGAACGAGCCGGGGACTTCAACTCAGCAGGCATCATAAAGCGGCTGGCGGTTCACCGAACAACGCTCCATCCTTGAAACTTGATGAATTTTGTAATAGAATAGGTGCAACAATTTATCTCTGCCGTGCCATCGTGCATGTAATGAATGCTGAAATCCCTTGAAGTTATCCTTTTGGTGTTCCTCCGGGTCATAATTATCCCTTTGTCCTTCTCAACCTTAAAAGGTGCCCTTAAGTATCTGCATAGAAAGGCAAATCACAAGTCTCAAGGCGGCTTACCGCCCTGAGAATCAGGTGTTTGAGATGGATAACCCGGAATATGAATCAAAAAAGGACTGGTCCTTAGTTACATTCTGAACATAGCCATGATAACACACTTAACGGCCTGTAAACATACTTCCGGATTAAATAACCCGGGTAGCACGGTTGGTATCTTAACTCTAATTGCCTTGATGACATCCATGATGTTCAATTAACAAGATAAACCCCAAAATTAAGCCGGCAAGTGAAACCCGGCCATGCACACTTTGTCATAATCACAGTAAACTTGTGATAAATCAGAACTTAGGGGCTGCCAGTTCGAATACGACCGGAGACCCGGCCCAAAAGGGGTTAAGCCAAGATTCGGATACGATCATATAGCCCCCAATGGGTGTGGCGATGCCAATCAAGAGGGTACCGACAGCTATGTTCTCTTGGGTTCGAATACGACCCATGTTTGAACAGGAAGCCCCCAAGTGATTCTTAAAATTGTTTAACGACGCTGATTCGAATACGATCCACGTCGGTTCTCAGAGGGGTTAAACTGTGATTCAAATATGATCAAAGTTAACTTCCCAATGAGCTCCGCACTTTGCCAATCACGTGGGTATCGACATCTATGTTCTCTTTGGTTCGAATACGACCCATGTTTGAACAGGAAGCCCCCAAGTGACCTTACTGCTTACAGCTAGACTCAAATACAATCATAAGCCGGATCCTCCTTTAAATCAGCATGTAAGAAATAACACACGCATAATTGGGGGAGAAAAAAGGACAGAGGCCCTGCTTTATTGCTTATCATAGTATATACATGTCTGAGATAAATATGTACACCACGAGAGCCGGCAGCTCAAGTGTAGTAAGGCCGAAGCTGAGCTATATTCCATGGCCGACGGGTCTCCTCCTCAGATTTACGCGAATCTTTATGCTCCCGGATATCAACGAGGTAATATGACCCGTTGTGCAAGTTCTTACTGACCACAAAGGGCCCTTCCCAAGGTGGGGATAACTTGTGTGCATCTGTTTGATCCTGGATGAGCCGGAGCACAAGGTCGCCTTCCTAGAATACCCGGGATTTGACCCGGCGGCTATGATAATGGCGCAGGTCTTGCTGGTAAATCGCTGAACGGGCTGCTGCCACATCACGTTGTTCGTCCAACAAGTCCAGAGCATCTTGGCGCGCCTGTTCATTATCCGTCTCAACATAAGCCGCCACACGAGGTGAATCGTGACGGATGTCGCTGGGGAGGACTGCTTCCGCTCCATAAACCATGAAGAAAGGCGTGAAGCCAGTAGACCTGTTAGGAGTAGTGTTGATGCTCCATAAGACGGAGGGCAGCTCCTCCACCCAACAACCCGGCGTCCGTTGCAAAGGGACCAAAAGCCGGGGTTTGATGCCCTTCAGAATCTCCTGGTTAGCTCTCTCAGCTTGACCATTGGACTGGGGATGAGCCACTGAGGAAACATCAAGTCGGATATGCTCCCGTTGACAAAATTCTTCCATAGCGCCCTTGGATAAATTGGTGCCATTGTCAGTTATGATGCTGTGCGGAAAGCCGAAGCAGAAAATCACCTTTTTCATAAATTGAACCGCCGTGGCTACATCGCACTTGCTAACTGGCTCAGCCTCCACCCACTTCGTGAATTTGTCCACGGCCACCAAGAGGTGGGTCTTCTTATCCTTGGACCATTTAAAAGGCCCAACCATATCAAGCCCCCAGACCGCAAAGGGCCAAGTGATTGGGATCATCCTCAACTCCTGAGCCGGCACATGAGCCCGTCGTGAGAACCTTTGGCAACCATCACATTTACTGACCAAGTCCTCTGCATCAGCGTGAGCTGTCAGCCAATAAAAACCATGACGGAAAGCCTTGGCCACAAGAGATTTTGAACCGGCATGATGGCCACAATCCCCTTCATGGATCTCACGCAAGATCTCTTGACCTTCCTCAGGGGAGATACAACGCTGAAACGCCCCTGAAACACTGCGATGATGCAACTCGCCATCAATGACAATCATTGACATAGCCCGCCGGGTTACTTGCCTGGCCAGAGTTTCATCCTCAGGCAACTCTCCCTGGGTTATATAAGCCAGATATGGCATTGTCCAGTCTGGTATGACATGAAGAGCCGCCACCAGTCGTGCCTCCGGGTCAGGGATAGCCAAGTCCTCTTCTGTAGGCAACTTAACCGAGGGGTTATACAAGACATCCAGGAAAGTGTTAGGCAGCACCGGCTTTCGCTGAGAGCCTAGCCGGCTTAAAGCATCAGCCGCCTCGTTCTTCCTGCGATCAATGTGCTCCACTTGGTATCCCTGAAAGTGCCCAGCAATGGCATCAACCTCGCGACGATAAGCCGCCATGAGAGGATCCTTAGAATCCCAGGTGCCTGATACTTGTTGAGCCACCAAATCTGAGTCCCCAAAGCACCTTACCCGGCTTAAGCTCATCTCCTTAGCCACCCGAAGACCGTGGAGCAAATCTTCGTATTCAGCCGCATTGTTAGTGCAAGGAAACATCAACCGTAGCACATAATGGAACTTGTCACCTTTAGGGGAAGCCAATACAACACCAGCCCCCGAGCCCTCCAACTGTCTGGACCCATCGAAGTGGATAGTCCAATAAGTGTTATCCGGCTTTTGCTCAGGCACTTGAGACTCCGTCCAATCATTGATGAAATCCACCAAAGCCTGAGATTTAACAGCAGTGCGTGGCACATATTTGAGGCCATGAGGTCCAAGTTCTATAGCCCACTTAGCAATTCTCCCTGTAGCCTCTCTGTTCTGGATAATATCACCAAGGGGGGCAGAACTGACCACAGTGATGGGATGACCCTGAAAATAATGTTTGAGCTTCCGGCTCGCCATGAACACACCATATACGAGCTTCTGCCAATGCGGGTACCGCTGCTTGGACTCAATGAGCACCTCGCTGACATAATAAACCGGCCGCTGAACCGGATGCTCCTTACCCGCCTCCTTGCGCTCCACTATAATAGCCACGCTGACGGCTCGTGCATTTGCCGCTACATATAGTAGCAAGGGCTCCTTATCAACCGGAGCAGCAAGGACGGGGGGCTCTGCCAGTTGTTTTTTCAAATCCTCAAAAGCGGTATTAGCTGCATCATTCCAGATAAAGTTATCAGTTTTCTTCATCAACTGATATCGGGGCATAGCTTTCTCACCCAAACGGCTTATAAACCGGCTTAAAGCAGCGATGCGACCCGCCAAACGCTGAACGTCATTTATACATGCCGGCTTAGCTAGGGAGGTGATAGCCTTGATCTTCTCCGGGTTAGCCTCAATGCCTCTGTCAGAAACCAAGAAGCCCAATAGTTTGCCTGCAGGAACACCAAAAACACACTTGGCCGGGTTAAGCATCATCTTGTAGAGCCGGAGATTATCGAAGGTTTCCCTTAAGTCATCTATCAGGGTTTCCTCCTTGATGGATTTAACCACAATATCATCCACATAAGCATGAACATTGCGCCCGATCTGTTTATGAAGACAATTCTGTACACAACGCTGGTAAGTCGCCTGTGCACACTTGAGTCCAAAAGGCATAGACACATAGCAGAAGGCTCCAAAGGGAGTGATGAACGCCGTCTTCTCCTGGTCCTTAACTGCCATCTTAATCTGATGATACCCGGAATAGGCATCCAAGAAACTTAAGCGTGCACAACCTGTTGTAGCATCAATGATTTGATCAATACGGGGGAGAGCAAAAGGATCAGCCGGACACGCCTTGTTCAAGTCCGTGTAGTCCACACACATCCGCCAGGTGCCGTTCTTCTTGAGTACGAGCACCGGGTTAGCCAACCACTCCGGGTGAAAAACCTCAACAATGAACCCGGCCGCCAAGAGCCGGGCCACTTCTTCACCAATAGCTTTCCGCCTCTCTTCGTTAAACCGTCGAAGGAACTGTCTGACCGGCTTAAATTTTGGATCAACATTGAGAGTGTGCTCAGCGAGTTCTCTAGGTACATCTGGCATGTTAGAAGGTTTCCACGCGAAGATGTCCCTATTCTCACGGATGAACTCGATGAGCGCGCTTTCCTATTTCGGGTCCAGATTTGCACTGATGCTAAACTGCTGAGACGAGTCACCTGGAAAAAAATCAACAAGTTCAGTCTCATCAGCTGATTTAAATTTCATTGCTGGTTCATTCTCCGTGGTTGGCTTTTTCAGAGAGGTCATATCTGTTGGGTCAACATTGTCTTTATAAAATTTCAACTCCTCTGTGGCACAAACAGACTCTGCATAAGCTGCATCACCTTCCGCACACTCCAGAGCCACTTTCCGGCTGCCGTGAACCGTAATGGTCCCATTGTGACCCGGCATCTTGAGCTGTAAATACACATAACACGGCCGTGCCATGAACTTGGCATAAGCCGGCCGTCCAAATATAGCGTGGTATGGACTTCTTATCTTGACCACCTCAAAGGTCAACTTCTCCACCCTGTAGTTGTTCCCATCGCCAAAAGCCACTTCCAGTTCGATCTTGCCGACTGGATAAGCCGACTTACTGGGTACCACGCCATGGAAGATAGTGTTTGACTGGCTGAGGTTCTTATCGACTAGCCCCATACGACGGAAAGTCTCATAATAGAGGATATTGATGCTGCTGCCTCCATCCATGAGTACCTTTGTGAATTTATAGCCTCCCACCTGAGGAGCCACCACTAAGGCCAAGTGGCCCGGGTTATCCACCCGGGGAGGGTGATCCTCCCTACTCCACACTATAGGTTGCTCAGACCACCGCAAGTAGCGTGGAACCGCCGGCTCAACAACATTAACAGCCCTCTTGTGAAGCTTCTCATCTCGTTTGCACAAACTAGTGGTGAACACGTGATACTGTCCACCGCTAAGCTGCTTCGGGTTGGTCTGATAACCCCCCTGCTGCTGTTGATGACCCTGACCAGACTGTTGATTAAAGCCTCCTTGACTGTTCTGAGGACCGGAATTTGAGCCGCTGCCCGGGCCATGAAAACCGCCGGCGCCTGAGCCGCCACCCGGACCATTGTAGTTTTTAAAGGCCTTCATGATAGCACAATCCTTCCACAGATGAGTTGCTGGCTTCTCTCTAGAGCCGTGTCTCAGACAAGGTTCATTCAACAGCTGCTCCAGAGAAGGTCCTGACCCGCCGCCTCGGGGAGGGGGCCTCCCCTTGTGTCGCTGGTTATTACCTTGAGAGTTGGTGTTGGCTACAAACTCTAGGCTGCCATCGGCCTTACGCTTGCCTCCTCCTTGGTTCCCCGGGTTAAACTAAGGACCCTTGTCGTTGCCATTCTTCTTTCCCTTCCCTGCCCTTTCATCATCTGAAGGGGGATCCTTGGTACCATCGGAATCGGCGTACTTGACAAGAGCCGCCATTAGGGTACCCATATCGGTGCAGTCGCGCTTGAGCCGCCCAAGCTTCATCTTAAGGGGCACAAAGCGACAGTTCTGTTCCAACATTAAGACTGCAGAGCCGGCATCCATCTTATCTGATGAATGTATGATCTCCTTGACCCGGCGAACCCAATGGGTCGTGGACTCACCCTCCTGCTGCTTACAGTTAGTCAAATCCACAATTGACATAGACTGCCTGCAGGTATCTTTGAAGTTTTGAATGAACCGGGCTTTCAGCTCAGCCCAAGACCCAATGGAGTTCGGCGGTAACCCTTTCAACCACGTGCGGGCAGTTCCATCTAACATCATGGTGAAATATTTGGCCATGGCCGCCTCACTGACCTCCAGCAATTCCATAGCCATCTCATAACTCTCAATCCAGGCTGCAAGCTGTAAGTCCGCTGTATAGTTAGGCACCTTCCTAGGGCCCTTGAAGTCCTTAGGTAGACGTTCATTACGGATGGCTGGTACCAGACAAGGGACTCCCCCGGTCCTGGTAGAAATTCCCACATCAACGGACGTCGTCGGATAAGCCGGGGGGGTCTGATAAGCCGTCAATTGAGGCGCCTGCTCCGCCTCTTGCCGCGCTTGGTCTGTTGCGTAGAAGGCTCCATTATGAGCCGGGCCATGGCCAGGGGGCGGGTCCTGACGTCGCACATTGCTTGAACCGGTTGCTGAGACCATGTGCCGGCTGTAACTCGGGCTCTGGCCTGGACGAGGGGTCAAGTGGATCCTGTCGCGGCTATAGGAGTACGCTTCTTGCTGCGCTAGCGCCGTCTGCAGGAGTTCCCTGACCCGGCGGGTTTCGATGGCCGCCGGAGAATCGCCGTCAACAGGGAGAGCCGCCAGCCGTGCTGCCGCAGCTACCATGTTCTCTAGCGGGTTATCATAATGACCCGGGGGTACTGGCACATACTGAGGTGGGGCAGGGGGCCCCTGGGGAGGCCCCATCACTCGTGGCTGAATAAGGGGTCCAGACCCGGGCGCAATGACCCCTGGCGGGTTACTAGACCCTGCACCCGGCGTGTTGAAGAGATTGCGTGGATCGTAAACCGGCGGGAGTCGAGACCGGGCCTTCTGATGCCTCCTTCTCATGATCTCGTTGGCCGCGTTCTGATCCATCGTGAGTTGGAAGGACTGCGCCTGAATCAGCTGAGTCCGGGCATCGAGAGCCGCCCGCCCTGCAGCTAGCCTGATTCCTTCCGCTGCAAGATCCTCTTTGGCTTTTATCAGATCCAACTTCAACTGTGCCACCTCCGCATCATGCTGGGCTTGATCCGCCGGGTCAACCGTGGCGGTTAACAGGGCCGTCATCTTGTCCGTGAGATCCATCAGTACCTGAGCCGGAGAAGGCACCGGGTTTCCCGATCCAGCAGCGGGGTTCTGAACAGGCTGCGCACCGGCCATAAAAACTCCGACCTGACTTGGCGGCTCAAAAAGGTCCGGAATACTGTCACCATCGAAACAACCCATGAGCCTACCCTCTTGAAGTTGGTACAACGAATTTGACTCATCGGTGGCCGATTCGCCGTCAGAGCCGGCGGCTGCCTCATCCCCGGACCCAGATGGATCAGAGGGCCCTCCATGGATGCATCCCACCAAAACGCACCTTAAGGCTGGCCGGGCCCGGGCGGGTCGTGCGCGCTGAGCCGTTTCGATGAGATCGGCGCGGAGATCCGGCTTGGGGCCCGGCTCACCAATCTTGCCGATGAAGACATGAATTCCGCCGAAGGGGACCCGGTACCCGTACTCAATTGAGCCGGCGTCGGGGCCCCAGTCCGCATCGTCGATGTAGAGCTTGCCGCGACGACTCTTGGTCATCCGGCCCACAGCGTAACCCTTGAGCCCTTCGAAGCTGCCCTTCAAGAACTCAAATCCACCGTGCGCCAGCCCCACGGTGGGCGCCAACTGTCGTGGAATTGTCACGGCAGATGTCCTCGAGCTAGGACTTAGTCGTGGAGCCATCGCAACTAGGAAGCTTGAAGGGGTTATGCGGGACAAGGAACACGAGGATTTATACTGGTTCGGCCCCTTACGGTGAAGGTAAAAGCCTACGTCCAGTTTGAGGTGTTATTGATTAGGGTTACGATCGCCAGGGAGCTAAACAGCTATGCCCGGCTCTCGATCAGATTGTGGTCGCCCTTAAACCGCTGTCGGGTCCTCCCTTTATATAGGGAGGCTGACGCCCAGCAGCCCTTAGAGTCCCGGCCGGCTCATAAGAGCGTTCGGCTTGGACTCTAAACAATACTTGCCTTACACTACAAGTCTACTATAACAATGATTGTAACTACGGGCTTTAAGCCATATCCGGGTCTCAGCCCATCTCTGGCCCATCATCTTGAAACTTAGCTCCGGGCTTCTGGCAATGATCATCCGAAGAGTAACCCGGCCCCTCCTGGCGGGTGACTCTAAGGTCTATATCCTCAACACCGTCCCTTGGCAACTTGGGTTATGTTGGTACCTGTACGCTTCGCTTATCCGGTGTGCCCTGAGAACGAGATATGTCCAGCTCCTATCGGGATTTGTTGGCACATTCGGGTGGCTTTGCTGGTCTTGTTTTACCATTGTCGAAATGTCTTGTAAACCGGGATTCTGAGACTGATCGGGTTTTTCCGGGAGAAGGTTTATCCTTCGTTGATCGTGAGAGCTTATGATGGGCTAAGTTGGGACACCCCTGCAGGGTATTATCTTTCGAAAGCCGTGCCCGCGGTTACGAGGCAGATGGGAATTTGTTAAGGTCCGGTTGTAGAGAACTTGTCACTTGACCCAATTAAAATACATCAATCGTGTGTGTAGCCGTGATGGTCTCTTCTCGGCGGAGTCCGGGAAGTGAACACGGTCTGAGTTATGTATGACGTAAGTAGGAGTTCAGGATCACTTCTTGGTCATTGCTAGATGACGACCGTTCCGTTGCTTCTCTCCTCGCTTTCTTTTGCGTATGTTAGCCACCATATATGCTTATTGCCACTGCAGCTCCACCTCATAACACCATCCTTTCCTATAAGCTTAAATAGTCTTGATCTCGTGGGTGTGAGATTGCTGAGTCCTCGTGACTCACAGATTCTACCAAAACAGTTGCAGGTGCCGACGATGCCAGTGCAGATGATGGGATCGACCTCAAGTGGGAGTTCGATGAGGAACGTGGTCGTTACTATGTGTCTTTTCCTGATGATCAGTAGTGGAGCCCAGTTGGGACGATCGGGGATCTAGCATTTGGGGTTATCTTATTTTCATTTGGATCTTGACCGTAGTCGGTCTATGTGTGTTTTTTTGGATGATGTATGAATTATATTTATGTATTGTGTGAAGTGGCGATTGTAAGACAACTCTTTATCCCATTCTTGTTCATTACATGGGATTGTGTGAAGATGACCCTTCTTGCGACAAAACCACTATGCGGTTATGCCTCTAAGTCGTGCCTCAACACGTGGGAGATATAGCCGCATCGTGGGCGTTACAAGTTGGTAATCAGAGCCATCCCCGACTTAGAAGCCCCCTACTTGATCGAATCGCTGGTGTTGTTGAGTCTAGAACAAAAATGTTTTGAGTCTTAGGATTATATATATCGGAGAGTAGGATTCTTTTTACTCCTCAGTCCCTTCGTCGCTCTGGTGAGGTCTCCTGACGTAGAAGTTTTGACTCTTCTCTCCTCAAATTTCACTAAAAAAATTTAGGATCACGCGGGTATCTTGGAATCGTTCTGATGGTTTTGTGACGAGAACATTGTTCTTGGTGCCTCCTGACATTTAGGGGTTGTGGCAGTGTCCCGGGGAGTTGAGCTCCGAGGTGTTGTCGTCACAATTTTATCGTTGCAGTTCTGGAATACCTGAGTTTCGCCGACATCGAAATCTCTTTTATGCAGTTGTTGGTGAGATCACCTCGACGCCACCCAGTACTGGGGCGGGAGTTCGGGAGTATTGCCATAACTCATATAACGGATGTTTTTCGAAGCTTGAGGTAAACGATTTCCGAAGGTTTCTTGGTTATGTGTTGACGGATGGATACAGCTGGATCTAGGGATTGCTAGTTTGGGTGATATATTTTGTGTCCCCTGTATCCCCAACACCAGATTGCATAACCAGAAAGTTTCGGGAGTTTATAAGTGGGAATTCAAGTAGCCTTAGGATATCTTTCCGACAGACGCATGATATGGGATTGGGGTTCGACGTCTAGTGGTCCGCCTGTACACGGTTGGTTTTACAGTGGTCTCGTAGTGTCTTAAAGAGTCCTTGGCTATGCCGACTCGGGGACGCTTCGTATGTCATGTGCACAGCCTTGTACATGATGGTGTTGTACGATTGAGCCCGTGTGGGCCCCACCACGAAAACTTCGGACGAAACCTCTATCATATATTTGTTCCGGCTTATCCTGCAAGCCAATACTTGTTTTGTTTTGTATTGTGGTATTCGAGTTGCTTCGAAGTCATATGTTGATCCCATATCTTTTTCAAGTGGCTTCTCAACTTATGGAAGTGTGATGATTTACTACGGAATTCATTCGTTCATCCTCGTTCGAATGTTTATTGTGAAGACTATATGTTGCAATTTCTATTCGTTGATTCAACTTGACTATTTGTCTATCAAGATGCTAACGAATGTCACCCTCTTCAGGATGGCTCCGCCAACGCGTCAGAATCCGGATCGCAATGAAGGGAGTCAAGCGAACCCTTCGCTACCACCTCCACCTCCGGAGGCATGGCAAGCTATCATGGCGGCCACCAACGCCAATGCTCAGATGATTCTGCAACTCTTGCAAGAACGCAACCAAGGGCAAGGCAATCAAGGCAATCAAGGTCAAGGCAACAATCAACCTCACTTCGCTACACTCAACCAGTTTCTCGCAAATCAGCCCAAGTCTTTCAGCTACTGTGCCGAGGCCACGGATGCCGATGATTGGCTCGTGGACATCAACAAGCATTTTGAATATAGCCATGTCAGGCCTGAGGACTATGTCAAGTTTGCTTCTTTCCAGCTCAAGGACCAAGCTGCTGATTGGTTTCAGCAATACAAAGATTCCAGAGGAGGTCGTGTGATCACTTGGACTAACTTCTGTCGGGATTTCAAAGCGCACCACATTCCACAAAGTGTTGTTGAGAGCAAGCGTGAGGAGTTCCGCAATCTCAAGCAAGGCAACATGTCTGTGTATCAATACAACATCCAGTTTCAGAAACTTGCTCGCTTCACTAAACAAGACGTTCCTGATGAAAAGAGTATGATCTATCACTTCAGAGGTGGCCTTAGAGAGGATCGACAGTTAGCTCTCGTTCTTGTTGAGCCTACTCAGTTTGATCAATTCTATAACATGGCACTGAAGCAAGAGGCTGCTCAGCTCAAGTGTGAGGCTTCTAAGAAGAGAGTTAGAGACGCAGTTCAGTCTTCTTCTTCCTCACTTGTGGCACCTAAGCAACAGAAGTTCTGGTTGCCTCCTCCTCCTCCGTTTCGTCAGCCTTACCAGCAGAAGAACAAAGGTGGCCATGGTTCTTCCAACTCTTCCAACCCTGGCTATCAGAACAAGTCTCAGAATCAAGCTCCAAAGTCCAATGCTCCTTATCATCGTCCACTCTCAGAGGTGACTTGCAACAAGTGTCAGCAGAAAGGTCACTATGCTAACAAGTGCTTCAACCAAAGGCGTCTTCCGTCTCCTCCTCCTGTCAGATCTTCCAGCAATGCAGTGGTCAAGCATAATCCAAAGTCTACAAAGGTGAACATGATGAATGCAGCTCAAGCGGAGGAATCTACTGATGTGATAATGGGTAATCTTCCTGTTAATGATATTCCTGCAAAAGTTCTTTTTGATACTGGTGCATTGCTTTGTTTCATGTCAAGACCGTTTTTTGCCAAGCATGAATTCTCTTGGTCTTATCTGGATAAACCATTGGGTGTTGTTTCTCCGGGGAAGTCAATGAGAGCCAACTCGATAGTTCCGGATGTTTCCATCAAGATGGGAAACTATAAATTTATGTCTTCTCCAGTTGTTCTTGGTGACTCGGATATTGATCTAATTCTCGGGATGGACTGGCTTTCTAAGCACAAAGCTCAGCTTGATTGTGCAGCCAGGGAAATTCAATTGACACACTCTTCTGAGGATGTGATTATTTATGCCGCTCGTGATGAAACCATTCGGTTTTTTTCTCTCAATGAGAAGGGCGAATTGAATGCCATCTCTCAAATTCCAGTCATTTGTGAGTATCAAGATGTCTTTCCAGAAGAGCTTCCGGGTATGCCTCCTCATCGGCCAGTTGAGTTCGTTATCGAACTAGAGCCTGGCACTGAACCCGTTTGCAAGCGTCCATACAAGCTTGGACCCAACGAGCTGAAGGAATTGAAGAAACAGCTCGATGAACAAGATCGTCTGGGTTTGATCAGACCGAGTTCATCTCCATGGGGTTGTGGTGTTCTTTTTGTCAAGAAGAAGGATGGCACGGACCGACTTTGTGTCGACTACCGTCCATTGAACAAGAAGACAATCAAGAACAAGTACCCACTTCCCAACATCAATGAGCTATTCGAGCAACTCAAAGGTGCTAAAGTTTTCTCCAAGCTTGACCTTCGTATGGGTTATCATCAGATTCGCATTCGTGAAGAAGATATTCCCAAGACAGCATTCAGAACAAGCTTTGGTTCTTATGAATATACTGTCGTGTCTTTCGGCCTTGTCAATGCTCCTCCAGTTTTCTCTCGGATGATGAATTTCATCTTCAACCCCTATACCAATGAATTCGTTTTGGTGTATCTCGATGATATCTTGGTCTTCTCCAAGAATAAGAAGGACCATGCCAAACATTTGCGATTGGTGCTCGACAAGCTCAGAGAGTATCAATTCTATGCGAAGTTCTCAAAATGTGAGTTTTGGCTTGATGAAGTTCTTTTCCTTGGTCACATCATCTCTGCCAAGGGCATCGCTGTTAACCCCGAGAAGGTGTCCGCAATTGTGAATTGGGAACCTCCTCAGAATGTCAAGAAGCTCCGCAGTTTTCTCGGTCTTGCAAGCTATTGCCGAAGATTCGTTGAGAATTTCTCCAAGATTGCAAAGCCTCTTTCCAACCTCCTCCAGAAGCATGTGAAGTATGTCTGGTCTCCTGAGTGTGACGTTGCTTTCAACACTCTCAAAGAGAAACTAGTCACAGCTCCTGTCTTAACTCCTCCTGATGAATCCAAGCCATTTGAAGTTTTCTGTGATGCTTCTCTTCAAGGTCTCGGTGCTGTGTTAATGCAAGAGAAGAAAGTTGTGTCCTATACCTCTCGTCAGTTGAAGCCCAACGAGAAGAACTACCCCACTCACGATCTTGAATTGGCGGCAGTTGTCCATGCATTAATAACGTGGAGACATCTCTTGTTGGGAAGACAAGTGGACATATTCACCGATCACAAGAGTCTCAAGTACATCTTCACTCAGCCCAACCTCAACCTCAGGCAGACTCGATGGGTCGAAATGATTCAAGAGTACAATCCGAGTATTGAATATACTCCAGGCAAGGCCAATGTCATTGCAGATGCTTTAAGCAGGAAGGCTTATTGCAACAGCTTAATCCTCAAGCCATTCCAACTGGATCTTTGTGAAGCTTTCCGCAAGCTGAATCTCCAAGTTGTTCCTCAAGGCTTTCTTGCCAACCTCATAGTCTCTCCTACTTTGGAAGATCAAATTCGTGAGGCACAACTTCTTGATGCCATGGTGAAGAAGGTGAAACGTGGTATCGACAAGGGTCTTTCCAAATACAAGTGCTATCGCATTGATGACAGAGACACTTTATTCTTCGAGGACCGGATTGTGGTTCCTAAAGGTGATCTAAGGAGAGTCATTATGAACGAGGCACAAAATTCTCTCCTTTCCATTCATCCTGGAAGTACGAAGATATACCATGACCTCAAGCAGTCGTATTGGTGGACTCGAATGAAGCGAGAAATTGCTCAATTCGTGAATGAATATGATGTTTGTCGAAGAGTGAAAGCAGAACACCAACGACCAGCTGGTCTCCTCCAACCTCTTGCTATCCCAGAATGGAAGTTTGATCATATCGAAATGGACTTCGTGACTGGATTTCCAAAGTCCAAGCGCGGAAATGATGCTATCTTCGTTGTCATTGACAAGCTTTCTAAAGCGGCTCATTTCCTTCCAATCAAAGAATCTATCACAGCAGCTCAGTTGGCAGAGCTATACACCTACAGAATTGTCTCCTTGCACGGCATTCCACAATTGATTTCTTCAGATCGTGGAAGCATCTTCACCTCTAAGTTCTGGGACTCCTTTCAGAAGGCCATGGGCACAAACATTCGCTTCAGCACAGCTTTCCATCCTCAAACTAGTGGCCAAGTCGAGTGAGTCAATCAAATTCTTGAAGATATGCTCAGGGCTTGTGTCATTTCCTTTGGCATGAAATGGGAAGATTGTCTTCCATATGCCGAATTCTCCTACAACAACAGTTTCCAAGCGAGTTCGGGTAAGGCCCCATTCGAGATTCTCTATGGCAGAAAGTGTCGTACTCCTCTCAATTGGTCAGAGACTGGTGAACGCCAACTTCTTTGCAATGACTTAATCACTGAAGCTGAAGAAATGTGTAAAGTCATCCGTGATAATCTCAAAGCCGCGCAATCGCGCCAGAAGAGTTACTATGATTGTAACATCCCAAATTTTCAATTTGGTATGTTATACATAGATCATCATTGCATATCATATTTTATTGCATTTGACGAATCCTCGGTAAATCCTAAGCAACTCAAGGACCCTCGGAGAGAGTTGGGGATTTTCTCGAATTTTCATATTTGATTTTCATCAAATAATAAAACGAGGATTTTGGTTTTAATTATTTTCTCTCCGGAAAAATATTTCATTTTAAAAATAAACAAGAGGAGAAAATATGACTTCTCCAAAACAATTGAAATATTGGAGGAAAACTGTTAAAATCATTTATTGGATTTTATTTGGATTTTATTTGCAATTTTAATGGCATTAAAAATATTGTATGTTTTCAAAAATTATTTTTGTGTAAAAAAAATGTCACCCTATTCTAGATTTTCTAACTAGACGGGGAAAATTTATTTTATTGTTTTTGGACTTTTATTTATTTTTCTGCGAATTTTTCGGCGGAACGTATTTAAAAAAAATGAGCCACGCCCGACCGGGCCGAGGCCCAGCCGAGCCGCCGGCCCGCGCGCGCCGTCTCCTTCCCCAGCACGACGCCGCCGCCGCCGGAGTCCGGCTTGGACACGGGAGCCGCCGCCGCCTTTGCCCCTTCCCCAAGCCACCTCCTCCCCCTCTCATATATAGGCCGCCCCCCTCCTTCTCACCCCGCCGCCGCGCGCACCCGCCCGAGCCGCCGCCGCCGGAAGCCCGTGCTGCCGCAGCCTCGAGCCGCCAAGCCCCGCCGCCGGAGCCGCCCCCTCGCCGCCCCTCTCACCCCCGCACCCTGCCGCCCCTCGCCGGAGCCCCGCCGGAGCCCGCCCCCGACGAGGTATACCTCGCCGCCATTCGTTGCCGGTTTTGTTTTAAAAAAAACCGTTCGTTAAAAAAAACCCTAGATCGATTTTTTTCGGTTTTGTTATTTTGTGAGCGTTCACCGACACGTTCGTTTTAGCGAACGCGTTCGTCGGATTTTCTCTATTAACGAACGTCCGTTCTTTAACCGTTCGTCCGTTTTTCTTTTTCGTCGGAATTTTCCGCGATTATTTCAGATTCGATTTCTGATCGAATCTTCGTTCCTGTTTAACTTTTCGCTTGTTTATCGGAATCAGGCGATTCAAGCGCCTAGAGTTTCGTTTCGAAATTCTCTTTCCGTTTAACCTACTCAAACAAGTTTTTGCTACTGTAAAATTTGACCTAGATCCAGATTAGTAAAAGAAGCCTGTTTCTTTCGCAGTTTGACTTTCGTTCCTTCGTTCGAGTTGATTCTTTTTGCAAACCGGAGTTCTTAAGTTGAACTTTCTGGTTGGATCTTTCATTCGAGTTTTACCTGTGCATTAGATGAGTACTTATTGTTTGCTTGTTTGTTTGCGATAGAGTACCCGGAGTGTGCCGCTTGTTACTTCGAATCGCTAGGTTTCGCGGATCATCAGCAAGGCAAGTAACACTTTGATCATACCTTCCATACCCAGTTTTATTGCATTAGATCTATTTTCCTCAAACATTGCATGATTAGGATCTAATTAAATTGTGGGTATTGGGAAGTAGTTGAGGTAGTACCTATTACCTGTTCTTTTGTCAAACCCTTGGGAGTTTCTTCTACGTTTGCTATTATATTGCCATGCTATGCTCGTAGACGTGGATTGGGTTTGAGAGATATTCATGACAGATGTGAGATTGATAATTAATGGTTTACTTAAGGTGGCAACTAAAACTCACATCTGGGTGAATTGAGGTACCTGGGTATTCCAGGATTGCCTGTTTTTCTTTTGGACCGCCACCCAGGTTCAAAGGGATCATAAGATTATTCATGCTGGAAACTTCCGTGTGCAGCCGCAAGCTATTATGGGCTCTAGCATAGTTGACTAAGTTGTGTGAACTCTTACAGTGGTAGACTAGCAGATGCAGGGGAAAGTAGGTGTAACTGTCCACCCATACGTAAGGTGCAAACACTTCTGAAAGACTGTGTCTCGGTCATCCGTTTCTCAAACATCGTGTAGTGCGAGAATCAACCGGAGGCGATTGAGTCTTGTGGGGAAAAGTGCACAAACCTCTGCAGAGTGTACAAACTAATCATGGTTAGCCGTGTCCCCGGTTATGGACAACTTGAGTATCTAGTACTTGGATTATCATGTGAATCTCATCACCATGTTACTTTTAATTAATTTTGCTGGGTTTATGATGATTCTTAATTGGGATTGAGATGCTGTCAACCATCTCAATGTTTAACAACCACCATGATAGTTAAATAAAATTTATTCCTTTGCAGTAGGGAAAATTGGCTTTTCGCAAAACCTTAACCATAGAGCTTTCCACCAGCCATATATGCATGTAGTATAGCATTATTTTTGTTCATTATTCTCTATGTGTTACATTGCCAGCATATTCTATGTGCTGACCCATTTTCGGGCTGCAACGTTTCATGTTGCAGACTTTTCAGACGACGAGTAAGGTGCCTTAGGTCGTGGTCTTATACTCAGTGATGCCGCTGGAGTTGATGGACTCACTTATCTTCCAAGTCTTCCGCTGTTATCGTATTTAGATGGCCTTAAGCCATATTTATCATACTTATTCTCTTGGAGATATTCGATGTAATAAGTGTGTGATTGCTACTCTGTTATAAATCCTCCATTTGTACTGTGCGTGTCAGCATTACTGATCCAGGGATGACACTGGTGCACAGCAGCACAGACTATTTGAGGTCTGGTCGCTACAAAGGTGGTATCAGAGCACACGCTGACTGTAGGACACGACCACTAAGCTTAAGCCCTAGAAAGCTTCTCTCTTCTCATTTCTGACCTCTCTCCACTTTCTACTCTTTTAGGAATGGCGGATGCAAGGAGCAAGTTCATGCAACCAGATGAAGACACGCCTTTTGGTCGACACTTGAAGGAAGTCACTAAGTATTTGAACATAGGAATACCAAGCATCACCGGAACCTACAGCGCCACATTACCCGATGAGGAGAGCTGGAAGATTCAAGTTCACATTCCAGGAAGGACGTTTGTACCAGTTACTGAACCCATAAGATTGGTTTTCGAAGCACCGACCTGGAGTTTAGGGAAGAGCATGGCCGCACACATCGCTATGGGACGCATTGGAGAAGTCTACCACCAGGAGCTTAAGGATACAATTTATCAAATTTGTGGACGCCGAGACGCTCAATGGGAGATGATCAGAACCAAGAAGGATGGATCAATTGCAGCTTTCATCCAGGAGCAAAACCAACATATTCGTCGCCAGGAGAACCAGATGTGCACGGACAAGGAAGAACTGAAGAAGGCATTGACAAAGATCAAGGAGCTGGAGGAAGAACTCAAGGCTACATGCGAGGATTATATGGAGGAAATCATCGCACTAGTAGGGAAGAATGACGACCTGGAGAAGAAGATTGGAGTATTCATGGGAAATCCAGTGCCAAAAGCAGAAGATGACGAATGCACTTGTCCGGATAACTATATCATCATCGACGACACCGACTCGGAACCAAGTGAAGATGACTTTGTTGATGAAGCCGGAGCAGACATCATGGAGTCTTCAACTGATCAGAATTTCTAGTAGACCACCATATCAGTAGTAGTTTTCCCCCCATTTAATAGTATAGTTCAAGCACTTTGTAACGCTAGTTAGATCGATTGTTATGCCTTGTTTGAATTGATTGAGTGATATTGATTGTATTTGTCTCATGAGCATATGGGTAGTGTTTTCCCTCTAGACCTCATTCTATTCTTAACTCTCATCTTTTCTAACCCATCAGATGCCTCCGAGACGCGACACCGGATTTGTTTTCCCACCGGAGATCACCCAGTTGATTCAGCAACAGAATGCCCTGATGCAAGTGTTAGTGCAGAACCAAGGCAACAACAACAACAACAACCCACCGCCACCACCACCTGTTGATCACTTAGCCCGTTTCTTAAGGCTAAACCCGCCGGTGTTTTCCAGTAGCACCGAGCCGATTATTGCAGATGATTGGCTCCGCAAAGTTGGAAGGGAGTTGACCACTGCAGGATGCACAGATGCGGAAAGAGTGCGTTTTGCCGCACATCAGCTTGATGGACCCGCAGCATCATGGTGGGAGAATTATACAGCCACGCACCCTATTGACATTGTCACATGGGACCAGTTTCAGCAAGCTTTCCATACAGCTCATGTTTCAGCAGGAGCTATGGCTATGAAGAAGCGTGAGTTTCGCAACCTACGCCAAGGAGGACGCACCGTAGGCCAGTATGTGGAGGATTTCAGTAAGTTAGCACGTTATGCACCAGATGACGTTGCTACAGATGCTGCCAAGCAGGAGAAATTTTTGGAAGGACTGAATGATGAACTGAGTATGCAGTTGATGGTAGCAACCTTCAACAACTACCAGGAGCTGGTAGATAGAGCTCTCATGATTGAAGGGAAGCAACAGCAGATTGAAAACCGTAAGAGGAAGTATGGACAAGGGAAGTATAACTCAGGAGCTCCACAGAAGCCTCGTTTTGCCCCGAAGCCGGGAGGACAGTTTCAGCATACCCATGGAGGAGGTAGTTCGCACAACCATAATGGCTCTAAAAATGGTAATGGGAATGGAGGAAGCAACGGACAGAACCGCACCAACCCATTTACCCCAGCCAAGAGGGACCTGAGCCAAGTCACTTGCTTTAAGTGCCAGAAGACTGGACATTATGCCAATGAATGTCCTGAAGCCCAAAATGGAAATGGCGATGGAAGCTCTGGGAAGAAGCCGAACCCGTTCAACAAAGGACACGTGAACCACGTGAGCGTGGAGGAGGTTGAAGCTCAGCCTGATGTAGTAATAAGTAAGTTTTTGGTCAAGTCATTTACTGCAACCGTTCTTTTCGATACTGGTGCATCGCATTCATACATATCAAGGGGATTTCTGAATAAGTTTAAGCTGTCCACCAAAGTTCTCAGAACCCCTATGTTAGTAACCTCGCTAGGAGCAGAGTATATGGCAAGCCAAGGATGTTTTCAGATACCATTGGCCATTGGTAGGCATGTTTTCCCCTCAGACCTAATAGTTTTGGAGTCACAAGGTTTGGATGTGATTTTGGGAATGGATTGGCTATCGTTGTATGGAGGAAACATCGATTGTGCCAGCAAGACGATTTTGCTTACCACCCTAGAAGGAAAAAGGATCAAGTATGTATCCTGGCACATGCCGAAGAGGACTCAAGTGAATTCCTTATAGGAGTTGTACAGGAGGAAGTACCAGTGGTGAAGGATTATCCGGATGTATTTCCAGAGGAGTTGCCAGGCATGCCACCGGATAGAGACATTGAGTTCTTGATTGAACTTTTGCCAGGCACAGGGCCAATATCTAAGAGACCGTACAGGATGCCCGCAAAAGATTTGGAAGAAATTAAGAAGCAGAAAGGAGTTACTGGATAAAGGCTATATTCGCCCAAGTTCGTCACCTTGGGGATCACCAGTACTTCTAGTGGAAAAGAAAGATGGATCGCTGAGGATGGTTGTTGATTACCGTGGATTGAATGAAGTGACCATCAAAAACAAGTACCCGCTGCCGATGATCAATGATTTGTTTGACCGCCTACAAGGAGCTAAAGTATTTTCCAAGATCGATCTACGATCGGGATACCATCAGTTAAAGATTCGAGAGCAGGATATACCTAAGACGGCTTTTACCACCAGATATGGATTGTATGAGTACACCGTTATGTCATTTGGTCTGACTAACGCACCTGCCTATTTCATGAACCTGATGAACAAAGTGTTTATGGAGTTTTTGGATAAGTTCATCGTGGTGTTCATTGATGATATTTTTGTCTTTTCCAAGAATGAGGAAGAGCATGAGGAGCATTTGCGATTGGTACTTGAGAAGCTCAGAGAACATCAGTTATATGCCAAGTTCAGCAAGTGTGAATTTTGGCTGAAGGAAGTTGGATTCCTTGGACATGTTATTTCTGGAGAAGGAATAGCAGTAGACCCTGCCAAGGTTGACACAGTGACAAGTTGGGAATCACCCACGACAGTTGGAGAAATCCGGAGTTTTCTTGGACTTGCAGGATACTACCGGAGATTCATCGAGAATTTCTCGAAGATTGCTAAGCCCATGACTGAGCTATTGAAGAAGGACACCAAATTCAATTGGACTGAGGAATGTGAAGCTAGTTTCCAAGAGTTGAAGAAACGATTGGTTACATCACCAGTGTTGATTCTGCCAGATCAACGCAAGGATTATGCAATTTATTGCAACGCTTCT
The DNA here is from genome assembly GCF_002575655.3 of Aegilops tauschii subsp. strangulata. Taxonomy (NCBI): domain Eukaryota; kingdom Viridiplantae; phylum Streptophyta; class Magnoliopsida; order Poales; family Poaceae; genus Aegilops; species Aegilops tauschii. The sequence goes on along the minus strand of NC_053037.3, from coordinate 219,380,772 downwards.
CGTCGAGGACTTGGAGCAGTGCTTATGCAGGAAGGAAGAGTTGTGTCATATGCCTCACGACAACTTAAACCCCATGAGAAGAATTATGCTACGCATGATTTGGAGTTAGCAGCCGTGGTGCATGCATTGAAGACATGGAGACATTTTCTCATCGGAAACCATTGTGAGGTGTACACGGATCACAAGAGTTTGAAGTATATTTTCACGCAGAAGGAGTTAAATCTCAGACAGAGGAGATGGTTGGAGCTCATTAAGAATTATGATATGAGATTGCATTATCACCCAGGAAAGGCTAACGTAGTAGCAGACGCGTTGAGCCGCAAGAGTCATGTCAACACCCTCATGACAGGAGAGTTACCTCAGGAGTTAGCCGAGGACCTTCGCGAGCTGTGTTTGGAGATAGTCCCTAGAGGCTATTTAGCGACACTGGAGATTCAGCCTACCTTGATAGAAAGGATCAGAGAAGCTCAGAAGACAGACAAGGAGATTGAAGAGATAAAGGAGCAGATGAGCAAAGGAAAAGCCAAGGGATTTCATGAGGATGAGCACGATACCTTATGGTTTGAGGACCGCGTATATGTGCCTAATGATCCGGAGATCAGGAAGTTTATTTTGCAAGAAGCCCATGATTCACCGTACTCGATTCACCCAGGAAATACCAAGATGTATTTGGATCTGAAGAATACTTTCTGGTGGACCGGAATGAAGAAGGATATTGCAGAGTATGTAGCAGTTTGTGATGTATGTCAGAGAGTGAAGGCAGAGCATCAGAAGCCAGCAGGATTGCTACAACCATTGCCGATACCCGAATGGAAGTGGGATAAAATAGGCATGGATTTTATCACGGGATTACCCAGGACTCGTGTAGTCTGAACAGAAAGTGAGGTTGATTCGCAATAGGCTCAAGGTAGCCCAGTTCAGGCAGAAGAGTTATGCTGATTCTAAACGAAAGGAGACAGTTCACGAAGTCGGAGACAGAGTTTATCTTCGAGTATCACCACTTCGAGGAGTGAAGCGTTTTGGAGTTAAGGGAAAGTTAGCGCCCCGTTTTATCGGACCATACAGAGTTTTGGAACGTATGGGAGAGGTTGCCTACAAGCTGGAATTGCCCGAAGGATTGTCTGGAGTTCATGATGTATTTCACGTCTCCCAGTTGAAGAAGTGCCACACAGAGATGGCTGAGATACCACTGAGAGATACTGTGCCGCTGGAAGCAATTCAACTGGAAAGTGATTTGACCTATGAGGAGAAACCAGTTAAGATTCTTGAGTATGCCAGCCGAGTTACCCGCAGTAAGGTTATCAAGTTTTGCAAAGTCCAGTGGAGTCACCACACGGAAGATGAAGCCACCTGGGAGCGAGAGGAAGATCTACGGAAGGACCACTCCCACCTGTTTTCTAGCCAACCCGAATCTCGAGGGCGAGATTCATCATAAGGGGGGTAGGTTTGTAACATCCCAAATTTTCAATTTGGTATGTTATACATAGATCATCATTGCATATCATATTTTATTGCATTTGACGAATCCTCGATAAATCCTAAGCAACTCAAGGACCCTCGGAGAGAGTTGGGGATTTTCTCGAATTTTCATATTTGATTTTCATCAAATAATAAAACGAGGATTTTGGTTTTAATTATTTTCTCTCCGAAAAAATATTTCATTTTAAAAATAAACGAGAGGAGAAAATATGACTTCTCCAAAACAATTGAAATATTGGAGGAAAACTGTTAAAATCATTTATTGGATTTTATTTGCAATTTTAATTGCATTAAAATATTGCATGTTTTCAAAAATTATTTTTGTGTCAAACAAATGTTCACCCTATTCTAGATTTTCTAACTAGACGGGGAAAATTTATTTTATTGTTTTTGGACTTTTATTTATTTGTCTACGAATTTTTCGGCGGAACGTATTTAAAAAAAATGCATCGCGCCCGACCGGGCCGAGGCCCAGCCGAGCCGCCGGCCCGCCCGCGCCGTCTCCTTCCCCAGCACGACGCCGCCGCCGCCGGAGTCCGGCTTGGACAAGGGAGCCACCGCCGCCTTTGCCCCTTCCCCAAGCCACCTCCCCCCCCCTCTCATATATAGGCCGCCGCCCCCCCTCCTTCTCACCCCGCCGCCGCCCGCACCCACCCGTGTCGCCGCCGCCTCGAGCCGCCAAGCCCCACCGCCGGAGCCGCCCCCTCGCCGCCCCTCTCACCCCCGCACCCCGCCGCCCTCGCCGCCCCTCGCCGGAGCTAGCCGGAGCCCCGCCGGAGCCCGCCCCCGATGAGGTATACCTCGCCGCCGTCCGTTGCCTGTTTTGTTTTAAAAAAACCGTTCGTTAAAAAAAACCCCTAGATCGATTTTTTTTCGGTTTTGTTATTTTGTGAGCATTCACCGACACGTTCGTTTTAGCGAACGCGTTCGTCGGATTTTCTCTATTAACGAACGTCCGTTCTTTAACCGTTCGTCCGTTTTTCTTTTTCGTCAGATTTTTCCACGATTATTTCAGATTCGATTTCTGATCGAATCTTCGTTCCTGTTTAACTTTTCGCTCGTTTATCGGAATCAGGCGATTCAAGCACCTAGAGTTTCGTCTCGAAATTCCCTTTCCGTTTAACCTACTCAAACAAGTTTTTGCTACTGTAAAATTTGACCTAGATCCAGATTAGTAAACGAAGCATGTTTCTTTTGCAGTTTGACTTTCGTTGCTTCGTTCGAGTTGATTCTTTTTGCAAACCGGAGTTCTTAAGTTGAACTTTCTGGTTGGATCTTTCATTCGAGTTTTACCTATGCATTAGTTGAGTACTTATTGTTTGCTTGTTTGTTTGTGATAGAGTACCCGGAGTGTGCCGCTTGTTACTTCGAATCGCTAGGTTTCGCGGATCATCAGCAAGGCAAGTAACACTTTGATCATACCTTCCATACCCAGTTTTATTGCATTAGATCTATTTTCCTCAAACATTGCATGATTAGGATCTAATTAAATTGTGGGTATTGGGAAGTAGTTGAGGTAGTACCTATTACCTGTTCTTTTGTCAAACCCTTGGGAGTTACTTCTACGTTTGCTATTATATTGCCATGCTATGCTCGTAGACGTGGATTGGGTTTGAGAGATATTCATGACAGATGTGAGATTGATAATTAATGGTTTACTTAAGGTGGCAACTAAAACTCACATCTGGGTGGATTGAGGTACCTGGGTATTCCAGGATTGCCTGTTTTTCTTTTGGACCGCCACCCAGGTTCAAAGGGATCATAAGATTATTCATGCTGGAAACTTCCGTGTGCAGCCGCAAGCTATTATGGGCTCTAGCATAGTTGACTAAGTTGTGTGAACTCTTACAGTGGTAGACTAGCAGATGTAGGGGAAAGTAGGTGTAACTGTCTACCCATACGTAAGGTGCAAACACTTCTGAAAGACTGTGTCTCGGTCATCCGTTTCTCAAACATCGTGTAGTGCGAGAATCAAGCGGAGGCGATCGAGTCTTGTGGGGAAAAGTGCACAAACCTCTGCAGAGTGTACAAACTAATCATGGTTAGCCGTGTCCCCGGTTATGGACAACCTGAGTATCTAGTACTTGGATTATCATGTGAATCTCATCACCATGTTACTTTTAATTAATTTTGCTGGGTTTATGATGATTCTTAATTGGGATTGAGATGCTGTCAACCATCTCAATGTTTAACAACCACCATGATAGTTAAATAAAATTTATTCCTTTGCAGTAGGGAAAAATTAGCTTTTCGCAAAACCTTAACCATAGAGCTTTCCACCAGCCATATATGCATGTAGTATAGCATTACTTTTGTTCATTATTCTCTATGTGTTACATTGCCAGCATATTCTATGTGCTGACCCGTTTTCGGGCTGCAACGTTTCATGTTGCAGACTTTTCATACGATGAGTAAGGTGCCTTAGGTCGTGGTCTTATACTCAGTGATGCCGCTGGAGTTGATGGACTCACTTATCTTCCAAGTCTTCCGCTGTTATCGTATTTAGATGGCCGTAAGCCATATTTATCATACTTATTCTCTTGGAGATATTCGATGTAATAAGTGTGTGATTGCTACTCTGTTATAAATCCTCCATTTGTACTGTGCGTGTCAGCATTACTGATCCAGGGATGACACTGGTGCACAGCAGCACAGACTATTTGAGGTCTGGTCGCTACAATGATAGTAAGCACCGTGATGTGGCCTTCGAGATCGGAGACCATGTCTACCTCCGCGTCTCTCCAATGAAAGGCACTCGTCGTTTCGGTATCAAAGGGAAGCTTGCCCCTAGATACGTGGGTCCTTTCAAGATCATTGGCAAAAGAGGTGACCTCGCGTATCAACTTGAGCTTCCTTCCAACTTCGTGAACGTGCACGATGTGTTCCACGTGTCACAGCTCCGCAAGTGCTTCAAGACGCCTGAGCGCACTATCAACTTCGAAGAGATTGACCTCCAAGAAGATCTGTCTTATCATGAGCACCCCATTGCTATTCTTGAAGAAACTGAGCGCAAGACTCGCAACAAGTCAATCAAATTCCTGAAAGTGAAGTGGTCGCCCCATTCCGACCAGGAAGCCACCTGGGAACGCGAGGACCACCTCCATTCCGAATATCCGGAGTTCTTTCAGTCCTAGATCTCAGGACGAGATCCTCTCGTAGTGGTGGAGTGTTGTAACACCCCGCATGTAACTTGCCATATTTGTAACTCCGACTCTTGCCATTTTCGGCTATGTGCTATGATATTCCCTTCGTGGTCGGGTTTTGTTTTTCGTTTTGCATTTTTTTCATGTCATGCATTTCATATCATGTCATCATGTGCATTGCATTTGCATACGTGTTCGTCTCATGCATCCGAGCATTTTCCCCGTTGTCCGTTTTGCAATCCGGCGCTCCCATCTCCTCCGGCGCACCCCTCTTGTTTTCTTTCGTGAGCGGGTGTCAAACATTCTCGGAATGGACCGAGGCTTGTCAAGTGGCCCTAGTATACCACCGGTAGACCACCGGTCAAGTTTCGTTCCATTTGGAGGTCGTTTGGTACTCCAACGGTTAACCGGATAACCGCAAAGTCCATTTCTGTGTTGCAGAAAACCCCCCCTCAAAACCAGCCCAAAACCCACCAAACTCTCTTCCATGCTGTAGGTCGTTCGATCACGATCGTGTGGGCGAAAACCGCACCTCATTTGGAGCCTCCTAGCTCCCTCTACCTATTTATATGTGAGCCCTCCCGAAAACGATCGCAGCTGAAACCCTAGCCCTCTTCCACCTCGCGCCCGGACAATTTTCCCCGCCGCCGGACGTGTCCGCCGCCTCCGCCCGACGAATCCACGGCAGCCACGTGCGTCTCCGCCGCCGTCCGCCGCGCCGGGCCGCTCGGCCCGGGGCGGGCCCTCCCGGCCCGCGTGCGCCGCCGCCCGCCGCCCGCGCACCTGCCCCGCCGCCTCGCCGGTCGTCGCCGCCGCCACGGCACGGCGCCGCGCCCGAGCTCCGGCGAGCTCGCGCGCCGGCCGCTCCTCCACGGCGCCGCTCGAGCCTGCCGCGCCTCCCCGCCGAGCTCCTCTGGCCGGTCTCCTTCCCCGACGGCCCCGAGCCCACGCCGGCCGCCCCTCCCTCCTTCTTCTCCGGTGAGCCGAGCCGCTGCCCCGACGAACCTCTCAGATCCCGATCCAAAATCCCGTGCGTTGACTTTTTCCCGACACCCCGATTTTTCCGAAGTCCTTAAGATTTCTCAGCAAGTACCCCTGCTCATAGCATCGTAACTCTCTGTTCATAGCTCCGTTTGGTGCTTTTAATGTATCGAATTGTTCGCCTCGTGATGCTCTACATTTTGTTCAATTGCACCATGTTCATTAGAGGCCATCTTGATGCCCAAATATCTTTTGCAAGAGTGCTAGTTTTTGTTATCTGCTGGTTCCTAGCAGAACTTGGAGATTTGTTATTCTTGTATCATTTAATCTGTGCATCTTATGGGCATGAGCTCTACATGTGTTTTGTTGTATGCCATGCCATATTTCCAAGGGTGTATGCCATGTATTTTTTTGATCTCTGTGGTGACTAGCACAAGCATGCAAACTAGGCTCCGTAATGTTTCTGATTTCAGGGACTGTAATTTCTCTGTCTGTCTGCTGTTATTTTGTTGTCATGTAAACTTGATGCTACAGAGAGATCCATGCATATTTTGGAGATGTTCAGTAAGGATGTTTTGTAGATATTGTTGTAATTGATCCATTCCTTCCCTTGTTTGCAATTATGGAGTGCCATAGCATGACTCAATCTTGCTCTACTTTTGCTATAAAATATTTGTGGCAGATTCTTAACATGATATTCATTTTTGCCAAGCTCATTGTAGGTGATCCATACATGCTATGTATTTGCTCTTGCCATGGATAGCTTCATAAACTTGCCATATTGCTGTAGGTATGTTTGTTTTGTCATGAATTTCTTTGTGGTTTGTGCATCAAGCTCACCAAGATGCCCTCATATTATTGTTTCTGCCATGCTCTGCAAGTCTGAAACCTAATAACGGAACTTGCTATGTTTACAAGGTTGCCATCATATCTTCTGGTCCTTTTTGGATTATGGTCAGTAAGGGACGTTTGTCATATGCATTTAGTAGAATACTTCCATGCCTAGTTTGGCCATGTTAAGTTCCTGTAGCATGTTGATTTCGTGCTCTGAACATTGCTACCTGATGCGGTTTTCTGCCATGTCCAGTATTTGACTAAGTCTGTGAACCTGTTATCTTTTGCACTTTTGCCATGCTTGTTTGAGCTTGTTATGTTGTGAACTAGCCGTAGCCCAGTGTTCATCTTTTGTCAAGAATCTCCTGTAGATCACTACCATATGCTTTGTTGCTATGTTGGAGTGCTGTAGCATTGTTGCTTGTTGCATTTTAAGTGCTATCGTGCTGTTAATCGCATATTCGTGTCATTCTTGTTTTGCTTGCCATTTGCAAACCGTGCATCCGTTTCCGGTGATCTTTATATCGATTTCGACCGAAATCATCTCATCTTTCCAGTGGCATGCTTGGTTTGCCAAGTTATTGCCTTGTTCATCATTTTCCTTCCGGAGCACGCTTATGCATCGCATATCATATCTCGCATATCATACATGTTTTGCATCATGTTGCTTGTGCTTTTCTCGTGATTGATTGTGGTTCCGTTGCTTGTGTTCTTGTCTTGGGTAGAGCCGGGAGACGAGTTCGTGAACGAGGAACCTGTTGAGTACGCTTACGAGGATCAAGCTCTCGACAACTCTGAGAACCTTGCAGGCAAGATGACCACCCCTCAAAATCACTTCTATCTTTGCTTTGCTAGTTGTTCGCTCTATTGCCATGCTGCGCTTCCTATCTTTTGCTATTATCATGCCTCCCATGTTGCCATGTCAGCCTCTAACCATCCTTTCCCAGCAAACCGTTGTTTGGCTAAGTTACCGCTTTTGCTCAGCCCTTCTTATAGCGTTGCTAGTTGTAGGTGAAGATGAAGTTGGTTCCATGTTGGAACATGGATATGTTGGGATATCACAATATCTCTTATTTAAATTAATGCATATATATTTATTTGGTAAAGGGTGGAAGGCTCGGCCTTATGCCTGGTGTTCTGTTCCACTCTTGCCGCCCTAGTTTCTGTCATACCGGTATTATGTTCCTTGAGTTTGCGTTCCTTACGCGGTTGGGTGATTTATGGGACCCCCTTGACAGTTCGCCTTGAATAAAACTCCTACAGCAAGGCCCAACCTTGGTTTTACCATTTTCCACCTAAGCCTTTCCCCCGGGTTTTCGCGAGCCCGAGGGTCATCTTATTTTAACCCCCGGGCCAGTGTTCCTCTGAGTGCCGGTCCAAACTAGAGCACCGTGCGGGACCGTCCCTTGGCAACTTGAGTTATGTTGGTACCTGTACGCTTCGCTTATCCGGTGTGCCCTGAGAACGAGATATGTCCAGCTCCTATCGGGATTTGTCGGCACATTCGGGTGGCTTTGCTGGTCTTGTTTTACCATTGTCGAAATGTCTTGTAAACCGGGATTCCGAGACTGATCGGGTTTTTCCGGGAGAAGTTTTATCCTTCGTTGACCGTGAGAGCTTATGATGGGCTAAGTTGGGACACCCCTGCAGGGTATTATCTTTCGAAAGTCGTGCCTGCGGTTACGAGGCAGATGGGAATTTGTTAAGGTCCGGTTGTAGAGAACTTGTCACTTGACCCAATTAAAATACATCAATCGTGTGTGTAGCCGTGATGGTCTCTTCTCGGCGGAGTCCGGGAAGTGAACACGGTCTGAGTTATGTATGACGTAAGTAGGAGTTCAGGATCACTTCTTGGTCATTGCTAGATGACGATCGTTCCGTTGCTTCTCTCCTTGCTCTCTTTTGCGTATGTTAGCCACCATATATGCTTATTGCCGCTGCAGCTCCACCTCATAACACCATCCTTTCCTATAAGCTTAAATAGTCTTGATCTCGCGGGTGTGAGATTGCTGAGTCCTCGTGACTCACAGATTCTACCAAAACAGTTGCAGGTGCTGACGATGCCAGTGCAGATGATGGGATCGACCTCAAGTGGGAGTTCGATGAGGAACGTGGTCGTTACTATGTGTCTTTTCCTGATGATCAGTAGTGGAGCCTAGTTGGGACGATCGGGGATCTAGCATTTGGGGTTATCTTATTTTCATTTGGATCTTGACCGTAGTCGGTCTATGTGTGTTTTTTTGGATGATGTATGAATTATATTTATGTATTGTGTGAAGTGGCGATTGTAAGCCAACTCTTTATCCCATTCTTGTTCATTACATGGGATTGTGTGAAGATGACCCTTCTTGCGACAAAACCACTATGCGGTTATGCCTCTAAGTCGTGCCTCGACGCGTGGGAGATATAGCCGCATCGTGGGCGTTACAAATATGGAAGGTGCTCTTCAAGGCCGGATAGACACCACCGCCTGCGACCGAAGACCGCAGGCTTAGTGTAAAGCGCCGGCTCAATCCGGTCAGTTCCTTTAATGTTTTCAAGGAGTACCCCCTACTAGCATATTTTGAGGGAAAACTTAAGCTTCCTTCCTCCATTTTCAGGCCTGGATTAAGTTGGCCGAGAAGATTAACTGTCCGGCTCCGCTACCCGAGGACCAGGTATTTCCATTATTGGAGAAGATTAACTGTTCCCCACGCCTTATGAGGTGTCGAAGACGGCTAAGAAGGCGGACCAAGGGGCCAAGAAGGACCTTCGCCGGAGAAGCACTCCGGATGAGACGTCCGAAAGCGAGACTTCCTCTTCGTCCACTAACGACGGTGATGAAGAGGAAGAAGAAAACGACTCCCCTCCTGAAGCGGGGAGGAAGAAGAGAGCGGCCCCCACAAGCCCGGAGGTGGAAGCGCCTAAAAGGGTTAAAGGCTCCCTCGCGGATAACTCTGCATGGGACGTCGACAGCAGTCCGGAACGGCCTCGCCGGACCAAGCCTCGGGCCGCTTCGTAAGTACCAGAATTCGCAAAAGTCTGGCCTTCCTGGTTTGTAATATTGACATATTGTAAACTTTTGTCATTGCAGTCCGGTGCGCGGTGACTCCCCGCGATCCTCGACAGAGGATTCGCTAGACACAGAGGAGATGGCTAGCATATCTCCGCCACCTGCTCATTCCGTCTCACCCAGGGTGATGACGAGGTGGTGTCCAAAAAGGCCTTCCCAGACCGGGGGGAGTTTCCGGAGATCATCGGGGTGACGCCCCAGGATGACTCCTCGGACGCCGAACACATGGGGGAAAAAGCCCCCATGGAGACTGGTGAAGGGGTTCGAGTTCCCTTTGGACCTTAGCTGGATACAGTTCCGGAAATCTATACGGCTCTGGGGTCCAGGGAATGGCATTCCCCCCAAGGAGGGAGCGTGCCTGTTCCACCGGTGACCTCTGCCCAACCAAAGGCACTGGATAATCTGCTGGAGGCGCTGCGAGGCGCCTCTATCGTGGATGAACATCGTGTCCTTATGGACACGGTAATAGAGAAGGTTCAGTTCACTAAAAGCGGATTGACTGAAGCCTGCACTAGCCTTCTAGGAGGCTTTGAGGTAAGTAATGTGATTATAGGAAAAATATCACAGTATAGACAATAGCCCCTGATACTCTGTTTGGTGTTCGTGAAGAAAAGCCTAACAGAGGATCAAAAAATCACAGGAGTCTAACATGAGTTGTCTATGTGAATAAGCAGGTATCGCTGCAGGCTGCCACTGCTCATGCTGCGGAGGTCTCCGGACTGAAGCAGAAATTGGAGCGGGCCGAGGAGGAGCTCGGCCGTGTGAAGAAGCAGTTGGAGGATAGCTGAGGTATGCAGTAACCCGTGGGTACATTTTGAAAAAATGAATAGTCCGACCAGACTGAAAGTGTCATAAACTTTATTAGGGGCCGCGGCCGAGGTGGCAACCCTGAAGAAGGCGCTGGCCGAGGCCGAGGACGAAGCGGCCAAGGAGCGTGTCTTGCGCAAGAAGCACGAGACCCGGGTTGGTGAGGCGCAGCAATAGCTCCAGGGCGCGATAGAAAAATTCGAGGCCCTGGAGCGCGATTGTAAGGTGCAAGAGGCCGATTTGGCGAAGGCTCGCCAGAGCGCTCAGGATGCGCGAGACGAAGCTCAGAGCGCCCTCCAGGAGATTCAGGTGGCCCAACAGATTGCGACGGGTAAGTCCTTCACCATGCCAAGCAAGTATGTAGAATCAACGTCCCTTGTACTTATCCTGAATTTCGGTTTTCCAGGGGCATTTATAGATCTACCGCACAGTGTATCCGATGCGGCCGAGCATTATAGAGCTGAGGAAGGTATGTCCACGAAGAAGCTGTTCTGGTCCCAATATCTGGGATCCGAACGTCCGGTACGCTTTAGCGACCAGCTAAAGCAGCTGGTCGAGCTGCATCGGTTGGCAGAGTTAGCCATGAAGGACTTTATAGTCCGGCTGTGGCCTGCCGATCCCATACTTGGCAGCTATTTCGGACATGTGCGGCGGCTCATGAGTGCCTGTCCGTGGCTCGAAGCCGTGAAGCGACCGGTCTGCATTGAAGGTACACGTATGGCTTTTGCCTGCGTCAAGACGCATTGGGCGAAGCTAGATACCAAGAAGCTGATGACCGAGGGGCCGCCGGAGGGCAAGGAGCATCGTCGACCCGAGCATTATTTTGATGGTGTCCTGGAGGGGTCCCGTCTTGCGCGGAGCAGTGTTCGAAGGATATTATATTCCCATGAGAACATATGTATTTTCTTGCCCTGTAATATGAAACAAAGATGTTATGTAATATAATGTTGATGATTTTGAATTTTACCTCATGTGCGGCCGTTTATTAAATCTGAGGGATGACCAGTCGTCGGCTTCAGCCCCCACGTAGAGAGTACGGGGGTGTTCGTGATAAATCTAAACACTCTTTACTCCACATTCTGGTCCTTAAAGGAGGTGTTTAACGCAACGAACAAGGCAATCAGCCTATGCGGCCTTTACCGCCCTCACTTAGCCAAAGGAGTTTGACAGTGAATAAAGTTGGCGAAGCCCCTGGTTTTCGGAAGGCCGAATTAGGGGCGCTATACATGCCAAATCGGAAGAACCAATTCTTCGAAAGAAGCGGGAAAAAGCTCCAACGATTTGGAACCTCATGAACAGCTGACCGGCTCTCGCCGCATCATGACAGTCAGTTTTCGGCTATCACTACTGAGGTGCTCGTCCAGAAGAACCGGGACACAATCGTAGTAGTTCTCCCTTTACTACCCTAGCCGATATAGCATAACGTAAGGTAGTAAGCACAGGAGCCGGGCAACCCAACTATTGACCAAAGACATGATTCAGAGCCGATGCATATAACGCTATAAGTTCGGGGTGCCGAACTATACTGAAAAAGTGTTCGGACTTTTATTGTCGTGATGCGGGGTATAATGAAGCCCCTGGCGTATTAGTACGTACCATGATGTACGTGTGCAAAGAGTGATAGATACTGAGGTGAGGAAATGGAAAAGATTAAGTAATGAGCTGGCGCCACCATTTATTCAGCTTTGTGATGTAATCAGTACGTCGAGGCGTACTTTGTACCAGTAATGCGATAAGCAAGTAAGGCTATTTAACATGCCGTAACCAAGGGCGAGCTGCATGCGGGTATGTAAAACAACTATATTAATCATTCATTAGAGACCACCTAGGGGTTCCCTTGTACGCCAGAGCTTGTTGCCTCCTTGGTGTGTTCTGCAAACGGGTCGTCCACATAGACCTTGAAAAAGAAAAGAAAAACCCGTCAAAAGAAAAAACAGAAGCGTGCGAATCCCAGGGTCTATCAAGCCGTATTGTGGATCGCGAGCGAGTTGTGCCTCCGTCCGTACCCATGGCGTTTCGAGTGCGTAGTTTAAATGCGCGTGGTACTAACACCATTGCCTCATCAGGGCTGGGACGGAGGCCAAATTGCTAGTTTGGCTTGTGACGAGCCGAGCTGTCCTGCTGCAGTGTAGTCCGGACCCTCTTAGTGGTGTCCAGGGGCTCGACAGCCGGATTATAGTGCTGCTTGAGAAGGCCACTCTGTACTTTTGCTGCTAGGGCGGCGGTGTGCTCCTCTGTTCGGAGGGAGCGTTCCGTATTTCCGTTTACCGTAATGAAGCCACGTGGACTGGGCATCTTCAGCTTAAGATAAGCATAATGCGGCACCGCATTGAATCTAGCAAATGCGGTTCGTCTGAGCAGCGTGATAGCCGCTGCAGAATAGGACAATATCGAAGATTAGTTCTTCGCTTCGGAAGTTATCCGGAGAACCGAATACTACTTCCAGCGTTATTGAGCCCATACAGCGGGCCTCTACGCCTGGAATGACTCCTTTAAAGGTGGTCTTTGATGGTTTGATTCGTGAGGGGTCAATTCCCATCTTCCGCACTGTGTCTTGATAGAGCAGGTTGAGGCTGCTACCACCGTCCATCAGGACTCGAGTTAGGTGGAACCCGTCAATAATTGGGTCAAGAACTAGTGCGGCTGAACCGCCGTGGCGGATACTAGTGGGGTGGTCTCGGCGATCGAAGGTGATCGGGAATGACGACCATGGATTGAATTTTGGGGCGACTGGCTCTACCGCGTAGACGTCCCTGAGTGCGCGCTTGCGCTCCCTTTTGGGGATATGTGTAATTTATATCATGTTCACCGTTTTGACTTGAGGGGGAAATTTCTTTTGCCCCCCGGTGTTTGGCTGCCGGGGCACTTCGTCATCGTTCTCGCTCTGTGATTCCCCTTCTTTGCCTCTGCTATTTGCTTTGCTGGCTTGTTTGAAGACCCGGCAATCTCTATTGGTATGGTTGGCCGGTTTGTTTGGGGTGCAATGAATTTGGCAAGGACGATCAAGTATGCGGTCCAAGCTGGATTGTTTTCCGTTGCTCCTTTTATAGGGCTTCTTTCGCTGGCCGGACTTGGAGCCACTGAACCCGGCATGAACTGTTGTGTCATCGGTGTTATCGCCGTTGCTTCGGCGTTTGTTTCTATTGCACCGGAGCTTGCGGGTGCTGTTATTGGCCTCGGAGGGGCTTGTTTCGTTGGCCGTATTGTTACTACAGGCCAGCCAACTGTCCTCTCCCGCGCAAAAGCGGCCCATGAGTGCCGTGAGGGCTGCCATGGACTTCGGCTTTTCTTGGCCGAGGTGGCGTGCTAGCCATTCGTCACGGATGTTGTGTTTGAAGGCTGCTAAGGCCTCGGCGTCCGGACAGTCAACGATCTGGTTCTTTTTGGTTAGGAACCTAGTCCAGAATTTTCTAGCTGATTCTCTAGGTTGTTGAACTATGTGGCTTAAATCATCGGCGTCTGGTGGCCGGACATAAGTTCCTTGGAAGTTGTCTAGGAAAGCTTCTTCCAAGTCCTCCCAGCTGCCGATAGAATTTTCAGGCAGGCTGTTAAGCCAGTGCCGAGCTGTCCCTTTGAGCTTGAGTGGGAGGTATTTAATGGCGTGGAGATTATCTCCTCGAGCCATGTGGATGTGGCGGATGAAATCCTTGGTCAACACTGCCGGATCGGTTGGTGTGTAGGTTGCATGGACGTAATAAAACTGACAAACTCCATTAACTGATGGATATGGTTTGCTTAATTATGTATATATTTCTTGTGTGTCCAGTAGGAAGTCAATATGAGTGATCGTGCGTGGATGTACACCGGTTACACTAGTAAGAAAGTTTGGACCAAGGAATGGTTAACAAAAACCAAGGGGTTTGTTAGAGCCGCATTTGCAAATGGCTAGGAATTAAGCTGGTGCCCCTGTGTCCGGTGCGACAACTACAAAATGAGGGACGAGCTTGAAATGAGTAAAGACATGTAGAAGTTTGGTTTTACGCCTGGTTACACGGTCTGGACATTACATGGTGAGTCTGCCCAACGTGCCAGAGCCGAGGTGGTTCGTTGTCCCACCGACGAGCATGGTACCGGGATGGAAGACATGGTGCAAGACTTTGACGATGCTCGGGACTCGGACGAGGAGATGGAGGAATCTGCAAAGGCCTTCACTGAAATGTTGGAGTCCTCAAAACGTCCTCTCCACGAGCACATTGAGCTTTGTCAGCTGGATGCCATCTCACAAATAATGGCTTTGAAGGCTCAATTCAACTTGGGCAGAGAATGCTACAACGCAATGATGACAGTATTCGGACGATTTCTACCCAAAGGCCATGTGCTACCTCCAAACCTGTACGAGTCAAACAAAATCCTCTGTGCTCTTAAGATGCCCTATGAGAAGATACATGCCTGTGAGAAAGGATGTGTCTTATTTAGGCTTCAGTATGAGGACTTCAACTATTCTCCGATTTGCAAGTCTTCCAGGTATGTTGTGGTAGACAACGATATGGGTGAGAAGACGCAGACCAAAATACCCGTTAATGTTCTTCGGTATATGCCAATCGTACCAAGACTTCAAGGTCTTTTCATGGTCAAAGAGACGGCCAGACAGATGACATGGCACAAAACGGGCAAAAGAACCGAACTAAATGCAGATGGGAATGTGATGATGGTGCACACATCGGATGGTGAAGCGTGGAAGCGCTTCGATGCATTACATAAGGAAAGAACGGCAGATCCAAGGCATCCTCGAGTTGCCGTCAGCATGGATGGGTTCAGTGTGTTTGGTCACACGGCAGCCCAATACAGTTGTTGGCCCGTGTTTTTCATTCCACTCAATCTCCCCCGGGCAGATTATGCAAATAAAGAACATTTTCCTGACATTGATAATTCCAGGGCCCAACTAACTAGGGAAGAATATGAATGTGTACATGCAGCCGCTTAAGGACGAATTGCAAGAAGCTTGGGATAATGGGTTCAAGACATATGACACCTTTAGCAAACAGAACTTCATAATGCGTGCCTGGTACATGTACTCGACGCATGACTTGCCGGCGTATGCGCTATTCGTTGGCTGGTGTGTGCATGGAAGGTTCCTGTCGTGGTTTTGTCATGGCAGATGTCCTAGAGAAAGGACTTAGTCGTGGAGCCATCACTACGAGTTAACTTAAAGGGGTTAAAGCGGACAAGGGACGCAAGAGAGTTTTTATACTAGTTCGTCCCCTTACGATGAAGGTAAAAGCCTACGTCTAGTTGTGATGGAATTGCTGGGGTTTCGATGACCAGGGAGCGAATACGCTTTGCCTGAGTCTCGAGTTGTTGTTTGTTGTCCTTGAACCGCTGCCGGGTCGTCCCCTTATATACATGGGTTGACGCCCGTCGGTTTACAGAATCCCGAGGCTGGCTCATAATCGTGTCCGGCTCAGTCTCTACTACTTCTATCTTACAACACAAGTTTACATATCAATGCCGGTTTATGTCTACAGGCCTTAAACTGGCTTTGGGCCCTGGGCCTTCATAAAGCGTCACCGTCTGTCTTCATGGACTTCAGATACAGATGAACTACTTATGGGGTTAACCCGGCCTCGCCTGGCCGGTTTACGCCCGGTGGTAATATCCCCAACATTAGGCCCCAGATTGATTTGAACTGGTTCATGTCAATCCTCAATACTTAAGAAAATTTCTTCTTCAACATCTTCACATAATCTTGTAAACCGCCATGACATCATCTTCTAGGACCATGGTAAACCGCCGTGACGTCACCTGTTATTAAAACTGTGTATAATTCACCTTCATTAATGAGCCTCCGACAATCGAGGCGACAGCTCCGCCTCATATCCAAAATTTAGGCTCCTCGATTCTCGCGCCTGACGCTTATCTTTCTGCCCTCATAAATATGGCCAGGGGATCTTTCCATTTTCCCCCTCATGCCTCTTCGCGTCGTCGTCTTTCTCGCGCCGACCGACCCTCAAGCTCTGCCGCCGCCGTCATCCTTCGCCTCTGCTTCGACAAAGGCCGCTGCATCAACCTGATCATATCAGATAAAAGCGGTGATCCTCCGCTGCTTCCTCCTACACCAGTAAGTCCCTCTTCTTCTCGCCCTAGATCCGCCATTAGGGTTCGGTGTTCTTCATAGCTTGAAGCTGTTCTTCCTTCGGTAGCACCAATGACCGGTTAGATCTGACTATTTTCAGCGCCTTTTGTAGTTTAAAATCCTTTCTTCTTGTTAAGGCACCTGCTTGATATCCAACTCATCTGAACTTGGTGAACCTTGAACACGCTGGAAATTAGGTCATTTTGTTTTTCCAACGCGCGGTAGATCTGAAATTACCCTGGCAAGATGTGAAACTTGTTTCTTCCTTCACTTATACATTTTTAATACCAGATTGGGCGGTTTAACTTCATATACAGAATGATGACCCAGTAGATACCATTAGTTCCCTGTTGAACCGCCAATGCATTCATCATTGTACTGTTTCCATTGTCGGACTCCGGTTTACGGATAACCAATTCCGGTTTAACAATATGCTTACATCCTTATATCGCTGTATAGTTGTCCTTTGTAAATCTTAAACCGGCAATAATCATATTTCAGATCTTTCATTGCCATGGCCAAGCAAGTCTATGAATGCAATTGGGCTCCTTCTCGAGTAACCGAAGAACAGTTAAATCTTGTTAAAACGGGCGCTTTAGCCAAGAAAGATGTCATCCACTAGAGGGTCCCTGGCCCGGAAAATCCTCCTACACCCAAGGACGGAGAGGTAGTCGTGTTTGCTGACCACCTGAGTCGAGGTTTTAGCCCTCCCGGTTTGAAATTTTTCCAAGATGTACTAGCCAATTTTCAGCTGCACCCTCAAGACATCGGTCCCAATTCTTTGACCAACATCTGCCACTTCCAAGTCTTCTGTCAGGTTTATCTGCAAGAGGACCTACAGTCGAACTGTTTAGGGATTTCTTTCACTTAAACCGTCGCACAGAGTTCTCGGATGGACCCAATACGGAACTGGGCGGAATGGCGGTTCATAAAAGGAAAGAAGTCACCTTCCCTCATCCCAAACTCCACAGTCACCCCAAAGAGTGGAACCAGACTTGGTTTTATTGCATGGATACATCTCCATCTGATGAAAACCCCCTGTCGGGTTACCGCCCTGAACGCCTGAGCAACACACATCCTTTTTCTCAGAGGTTGACTGCAAGAGAAAGGGCCAACTATGCTCCTCAATTATCAAAGCTCAGAGCCTTCATGGCCAACGGTTTGACAGGAGTTGATCTTGCTCGTTGTTGGATAAGCTGGAGTATTCTACCCTTAAGCCGGCGCTCCGGTTTGATGTGTGAGTATACCGGGAGTTTGAAGGATGCTCAGCGGCACATTGACATTCAACTTACAGATGCAGAAGTCACTGAGGCTGTAAACAAGATACTGAACGAACCGGAGGCTGTCTGTGCCCAAACCGGACTACTCCCTTTCTGCACTTTCAACAAACCACCAGCTGTAAGAATCATATAATCTTTTTATCTGAAGTTGCTTCTGTCCAAATATTCTTTGAAAGTGTGATTATTTTCTGACAGGGTGATGATCCGTTCTAGAACAAGAAACCATCACAAGACAAACCGGCGAAGCCACAAAACAAACCGGTCAAGCCAATTCGTCCAAAGACCAAGGTTGTTAAAAAACCTGCCAAGAAAAGGACCACTGCATCCTCTGATCTACCAGCTGATGACGATCTGGGTAATCCGGAACTAGAGGTAGAACTTGACTCTCTTGGTTCATTTTTCGTACACCTCATTGACAATGATTATTATCAGGACGATGCTGAAGGCAGTCATGCTGACGATATAGAGGTAATCATTCTTTCCTCCGATTCAGATCCTCTGCCGACATCAAAAATCCGTCCAGCAAACCGAAAAGTAAAATTTTCTCACCCCCTTGCTTACTTGGACCCAAACTTTCTTTTGAAGACACAGCAGCATGAGGCTCGCCGCACAACCCGGCACAACGGCCAGGTAGTTACCTCCGCCGGTTTACTGAACAGCCCGGTTCGGAAACGCCGATCAGAGGTCTCTTATCCCATTGATACTTCATGCCCCAAAGCAGGTTGTTTCCGCCAGCCTCTTAACCCGTCTGATTCAAATTATCAGGGTACTTCTCACTCATCTTCTGGCGAGTCGTCGGCCACAAAACTTCCACCCCTCAAAACGGTTCTTGGGTGAGCTATACACTTGTTGTTATCCTTGACGTTGCTATTTTGATATACTGTACTGATCCTCTTGTTTATTTTTCTCAGCGCCAAGCCCAGACCCAGCAAGAAAGCTCGTTTGAATAAACCGGCTGATGAAGACGTGGCTGTTGAACCAGAGAAAACTCCGGATCCTGAAGAGACCAACATTGATGCCATACTGAATGACCCACCGCCTCAAGATCATGACTTCGTTGCTGAGCAGGCAGAAGTTGACACCACAAGCCATGCTGACCAGCCAACCAGCCCTGTCCGAACAGACAATAAACCGGCAAGTCCAGTTAAAAATACTGACAAACCGCCAACCCCAGTAACGGCTGCTGATGACAAAGATGATGACATTATGGTTACTGGCACTGGCCATACCGCTCCGGGCGATCCTGTCGCTTTGTCAAAGCATACTGCCAAACATGAGCTCTCTGCAATTGGCAAAGGCAAATGGAACGCCGATTTGTCAAAGTATGCCCATCTGAATGTTCAAGACCTTCACTCTGGCTTCCTGAACCGTCTGTACACCAGCCGTGACTATGAAGCCGGTTTGGTAAATATGATGAAGGAGCGATATGAGGTAACTTCATAAGTGTTTCTCTCTTATATTTAATTGCAGCTTATCAACTCCAGTAGCCTCCAAGTGATGGTTTAAAATACCAATTTAAACCGGGACTTAGTAACAATTTCATGTTTTGCAACAATGCATCTTAACTTCACTGATGTAGCCCCCAAGGGCCGGTTTAACTTTACAAAGATGAACCGGGACTTTGTAGAAGAATTCCCATATCAGGATTTTATGAGCAAATACACATTAGCCCCCAAGTACCAAGCTTAATACTTGTATTGTGCTTGGGACTTGTAAAAAAATTCTGATAAAGAGCAAATATGCATTAGCCCCCAAGTACTAAGGGCATAACTTGTTATGTGCTTGGTACTTCAAATATGTATTGTCAACTCATTATATATCTGTCTCTTTATAGGCTGAACTGAGCAAGAAGGAAAGCCAACCCGCTGATCTGCAAGAAAATATCAAGTCCCAACAGGCCGAAACTTCCAAGGCAAAAGATGAGTTGACGAGCGCCTTAGCCGCTATGGAAAAGCTAAAGGAGAACTTCAACAAGGGGCGGGCGGATTGGAAGACAGAGAAATCCGCTTTGCAGAAAAGAGCTGAAGACGCAGAAGCAGCTCTTAAACCGGTGGTAGACGAGCTGACTGGTGTAAAGCGGCAAGTACATGCTATGACCGCTGTTGTATTTCGTAAGCATCCCTGCTTTATACTGTCAACATATCTTCCTATGTGTAACTGGTTTACTGATGTTTATAATGATGCAGGAACTCGCATTAGCCATCTGGGCTCTGACGTACAGAAGAAATTGAAAGCGGCCTATACTCTGATAGAGCAGCTGTATACCGGTGCGCAGCGGATCATCTGCACCGCTTCACACAACAAACCTCCTCCAACATTGATCAAGGACACCTTAGAAAGGCTATCCATGCTGCCTGCCCGGGTTGAAGAACTAAAGAATGCTGCGGCAAGGGCCGGAGCTCTGACTGCTCTAACCCGGGCAAAGGCGTGGGTGCCTGATCTTGATCCGGTGGATGTGGCTAAAGGCTTCCGAAGCTTAAAAGAAGACGGATCGGAATTTGGCCAGGAGGATCTCCGCGCCATAAACTGGGAAGTACGTCCACTGGCTTGTCAATTGGCTGAAGAAGCTGATCTCTCATACTATCAGGCAAGTTATGATGACAAGAACAGATGAATTGCTGTACCAATTCCGGAAGCGCAAAATCAGATCCCTCCAATCTGTAAGCACACTTATGCCCCTGATATTGAACCGTCAACCCTTATAAGCGACGAAGTTGTGTTCCAAGCTTTAACTGGGATCGACTGGACAACTGTTGACTTCCAGCCGCTGGGTAGAGACGAAGAAGATGAACCGGTGCAAGATGATCCGCAGCCGTCAGGTCAAGCTGATAAGCAATCATAATCCGGGGGCCGATTTAGTCTTCCACGCTGCAATGCTTATTGAGAAACAATTATCCCTTTCGGGCATTGAAACGCCTTGTAATAGGCTAGTTAAAACACTTGGTCTGTTATGCCTTCCTGCATATTTATCTGCAACTGATGCGTGTTAATCTGCCATGCTTAAGATATGATGTTCATAATCCATAGCTATTTATTCAAGTTGTTCCTGCAGATAAGAAGCTTAAAGCGCCCTGGCGGTTTACCACCGGGTGGGTCATGATACCCAAATATATATATATGACGAAGGTTTATAACCAAGGTTGTAAAAGATAACCAAATATGGAAATATATGATACCTGTGACCGTTAGGCATAGTGTTGGCTGACCAACTTTGTAATGAGGGTAATAACCCTAATCCGGAGTAGAAGTAACTCCTATTATATAATGCCAGTTTATAATAAAACCGTTCCGGGTTGTGATAAACACCGGTTTATTCCATACTGGTGACTTTGAGTCAAAACCAGACCGGGCTGATAGTCTCCGGATTATAACTTGATCATGTACTGACAACTTGTAGTTGACAGCCTAATCGAGTTGATAAACACCGGTTTGAAAACATCACAAATCTTATCAAAAGAAAGAAAAACTTAGAAAAAGGCAAATAAAACCGTTGTAGTCGAGGCTTTTCACGGGCTGCCAGGCCCTAAATTCGACAGCAAAGAATCCCCAAACAACATTGTGAGCTGTGCTCAGTGGGTGCCTATGTTTGAGTTGTTGTTTTACAACACTCTCTTTGGCCCCGGATTGATGTGGCTTTGAGCCGATCAAGAGGTGTGACTGTGGTTCGGATATGACCAAGCCCCCAAGTGATGTTGTGGCATTGCACCGATCAAGAGGTGTAGCTATGGTTCAGGTACGACCAAGCCCCCAAGTGATGTTGTGGCATTGCGCTGATCAAGAGGTGTAGCTATGGTTCGGATACGACCAAGCCCCCAAATGATGTTGTGCCATTGCACCGATCAAGAGGTGTAGCTATGGTTCGGGTACGACCAAGCCCCCAAGTGATGCTGTGGCATTGCGCCGATCAAGAGGTGTAGCTATGGTTTGGATACGACCAAGCCCCCAAGTGATGCCATATAAAGCTTAGAGAAGCAAAATCAAGGGGTAAACCGGATGCCGCTTTGTAAGCTCCATGTAACCACACATGATGTAAGAAAAACAACAGATACCCCGCTTTAGCCGAGGTTCCGGTTTATTATATTGATCATAATATATATATTGTCATAATATGTACATAAGCAGAGCCTATAGCTCAAGTATAGTAAGGCCAAAGATGAGCAATATTCCACGGACGGTTGGTCTCTTCCTCCGATTTACATGAGTCTTTGCGCTCTCGAACATCGATTAGGTAGTACGACCCGTTGTGTTGATTCTTGCTGACCACAAAGGGTCCTTCCCAAGGGGGGGATAGCTTGTGCATATCCGTCTGTTCCTGGATGAGCCGAAGCACCAAATCACCTTCTTGAAAGGTTCTGGTTCTAACCCGGCGGCTATGATAACGATGCAAATCTTGCTGATAAATCGCCGAACGGGCTGCCGCCATGTCACGTTCCTCATCTAACAGGTCAAGAGCTTCCTGCCATGCCTTCTCGTTGTCAGCTTCAACATATGCCGCTACACGAGGCGAGTCATGACGGATGTCACTAGGAAGAACTGCTTCCGCTCCATAAACCATGAAGAATGGTGTGTATCCTGTCGATCTGTTGGGTGTGGTATTGATGCTCCACAACACAGAAGGTAACTCCTCAACCCAACAACCCGGCGTCTGTTGCAAAGGAACCATAAGCCGGGGTTTGATGCCTCTCAAAATCTCTTGATTGGCCCTCTCCGCTTGACCATTAGACTGTGGGTGAGCCACTGATGACACGTCAAGCCGGATGTGCTCACGTTGACAGAACTCCTTCATGGCACCTTTTGACAGGTTGGTACCATTGTCTGTTATAATCTTGTGTGGAAAGCCGAACCGGAAGATCACCTTTTTGATGAATTGAACCACCGTGGCTGCGTCACACTTACTAACTAGCTCTGCCTCCACCCACTTCGTGAACTTATCAACCGCCACCAAAAGGTGGATCTTCTTGTCCTTGGACTTCTTGAAAGGCCCAACCATATCCAGCCCCCAAGTTGCAAACGGCCAGGTGATTGGAATCATCCTCAATTCTTGAGTCGGTACACGAGCGCGCCTTGAGAATTTCTGACAGCCATCACATCTTTTGACCAAGTCCTCGGCATCAGTATGAGCTGTCAACCAATAGAAACCGTGACGAAACGCCTTGGCCACCAAAGATTTTGAACCGGCGTGGTGACCACAATCTCCTTCGTGGATCTCACGCAAAATTTCACGGCCTTCCTCAGGAGACACACAGCGTTGAAACGCCCCTGTCACACTGCAATGATGTAACTCTCCATTGATAATAGTCATGGACTTGGACCGCCGGATTATCTGCCTGGCCAAAGTTTCATCCTCTGGTAACTCGCCCCGGTTCATATACGCCAGATATGGAACCGTCCAATCCGGGATAACATGAAGATCTGCCACCAACAGAGCTTCCGGATCAGGAACGACCAAATCCTCTTCACCAGGGAGCTTGACGGACGGATTATGCAGAACATCCAGGAAGACATTAGGTGGAACCGGTTTACATTGGGAACCCAGGAGGCTTAAAGCGTCCGCCGCTTCATTCTCCCGCCAATCCACATGATCCACCTGCAACAATATCCACCTCACGACGATATGCTGCCATGAGTGGGTCCTTGGAATCCCAAGTGCCGGACACTTGTTGAGCCACCAGATCCGAGTCACCGAAGCACTTAACTCGGCTTAGGTTCATCTCCGTAGCCATCCGAAGACCATGGAGTAAAGCCTCATATTCAGCTGCATTGTTAGTGCAAGGGAACATTAAACGGAGAACATAACAGAACTTATCACCTCGTGGGGAAGTTAATACGACTCCAGCCCCCGAGCCCTCCAATTGCCTGGACCCATCAAAATGAATAGTCCAATAAGTATGATCCGGCTTCTCCTCTGGCGCTTGTAATTCTGTCCAATCATTGATAAAATCCACAAGTGCCTGAGATTTGATCGCCGTTCGGGGTATGTATTTCAACCCGTGAGGCCCGAGCTCTATAGCCCACTTAGCAATCCGGCCAGTTGCTTCCCTGTTCTGGATTATATCTCCCAACGGAGCAGAGCTGATCACCGTGATGGGATGACCTTGGAAATACTGCTTAAGCTTCCGGCTTGCCATGAAAACCCCATATACCAATTTTTGCCAATGCGGGTACCTCTGCTTGGACTCAATAAGTACCTCACTGATATAGTAAACCGGCCGCTAAACCGGATATTCCTTTCCTGCCTCCTTGCGCTCCACCACAATAACCACACTAACAGCCCGAGCATTAGCTGCCACATATAGCAACAATGGTTCTTTGTCCACTGGAGCAGCGAGAATCGGCGGATTAGCCAGCTGCCGCTTTAAGTCCTCAAATGCTTCATTAGCAGCGTCACTCCAGACGAAGTTATCCATTTTCTTCAGCATCTGATATAAAGGGATGGCCTTCTCGCCAAGGTGACTGACAAACCGGCTCAACGCGGCAATCCGGCCTGCCAGGCGTTGAACATCATTGATACACTTCGGTTTAGCCAAGGAGGTGATGGCTTTGATCTTTTCCGGATTAGCTTCAATGCCCCTGTTAGACACCAAAAAGCCCAAGAGCTTGCCTGCAGGTACACCAAAGACACACTTGGCCGGATTAAGCATCATTTTATAAACCCGTAGGTTATCAAAGGTTTCCTTCAAGTCATCAATCAATGTCTCCTTCTTCCTTGATTTTACCACAATATCATCCACATAGGCGTGAACATTGCGGCCGATCTGTTTATGAAGACAATTCTGCACACACCGTTGATAAGTTGCCTGGGCACTCTTGAGTCCAAAGGGCATGGACACATAGAAGAAGGCTCCAAAGGGAGTTATGAAGGCTGTCTTCTTCTGGTCCTTAACTACCATTTTGATTTGATGATAACCAGAATATGCATCCAAAAAGCTTAAATGCTCGCAACCCACCGTAGCATCAATAATTTGATCAATACGGGGAAGGGCGAAAGGATCTGTTGTACAAGCTTTGTTGAGATCTGTGTAGTCCACACACATACGCCAAGTGCCATTCTTCTTGAGGACCAGCACCGGATGAGCCAACCACTCAGGATGGAATACTTCAACGATAAATCCAGCCGCCAAGAGTCTGGCTACTTCTTCTCCAATAGCCTTGCGTCTTTCTTCATTGAACCGGCGGAGAAACCGCTTGACCGGTTTATACTTTGGATCAATATTGAGAGTGTGCTCAGCGAGTTCTCTCGGTACACTTGGCATGTCAGAAGACTTCCACGCAAAGATGTCCCGATTCTCACGGATGAACTCAATGAGCGCGCTTTCCTATTTCGGATCCAAGTTAGCGCTGATGCTAAATTGCTTGGACGAATCGCCGGGCAAGAAGTCAACAAGCTTAGTCTCATCAGCCGATTTGAATTTCAGGGCCGGATCATGCTCTGTAGTTGGTTTCTTTAATGAAGTCATATCTGCCGGATCAACATTGTCTTTGTAAAACTTCAACACTTCTGTTGCACAAACCAACTCAGCATAAGCCGCATCACCTTCTTCACACTCCAGAGCAATCTTGCGACTCCCATGCACGGTTATAGTTCCCTTGTGACCCGGCATCTTGAGCTGCAGATAGACATAACAAGGCCGCGCCATAAACTTAGCATAAGCTGGCCGTCCAAATAGGGCATGATACGGGCTTTTGATTTTCACCACTTCAAAGGTCAAAGTTTCTGATCTTGAATCATGCTCATCTCCAAAAGCTACCTCTAGAGCTATCTTACCAACAGGATATGCCGATTTACCAGGCACCACACCATGGAACACCGTGTTGGATGGTTTAAGATTTTTATCTGTTAACCCCATGCGACGGAAAGTTTCATGATAAAGGATATTGATACTACTCCCTCCGTCCATGAGTACCTTGGTGAACTTATAGCCTCCCACCTGAGGTGCCACCACCAACGCCAAATGACCCGGACTATCAACCCGGGGAGGATGATCCTCTCGACTCCACACAATAGGCTGTTCAGACCAGCGTAAGTATCGGGGAAACGCCGGTTTAACGACATTTACCGCCCTTTTATGAAGCTTCTGATCGCGCCTGTCCAAGCTAGTGGTGAAGACATGATACTGTCCGCTATTCAACTGCTTCGGGTTGCTCTGGTAACCCGACTGCTGCTACTACTGCTGATTGCCCTGATGATTATGACCACCTTGGTTGCCCTGATTACCTTGATTGTTATATCCACCCTGATTGCCGTGGAAGCCTGAACCGGAATTTCCTCCGCCATAACCCGGCCCATGAGAGCCGGGGCCCGAACCGCCTCCTGGTCCATTATCATACCGGAAAGAATCAGAATTTTTGAACTCTTGCATGATGTAACAATCTTTCCAGAGCTGCGTGGACGGGTCCTCCTTCGTCCCATGCTTTGGACAGGGCTGGTTCAACAGATAAGACAAACGGTCCGGATTAGGACTTGGCCTTCCACCGTGCTGAGGCGGTTTACCCTTACGCCGCTGGCCCTTGTCATGTGCATTAGTATTAGCCACAAAGTCTAAACCGTGGTCTGCCTTATGCTTGCCCCCGTTTCCATGACCCGCCGGGTTGTGGTGCTGCCCCTTGGCGTTGCCGCTCTTTTTTCCCTTCCCTGTCTTATCATTGCCAGACTCGGGATCCTTGGTACTATCAGAGTTGGCATACTTCACCAGTGCAGCCATGAGGGTTCCCATGTCATTACAATGACGTTTGAGCCGTCCCAACTTCAACTTCAGAAGTTCAAACTGGCAATTGCCTTCCAATGTTAAAACTGCGGTGTCAGCGTTGATGCGGTCCGATGAATGCAAAATCTCTGAAACCCGGCGCACCCAATGGGTTGTTGACTCCCCTTCCTCCTGGACACAGGCAGCTAAGTCCACAATTGACATGGGCTGCTTGCATGTATCCTTGAAATTCTGAATAAACCGGGCTCTCAACTCGGCCCATGACCTGATAGAATTAGCCGGTAAGCTCTTTAACCAAGTGCGGGATGTCCCTTCTAGCATCATGGTGAAGTATTTCGCACATGCCGCATCATCCACATCCAGCATCTCCATGGCCATCTCATAGCTTTTGACCTATGTTTCAGGGGATAAATCGGCGGTGTAATTCGGCACCTTGCGCGGGCCTTTGAAATCCTTGGGCAGGCGCACATTGCGCAACGTCGGGATGAGACGCGGCACTCCCAAAGAACTAGAGGTAACTCCTGGTCCCACCGATGTGGTTGGACGAACCGGAGTAAGCTGACGGGCTTCATGCTGCGCCGCTAACTCGGCCTCTCTGCGTGCCCGATCCTGGTCCACCACCTCTTGAGCATCACCAGCACCACCCGCCGGGTTATTGCCACGGGGCGGATCACGGTTCCGCGCATTGCTTGACACTGCCGGTTCATCCATACGCCTGCTGTAACTCCGGCTTGGACGGGGAGTGGAATGAATCCGATCGCGACTATATGAATAAGCCTCCTGTTGAACCAAGGCTGTCTAAAGAAGCTCCTTAACCCGATGCGTCTCGAACGCCGCCGGAGAATCGCCTTGGATCGGGATGGCCGCCAGCCGTGAAGCGGCAGCGACAATGTTGTCCATCGGGTTAGAGTAATGACCCGGTGGCGTGGGGACTTGCGGCGTTACAATGTTGTTCTGACGAGGCGGATCCACCAAACGTGGCTGAACCGGCGCCCCTGCTCCAGGTGCCTCCGCCCGGTTTACTACCGGCGGATTACTGGTCCCTACTCCTGGGGTGTTAAAGAGATTTCTGGCGACATAAACCGGCGGCAGGCGAGATCGGTGCCTCCTCTTTAGGACTTCGTTCGACGCACTCTGATCCAGCATAATCCGGTAAGCTTGTGCATCCAAAGCGGCCCGCTCCGCGGCTATCCTGGTATCCTCAGCTGCTAAGTCGGCTTTGGCCTGGGTGATCTGATCTTTCACTTTTGTGATTTACGCATTGTGTGCATCCTGATCCACCGGGTTAACCTCCGCCATCAGCGTTGCCAACGCATCAAACCAATCAGATAGAACCTGAGCTGGCGGTCGCACAGGGCCTCCTGCCCCGGCCGCTGTTGCCGCTGCCGATCCGGAAATCATCGCCGCTGCGGTCGAAGAGTGGAGCGCTGGCTGTGTACCGGCCATGAAGATCGCAACCTGGTTTGGCGGATCAAAGGGGTCTGGAATACTGTCGCCGTCGGAACAGCCCCCAATCCGGCCATCTTGCAACTGATATAACGACTCGGTTTCTCCGGTTGATGACTCATCGCCGGAATAAACGACGGTCTCACCACCAGATTCCGATCTATCTTCCGATTCCACTCCGTGGATGACTCCCACGAAGGCACGCTTCATGGCAGGCTTAACCCGGGCAGGTCTCGCACGCTGAGCCGTTTCGATGAGGTTGGTGCAGATGTCCGGCTCAGGGCCCGGTTCACCGATCTTGCCAATGAAAACGTGTATGCCACCAAAGGGGACCCGGTACCCGTACTTGATTGAGCCGGCCTCGGGGCCCTAGCCTGCATCGTCGATGTAGAGCTTGCCGCGACGACTCTTGGTCATCCGGCCCACAGCATAACCCTTGAGTCCTTCGAAGTTGCCCTCCAAGAACTTGAAACCTTCGTGCGATAGCCCCACGGTGGGTGCCAACTGCTGTGGTTTTGTCACGGCAGATGTCCTAGAGAAAGGACTTAGTCATGGAGCCATCGCTACGGGTTAACTTAAAGGGGTTAAAGCGGACAAGGGACGCAAGAGAGTTTTTATACTAGTTCGGCCCCTTACGATGAAGGTAAAAGCCTACGTCTAGTTGTGATGGAATTGCTGGGGTTTCGATGACCAGGGAGCGAATACGCTTTGCCTGAGTCTCGAGTTGTTGTTTGTTGTCCTTGAACCGCCGCCGGGTCGTCCCCTTATATACATTGGTTGATGCCCATCGGTTTACAGAATCCCGAGGCCGACTCATAATCGTGTCCGGCTCAGTCTCTGCTACTTCTATCTTACAGCACAAGTTTACATATCAATGTCGGTTTATGTCTATAGGCCTTAAACCGGCTTTGGGCCCTGGGCCTTCATACAGCGTCACCGTCTGTCTTCATGGACTTCAGATACAGATGAACTACTTTTGGGGTTAACCCGGCCTCTCCTGGCCGGTTTACGCCCAGTGGTAATATCCCCAACAGTTCCCGTGCCCCACATGCAAGGGAGCTCTTGAGTTTCGTTGGCTGGCGGTAGGGCACAAGTATACTTGCTTCGACTTGCATAGACCGTTTCTAGATCCTCGCCGTAAGTTCAGGAAAGACAAGAAGAACTTCATCAAAGGTAGAGTTGTCAAACACTCTGCACCACCTGCGTTGACAGGCCAACAGACCCTATATTAGTTAAACGCTCTCGAGCCAGATCCAGAGCGTCCGGGGTATTTCAAGGGGTATAATAAGGAACACGCATGGACTCACAAGACATGCTTGTGGGATCTGCCTTACTTCAAAGACCTCCTTTGCCCACACAACATCGACGTGATGCACACTGAAAAAAAAATCGCCGAAGCCATTTTTGGTACATTGTTCGTCATAGAGGGGAAATCAAAGGATAATACTAAGGCTAGAGTCGATCAAGAGGAGCTATGTGATAGACCGTTACAAAACATGCAAGAACCGAAAGGAAAGCGAAACTGGACGAAGCCAAAGGCATGGTTCAATCTTGGAAGGCCAGCTATGAAGGAAATTATTTTGTGGGTGAAAATGCAGTTGATGTTCCCCGATGGGTATGCAGCAAATCTAAAGAGGGGAGCGAGTCTTGAAAAATTGAAAATATTTGGTCTAAAAAGTCATGATTGGCACATATGGATTGAGCGGATAATGCCGGTGATGTTGCGTGGCTTCATCCCTGAGGATGAATGGCTAGTGCTGGCAGAGCTGAGCTATTTCTTCCGTGTTCTTTGTGCGAAAGAACTATCGCCTGGCCTCATCGAAGAAATGGAACAGTTGGCGCTGGAGTTGATCTGCAAGTTAGAGATGATCTTTCCGCCAAGCTTCTTTAATCCAATGCAACACTTGATTTTGCATCTCCCGACTGAGGCACGATTGGGCGGGCCCGTGCAAAATCGTTGGTGCTACTCAACTGAGAGGATACAGAAGACGCTTCGAGCAAAATGTAAAAATAAACGTAGAATTGAAGCATCGATGGCCGAGGCATTCATCACTGAGGAGGCGGCAAACTTCGTGATAGCACACTACGAAGCCAAAAATCGTCATTTGCATAATCCGAAGCCTCAGTACAATGCTGACGACCCTAAAAAGGTCGATCCAACCTCAGCCTATTCAAAGGGAATCTCGCACCAGCCAGTGGTTGCAAACATGTATCGTTGGATGTTGAAGAATGGCGGACCATTTCGCTGTATCTCTTCAACAACCTAACAGAAGTGCGGCCGTACATCGAGTAAGATCTCGGTACATTGTTTCGCAACTTCTAATACCTTTGAACTGCTCTTATTCCTGGATATTTGATGCAGTTGATACGTCGCCATATTCTCGTATGGAGTGGTGATCTAAAAGGATTCCGTCGAAGAGTATGAGCTTCTGGCAAAGCAAGGAGGCGGATATCCCGATTTCATCTCTTGGTTCAAAAAAAGGTAATTTCCATTAGACCATTTCATTTCTTTGGCTAATTTACGACTAATGCAACAATACTTTCATATTAAACTTGTAGGCTAGTTCAGAGATTATGGATGCCGAATTGAGACGAGTAGCTAATGGTTTTGACTATAAGGTCCGTTCATTTGACAAATACGACCTCAACGGGTATCGCTTTCGTACCTATGGCAAAGAGCTATCTATGGCTGACCGAAAGTCTACAAATTGTTGTGTCTCTGCTATCGGCGAAGGAGAGATCGAGTATTATGGAAGTGTTGAAGCAATTTATGAACTTCAATTCTATGGTGAAACCCACCAAACATCGTAGTCTTCAGATGTTATTGGTTCCAACTGAGGGAGACTAGAAGGACTCATGAACATATAGGGCTAGTCGAAATCAAACAAAGCACCCATTTGGATGTTTTCGATGTCTATATTACGGCTCAACAGGCAACCCAAGTTTTCTATCTACCGTGGGCTTGTCAAAGTGATCCAAATCTCAGTGGTTCGGATGTCGTTTATGAAGTGCCGCCACGTGTTAGACCACATCCCCCCAATGATGAGGATTATGAACCTCACATTAACCAAGACACATATGACAAAGGAGAATTCTTCCAAGAAACACGTCTTTCCAAAAAACGTTTCAAGAACCATTCTACTCCACCCCAGAACATTGAAGTAGACAACGATAGTGAATCCGACTTCACCCCTGAGATGGAACAAGAAGAGCCGGAAGAAGAAGTTACTGCTGCAGATGACCTGTCAATGCTTGAACGATTACGTAAAGGAGGCCTTCCACATGTTGATGCATTTATTGATGATGATGATGAGCACGTCATTGATAGTGATGATGATGATGCATTTAATGATCCCGGAGCATATATAGATGATTCAGAGTAATACTAGTAATGTGAGGTATTCAATTTTTTATTATGTTCATGATGATGATACACTTAAATTATATACATATTATTATGTTCATGTCAGGTATTCAAATTTTTTATGTTGTACTAATTTTGTTTACTTTTTGTCATTGCAGGTGTTGACAGGATGGCAGGCAAGGGTCCAGAGCGCCCCGAGCCTCCTACGAGCCCTACTGGGAGGGGTGGTTCCATTTTTCCAGCCCAGCCCCTTCAGAGAGGCTGCTAGACAGTATGCAGACAGCTGCGGCGGAGGCTTCTTCTTCGGCTGGGAGAGGTCGGGGGAGGACGAAGAAGGATGCTAGAGGTGGACGTGGCAGCGGGAGAGGTAGGAAGGCTGCTATGCTTTCCTCGCCGCCACCCTCACTGATTCACCCGACCACAGGACTGCTCCATCTGACGTGGACCAGTCTCGGACTCCGGTCCATGAGCCTCCGGTCGCCGATCCTTCGCCCCACTCGGGTCGCTGATCCTTCGCCCCACCAGACTCGTGTCGCCGATCCTTCACCCCACGTGAGTCTGGTCCCAGAGTCTTCGTCCTAGAAGACTCCGATCCCGCAGTCTTCTTCCCACGAGACTCCGGAGGCTAGTGACCCTACTGATGGTAGCGAGGACACCTTTTTCAGATGATAGCTACAACAACGACGAGCTGGTTGGGAAGGGCAAGAAGGTCTACAAGTGTGGCTGTACAAACCTCCAGCCCGTGTCGACGACCCCCGACCAGAGGTGGTTGATTGCACCTAAAGGGTTGAAGTAAGTGCATTTACTAATTTTTAACCTTTTGCCGTCATGTTCCTTCAAATTAATATCTAATGCGTTGTCCTTGTCATACTGCAGGGGTTGGGTACACCCCCGTGGTGTCCGCAGGCCCAACCAGGTCCTTGGTGTGCTTTGCCGGCAGCACTTCCCTGGGTGGGTCACGTTGCCCGGTGAGGGTCAGGTTCCACAGCTAGCACTGAGCTGGGAGCTGTACTCGGTTGCCCCAGCCCCGCCGGAAGAGATGGTCGCCGGTGTCTTGTGCGAGACGGTGGCCGACATTGTGTTCCGTCGGTTTTGGGTAATTTCTCCTTTACAAAATTAAAAATCAACACTACCTAGTGATTGTACTAATCAGTGTTGTCTTGTTTGATTGCAGACCTTCTACAAGGTTTCAGAGGGAGAGCAGGAGGCCGCATCTATGGTTGTCGAAACTGAGTGCAAGCGCCTACTTTAGAACTTACGGCAAAAGGCTCGGGTGCAGGCCGTTCGAGACTACTACGCCTCGAAGGGTATTAGGAGGGCCAAGAAGAAGTGTCACGACAAGTTTCTCAGTAAGGAGAAGTACATGCATGTAATTACCTATTCCTAAGGCCTTGAACTTAGTTTTCTTGATTTGATTCATAGGCGTCGTGCTGAAATTTCTCTTGACTCACTTAGGTGCCCTTGAGATGGTGTGTGGATAAGATGGACTGTTGGGAGGCGTTGGTGGATGCGTGGTGCTCTCCCCAATGGCTAGTCGAACACCATAGGGCCAAGGATAAGCGCTACCAAATGGAAGGTGTGCCACACCATCAAGGGAGCTCCAATCTATTTGAGTACGAGGATAACTGGGTATGTGGTTTGCTACATGATTCATGCAATTTCATTCTTCATGCTAGCATTTATCCCTTCCAAAATGACTTAATATGCTTAGTTAGTTAAAAAATGGCATAACTACCTTGGATAGTTCATTTATGACATAATGAGCTCTAAAATGACATAATAAACTTAGATAGTCCTATAAAATAACTAAATATGCTTTAGTTAGTTAAAAATGGCATAACTACCTAGGATAGCTAAATAATGTCCTAAACTAATCTTAGCTAGTTCATTTATGACATATTTAGCTCTAAAATGACATAATAACCTTAGATAGCTCTATAAAATGACTTAATATGCTTTAGTTAGTTAAAAAATTGCATAACTACCTTCGATAGCTCAATAACGACCTAAACTAATCTTAGCTAGTTCATTCATGACATAATTAGCTCTAAAATGACATAATAACCTTTGATAGCTCTATAGAATCCCTAAATATGCTTTAGTTAGCTAAAAAATGGCATAACTACCTTGGATAGCTCAATAATGACATAATTAGCATACTTTGGTCAAAAATGGCATAATAATCTTGGTTTACCTCGAAAATGACCTAAACTTAGCTTATTTTCCTCGAAAAAGACATAATAACCTTACTTAGCTCCAAAATGACCTATTTACATAGCAATATCATTCTTCATGCTAGCTTGAGCCCTTAACTAATATTTTGTTCCTCTCTCTCAGGCGCACCACCACAAGAAGCCTGTGCCAAGTCTGTTCGACCTCTATGGCATGGCCCATATGGCCCCGTACAAGAAGGCCAAGTCATTCACGGAGTCTGACCTAGATCATCCAGAGAGCTTCACCAACATCTCCTCCCACCACAAGCTTGTGAAGTATAGAGACGAGGGGAAGGCGAGGAAAGGGGAGGACTTTAACCCGAGCCAGGATCCTTTTGATACAGAGCTGGTGATGATATCTGGTGGCGGGAGGTCCCATGGCTCCGTAGCCATTGGTGATGGACTGATACGTTGTCCTAGGACTCTCCCGCAGATCAAGAAGCACCAGAGTAGCTCTGATCCTGAGATAACGCCTCGTGCACGGCCCGCGGAGCTCGCCATGGTGATTAGTTATACGGACTCTCTCACCTTTCCCCCATTGCATTGTGTGTGCATCCGTTGATGATTACAATGCTAACGAGGAGTGGTGTGTTGCAGGCCTTGGTTGAGAAAGAGGGATTGAAGACCCAGGCGCTTTTGGAGGAGGCAAAAAGGGAGGCGGTAGAGAGGGAGAGGGAGTTGGAGGAGAGGACGGCTAAGCTGTTGGAGGAGGAGAGGAACCGGAACGATGCATCTAACCGGGCCCTATACGAGCTCATCGTGGTACGTTTCTTGTGCATATTAGCCCAATCATGCACGTAATGTTCGCATTACTAACTAATATGACTGACTCGTGAGAACCAAATGTGCAGACCATGTGCGAGAAAAACGGTCAGCCCCCTCCGCCGATGCCCCAGATTGCTCCGGCGACCACGGTGAGTTTGATTTGAATGGTCGTTAGTTACTAGTATTCACATTTCAGTTTGCATCATGCTAACGAGACATTATTGGAAATGATCTTTGGTGCAGCATGGCTCCCGACCAGCATCGACCAATCCTTCTGCGTCTGCCAATGGCGGAACCCCGACCGGTCCTTCACCTCCGTCTGCCACTGACGCAGCCCCGACCATTCCTACACCTCTGTGATAACGGTATTTTTTCTTATTTAGCCTGTTTAGTCCATTTTTGACATAATTTAGCCTATTTAGTCCACAAATGACATAATAAGATGAAGAAAATCAAGGAAGAGGAAGGAAAGAATGAACAGGAAGAAAAGAGAAGAAGACGAAGTTCTTCTTCTTCTTTTCCTCCTCTTACTTGTTTTTATTCGTAAATGGCATAATAACCTTGCTAACCTCATAAATGTCATATACTTAGCTTGTTGTCCTCTAAAATGACACAATAAGCTTAGTTAGGTCAAAAATGGCATAATTAGCTAGGTTAGCTCAAAAATGACCAAGTTTAACTAGGTTAGCTCCAATATGATCCATTTAACCTATGTTAGCTCCAAAATGACCTATTTACCTAGCTTAGCTCTATATTAACCACACACTTAGCATTTTTACCTACCTTAGCCCAAAAATGGCATTTTTCCCTACATTAGTTAGAAAAGAAGAAGATAAATAATAGGAGAGGAGAGAAAGAAAAGGAAGATAAATTTGTCAGGACCCGATTCCATGTCACATCGATCTAGCTGGTAACACCTCGTATCACTTTGCGGCTCACGCACGGTATTCCCACGGGTGTCTTACCATGGCCCGGGACCGTTTGCGCCTTTTGGCTCATGTATATGATAGTGTCGCTAGCATCCATATGACAGAGAACCCGGGCCGACATGACTAGTCGTGAACCCAAAGTGGCACTAACTTACAGGGACAAGCATACATGAATCAACATCGAGCATGTCGGTTAGCAGCGTGTGAATCCGGGCTGTAGCACTGGGCTAACAGGACTCTGGTGAACCGGGCTGTAGCAGGCTAGGCAGGACTCCGGATGTCACCGCGTGACATTTCCCCGAAGGGACAGACATAGGAACGAAGTGAATCACATGCCGGCCAGTCAAGTGTTCCAGAGCAGTAGTGCTGGGCTAGCAGGACTCCGGTGAACCGGGCTGTAGCTGACTACTATGGCTCATGGAAGCACAAGACTACATTTCCCCATAAGAGAGGCTACCAAGGATAAACAACTAGGTTGTCGGATCCCACACATACCAAGCATTTCAATCATACACACAATATGCTCGATATGTGTAAATACAACATGGCATCACAACATAACTCTATGACTCAAGTATTTATTCATTAGGCTCCGAGGAACGAGATATTACAAACATGTGTCTCATGACCCAACATTCAGAGCATACAAGTCAAAGCACATGCGGAAGCTTAACATGTCTGAGTACAGACATCTACAAATGAAAAAGGCTGAGAAGCCTGACTATCTACCAGATCCTGCCGAGGGCACAAGATCGTAGCTGAGGTATCAAGCTAAACATCGAAGTCCACGCGGAACTACTAGTGAGACTGAAGTCTCTCTGCAAAACATAAAATAGGCAAACGTGAGTACAAATGTACCCAGCAAGACTTACATCAGAACTAACTACATATGCATCGGTATCAACAAAGGGGGGGTGGACACGGCTATTCGAATAGATGATGTTAACCCTGCAGGGGTGTACTTCTTCATACATGTTTCCACCACTTAGCGTCTGCACACGACATGTGCTCGGCAGACTTCAAGCAAAAGCCGACGTGGGTGTAGACCACGACCTACCTAAACACTCAAGTCTCTAGTCTAGGTTTATCGCCTATCCAGGGTCCATCCGCAGGGAGTCCGGCCGAGGTTTCCACATACGGCCCCGAACGATGTGTAAAGGGTTCCGCGACACCAAACGGGCGCCCGGCATACCCGGCCACGTGCCTACCGCATCAAAGCCCACCGCTCAGGTCAGCGCTGCGGACGGCCTCCAGCATACTACAAACACCAGAAACTACTTGCAACTCCTAGACAGAGTACTAGGGTGGTTAAGAAGTCGAGCAGGGTCATAATTCAGGGCCAAATGTATGGTAGTAGTTGTTTCATGGATCACAAACACGGAACTCAGTCCCTGAGGACGGCTTCAATGAGACAACCCACCATGTACTCCTACATGGCCTCTCAGCACTACCTTTACCAAATCATGTTCACACACTTAGCTCACAAACAGTAGGACATGTTCATCACCATTCCGATTCATCCCCGATGAATTAGACCTAAGCAGTAGCAGGCATGACAAACAAACATGAATGAGTAGGCACAACAGGGCTCAAACAACTCCTACTCATGCTAGTGGGTTTCATCTATTTACTGTGGCAATGACAGGTCATGCAGAGGAAAAGGGGTTCAACTACCGCATCATGTAACAGTTGTAACGTTGTTTTACTAATGCAGTAAAAGAGAGCAGAAGCGAGAGAGTGGGATTGTATC
The DNA here is from genome assembly GCF_002575655.3 of Aegilops tauschii subsp. strangulata. Taxonomy (NCBI): domain Eukaryota; kingdom Viridiplantae; phylum Streptophyta; class Magnoliopsida; order Poales; family Poaceae; genus Aegilops; species Aegilops tauschii. The sequence goes on along the minus strand of NC_053037.3, from coordinate 219,343,951 downwards.
AGAATGAACAAGGGGGTTTTGCTTGCGTGGCACTTCTGAAGATATTATAGCTCTTCATTGGTGTCATCGAACTCATCGTCGAAAGCATATCTATCGAGAGGGGACAAACACCGGCAAACAAGAGAGAACACAATCAATGCAATGCAACAATATGATGCATGAATGTGACATGGCAATATGTTGTTGATTGAGCTAATGCAACTAGGAAAAAGTTAAATGAAGTTGGTTTGAACCCTAGTTTCAATTTCAAACTCCATATGTGAAGGTTTAAATGCCCTTTATAAGATTTGTCCCAAACAGCAGCCATAAGTTGTTCTAACATGCATGAAAATGGTGCAGATGGATAGATTGGCTTTTTCTGATAATTTTTCATATATAAATCTTTTAAATCTGAGTTATAGATTAATTTCTATGAATTTTTGAAGTTTGTAGCATTTTCTGGAATTTCCTGTATAAGAATAAATCCAATAAATGCTTTATCGCGCAGCATGACATCGGTGTGACATCATCAAGTCAACAGGACGCGTCCAAGTCAACCCTGACCAGTAGGGCCCACTGGTCAGTGACCCAGTGCTGCGTAGAGTCACAGGCAGGTGGGGTCGGGTTAGCGGCCACGTCAGCATAGTCAACTCTGACGGGTGGGTCCTGCTTGGTTATAAACTAATCTAAGCAGAAATAAACTATGGTTAATTAGGGCGTGGGGCCCTTGTGTCAGTGAGCTAGGGGGTTAGTTAGTGGCGTCTTTAGCCAAAAATGATGGTGCCACGTCCGCACGGCCGGGGTTAGGCCGCCGGTGACCATCCAGTGTGGCGGCGGCTCGCCGGGGTGGCGCTAGGGGCCGCGACTGGGTGCGCTGAGGGCACCAGGAGGGAGCCCTTGCTCGCCCACATCTAGGGTGTACGTAGCTGGGCGCAGGGGGGCCGGGGTCGACGGCGGCGACCACTTGGGCGGAGGCCAGAGCTACGGCGTTGAGCATGGCGGGGCTACAGAGCTCGAGCAGCTGGTCAAAGGGGCTCTCTGGCTTCTTGGAAGAACGCTGGCTGTAGTGGCGTGCTCGGCTTCGAGCTTCAGCGGTTCTGACCACGGTGGCGATGAGGTACGACGGCGGCGAGCTTCGGAGCTCAAGGGGACGACGTCTACGGCGAGAGATAAACCACGGGGTCAGGGGGAAACGGTGGCAGAGTTCACCGCGGTTGCAGGGCCGGTCTCGGCGAGCTCGGGGAGGGGCTGGGAACGGCGTGGGGTTGCTGGCGATCTCCGCAGCCGAAGGAGGAAGAAGGGGTCGGGGAGGACGCGTCGGGGATCTTCCGGTCGTGTGAGCCGTCGGAGTGGACGAGGGAGACACGGCGGTGCTTCTGAGATCAGCGGCAGAGCGAGGGGAGCACGGTGGGCGTGGCTATGGCGACGGCGAGCTCGAGCACGCGTCGGCCATGGCGTCAGGGGGAGGAGAGAGCAGGGGAGGGAAAGAGAGGGCCGGCTCGATCGGGACGGCACCGAGGAGAAGATCCGCGGCGTCGCGCTGGCAGGAGGAGACAGGCAGACGCCCTGGTGGCGTGGCGTGCCTTGCTTGCGCGTGCGTCGGGCATGCGCCAAGTCGACTGGCGCCAGGAGGACCACGGCACCTGGTGGGCTGGGCCTCTGCTATAGGAGCACGCCGGGTGAGGTAAGCCCAGGTTAGCTTTCCTTTCTCTCTCTCTCTGTTTTCCTAATTCTTTTCTGTTTTTCTATTTCTTCTGTAGTTTCAGGGCTTTATTAAAAATACTAAAACTAATTCAAAAATCATGAAACTTCTCAAAGCCACTGTTTGGAATATATCCAATAGTAAACATTTCAGTTTATGATTATTTGGACATTTAAAATATTTTATACCACTTAAATGCCCAAATGCAAATACTATAGGATTTAATTCAGGGACCCTCTGTTGTCCTAGAAAAGTGTGCACCGTTTTTGTCACAGGTTCTAGACCAAGGCAAAGATGATAAACATTTTAGAAGGGCATTTCAGGTTCATTGAAAAAGATTTTATTTGGACCCTAGTTAAATTTCATTTGCTGCTAGGGTTTGTCAGCCCCCATTTCAAAGTTTCATAAAATTTAGACATGATGCATGGAGGCTAATGCAAAGGCAGGCAAGGCCTGAACTGGGGCTGTGACAACTCACCCCCACTAAACAAGAATCTCGCCCCGAGATTCAAGAAGTGAAGTAAGAAGACAGAGGGGTCACAAAACTATCATAGTCTTCTCGATCCAACTGCTCTTCTCGAAGATACCGATACATTGCATCACATTGATCTTGACGTCTTTGTTTTCAAGATCTTCATTCAACACGATGACGACGGAAGGAAACTCTACAGGATTGATCTTCCCGAAGATCAACCTATTCAAGATCAACTCGCGGAATGAGATGTTGGAGATCTCAAGTTGAGACACAAGGCACCCATCGAGATGGATGGAAAGATGACGGAGGTTCAATTTGGTAGGCACCAATTCCACGCTGAAGTAGGATGGTGCATGGTTTCAAAGTAGCGAGGAGATAATTGCCATGATTCCACAACGGGGCACCTTGGGAGAGGTGACTCGTAGAATTATTACCTTAAGTGGCAAAAAGAATTACTTTTGATCCATAGATCTTTGAAACTCTTCATACCAGCCTGAGGCAAATCACAATTGATCGTTTGAAAGAATTCGAGAGGATGGTATACTCAGCTTGGAAAGGAAAGTACGGTTATAGAACAACTAGGCAAATGGAAGGCACATTCCAGTTGATACCAAGGATATAACCTAGTGACTGAGTGTTCTTTCAAGAACTTCAGCATTTCCATATTCATCAAGGTTTTACCAACATCTATGCCAAGATCCTGGTGACACCTCGTACTACCATGATGAATAACGATGGAGGATGCAGGTGCAGAGGAGGACAACACTTTCTCAGATTTTACCTTGACGACGCCAAGGAAACAAAATCTGGATGATCGACCGAGAGACATTTAGCACTCTGCTTCTAATGTTCTCCTTGATGTACCATCTTAACTCAATATCATTCGGTATCTAGAACATCAAATAAAGGTCTGACTTCGGGGGCACAAACATCCATAAGGATCAACTTTTAGTATAGATCATACGAAATCCTCATGGAGAAGATGGTCAAATTGCTTAATCAATAAGCTACAATAATAGATCTTCCGGCTAGGTGTGTCGGCCAACATCAACCTTGTCGGGACCTACATCATAGATCTTGGAAAAGTTCCAACCATCATATCTGCCTGAGATTCAGATCTGGTTGATAACAGGACATTTCAGACAGCATGTCTGCAAAAGAAAATTTGCAACACAAACCGAAGAGATGACGTCGCGAGATTCTCAGGAAAATGAACTACCATAGCATGCTCCAAAACATGAGTTGGTTCTGCTACAAACCTGTGAACACGATGTCCAAGACAAGCATGACCACGTAGTAGTCTTATAATAAAACACTATCAAGTTCAGGTGGGGAACCATCATCGAGGATATCGAAGTCCTTCTATAAGCCCGGGTCTTAAGAAGGAACTTCTTCTCCTTGAACAACTCAATCAGTGGCTTGGTGTGCTAGGGAATACATATGGAATGGAGGTAATTAATCTACCAAACCATAGAATACATTCACACATACATAACTGGTGGGATGATTCCAGAGGAAACAAAACAAACCTTTCTCAAATTCATGGCGGCAACTTGCACCTGATGCACGTGAACTTGGAGTAAGTCACTTCCTACACCGAACATATACTTCATGAACGGGAGATGAAGAAATGCTTACAAAATTTTCCAACACTAGCGTGATGTTCAACATGAATCAAGGAGGAGACAAGATGCTGCTGATGGGCTCAATAGCAACTCATCGGAATTTCCATATCACTGGACTTCCACCATCATGTGAAACGGTGATAGTATTGGTCAGACCAAAAGATGTAATGGTGTATGCTCAAGGGATCAACCATGAGTAAGACAACATTACGAACATCATTGGTTCTGATTTGACTTGACGATAGCCCATACTCAAGTCAAAGTTTTGACAAGACAATAGATCCAACAACTGATCACGAGGACCAATTGGTGAAGATATCATCTTTCTTCAACACACACACAAACACAAAGATATCCCTTCAGAAAGAACCAAATTCAACAAAGCTTTTTATCTTCCAACTCTCCAAGTTGTTGTTTAGCTTAACAAACTAGCTCAGGGGTATCCAACACAGATTCTTGCAGAAGGGGTGGTTTAGCGGAAAACCAACTTGATCACGAACTCAACATAGCGGTCAGGTGACAACCTGGTAACACTTCCGAGAAGATATTCAGAAAATCATGAACCACCGATATGTTACTAATCTCGAGAACAATCTTGCTTTTCAAGGCAAGACGATGTGATCAAAAGAGCAAAGATTTGACAAAATCCTAACTCATCGATCGAAGAGTGCACCAACAAAAATGGACTAGGTAGCACGATCAGTCCTAGGATGGTGATTCAATAACCAACACGCTAAGGATGAGAATATTGTCCTTTAACTACCAAGCAACGCAGTTGCTAGGAGTATTGATTTTACACATCATGATTCGCTTGTCAGTATTCCGGTTGCAGCAACACGGGAACCGAGGATTGAACAATGATGGCGAGAGGTATCACTGTGTCAAGAATTCATAAGAGTTGGTGCAATTCCTATGATATTCTTGACATAAATAGGGTAATACTCCAAGGTAGAACAGAACGAAAGTTGGATTGGCATTTTGATCTGCGAAGTACAATTGCTTTGACCCAATCCTAGATATGGATGAGGTACTGGAGTTTGTTTCTCCTAGTCATTCCTGAATAGAATGGCTTGACAGACCACAAGAATAATAGGCATCGACAGCGAATGCACGCATACTCTTGACTATCAAATGATAGAGGGGGGTCAGAATACAACTAAAGAGAACAACTCAAGGAACATATAACTTTCTGAGTTGTGGATTCATGGGTTAGTATATCAAACGAGTTCAACATATTTCTTCCGGATAACCCATGCAGAATGATAGAACTGGCAGAGTCACAATATGAATGGAGTACTCCTCAAGAGCACCCTGGTTGTGATATTTTGGTTCAAAAGAACTTCTGCCATGATGGTTCATGGTATTGGAAGAATGAGATACCATGGACCTCGAGGACTATCGCAAAGGTTTCTAATATCTTAAGGGAACTAGCAAATACTAACAACATGAAGTAGGGTGAATCTCGGGTTCAAAAACCCAGGAGTGGAATACCTACTACTAAGTAGCATCATGGGATGCTTTTGAGAATGATGGCCAGAATCATCACACTGGGCATACAAAGCATTGCTAGATTACTAGGTGACTCCCTAAGACACCTAGGGTCATAATAATAGCTCCAACATATATGTCGAGGCAATGAAGTACTTCAACACACCGATTAGCATGCTTAATCTGGCCCAAGGGACATCGAGAACAGGAGGAAGGGATTTGCAAATGCATCAGACTAGTAAGAAACCTGGGATGACTCGGACAGCATAACGGCTGTAAATGCCCAAAAAGATTTGAGGCATCCTGTAAAATGGTGGCATAACCACACAATATCAAGGTTCTGAGATCAATTGTAAACATACTAAAGTAGTAGAATCTGAACTGTGGTCTGGAACCAACAATCCTAAGATTCTACAGATTAGTAACACGTGATCCTGATAGAAGATGAGGAAGCCTAGTTCTTAATCCCCGTAGAAAAGAAGAGGCTGACTCAGATCAGAAGGCCATAAGGTATAAGGAGTAAAAAGAGCCTTACGTTCCCTTCCCCAATCAATTCCCTTACATAACTAAAGCATTTCTAGACACAACTTCGACCAGTTTGGTTTGGTAATCCTACAGGCAACCTGGCTCTGATACCAAAGCTGTCAGGACCCCGATTCCAAGTCACATCGATCTAGCCGGTAACACCTCGTATCACTTTGCGGCCTCACGCACGGTATTCCCACGGGTGTCGCCTTACCATGGCCCGGGACCGTTTGCTCCTTTTGGCTCACGTATATGATAGTGTCGCTAGCATCCATATGAAAGAGAACCCAGGCCGACATGACTAGTCGTGAACCCAAAGTGGCACTAACTTACGGGGACAGGCATACATGAATCAACATCGAGCATGTCGGTCAACAGCGTGCGAATCCGGGCTGTAGCACTGGGCTAACAGGACTCCGGTGAACCGGGCTGTAGCAGGCTAGGCAGGACTCCGGATGTCACCGCGTGACATTTCCCCGAAGGGACAGACACAGGGACGAAGTGAATCACATGCCGGCCAGTCAAGTGTTCCGGACCAGTAGTGCTAGGCTAGCAGGACTCCGGTGAACCGGGCTGTAGCTGACTACTATGGCTCATGGAAGCACAAGACTACATTTCCCCATAAGAGAGGCTACCAAGGATAAGCAACTAGGTTGTCAGATCCCACACATACCAAGCATTTCAATCATACACACAATATGCTCGATATGTGTAAATACAACATGGCATCACAACATAACTCTACGACTCAAGTATTTATTCATTAGGCTCCGAGGAACGAGATATTACAAACATGTGTCTCATGACCCAACATTCAGAGCATACAAGTCAAAGCACATGCGGAAGCTTAACATGTCTGAGTACAGACATCTACAAATGAAAAAGGCTGAGAAGCCTGACTATCTACCAGATCCTGCCGAGGGCACAAGATCGTAGCTGAGGTATCCAGCTAAACATCGAAGTCCACGCGGAACTACTAGTGAGACTGAAGTCTCTCTGCAAAAATAAAATAGGCAAACGTGAGTACAAATGTACCCAGCAAGACTTACTCAGAACTAACTACATATGCATCGGTATCAACAAAGGGGGGTGGTGGAGTTTAACTGCAGCAAGCCAGCTTTGACTCAATGGCTAACCTGAACTACTACTGCAAGTAACTCTTTTGAGGTGGCGCACACGAGTCCACATATTAACCATATCAGTACACCACTATGGATCCGCTCCCGTCTCCCTATGAGAACGCCATCCATAGCACTCACGCTTATCTTGCACATTTTAGAGTATCCACTTTCACTTGTTTATGAACTGTACAGGCAACCCAGAAGTCCTTTACCGTGGACACGGCTATTCGAATAGATGATGTTAACCCTGCAGGGGTGTACTTCTTCATACATGTTTCCACCACTTAGCGTCTGCACACGACATGTGCTCGGCTGACTTCAAGCGAAAGCCGACGTGGGTGTAGACCACGACCTACCTAAACACTCAAGTCTCTAGTCTAGGTTTATCGCCTATCCAGGTTCCATCCGCAGGGAGTCCGGCCGAGGTTTCCACATACGGCCCCGAACGATGTGTACAAGGTTCCCCGACACCAAACGGGCGCCCAGCATACCCGGCCACGTGCCTACCGCATCACAGCCCACCCCTCGGGTCAGCGCTGCGCACGGCCTCCAGCATACTACAAACACCAAAAACTACTTGCAACTCCTGGACAGAGGACTAGGGTGGTTAAGAAGTCGAGCGAGGTCATATTTCAGGGCCCAATGCATGGTAGTAGCTGTTTCATGGATCACAAACACAGAACTCAGTTCCTGAGGACGGCTTTAATGAGACAACCCACCATGTACTCCTACATGGCCTCTCACCGCTACCTTTACCAAATCATGTTCACACACATAGCTCACACACAGTAGGACATGTTCATCACCATTCCAATTCATCCCCGATGAATCAGACCTGACTCAAATCTAACCAGTAGCAGGCATGACAAACAAACATGAATGAGTAGGCACAACAGGGCTCAAACAACTCCTACTCATGCTAGTGGGTTTCATCTATTTACTGTGGCAATGACAGGTCATGCAGAGGAAAAGGGGTTCAGCTACCGCATCATGTAACAGTTGTAACGTTGTTGTCCTAATGCAGTAAAAGAGACCAGAAGCGAGAGAGTGGGATTGTATCAGAATGAACAAGGGGGTTTTGATTGCCTGGCACTTCTGAAGATATTATAGCTCTTCGTCGGTGTCATCGAACTCATCGTCGGAAGCACGTCTATCGAGAGGGGACAAACACCGACAAACAAGAGAGAACACAATCAATGCAATGCAACAATATGATGCATGAATGTGACATGGAAATATGCTGTTGATTGAGCTAATGCAACTAGTAACAAGTTAAATGAAGTTGGTTTGAACCCTAGTTTCAATTTCAAACTCCATATGTGAAGGTTTAAATGCCCTTTATATGATTTGTCCTAAACAGTAGCCATAAGTTGTTCTAATATGCATGAAAATGGTACAGATGGATAGACTGGATTTTCTGATAATTTTTTATATATAAATCTTTTCAATCTTAGTTATAGATTAATTTCTATGATTTTTTGAAGTTTGTAGCATTTTCTGGAATTTCCTGTATAAGAATAAATCCAGTAAATGCTTTATCGCGTCAGCATGACGTCGGTGTGACATCAGCAAGTCAACAGGAGGCGTCCATGTCAACCCTGACCAGTAGGGCCCACTGGTCAGTGACCCAGTGCTGCGTAGAGTCACAGGCAGGTGGGGTCGGGTCAGCGGCCACGTCAGCATAGTCAACTCTAACGGGTGGGTCCCGCTTGGTTATAAACTAATCTAAGCAGAAATAAACCATGGTTAATTAGGGCATGGGGCCATTGTGTCAGTGAGCTAGGGGGTTAGTTAGTGGCGTCTTTAGCCACTAATGATGGTGCCACGTCGACACGGCCGAGGTTAGGCCGCCGGCGACCATCCAGTGCGGCGGCGGCTCGCCGGGGTGGTGCTAGGGGCTGTGACTGGGTGCGCTGAGGGCACCAGGAGGGAGCCCTCGCCCGCCCACATCTAGGGGTGTACGCAGCTGGGCGCAGGGGGGCCGGGATCGACGGCGGCGACCACTTGGGAGGCGGCCGGAGCTACGGCGTTGAGCGGGGCGGGGCTGCAGAGCTCGAGCAGCTGGTCAAAGGGGCTCTCTGGCATCCTAGAAGAACGCTGGCCATAGTGGCGTGCTCAGCTTCGAGCTTCAGCGGTTCTGACCACGGTGGCGACGAGGTACGGCGGCGGCGAGCTTCGGAGCTCAAGGGGACGACGTCTACGGCGAGAGATAAACCACGGGGTCAGGGGGAAACTGTGGCAGAGCTCACCGCAGTTGCAGCGCCGGTCTCGGTGAGCTCGGGACGGGGCTGGGAACGGCGTGGGGTCACCGGTGATCTCCGCGGCCGAAGGAGGAAGAAGGGGTCGGGGAGGACGGGTCGGGGATCTTCCCGTCGCGTGAGCCATCGGAGAGGACGAGGGAGACACGGCAGTGCTTCTGAGATCAGCGGCAGAGCTAGGGGAGCACGGTGGGCGTGGCTATGGCGACGGCGAGCTCGAGCACACGTCGGCCATGGCGTCAGGGGGGAGGAGAGAGCAGGGGAGGGAAAGAGAGGGCCGGCTCGATCGGGACGGCACCGAGGAGAAGATCCGCGGCGTCGCACTGGCAGGAGGAGTGATACGTGTCCAACGTATCTATAATTTATGAAGTATTCATGCTATTATATTATCCATCTTGGATGTTTAATGGGCTTTACTATGCACTTTTATTTTTTTTGGGACTAACCTATTAACCTAGAGCCCAGTGCCAGTTTCTATTTTTCCATGTTTTTGAGTTTTACAGAAAAGGAATACCAAACGGAGTCCAATTGACGTGCCAATTTTTGATGATTTTTTCTGGACCAAAAGAAGCCTACGGAGTAAAAGAGTTGGGCCAGGAGAGTCTCGGGCTGCCCACGAGGGTGGGGGCGCACCCATCCCCCTGGGCGTGGGCCCCTGCCTCGTGGACAACCCGGAGACCCCCCTGACGTGAGACCTACGCCAAAAAATCCTATAAATACTGAAACTTCCAGAAAATAGAATAGATCGGGAGTTCCGCCGCCGCAAGCCTCTGTAGCCACCAAAACCAATCGGGACCCTGTTCCGGCACCCTGCCGGAGGGGGGATCCCTCACCGGTGGCCATCTTCATCATCCCGGCGCTCTCCATGACGAGGAGGGAGTAGTTCACCCTCGGGGCTGAGGGTATGTACCAGTAGCTATGTGTTTGATCTCTCTCTCTCTCTCATGTTCTTGAGGTGATACGATCTTGATGTATCGCGAGCTTTGCTACTATTGTTGGATCTTATGATGTTTCTCTCCCTCTACTCTCTTGTAATGGATTGAGTTTTCCCGTTGAAGTAATCTTATCGGATTGAGTCTTTAAGGATTTGAGAACACTTGATGTATGTCTTGCCGTGCTTATCTATGGTGACAATGGGATGTCACGTGATCCACTTGATGTATGTTTTGGTGATCAACTTGTGGGTTCCGCCCATGAACCTATGCATAGGGGTTGGCACACGTTTTCGTCTTGACTTTCCGGTAGAAACTTTGGGCACTCTTTGAAGTACTTTGTGTTGGTTGAATAGATGAATCTGAGATTGTGTGATGCATATCGTATAATCATACCCATGGATACTTGAGGTGACATTGAGTATCTAGGTGACATTAGGGTTTTGGTTGATTTGTGTCTTAAGGTGTTATTCTAGTACGAACTCTATGATAGATTCAACGGAAAGAATAGCTTCGTGTTATTTTACTACGGACTCTTGAATAGATCGATCAGAAAGGATAACTTTGAGGTGGTTTCGTACCCTACCATAATCTCTTCGTTTTATCTCCACTATTAGTGACTTTGGAGTGACTCTTTGTTGCATGTTGAGGGATAGTTATATGATCCAATTATGTTTTTATTGTTGAGAGAACTTGCACTAGTGAAAGTATGAACCCTAGGCCTTGTTTCCTAGCATTGCAACACCGTTTACGCTCACTTTTACCACTTGTTACCTTGCTGTTTTTATATTTTCAGATTACAAAAACCTATATCTACCATCCATATTGCACTTGTATCACCATCTCTTCGCCGAACTAGTGCACCTATACAATTTACCATTGTATTGGGTGTGTTGGGGACACAAGAGACTCTTTGTTATTTGGTTGCAGGGTTGCTTGAGAGAGACCATCTTCATCCTACGCCTCCCACGGATTGATAAACCTTAGGTCATCCAATTGAGGGAAATTTGCTACTGTCCTACAAACCTTTGCACTTGGAGGCCCAACAACATCTACAAGAAGAAGGTTGCGTAGTAGGCATCAAGCTCTTTTCTGGCGCCATTGCCGGGAAGGCTAGGTAAGCGACACTCACACCCCGTCAACTAAGCTCTTTTCTGGCGCCGTTGCCGGGGAGGTGAGTGCTTAAAGGTATATCTTTAGATCTTGCAATCGAATCTTTTAGTTTCTTGTTTTATCACTAGTTTAGTTTATAAAAGAAAACTACAAAAAAATGGAATTGAGGATGCCTCATATGCTTCATCTTTTTAATGTCTTCCGTGAAAATAAGGATTCCGATAATTGTGCTCAATTGCTAGAGAAAGAATGCATTAAAATGTTTGGCACTAAAACTTTGAATGATGAGCATGATTGCAATGTTGTTAGTATGATTTCTTTGAATACCTATGATGCTAATGATATGCAAAGCCACAAGCTTGGGGATGCTATGTTTGATGAAAATGATATGTTTAGTCCCCCAAGTTTTGATGAGCAAATTTATTGTGATGAAAGCATGCCTCCTATTTATGATGATTATTTTGATGGCACGTATGCTATAAAGAATAAACATAACCATGAAACTTGTCATCATGATTTTAATTTTCAATTGGATTATGCTTCACATGATAGTTATTTTGTTGAGTTTGCTCCCACTACTATTCATGAGAAGAAATTTGCTTATGTGGAGAGTAATAAAAATTGTATGCATGTAGATCATGAAAAGAATGCTTTATGTGATGGTTATATTGTTGAATTCATTCATGATGGTACTTAAATTTATTATGAGGGAGGAATATATGCTTGTAGGAATTGCAATAATATCAAGTTTCCTCTCTATGTGCTTAAAGTTTTGAAGTTATGCTTGTTTTACCTTCCTATGCTAGTTGATTATTGTTCCCATAAGTTATTTTCTCACAAAATCCCTATGCATAGGAAGTGGGTTAGACTTAAATGTGCTAGTCATATTCTTCATGATGATCTCTTTATATTTCAATTCTTATCTTTTATGTGAGCATCATTGAAATCATCATGCCTAGCTAGGGGCGTTAAACGTTAGCGCTTGTTGGGAGGCAACCCAATTTCTATTTTTGTTCTTTACTTTTTGCTTCTGTTTAGTAATAAATATTTGATCTAGCCTCTGGTTAGATGTGGTTTTATGTTTTAATTAGTGTTTGTGCCAAGTAAGACCTATAGGATCTTCTTGAATGATAGTTATTTGATCTTGCTGAAAATTCCAGAAACTTTCTGTTCACGAAAACAATTGTTTAAGATCACCAGAACGTGATAAAATACTGATTCCAATTGCAGCTGATCAATAATCAAATTATCTAGGTTGTCCTATTTTGGTAGAATTTTTTGAGTTCCAGAAGTTTGCGTTAGTTACAGATTACTAAAGACTATTCTGTTTTTGACAGATTCTGTTCTCTATGTGTTGTTTGCTTATTTTGATGAATCTATGAGTAGTATCAGAGGCTATGAACCATAGACAAGTTGGAATACAGTAGATATTACACCAATATGAATTTAGATGAGTTCACAACAGTACCTAAGTGGTGATTTATTTTCTTATACTAACGGAGCTTACGAGTTTTCTGTTAAGTTTTGTGTTATGAAGTTTTCAAGTTTTGGGTAAAGATTTGATGTACTATGGAATAAGGAGTGGCAAGAGCCTAAGCTTGGGGATGACCAAGGCTCCCCAAGGTAATATTCAAGGATAACCAAGAGCCTAAGATTGGGGATGCCCCGGATGGCATTACCTCTTTCGTCTTCGTTCATCGGTAACTTTACTTGGAGCTATATTTTTATTCACCACATGACATGTGTTTTGCTTGGAGCGTCATTTTATTTTGCTAGTATTTGCTTGCTGTTATTTCGAATAATGTTTTGCATCTTTATTTTCAATAAAAATGTCAAGGATAGCCTTGACCATGCTTATTTTGCAAGTATACATGTTGCTGTTTCAAAACAGAAAGTTTACCGCTGTTGCAAAAATTCCCTAGAAAAGTCAGAATATGATAAAATGTTGAAACTTTTTGCATATTAAGCTCTGATAAATTTTCTACAGTATGGTAGAATTTCATAATGTTTGGAGTTAGGGAAGCATGATGAATCTTGCATTCTTTACAGGCTGTACTGTTTTGGCAGATTGCTGTTATGTTTGCATTGTTTGCATATGTTTGCTTGTTTAATGATTCTATTTGAGGATAGGAGTATTAAATATGCAGAGGCATTTAGTATGCAATGTTGAATAATAATTTTAGTGATTTGTTACAGTAGAAAATGATAAGGTTTTTGCATTGGTTTATACTAACTTATCTCACGAGTTCTTGTTGAGTTTGGTGTGGATGAAGCTTTCGAGATTTAGGAAACCGTGATATAAAAGGAATTAAGGATACGCAAAAGTTCATGCTTGGGGATGCCCAAGGCACCCAAGATAATATTCAAGAAGTCTCAAGCATCTAAGCTTGGGGATGCCCCGGTAGGCATCCCACCTTTCTTCTTCAACAATTATCGGTTAGTATCGGTTGAGCCTAAGTTTTTGCTTCTTCACATGATGAGTGCTATCCATGAAATGTCGTTTTATTTTGTTTTGCTTGCTGTTTGAATAATATCCCAAGATCTGAAATTCTTAAATGAGAGAGAGTCTTCACATAGCTACATAATTATTTAACTACTCATTGATGTTCACTCATATCTTTTTGGAGTAGTTTGTCATTTACTCATGTGCTTCACTTATATCCTATGAGTAAATGGTTGAATGATTTGAATGTCATAAATCGGAAATTATATATGTTTCATATGCCTTTCCCATGGGGAGTAATGCCTTCACATATAAGAAGTAGAGGTGGTAAAAATTTTTGAGGGTTAGCAAACATTGTATTGGTCACTTGAACAATTCATGAAAGAATATTGAAGGAAGAGAGATTTCACATATAAATATACTATCTTGGACATCTTCTATGATTGTGAGCCCCATTAATTATTTTCAAACCTGAGCAAATTAGTTGAAGTTGGACAAGGAAGACAACATAATGAGTTATGCTTGGGTATATTTGTATAGAAGTTATATTGTTATGGATCCTCTAACATGTGGTGCTTGCTATTTAGAATCCTTTGCTAGCCAAAATATCTATACTAAGCGGGAATACTGCTTGTGCATCCAAATTCCTTGAACCAAGTTTATTCCATGAGAGTCCACCATAACTACCTATATGCGGTATTTACCTGCCGTTCCAAGTAAATTTGCATGTGCCAAACTCTAAACCTTCAAATAATAATCTGTTTTGTATGCCCAAATCACTCATGTAGCGACTAGGGGCTGTCAGTATCTTCCATGCTAGGTGGGTTATTCTCACGATGAGTGGACTCTGCTCATCATTCACGAGAAAATGGCTGGTAACTGGGATGCCCAGTCCTATGATCAAAAGATCAAAAACAAATTCGCAAATAATTTAAACAAACTCCCCCAGGATTGTTGATAGTTGGACGGCACCCGTTGTTTCGGACAAGCCGTGGAGTGTGATTGTTGGTGGATGGGGAGTAAAATCTTTACCTTTCTGTTTGGGAACCGCCTATAAGGTATCTAGTATGGAAGATATTGGGAACTCTTGGTCGTTTTGTTGACAATGAAAGCATACCTCTCAAAATTATTTTCATCTCTGTTTTAGCTTCGAGCTCTGGCACCTCTGCAAATCCCTGCTTCCCTCTGCAAAGGGCCTACCTTTTACTTTTATGCAAGAGTCAGTAGTATTCCTTCTCATTCCAACCTACTCTTTAGTTGGCAAGCATCATGTGTTGGGGAAAGATCTAAGCATATATGGCCATTCAAATATATATCATGTGTTGGCAAGACCTCCTCGCGAGGTTTCCAATGATACTATTTTTTGTGACATGCAATAACTTTCCCAAGGGTGATCCCGTGTCTGAGCTTAAACCGTTGCCTGATACTCTTAAATATGCTTATCTTATTGAAAAGAAGATATATCCTGTTATTATTAGTGCTAACCTTTCAGGGCATGAAGAAGAGAGATTATTGAAAACTCTGGAGAAGCACCGTGCTGCCATTGGATATACTCTTGATGATCTTAAGGGCATTAGTCCCACTCTATGTCAACATAAAATAAATTTGGAAGAAGATGCCAAACCAGTTGTTGATCATCAACGAAGGCTGAATCCTAAGATGAAAGAAGTGGTAAGAAAAGAAATACTAAAGCTTCTGGAGGCAGGTATAATTTATCCCGTTGCTGATAGTCAGTGGGTAAGTCCTGTCCATTGTGTCCCTAAGAAGGGAGGTATTACTGTCGTTCCTAATGATAAAGATGAATTGATTCCACAAAGAATTATTACAGGTTATAGGAAGGTAATTGATTTCCGCAAATTAAATAAGGCTACTAAAAAGGATCATTACCCTTTACCTTTTTTTGATAATGCTAGAAAGATTATCCAAACACACACATTTTGCTATCTAGATGGTTATTCTGGTTTCTCTCAAATACGTGTGTCAAAAGAGGATCAAGAAAAGACCACTTTTACTTGCCCTTTCGATACCTTTGCTTATAGACGTATGCCTTTTTGTTTATGCAATGCACCTGCTACCTTTCAAAGATGCATGATGGCTATATTCTCTGATTTCTGTGAAAAGATTGTTGAGGTTTTCATGGATGATTTCTCCGTATATGGAACTTCTTTTGACGATTGCTTGAGCAACCTTGATCGAGTTTTGCAGAGATGTGAAGAAACTAATCTTGTCTAGAATTGGGAAAAGTGCCACTTTATGGTTAATGAAGTTATTGTCTTGGGGCATAAAGTTTCTGAAAGAGGTATTGAGGTTGATAAAGCCATGGTTGATGCTATTGAAAAGATGCCATGTCCCAAGGACATCAAAGGTATAAGAAGTTTCCTTGGTCACGCCGGATTTTATAGGAGGTTCATTAAGGACTTCTCAAAAATTTCTCGGCCTCTGACTAGTTTATTACAAAAAGATATATCATTTGTCTTTGATGATGATTGTGTAGAAGCATTTGAAATACTTAAGAAAGCATTGATCTCTGCACCTATTGTTCAGCTACCAGATTGGAATTTACCCTTTGAAATTATGTGTGATGCTAGTGATTATGCTGTAGGTGCTGTTCTAGGGCAAAGAGTGGATAAGAAATTAAATGTTATTCAATATGCTAGTAAAACTCTAGACAATGCTCAGAGAAATTATGCTACTACTGAAAAAGAATTCTTAGCAGTCGTATTTGCTTGTGATAAGTTCAGACCTTATATTGTTGATTCTAAAGTAACTATTCACACTGATCATGCTGCTATTAAATATCTTATGGAAAAGAAAGATGCTAAACCTAGACTCATTAGATGGGTTCTCCTGCTACAAGAATTTGATTTGCATATTGTTGATAGAAAGGGAGCTGAGAACCCCGTTGCAGACAACTTGTCTAGGTTAGAAAATGTTCTTGATGACCCACTACCTATTGATGATAGCTTTCCCGATGAGCAATTAAATGTCATAAATGCTTCTTGTACTGCTCCGTGGTATGCTGATTATGCTAATTATATTGTTGCTAAATTCATACCACCTAGTTTCACATACCAACAAAAGAAAAAGTTCTTCTATGATTTGAGACATTACTTTTGGGATGACCCACATCTTTATAAAGAAGGAGTAGATGGTGTTATTAGACGTTGTGTACCTGAGCATGAACAGGAACAGATCTTACGCAAGTGTCACTCCGAAACTTATGGAGGACACCACGCTGGAGATAGAACTGCACATAAGGTATTGCAATCCGGTTTCTATTGGCCTATTCTCTTCAAGGATGCCCATAAGTTTGTCTCATCTTGTGATGAATGTCAAAGAATTGGTAATATTAGTAGACGTCAAGAAATTCCTATGAACTATTCACTTGCTATTGAACCATTTGATGTTTGGGGCTTTGATTATATGGGACCCTTTCCTGCCTCTAATGGATATACACATATGTTAGTTGCTGTTGATTACGTTACTAAGTGGGTAGAAGCTATTCCAACTAGTAGTGCTGATCATAACACTTCTATTAAGATGCTTAAAGAAGTTATTTTTCCGAGGTTTGGAGTCCCTAGATATTTAATGACTGATGGTGGTTCACATTTTATTCATGGTGCTTTTCGTAAAATGCTTGCTAAGTATGATGTTAATCATAGAATTGCATCTCCTTATCACCCACAGTCTAGTGGTCAAGTAGAATTGAGTAATATAGAGCTCAAACTAATTTTGCAAAAGACTGTCAATAGGTCTAGAAAGATTTGGTCCAAGAAACTTGATGATGCATTATGGGCCTATAGAACTGCATATAAAAATCCTATGGGTATGTCTCCGTATAAAATGGTTTATGGAAAAGCATGTCACTTACCTCTCGAACTAGAACATAAGGCATATTGGGCTATTAAAGAGCTCAACTATGATTTCAAACTTGCCGGTGAGAAGAGGTTATTTGATATTAGCTCACTTGATGAATGGAGAACCCAAGCTTATGAAAATGCCAAGTTGTTTAAAGAAAAAGTTAAAAGATGGCATGACAAAAGGATACAAAAGCGTGAGTTTAATGTAGGTGATTATGTATTGCTATACAACTCTCGTTTAAGATTTTTTGCGGGAAAACTTCTCTCTAAATGGGAAGGCCCTTACGTTATCGAGGAGGTCTATCGTTCCGATGCCATAAAAAGCAACAACTTCGAAGGCACAAATCCGAAGGTGGTGAACGGTCAAAGAATCAAACATTATATCTCAGGTAATCCCATAAATGTTGAAACCAATGTTATTGAAACCGTAACCCCGGAGGAATACATAAGGGACACTTTCCGGAACGTTTCAGACTCCGAAAAGGAATAGGTATCTGGTATGGTAAGTAAACCGACTCCAAAATAGTTTTTAAGGCAATATTTCTCCGTTTTGGAATATTTAGAAAAATAGAAAAATAAGAAGCAGTCCGGGAAGGACACGAGGCCTCCACGAGGGTGGAGGGTGCCCCCTACCCTACTAGGCGCCCCCTACCTCGTGGGCACCTCGTGTGCTCTCCGGACTCCGTTTTCTTGCACAATACGTATTTTGGTCGGTAAAAATTCATTATATATTCTCCCGAAGGTTTTGACTCCCGTATCACGCAATTATCCTCTGTTCTTGTTTCAAGCTGTTGCTGCTGCAGATTAGAGCAAGATGTCTTCTCAAGAGTCAGTTGGGGAGAGCCGGGTGTCTCATCCGGCATCGGAACCAAGGACAAACAGCGATGCTGACCACTTTGGGCCAGCAATGGACGAAGAGATGGAGGCTGAATTGATGAGGATAGATGCTATTGAGGATCAAGAAGTCACTTCTCACTTCCGCGCTGGGTTCACGATGGGGAAACTACAGAGCTCAGCTATTCCAAACTCGGTTATCCCTTCCAATGTTAAATTTCTTTCTTATGAAAATATGAAGAAGAGTGTCACTTGTTCTCCCGTAGCTATGCAACACCCTTGGGTGAAAGGGGCTTTAGCCATTACAGAGAAGCTCCGTAAGGAGATAATGGATCTCAAGCAGCAACTCAATAAGCTCGAGGAAGAGAATCGTATCCTGAGGGGCATTATCGCCAAGAATATCACATCACCATCACCGAAGAAGGAGACATAATCACATGGGTATGGGCACTCCCCTTGGCAACTGCCAAGCTTGGGGGAGGTGCCCCGGTATCGTATCACCATCACACTCCTATCTTTACCGTTTTCCTTAGTTCGATCCTATTAGTAGTATCTTGATCTAGTAGAATGAAGTTTATGGTATGATCTAGTTTTGAGTTTTTGCTTTATGATCCCTCTATGTAATCGAGTCTGTGAGCTATATAATAAAGATTAGTGTTGAGTCAAGGGCTTGATTATTTTGCCATGATCTTGAGTGAATAAAAGAAAAGAGAAAAGAAGAAAAAGAAACAAAGAGATCATATTGATCTTATTGAGAGTAATGACTTCACATAGAAAGAGTATGATGATTAAAAGTTGTTGGGAGTTGGCAAACATAGCTTTGGTCATCGTTGCAATTAATAGGAAGTAATAAGGAAAGAGAGGTTTCACATATAAATATACTATCGTAGACATCTTTTATGATTGGGAGCACTCATTAAAATATGACATGCTAAAGAGTTGATGTTGGACAAGGAAGACAACGTAATGGGTTATGTTTTCTTATATCTGAGATAAAGTATATTGTCATGGATCATCTAACATGTTGAGCTTGCCTTTCCCCCTCATGCTAGCCAAATTCTTAGCACCAAGTAGAGATACTACTTGTGCTTCCAAAGACCCTTAAACCAGTTTTGCCACGAGATTCCACCATATCTACCTATGGATTGAGTAAGATCCTTCAAGTAAGTTGTCATCGGTGCAAGCAATAAAAATTGCTCTCTAAATATGTATGATTGATTGGTGTGCAGGAAATAAGCTTTATACGATCTTGTGATGTGGAAGAAATAAAAGCGACAGACTGCATAATAAAGATTCATATCACAAGTGGCAATATAAAGTGACGTTCTTTCGCATTAAGATTTTGTGCATCCAACCATAAAAGCGCATGGCAACCTCTGCTTCCCTCTGCGAAGGGCCTATCTTTTATTATTATCTTCTACCTTATGCAAGAGTCATGGTGATCTTCACCTTTCCTTTTTATAATTTATCCTTTGGCAAGCACAGGGTGTTGGAAAGATCCTGATAGATATATCTAATCGGATGTAAGTCAGCATGAGTTATTATCGTTGACATTACCCTTGAGGTAAAAGGTTGGGAGGCGAAACTATAAGCCCCTATCTTTCTGTGTGTCCGGCTAAAACTCCGTAACTACAAGTATTGCGTGACAGTTAGCAATTATGAAAGACTAAATGATAGTTGAGTATGTGGACTTGCTAGAAAGCTCTGACATAGACTATTTCTGATGTTATGATAAATTGCAATTGCTTCAATTACTGAGATTACAGTTTGTTAGTTCTCAATAAAGTTTCTGATTCATACTTTGCATTGTTAATATATTATTACTTGAGCATAAGAAATCATATGACAATATCTATATATGTTTCTGTTATGAGAATAATCATTATGCCCTCATGTCCGTATTTTATTTTTATCGACACCTCTACCTCTAAACATGTGGACATATTTATCGTTATCGGCTTCCGCTTGAGGACAAGCGAGGTCTAAGCTTGGGGGAGTTGATACGTCCATTTTGCATCATGCTTTTATATCGATATTTATTGCATTATGGGCTGTTACTACACGTTATGTCACAATACTTATGCCTATTATCTCTTATTTTACAAGGTTTACATAAGGAGGGAGAATGCCGGCAACTGGAATTTTGGGCTGGAAAAGGAGCAAATATTAGAGACCTATTATGCACAAATCCAAAAGTCCTGAAACTCCACGAAAGTTATTTTTGGAAATAATAAAAAATATTGAGCGGAAGAAGTACGCCAGAGGGGGACCCACCTGGCCACGAGGGTGGGGGGCGCGCCCTACCCCCTAGGGCGCGCCCCTTGCCTCGTGGGCCCCCTGTTGGCTCTCCGGTGGCCATCTTCTGCTATATGAAGTCTTTCGTTGAGGGAAAAACCATAAGAAACCTTTCGGGACGAGACTCCGCCGCCACGAGGCGGAACCTTGGCGGAACCAATCTAGGGCTCCGGCAGAGCTGTTCTGCCGGGGAAACTTCCCTCCGGGAGGGGGAAATCATCGCCATCGTCATCACCAACGCTCCTCTCATCGGGAGAGGTCAATCTCCATCAACATCTTCACCAGCACCATCTCCTCTCAAACCCTAGTTCATCTCTTTTATCCAATTCTTGTCTCCAAGTCCGGGATTGGTACTAGTAGGTTGCTAGTAGTGTTGATTACTCCTTGTAGTTGATACTAGTTGGTTTATTTGGTGGAAGATTGTATGTTCAGATCCTTTATGCATATTAATACCCCTCTGATTATGAACATGAATATGCTTTGTGAGTAGTTACGTTTGTTCCTGAGGACATGGGAGAAGTCTTGCTATTAGTAGTCATGTGAATTTGGTATTCATTAGATATTTTGATGAGATGTATGTTGTCTAGCCTCTAGTGGTGTTATGTGAATGTCGACTACATAACACTTCACCATTATTTGGGCCTAGAGGAAGGCATTGGGAAGTAATAAGTAGATGATGGGTTGCTAGAGTGACAGAAGCTTAAACCCTAGTTTATGCGTTGCTTCGTAAGAGGCTGATTTGGATCCATATGTTTCATGCTATGGTTAGGTTTACCTTAATACTTTTGTTGTAGTTGCGGATGCTGGCAATAGAGGTTAATCATAAGTGGGATGCTTGTTCAAGTAAGAACAGCACCCAAGCACCGGTCCACCCACATATCAAATTATCAAAGTACCAAACGCGAATCATATGAACATGATGAAAACTAGCTTGACGATAATTCCCATGTGTCCTCGGGACCGCTTTTCTCCATATAAGAGTTTGTCCAGGCTTGTTCTTTGCTATAAAAAGGATTGGGCCACCTTGCTGCACTTTATTTACTTATGTTACTTGTTGCTCGTTACAAATTATCCTATCACAAAACTATCTGTTACCACTTATTTCAGTACTTGCAGAGAATACCTTGCTGAAAACCGCTTATCATTTCCTTCTGCTCCTCGTTGGGTTCGACACTCTTACTTATCGAAAGGACTACGATAGATCCCCTATACTTGTGGGTCATCAGACGGTCGCACAGACACCCCGTCAATGACCCCCGCTGGTTCGTCATCCCAAGCTCGTCGCGCTCCCATGGACGCGCGGGCCGCGCTACTCATGGCGCACGAGCTCCTGCGCTACCGCCCAGTCAACAACCTCTACGAGGACTGGCTGGACCGCATCGCCGAGCTCATCAGCGTCGCAGGGGGCTCCCCTGCACTGTCCCTCTTGCTGCCTCGCCCCTCGCCGGCTACAGGCGACGTGGCTCATGGAGCGCCTCCACCACCTCTGCACCAAGACGGCGCCCTGGCGCCAAGATGCGCGGCTCCACGGCGCGACCCGCTGCGCCAAGCACCCGCGCGTGAGGAAAGAAGCTGTCAATAAGTCCCTTGGCCTGCAGGAGAACGCTCCACCTCTCCCCTCACTGCCACGTCATGATCGCTTGCCGCAGCAAGGCCTTCCACCGCTTGCCGTGGCGGCGCGCGGGCGCCAAGCTTAAGCTCCACCTCCGCGGTAGGCCCCGGTGACCACGGCAGGTTGCCGTGCCTTCAACCCCGAGCTGCGTAGCGTCGCTTGGCCGGGCAAGTTCAATCCAGATCTGCCTCCTCGCTAAGACTGCACCCCGACCCCGCGGAGTTCCTGCAGCTCTACGAGCTGAGCATCGAGGCGGCCAACGGCGACGAAAAAGTCATGGCGAACTGGTTCCCCATGGCGCTCAAGGATGGCGCACGCTCATGGCTCCTGAACCTGCCTCCTGGCTCCATCTCCTCCTGGGACGAGATGCACGACCGCTTCGTCGCCAACTTCTAGGGCACTCGCGACCGCCCTCCGGCCGCGGGTGACCTGCGCCACGTCAAGTAGCAACCAGGGGAGACCCTCCAGAAGTACATGTAGCGCTTCAACAATGTTTGCCTCAAGATCCCCAAGGTGACGAACGAGGCCATCATCTCTGCGTTCTCCGATGGCGTCCGCGACGTCAAGATGAAGGAGGAGCTCGCCATCCACGAGGAGATGTGCCCATCCCTGGAGCTGTTCAACCTGGCGACAAAGTGCGCAAGGGCTGAGGAAGGGCGCCTTTCCCTCCTCGAGCTCCCGGCTGCTAACCCGGAGGAGAAGAAAGCCAAGGACGTGAAGCGCAAGGGAGTTGCCGTGCTCGCGGCGGAGCCGGACACGAAATGCGGCGCAGCCGATAGTTCTGCGCCTTCCACAACGTGCACAACCAGAACACCAATGATTGTCAAGAGCTCAGGGCCATTCGCAACGGACGCTTCGGTCGACACCTCGAGCGCAACGACCGAGGCTACGGCCGAGGAGGAGGATGTGGTGGAGGACGCTGGGACGACTGGGGCCCGCGCTAGGAGTGGCGCGACCGGCCTCATGAAGACCGCTGGCAGGATCAGCCTCGCGAGGGCGCCAGGAGGGATCAGCCTCGCGAGGACCGTCCTCAAGCAAATGCTGGGCTTCCTCCACTGCCGCCGCCACCAAGAAGGAACGACGACCACCATCAAGATGAGGGGGCTGGGGGCTTCCAGGAGCCGCGTGCTATCGCCTGCATCTTGGGCGGAGCTCAAGCCCCAGCCTCTCAATGCATCTTCAAGCAGTTTGCCCGCGTGGTGAACGCAGTCCTCCCCAGGCTCGAGGCCACGCGCCCGCTCAGGTGGTCCAAGTGAGCTATCACCTTTAGTTCGGCAGATCAGCTCAAGTGCGCGGCAACCGCTGGTGTTCTCCCGATGATTTGTTCGCCCATCATCAGCAACGTGCATGTCACCAGGACCCTCATCGATGGCGGCGCAGGCCTCAACGTCTTGTCCGTTGACACGTTCGACAGTCTCCAAGTGCCCTACGACCAGCTTCAGCCTACCAAGCCTTTCTCGGGAGTGACCGACGGTTCGACCACGCCGTTAGGGCAGGTCCGCCTCCCTGTCACCTTCGGAGAACGCAACAACTACTGCACCGAGCTCATCGACTTCGACGTCGCTCACATCCGTCTGAAATACAATGCCATCCTCAGGTATCCAGCCCTGGCCAAGTTCATGGCGGTCACGCACCACGGCTACAACATCCTCAAAATGCCAGGAAGTGACGGGATCATCACAGTCCCCTGCGAAGAAAGAGATGCGGTGTGCTCCCTCGAGCGTGCCTTCCAAGGAGCGTCAATCAAAGACCCTGACAACAATGTAGCTCAGTACCCCCCTGAAGCCATCCCCAAGAAGAAGAAGCAACTACTCCGTGCCGGACCTCGGGAGAACGGAACCGCAAGTGGTACCTCGTCAGGATCAGCGCCCGTGCCTGGGGCGCCTTCTTCCCTCGCATAGGAAGGGGCGCCCGGCGCCCTCCTCGGGCAGGGCTCAGGGGCTCTCTTCTGGAGGGCCTTAGACCTTGACAACGTCACGAGGGAGGCGCTTGGGCACCACATGAAGGCGTGCTTCACGGCATGTTTCCCTCAGGAAGACAACAGGCGAGGAGCGCCCAACGCTCGAGAGTTCATCGCCAAGACCACTCAGGAACTGCAAGAAGCAAGAGCCATGCGCGGCGATCGCCGCTCACCTGCCGCAGCTTCCCATCCAGGCGAGGATGGCGTGTTGCGCGTCTGCATTGACATTCCAGGGCTCAACAGAGCCGCATCTCAGGAGCTCTTCTGGCCTTCGCGTGTGGGACGCTGCGAGTGCCCACCTCACAGCTACGTTCGCATGCCTTTTGGCCTGCTGAGCGTGGCTTCCGCCTTCCAACGAAACCTGCGGAGCATCCTAGCGGCTCAGGAGGCCAGGCACCACGCAGTCCTGGCGGAGATGGAGACGGTCCTCAAGGAACCGCCTGGACCCCCAGAGCCTCCTGAGGCTCGGGGCCCCGGTGGCTCGTGAGGAGCAACCCCTGCACCAGGCATCTTCAGCTGCCTCAACACCCCTTCATCAACAGAACTAGGTGACACTTTCCAAGTTTATTCAGCTGGGAGCGCCCTTAGGGTTGCATCATTCCCAGGCCGCGTGGGTACGTCCCTATGGCATGTATCCCTTTTTATGTCTTTAGCTTACCTTGCTGGGGGCGCCCCTCGGGCTGCATCATCCCCAAGCCGCTCGGGCCTGACCCAGTGTCGTGTATCTTCCCTGCATTTACTTAAGCCAGTTTGCTTTCCATGCTCAATCTATCTATGACTATCACCTGCTTGATTGTCACCTACCATGGGAGCTGCGCGTCGATTGTCTTTCTTCAGGACCCTTCGCGTGAGAAAGGTTGGGCACGACGTCTGTGCTCGGGCTCGTCCCTGCAGTGTCGATAAATCCAACGGCTGAGCTCTGTCTAGCGGGCCAGCCCATTCACGTCACCTCCTAGGGCCGTTGGTGCTTGGCCTTCTCACGCGATAACCTCAGGAGATTCGTTCGGCGCAGGTTGTCTAACCACCTCGCAGGACCACCACAGCAAACAAGAATCAAGACCAGGCGCAACCCGCCTTGAGGTAGGGCCTCGTGAGTCCCGCGCTGGCTCACGAGTGCCTAGACACACCTCGTCTAGCCCTGTCGTGCAACCCCCGTGTCAGGGCGAGGCCGTCCACGCCCCGGGGGCTCTTCGCAGTAGGGAGTCCCCTCCCACGTACCAGTGGAAGCACCATGCTCCGCGTTGGCCGTCGACACTGCCGAGGAGCGGCTATGCCCGTGCAAGTGCGGAAGCGCTATGCTCCGCGCTGGTGATAAACAACTTAGGGCAGCCCCACGGCCGAATCAACCTTAGGGAGCCCTTGAGCTCAGTGTCCGGCCTTACCGCAACACCTCCCCTCGGGAGAGTTGCGCGAGGGGGCTGGGCACGGGGGCTGCGCTCGGGTCACGCCCAAGCGTACGCCACCCAACCAGGTTCCCCGGACCTGGTCATCGCGCGCCCCTCCCGAGCCGAGCCTCGGCGAGGGCAAAGGTATGAAGGTTGTTTGCATGTCAAGGGGGACTCCTGAGCATCGCGACTCAGGAGCCTAACTGGTCATGTAGCCCCTCACTCCTTGGTCCCGTCCTTGTCTCCGGTAAATCCAACGGCGATTGAGATATGCACGGGGCCGGGCCCTGCCGACGTAGAACACTAAACTCACTCCTACGCCCCCTTCCTATTAGCTGTTTGCGCGTCAAGGGGGAGTCGTGAGCATCGCGGCTCAGGAGCCTAACTGGTCACGTAGCCCCTCACTCCTTGGTTTCGTCCTGGTCTCCGATCGGCCCAATGGCGGTTGAGGTATGCGCGGGGCCGGGCTCTGCAGACCTAGAATGTAAAGCGGATAGGAAGAAAACCGCAAAATCTCAAAGCAAATATTACAAGACATATTGTTCTCACAATACCGAACGCAAGTTTAACGCCTCCACGAGGTATGATGCATGTTGCAGGAATAAAATAGGAAAGGAGCCGCAAGTCACCCCTGAGCACCACCGACGCCCGCGAGAGACGCTCCTCCCTTGATGACGTCGCCTTCATCGCAGCCACCGGCCGGAGTTGCACGAGTGGTGGCGCCTCCGATCGAAGGCGCGGAAGTGAAGGCACGGAACTTCTTCAGCAGGGCCTCCACCTGACCTTTCATGGCCGCGGCGGTGGCTGTATAGTGTTCATCAGCCACAGGCTCCAGCAGCTCGTCAAGGCAAGCGGTAGGGTCACGAAGATGGAGGTGGCTGAAGACACGCGTCAGCGCAGCTGAGGAAAGAATGCGGGCTTCTTCCTCGGCCATGGGACCGATGCCGCTCACAACCTCCTCAAGCGCGGCAACCAAGTAGGGAAGCAGCTGGGCGGGGTTGTCCTCGTCGGTGGTCAGCGGCCTCTCCAAGCCCTTCTCATAGAGTGACTTCAGAGCCTTGCGAGACCTCTTCTCGATAAGCGTGAAGGCCGCGCGGTCCTCAGCCAGAACCTTCGCCTTCGTGGCAAGTTCGGCTTCCTCCGCTTTCAACTTCCATTCCAGCTCCTCCAGTCGGCCGCGCTCAATGGTCCGCGCCTTTGCCGACTGATCCAGCTCGGCGTTGCGACCCTTGACGGTGTCCACCCGGGCGTTCATCTTCTCCTCCTCCGCCTGACGTCCACGAGCTTCCTCTGCTCGTTCGTTGCGCAGGGTCTTCCGCTCGGCCTCCAGCGCCTGGCAGCGGCTCATGGCGGCCTCGACGTCCTTCAGCGTCGCCTCGCAAGTGGCCACTGCCTGGGCGGCGGCCTGCTTCTCCTTCTAAGAGGTCGCCACGGCCTAGCTCAGCGCCGCTCAAACAGACACATCAGAACGGAGCCAGCCAGAAACTAGCTCCAGACGCCCGGCCACCAGGAGGGGGTCGGCGCCTGGAAGATCTTCTTGCAGCCGGGTCATCTCCAGAAGGGCGTGCTCCAAGACGTCAGGGGAGGCAGAAGGACTTGGGATCAGCGGCGCAACATGAGGTGGAGGAGAAGGCATTGTCACCATAGCCTGGGAAGATGGGATCTCCTGAGCCTCGGAGGCTCCAGCAGCAGAGCCGGACGCCGGTGCCTCCGGAGCCAGCGAGGCCATGGGGGCTGACTCCTCCCTAGGGTTCTCCCCCATGCCTCGCAAGGACGACCGGGCCGGAGAGACATGAGCGCCAGCGCAGCCCTTCTCCATGGAGGGAGAAGCTGACGGAGCAGGCGGGTTGGTCCCGGGCGGCACCACCACCCCCGCCTTCATCTTATTCGTCATAGGCGTCGGCCTAATCGCACAGCGGAGAAGCATCAGGAATCAGCAGCATAATCAAGAACAAGGCAAAGCATGAGCACTTACTGGTCCACCGCGGCGTAGTCCACCCTCCGCTTGGTGAGCTTGAACCCCGAGAGCCTCGAGGATTGACGTACGGGCCCGTAGGCTCCAGGAGCAGAAGCTGGGGCAGCGGAGGGGCCGGAGGCAGCCCTAGACGGCGTCAAATCTGGGGCAGTATGTTGGGAGACCAGCGCCGACCTGCCCCTCGTCAGGACCACGGGTGGCTCCCCCTTCTCCTGGTGGGCGTCGGCCTCATCGTCGTCTGGCAGGGTGCGGAGGATGTCGGCCTTGCTCAAGGGGGAGGTTTCCCCCATCCCTTCAGGGGTCACCTCCGAGACCTCCTCCTCCTCTTCCTCCCCGCGGGACTCATCAGAAGACAGCTCCATCGGCGTCGGCGCCACAGGGGCCCCGGCAGGCGCCAGCGGCACCAGTCCGCGCCCGTCAAAGGTCAGCCTAGAGGCCTGGACCTGCGCCCCATCCTCACGGTGAAACAAGGGAGTAAAGATGCTCGGCGGGTACTCCTGGTCGTCCCCAACCAAGAGGCGGAGATCCATGGCAAGCTCATCGTCGGACAAGGCTTTCGGGCTCAGGCGAACCTTGTCCTCTTCGTCCCCAAGCTCCCACAAGGGGCGCGTACGAGCCTGAAGCGGGGCTACGCGGAGCATCAGGAATTCCCTCAGAAGCATGGCCCCTGTCACCTTTGCCGCCTTCGCGTTGCCCGGCTTCAGGTCGGTCTTCATCTGCTCCAGCACCAACGTCGCACGCTCATCAGTGAGCTTTGCACAGGACCACCCCTTGTCAGACTGGGGCATCTCCGTTGGCAGCGTCAGGCGTGGGTGGACGCATTTAGCGTCCATCATGGCCCACTTGCTCCTGAAGCCGTCAGCCTTCTTCCTAGTCTTCGAGATTGAGTTGGCCTTGCCGGCCGCGATGAAATTGGCACACCCGGAGGTATGACCCTCGTTGATGCGGAGGAAGAAGAAGTGGCGCAGCAGAGCCACGGACGACATCACGCCAAGGTACGCCTTGCAGTAGTAGGCGAAGATCGACAAGAGAAGGATAGAGTTGGGATGAAGTTGCAGCGCCTGCAGCCCGTAGTGGCCAAGGACCTCATAGAAGAAGTCAGAGAAGGGGGGAACCAACCCTGCGACGAGGCTGCTCGTGAAGAAGGGGAAGAAGGTGCTTCCCTTGGGCTCCGACATGTCAGAGGCAGCCCGGAACTCAGTCTGCCCCCTCTCGTTGCTATCCCCCGCCGTCAGCAAGCGCGTGGCGGCGTGGTTCTTGTCCGAGACGTTGGGTGCGTCGAGAGCAGGCTCGTACCAGGCCGTCGATGAGGCATGCTTGACCTTCCTAGGCGCCATTGGTCGCTAATGCCAAAGGGGAAGGGAGCAGATCTGGAGATTTCAGGAAGCGAAGAGCAAGAAAGGGGATCTGGAGCAAGGTGAAAGGAAGCAATGAAGGCAAGCGCTGTCTATGCCAGCCTTTTTGACAGTCGGGCAGTTGCCGAGGCAGCGTGGGGAAGTGGAGACGCCCACGTCCAATCAACCGCCACGCGTCGACCAAGGCCGCAGGCTGTTGGGGCCCGCGGCGCTCCGCACTTGCCCTTTGGCATCGCCTCGAAGCCAAATCCGAGCGCGCCTTGGGCCCGGGGGCTACTGTCGGCGTTCTGGGAATGGGGGTCCCCAGATTTGCCTATCTACGACCCACGGCATGGCTCTGCAAGCGGGCCCGTACGGCCCATCTTCACCAGCAAGCTTTCAAAACCCTCGCGAGGGGCCAAGCCTCGCGAGGCGGACGACACAAGACCTCCTCGGGAGCGGCCTCATTAGGCTGGCTCGCGAGGGGCAGAGAGATCAAGGCAAGGCAAACCTCGCGATGTTCCAGTGACGTGAGCCATGACGAACGAGACCAGGCTGGCGCTAGGCGGGCACCAGCGCGCACAGTGTCCTTTCTTCCTCTTTGGTGCTAAGGGGGCAAGGGCAAGCGAGGAGAACCGAGGCGTCCAGCAAAGGTTTCCATATCGGTGCAACGAGACCAAGACCAGCAGGACGGCAAGACGGAGGTCATCGTGGAGCCCAAGGCGGCGTCACCACCAGAGCCTTTGGCAGGCGAAGACTACTTTTGTCAGGATAAGCTATACTAGCTGTCCCCTTTCGAATTGGCCATTGTTGGCTCCCCTCCTGCTCAATATTTGGGAAGAGGACCAGGGCCTCTATAAATAGTGCTAGCCACCAGAGTAGAAAGGGGAGAGCCTGAGCTGATCGGATCCTCACCTACCAGAACTCACTTAGAGCGATCCTCACACCCACCAAGCACAAGAACACCGCACCTCAGGAGGCTGTTCTTTCCCTTGTACTGTTCATCATCAGCCCAAGAGGCAATCCACCACCACCACACTGGAGTAGGGTATTACACCGCAATGGTGGCCCGAACCAGTGTAAATATTATGTCTTTGTGTTCTTTGGGTTCGGCGAGCTAGTCCGTGAATTCGTGAAGCATGTGAGGGCGTGATCGGTGAGGGGGAGATCTTCGCGCGCACCCCAGTGTTCGAACCTTAAGGGTTTTGCCGTAACCCGAAATCCGACAGTCAATTTCCTCAACTACGGTCCCACTTGTAAGTGAAGATGCAAGAAATCATGCATCCCCCCTTGAGTGGCGTGCCGGACCAACCGTGTGGAGGTGCGATGTGAATATGGCATGCTTTTCCTTTTGAACCTGTACTACTAGTAAGTTGTAGTAGAAATAACGATTTTCCCTCAATAAATAGAAATAACGATTCAAAATGCTAGCGCTGGGCTTTTCCCGTGTGATAAGCGGGGGAGTTTTGCCAATTTCGGCCATCATCGATTTCCTTACATGCGGTCCCACATTTAAGTGATATGCCTAGCCACTGTGCTTTGAGGGGCGGGCCAGAATGACCGTCTAGGGTGAGCCTGCATAGCGGTCTGCTCGCACACCTCCCGTCTACTGAAAGCCTCCATCGTGATTTGTTGGTCCTTTCGTATTTTGTGCCAAATTTTGATCATAGATTTAATTGACAAAATTTCAATGCATTTTATAAACATGTATACGGTTGGATTCGTATTTGAACATAGTTTCCAATGATACTATTTTTTGTGACATGCAATAAATTTTTGTTAATTGAATTCATAGTTAAAATTTGGCACAAAACACTACGGGGAACAATAAACCAGGACGGAGGTAGTACCCCGCATGGCGCCTCTTAGTAGCCAATTAATAGAGGGACGCGCGGCAGCACTTAAATGGTTAGAAGAACGCCCATGGTTTCAATACTACTTCTGTGTCCGATTGTAATGTGGCAGCTCTTTGTTCCAAAATGACTTTGTTTTGGCTGTTTATGTGTGCACCTTCGCAAATTGAACCACCACGCCCAGAAGTTTGAAATCCATTCCCATTTCTTGCATGGGACCTAAACATTCCCATTACACGTCAATACTGATATATAAGAAGATTGGTTGTGGCGCGGTTCATAAATGGTACGTACGAAAGTTATGAAGTTGATGCAAAAGGTAACAAAATTACAGTATACATGGAATTGACACAAAAATAAAGATGCATACGGATCCATCAACTACATCCTCTCGCCCTAGTGCGCCGGGTCACCAGCCGACGGGTGAGGAGCAGCAGTGTTGGCGGCGAGCTCAACGTGCTTCTGAACAATGTCGTCCAAGGTTGCCCTGTGGTCCAAGAAAGCCGGCGTCCTATTGTCCACCTCTAGCACGTAGTAGTCCTTATGGACGATTTGCTCATAGACATGGGTGATTATGTTGATAGTGTCTTGCTGCGCTAGGCGTTGCGTCGCGAGCACGACCTCGAGGTGGACATTCTCCGGCGCGACGGCGGGTAGTCGCAGGGCCACCAATGCGTCGAAGTGGTTGTCACCATAGAGGCTGTTGAGGGTCGCAGGCATCGCAGAGCCTGGGCGCGTGGGCTAGAGATGTACGTCAAGGTCATCCGCGAGCTTCTTGATGACAGTGAACTTGTCGAGGAAGCCGACGAGGACCTCGCGAACAAGGAGACCAAGCTATCATCCAAGAGGCCTCTCGCCCTGGCAGCCTCAAGCACGACCTGGAGACGTTCCTCAGTGCCGGGCAGCAGGCCGGCCTCATGGACCATCTAGCATAGCTGGCTCATGCTCGCGCTCGTCGCCTCCATGGGTCTAGCTTCTGGTCAACTGACATTGCGATTGGAGTGATCACTCTTGCCCTTGGTTAGGGTGCATAGGATTTCATAGATGGATTGGACTAGTGGGGAGCCTTTATATGAGAAGTGCAGACTGTGTTGCATTCACATGTGTGTTGGCCATCTACTCTTGGCCCCTTTACTTTCTCCATACCAGTGCAGTATAGTCATCTCGCCGAGACCAAGTTGGGGAAAACGAGAGAACTTGATGTTTATTTGGTAATTAATGTCATTGCATGTAGAGAATTGAGCACTATATGTTGTGCTAAGTAGTCTCAAGTCATTGAATGCATACACACCCCCACGTCTCCTGTTGGCTGATTTCTTTTTTCATGGCAAAAAACAAGGAACGAGGTGGGTAGTTAATGCACCACGCCTAAAAGTTTTGGGATTATTTTGTTTTCGTAACGTGACTAATGCACCAGTACGGAGGGAGTGCAATATTAGTCTGATTGATGAGATTTCAGATTTGAGCCATCTACTGAAAGGGAGAGTGTATAATATCATCGAAAACTACATTCAAAACCGAATAAAACAATACTCCGTGTATTTATTTACGGAGGGGTAGTATATTTTTTGTGACATGCATTACTAGATATTGCTAGTCAAGTACTAAATCTAGACGGAGGTGGTAGTACTACTAAATCTAGACGGAGGTGGTAGTACTACTAAATCCAGAAGATGACTAGTACTACCAACGTAGTAGTATTGTACTACCCGTTGGTCAAATTTTTACGTGTTGCTCCTCACAGTTAACTGACAAGACCCTGCATCGAAGATGACACCTGAGTGTAGACGGCTGATACGTCTCCATCGTATCTACTTTTCCTAACGCTTTTGCTCTTGTTTTGGACTCTAATTTGCATGATTTGAATGAAACTAACCCGGACTGACGTAGTTTTCAGCAGAACTACCATGGTGTTTTTTTGTGCAAAATAAAAGTTCTCGGAGTGGAATGAAACTTTTTGGAGAATTGTTTTACAATAAAAGAAAAATACTGGAGCCAAGAACCACCGGAGTGGGGGCCTAGCTAGCACAACCCACCAGGGCGCGCCACCCCTCCAGGCGCACCCAGGTGGGTTGTGCCCACCTGCTGGCCCCGCAGACCCTAATTCCAACTCCTCAAATACCTATTTTCGAAGAAGAAAATCAGGGAGGAAGTTTCATCGTGTTTCACGATACCGAGCCGCCGCCACCTCCTATTCTTCCTTGGGAGGCCAGATCTGGAGTCTGTACAAGGCTCCGGAGAGGGGGATCTTCGATCTACATCATCACCAACCCCTCCTTCATCGCCAATTCCATGATGCTCCCCACCGGGAGTGAGTAATTCCTTCGTAGGCTCGCTGGTCCGTGAGGAGTTGGATGAGATTCATCATGTAATCGAGTTAGTTTTGTTAGAGCTTGATCCCTAGTATCCACTATGTTCTGAGATTGATGTCCTTATTACTTTTCCATGCTTAATGCTTGTCACTTTGGGCCCGGGTGCCATCATTTCAGATCTGAATCATTTATGTTTTCACCATTATATCTATGTTCTAGATCCGATCTTGCAAGTCATATTCACCTATTACGTGTTTTGATCCGTAAACCCCAGTGTGACAGTAATTGGGATACTTTCCGGTGATGACTGTAGTTTCAGGAGTTCGTGTATTCACTATGTGTTAATGCTTTGCTCCGGTTCTCTATTAAAAGGAGGCCTTAATACCCCTTAGTTTCCTTGTGGACCCCGCTGCCATGGGATGGTAGGATAAAAGATGTCATACAAGTTCTTTCCATAAGCACGTATGACTATTTACGGAATACATTCCTACATTATATTTATGAAGTGGAGCTAGTTTTGTATCGCCCTAGGTTATGACTATTATATGATGAATATCATCCAACGAATCCACCGATCCAATGCCTATGAATTTTCCCTATATTGTTCTTGCTAAGTTACCACTGCTGCTGTCACTCTTACACTTGCTACAAAATCATTGCTATCATTGTTACCGTTACCACTGCTATCAAAACTATCATACTACTTTGCTACTGATCACTTTGCTGGAGATATTTAATCTCCAGGTGTGGTTGAATTGACAACTCAGCTGCTATTACTTGCAAATATTCTTATGTCGAATCTATAAATTTGGGTTGAATAATCTACCCTCGAAAATTGTTGCGATCCCCTATACTTGTGGATTATCAAGACATTTTTTTGGCGCAGTTGCCGGGGAGCATAGCTATATTTGTTAAGTCACTTGGGATTATTATCTATTTATCACTATGAAGAATCTGAAGGATACCAAGACTAGGATATTTCCCTCTAAGACGAGGGGAGGTAAGTAACTGCCATCTAGCTCTGCACTTGATTCACCTTCTATTTTGAGTAGACATGCAACACCACCACATGCTATTAATCCTGATATGTCACAAGTTATTGATGATGCTACTTCTTCTACAAATGATACTCATGATGATGCTAGTACCTTGCTTGATGATAATGTGCCACTAGGTGAATTTCTTGATGAGCAACTTGCTAGAGCTAAAGATATTAAGAATGCTGAAACTGATGAAGTACTTGAAACTGAAACTCTTTAAACACCTATTAGGCCTAGCTCTCCTAGATATGAAATGCCTAAGATACCTGAAGGTTATGTTAAGGATGGGGAGATAGCTAGAGACTTTCTTGCTTGCAATGATAGCGAAGATCTTATGAAATTACTGTGCAAACTGAAAGAAAAATCTTTGAATGCTAGAAGGAAATGTGATCCTAAGTTTGCTACTTCACCTATCTTTGTTACTGATAAGGGTTATGAATTCTCTGTCAACCCAGAGTTAATTACTTTGGTTGAATCTGATCATTTCCATGGTTATGAAACTGAAACTATTGTGGCACATCTTAGTAAGTTGAATGATATAGCCACCCTATTTGGTCATGATGAGAAAGTTCGCTACTATTATATTCTCAAGTTATCCCCGTTCTCATTAAAGGATGATGCTAAGATATGGTATAATACTCTTGCTCCTGGTTGTCTGCGTAGTCCCATGGATATGATTTATTACTTCTCTAGAAAAAAATCCTGCTCATAAGAAACAAGCTGCCTTACAGGAAATATTTAACTTTGTGCAAATTGAAGAAGAGAGTCTCCCACGAGCTTGGGGGAGGCTTCTCCAATTGCTAAATTCTTTGCCTGATCATCCTCTTAAGAAAAAGGAAATACTTGATATCTTCTATAATGGACTAACCGATGCTTCTAGGGACTTCCTAGATAGTTGTGCTGGTTGTGTTTTCATGGAACGAACTGTTGAGCAAGCCGAGGAATTATTGAATAACATATTGAAAAATTATGATGACTGGACTCTTCCTAAACCACCACCTAAACCCACTCCGAACAAGAGGGGTATCCTATTTCTCAGTCCTGCAGATATGCAAGAGGCAAAGAAATGTATGAAGGAAATTGTATTAAAGCTGAAGATGTCAAAAATTTACCAACTATTGAAGAAATACATGGACTTGACACACCACCAACACAAGTGGTAGAGGTAAATTCTTTAATGAAATTTGATGAAAGTGATATCCCTTACAATAAACATCATAGCCAGTGCCTTTATGAGTTTGACAACTACATTACAAAACAAGATCACTTCAATGCAAATGTTATGAAATAGTTCAAATACAACTCTGATATGATTGCTCGCTTGAGTAACTTGTTATTTAGAATCACTAATGATGTTAGAGCTGTAGGAAAACATGCCTCTATGGTTCATACTCACTTAGAACAAGTTGCTAAATCTCAAAAAGAACTGCTTGATGAAATGAACAATAATATAAATGATCATGCTGTTAGAGTAATGACTAGAGGAGGTAGAATGACTCAGTAGCTACTTTATCCTGAGGGCCCCTAAAAGAATTGAACAAGACTCTCAAAGAATTAACACTGATGCACCTAGTCCTTCTAAAAAGATGAAGAAAAAGAAAAATGATAGGACTTTGCATACCTCTAGTGAACCTGAAATAGAAAAACCTCCTCAAGCTAATAATGATGTCTCTATCTCTGATGATGAAACTCAATGTGGTAATGAACATTCATCTAGTGATACTGAAAAAGATAATGATGATGTTCATGAAGACAATCAACTAGGAGATGATAAAGAACCAGATAATGATGTGGGGATAGAACTTGTTGTTGATCTTCATAACCCACAACCTAAGAATAAAACATATGATAAAAGAGACTTTGTTCCTAGAAAACATAGTAGAGAAAGAGAACCATGGGTTCAGAAACCCATGCTTTTTCCACCTAAATCAACTAAGAAGAAAGATGATGAAGAATTTAAACGCTTTGCTGAAATGATTAGGCCAGTCTTTTTGCGCACTCGCTTGACTAGTATTTTAAAGATGGCCCCTTATGAAAATACATGAAAGACATCATCACTAATAAGATAAAGATATTGGAAGATGAAATCTCCACCATGATTGCTAATTATTCTTTGAAGGATGGAGTACCTAAAAACCTTGGAGATCCGGGAATACCAACTATACCTTGCTCCATCAAAAGAAATTGTGTTAAAACTGCTTTGTGTGATTTAGGAGCTGGTGTTAGTGTTATGCCTTTCTCTTTATCTAAAAGACTCAATTTGAATAAACTCACACCTACTGAAATATCTTTGAAACTGGCTGATAAATCAACTGCCACACCTATCGGTATTTGTGAGGATGTGCCCGTTGTTGTTGCAAATGTTACTATCTTAACAGACTTTGTTATACTTGAGATGCCCAAGGACGACAACATGTCGATTATCCTTGGTAGACCCTTTTTGAATACTGCAAGGGCTGTTATTGATTTTAATAAAATCAAGGTCACTTTTCATATCAATGGTAATGAACATACGGTGCACTTTCCGAAGAAACAATTCCAAGTGAATGGTATTAATGATATTGAAAATTCTCCGACACTCACTATTGGAAGTTTCCAACTACCTCTACCTACTGCCAAAAAGAAATATGATATACTTATTGTTGGGGACATGCATATTGAAGGTTGTTGTTAATAAGACTTGATCAACCTTATTAACGGATCATTTTTTAGAGGTGTGAAGTTGATGAATTTAGTAACACTACCTTCTGTCCTTACCTTTTGTTCTCTGTTTTTCTTAGTTAAGTATAATAAAATGCCATGCCTCTCCTGTTTTCTGGATTTTGCATGCAATAAAAAATGACCCCAATAATGAAAGTGCTCAGAATGCCCTGAAAATTTAACACGATTTTTTTCTGAACACTTCTGAATTTTTGGTGCAAATAACATCAGAGGGGGGTGCACCTGGTGACCACAAGACACTAGGGAGTGCCACCAACCCCAGGCGCGCCCTGGTGGGTTGTGGTCCCCATGTGGGTCCCCTCACTTATCTCTTTATCCCACGTCATCTCCTACCTCCAGAAAAAATCACCATTGCTCTCTCTCTCTCTCGTCTTCTTGCTCTCAAACCCACGGATTTCGATCTCTTTGCTCGAAGCTCCGTTTCCAAAACTGTTTTGGGAGATTGCTACTTGGTATGTGACTCCTCCATTGCTCCAATTAGTTTTTGCTTTAGTGGTTTGTATTTAGAGTAATTAACTACTCTTGGTGCTGCTGTAGATGAGCTTGCATGTTGTATTCTTAAGAGTACTAATTAGTTTGAATGCTTAATATAGCCTCTATGCATCCTTATGAGTAGTTGCTATCATTCTTGTGAAGTTTTGTTGACAAAAAATTTATGGACTAAAAATTGCAGACAATGACCCCCGTAGTTTGCCTCCAAGAAGTGTCTTTAGGAAGTTTTACTCCAAGAAGAATGCTAAAGGAGTCATTGGGGAGTCATCGGACAATGACCTCCTTACTCGTAGAAGGGCGGAGGTGCGGCCGTGCGAATTGTCTCATAATCCCTTCATGGAGGGGGCCGGGATTTATTAAGAATTCGTCCAGTTCGCTGCGAATGCTGGGCTAACCGACTTCATCGCAGCTGAGTGTGAACAATACCATCTCCTTACAAATTCCTTTGTGTAAAATTTTCATTTTCTAATTAGGAATAATCCCCCTGAGGTGCAGTTTAATTTATATGTTGAAACTCGTCAGATAGCACTCACTGACTTTTGTGAAATATGCTTGATCCCTTCTAATGGGGAAATAAGAGAGCCCAGACCTGCAGAGTTTGAGGACTTTTATCGTACTCTAACGGTGGGAGATGAGAGAGGTGTATCAGTGTTACCGCCACCAGCTTGTAGTTTCCTTCTATGCACTATTTTGCTTTATTTATCGTGAAGTGCTTAATTGCTAGAGAGAAGGTCGGTGCACTTCGTGCCCCCGACTTTGCTATTCTATGTCGTGCACTATACGGCGATAACACCTTTAGCCTAGGGGCTATCGTTGCACGTCGCCTGCACCTTATCAGAACTAAGGGCAACATTCATGGCGGTATTTATGCTACTCGCCTAGCGAGTCACTTTAACGTTCAGATATGACTACATGATTATCCTCTACCTAAGGTTTATCTAGATCACCAGGCAATGGTGGCTCACCAGTTTACTGATAATGATGACTCTATTAATAATATTCCTTAAAACTTGGTGTTCAGTGTGGATTCTTGTGATATTATTTTGTTGCCTACACCTTCTTTGTTTGATTCTATTGACAGGGGCAGATACAGGATCATGCCAGATGACAACATTGCCTACCGGAATGCCCAGGCAGTGGCAGAAGAGGAGCCCCAGGAGTGGGATGCTCAGGTACCTCCGCCACAACACTTCGACATGGGACCAGAGGGCTACTACGGATGGTGTTTCCAAGCTAGGCCAAAACCCTAGGCTTGGGGGAGTACGTATTTCCACCGACATTACATTCATGTTCACTAATTTCATTCCAGTTGTCGATGTTCGCACTTTTTCATTGTATTATCCATGCTAGATTTATTTTCTTGCTTTCTTCTTGTGTGTTTTAAAAACTTTGAGAAAACCCAAAAATATTTCCTAATTCTTTTCGGTTTTTCTTTCTAGTTTAATTAGTTGTATTATTAAAAGAAAACCCAAAAAGATTTCTCGATTCTTCTTTTGCTTGTCGGGAGCTCTCACGTGTAAATAGTTTTTCTCATTTTTGTTTTTCTTTTCATAATTTGCTTTCTTCAAGAAAAACTAAAAAGTCCAAAAATATTTTAGTGTGTTTCTCTGAATTTCTTTTCTATTTATTGAGTCATAACAAGGAGAAGACCAAGATGAAAATGTTGAGTGGCTCTCATATGCATTATTGTTGATTTAACAAATTGCTCAAATTGCTTTGTCTTCTCTTTTTGAATAAAATGTTTGCAGATTCCAGCTTAGTCCACGGCACTCTTGCACTATTATTATTTTCATAACGTTCGGTCGTGCAAATGAAAGGCAATAATGATGATATTTGATGAACTAGTTGTGGCAGAGAGAAGGGGGTATGAACTCAACTTGTTCTGTTTTTCTAAATATGTTTAACCTAGTATCCATGATTCAGCATATTATGATCAAACATGTTTGCAATGACAATTAGAGATTATAGTTTCTCATGCCATGCTTAAGTGGCTAGGAGTGGATAACGAATTTTTTTGGATGTCAACATTGCATTAAAATGATTGTGATGTATTATGATGACATGGTATCCTCCACTGAATGTTTCAAGTGGCTTGACTTGACACATGTTCATGCATGTAGTTGAATCAAAACCAACACAACCTCTATGATATTTATATTCATGGTGTTCATATCCTACTCATGCTAGTATCCAATGTCCATTATGCATAATGCATGTTCACGACCATTTTCGCACTCTAGCTGGCTCCTTCTCAGCCTACTTGCTAGCCTTCGCCTATATTAAGTGGGAATACTCCTTGTGCAACAAAACCCTGATAACCCATGATGGCTCGCGTCCGCGTCGGTATTTTCCCCGAAGAGGAAGGGATGATGTAGCATAGTTACAGTAAATATTTCCCTCAGTGATGAAACCAAGGTTATCGAACCGGTAGGAGAACCAAGCAACACTATGTAAATGGTACCTGCACACAAAGAACAAATACATGCAACCCGACGCGTAAGACGGGTTGTCAATCCCTCCTGGGTAAAAGATAGATTGGATAAATAGATCTCTCGGAAACACGAAATAAAATAAATAACAAAAAATGCAGCAAGGTATTTTTGGGTTTTTGAAATAACAGATCTGAAAATAAAAGTGGCAAATATGATTTAAAAAAAGACCCCGGGGCCATAGATTTCACTAGTGGCTCCTCTCGAGAAAAATAGCATACGACGGGTAAACAAATTACTGTTGGGCAATTGATAGAACTTCAAATAATTATGACGATATCCAGGCAATGATCATTATATAGGCATCACATCCAAGATTGGTAGACCGACTCCTGCCTGCATCTACTACTAGTACTCCACACATTGACTGCTATCCAGCATGCATCTAGTGTATTAAGTTGATGGAAAAATGGAGTAATGCAATAAGAATGATGACATGATGTAGAAAAGATATATCCATGTAGAAATAGACCACATCTTGTTATCCTTAATAGCAACGATCAATACGTGTCTTGTTGCCCCTTCTGTCACTGGGAAAGAACACCGCACGACCGAACCCATCACAAAGCACCTCTTCCCATGGCAAGAAAAATCAATCTAGTTGGCCTATTTAAACCAAAGATTCGAAGAAGAAATACGAGGCTATAAGTAATCATGCATATAAGAGATCAAAACTCAAATAACTTCCATGGATAAAATAGATCTGATCACAAACTCAAAGTACATCAGATCCCAACAAACACACCGCAAAAAAGTGTTACATCAAATAGATCTCCAAGAGACAATTGTATTAAGAATCAAAAGAAAGAGAGGAAGACATCTAGCTACTGCCTACGGACCCGTAGGTCTACAATGAATTACTCACGCATCATCGGAGAGGCACCAATGAGGATGATGAACCCCTCCGTGATGGTGTCTGGATTGGATCTGGTGGTTCTGGAACTTGTTGCGGCTGGAATTGTGTTTCGTCGACTCCCCTAGGGTTTTTGGATTTTTGGGGTATTTATAGAGCAAAGATGTGGTGCGGGAGGCGGCCGAGGTGGGAACAACTCACCAGGGTGCGCCTGGCCCCCCAGGCGCGCCCAGGTGGGTTGTGCTCCCCTCGAAGCCCCCCTCTGGTACTTCTTTGGCCCAACAGGTGTCTTCTGGTCTAGAAAAATTCTCCAAAAAGGTTTGCTGCGTTTGGACTCCGTTTTTTATTGATTTTCTGTGAAGTAAAAACAAGGAGAAACAACAACTGGCACTAGGCACTATGTCAATAGGTTAGTCCCAAAAAATGATAAATGATTGTAAAACATCCAAGAATGATAATATAACAGCATGGAACAAGCAAAATTATAGATACGTTGGAGACATATCAATTACAGCGGGGAGAAGGGGTGTTACACCGCTTCATAGAGGGGGAGAAAGTTGGTGTTGACTGTAGCAAGATTGTTGATGTAGATCGCTCATAATCCCCAAGTGCAAGGAATCATCATAGCAATTTCCAAAGGTGGAAGTGATAATTATGGTGTGTCGAACCACAAGGAGCTAAAGGTAAGATCAATATTCTCTCAAGTCCTATCTTCCACTAATACGATTCTACGTACACCGAATTTTTGCTTCCATCTAGAAACGAGAAATAAAACTACGTTGTTGGTTTGAAGAGGATAACTTTGCATGATATCGGAGAGCTAAAATATAAAAATAGGTGGTGTTAAAATAAATTTAGAATATATTATAATATGTTACAAATAGTGAGTGTGCAATAATGATTGGTCGATGTGCGGAATTGTCCTAGGCAATTGTTAACAAGATCGGTAATCATTATTGCAATTTCATATGAGGGAGAGGCATAAGCTAGCATACTTTCTCTACACTGATCATATGCACCTATGATTGGAACTCTAGCAAGCATCTGCAACTACTAAAGATCATTAAGGTAAAACCCAACCATAGCATTAAAGTATCAAGTCCCCTTTATCCCATACGCAACAACCCCCTTACTCGGGTTTAAGCTTCTGTTACTTTAGTAACCCACTATAAGCAAATCATGAACGTATTGCAACACCCTACAGCGGGAATCCTTCATGTGTGCGCGGCACGGAAGGAACCATAGGACAACACCAAAATAAAACATACAACTCAAACCAATCTAGATCATCAATCAACCCAAAAGAAAAAAGAAATCTACTCAAAACATCATAGGATGGCAACACATCATTGGATCATAATATGTGGCATAAAGCACAATGTTCAAGTAGGGGATTACAGCGGGATGCGGGAGAGTGGACGGCCGAAAAGAGATGAGGAAGGTGATGAAGATGGTGATGTTGATGAAGACACTACAAAAAAAATACACTTCCGTGATGATACGTGTTTGTCACAGTAGGTCATGTTTTCTGTCATGCATGTACATCCATGACAATTTTATGACAGAATCAAGATAATCATACCTGCTGTCGTAGAAGTGTTCCATGACATTACCAAAATTATCATCACAGAAGTGTCACTTCCATGACGAAAAATCACGCGTCACAGAAGTGCTTTCATCAAGGGTGACCGACACGTGGCATCCACCGTAACGGAACGCCGTTAAGCTATCGGGTCCGGTTTTGGATCCGATAACCCGTTAACAGCCCAGACCAATGGCGATTTTCCACGTGTAAAATCATCATTGGCTGGAGGAAACACGTGTCAGCTCCCCGTTGGCACAGGTGTCACTCATCCAATGGGCGAGATGCGCTTATAAAATGTTGACACGTGGACCGGCCCAAAAGTGGCCCATAAAGTTTAAATGGGCCGACCCAACTAAAGGCCCACAAGATTTTGCGGTCCATAATGGGCCAGCCCAAAAAAGGCCCACGAGATTTTGCGGCCATAATGGGTCGGCCCAGCTAAAGGCCCACAAGATTTTGCGGGCCATAATGGGCCGGCCCAGCTAAAGGCCCATGAGATTTTGCGGACCACAATGGGCCGGCCCAGCTAAAGGCCCACAAGATTTTGTAGATCATAATGGGCCGGCCCAGCTAAAGGCCCACGAGATTTTGCCGACCATAATGGGCCGGCCCAGCTGAAGGCCCAAAAGATTTTGATGACACTAGTAGGCCGGCCCATTAACAGGCTGCCATGTTTTGGGCCAAATGCCGGCCCATATTTGATCCGGTCCATTAACAGTCTGCCACGTTCCGGGCCTAATAAAGGCCCATATGAGATCCGGCCCGTTAAAAGCCTACCATGTTCTGGGCCAAATTACGACCCAGATCAGGTCCAGCCCTTTGAGAGGCTTTGGGCTAAATTATGGCCCATATCAGATTCGGCCCGTCAACAAGACGCTATGCTTTTGGGCCCACTTGATAAAGGCCCATTTAGTAATTCAGCCTGATATTAGTTACGACCTGTTAAAGGCCCGTTTAACATTTCGGCCCTATATATATTTCGGCCTGTTAAAAGCCTGTCATATAGGTGGGCCTAACTACGATCCCGTTTGCATCCGGCCTGCTCACAGACAATTTTGGCCTGTTATAAGCCCATGATTTGATTGGCACAATCATGGGCTAGGGTCTATTTCGGCCTGCTGCCGGCCCGTGAGTTGTTCGGCACTTTCCAGGCCCAACCTACTTTTCAGCCTCCTAAAAGCCCATTGAGTTTTCTTGGGAAAATAGGGCCGGCGGTTTACTCGGCCTATTAAAGGCCCGAATTTACTAGTGGGCCATATTACATTTAGGCATGTTAACGAACCAATATGACGGGGCCCATGATGCGGATCAGACATAGTGATTTGCATGAAGGCCCGATTGTGTACCGTAATTTTACAGTTTGGCCGGTTTACTGCGAAGACATGATATATATACAGTAAAATACTACAGCATCGTGAATAAGAAAAAAATCTAGACTATACAATAAAGAAATTACGGCATATTACATCCACTGGCATCAAAGTTCGCCACTATTATAATATAGCACAAGTAGACAGCAGATTACATACACTCGGCATCAAAGATCG
This sequence comes from Aegilops tauschii subsp. strangulata, assembly GCF_002575655.3. Classification (NCBI taxonomy): domain Eukaryota; kingdom Viridiplantae; phylum Streptophyta; class Magnoliopsida; order Poales; family Poaceae; genus Aegilops; species Aegilops tauschii. Next base: position 219,300,143 of record NC_053037.3, on the reverse strand, counting down.
CCACCAGTGCAATTAAACATGCCGACAAAATAATAGACAAAGCCGACAGCACATCAATAGAGTTCAAGAAAGGTTAGCCCTGCTCGGGAGCTGCAGCGCAAGCAACTGAGCAAGCTGATGAGACTGCACTTGTTTGACACTTATATCCTCCTCACTCTGAAAGATAAACAAGCAGACAGATGACAGGTTTTGCACATATAAGTATCAGTGCTGACAATTCATCACATTTCTTACTGGCGAATAAAGTGTCACAGTTTAAAATAGCATTAACACAATATGGTATTGTTCAGGTCAAGACATGGCAGTAAATGACATTGTGAAGGAGTTGGGAGCTTCACGACACCACTGGATTACAGATCAAGAACTCATAAGTATCAATGGTTAGTGTGCTGTCAATTTATCCCATTTCAGATTGGCAAAATAAGATCACTTGCTCTGTATAGTTTAATTTACATGGTATGAAGAAGGGACTTGGTTGTACAACTGAAAACTTAAATTGAGAAGGACAAACTTTTGTTTATGAAGTACATAATAAACTTTAAACATGCAATTTGATGCAAACACCAAAAATAACAGTTGTTGCAGTCATGCCTAACCAAATATACACAACAAAGTTTGAAGGCTTGAGAAGGACAAACTTACATTATTGGTGAAGGCAGGCTCTATAAATCCCTTGTCCATGATGATGGGGGGCAATTCAAGAAGTTTACCACAGAATCTTCTTCATAAGCATTGCCTTTATTCTACATTTTGTTAAGAGTAAATATAGATGTGACAATATAATAAAAAATGGACAATATTTAAGATAAGATGAAGAGTGATGCTACATAACCAAGTAGCTATAAATGTAAGTACAGCGATACAGGCAAAAGGTACAGCCAAGAGCAATGCAGAGCTAAACTTCTTCAGTACCATCAATGTTAACCAACCTTATGGTAAGAGTAAATATAGATCTTATGTGCAGAAAATGGAGGGCAAAGGAAAATAAGCTGCAGAGTGATGGTATATGAACAACTACCTGTCAATATAAGTACACCGATAAAGGACAGCAGGTACTTACAAGAACAATGCAGAGCTGAAAAATTTCATTTGCATTGGATATATTCTACACTAATGTAACCATTCATACAGATCAGATAATTTGGAGCGAACAATTGATAAGCAAGCTATCATGCATACTGCTGTCACATAATGAACCAGGTATGTATGCAAGTATAGTGATACAGGACAACAGGTACTAACAAGAGCAAAGCAGCGGGCATCATATTTGTGATATCCTGTCGTTCTTTCCAAACCGGAATTCCTTTTCGAGCAGATTTCCAGCAAAAAAGATCCGTAAGGCACATGCGGAAAAGTAGAAGTTCAAATTGTCATGCGATATCATAGACAGTACCTCATCCTCGGAATGAGACCAGTGCATAACAAGGTTTTTCCATTCAATGTCTTCTAAATTTAGCACAGGAGACTTCACCAGAAATTCGTTTATAGACTTGCCATCAAAGTGTGATTTCCTCAGGTAACACCGATACTGCTGCAATGCTTCCTTGAAAAGCGCAAGCAAGCTTTGCTCGTCATGACTATCCAGATTGACCCTCGCCTACTTACAACAATGTAATGTAAATCATTGATGTGTTCAATCAGCAGAAAACAGGAAAATAATCACCATGAATAATAGCACTTACACGTAAGTGGGACAGGAAGATGTGAAAATGGTGTTTGTCTTCACTATAATCCTCCCATCATGGGAATATATGCACGTAGTCCCTAACAACATTGAAAGCATTGTCTTTTAAACTTGGGATAACTGGAATGGGGTTCCAATCTGCAGGATTTGGCCGTCTCTGCAGTTGGGATAGGTCTTCGGCCGGTGGACTTGCTGTACTTTTTTCTGGAGTGGGATTTTCCTGTGGTACGGCTGGTGCTATGGCAACTGAAATCGGCATACCTTTTGCTGGAGTGCAGGTCCTGTGTGGTGGGGCTAGTGGTTTGGCCAGTGAAGTATGGGTACACTTTGCTGGAGTCGGTCCTACGTTTTGTGTCACTGGTTGTACAACCAATATAAGTGGGGTGTTGTCTGATTTCTCCGGCACAACCATGTTTTTCAAGGACTTTGCTGGTGCTCCTTCAGGTTCGGCAATCACCCTCTTCCTTTTTGATGACTGATGCACAAGAACAACATTTGAGTGGATAAGCATGGTATGATGGCAGATGGAATATGTATTGATAATGGATGGGCATGGCATCTCGACATATATGATGAGTAAACTAAGCAGATGGCGGTGCAACAAAGTAGAAGAAATGCAAGACAACATATGCAAGATACGCGCAATCAATAAAACTTTGCCAAATTAGAACAGGCACCTTGATGGCTGAACAGGACAGGCCATTTGCCTTTGACTCCTCGAGGTTAGAATAGTCATTAGGATCATATTCTGAACAAGAATCAACAGGTGGGGAGCGTATGAGTTTCATTGCATCCAGAATGGCACTCAATGCCTTGGTGCCAATTTTGTAAGTCATTGCAGTGTTTAGCTTCAAGAGTGGACTGCTGCTAGTGCGACACAAAGCAGCTACATAGATCATAGTGTAGATATAACGGGAAAACCATAAGCATCAGAGTAAAATCAGCAAAGTGGAACTTGCTGGAATATATGTGCTAGTATTGCCGGTATGGCTAGAAAGGCTTCGGATACCAGCTCTCTTCAACTGAAGGTGCGGTACTGTTAATATCAGTGTAACTCTCAAAGGAGACACATCTCCCTGCATTTCCTTGCTATTCTTATAGGATTCAAGTGGGCAGGCCACTGCAAATCCTATTCCCATGTTTACAAAATCCTACGAATCAAAGAGGCCCGAAGAGTTCAAAATGTCCATCACAACCGACCGTATAGACCTCTACACTGCAAATGTCCCTGCTCATCTTCACTACAAGGAACATACTGTACTACTATCATACTCCGTCCGTTCCAAAATATATGTCTTGGTAGAGATTTCCACTATGGATCACATACAGATGTATCCAGATACATTTTAGAGTGTAGATTCACTCATTTTGTTCCATATGTAGTCCATGGTGGAATCTATACAAAGACTTGTATTTAGGAATGGAGAGAGTACTTATTAAAGGAGAATGGAAGAGGAACATGCTAAAGAAGAGCAAGCAGATTTTGGATAATAAAATGTTCGTTGCGCAGTGCCCACACATGATGAGCCAGAGTGCATTAAGAAAGCAACTCCCTGTTGTCTCTCTATATGTGGTGCACGTGCTTTTCGAAAGTAAAGTAGGAACATTAGCTGACCAATTAAATGTTATCTATTTTAGTAATATCAGCATCATATCAGATTCGTACTTGAGCAACAAGTTTGGAATTATGAGTGGCACGTTGTTTAGCTTGATGGATTTAGGAGCAGTGCTAAGCAGGTACGATGATGGTACTGAATATAAAGGCATGTCTGCATGCAAGTTGCGTGACTTTTGTCATTTGGGTCAGTCGACCATTTCAGGCGGTTGGATGAAGATCCGACGTCTCCTAACCCTTCTTCTTCCTCGTCTCTGATTCTTCCCATACAGAACACCGCACGGGCCGCTGGCCGGACCACCGGCCCCCGCCGCCTGTGTTCCTCCGCCACCCCCACCCCACACCCCCACCCCCGCCCCCACCCCCGTCGAGTTTTCTTTGTTGGGCGAGGCCCCACCACCGCCCCCACAACCACCGTCCCCACCCGAGCCCCTTCGTTCGCACCGGTGAGCTCTGAAAAATCGACTGACCCAATTTTGAAATTTAGTCTACTGTGATTTAACTAGTGTGGAATATAAAAGGGGAAAACCATAAGCATTGGGAGTATAGTGTTGAGGGTGCCATGGCGGATCTGAAGGTGCAAACCGGACAAAGGCAACTTCGCAACCAATGTTTGCTTTCAACTAGCAAGTAAGTGATGGACAAGAAATCAGAGTAAAGCAGTGGCGATCTATTTTCTTGCTGTGATAAATAAGTTGAGCAGATACGAAAGAGTACCGCCTCTGGTGCGGTGCCGTGTATGCATCTGCTGAGAATTTGACGGTGCTACGGTAGCGATGGATGTCGGCGGCGTGGAAGCAGATCTAGGAGGGTAGACGGTGGCGGCGGGGCACGGTGGACGAGACGGTTGTACGAGCGGCGCCGGCAAGGTGGACGACGGCGGGCATGAAGCGAGAGGACGGGATGCAAGGATCCCGGTCCGAAGCCGTGTGTAACGCCCATGATGCGGCTATATCTCCCACGTGTCGAGGCACGACTTAGAGGCATAACCGCATTGTGGTTTTGTCGCAAGAAGGGTCATCTTCACACAATCCCATGTAATGAACAAGAATGGGATAACGGGAGTTGGCTTACAATCGCCACTTCACACAATACATAAATATAATTCATACATCAACCAAAATCCACACATAGACCGACTACGGTCAAAATCCAAATGAAAATAAGATAACCCCAAATGCTAGATCCCCGATCGTCCCAACTGGGCTCCACTACTGATCATCAGGAAAAGAAACATAGTAACGGCCACGTTCCTCGTCGAACTCCCACTTGAGCTCGGTTGCGTCATCTGCACTGGCATCGTCAGCACCTGCAACTGTTTTGGTAGAATCTGTGAGTCACGAGGACTCAGCAATCTCACACCCGCGGGATCAAGACTATTTAAGCTTATAGGAAAGGATGGTGTAATGAGGTGGAGCTGCAGCAGGCACTAAGCATATATGGTGGCTAACATACGCAAGTGAGAGCGAGAAGAGAAGCAACGCAACGGTCGTGAAGCTAGAAATGATCAAGAAGTGATCCTGAAACTACTTATGTTCATGCATAACTCAAACCGTGTTCACTTCCCGGACTCCGCCGAGAAGAGACCATCACAGCTACACACACGGTTGATGTATTTTAATTAAGTCACGTGACAAGTTCTCTACAACCGGACATTAACAAATTCCCATCTGCCTCATAACCGCGGGCACGGCTTTCGAAAGATAATACCCTGCAGGGGTGTCCCAACTTAGCCCATCATAAGCTCTCACGGTCAACGAAGGATAAACCTTCTCCCAGGAAGACCCGATCAGTCTCGGAATCCCGGTTTACAAGACATTTCGACAATGGTAAAACAAGACCAGCAAAGCCGCCCGAATGTGCCGACAAATCCCGATAGGAGCTGCACATATCTCGTTCTCAGGGCACACCGGATGAGCAGTCCGTACAACTAAAACCAGGCCTCAAGTTTCCCCGAGGTGGCGCTGCAAAGGGCTCTAGTTTGGACCAGCACTCAGAGGAACACTGGCCCGGGGGTTTAAATAAAGATGACCCTCGGGCTCGCGAAAACCCAAGGGAAAAGGCTTAGGTGGCAAATGGTAAAACCAAGGTTGGGCCTTGCTGGAGGAGTTTTATTCAAGGCGAACTGTCAAGGGGGTCCCATAAATCACCCGACCGTGTAAGGAACGCAAACTCAAGGAACATAATACCGGTATGACGGAAACTAAGGCGGCGAGAGTGGAACAAAACACAAGACATAAGGCCGAGCCTTCCACCCTTTACCAAATATATAGATGCATTAATTAAATAAGAGATATTGTGATATCCCAAAAATATCCATGTTCCAACATGGAACCAACTTCAACTTCACCTGCAACTATCAACGCTATAAGAAGGGCTGAGCAAAAGCGGTAACTTAGCCAAACAACGGTTTGCTAGGAAAGGATGGTTAGAGGCTTGACATGGCAAATATGGGAGGCATGATATAGCAAGTGGTAGGTAGCGCAGCATGGCAATAGAACGAACAACTAGCAAAGCAAAGGTAGAAGTGATTTCGAGGGTATGGTCATCTTGCCTGCAAGGTTCTCAGAGTTGTCGAAAGCTTGATCCTCGTAAGCGTACTCGACAGGTTCCTCGTAAGCGAACTCGTCTCCCGGCTCTACCCAAAATAAGAACACAAGCAACGGAACCACAATCAATCACGAGAAATGCACAAGCAACATGATGTAAAACATGAATGATATGCAAGATATGATATGCGATGCATATGCGTGCTCCGGAAGAAAAATGATGAACAAGGCAGTAATTTGGCAAACCAAGCATGCCACTGGAGATATGAGATGATTTCGGTTGAAATCGATATAAAGATCACCGGAAACGGATGCACGGTTTGCAAATGGCAAGCAAAACAAGAATGACACGAATCTGCGATTAACAGCATGATAGCACTTAGAATACATCAAGAAACTATGCTACAGCACTCCAACATAGCAACAAAGCATATGGCAGTAATCTAAAGAAGATGCTTGACAAAAGATGAACACTGAGTTACGGCTAGATCACAGAATAACAGGTTCAAAAAAGCATGGCACAAGTGCAAAAGATATCAGGTTCACAGACTTCGTGAAATTACTGGATAAGGCTGAAACAGCATCAGATAGAAATGTTCCGAGCAAGAAATCAACATGCTACAAGAACTTAACATAGCAAAACAAGGCATGGCATGAATCTAATAAATGCATAGAACAAAAGTCCCTTACTGACCATGACCCAAAAAGGATCAGAAGATATGATGGCACCCATGTAAACATAGCAAGTTTCGTTAACAGGTTTCAGACTTGGCAGAAAACAGGGCATGGCAGACACAGTATTATGAAGGCATCTTGGTGAGCTTGATTCACTCACCACAAAGCAATGCATGACAAAACAAGCATACCTACAGCAAGATGGCATGTTTATGAAGCTATCCATGGCAAGAGAAAATACAAAGCATGTATGAAACAACTACAACAACCTTGGCAAAATTGAATAACATGTAAACAATCTGCCAGAAATATTTTATAGCAAAAGTAGAGCAAGATTCAGTCATGCTAGGGCACTCCATAATTGCAAACAGGCACATAGATGGATAGAACACAACTATATCTACAAAACATCCTTACTGGACATTACCAAAAGGAGCATAGATCTCTCTGTAGCCACAATGATACATAGCAACAAAATAACAGCAGTCACAGACTTGGTAAATTTACCAAGTCCCTGAAATCAGAAACATCACGAAGCCTAGTTTGCATGCTGGTGCTAGTCACCACAGAGATCACAAAAATGCATGGCATACACCTCTGTAAAGATGACATGGCATACATCAAAACACATGTAGAGCTCCTACTCATAAGATGCACAGATCAAATGCAACAAAAATAACAAATCCTCATGTTCTGATAAGTAACAGCAGTTAACAGCATATAGCACTTGCACCAGAGATTTTGGCATCAAGATGGACTCAAATGAAAATGACACAATAGAACAAAATGAAGATCATCTCGAGACGAACATTTCGATATATTACACGCACGTAACGGAGCTATATGCAGAGAGTTATGATGCAATGAACAGAGGCATATTATGTAAGAAATCTCGAGACTTAGAGAAATTTCGGGGGAGGAGAAGAAAAGTCAACGTATCTTGCAGATCGGATCGGGCCCTGTGGGAGTTCGCCGGGGCGGCTCGCCGGAGCAGAGGCGACGCGCGGCGGCCGGAGAGCGAGACGGCGGAGGGCGCGGCGTCGGCGAACGGCGGAGGAGGAGGCGGCGCGGGCGCCGGCGGGCACGGACGCCGGCGGGGTCGACGGGCGCGGCGGCGCCGGCGTGGAGGAAGACGGGCGGCGGCGTGCGGGCGCGCGGCGGAGGAGGCGGGCGACGGCGCCCGGGCGGCGGCGGTGGAGGAGCGGGCCGGGAGGGCCAGGCACGGGCCCTGCGGGCCGCGGCGTACGGGGGACGGGGCGGCGCCACATGGCAGGCTGCGGTTGGCTGCGGGCGGCGGCGGGTTTCGTCCAGCCGGCGGCGGACACGTCCGGCGGCGCGGAGGAACGGGCTAGGGTTTCGCCCGAATTTCGGAGGGGGGGTGTTTTTATAGGTAGAGGGAGCTAGGAGACTCCAAATGGAGTGCGGTTTTCGCCCACACGATCGTGATCGAACGACCTAGAGCATGGAAGTGACTTGGATGGGTTTTTGGACTTTTTGGAGGGGGGTTTGCTGCAACACACAAAAGACTTTGCGGTTACCCGGTTAACCGTTGGAGCGTCAAACGACCTCCAAATGGAACGAAACTTGACAGGTGGTCTACGGGTGGTGTACCAAGGCCACTTGAAAAACCTCGGTCCATTCCGAGAACGTTCAACACCCGCTCACGAAAAGAAACAAGAGGGGTGCGCCGGAGGAGGTGGGAGTGCCGGATTGCAAAACGGACAACGGGGAAAATGCTCGGATGCATGAGACGAACACGTATGCAAATGAGATGCACATGATGACATGATATGATATGCATGACATGAACAAAAAGAAAAACGAGAGACAAAACCCAACCACAGAAGGAATATCATAGCACATAGCCGAAAATGGCAAGAGTTGGAGTTACAAATATGGAAAGTTACATCCGGGGTGTTACACCGTGGATGAGAGAGGTCGATCTCTTGTAATGGACGGCGGCGTCGGGGTATCAGCTCCGGGATGGTGGAGGAGGACGGCGATGGATGGGGTGGTGGACGGAGGAGGCTGGGGTGGAGAGGGTGTCTTCAGGGCGTGCTTGTCTCAAATGCGAGGAATTTACAAACTTAGCCCCCGTTTCAAATTTCCTACATCACAGCAATATTAGTCGGTTGGGGATAGGACGGTAATCTCGCATACACCGAATATTTGCCGACAAGAGTTTGTTTTTGGCGCCCATCGTGTATGAATCGGGGAGGGAGTCGATTTCGGTCGAGGACACACTGTGTTTTGGCGCCCACCGTGTATGAATCCGGGTGAGAGGCGATTATGTCACGTTTGAGTGAAATTACAAACCTACCCCTATGGAAACCTATAGAAATCGAGCAGATAGGCTTTGCGTGGCAGGGATAGGCAGTAGTAATTTCCATCTCGCAGATTTTGGTTTCGCGCAGTTACTGCGACTTTCCCCGCTTCGTTCAAATTTTGCAGAGTGCATGTTTACCATGCCAACTCAATTCGAATCCCGTTTGTATTCTGTTTTTTTCGGGTGGGATCCATTTTCGATTGGAATAAAATTATATATACATCATTTTTTTTATATATACTTTCAAAAGCACAACACCCTTTATACATAAATATGGTTTACAAATGGCATGATCTCAGATTCATAAGGTTGTATCCATCAATTTGGATTTTCAAATATTTGAAACCACTTTATGTTGAAATCCAATGTATGCATTCCTCGCTAACTGTCTCCAATTAATGTGTGTTTCATGCGGGTTTTTTACTTCTCAAACATGTATAATGTGTTTCACACACGCAACATATATTGTAATCCCGTTTAGACATTAATTGCATATAAACCATGCATTGTTTCTAATTAAAGAATCTATGGATCACCAATATTGATAAACTATATAACATTACACGTGTCCCCAAATTCAAATGAATATGCATGTTTGATACACCAATTTGCGTTATGATATTATCGATGTCGTGATCTCCAGTTTAAATATTTGAATCCCATTTAATCCAGATAATCGTCTCATATAACTATCACTCATGCTTATATAGGACTATCTCTCTAGACCTATACGCGTTCATCATCTCTTGGGTATCTCTCGTGCTACTTGTACGTCGACAATGATCTTTTATCTTCGTAACACACTGACGGTACTCTCTCCCTCGACCTTCATCACTCTATCTCTCTCTAAGTATATCTCGCTCCCTGCTATGTGTCTCTAACTATGATTCTTCATGTGGAATCTCTTTCTCTCACACAAACACAAAACTTTGTCTCCCGGGGTCTCATTTCTCTCTACTATTCCCTTGTGTGCCACTCGCACACCCCTCATACAGAGATGTCTTTCGCTCCTTAGGTATGAGAACCTACGACTCTTCCTCTTAAATATCTCTTTCTCACACACAAACACAAACTCTGTCTCCCAGGGTCTCATATTTCTCCACTGTTCTCTTGTATGTCACTCACACACACTCTCTCTCCCTAGAGATATCTTGTGTTCCCTCGTATGTCTCTCTAGATATCACTCTCATTGTGAAATATCTTTCTCTCTCGCAGACACAAAACTCCATCTCTCGGGATCTCATTTCTCTCCGATATTTGCTTGTATGTGAGTCACATGCACCCTGTCTTCATCTCTCTCACACCCACACACATAACTCAGCCTTCTGATCCACTCGACTCCTATCTCTAACGCACACTAGCTAGCATCTTTATCTTTCTATTTATCTGTTTCTCCATCAACCTTCTTTCATTTATAGATTGATCTATTTTGCACAATCGTTGTGCCTCACTCCCTCTGCTCGCCATAGATGCATGCTCCAGCCCACGCCACTATCTCTTAAAGACAAAAACACATGCTTAATTGTCGGGCCTTCTTCCCTGCATTCTCACATGCATGCATATTGTCATACCGATCCGTCTCTCCCATGTCATTGATCTTATGACTTATGTCTTCTTTCTTTTATCTCGATCATGCGCGCGCACACACACATCCCACGTATACATGTATACCTCTCACACATGCACGTTCAAGGTCTCTATGTCACCATACGTAGTTAATTACCCTCAACCCTAATGCCACATCGAATCGTTCTCTTTTTGTGTGCACACAACTTCCGCCTGGATGGGTAAAACACACACTCACACTTAACTATCTCCTTCTAGCTACCCCCCTCTCACTCTTCCCCTATATCCCCGAAACCAATAAGACCATCCCTTCATTTAATTCCCGCCTACATGCACCATCGATATATAGTATTCTTCCTCGGTGTCTCTCGAACAAACATGTTACTCCTCTCACGTGCACACACCTTCTCTTCCCTCTCTATGGGCATTTTCTCTCTCGCACCCCATCATTGGTGGCTTCTGCCATACACATCACCTCTCTATGATGAAGCCATGCACACTTAAATTACATCCGCCACCGAGGACCCCGCGACACACACACAGACACACCCACACACACACAGACACACAAACACACACACGCGCGCACACGCGCACCCACCGACCACACAAACACACACACACACACACACACTAAGACTCCATCACACACGCACACACACACACTAAGACTCCATCTCTCTCTCTCTCACACACACACACACCCGCACACACACACACACACTAAGACTCCATCTCACACACACATGCTCTAGGCGGAGCATTTGTTCCTACCACCCTTCATCCAACCTTACCCGTATGATAAACAATCACCTTAATTTACTTGTATAACATGGACAAATTCCACTTTACTTTAGTAGTTAGCAAACTTATCATCTGCACCCTTATAAAAAACTGAGTTGGCGATGATAGTGTGCCTGCCATCTTGTAATATAGACCGTCTGATCTATATCTGGCGGATAGAAAGAAACTATGATAATTTTACAAAAGATACCTGCACCTCTCTCCACATCCTTATCTCCCACAACCTCATTGCTGGGCAATTAAAAAAGAATGTCTCTGGAACAATCTAGCATGGTGGTCGCTGCCGCCTGCCGGCGCCGTCCATCCCCATGCCTCCGCCCATTCCGACCACCAGTCACCACCACGCTCCACTCCCCCTCACCTTATCTCTCATCTTTCATTTTTTTCGATGACATTCTCGAGATACCAGTTTTCCGATAAAATTCTCGAAATATCATTAGTTTTTACACATGGTATTACTCCTGCATGGGTAAATCACAACATGTGTTTTAAAAAAAATGCATATTGATGTTTCGTGCAATGCACGAGCATCTAGCTTGTAATTATATAACGCAAATCACGAGCAAGAAGTGACATTTTTTTTACACAACCACGTTAACATGGCCACGTAAATCACTAGCTAAAGTAAATACCATTATACTTATATCCCGATGCAAAAGGTTGAGTACATGTCCGAAGAGTAGAGTCGCACACGCGCACTCTGTCTCTCAAAATCTCTCACACACACACACCAGTGACGTGACGCCCACTTAAGCAGACACGTATGTTACAATTTGTGCACCCGCGGGTACACGTGATCCTGCGCATTTATTTAAGCCGGACGGCGAACCCAAACAGTAGCTGCATTCATGCCCCTCCCGCGCCTCTTCTCTGGTCGCCATCGCCCGGTAGCCATGGCCTGGCCAAAGGTAACAACATACGCCATACTCCCGCCGGAGCGGCTCTTTAATCTGGAAATTTTAGTGGTCATGCATGCATCTTTTTGTGCTAGCACTCCTCTATAAGGGTTGACCAGTCGCTTCCCGCGGACGTGCGCGGGCAGTGGAACAGGAAGGAGAAGGAAAGCGAGCTGTGGAGTAATGTTTTTTACCACAATTTCTTAGGAAACTGAGTGCAATAATTGAGTAGTTTTGCAAACTACCAGTACTACACCTAAAACGGTTCAAAATCTATACTCCCTTGCCAGCGCGCGCTTCCCGCGTGAAACGGTCAGCGTCGCCCTAGAGCGTCAGTGCCGCATTAATGCCCGGCCAGAGCGGAGGCGACCTCTCACTGGCGCCGGCTTTGAAGCAGCGCGACGGCCGAGAGAGCGCCGCTTCCCGGTGCACGCGACTGCTCCACGTCGAGGCTGGCCATAGGCCCTGTTTGGATCCATGGGTTAGAGTTAGTTTGAGCTAGTTGGGGCTCAAGTAGCCCTAAAGTATCCAAGCATGAGGGTTTAAATTAGAGCAAGTTGCACCGAACCCACCAAAAAAACTATCCCACCCAAGAGGTGCTAACTGGAGATAGTTCTCATTGGGACCACTGAAAAATCACTTTTATCTCTCCATCAAGTGCATTTATTGTCAATCTAACCCTGTCACCCAAACACCTCTTTGGCTACAGTTAGTTCAGGGTTAGTCATGAGTTAGTCTAACCTCTAGCTAAGTTAGAGTATCCAAACAGGAGCAGTATATGACATGCAAGTTGCTCAAAGCATACAGTCAAATTCATACGTGAAAGGATTTTTTTTTCTTTTTGAAAACGGAACGTGAAAAGGAATTTTTCTTAGAATGCTCTTGGCATGTCGCTAACATGTCATGAGTTAACCGGCCTCAATAGACGGCAAAAACGCCAGCCCGCCGCACTTTGAGAGAGACGAGGAGGGAGAAGCGATACGGGCTGCTGCATTACTAGAGATAGGTGTCACACGGAAGCCAAGAAATATGGTGATAGCGTGGGTTAGCCATGTACAGTATGATCTAACTACACTGGGTTGCCATGTTTCGTACTCTTCCAGTCCACGAGGTTCCTTGCTCCTTCTCGGTCGTCGGGAATCTATGTTCTTCCACTCTACTATTTTTTACGTGAATTTTGTTCATCCTTTTGCCAACACGCAAGACATCTAGCATCAAGGTGCACGTGTCATGCAAGGATCGTTCCATCTATATGAAGAACACGTGGGACTGGAACTATAAGATGGACATGTACCCAGGAGTAGACGTGCGAACCTGTGTAATGTAGCGCAGTAAGTGAAGTAGAAAGGCACAAATAGTATGAACATGCGTGGCATATAGGCATTTGTCTCTTACTACCACTAAATGTTGTATGTGCAATGCCCGGTGATGTTATGGAGTACGTGACTAAGTACTCTACTACTACTATATTAATTGGAGGCACATATTAGGTTTTATATTTGTTTACGTGTATGCCCCGAGACCATCCAACTAGACGTGTATTTCTCTCCGGGTCGCACTTTGTATCGTTCATACCACTAGTACAGTAGTACTACTACGTGTGGTCTACGACCCAGAAGTGGAGACGCTCTACCACGCTGTTCATGTCCCACTCCTTTCACTGACGTGTGGGACATCCAGCACGTGCCGTGTGTTTGGCACTCCTTTGTCGTAAGAGTTCAAACGCTAGCATTCATCAGAAATAAAAAATAAATATAAATCACCAGTGATACTATACCATGCGGTTTCCTTGCTCCTCGATATCGGAAAGAATACTTCTGCTCGCCGACATGTGGGACATCGACCATCCTGGTCCACTTGCCATGCCCGCAGAACTCCAAGGGAGAGTCACCCCGATCGTCACGCCGCAGTAATTACTAATGAGCCGTCAAATCACAGGCACAACCTTACCCATCGTGAATTTTCTCGGACGAAGGAACCATCATGACTTTGTTGAATTCCTCTTCTTGAAGAAAACTACTGTACCAGCAGTAGTGCTAGCTACAGTAGTTACTCCAGCAGAGGCCTCCTTTGGTTCATAGGATAGGAATTTATAGGAATATGAAAATCATAGGAAGTGAGATGACATGCATCTCAATCCCTATAGAGAAAGAGATGCCATTTGATGCATAGGTTAGGAATTTTCCATTGAGTCTAGGCTAATGTACTGGTAATTTGCTCTAAAAACTACAGTAGTAACTAGTAGTACTGGTACATGCTCGTAATTAATTAAACAACATACGGACGACACAGACACACACACTAACTACTAGTCCTCACATGTTGTCCAGACGCAGTTGTTGTCCTTCCCGGCTTTGTCGGTGACACCCCACCGTGCTAGGATCTCCGCCGACCTCTCCGCAGCAGCGCATGGGTCCTCTTCTTTCTTGCGGTGGTGGTCCTCTCTTTTCTTGAGTGCTTTCTGACTTTTCTGCTCCCTCTGTGCGGCTTTGGCCGCCTCTTGCTCTATCGCCCATTCGGCCTTGGCAGCTTCAAATTCCGCCCACATAGGTGTGAGCGAGCGGTGATGAACTCGGCACGACGGGATGCCACCGCTTCCCTACCATTATGTGTGCGGTCGTGGGCGGCGAGGAACTCGGCGCGGCAGGATGCCATCGCTTCCTTACCGGTTAGTGTGCGGCGCGGTGGCATGAACGACGCTTGGTGACAGCTCTGGTGGTCGTCGAAGGCTAGCTGGCGACAAGAGCGGTTGCATGGACACCTGGTTGTCAATACATGCTGCATACGCTTCAAAGGCTCGTCACCCATGAGTTCACATTTTACCACCACGCCAACGTCTGACCGCCCTGGCCTACCGAAACCCCTTCCATCGCTAGCGCGTGCTTCCCGCCTGGAACGATCACCGTCTCTCCAGAACGTCAATGCCGCATTCACCGGCCTTAACTGCAGGTGCAGTTGGTGTGTCACTGACATGCGGTCCAAATGCCCGTTGGGCCCACATGTCAGTGATACAACGCACCTGCGGTTAAGTCAATGAAGCAGCGTCCGCATTCATGCCCGACGCGACCTCTCACCGGCGCCAGCATTGCAGCAGCGCGACGGTCGAGAGAGCGCCACCCGCGCGGCATCCTGGTGCAAGCGACTGTTCCGCGTTAAGACACCACGGCTATCCTTCCGTCCGCCGCCCACATTAATGACACGCGACTGCCGACGAACCTACTCCGGCGCCTGTCGTCCATCCGTCTGTCGCGGCTCATTGCCATTCGCCCGCTATATTAACTTGAGCCCCAGCTCCCAGCCATAGCCAAAGACCCACACTCATTCTCCTCCGGTCCCTTCCTTCTGTCGGCACCACTCCAACCATGGCGGCGGCCCCGCTCCGGGCGCGCTACCAAGTTCTCTTGGACGTACTGTCGCAGGAGCAGAAGAAGGAGATCGTCGGCTCCCCCCGGCCGCCCTCCGCCGCCACGACCACGAAGCCGGCGCGCGTGCGGGCGCAGCCAGCAGCGAGGAAGAGTAGTACACGGTAGGTCGCCGCCGCTCTGTTCCCAGGAAGGCCACCGCTCCTCCACTCAGTCGACGCCAAGCTTGGTAGGATAAACATCAGCGGCTGATTAGCCGCTTGACGGCGACGTGGAGGTGGAAATCTTCAGAACCTTGTGCTCCAGAGGAGGAGGTTATCGAGGCGGATGAGGAGGAGGCAAAGGCAATAGCCGACTTTCTCAGGTTCATGGCCGGACATGGTAGTCGGGCGCCGGTGATCGTTTAGATTAGGTTTATAGTAGGTTTTAGTATGGTTTGTGCGAAATATGTAATGAATTTCATCTAGTTTATAGGAAAAGTTTTCAAAATGTAATGAATTTCATTCGGTTAATTTGAAATTTGCTTTGTTTGCATGAATTTCGTCCGGTTAGTTCATATAGTTGTCGAAAGGTATGCGGGTAGCATTGGATGGCATCCATTAGTGTCCTCGGACAGATGTCGGTGTAAATTTGAGGGCCGGCGCTGGAGATGCCCTAAGTATCATGCTATAATCACTAACAGTGCTCCATTATTTCGCAGGGAACAGTTTTCCCTCGATCAAAATCAGATCCGCCGTGTTTCGCACTCCTCCCACGTAAGAGTGTAGACTCTTGCTTACATAAAAATGGAGCAAGTGGACGGCACTATAGCACGTCATATCACTCAAACTAGCCAGCCTAACACGCGGGAAAGCACCGCCCTCGTCATTTTGTTCTGGATTTCTATGATCGATCACACGAAAATGTTACGCTTTGCAAGTTCAAAAGGAAAAAGGCGGCACACTTACGACTCGTACGCGTCGCACCCCCGACAGTCCGGCTCGCACGCCGCTCACTAGAGGGGACACGCATTATCTCGCATTTTCACTAACATGTGGGACTGCAATTGAATAAACCATCGATAGCCAAAATCTAATCGCTCGGCGGGCGTCGACTGAGAAGAGAGAGATGAGGGAGGGAGAAGAGATCGCCCGCCCGCCACGCACGGACTCCAAGAAATATATATGGTGATAATGTGAGGTGGGCCATGGGGGAGTCCGGAGTAAGTGAAGTAGAAAGGCCCAAATGGTATGAACATGCCTGGCATATAGGGTGTGTTTGGTTGCGTTCTCGTCTCAGCATAGTTGTTCCCTCTTCATGCATGCTCAACTCAACACCCCTCTTCATGCATGCTCTCTTCGTGCATGCTTCTAGTGTATTTGTGCTAAACTAGTGTGGACTCATGCACCCTCCATACACTCTACCAAACACCCAAAAGTGGGTCGAGAAGGGAACTCTTGGGCGGCATTTGTCTCTTACTACGTACTCCCTCCGTCCCAAATTACTCGTCGTGGTTTTAGTTCAAATTTGAACTAAACCCACGACGAGTAATTTGGAACGGAGGGAGTACCACTAAATGTTGTACGTGCAATGCACGGTGATGTTATGGAGTACGTGCCTAAGTACTCTACTACTACTATATTAGTTGGAGGCACATATTAGCTTTTATATTTGTTTACGTGTATGCCCCGAGACCTTCCAACTAGACGTGTCTTTCTCTCCAGGTCGCACTTTGTATCGTTCATACCACTAGTACTACTACGTGTGGTCTCCGACCCAGAAGTGGAAGAAGTGGAGATGCTCTACCACGCTGTTTTTTTGCGCTGGGCTCTACCACGATGTACATGTCCCACTCCTTTCGCTGACATGTGGGACATCCAGCACGTGTCGTATTTGGCACTCTTCGTCGTAAGAGTTGAAACGCTAGCATTCATCAGAAATAAAAAATATAAATCAGCAGTGATACTATTTTTTGAAAAAATTATCCTGGTCTACCCCGGTCGTATCGCAGGCCCAACCTTTTCCACTGTAAGTTGGTCGGATGAAGGAACCATCATGACTTCGTTGAATTCTGCTTCTTCAAGAAAACTTACTTTACCCGCAATACTGCTACCACACGCGAAGACTGGACGGCATTGTACCACGTCATATCACATAAACCCACTAAGCCATCCTAAAAAAACCACTAGGCCAAACTAGCCCGCCTATAGGTCATCTATTTTGGAACGGAGGGAGTACGTCTCTGTACTGCTATGGTTTTTTTTTGTACGTCTCTGTACTTTTGCTATGATTTTCCAACCCTATGAACCAAATGAGGCCTGAATGTATCTGTGTCGACTAAGCCTACAATTTTAGGAGCTTGGGCTATTGGCCGATCGACGACAGATAAGTATAAGCGTACCACGAGATCATCAGCCCCAACGTTTCTCTTCGGTGAGTGTTTTGCAAGTACTATAGCTCACACAATAGCTAGCCTACTAACACCAAGAATCATCAAATAAGCCCTGCTGATATGATAAACAGTTCAAACTTACATCTAAGCATGCCATATATTACATCAAAAGCTGGTGAGGATACATCTGTTTCCATAACTCGGAGAGGGTTCGCATGATTCACTATCAAACAAAAGTAGCATGTACCACTCACACAAGACAGTGCACTAGCCCTAAGATGGTTTGATAACACGCATCATTCTGGTAATTAAACACAGGGAAATGCAAACTACCCTGAAGGATTAGAGCGACCAACTTGTAGCGACCCGACCTCAAACGGTCAAGTCTCTGTGTTTCAGTGTCATCCCTGGATCGGTAATCCTGACACACACAGTACTCGAATGATTTATAACAGAGTAGCAATCACACACTTATTACATCGAATGTCTCAAAAGAGAACTTATTACAATAAATATGGCTTAAGGCCATCTAAAACGATAACAGCGGAAGGCTTGGAAGATAAAGTGAGTCCATCAACTCCAACGGCATAGCTGAGCTGCACGACAACGACCTATCGCACCTTTACTCGTCGTTTGAAAAGTCTGCAACATGATACGTTGCAGCCCGAAAACGGGTCAGCACATGGAGTATGCTGGCAATGTAACACAGTAGAGCAATGAACAGATAAAAGCTATCACTACATGCATATATGGCTGGTGGAGGCTCTATGGTTATATGGTTTTTGCGAAAAGCCAATTTTTCCCTACAACAAAGGAATAGATTTTATTTAACTATCATGGTAGTTGAAACATCATTGAGAAGGTACCTCCAACTCAACCCCAATTAAAAGTAATTATCCACCCAACAATTTAAATTAGAGTGATGAGATGCAATAGGATAATCCAAGTACTAGATACTCAAGATGTCCATAACCGGGGACACGGCTAACCATGATTAGATTGTACACTCTACAGAGGTTTGCGCACTTTTCCCCACAAGACTTGATCTCCTCCGTAGGATTTCTCGCACTACATGATGTTTGAGAAACGGATGACCGAGACACAGTCTTTCAGAAGCATTAACTCTAACCCCGGGTAGACAGTACCAACCTACATCCCTCTACATCAGCTAGCCTACCACTGGAAGAGGTCATGCAACATACTCAACTATACTAGAGCCCATAATAGCTTGTGGCTGCACACGGAAGTTTCTAGCATGAATAATCTCACGATCCCTTTGAGACTGGGTGGCGGACCTTAGGATGATCTCACAGATGCCTTGGGAACTCCTAGGACAACACTGGATTCCCCAGGTGCCCAAACAAGCAATCCACCCAGATGTGTATTAAAGTTGCCACCTTAAGTTGAACCATTAATTAGCAAACTCACATCTGTCATGGATACACTCAAACCCAATCCACGTCAACGAGCATAGCATGGGAATATAAGCATAACGTAGAAGTAACTCCCAAGGGTTTGATAATAAAAGAGGTAATAGGTTCTACCTCATCAACTACTTCCCAATACCCACAAGTTAATCACATCCTAATCATGCAGTGTTTGAGGATTGGAACTAATGCATAAAAACTGGGTATAAAAGGAGTATGATCAATGTGTTACTTGCCTTGCTGACGATCCACAAAACCTAGAGACTCGTAGTAGCACGCTTCGCACTCCGGGAATTCTATCGCAAACAAATAATAGAATACATAAGCAATCAAGCAAAGATGCACGGGTAAATCTCAAATAAGAAGATCTAACTAGAAAGTTCAACTTAAGAAATGTGGTTGGCAAAAAGAATCAAATCGAACGAAGCAACAAAACTCAAACTGCGAAAGAAACAAGATATGTTTACTATTATGGACTAAAGTCAAATTTTACAGTAGCAAAATCTTGTTCAAGTTGGTTAAACAGAAAGAGGGTTTCAAGACGAAGATCTAGGCGCTTGAATCGCCTGATTCCGATAAACGAGCGAGAAGATAAGCTAAAACGAAAATCGGATCAGAAATCGCGATCGAAAATAATCGCGAAAAACCCGACAAAAAGAAAAACTGACGAACAGGCTAACAAATGAACGTTCGCTGTCTATGACTAACGAGCGAAAACCGTTCGTTAAAATGAACGTACGGACGAACGTCCGCTAAATAAACTAAACCGAGAAAACCGACGAACCGATCTAAAAAAATAACTAGGGTTTATAAAAAACGAACGGTTTTAAAAGAAAAATCGGAGGCGGCTACCTCGAGTCCGGCGGGATTCCGGCGAGGCGGCGGCGGGCTCCGGCGGGGCGGCTCGCGGCGGTGGGCAGCGGCGGCGCCGAGGCGGCGGCGGGCTCCGGCGGCGCGGGTGGCGAGGCGGCGGCTCGGGCTAGGGTTTGCGAGGGGGCGCGGGGCGGCTGGGCTGTCGGGCCCCCGGGGTCGCGGCTTAAAAAGTCCGGCCCGAGGTGTCCTGGCCGGGTACGACCCGGAGTCGGTTACACCTTTTTTTTAATACAATCCGACGTGCAGAAAAAGAAATACTAAACTGACTCCAAAAATATCGAAATAAATTTTCCCCGTCCTCTAAAAATATGCCGGACAAGGTGAACATTTATTTGGGCCTATAATGCAATTTTGGAAAACACGTATTTTTCCTATGCAAATAAAATAGCAATAAAATCCGAATAAAATCAAATATTTGATTTTAACATTTTCCTCCAATATTTCATTTATTTTGGAGAAGTCATATTATCTCCTCTCATATATTTTAATATGAAATATTTTCGGAGAGAAAAATAAATTAAAACCAACGTGATCCTTGTTTCAATATTTGATAAAATTCAAATATGAAAAACGTGAAATCCCCAACTCTCTCCGAGGGTCCTTGAGTTGCTCATAATTTCGAGGATCGCAAAACGGAATGCAATATAATATGATATGCATGAATGACCTATGTATAACATTCCAAATTGAAAATTTGGGATGTTACAAACCTACCCCCCTTAAGATGAATCTCGCCCTCGAGATTCGGGTTGGCTAGAAAATAGGTGTGGGTGGACTTTGCGAATATCATCCTCTCGTTCCCAGGTGGCTTCATCCTCGGTATGGTGGCTCCACTGAACTTTGCAAAACTTGATAACCTTGCTGCGTGTAACTCAGCTGGCAAACTCAAGAATCTTGACAGGTTTCTCCTCATATGTCAAATCACTGTCCAACTGAATCGCTTCCAAGGGCACTGTATCTCTCAGAGGTATATCGGCCATCTCAGCATGACACTTCTTCATTTGGGGTACGTGAAACACATCATGAACTCCTGATAGTCCTTCAGGTAATTCCAACTTGTAGGCAACCTCTCCCATACGTTCCAAAACTCGGTATGGTCCTAGAAATCTCGGGGCTAAGTTTCCCTTAACTCCAAAACGTTTAACTCCTCGCAAGGCTGACACCCGCAGATATGCTCTGTCTCCAATTTCATAGGCTACCTCCTTGCGTTTCGAATCTGCATAACTCTTCTGCCTGGACTGAGCTACCATTAGTCTATCTCGAATTAGCTTAACCTTTTCTTCGGACTCCTTGATCCAATCTGGTCCAAACAACTGTCGGTCTCCCACTTCATCCCACATCAACGGTGTTCTTCACCTTCGTCCATATAGGGCTTCGAACGGTGCCATCTTCAAACTGGCCTGGTAGCTATTGTTGTATGAGAACTCCGCGTAGGGCAATTTGTCATCCCAACTAGATCCATAATCTAGCGCACAAGCTCTCAACATATCCTCCAGAATCTGGTTGACTCTCTCTGTCTTGCCATCTGTCTGCGGATGAAATGCTGTACTGAACTCTAGTCTTGTACCCAAAGTCTGGTGCAGCTGATGCCAAAACTTTGAAGTAAACTGTGTTCCTCTATCTGATACGATGGTCCTCGGAACTCCATGCAGACATACGATCCTGGTCATATATATCTTGGCCAATTTCACACTGGTATACGTGGTTTTCACTGGAATAAAGTGAGCTACTTTGGTCAAACGATCAACGACTACCCATATTGAATCATATCCTGCTTTGGTCCTGGGCAATCCGGTGATGGAATCCATGCCAAGTTTATCCCACTTCCATTCGGGTACCGGCATAGGCTGCAGTAATCCTGCTGGCTTCTGATGTTCTGCTTTTACTCTCTGACATACATCACATATGGCTACATACTCAGCAATATCCTTCTTCATACCAGTCCACCAGAAACGCTCCTTCAAATCCAAATACATCTTGGTGTTTCTGGGGTGTATCGAGTATGGCGAGTTGTGAGCCTCCTGAAGTATCAACTTCCTGATCTCCGCATTATTGGGCACATAAACGCGGTCCTCAAACCATAAGGTGTCGTCCTCATCCTCACGAAAACCTTTGGCCTTTCCTTTGCTCATTCTCTCTTTTATCTCGGCAATCTCTTTATCATCCTTCTGCGCTTCTCAAATCTTTCTCAACAAGGTAGACTGAACTTCCATTGCTGCAACAAAACCTCTAGGAACAATCTCCAAACGTAGTTCCCTGAGATCCTCTGCTAACTCCTTTGGCATCCCTCCGCTAACGAGGGTGTTAACATAACTCTTCCGGCTCAAAGCGTCTGTTACGACATTGGCCTTTCCTGGATGATAATGCAACTTGATATCATAATCCTTTATAAGCTCCAACCATCTCCTCTGCCTGAGGTTCAGCTCCTTCTGTGTGAAAATGTACTTCAAACTCTTATGATCCATGTACACATCACAACGGTTTCCGATAAGGTAATGTCTCCAAGTCTTGAGCGTATGCACTACGGCTGCTAACTCCAAATCATCAGTAGCATAATTCAACTCATGCGGTCGAAGCTGTCGGGATGCATACGAAATAGCTCTTCCGTCCTGCATAAGTACACCTCCAAGTCCTGAGCGTGAAGCATCGCAATACACTTGGAAATCCTTGCGTATATCTGGCAGAATCAGCACTGGGGCTGTAGTCAAATGTTTCTTCAACTCCTGAAAACTTGCCTCACATTCTTCCGTCCATTTAAATTTGGTATCCTTCTTCAGCAATGCCGTTGGAGTTGATGGACTCACTTTATCTTCCAAGCCTTCCGCTCTTGTCGTTTTAGATGGCCTTAAGCCATATTTATTGTAATAAGTTCTCTTTTGAGACATTCTATGTAATAAGTGTGTAGCGACACGACCTCAAACGGTCAAGTCTCTGTGTTTCAGTGTCATCCCTGGATCGGTAATGCTGACACACACAGTACTCGAAGGATTTATAACAGAGTAGCAATCACACACTTATTACATCGAATGTCTCAAAAGAGAACTTATTACAATAAATATGGCTTAAGGCCATCTAAAATGATAACAGCTGAAGGCTTGGAACATAAAGTGAGTCCATCAACTCCAATGGCATAGCTGAGCTGCACGACAACGACCTATCGCACCTTTACTCGTCGTCTGAAAAGTCTGCAACATGATACGTTGCAGCCCGAAAACGGGTCAGCACATGGAATATGCGGGCAATGTAACACAGTAGAGCAATGAACAGATAAAAGCTATCACTACATGCATATATGGATGGTGGAGGCTCTATGGTTATATGGTTTTTGCGAAAAGCCAATTTTTCCCTACAAAGGAATAGATTTTATTTAACTATCATGGTAGTTGAAACATCATTGAGAAGGTACCTCCAACTCAATCCCAATTAAAAGTAATTATCCACCCAACAATTTAAATTAGAGTGATGAGATGCAATAGGATAATCCAAGTACTAGATACTCAACTATAAGTGATCAAGGGGTGGTAACTCATATTACAGGGGGAAACTTTCAAGATGTCCATAACCGGGGACACGGCTAACCATGATTAGATTGTACACTCTACAGAGGTTTGCGCACTTTTCCCCACAAGACTCGATCTCCTCCGTTGGATTTCTCGCACTACATGATGTTTGAGAAACGGATGACCGAGACACAGTCTTTCAAAAGCATTAACTCTAACCCCGGGTAGACAGTACCAACCTACATCCCTCTACATCAGCTAGCCTACCACTGGAAGAGGTCATGCAACATACTCAACTATACTAGAGCCCATAATATCTTGTGGTTGCACACGGAAGTTTCTAGCATGAATAATCTCACGATCCCTTTGAGCCTAAGTGGCGGACCTTAGGATGATCTCACGGATGCCCCGGGATCTCCTAGGACAACACTGGATTCCCCAGGTGCCCAAACAAGCAATCCACCCAGATGTGTATTAAAGTTGCCACCTTAAGTTGAACCATTAATTAAAAAACTCACATCTGTCATGGATACACTCAAACCCAATCCACGTCTACGAGCATAGCTTGGCAATATAAGCATAACGTAGAACTAACTCCCAAGGGTTTGATAATAAAACAGGTAATAGGTTCTACCTCATCAACTACTTCCCAATACCCACAAGTTAATCACATCCTAATCATGCAGTGTTTGAGGATTGGAACTAATGCATAAAACCTGGGTATAAAAGGAGTATGATCAATGTGTTACTTGCCTTGTTGACGATCCGCAAAACCTAGAGACTCGTAGTAGCACGCTTCGCACTCCGGGAATTGTATCGCAAACAAACAATAGCATACATAAGCAATCAAGCAAAGATGCACGGGTAAATCTCAAATAAGAAGATCTAACCAAAAAGTTCAACTTAAGAAATCCGGTTGGCAAAAATAATCAAATCAAACGAAGCAACAAAACTCAAACTGCGAAAGAAACAAGATCCGTTTACTATTCTGGACTAAAGTCAAATTTTACAGTAGCAAAATCTTGTTCAAGTTGGTTTAACAGAAAGAGGGTTTCGAGACAAAGATCTAGGCGCTTGAATCGCCTGATTCCGATAAACGAGCGAGAAGATAAACTAAAACAAAAATTGGATCAGAAATCACGATCGAAAATAATCGCGAAAAACCCGAGAAAAAGAAAAACTGACGAACAGGCTAACGAACGAACGTTCGCTGTCTGTGACTAATGGACGAAAACCGTTCGTTAAAACGAATGTACGGACGAACGTCCCCTAAATAAACTAAACCGAGAAAACCGACGAACCGATCTAAAAAACGAACTAGGGTTTATAAAAAACCAAACGGTTTTAAAAGAAAAACCGGAGGAAGCTACCTCGAGTTTGGCGGGATTCCGGCGAGGCGGCAGGGCGGCTCGTGGGCAGCGGCGGCGGCGAGGCGGCGGCGGCTCAGGCTAGGGTTTGCGAGGGGGCGCGGGGCGGCTGGGCTATCGGGGTCGCGGATAAAAAAGGCCGGCCCGAGGTGTCCTGGCCGGGTACGGCCCGGAGTCGGTTACACCTTTTTTTAAACAATCCGGCGTGCAGAAAAAGAAAGAAAAGAAATACTAAACGGACTCAAAAAATCCCGAAATAAATTTTCCCCGTGCTCTAAAAATATGCCGGACAAGGTGAACATTTATTTGGGCCTTTAGTGCAATTTTGAAAAACGTGTATTTTTCCGATGCAAATAAAATAGCAATAAAATCCGAATAAAATCAAATATTTGATTTTACATTTTCCTCCAATATTTCATTTATTTTAGAGAAGTCATATTATCTCCTCTCATATATTTTAATATGAAATAATTTTGGAGAAAAATAAATTAAAACCAACGTGATCCTTGTTTCAATATTTGATAAAATTCAAATATGAAAAACATGAAATCCCCAACTCTCTCCGAGGGTCCTTGAGTTGCTCAGAATTTTGAGGATCGCAAAATGAAATGCAATAAAATATGATATGCATGAATGACCTATGTATAACATTCCAAATTGAAAATTTGGGATGTTACACAACTATTTCTTGTCATGGATCTCTCGGGCAATGGCCACAGCACGGACAGCGGCATGGGAATCGATCTCTGGGGCGATGTCCACAGGACTGACTGCGACATCGGAATCGATCTCTGGGGCGATGTCCACAGGATGGACAGCGGCATCGGAATCGATCTCCAGGGCGATGCCAACATGACGGACCGCGACATCAAAAACAATCTCTGGGGCGTTGTCCACAGGACGGGCCGCGACATCGGAATCATCAGGGACGTCCACCGGCACCTGCACAACCCTAACATATTAGCAAGCACATTGCAAATAATCAAAAACCACAACTATGGTAATAAGCCATTATTTTTTACCTTGTGCAGCTCACCGGGGGATCCTATCCCTCCGGGGGCCATCTCCTCGTCCTCGATGGGGGCCATCACCTTGCGAGGGAAATACTGCTTCTCAACAGCGACTATCTCCTCAAACTCGGCCTTGAGCCTCGCATAGGTGGCCATCAGAGTTTCTGGGGTAGGCACAGTGGGGCCCTTGCTATTCTTCCAACTTTTTTTGAGGAGTTCGTCTGCCAACGTCGTCAACTCTTTGGCCAGTGCCTGTTTCTTGGAGTTCTTCGTCTCCATGGGTTGGCCCGCCAACATGGTCAACTCGTTGGTCGGTGCTCGCTTCCTGGAGATCGCTGTCTCCAGTGGGTTGTCCGCCGGCAACTCTTTGCCTAGTGCTCCAGGATCCATCAATGAACTGACAAACAAAATGCAATCGAAAGGAAACCACAATCGCAATGAAAACGGAAAAAGAATAGGCTGTGAGAATCGGTCGGTGCTTCGCAAAAAGAAGCTTCTTGGAATGAAAATATAGCAGCATCACTGATTTGCCCACCTTTCCTTCATCGGTACAGAAGAAAAATGGCAGAAGTGAGTAGCCTGGAGTGAGGTTTTCTTCAAGAAAGGGGAGAAAGGGCTTCAACGAGTGTTCCAGTGAAATGATGGTTGCTTCATCCAGTCCAACTTCGAGGCCACTTTACCACTGCTGGTAAAGGTGTGGGTTTTCTGATATGGCGGGTCATGACGGCCACACCGGGGTGACCGGTGAGTTTCGACTGTAGCACCTCGTTGTGGTTTGGTGGATGGCACGCGGGCCCGGATGCTTTGATGTCCCGCATGTAGATAGAGCGGCTAGTCATATAGGAGTGCTGTGCACTGCAACCAAGGCAGAGAGGAAAACAAGAGAACTACGTAATTAATGCATGAGTTTAATTAGGGTAGTTTGGTAAAGTATGAGATACATTCCTCCAATCGCAAAATGCCTTGGTTGATGAGATTTGAGATTTGAGCCCTATAAACCGGAAGGGAGGGAGTACTGCATGCGGTGTAGTCTAGTCACTTGTTGAAGTCTCTAGAAAGGCAAATACTCCTTTTCGGTTTACAGGGCTATACTAGCAAGTACTAGTACTACAATAGTGGGCTCAAATAGCAATTTTGTCTCATGCAAGAGCCTGGCTATCTGCGTGCTCCAAGGCACCGCACCACGCGAGCGTTCGCACCTGCCACGTTCGGGTTGCGCTTGGCTCTTCGCCTCTTCGAGAAGACAAACAATGATGTTACTCCTACTTCTACAGTATCGAATCCACTGCTGCATGTCCGTCCACCTCGTGCAGGAGGGATAGCGTGTAGCGAAAGCTCCTACTTGTCCTGCCAGCCACCACGCTCATGCGCGAGGGAGGGATGCAGCTTCATTGACTTACTGCTCTTGCCTTTACATCTATGACAGGTGGGCCCAACAGGTGGTTGGCCCACCTGTCATGCAGCCAAAGGCAGGTGCAGTTAAGGCACCGGAGCTCAGTCCGCGAGGGAGAGGGCGTTGTAGTAATTAAACTTCTCGTTCTTGTGCGAGTTGACGCAACACATCAAAGCACTACACTCGATATAAGTCTTTTTACACATTTCAAATGGACTACAACATATGGATGTATGTAGACATATTTTGCTTCGTATGTAGTCACTTGTTGCAATCTCTAAAAAGACTTATATTTGGAAACGGATGGAGTACAACGCATGCATGCATGCATGCCGTGACTTCCCTTTTGATACTTGCATGTATTGATTTGATGCACGTTGCCAAATTTTGACTATAAATTTAACTAACCAAATTTTCATGCATGTCACAAAAAATTACGGGGCTGTTTGGATTGTGACTATGTTTGTCTTATGCTGCCACATTATTTTTCCCACACTTGCCTAACTTGAGTTGCTCAAATTGTTAGACACACTTTGGCTTGCCTAAGGGAATCTTGCCACACTTTTTGTGTCTATGACATGTGGGGTTCACTGCTAACAAAAAATTCTTGTCTTAGGTGTGGCTAATAAAAAAGACTTATATTTAGGAATGGAGGGAGTAGAAAATATAAATAATAATGCATGTTGGGGCAACCCATGTTTTCGATAATTTTAGCCGTGGACTTGTTCACAATTTTTACGAGGGGGTGGTTGTTCATTTAATGGAGGGACTTGTACCAGACTTGAACGATACAAAGTGCGACCTGGCACACCGTAACACCACTTGGAACAAGCGGGTAGCTATCTCAAAAAACAATCAACAACTAAAAAAAGGCGACCTGGCACGTAGTACACAATTTTAAACTATTGTTTTGATGGAGTGAAAAAGGAAAACTACCCCACTACGTATATAGGCCGGAGCCTGCGCGCTTGCTTGCTAGGGTTGCTCTATTCACACACTCTCATCCTCTCCAGATCTAAACAAGATAGGGGTGGTAACATTGTCTTTCTCCCTTAAAAAACACTATCTTTCTATCCTCACCGCTGGTTATAGATCCGGACGTATCCCCCTCCGCCGGTGAAGGGGAGGAGGGGCAGCGTTTAGGCCGTCGTCGACAGTGAGGGAGGAGACCCACTGCCGGCTGCACCGTTATCTCTGGCCGAGCGCCAGCGTGTGAGGTCCTCCGATCCCTTCGTCGTTGCCCTAGTGTGGGTGGATCCGGCCTCCCGCCGCCCACCTATCCTCATCCCAACGACCTTCAGGTATATCTTCCTTCGGAACCGCCTTAGCTCTACCTCCCCAGCTCGCTACGTCGCTGCATGTGCATCATTTTCTACCTCTCAGCCCCTCTTGATCGGATGGTCCAACGTCACCTATCTTTTTCTTCTATTGTTAGAGGTAAAGCTACTTCATGGAGTCGAATCTTATACTTGGTTCAAACAAGAAATAAAGTGGGGGTGGGGGAATTTAGTATGTACATCAGACTTGGTACAAACAAGAAGGAAAGGGGGTGAAAGTAGTACAGACTCGTCATCCAACTGGTCTCTTAGTCGAAAAGGGAAATATCGGGGTAACGCTATACACAGTGGTATGACCAGGACTAGATTTGCTATCCACACATAGGAGTAGGTGGCTAGAGTGAACAAAAATGGGACCAACCCAGATATGTTTCTTGGATGTTTGTTTCTCGGGGCAACAAACTCTGAATCACCACTTTATGCCCCTGTTTAGGTACATGGTGCTGGACTGCTGGTGCACCAACTGTCTCATGCCCTTACACCAAATATTTAGCTGTTCTTAATCTAATGCCCCTGGTAAAATGAAGCCATGCCACTGTTATAAGCCATGACAAGTTTAGCAAAATGTTTTTGCTTGTAATTGTTTGAGACTTTGACAGTTTCCATTGTAGCTTTTTGTGCAAACATGGATATCCATTTCACCAGGTTGCTGTTGTGACCTTTTGGTGCACTGCACAAAACACTTCTTAAAAGAAGTGACTTTTGTGATGTTTAACTGGAATGTCAGAATGGAATAGTTGATTCATTTCGGTGGAACTGCACAAAGGGAGATATGTGTTCCAATCCTCATCATCCATATTGGCGCCATAACCTTCCTTTAGGTAAGAATGATATTAAATGCATGTGTTTCATCTCTATTTTGCGACTCCCATGAGAAAATAATGCTATTGTTTACTAGTACACTTGTACTCCCTCACTAACAAAACCAATTCAGAAATACAAGGCCAATCATGTACTTGGTTTCACCAACTGGTGAGGAGAAAGAGAAACAGAGGATGAAGAGGAAGAAGAATAAACAGTGCCAAGGTGATCTTGCTGAAGCCAGAGGCCTTAGTCGAGGCCATTCAAGGGCTCCAGCAACGTCTACCTTACATGTGAGACGATCCTCCAGGGAGCCATTCCACTTCTGCTATCTCTCCTGCATGGTCACTTAATTAATTAGTAGTACTTAAGTACCACTAATTTATTGCTGCCTAATTTTCCTGTCAGAGTTAAACAAATCTTTAGTAGCACCTTATGCTGAATCATGTACGTGTGTATGTTTGTCTATGGAGGTGAATCATGTGGTGGAGCAGGGAGGGAATATTATTAGTGTCATGACATAATAGTGCTATTGTTTTGCATGTCAATTTATTGCCATTGGTTTAATGAGGTAATGTTTTGCGTATTGTCCATCATGAATTTGATGCTACTGTTAGAGTAATATGCTAATGTCTTTCTATGCTTTCTCACCAAGCTAATGAAGGTTTCACCTTGTTCCTACTTGTGCAAACAGGGATCATGTTGTGCCAATCATACATTTTAGTGGAACTACACAAGACAATACAATGAACTGTATCCCAGCCAGTGCTTTAACTTTGCTGGAAGTTCTTGGTAATCTCTCGATATAATCTCAGCACTGGTAAACAAGAGTGATTCCAACCATACATTTGAAGTGCACAAAAATATACACTATTGAGTGATTCCAGTGAGTGCTTTATCATCTCTTATGGGACTACATGAATAAGCTTTTTTCCTCAGGTTTGTACCGGCCTAAGGCCTTCATCCGTATTAGTTTGCTGTCATCTCTATTTGTATCGTGCTACTGTCATGAGAAACTCCATTATCTTTGCACATTAAAGTTTTGCAACCTATGATACATGGCAATGCTTCGAGTGTTGAGCTAATTGGCACTAATTAAATAAAAAAATACCTATCTTTAAGCAAGACTACTATGTTGCTCACTTTACCCATTAAGATAATGAGGGTGCTTCTATTTGTTAGTGTATGTTTCATCAAACTAGTCCCACTATTATAGTAATCTCACTCTCTCAATATATGTGCCAACAAGGATGCTCGATTTTGGTGGAGCTGCACAAAAACTTTGGGTGTTTCATTGCCTCGACGGCTTCCTTCCTTTCCTGTCAGTCGCTAATTTGGGCTTGCATTCTTCCTTTGCTGTCAGTCGCTTGGCTTATCTCGGCTTCCAGTCAAAGGAAATAGTAATTGATATGCTACCTCACACAGGTTGGTACTGGTCTTTATCCTGATTATTGTGCTTGTCATATGTATTGGTAATTTGGTATTGTGCTACTGTTTGCCGATTTCATAATGAAGTAACTTGGAGCCTGAACTCGCAGGCAAATCATTACATTGGGTGATTTCAGTAGAACTGCACAAAAAGATCAGATGGATAGGTACTTATGCTGCTGCTATGTACTCCAAAGTTCACTCAGACAAGCATAGATGTTGACAAGAAGAAGTGCGTATATTCATTCGAGTATCAACCAGCGTCAACCAGTTGTCAAACTCCAAGTATTAGGAGAGTGAACACCAAAAATATTGCTTGGCGCATAGCCCAGAAAAACGCAGTCCAGTCTTTGGTCCCAACTTGTGCCTTTTGGTTATCGGCAGATATGGTAGCGAACTGTATGGCATGGAGTCTAAAGATTCCAGACAAGTTGGTTGACGCGTATATTCATCTGGAACTTAATCAGTCTACACGCCAGGGATGCTCCATTTCAGTTGAATTGCACAAAAAATTTGGGTGGTTCATTTTCTCAGCCGCCTCCTTTCTCATCTGCAATGTAGAATTTTGGCGAGCTACAAGACCAAGATGAGCCAGTAAACTAGTTGGATGAAAGTAGTGGCCAAGTTGCTCAAACCTCCCTCGGCACGAGGCCACTATTTGAGGATAAACCTACAAGCAAAGTTCAGATTGTCTGTGCGGCCTCTTATGTACTCAAAAGTTTACTCGTACAAGCATTAATTTTAGCAAGAAGTACCTCCGACTGAACACCATTTACCAGTCTGCAATGTAGAATTTTGGCGAGCTACAGGACCAAGATGAGCCAGTAAACTAGTTGGATTAAAGTAGTGGCCAAGTTGCTCAAACCTCCCTCGGCACGAGGCCACTATTTGAGGATAAACCTAAAAGCAAAGTTCAGATTGTCTATGCTGCCTCTTATGTACTCGAAAGTTTGCTCGTACAAGCATTAATTTTAGTAAGAAGTACCTTCAGCTGAACACCGTTTACCAGTCTATACCCTAGGTAATTAAAGTTCGTCCATGGATCATATTGGCTGTGATCTCAATCATTTGGATGCATAAACATACTGAACATGTGTATATCTGAATCTTTTTGTGAATTATCTATGAATATTGTTGTGTGATCTATCAATCATTTGGATCCATAGACATGCTGAACTTGTGTATATATGAATATTTTGAGTTGTTGATAGTGAATGTTGGCTATGAATATGAACGTGTCCTATGAACCTGAGTTTGATATGAATGTTTACCTTTTCTGTTGTACTTGTGTGTGAACTTGTTAGTATGCCTACTGTGGGGTATGTGACATGTGGGTGTCAACGACACACCTTGTTCCCGAGAAGAATTGCACCTGCTTTGTTAGGGTAGCAACGGCGCATCAGCTCTTTTTAATCTTTTTGCTCTATCTTGCCCCTCCCCCGCTCAACCCCTGCCGTAATGTTTTCGGCCTCAAAATAAACATAGTACTGTGTTGTTTTTGGGGCTTGATGAAAAATCGAGTGCTGGTTTCTGTAGGTTGGCCCGCCCCGCAAATGGGTTGCTGGTCCACCACGGACTGGGAGGCTAAAAATACAAGTTGTATGATGCAGAGGAAAGTAAAAAAACGCCATCGAGAGCCATCCACTGAAGAAAAAAAATCGCTCCTGATGTGTTTCTTCAGTCGTGCCGCCGGCCCCCTCTTTAATCCAGTTCGCTCGGGGATCTGGTATCATTTTTTCCAGAGGGTGAACAAGTATCAGCTAGGCCTAGGTTTTGTATTTTAACATGCGTAGCCCACGACATACGGTGACAATGGTTCCAACTTATTTTTTGAGGTCCATAGCGGCCTATGGGCTTTTTCTTAAAGATCGGCAGCCCAATGTATTTTTTAACCACATTATATATATTTATATTATTACTATTATCGTATATTTATAGAGACTTATATATACATTATAAAAACATCCCACGTGTTATTAACTTATAAAAGTAAATGTTTAACAGAAGTTGGCAAGGAAAATCCTGGTTGTTTTTAACTCACAGGCAAGGAAAATCCTGGTGATTGCGTACAAAAGTTTGCGAGGATTTTAAGGACCAATGTAATAATAACGCGCTCGTTTTTATTTTGAGCAATAACTCGCTAATTTGTTAATTATGTATATAAAAAATGTGCCTCTCTGGTTTATTTTTTGAAATTAATTGCTCCTTCTAACATAACATTATATATATAACGAGCCCAGCTAATTCATGTATTCGAAGGAAGTGCAAATGGGTTGGGATTCCTTAGAAAATATAAATGGGCCGCATTGGCGCAAAATTATTTATTCACCCAACCCAGCAAATGGACCGTACATTCTAGAAACATGGGTTAAATATATGCCACATTTTCGCAGGCTGACATGTGGGCCAATAGGTCGAAGCCTACGCAGGGCGTTGTCAACTTGGTCAACAAATGATTATGACATCCACAGCCATAGGATTTATATCCAACGGCCGGCATGCACCTTCAATCTCTCGTCTTCTTCCTCCAGCGTCGCCGGGACCGCCTGGTTCGGCCTCCGGCGGCTAGCGGCTCTGCTTAGCATGCATCACTGCAAAGCGCTACCCCACCGCCGGCCAGGCTATCCCTCCACCCCTCCACACCTCCTGTTATTCTCCACCGACTGCAGCCCCATGCCGCACCAGAACCAGTTATAACCCTTCTCCTCCTCTGAATCTGCGACTCCACTGCGGCGTCTTCCCATCTCCGAGTCGTTCCCGTCCGGGACCTCGCCGTCGTCCACCGCCTCGCTGCGCTCGGTGCGGCGTGGTCAACAAACGAGAGTCATCGGAAGAGGACTGTACGTGGAGAGCCTGACGGCTGGGACCCAAGAGGTCCATGGTCGCATGCATGGAAAGTTCCTCCTTATTAAGCTGAAAAAAATGTTTCCTTCACCTGATAGCTGGGACCCACCGGCTGTATCTTCGCACGGAAGGAAGTGCCTCCTTGTTATGCGAAAAAAATTATTCCTCCAGTTGACAGCTGGGACCCGTCAGATTTGGGGGCTGACTTGTGGGCCTACTAATCGGACGTGTACGCAGGGCTTTGTCAACTTAATCAAACAAATGATTCTAGCAGCTAGACCGTTGGATGTAAATCCAACAGCCGTGCTCCTTCTTCAACCTCTGTTCTTGCTCCTGTCTCCCGTGGGCGGCACCACGATTGTGCTGCCACGCACCCGAACCAGTCAAGTTTCCCACTCCTCTCCATCTGCGACTCCACTGCCCCATCTTCCCCATCTCCGGGTCGTTCCAGTCTGGGGCCTCGCCGTCGTCCACTGGCCTTGGTGCACTCGGCACGGTGTGGTCAACGTGGTGAACAACCGAGAGTCATCAGAAGATGGCTGTGCGTGAGAGGCTGACAGTGGGGACGCACCACGCCCATGGATGCATGCATGCAACGGTATGCAGCGTGGTCAACATGGTCAAGGAACGACTTCCATCAGAAGTGTACTATACGTGGAGAGGCTGACAGCTGGGTCCACGGCCGCAGCAAGGAAGTGCCTCCTTATTATGCGGAAAATAATGATTCCTCCACCTGACAGCAGGGACCCACCGGACAGGCCACCGTATTTTGCAAAAAAAAACGTTCCCCCTGACTGCTGGGACCCACCGGACGGGCCACCGTATTTCACGAAAAAAACATCCCCCCCGCTGTCAGCTTGGACCCACCGGAAGTGCCTCCTTATTACGCAGAAACAAATGAATACTCCCCTGCTAGCTGGGACCCACCTTGGTGGGAGGCTGACTTGTGGGCCTACTAAGTTGACGGGGACTGAGGGCTTTGTCAACTTAGTCAATATGAACGATTCTAGCTCCAGTGACCGTACGATGTCCATCCAACGGCCGTAGTGCTTCTTCAACCTCTGGTCTTCTTGCTCCAGCCGGCCAAACCAGCGTCGGTCGTGCCGCGTGCTCCTGCCTCCCGTGGCCGGCTGTGATGCCGCAGAGGCCTCACTGCCCCCTCCTACTCCCACTGCTGGCCAGGCCATCCCTCTACTCACCCACATCCCCTGTTATTCTGCGGCGACGGCAGCCTCACACCGCAGCCGAACCAGTGAACCCTCATACTCCTCTACGCGTGGGCACCCACTGCCGCGTCTTCCCCGGCTCCGCGTCGTCCCCTTCCTAGGCCTCGCCGTCGTCCACCGCCCTGGTGCTCTCAGCGCGGCGTGGTCAGCTTGGTCAAGAAACGGCTTCCATCGGACGTGGACTGTACGTGGAGAGGCTGACAGCTGGGTCCACGGCCGCAGCAAGGAAGTGCCTCCTTATTACGCGGAAAATAATGATTCCTCCACCTGACAGCAGGGACCCACCGGACGGGCAACCGTATTTCACGAAAAAAACGTTTCCCCCTGACTGTTGGTACCTACCAGCTACATCTTCGCGCGCAAGGAAGTGCGTCCGGGCAAAAAAACGAGTCACCCCCCTGACTGCTGGAACCCACCAGCTACACCTTCGCACACAAGGAAGTGCCTGACAATCGGGACCCACCTGGTCGAAGCGTATGTAGCGTTGTCATTCTGGTCACGAACGTGTACGTACATACTGGTCGATGTAGAGGCGCGCATGTGTCATAGTAGAGGCGCACACGTGTCGTAGTAGAGGCGCGTACGTAGCATGTACACGTACGTACAGCGGCTAGGGTGCAAGAAAGAAAATACGGCTACGTAAGTACATATGGGCGGGGTCCCGAACGCTTACTCACGCATACGTATGGCCAGGGCCCATGTACATGGCTGGGTCGGAATGGAGAAACTGCGTCGTCGCGTGTTCATGGGGAGGCAACGGAATGCGTCGTGTTCATCGGGAGGCAACAGAACGCGTGGGAGCCAACCGGCTTGAACGGAATAGCCGATGGAAACGAGGCCTGGCGTACCACACAACGGAGGAAATGGCCTTGTGCTCGACCGGCCACGTTCGAAACGGGATCATGTTCATCGGGAGGGGTCTGGCGTACCACAAAACGGAGGAAACGGACCTCCTACGGTCGAAACGGGGTCCTATTGATCGGGAGGGGTGTGGCGTACCGCAAAACGGAGGAAATAGACTTGTGTTGGAGCGCTATGGTCGAAACGGGGGTCCTGTTCATCAGGAGGGGTGTGGCGTACTGCAAAACGGGACTCGACGGGATACTGTTCATCTCCACCGTTGACCCCCTCCAGCCTCCACGGGCTACTGTTCATCCACCGTCGACCTCCTCCAGCCTCCACATGCGACTGTTCATCCACGGGCTCCTGTTCATCCAGCCTCCACTGCGCGCTACTCCACCAGCTACTGTTCAACCAACCCTCTCCACGGGCTCCTGTTCAACCACCCCTCCATGGGCTACTGTTCATCCAGCCCTCCACCGTCTACTGTTCATCCAACCCTCCACGGGGTGGTCCTGTTCATCCAGCCCTCCACGGGGTCCTGTTCATCCAGCCCCAACCGGCTCGATCGATCGGGGTCCTGTTCATCTAGAGGCAACACCACGGGGTCCTGTTCATCCACCCCCACCGGGAACTGTTCATCCAAACCCCCCAGCAACACTCACTGTTCATCCAGAGGCAGCATCGATCGGCCTCAATTAGCAGCAGTAGCGAAGGAATCGCTCGATCAGGTTCAGTTAACAGCCATCGATCGATCGCTCGGGTTCAGTAAGGCGTAGCCTGCAGTGCAATCGCTCGGGTTCAGTAAGGCGTAGCCTGCAGTGCAATCGCTCGGGTTCAGTTATAGCCCAACGCCTCGCTCGGGTTCAGTTAGAGCCCAACGCCTCACACCCACGCACGTGCGTGTACAAGAGAAACGCGCAAACCTCCGTGCATCACTCGGCCTCGACCACCCATCGTAACGGGAACAGCCCGATATTTTCCTCGCCCTCGCTTCTACCACAGTTTTTTCCGTCATGGACGGCCCAAAGAATGTCATGCAGCTGCGTCTCCAGCCCGCCCAGGACGAAAAGCCCATTTTCTGTCATGATTTTTTGTCATTGAAGTATGATCCCACCACGTCTATGATGATACCGGGTTTTGTCACAGTTATCGTCATAGAAGTGTCATAAGTATGATAGAAAAAAAATTCGTTCGGCCCAAAATGTCACGGATGTGTATTTTTTTGTAGTGAGATGATCACGGCGGTGATGATTCCCCCAGTGGCACTCCGGCGCCACCAAGACAGAGGGGGGAGAGTCTCCCCCTTGTGCTTCCTCCTCCATGGCCTCACCTGGATGGGGAGAGGTTCTCCCTCTGATCCTTGGCCTCCATGGTGATGATGGCCCCTACCGGCTTCCTCCTCCATGGCCTCCGGTGATGATGGCCCCCTCCGGCAGGATGCCGGAGAGGGCCTAGATTAATTTTTCGTGGCTACAGATCCTTGCAGCGGCTGAACTTCTGATCTAGGTTTCTTTCTAGGGGTTTTGGTATTTATAGGAATTTTTGGCGTCGGTCTCACGTCAAGGGGGTCCACGAGGCAGCGGCAAGGCAGGGGCACCCTCCCGGGGGGTAGGGCATGCCCCCCTACCTTGCCATCTCCTCGGGACTCTTCTGGCCCAACTCCTATGCCTCGGGGGTCTCTTTTGGTCCATAAAAAATCATCGTAAATTTTCAGCCCATTTCGAGAACTTTCATTTCTGCATAAAAAACGACACCATGGTAGTTCTGCTGAAAACAGCGTCAGTCCGGGTTAGTTCTAATCAAATCATACCAAAACCATATAAAATTGTTGTAAACATGGCATGAATACTTCATAAATTATAGATACATTGGAGACTTATCAGCATCCCTAAGCTAAATTCCTGCTCTTCCTCGAGTAGGTAAATGAAAAAGAAATAATTTATGAAGTGTGAATGCTATCATAGTGCATAAATTTGATCAATGATAGTTCCAAACATTTTTTCGAGCATCGTTATATATCATAAACAGTAGCTCATCTCATAAAACTTCTCATGATCAATTAACAAGTTGTTCACATGTTAAAGTATAGACCATAAAGTTTCTTGAAAACTAACAAACTATATTTTCAGTCACCAAACTATAGCAATTCATCTTATTTTCAGGAAGGGTCTATGTAAGAGCTTTGATTTAGCAAATTCCACATACTCAACTATCATATAGTCTTGCATGATTGCTAACACTCAAAGCTTATTTTTAGAACAAATAGCATCAGAACACAGAGAAAGATAGGGGCTTAATGTTTCGCCTCCCAACTTATTTATCATATAGATAATTGTCAACAATAATAATCCATGATCAGATATATTTGAATGGCCATATATGCTTGGATCTTTCCCCACCACATGATGCTTGCCAACTAAAGAATAATTGAGGTTGAAATAAGAAGGAATACTACTGACTCTTGCATAAAAGTAAATACATGAAAGTAAAAGATAGGCCCTTCGCAGAGGGAAGCAGAGGTTGTCATGCGCTTTTTAATTTTGGATGTGCAAACCCTTAATGCAAAGGAACTTCACGTCATATTGCCCTTTGTGATAGCAACCTTTATTATGCAGTCCGTCACTTTTACCATCGCAAGTTCATACAACGCTTATTTTCCCTTGCAATAAAAGATCATACATATTTAGGAGCAATTTTTATTGCTTTTTGCACCGATGAAAACTTACTTGAAGGATCTTATTCAATCCATAGGTAGATATGGTGGGTACTCATGGCACGAAACAGGTTTTAAGGGTTTTGGATGCACAAGTAGTATCTCTACTTAGTACAAAATTTTGACTAGCAAAAGATCCTAAGCAAGCACCACATGTTAGAGGATCCATAACAATATAACTTCTATGCAAATATACCCGAACATAACTCATTACATTGTCTTCCTTGTCCAACTTCAACTAATCTCAAGTTTGAAAATAATTAATGGGGCTCACAATCATAGAAGATGTCCAAGATAGTATATTTATATGTGAAATCTCTCTTCCTTCAATATTCTTTAATGAATTGTTCAAGTGACCAATGTTGTGTTTCCTAACTTTCAATAAATTTTACCACTATGCTTCTTATATGTGAATTCATTACTCCCCATGGGATAAGAATATGAAGCATATATAATTTTGGATTTATGATATTCAATTCATTCAACCATTTACTCATAGGATATAAGTGAAGCATGAGAGTAAATGACAAAACTACTCCAGAAAGATATAAGTGAATATCAATGAGTCGTCAAATAGTTAAATAGCCATGGGAGGACTCTCTCTCTCATTCAAGATTTCAGATCCAATGATTTCATTCAAATGCCAAGTAAAATGAAAATACGCTCCAAGCAAAACACATATCATGTGACGAATAAAAGTATAGCTCCAAGTAAGGTATACCGATGGTTTTGAAGACGAAAGAGGGATGCCTTCCGGGACATCCCAGAGCTTAGGCGCTTGAGTCTTCTTTTAATATTACCTTGGGGTGCCTTGGGCATCCCCAAGCTTAGGGTCTTTCCACTCCTTATTCTCTTCATATCGATATCTCACCCAAAACATGAAAACTTTAATCACACAAAACTTAACGGAACTTCGTTAGATGAGTTAGTATGATAAAGAGTAAATCATTCACTTTGGTATTGTCAAGATAAGATTCATAATTTTTCTCACACAATGCCTACTGTACCATATCATTTCTACAATTTACATTGAGCAATATAAGCCATAGAAACTAGAAGACAAGCAAACTATGCATTGAAAATAGAATCTGTCAAAAATAGAACAGTCTGTAATGATCTGAACAACAACCATGCTTCTGTTACTCCAAAAAATCTGAAAAATTAGGACAACCTAGGAAATTTGTATATCAATCTTGTGTAAAAAATTCAGATCAAAAGCACACTTCTGTGTTTTTTTAAAATTATTTTACTGGGCGCAAAAGTTGCTGTTTTTCAGCAAGATCAAATCAACTATCACCGTAAGCCATCCCAAAGGTCTTACTTGGCCCAAACACTAATTGAAACACCAAAACGAAATTACTACAAAGGTAATAATGTGTATTTATTGAGAACCAAAAAACCAGAAACATAAAAATAAAATTGGGTTGCCTCCCAACAAGCGCTATTGTTTATCGCCCCTAGCTAGGCATGATATTTTAATGGTACTCTTTCAAGCCCAATTTCAATGATAGTCTTATCCATACTCCAAAAGATATAAGTGAAGTTCATGGAGCATTCTACAATTAATATAGATTTACCAACATCCAAGCTAAAAATATATAAGTGAAGCACACGAAGCATTTTATAAAGCCGTACTCAAAAGATTTAAGTAAAGCACAAAGAGCATTCTATAAAGCCATACTCAAAAGATTTAAGTGAAGCGCATAAAGCATTCTATAAATCAACGAAGGACTATCTCATAATAGCATGGTACATAAAGGAAAATAAAAACACAAAAGATGCATATCATGTGAACAAAACAAAAACCGAGGTATACCGATAATTGTTGAAGAAGAAAGATGGATGCCAACCGGGGCATCCCCAAGCTTAGATGCTTGAGTATCCTTGAAATATTAACTTGGGGTGCCTTGGGCATCTCCAATATTGAACTCTTTCCTCTCCTTGTTCTTCCCATATCGATAACTCCTTGATCTTCGAATACTTCATCCACACAAAACATAACAAAACCCTCATGAGATCCGTTAGTATAATAAAGCAAATCACTACCTTTAGGTACTGTTGTAAAATCATTCCAATTTCATATTAGCATTATATCTACTGTATTCCAACTTCACCATGTTTCATACCCCCCGATACAACCCATAGATTCATCAAAATAAGAGAACAACACATAGAAAACAGAATCTGTCAAAAACAGGATAGTCTGTAGCAATCTAGAAATTTCGTATACTTCTGTAACTCCAAAAATTATGAAAATTTAGGAAAAAATAAACAATTAGCATAGACGTACTCTGTAAAAAATTTAAGATTTTATCATGCTCCAGTAAAAAATTAAATTCAATTACTACAACAAAAGTTTCTGTTTTTTCTGTTGCACACACCAAACAAGCAATTTAAACATTCTAAAGCCAAACCTTTGCACATTATTTTATAATACAATGGATATATACAAGGGGATAAATATTTTTGAGAAACTTCCATGAAAAATTCTACATTGTTTCCATGAGCATGAACACAAGTGTTCAAAGTCGACCCTCACTTCTCCAATGCACAACCTTCCAATCACTTCTCTTTTGAAAAAGTTTTTTGGCATAAGAGGCAAGTAAAAAAATATTGTATTTTGCATTCTTTTAATTTTTTTGTTTGTTTCACCCACAACTAAATAATACAAAAACAAAAAAGGGAACCAAAATCTAGTTAGTGAAGAAAGAAAACAAGCACACACGAGAATATCAACCCCACGCTAATCCTCCCCGGCAACGGCGCCAGAAAAGAGCTTGTTAATCCCCAAGTGCAAGGAATCATCGTAGCAATTTCCAAAGGTGGAATTGATAAGTATGGAGTGTCTACCCCACAAGGAGCTAAAGGTAAGATCAATATTCTCTCAAGTCCTATCTGCCACTGATACGACTCTACGTACACCGAAAGTTTGCGTCCATCTAGAAACGAGAAATAAAACTACTTGTGGGTACGAAGAGGATAAATTTGCATGATATCGGAGA
Source organism: Aegilops tauschii subsp. strangulata (assembly GCF_002575655.3). Lineage (NCBI taxonomy): Eukaryota > Viridiplantae > Streptophyta > Magnoliopsida > Poales > Poaceae > Aegilops > Aegilops tauschii. The sequence continues at coordinate 219,258,531 of NC_053037.3, read as the reverse complement.
GCTAAAATATAAAAATAGGTGTTGTTAACATAAATTTAGAATATATTATAATATCTTACAAATAGTGTGTGTGGAATAATGATGGGTCGGTGTGCGGAATTGTCCTAGGAAATTGTTAACAAGATCGGTAATCATTATTGCAATTTTACACGAGGGAGAGGCATAAGCTAATATACTTTCTCTACTTGGAACATATGCACTTATGATTGTAACTCTAGCAAGCATCCGCAACTACTAAAGATCATTAAGGTAAAACCCAACCATAGCATTAAAGTATCAAGTCCCCTTTATCCCATACGCAACAACCCCCTTACTCGGGTTTAAGCTTCTATTACTTTAGTAACCCACTATAAGCGAATCATGAACGTATCGCAACACCCTACAGCGGGAATCCTTCACGTGTGTGTGGCACGAAAGGCACCATAGGACAACACCAAAATAAAACATACAACTCAAACCAATCTAGATCATCAATCAACCCAAAAGACAAAAGAAATCTACTCAAAACATCATAGGATGGCAACACATCATTGGATCATAATATGTGGCATAAAGCACCATGTTCAAGTAGGGGATTACAGCGGGATGCGGGAGAGTGGACCACCGAAAAGAGATAGGGAAGGTGATGAAGATGGTGATGTTGATGAAGACGACCACGGCGGCGATGATTCCCCCGGTGGCACTCCGGCGCCACCCAGAGAGAGGGGCAGAGAGTCTCCCCCTTGTGCTTCCTCCTCCATGGCATCCCCGTAGAGGGGCAGAGATTCCCCCTCTGATCCTTGGCCTCAATGGTGATGATGGCCCCCTCCAGCTCCCTCCTCCATGGCCTCCGGTGATGATGCCCCCCTCCGGCAGGGTGCCGGAGAGGGCCTAGATTGATTTTTCGTGGCTACAGAGGCTTGCGGCAGCAGAACTTCTGATCTAGGTTTCTTTCTGGGGGTTTTGGTATTTATACGAATTTTTGGCGTCGGTCTCACGTCAAGTGGTTCGACGAGGCAGCGGCAAGGCAGGAGCACCCTCTTGGGGGGGGGGGGGGGGTAGGGCGCGCCCCCCTACCTTGCCGTCGCCTCGGGACTCTTCTGGCCCAACTCCGATGCCTCGGGGGTCTCTTTTGGTCCATAAAAAATCATCATAAATTTTCAGCCCATTCCGAGAACTTTTATTTCTGCACAAAAAACGACACCACGTTAGTTCTGCTGAAAAAAGCGTCAGTCCGGGTTAGTTCCAATCAAATCATACCAAAACCATATAAAATTGTTGTACACATGGCATGAATACTTCATAAATTATAGATACGTTGGAGACGTATCAATCGCTGTCACGATCCTTGCCCCGGCGGCAATCCGGCGCCACCGGGAGAGAGAGGTATAGAGCCCTCCTCCTTCTGCTTCTTCCTTGGCCTCCCCCCTGGATGGGAGGAGAGTCCCCCCTCATATCCATGGCCTCCATGGAGGTGGAGGGGCGGAAGCCCCTACGAGATTTGATCTCCCTCTCTATTCTGTTCTGTTTCACGTTCCCGTTTTTTGGCAGAAACCCATTTCTTATATTCCCGGAGATCCGTAACTCCGATTGCGTTAAGATTTTAACACGATTTTTTTGGATATAAGCTTCCTTGTGCCCGAATTAGAGCTCCAAGCGATGTACGAGGTGAGAACAACCTAACACCGTGCGCCTGGCCCCTGGGGCACCCCTGGTGTATCTTGGGGGCTGTGGGCCCCCGTTTGCATTGATTCCAAGTCCTGAAAATCACATATATCCCAAAATAATTCTCCGTAAATTTTTATCGCGTTAGGACTTCGTTTGATATGGATATTCTGTGAAACAAAAAAACATGCAAAAACAGGAACTGGCACTGGGCACTGGATCAATAGGTTAGTCCAATAAATCATATAAAATGTTGCCAAAAGTATGTGAAACTTGTATAATATTGGCCTGAAACAATCAAAAATTATAGATACGACGGGGACGTATCAGCATCCCCAAGTTAATTCCTGCTCGTCCTCGAGTAGGTAAATGATAAAAAAAGATAATTTTTGATGTGGAATGCTACCTAGCAAAAACATGATCATATGTCTAATCATGGCATGAATATTAAGACACAAGTGATTCAAAGCAATAGTCTATAATTTGACATAAAGACACTAATACTCAGGCATCCCAACAGACAATCGTGTCTTTCAAACTATCAATGCTAATGAAAGCTATCCTACAAGATCATATAGCCTTGTCATGCTCTGTCTTCTTAACACAAAGTATTTATCATGCACAACCCCAATGACAAGCCGAGCAATTGGTTCATACTTTTTAACACGCTTCAGCTTTTTCAACCCTCACGCAATACATTAGCACGATCCATGGATATAGCACTACAGGTGGAATAGAGTATGATGATAGGGGTAAATATAAAGAAGGCAAAAATGTAAGAAAGTCTCACATCGACGAGGCTAACCAATGGGCTATGGAGATGCCCATCAATTGATATCAATGCAAGGAGTAGGGATTGTCATGCAACGAATGCACTAAGAGCTATAAGTATATGAAAGCTCAATATGAAAACTAAGTGGGTCTGCATCTAATCCTATAATGAAAAATTCCCACTAGTATATGAAAGTGACAACATATGAGATTCTCTATATGAAAAACATGGCGCTTCTTTGAAGACAAGTGTGGAACTAGCATGCTCTTCTCTCTTTGTTTTTTTTTCTTTTCTTCTATTTTATTTTATTTTTTTTCTCTATGTCCGGAGTCTCATCCCGACTTGTGGGGGAATCATAGTCTCCATCATCCTCTCCTCACTGGGGCAATGCTCTAATAATGAACATTGATGATCATCACACTTCTATTTACTTACAACTCAATATTACAAGTCGATACCTATAACAAAACATGACTCTATATGAATGCCTCTGGCAGTGTACGAGGATGTGCAATGATCTAGCATAACAATGATATCAAAAAACGGACAAGCCATGGAAATATCATGCTAGCTATCTTACGATCATGCAAAGCAATATGACAATGAATACTCAAGTCATCAAAATGGAAGCGGTGGAAGTTGCATGGCAATATATCTCGGAATGGCTATGGAAAGGCCATAATAGGTATGTATGGTGGCTGTTTTGAGGAAGATATAATAAGGCTTATGTGTGATAGAGTGTATCATATCACGGGGTTTGGATGCACCGGCGAAGTTTGCACCGACTCTCGAGGTGAGAAAGGGCAATGCATGGTACCATAGAGGCTAGCAAATTGCGGAAAGGTAAGAGTGCGTATAATCCATGGACTCACATTAGTCATAAAGAACTCATATACTTATTGCAAAAGTTTATTGGCCCTCGAAGGAAAGTACTACTATGCATGCCCCTAGGGGGATAGATTGGTAGGAAAAGACCATCGCACGTCCCCGACCGCCACTCATAAGGAAGACAATCAATAATAAATCATGCTCCAACTTCATAGCATAACGAGAGACTATACGTGCATGCTTCGGGAATCGCAAACCTTAACACCAATATTCTTACTAACCACAAGCATTTACTAGTACCTCCCACATACTCCATCTCTATATCGCAAAACTATTGCAAGGAATCAAACATAACATATTCAGTGATCCACAAGTTTTATGTAGGATTTTAAGACTAACCATGCAATTGACCAATTCCTGTTGACTCCCTAAATAGATATAAGTGAAGCATGAGAGTTTAATTCTTTCTACAAAATACCATGCTCTAATAAATATAAGTGAGGCAAAAGAGCGGCAAAGATGCCATATGTCCATATAGGCGAAGATGCCTTGAAGTCACTTGGCGAAGATGCCAAGGGAGCTGGTGAAGTCGTTGAGCGGTTGTTGGTGTTGAGCTCTTGACCTTCACGTTCTTGTCATTGGTGGTGTCCATGCCGATGTGACCTTGCCGGAGATGGTAGCTCGGAAGGATGTTCACTTGAGCGTCTTCTCGAAGATGAGGAAGATCTCTTGTAGGACTTGATGATGGCCTTAATCTCTTCCATTTGAGCATCCATCTTGGCGTCGAAGTTGTTGTTCATGGCACCAAACTCATTGTTGTTGTTGTAGACCGAAGTAGATATGCTTTGCCTATCCATCACAGGACTCGAACAAATATGAGTGGGAGAAAGAGAAGAACTAGACCTTACCCGATGTTGAAAATGGATCAATGATCACTCAATAATATATCAAGGAAATAGCACAATTGGTACCGGATCTTGTCAATTCTCACACTTATACAAGTAAGGCTTCTGGAGTAGCTTGGTGAGGATAGTGGCACAAAAATTTGATGCAAAATGTTAGCAAGAGTCAATAATGTTGAAAGAGATTCACAAATTTGCAAGTGCAACAAGTAGACAAATAGCAATATGTGGCACACAGAAACACACACACGGATAGATAAATGGGGTCATGCAACCAAGGAACGAACTCAAAATGTGGAATCCACGGAAAATGCTCTTTTGCACAACGCTAGAGAGACGCTAGCTTGATTGCTCAATAGGTGGATACGACACTTGTGCACAACCTATAAGAGACAAAAATGCAACGACTTCTATCCCAAGTATGATATGTATGTATGGTTCCTGGTGTTTCTCTCAAGATGGTCCAAGATGATCGGATATGACAATCTTATATGCAATGTGGTATGATGCTATGGCTATTGCTTACAAGCTTGTTTGCTCTTTCTCTTTTGCTTAAATGCTTATTCTTTTATTTTGATATGGCCACTATGCGAAATGCAGAAACCAAGATAGCAATTGTGTATATGCGGGAACAAGCTTGTGACACAAGGGATGGTACTATGATACCAAGATGATACCAATATGATATGGTATGTATGCAATGGAAGGTGTATATCGATGATCCCTAATGTGCACAAGTAACGTTGCCGGCAATACTCAATGGCTAGTGTCGATAGGCAAGTGACGCAGAATGGGCTAGGGGTTAACAATGCAATGGCAAGAATGAATGTACAATGGGATACCACGATACCAATAATATATAGAGGTTACCGTCTTGCTTACGGTTAGGGTGTCAAAATGGTGAAGCTGGTTGATGTCGAATGCTTGTCAAAGTTGAGCAATGGTGTTGTCGATGTCGAACCATTCCTAGTTAGCCGAAACACCCTAGGAAACAGAAAAACCGCAAACTCAAAATCTCCAATGGCAAATGTCAAATGGTGGTAGCGGAAAAGCGGTGGTGGTTGCGAAAGTATTGGTGAAAACCCGGTCAAAATGGGATAAGGTGGCGGAAGGGTGTGATGGGCTATACACGGTGTCGGAGTTGAAGGCACAGTCCCTAAGTAGCCGAAACACTTTAGGAGACATAACTCACAACACAAAAAAAATTGGGTTAAGTTGGGGTGGCGGAATTGTATGGTGGGCAAGCCTATGCGGAAGTTATGGTGGTGGTTGATGAAGTAGAAACCATCCCTAAGTAATCAAAACACCTTAGGAGACTCAAATCACAACTCAAACAACCACAAATGGGATGGGGAACAAAAAGGGTTAGGTTGCGGAAGTCGGTGGTGCCAATGCGGATGTTATGCTGGAAGCCTAGGCAAAGATGCCAAAGTTCCAAAACTTATATGGAGTCAAATGTTGTTGTTAGTATTTTTGTGGGATGGGGTATTTTAATAGCTTCAAAACGAGCTAGAGAATGTCAAAATCGGAATCCGGATGAATTAGTTGTGGTCAAAAACGGTGAAACACGGGAGGCTGGAATCTCAGGGGCCGGACATCCGGGGTCGGGACCGGACATTGTGACCTGATGTCCAGACCCGCACGCAAAATTGTGCTCCAGGAGCCCGATGTCTGGGCTACGGGCCGGATGTCCGGGCTCCAAATCTGAGGATGAACTCGAGGAACTCGATTTTGGGGGTAGAATTTGATGATTTCGGGGGCAAAATTTGACAGATTTCATGGATGAACATGGAGGAAAGGATGGGGGAAATATAGATCCACTATTAACACAATGAATCCACGGATCAAAATCAACAAAACATCATCAAACCAACAAATCACAAAAAAAAATGGGGGCTATTTTTGGTGGGGATTTTCAAATTTAGGACGAAATCAAGCAAAAGAAGGCTAGAAAGTGGGGGTAGGGACTCAACGTGGCTCATGATACCAAGATGATCATGAGCAAGATGGCTCTAATCCAAGATGATGTAGGGTGGAAACCCTAAGGGCGATCTTTCACGAAATGGAGAGGATCCTACGAAGAACACGAGGGGAGACACGAGGGGAAACGCGAGGGGAAATACTCAAATCAACGAGAACAATCACACATGTGCTAGATTCATGAACATAAAGAGTGATCCAAGATCCAAACGCAACAAAGGAAGATGCAAGAGGCGGTAGTTCTTCTTTGTGAGGAGGTCTTGAGGGGTCTTCCCATGAGGGGTCTTGAATCCACTTGGGGGATCTTCTCCGACACGAGCAAACAAAAGCAAGCAAAAAGACGAATGGAAGAAGGGCGAATAAAAAGGCAAATCTTTTCAAAAATCGTTTTCCAAGTGGGGGAGAGGAAAACGAGAGGTGAATGGCAAATAATGTAATGCAAGAGATGAGAGTTTATGATGGGTACTTGGTAGGCTTGATGTAGTGTCGGTGTACAAAAGTAGGGGCCTTCTGTAACCCTTTAATTGTGTGCGGGAAGTTGTAGCCACGCTTGCGGCCACGCTTGGCGGGGCAGAGGAAACAAAGACAAAAAATAACCAGAGCAGCGCCAAGCCAGAGGCGCGAGGAGCAAAGGGACAAGGTGGGCTTTCCCCGGCAAGAGCCTTGCCGGGGGCAGCTTACGTAGCCCCGGCGAGAGCCTTGCCGGGGCAACTTGCCCAACACCAGCGAGGCTGCCACCCTTGAGCCTCAGAGTTCCAACACCATCAACAAAATTGGAACCAAGGCTCGGGAGGCGCCTGCATGGTGGCATGCAGATCTTTGAGAAGACCAAGAACATACAAGGACTAGATGAGAACCAGAAGACGGAAACCCCCGGCAAGATCCTTGCCGGGGACGCTCACAAGACCCTCGGCAAGGCCCTTGTCAGGGACACCTGCGAGACCCCGGCAAGACCCTTGCCGGGGACATCCGCGGGGCCGCAGCCAGGCCCACACCTTCCAACATAGCAGTCGGCCCGTCAACTAGGCATGCACCTGCGTGGCGATGTGCGGCTTCTAGGCCAACTCGGCAAGCACCTGCGTGGTGGCATGCAGATCTTCGTGAAGACTGTGCCATCGCACGAGCTCAGCAGCCAGCCACCCAGCATGGCGCTGCATGCCTTGTCAGCCTCTACGCGCGTCGGAGCGAGGCGAAGCGGCGACGGACGGGACAAGCTTCCTTTCCGTCCCCGATAAAGTGAGATGGCACATCGGCAGTTCATTAAATGCGTTTTCTACTACGGTGCCAGGGATAGACTTGTATACAGTACATAATTTCCACCTCCTATGTGCCACTGTGGCGACCCCTTTGACTATAAAAGGAGGCCTCAGGCATACTGAGGAAGGATTCAGACTTTTTGGACCCTGCATGCTTTGTAGCTAGTCCAAGAACACCAAATAAACACAAACCAGCAGGAGTAGGGTATTACGCACCGCTTGTGGCCCAAACCTGGATAAAAAATTCCCCCGTGTTGATTTCCTAAACCCACTCTTTCCACAGCCCCGCGCCCTGTCAACCGTAGTAGGGATTCCCCGTGAACCCATAGGTGTCGTTTCCCCGACATCCTTGGCGCGCCAGGTAGGGGCCGCAAGCTGTGAAAATCCGGTTTTGAAGTCAACTCATCGTCTTCTTCATCGCGATGGATCGAGGGAGGAAGGCGACGGTGATCGGCCGAGTTCTGGTGCCATCCGCAGCTGCAACAACCATCCGCGTGGCCACGAAAAGCTAAGTCACACAAAACTTTGAGCAATTCCTTTTAATATAAGGTTATTCTCTTCGAAAGATCTTGTTCTTTGTACGGAAAACCTGCACGCGATGGGACCCTTCCGCTGTTGGCAACGCTCTTGTTCTGTTTCAAGTCCGCTCAACAGTTCAAGCGGCCGCACTGAGGGCGGCAAGGTGACCTGCCCACTATTAGCAACGCCCTTGCTCTACAGTTCAAGTGGCCGCGCTGGGAGCAGCAAGGTGGTTTCCCCAGTAGCAAGCGCCCCCCGGTTGGCTGCTAAGGATCCGTCCTCAAAGCGCCATAGCATGGGTTTATGCTCCGGCAAACCTATCCCGCTGGGCGTAGGGTGTATACGTACAAAGAAAGATCAACACAGGAAGATAGCATGTTTCTTCCTAAAAGTACTGCAGAGTTATATTACATCAATGAATTTGTTGCGGTTCTAACTTAAGATATAATTGTCTTGGTCATGAACCCGCAGCGGCGATGAGAAACGGGGTGCCTAGTCCCGGCGCTGGCCCTCCACCCTCTGGACTATGTCGGCGCAGTTGATGATGGGCTCGATACGCTTCTTGAGCGCCGTGAGGTCTGAATCCTCTGGCAAGCTCTCCAGCGCGTCGGCGCAGTTGACGTTGGGGTTCCAGAATGCCACCTTGGTGAGCACCTTGGTTAGGGCACCCCGGCAGAGCCTCCGGGACTCCTTGGCCAGATAAACTGCTCGGTTGGAGCGGAGCCGCTCCAGGGCTCCGAGGATGCCCTCGAAGAACAAGGTCAGCCTGGCATTGGGGCTCACGTTCGGCTCTTGGGAATACCTGACATCCGGCAAGCCCATGGCGGCTAACTGCACGGTGAGCCTCCCTGCGACGTCGACGAGGCGGCTGATCCAGAGGTTCACGCCCTTCGCGTACTCCTCGTATTCGGCGGCGCCATCCCTCCGCAGCCGTTTCTCCTCCTCCAGGGCCTTGTTCAGGGTCTCCTCACAAGCCCCGGCCTCCGAAAGCTCCCCCTCCAGGCCCTCTAGCTTCAACTTCAAATCGTTGATGGAGTCGCTGGCCTCGGAAAGCAGCTTGGCTTTGTCGGAGACCGCGGCCTGCGCATCCGCCGAAGTGCGGTTGGCCGTGTCCCTCTCCTCCGTCAGCTCCGAGACCACCTTCTTCAGCTCCTCGCGCTCCAGCTCCAACTTCTCCACCTCGCCAGCGCGAACCCGAGCCAAAGCATCGAGTGCGTCCTTGTGCCTCTGCTCTAGCTCCTGGGTCTGATGTGCGACGAGCTTCTCGACCTCCTTGTCCTTGCCACGAAGCGTGGCGGCGAGTGCCTCCTCACGAGCGGCAAAGTCCTCCTCCTAGGAGTTTAGCAGAGCCTGGTGCTGTTGCCGGGCAGCCTCGTCCTGGGCGGCCTGCGCCTTCGCCACCTCCTGGGCCTTCTTCACATCGGCCTGCTTCAGGGTGAGCTCTTGCTTGTGCTCAGCCAGCTCGTCCTGTGCAGCCTTCAGTCCTTCCCTAGCCTTGTGAAACCAGGCCTGTGTCTGAGCGATGCACTCCTCAAGATCTGCCTCCGCCTTGTCCGCTGCCGCCATCCTGGATTTTGCCTTGTCCAGGCGGGCGCGGTGGAGCACCTGGAGCTTCTGTAAGTTGACACTCATGTCCCGGAGAAGCTGCTCCTCTTGGGAACCGCCACCGCCAGCGCTCGGTTCATCAACAACCTGGAGCCCGGCGTTGCGGGCGCCTCATCGTCAAACACCTCCCCCTCGGCTGGCCCACTGGTGCTCGCCGTCCCTGGAAGATGGACGAACAGGTTGTCGCCCACCTTCAAGTACTTGCCCGCGGCAGGGGCAGCAGGGGAGGGAGGTTGGTCGTTAGCCAGCTCCTCCCTGGCAGGCCCCTTGCCGGCCTCTTCGGCAGCAGTCTTGCCGGCCTCCTCGGCAGGGGCCTTGTCGGCCTCCTGCTACCTCTTGAGCACTGCGTTGGTTTTTCCCTTGAAGAGGAAAGGGTGATGCAGCAAAGTAGCGTAAGTATTTCCCTCAGTTTTTGAGAACCAAGGTATCAATCCAGTAGGAGACTACACACAAGTCACCTCGTACCTACACAAACAAATAAGAACCTTGCAACCAACACGATAAAGGGGTTGTCAATCCCTTCACGGCCACTTGCAAAAGTGAGATCTGATAGAGATAATAAGATAAATATTTTTGATATTTTTATGATAAAGATTGAAAGTAAAGATTGCAAAGTAAAATATATTAGAAACTTATATGATGGAGAATAGACTCGGGAGCCATAGGTTTCCCTAGTGGCTTCTCACAAGATAGCATAAGTATTATGGTGGGTGAACAAATTACTGTCGAGCAATTGATAGAAAAGTGCATAGTTATGAGAATATCTAGGCATGATCATGTATATAGGCATCACGTCCGCGACAAGTAGACCGAAACGATTCTGCATCTACTACTATTACTCCACACATCGACCGCTATCCAGCATGCATCTAGAGTATTAAGTTCATAAGAACAGAGTAACGCATTAGGAAAGATGACATGATGTAGAGGGATAAACTCAAGCAATATGATATAAGCCCCATCTTTTTATCCTCGATGGCAACAATACAATACGTGTCGTTTCCCTTGCTGTCACTGGGATCGAGCAATGCAAGATTGAACCCAAAGCTAAGCACTTCTCCCATTGCAAGAAAGATCAATCTAGTAGGCCAAACCGAACTGATAATTCGAAGAGACTTGCAAAAGATAACAAATCATACATAAAAGAATTCAGAGGAGATTCAAATATTGTTCATAGATAATCTTGATCATAAACCCACAATTCATCGGATCTCGCCAAACACACCGCAAAAAGAGTTACATCGAATAGATCTCCAAGAAGATCGAGCAGAACTTTGTATTGAGATCCAAAGAGAGAGAAGAAGCCATCTAGCTAATAACTATGAACCCGAAGGTCTGTGGTAAACTACTCACACATCATCGGAGAGGCCATGGTGTTGATGTAGAAGCCCTCCGTGATCGATTCCCCCTCCGGCGGAGCACCGGAAAAGGCCCCAAGATGGGATCTCATGGGTACATAAGGTTGCGGCGGTGGAAATAGGGTTTCGTGGTGCTCCTGGATGTTTTCGGGATATACGGATATATATAGGAGGAAGAAGTGGATCGGTGGAGTTGCGAGGGGCCCACGAGGGTGGGGGGCTCGCCCAGGGGGGCAGGCGCGCCTCCCTGCCTCGTGGCCTCCTCGCTTCTTTGTTGACGTCCACTCCAAGTCCCCTGGATCATGTTTGTTCCAAAAATAACTCTCCCGAAGGTTTCATTCCGTTTGGATTCCGTTTGCTATTCCTTTTCTGCGAAACACTGAAATAGGCAAAAAAACAGCAATTTGCACTGGGCCTTCGGTTAATAGGTTAGTCCCAAAAATAATATAAAAGTGTAAAATAAAGCCCATTAAACATCCAAAACAGATAATATAATAGCATGGAACAATCAAAAATTATAGATACGTTGGAGACGTATCAAGCATCCCCAAGGTTAATTCCTGCTCATCCTCGAGTAGGCAAATGATAAAAACAGAATTTTTGATGTGGAATGCTACCTAGCATAATTTTCAATGTAAATTTCTTTCAGATTCGGAAGATTCAAGATAAAAGTTTAATATTGACATAAAAATAATAATACTTCAAGCATACTAACAAAGCAATTATGTCTTCTCAAAATAGCATGGCCAAAGAAAGTTCATCCCTAAAAAATCATATAGTTTGGTCATGCTCCATTTTCATCACACAAGACTGCTCTCATCATGCACAACCCCGATGACAAGCCAAGCAATTGTTTCATATTTTAGTAATCTCAAACTTTTTCAACCTTCACGCAATATATGAGCGTGAGCCATGGATATAGCACTATGAGTGGAATAGAATATAATGATGGGGGTTATGTGGAGAAGACAAAAAGGAGAAAGTTTCACATTGACGCGGCTAATCAACGGGCTAGGGAGATGCCCATCAAGTGATGTCAATGCAAGGAGTAGGCATTGCCATGCAACGGATGCACTAGAGCTATAAATGTATGAAAGCTCAACAAAAGAAACTAAGTGGGTGTGCATCCAACTTGCTTGCTCATGAAGACCTAGGGCATTTGAGGAAGCCCATTGTTGGAAAATACAAGCCAAGTTCTATAATGAAAAATTCCCACTAGTATATGAAAATGATAACACAAGAGACTCTCTATCATAAAGATCATGGTGCTACTTTGAAGCACAAGTGTGGAAAAAAAGGATAGTAGCATTGTCCCTTTTTATTTATTTTCTCTTTTTTTGGGCCTTTCTTTTTTTATTTGGCCTTTCTCTTTTTCTGGGACAATGCTCTATTTATGATGATCATCACACTTCTATTTATTTATAACTCAATGATTACAACTCAATACTAGAACAAAATATCATTCTATATAAATGCCTCCGGCAGTGTACCGGGATGGGCAATGAATCAAGAGTGACATGTATGATAAATTATGCACGGTGGCTTTGCCACAAATACGATGTCAACTACATGATCATGCAAGGCAATATGACAATGATGACGCGTGTCATAATAAATGAAACGGTGGAAAGTTGCATGGCAATATATCTCGGAATGGCTATGGAAATGCCATAATAGGTAGGTATGGTGGCTGTTTTGAGGAAGATATAAGGAGGTTTATGTGCGATAGAGCGTATCATATCACGGGGGTTGGATGCACCGGTGAAGTTTGCACCAACTCTCAAGGTGAGAAAGGGCAATGCACGGTACCGAAGAGGCTAGCAATGATGGAAAGGTGAGAGTGCGTATAATCCATGGACTCAACATTAGTCATAAAGAACTCACATACTTATTGCAAAAATCTACAAGTCATCAAAAACCAAGCATTACGCGCATGCTCTTAGGGGGATAGATTGGTAGGAAAAGACCATTGCTCGTCCCCGACCGCCACTCATAAGGATGACAATCAAAGAACACCTCATGCTTCAAATTTGTTACACAACGGTTACCATACGTGCATGCTACGGGACTTGCAAACTTCAACACAAGTATTTCTCAAATTCACAACTACTCAACTAGCATGACTCTAATATCACCATCTCCATATCTCAAAACAATCATCGAGTATCAAACTTCTCATAGTATTCAATGCACTCTTTATGAATGTTTTTATTATATCCAAATTGGATGCCTATCATATTAGGACTAATTTTATAGCCAAAGCAAATTACCATGCTGTTCTAAAGGACTCTCAAAATAATATAAGTGAAGCATGATAGATCAACAATTTCCATAAAATAAAACCACCACCGTGCTCTAAAAAGATATAAGCGAAGCACTAGAGCAAAATTATCTAGCTCAAAAGATATAAGTGAAGCACATAGAGTATTCTAATAAATTCCGTTAGATGTGTGTGTCTCTCCCAAAAGGTGTGTACAGCAAGGATGATTGTGGTAAACTAAAAAGCAAAGACTCAAATCATACAAGACGCTCCAAGCAAAACACATATCATGTGGTGAATAAAAATATAGCATCAAGTAAACTTACCGATGGACGAAGACGAAAGAGGGGATGCCTTCCGGGGCATCCCCAAGCTTAGGCTTTGGGTTGTCCTTGAATTTTACCTTGGGGTGCCTTGGGCATCCCCAAGCTTAGGCTCTTCCCACTCCTTATTCCATAATCCATCAAATCTTTACCCAAAACTTGAAAACTTCACAACACAAAACTCAACAGAAAATCTCATGAGCCCCATTAGCGAAATAGAACAAACCACCACTTAAAGGTACTGTAATGAACTCATTCTTTATTTATATTGGTGTTAAACCTACTGTATTCCAACTTCTCTATGGTTCATAACCTCCGATACTAGCCATTGATTCATCAAAATAAGCAAACAACACACGAAAAACAGAATCTGTCAAAAACAGAACAGTGTGTAGTAATCTGTATCTAACGCAAACTTCTGTAACTCAGAAAAATATACCAAAATGGGAAGTCCTATATAATTTGTTTAATGATCTACTTCAATTGGAATCAGTATTTTATCACGTTCTGGAGATTTTTAACAATTGTTTTCGTGAGCAGAAAGTTTGTGACTTTTTTCAGCAAGATCAAATAACTATCATCCAAGAAGATCCTATAGGTTTTACTTGGCACAAACACTAATTAAAACATAAAACCACATCTAACCAGAGGCTAGATCAAATATTTATTGCTAAACAGAAACAAAAATAAAATTGGATTGCCTCCCAACAAGCGCTATCGTTTAACGCCCCTAGCTAGGCATAAAGGCAAGAATAGATCTAGGTATTGTCATAATAATGGTAAGGCAAATCACGAAAACTCCTCTCATATTCCCTACGTTCAACAGCAAGTTTTCTTCGTGGCAAGTAAAAATAATCACAAGGGCTAAATTTAATGGGACAAAAGTCCCCAAGATCAAGCTCGAGAGGTATGGGTTCCTCTTTTGGCCCTTATATTGCACAACCAATTCATCATTATAAACATTCTTTTGGCAAAAAGTCATGAGCCTTCGTTCAAGAAAAAACCCTAACCCATTATTCTGAATAGCAAAATCATCTTTGAGTTCAGAAATTCTATCAACTAGAACATCGGTAGGAACCTTCTTTTTAAGGTTTTCATTGTAGTGGACATGATCTAAAGATCGTAGACGCATTAAGTCTTCTTGATTAAAAAGGATAGCTTAAATGGGAGGACGACCAGTGTCCACCCTATAATGCGCAAAAATTTCATTGGCTTCTTTCATTATAAATCTAAACTCATGTGACAAAAATATAGTAGCTCACTACAAGAAATATGTCAACTTGTGACCCTCACTATTGGCCGCTGAAAGGTCATAGTTTTTCATTTGCGACCTTTTTTGACCAAAAACAGAAGGTCAAAAGCTGGCGATCGTAAACTGAAATTAACGACCTTCTGTAAATGGTCGTTGGTTCTTCGACCAAAATTTTGGTCACTAGCAGCCTCCCCAAGCCACGTAGGATCCAGCGTGGCAAGCTGACGTGGATAAGATTCAGCCCGGTCCAGTTCTGCCTTTTATATGGGCCAAGCCCACTGATTCAGCCCATTCCAATTTATTTTCCCTGTTAGTTCTGATCAGCAACATGGGCCAGGCCCAACAATGCGGCCTTTTCTCTTCGTTTTTGTCAAATGATGTTTTCCTGTTCAAGTCAGGCCCAATATTTTCAAGCTTTTTCATTCCTGCACCTTGGCCTTTCCACATTTATTTCTTTATGTTTTATTTTTTACCTAAAATATATTTGTCAAATATAATTTGGGCCTTGGCCTCTTTACGGTCCAACTTCAGCCCATTTCACGAACATTATCAAACTAGCTTGAATAAAAATATGAATCAAGTTACTACCAATTAGCTGAGTGTTACAGAAATTTCTCAAATCACACATTCTACAAATTTCCGTCACATCCATATTTTATACAGGTCCAAGCAACCTACACCATGTTGTATTCAAGCGTACAGCTGCTGAAATACTCCAGGATAGTTAAAAAATAGAACTAGCTAGCCTATCTGGTACTTCACAGCAACCAAACATGTAATCTGCTTAATGGAAAGATTTCTTCTCCAAGTCCCGCTTCTCCCTTAGCAATGACAGGCTGAGGCAAAACATCTGAGCATTCAAAAGAGAACAAAAGGTATGTTACTGATAGAAGAAATATTACAGAGTACTTTTAAAATAAAAACTAAAGATACACCAGTATATTATCATTCTACTTATTATTATTTTTAACCAGATCATTCTACTTATCTAGAATATGGCTATTCATCAAAATTGGGAATTGAACTGGCACATATGACAAACTTAGCAGCAAACGAGCATGGAATGTTTCACATACATGACAAGGTTTAAAAACCATCATTCAAAGTTACAGCAGATCGAAGTTCCATTTGAGTATAAGGAATAACATTCATATTCAATCAATAGTACCTATTAAACTACCAGGTGCATGATTGAATTAAACAGACACTAGCTATTCATCTTGCCATCTACTGTAACAGAGAAACTATGTCAAAGTTAATTCAGGTTTACTAATGTGTGTGTCACATGATACATGCATCAGGCATAAGGACATCAAGCATCAGGCCCATATCAGTTTAGCAAGAAGAGTACATACCTTTGTGTCGATGCAATGGATGGAGCTGTAGTTGAACATATGGTCCGCATCATCGTTGACACTGGACGTCGCATGTACTTGTCCATTTAGAAGTATGCCATGCAAAATGTTACACAAGCAGGTATTAGCATAAAGTAGAGCTTCTACAATTCATGCAAGCTTTAGATATGAAGGACCAAGCAAACTATTCTTGAAAATATCTAAAGTTACAGAAAAGCATGTATTAGTCAATTAGCACGAACATGAGTAGATCACATAACTAAGTACAATTCAAAATCCAGGAAAGAGAGAGCTCGCCGTGCCATAACTAGACGCGTTCCAACATAAAAGAAAAAGCAATTATAGAGGTGTGACTTCAGGTACAAACATAGCAAGGCCACAACAGCCACACAGTCACTTAACTACAATGATTCTTCCTATTAGCATCCTTAGAAGTGAAAGCTTCTGCTAACCAGTCTATTACTTCATAATGTCATGGCATGTCAATATATTCAGTAAAATAAATATAGTAGTAGGTATGTAGGACAAGAACATGCATTGCCCTTATCACACAAGAGGAGGCTCCCAATGTATCTACCAACAGGAATCTTAAAACATATCCATCAACTCTTTTCATTATCTTGGCCAAGTTAATACTCGCTCACTTAGCTATTGCATACCCACAAGTCAAAATAATACATCACAACAACTAAACGACCTCGAGCATTGTGGATTCCGAGTCCAGCGAAGAATGAACAGGCAAGTTTCGTATATACCGAGGTTCTTGTCGAGGGTGCGAGTGAACTCATGGAGCGCCGGGGGCACCTTGAGGCGCTATTTGAGGATGCGGCGCTAGTGCTGGATGCGCATGACCTTGGCCCACTTGACGAACCGGTGGAGGTCCTTCTTTGGCTACAGGACGCACCGGTGCCGAACTACTTCGGCCTCTTCTCGAACAGCGGGTTCACCACCTTGTCCTGCAACCACACACCAACGCAACCCAGTCAGATCACACGTGCTAGGACCGGGAGATTCCAAGCATGTGTTATTTCTGCCATTTATTAATTACACATGCAACACTTATAATACCAATATAGTCAATTCCCACGAGCTAATTGATTAATATAACATTGTGATAGATCTAGCATGAAAGAGTCAAAACTTGTCTGACATATCATGAGTACACTTATAGCAAGCGTAAATGCAAAAGGCAATCTTCCGATGTGGCATAACTTGTACAAGTAGAAATCAGGTTCAATAGAGCTCATGCAGTCCTATGTGACGACCATCCAGAATGGATATGTAAAGCAATTTTGGTGTATAACAAACAACGCGCAAGCTCAATAGGTATATGTAATAACATTTCTTACAACGGATATGTAAACTTGTCTTACAAGGACACTAGGAGCACGACAACCGCCAGGATGAAGCAACACAAAATGGAACTAAGCCAGCACATGATGATGACACTACCAATCTAAGCTATTCAGTACTCAGACAACATAAGTTTACAAGCGTACAGCTGCAGCATCACTAGAGCAACGGCTCTAGGTGATCAATTACTATCTGTGCTGTTTTACAACACATCTGCAGACATTTTTACAAGCAGGAGATAGCACATACAAAGGCCACAAACAGATACATAATAATACAAGTAATCAGAATACAGTAGCAACAATTGCAGTACCGCCATAGCATTGCTGGATAGAAATCACATAATACTGGTAGGCACACTATTTCAGCAGGGGAAACAAACAATATATTATATGATAAGAAAGGCATATATATCCTGAGTGTTGTCCATGGCAGCCATGGCTCAAAATCAAACGGAAAGATGACTACAGGAACAAAACGCACAGGAGACGGGGCCTAGGAGGAGCGGAGCATCACCGTGGGGGTGTTGCTGGAGTTGATCGAGCCCGACAGCGAACAGAGACGACGGGAGGACACGTTGACAGAGACGGAGCTCTGTCCGTGAAGCAAACGAAGCAGGGGAGGCCATGGAGAGGAGGCAAACGGAGGCGGCTCTTGGACTTGGGCGAGGCTTCGGCTTGGCGGCGCAGGAACGGCGAGGAGGGACTTGGCATCGGGGCGGCACGCTGCAAGGTCGGGGACGCGAGCGTCCATGGCGGCAGAGTGCACTGTTTGAGACAAAGAGAGAAATCGAGATGTGTGAGAGAGAAAAAGGAGGAAGAAGGATAGCACGAGAAGAAGGGTGGCACTCATCTGCGGGCTCCGGCAAGCTGTGGCTGGTGGTCGCCGGCGGCGGCGTGCAAAACCACAGGAGGAGCTCCTCTCGTGGGGCTCGGGTGCGGGGAATCATGGGAGGAGGCTGCGAGGACGGCGAGGTCGCTCGCTCGATCTCCTCGGGCGTAGAGGTGGCCGGGAGATGCGGGGAGGGAAGGGAGGACGGCGAGGTCGGGGTGGGTGGGAGAGGACTGGATCGGGAGGGGGCGGGTACGGGAAGGAGGTGGCAGCGGCGGCGGGGAGATTGGGAGCAGGGAGATAGATGGATGGATCTGATCTAGGGTTTGGGTTGCGGGGGGGGGGGGGGGGGTTATCTCTTTTTCTTTTTTTCTGTTGATAGATGGATGGATGGATGTGGGATGGATATATGGATGGATGGATGGATGGGCGCCATGTCATCGATCCGTGGGAAGAGTTTTGATTGGTTCGAAAAATCAGTGATTTAAAATAGTTTCTAAGTACTAAAATAGAAGGATTTTGTGAAGTAACTATCAAAACTATTTTGCAAAAGGTCATCACACAGATATTCACTCAAGTTAGACCACATTTTATGGATGAGCACCAATTTGTATGTATTTTTGATCTTTCTATCTATTTTTAATCATTTTTTGAGTGCCCAAAATGAGTTTTTTTGTGAAGGACCTATCATATATTTGTTGTGAAATTGTACCAAATCATTTTTATAAAGTATTAGGCCATATTTAATGTAAAATTGACCAAAATGAGTTTTGATGCACCTCTCGTGAAAAAGACAAATTTCTGCCGATTCCACTTGAAGCGGGTCAAATTTGAACTGCACCTGCCTCATAGTTTGTGCTTTATTTTTTCCAAGAATCCTTTCTAGGTACATAAGTATCTATTTAATCAGAGAAACATCAAATTTTTTCCAAGATTCAACCACTAGCTAGGAACGGTCAAGCCCACCGTTTTGACCGCATTTTGAAACGGGCATAAAAATTCAAAAAAATCAAAAAATTGGAAAACCTTCACATTGTGTCATCATATGTGACCAAGTTTCCAGGAAAAATAATAAACTTGTAATACAGCAATTATTTAAAAAAAAGTGTTCTCAGAAATGAGTTATCATGTGTGAAGATTCATGGCTTTCAAGCCAAATGATCAATCTTATGGCCACATTTCATGGCATAGTTTGTTCAAATGACCTCATATTGTGCACAAGGGTGCATATTGGAATTCCAAACAATGTTGCCTAAGGGAGTTTTCATTTTCTTTGCACGAAAAATTCATTTTCCATTTTTCGAGTGCCCGCAATGAGGTTTTTTTGTGAAGGAACTACCAAATAATTGTTGCAAAAACAGACTAAATCAATTTTATAAAATACTAGGCCATGTTTAATGCACAATTGAAAAAATGGTTGGGTGTAAAAAAGTTTTATCCACCTCTGGTGAAAAAGACAAATTTCCGCTGATTTAGTAGGAAGCGGGTCAAATTTGAACTGCAGCTGCCTTATAGTTTGCTCTTTATTTTTTCTAAAAATCATTTCTAGGTACATAAGTATCTATTTAATCAGGGAAACACCAAAAAAATTCCAAGATTCAACCACTAGCTAGGAACGGTCATTCCCGCCGTTTTGACCGCATTTTGAAACGGGCATAAAAAATTCAAAAAAAATCAAAAAATTGGGAAACCTTCGCATTGTGTCATTATATGTGGCCAAGTTCCCAGGAAAAATAAAAACTTGTAATACAGCAATTATTTTTAAAAAGTGTTCTCAGAAACGAGCTATCACGAGTGGAGATCAATGGCTTTCAAGCCAAATGATCAATCTTATGGCCACATTCATGGCATAGTTTGTTCAAATGATCTCATATTGTGCACAAGGGTGCATATTGGAATGGAAAACAATGTTGCCTAAGGAAGTTTTCATTTTCTTTGGACGAAAAAACCATTTTCCATTTTTCGAGTGCCCAAAAGGAGGTTTTTTTGTGAAGGACCTCCCAAATAATTGTTGCAAAATTGGACCAAATCATTTTTCTAAAATACTAGGCCATATTTAATACACGATTGACCAAATGGTTGGGTGTAAAAAGTTTTGATCCACCTCTCGTGAAAAAGACAAATTTCCGCCGATTCAGCTCGAAGCGTGTCAAATTTGAACTGTAGCTGCCTTGTAGTTTGCTCTTTATTTTTTCCAAAAATCATTTCTAGGTACATAAGTATCTATTTAATTAGAGAAACACCAAAAAAATTCCAAGATTCAACCACTAGCTAGGAACGGTCATTCCCGCCGTTTTGACCGCATTTTGAAACGGGCATAAAAAAATCAAAAAATCAAAAAATTGGGAAACCTTCGCATTGTGTCATTATATGTGGCCAAGTTCCCAGAAAAATAACAAACTTGTAATACGGCAATTATTGTAAATAAGTGTTCTTAGAAACGAGCTATCACGTGTGGAGATCAATGGCTTTCAAGCCAAATGATCAATCTTATGGCCACAGTCATGGCATAGTTTGTTCAAATGATCTCATATTATGCACAAGGGTGCATATTGGAATGGCAAACAATGTTTCCGAAGGAAGTTTTCATTTTCTTTGGACGAAAAAACCATTTTCCATTTTTCGAGTGCCCAAAATGAGGTCTTTTGTGAAGGACCTCCCAAATTATTGTTGCAAAATTGGTCCAAATCAATTTTCTAAAATACTAGGACATATTTAATGCACAATTGACAAAATGGTTGGGTGTAAAAAGTTTTGATGCACCTCTCGTGAAAAAGACAAATTTCCGCGGATTCAGTTGGAAGCGGGTCAAATTTGAACTGCAGTTGCTTCATAGTTTGCTATTTATTTTTTCCAAAAATCATTTGTAGTTAGATAAGTACCTATTTAATCATATATACATGGTTTGGTGGCGAGTCCCGTACCGCGTGGTTACCGCATGACCGTGGCGTTGCCATGTGTTCTAGGCGGCCTAGGCATGTCTAGTGGGTTGGGCACTCCCCAGGTCGGTGCTAGGAAGAAAATTATAACATAAGATTCTCACGAGGAGACCAATCGATGCTCAAACATGAATTAGCAGCCAAGTGTTTGATTAGCGGTACGGGAAATGTACATGGCTAATGGGCGTGAGTTTTGGCTGAGGATGATGAGTTACTAAGAAGACCGTCTTCATAAATTTTCAGCTCAAAAGGAGGAGCCTAGGTGGTACTTGATTTGCAAAGTACCACACTGGACATAAATACGAATGTTGAAGCTGGGCTCAAAATAATGAATGGATTGAGCTGGCATTTGGTGGAGGATGGTTATTTGGGCATAGGAAAGCATTGTAGAAAATGGATACTATTTGGACATGCCAAAGTGGTACTTCCTTCACAAAGTGTTGTTCTGAAGAAAATAGGAAAATGAATATTGTTGAATTATTTTTGAACTAGGAAAGGAAGGTTTTTTACATATTTGACGAAGACATGACCCAAAGAATTTATGAGATTTTTTGGGAATTTTGGGAATGACAGAAATATAGGTTGCTTCACAACCTGGGGCAAAAATTGCCACTTGGACATGGCACATAGGCAAAACTGATGAGGTGGCACCTAGTCATAGCAACCCACCACAATTTACAAGGTTATGACCATCTATATTGGTCGTGATCAGCTAGAAATAAGGCAACGAACCAGTGCTATCTGCTTTATGACCATTTCGTGTAAGGAAATTACGACCTTTCTGACCAAAATGGTCGTTATAGTTCAGGGTTTGGAGCCCCCCGAACAGCTTTTGACCAATTGGTCTGAAATGGTCATAGATCTATGACCAATTCAGTCACTGACAGAAGGTCACTAGTTGACATATTTCTTGTAGTGGCTGCTCGCTTAACAGAAGTGTGCTCAATATTGGAAAATTCTAGAAAAATCCTTTGAATGCAAGGATGCATATGAATAAACTGTCTTTCAAGTTCAACTACGAGCAAAGATATAGCATCCGCAAGACAAATAGTTCTATGAAGGATGGATCCACCCATAGTGGGCAAAGCACCGGCACAAGTAAAGAAATCTTGAATAACTCCTTTTTCAATAATATTACCACTACCGATTCGAAACTTTTTAGTATGTAAGATAGTGGGTTCTTCAGGAGGATCATCAAAAGCATAAAAGTTTTCCGTGTTATTACTATTGTCCTTATCAACGATAACCTCCCCAGATTCAGACATAATGGCAGCAAATACCACAAGGAACTAGCGAAAAAGAGGCGAACGGAAAAAGAGGGCGAATAAAACGGCAAGGGTGAAGTGGGGGAGAGGAAAACGAGAGGCAAATGGTAAATAATATAATGCGAGGGATAAGAGTTTGTGATGGGTACTTCGTATGTCTTGACTTGACTTGACTCGGCATAGATCTCCCCGGCAACGGCGCCAAAAATCCTTCTTGCTACTTCTTGAGCACTGCGTTGGTTTTTCCCTTGAAGAGGAAAGGGTGATGCAGCAAAGTTGCGTAAGTATTTCCCTCGGTTTTTGAGAACCAAGGTATCAATCCAGTAGGAGACTACACACAAGTCGCCTCGTACCTACACAAACAAATAAGAACCTTGCAACCAACGTGATAAAGGGGTTGTCAATCCCTTCACGGCCACTTGCAAAAGTGAGATCTGATAGAGATAATAAGATAAATGTTTTTGGTATTTTTTATGATAAAGATTGAAAATAAAGATTGCAAAGTAAAATAGATTGGAAACTTATATGATGGAGAATATACCCGGGAGCCATAGGTTTCACTAGTGGCTTCTCTCAAGATAGGATAAGTATTACGGTGGGTAAACAAATTACTGTCGAGCAATTGATAGAAAAGTGCATAGTTATGAGAATATCTAGGCATTATCATGTATATAGGCATCACGTCCGCGAGAAGTAGACCGAAACGATTCTGCATCTACTACTATTACTCCACACATCGACCGCTATCCAGCATGCATCTAGAGTATTAAGTTCATAAGAACAGAGTAACGCATTAGGAAAGATGACATGATGTAGACGGATAAACTCAAGCAATATGATATAAACCCCATCTTTTTATCCTCGATGGCAACAATACAATACGTGTCGTTTCCCTTTCTGTCACTGGGATCGAGCAACGCAAGATTGAACCCAAAGCTAAGCACTTCTCCCATTGCAAGAAAGATCAATTAGTAGGCCAAACCAAACTGATAATTCGAAGAGACTTGCAAAGATAACAAATCATACAGAAAAGAGTTCAGAGGAGATTCAAATATTGTTCATAGATAATCTTGATCATAAACCCACAATTCATTGGATCTCGACTAACACACCGCAAAAAGAGTTACATCGAATAGATCTCCAAGAAGATCGAGCAGAACTTTGTATTGAGATCCAAAGAGAGAGAAGAAGCCATCTAGCTAATAACTATGGACCTGAAGGTCTGTGGTAAACTACTCACACATCATCGGAGAGGCCATGGTGTTGATGTAGAAGCCCTCCGTGATCAATTCCCCCTCCGGCGGAGCACCGGAGAAGGCCCCAAGATGGGATCTCATGGGTACAGAAGGTTGCGGCGGTGGAAATAGCGTTTCGTGGTGCTCTTGGATGTTTTCGGGGTATATGGATATATATAGGAGGAAGAAGTAGGTCGGTGGACCTGCGAGGGGCCCACGAGGGTGGGGGCGCGCCCAGGGGGCAGGCGCGCCTCCCTGCCTCGTGGCCTCCTCGCTTCTTTCTTGACGTCCACTCCAAGTCCCCCGGATTACATTTGTTCCAAAAATAACTCTCCCGAAGGTTTCATTCCGTTAGGATTCCGTTTGTTATTCCTTTTCTGCGAAACACTGAAATAGACAAAAAAACAGCAATTTGCACTGGGCCTTCGGTTAATAGGTTAGTCCCAAAAATAATATAAAAGTGTATAATAAAGCCCATTAAACATCCAAAACAGATAATATAATAGCATGGAACAATCAAAAATTATACATACGTTGGAGACGTATCACCTCCCCGGCGGGCCCCTTGGCGGCCTCCTCGGTAGCAATCTTGTCAGCCTCGGCCTCGGCGTCCTTGGCGACCTCCTTGATGACGGTATCAATATCTTCCTGATCCGCCGAGGGAGGGTCTGGATACCAAGAAGGAGAAGGAGACGAGGCCAAAATCAAGGTTCAAAAATAAGAAGAAGAAAAAATGGGGACGAGGGGCAGGCCACTTACCAGTGCCGAGCTGGGAAGAAGTGTTTCCCTCCTCGCCAACGTTCGTCACCGGGACGGAGCCACCGGCACCCAAGTTTGCCTCGTCCTCCTCCGTGCGCATGGGCTCAGTGCTTGGTGCCCTTTCCGGGGACGCCCCTCTGGGTGGCGTGGTCGATGGGGCGGCGTGTTGGGGGTGGCCCTCAGTGGCTCCTCCTGCCGCCGCTCTCCTCCTGCAAACCCAGCAAAGTCAGCACCGAGGACTCGTGTCCCGATGCCCGTCAACGGAGAGTGAGTGAAGAACTCACGCTGGGGGCTGAAGCGGGGGCTGCGTCGGGGGCTGTTTTCCGGGCTGATCTCCACCACCACCAGCGTGGGCGGAGCGCCAGCCGGGGGCTTGTCGCTCGTCGAGGCCCTGGCCCTCTTCGCCACCCTCTGGGCAAGTGTCTCCATGTCCTTGTGAAGATGACATCAAGTCAAAGGAGGGTAACACGGGCGTGGGATCTGGAGATGATGGGGGCGAAGTACTTACTCGCCCTCCACCTCCTCCTCCACTGGCTTCCTCTTCCACTTCGGGCTAAAGGACCCGAGGTCGAACTCGGCCTCCAGGGTACTGTCCGAAGGAGGAGGAGAAGGGGATGGGGTCCTGCGCCGCTTGGATGAAGAAGAGGCAGCCGCCGTCTTCTTCGCTATTGCGGCCTTCACCGTCCTCGTCGCTGCAGCAGCCTTCATCGCCCTCGTCTGGCGCACGGGCTGCTCCTGAGCCTGTTGCCGCTGCACGGTCTTGCCGGGCCGGACCGGCTCACCGGAGCTAGCCCGCTGCAAGACACGTTTCTTCCCCGTGGCCGAGGGGTCGCCCGTCTTGGCCTCTTCCTCGGCCGACTCCTCGACCACGTCTTCGACGAGGGGGGCGCCAGCGCCGGTGCTGCTGGCCTCCCCAGCAGACTCCGCCCACCCGGCGAGCTCTTTCTCCTCCGCGGCCGTGTCAGCCTCATCCTCCATGGTGCCGGCGTTGCCGACCTCCTTGGCGAGTGCCGCCTCCACCGCCCTGGCGGCCATGTAGTCCAGCTCCTCCTTGGTGGTCTTGCGGATGAGCAGCGGCTCGTCGCGGATGTACCTCTCCGACAGATTGTCGAAGAACTCCTGCACCCGCTCCGCTTCCGGCTCGGCCAAGCTTGGGTCGAGACCGTGCGCGTTGAAGTCCGGCATCATGGCAATAATGTCGGTCTGGCGACAGAGATGCCTTGACGGCCTTGCCGGCCTTCTTGGCCATGCCGGTCCTCTCAGCCCTGCCGTCGTCGCCCACCTTGAGCTGGAAGAGCCTCTGGCAAAAATGAGCATGCCCCATCACCGTGAAGTTGTGCTTCAGGCCAGGGAGGAGCCTCATGATGTCGGCCGCATTCTTGTAGTCCCAGGCCGGTCTCCCCTTATTATGCAGTGGGGAAATCCCACTACAAGAAATATGTCAACTAGTGACCTTCTGCCAGTGACTCTGGAAGAATTGATCATAGATCTATGACCATTTCAGACCAATTGGTCAAAAGCTGTTCAGGGGGCTCCAAACCCTAAACTATAACGACCATTTTGGTCAGAAAGGTCGTAATTTCCTTACACGAAATGGTCATAAAGCAGATAGCACTGGTCCGCTGCCTTATTTCTAGCTGATCACGACCAATATAGATGGTCATAACCTTGTAAATTGTGATGGGTTGCTATGACTAGGCGCCACCTCATCAGTTTTGCCTATGTGTCATGTCCATGTGGCAATTTTTGCCCCAGGTTGTGAAGCAACCTATATTTCTGTCATTACCAAAATTCCCCAAAAAATCTCATCAATTCTTTGGGTCATATCTTCGTCAAATACGTAAAAAAAACCCTTCCTTGCGTGGTTCAAAAATAATTCAACAATATTCATTTTCCTATTCTGTTCAGAACAACACTTTGTGAAGGAAGTACCACTTTGGCATGTCCAAATAGTATCCATTTTCTACAGTGCTTTCCTATGCCCAAATAACCATCCTCCACCAAATGCCAGCTCAATCCATTCATAATTTTGAGCCCAGCTTCAACATTTGTATTTATGTCCAGTGTGGTACTTTGCAAATCAAGTACCACCTAGGCTCCTCCTTTTGAGCTGAAAATTTGTGAAGACGGTCTTCTTAGTAACTGATCATTGATACGTCTCCAACGTCTCCAACGTATCTATAATTTTTGATTGCTCCATGCTATATTATCTACTATTTTGGACATTATTGGGCTTTATTATTCACTTTTATATTATTTTGGGGACTAACCTATTAACCGGAAGCCCAGCCCAGAATTGCTGTTTTTTTGCCTATTTCAGAGTTTCGCAGAATAAGAATATCAAACGGAGTCCAAACGGAATGAAACCTTCGGGAACGTGATTTTCAGAACGAATATGATCCAGGAGACTTGGACCCTACGTCAAGAAATAAAGGAGGAGGTCACGAGGTAGGGGGCGCGCCTACCCCCCAGGGCGTGCCCTCCACCCTCGTGGGCCCCCTGTTGCTCCACCGACGTACTCCTTCCTCCTATATATACCTACGTACCCCCAAACGATCAGATACGGAGCCAAAAACCTAATTCCACCGCCGCAACCTTCTGTACCCATGACATCCCATCTTGGGGCCTGTTCCGGAGCTCCGCCGGAGGGGGCATCGATCACGGAGGGCTTCTACATCAACACCATAGCCCCTCTGATGAAGTGTGAGTAATTTACCTCAGACCTTCGGGTCCATAGTTATTAGCTAGATGGCTCCTTCTCTCTTTTTGGATCTCAATACAATGTTCTCCCCCTCTCTCGTGGAGATCTATTCGATGTAATCTTCTTTTGCGGTGTGTTCGTTGAGACCGATGAATTGTGGGTTTATGATCAAGTTTATCTATGAACAATATTTGAATCTTCTGAATTCTTCTATGTATGATTGGTTATCTTCGCAAGTCTCTTTGAATTATCAGTTTGGTTTGGCCTGCTAGATTGATCTTTCTTGCAATGGGAGAAGTGCTTAGCTTTGGGTTCAATCTTGCGGTGTCCTTTCCCAGTGACAGTAGGGGCAGCAAGGCACGTATTGTATTGTTGCCATCGAGGATAACAAGATGGGGTTTTTTTATCATATTGCATGAATTTATCCCTCTACATCATGTCATCTTTCTTAAGGCGTTACTCTGTTCTTATGAACTTAATACTCTAGATGCATGCTGGATAGCGGTCGATGTGTAGAGTAATAGTAGTAGATGCAGGCAGGAGTCGGTCTACTTGTCTCGGACGTGATGCCTATATACATGATCATACCTAGATATTCTCATAACTATGCTCAATTCTGTCAATTGCTCAACAGTAATTTGTTCACCCATCGTAAAATACTTATGCTCTTGAGAGAAGCCACTAGTGAAACCTATGGCCCCCGGGTCTATCTTCATCATATTAATCTTCCAACACTTAGTTATTTCCTTTGCTTTTTACTTTGCTTTTATTTTACTTTGCATCTTTATCACAAAAATACCAAAAATATTATCGTATCATATCTATCAGATCTCACTCTCGTAAGTGACCGTGAAGGGATTGACAACCCCTTATCGCGTTGGTTGCGAGGATTTATTTGTTTTGTGTAGGTGCGAGGGACTCGCGCGTAGCCTCCTACTGGATTGATACCCTGGTTCTCAAAAACTGAGGGAAATACTTACGCTACTTTGCTGCATCACCCTTTCCTCTTCATGGGAAAACCAACGCAGTGCTCAAGAGGTAGCAAGAAGGATTTCTGGCGCCGTTGCCGGGGAGGTCTACGCAAAAGTCAATATACCAAGTACCCATCACAAACCCTTATCTCCCGCATTACATTATTTGCCATTTGCCTCTCGTTTTCCTCTCCCCCACTTCACCTTTGCCTTTTCTTCGCCCTCCTTCCGTTCGATCTTGTGTTACCATGTGCCTTCTTTTTGCTTGCATCTTTGCTTGCTAAAAGTTTATGGATCCTCATCTGCTTGCTAACCTTTTTAAGAGATCCTATTATGATGAACCAATTGCTAGTGAGTTTTGTGCACTAGATTATCTTATGAAGTTTTGCTTGAAATTTGTGATGAAGTACTTTATGAAGAGATTCACGATAGCTCCTTGAATAAAAAGCATGATTGCAATTATTTTACTATAAATTCTCTTGATGTCAATCGTGCTAATAATATGCAAAACCCTAAGCTTGGAGATGCTAGTTTTGCTATGTCTACTACTTGTTGCAATGATCATGATTGGGGTGATTCTTCTTATGATCTTGAAAATTTATTTAAGCCCCATGAATATGAGATTGATAATAGTGTTTGCAATAATATTGAAAGTGGGTTTGAAAGAGTGTCAACTTTAGATCCCACATATTTGGATTTTGATCAATCTTATGAATTTTTTGATAAAAGTTGGCTTGGGGAGGTCATGACTTTAGTTAATGTTAATCCCACTATTTTGGAAGAGTGTCAACTTTGCATACATGTGGATCGTGTTGAGAATATGTTATGTGATATCTATTTAGTTGAATTTGCTTATGATCCTACATGTAATTATTATGAGAGAGGAAAATATGGTTCTAGGAATTTTCATGTTACTGAATTACCTCTCTTCATGTTGAGATTGCTATCGTCTTGTTCCTTGCATATGCTAGTTTTTGCTTGCCTTGATAATGTGTTTGCCTATAAGATGCCTATGCATAGGAAGCATGTTAGACTTAGATGTGTTTTTCACATGTTTCATGATGCTCTCTTTGTGTTTCAATTATTATCTTTCGTGTGAGCATCATTGAAATCTCAATGCCTAGCTAGGGGCGTTAAACGATAGCGCTTGTTGGGAGGCAACCCAATTTTATTTTTTGTTTTTTGCTTTTTGCTTCTGTTTAGGAATAAATGTTTGATCTAGCCTCTGGTTAGATTTGTTTTTATGTTTTAATTAGTGTTTGTGCCAAGTTAAACCTATAGGATCTTCTTGGATGATAGTTATTTGATCTTGCTGTAATTTCCAGAAACTTTCTGTTCACGAAAATAATTGTTAAAAATCACCAGAACGTGGTAAAATACTGATTCTAATTGCTGCTGATCAATAAACAAATTGTCTAGGTCATCCTATTTTTGCTGATTTTTTGGAGCTCCAGAAGTTTGCGTTAGTTACAGATTACTACAGACTGTTCTGTTTTTGACAGATTCTGTTTTTCGTGTGTTGTTTGCTTATTTTGATGAATCTATGGCTAGTAAAATAGTTTATAAACCATAGAGAAGTTGGAATACAGTAGGTTTAACACCAATATAAATAAAGAATGAGTTCATTACAGTACCTTGAAGTGGCCTTTTGTTTTCTTTCGCTAACGGAGCTCCCGAGATTTTCTATTGAGTTTTGTGTTGTGAAGTTTTCATGTTTTGGGTGAAAGATTTGATGGATTATGGAACAAGGAGTGGCAAGAGCCTAAGATTGGGGATGCCCATGGCACCCCCAATATAATCTAAGGACATCATAAAGCCAAAGCTTGGGGATGCCCCGGAAGGCATCCCCTCTTTCGTCTACTTCCATCGGTAACTTTACTTGGAGCTATATTTTTATTCACCACATGATATGTGTGTTGCTTGGAGCGTCTTGTATGATATGAGTCTTTGATTTTTAGTTTACCACAATCATCCTTGCTGTACACACCTTTTGAGAGAGCCATACATGATTTGGAATTTGTTAGAATACTCTATGTGGTTCGCTTATATCTTTTGAGTTATATAGTTTTGCTTTAGTACTTCACTTATATCTTTTAGAGCACGGTGGTGGATTTGTTTTATAGAAACTATTGATCATCGATCGGTCTCCTCGTGAGAATCTTATGTTGTAATTTTCTTCCTAGCACCTACCTGCGGAGTGCCCAACCCACTAGACATGCCTAGGCCACCCAGAACACATGGCAACGCCACGGTCACGCGGTGACCACGCGGCGGGCATGCGAGTTTACGCGCTCTAGAGTTGGGGCCCTCGGCCACCGCCCAAACCTCGATGTATCACCACCAAACCATGTATTTATAATTAAATAGGTACTTATGTAACTATAAATGATTTTTGGAAAAAAATAAATAGCAAACTATGAGGCAACTGCAGTTCAAATTTGACCCGCTTCCAACTGAATCGGCGGAAATTTGTCTTTTTCATGAGAGGTGGATCAAAACTTTTGACACCCAACCATTTTGTCAATTGTGCATTAAATATGTCCTAGTATTTTAGAAAATTGATTTGGTCCAAATTTGCAACAATTATTTGGGAGGTCCTTCACAAAAAAACCTCCTTTTGGGCACTCGAAAAATGGAAAATGGTTTTTTCGTCCAAAGAAAATGAAAACTTCCTTAGGCAACATTGTTTGCCATTCCAATATGCACCCTTGTGCATAAAATGAGATCATTTGAACAAAGTATGCCATGAATGTGGCCATAAGATTGATCATTTGGCTTGAAAGCCATTGATCTCCACACGTGATAGCTCGTTTCTGAGAACACTTTTTAAAAAAATTGCCGTATTACAATTTTGTTATTTTTCCTGGGAACTTGGACACATATAATGACACAATGCGAAGGTTTCCCAATTTTTTGATTTTTTATGAATTTTTTATGCCCGTTTCAAAATGCGGTCAAAACGGCGGGAATACCGTTCCTAGCTAGTGGTTGAATCTTGGAA
Organism: Aegilops tauschii subsp. strangulata; assembly: GCF_002575655.3. Classification (NCBI taxonomy): domain Eukaryota; kingdom Viridiplantae; phylum Streptophyta; class Magnoliopsida; order Poales; family Poaceae; genus Aegilops; species Aegilops tauschii. The sequence goes on along the minus strand of NC_053037.3, from coordinate 219,227,422 downwards.
TTTTTTGGTGTTTCTCTGATTAAATGGATACTTATGTACCTAGAAATGATTTTTGGAAAAAATAAAGAGCAAACTACAAGGCAGCTACAGTTCAAATTTGACCCGCTTCCAACTAAATCGGTGGAAATTTGTCTTCTTCACGAGAGGTGGATCAAAACTTTTTACACCCAACCATTTTGTCAATTGTGCCTTAAATATGTCCTAGTATTTTATAAAAATGACTTGGTCCAATTTTGCAACAATTATTTGGGAGGTCCTTCACAAAAAAAACCCTTTTGGGCACTCGAAAAATGGAAAATGGTTTTTTCGTCCAAAGAAAATGAAAACTTCCTTAGGCAACATTGTTCGCCATTCTAATATGCAGCCTTGTGCACAATATGAGATCATTTGAACAAACTATGCCATGAATGTGGCCATAAGATTGATCATTTGGCTTGGAAGCCATTGATCTCCACACGTGATAGCTCGTTTCTGAGAACACTTTTTTAAAATAATTGTTGTATTACAAGTTTGTTATTTTTCCTGGGAAGTTGGACACATATAATGACACAATGCGAAGGTTTCCCATTTTTTTGATTTTTTTGAATTTTTTATGCCCATTTCAAAATGCGGTCAAAACGGCGGGAATGATCGTTCCTAGCTAGTGGTTGCATCTTGGAATTTTTTTGGTGCTTCTCTGATTAAATAGATACTTATGTACCTAGAAATGATTTTTGGAAAAAATAAAGAGCAAACTACAAGGCAGCTACAGTTCAAATTTGACCCGCTTCCTACTGAATCGGCGGAAATTTGTCTTTTTCACCAGAGATGAACCAAAGCTTTTGATACCCAACCATTTGGTCAATTGTGCATTAAATATGGCCTAGTATTTTAGAAAATTGATTTGGTCCAATTTTGCAACAAATATATGGTAGGTCCTTCACAAAAAAAACTCATTTCGGGCACTCGAAAAATGGAAAATGAATTTTCCGTGCAAAGAAAAATGAAAACTCCCTTAGGCAACATTGTTTGAAATTCCAAGATGCACCCTTGTGCACAATATGAGATCATTTGAACAAACTATGCCATGAATGTGGCCATAAGATTGATCATTTGACTTGAAAGCCATGAATCTTCACGCATGATAGCTCGTTTCTAAGAACACTTTTTTAAAATAATTGTCGTATTACAAGTTTATTATTTTTTCTGGAAACTTGGTCACATATAATGACACAATGCGAAGGTTTTCAATTTTTTGATTTTTTTTTAAAAAATTATGCCCGTTTCAAAATGCGGTCAAAACGACGGGCTTGACCGTTCTTAGCTAGTGGTTGAATCTTGGAAAACTTTTGATGTTTCCCTGATTAAATAGATACTTATGTACCTAGAAATGATTTTTGAAGAAAAAAAATAGCAAAATACAAGGCAGCTACAGTTCAAATTTGACCCACTTCCTAATGAATCGGCGGAAATTTGTCTTTTTCACCAGAGATGGACCAAAGCTTTTGATACTCAACCATTTTGTCAATTGTGCATTAAATATGGCCTAGTATTTTAGAAAATTTATTTGGTCCAATTTTGCAACAAATATATGGTAGGTCCTTCACAAAAAAACTCATTTCGGGCACTCAGAAATGGAAAATGAATTTTCCGTGCAAAGAAAATGAAAACTCCCTTAGGAAACATTGTTTGAAATTCCAAGATGCACCCTTGTGCACAATATGAGATCATTTGAACAAACTATGCCATGAATGTGGCCATAAGATTGATCATTTGACTTGAAAGCCATGAATCTTCACGCATGATAGCTCGTTTCTAAGAACACTTTTTTTAAAATAATTGCCGTATTACAAGTTTATTATTTTTTCTGGAAACTTGGTCACATATAATGACACAATGCGAAGGTTTTCCAATTTTTTGATTTTTTTAAAAAAAATTATGCCCGTTTCAAAATGCGGTCAAAACGACGGGCTTGACCGTTCCTAGCTAGTGGTTGAATCTTGGAAAACTTTTGATGTTTCTCTGATTAAATAGATACTTATGTACCCAGAACTGATTTTTGGAAAAAATAAATAGCAAAATACAAGGCATCTACAGTTCAAATTTGACCCGCTTCCTACTAAATCGACGGAAATTTGTCTTTTTCACCAGAGATGGACCAAAGCTTTTGATACCCAACCATTTTGTCAATTATGCATTAAATATGGCCTAGTATTTTATAAAATTGATTTGGTCCATTTTTGCAACAATTATTTGGTAGTTCCTTCACAAAAAACATCATTTCGGGCACTCGGAAAATGGAAAATGAATTTTCCGTGAAAAGAAAATGAAAACTCCCTTAGGCAACATTGTTTGGAATTCCAAGATGCACCCTTGTGCACAATATGAGATCATTTGAACAAACTATGCCATGAATGTGGCCATAAGATTGATCATTTGGCTTGAAAGCCGTGAATCTTTACGCATGATAGCTCGTTTCTGAGAACACTTTTTTAAAATAATTGCCGTATTACAAGTTTATTATTTTTTCTGCAAACTTGGTCACATATAATGACACAATGCGAAGGTTTTCCAATTTTTTGATTTTTTTAAAAAAATTTATGCTCGTTTCAAAATGCGGTCAAAACGACGGGCTTGACCGTTCCTAGCTAGTGGTTGAACCTTGGAAATTTTTTGATGTTTCTCTGATTAAATAGATACTTATGTACCTAGAAATGATTTTTGGAAAAAATAAATAGCAAACTACAAGGCAGCTACAGTTCAAATTTGACCCGCTTCCTACTCAATCGGCGGAAATTTGTCTTTTTCACCAGAGATGGACCAAAGCTTTTGATACCCAACCATTTTGTCAATTGTGCATTAAATATGGCCTAGTATTTTATAAAATTGATTTGGTCCATTTTTGCAACAATTATTTGGTAGTTCCTTCACAAAAAAACCTCATTTCGGGCACTCGGAAAATGGAAAATGAATTTTCCGTGCAAAGAAAATGAAAACTCCCTTAGGCAACATTGTTTGGAATTTCAAGATGCACCCCTGTGCACAATATGAGATCATTTGAACAAACTATGCCATGAATGTGGCCATAAGATTGATCATTTGGCTTGAAAGCCGTGAATCTTTACGCATGATAGCTCGTTTCTGAGAACATTTTTTTAAAATAATTGCCGTATTACAAGTTTATTATTTTTTCTGCAAACTTGGTCACATATAATGACACAATGAGAAGGTTTTCCAATTTTTTGATTTTTTTGAATTTTTTATGCCCGTTTCAAAATGTGGTCAAAACGGCAGGCATGACCGTTCCTAGCTAGTGGTTGAATCTTGGAAAACTTTTGATGTTTCTCTGATTAAATAGATACTTATGTACCTAGAAATGATTTTTGGAAAAAATAAATAGCAAAATACAAGGCAGCTACAGTTCAAATTTGACCCGCTTCCTACTGAATCGGCGGAAATTTGTCTTTTTCACCAGAGATGGACCAAAGCTTTTGACACCCAACCATTTTGTCAATTGTGCATTAAATATGGCCTAGTATTTTAGAAAATTGATTTGGTCCAATTTTGCAACAAATATATGGTTGGTCCTTCACAAAGAAAACTCATTTCGGGCACTCGGAAATTGGAAAAATGATTTAAAAGGTCTCATTTCTCATAACTCTTTAAAAATATTTGTCTTATTTCAATTTGTGATTATTCCTGAAAACTGAAGTCAAATTTGCTAACACGATGAGAAGTTTTTTTTCAATTTTTCAGGTCATAATAAAATAGTTAACATGAGCATCTTAATTTTAGTCGATTACGACCAATTGAAATGGTCAAAATATCATACCTGTATACTGCGTTCTGATTGGTCCAGGGGCCTCTCACGCGGATCATGGATAAATCACTGTCGGATGCTCCTGGATCCAACGGCCCGCACGTCGCCCGTCTCACCCACGTCCCGCACTCCTCCTCTCGCACCCTTCTCTCCCACGCACTGACGCCCCTCTCTCCTCTCCCTCACTCTGATCTGATCTGAATCCACCGTCGCCCACCCCCACCGCCACCCACCGTCGCCCACCCCCACCGCCACCCACCGTCGCCCACCCCCTCCGCCGACGACCCTCACCATCGAGCCCACGCCCAGATCCGCGCTCTCTAGTACTCGCCCGCAACCCTCACCCGTGGCTAGGGTTTCGGCCGCCACCCCTAAATTCGTCGGGATCTGCCACATCCAGCGACAGCGAGGCCAGAGGTGGCCGGATCTGGCACCGGCAAGCCCCTCCCCTCCTTATTCGCGCACTATCTCCTCCTCACCTCACCTTGTCTTGTGTTCCCTTTCGGCAGGTGGATGGGATGACGACGATGGCAGGAGGGGCGAACCTCCATGGGACGGGTCGCCACCAAGGAGATGGAGCTCTTTCTCCCCTACCACGCAACCTCCCTCCCAGCGCCAATAGAGCGCCGGCTACCATGACGCGACAGCGCTGTCGCAAGCCTCGCGGGGCTGTGCATCTCGTCGTCTGCCACGCCCTACCAGGAGCTACATCACCCACACGTCTCCTCTGAAGAAGGGGACGATGGCTTGTGCGTCGGCGTGGTTGGCTCCAGCTCCCCGCCGACCTATGACTCCACATGCGTCGCCGTCTTCGACCACAGGTCCATGTCCTCGATCTGCTTCCTTTGCTTCCCGTAGGTTTCCGCGTAGATCTGGCCGTTTGATTTGATGCGGATGCGAATTTGGTTCTCCATCGCTGTAGGTTTCATGTGCGTACTCGCGTTCGAATTAGCATTGAATCCCTCAGTTTATGCAGTTTCGTTGTGGTTGATTGACACCCCTGTGAAGACAAAATTCAGGACCAACTGTTAGCTTTTTGTGAAGAAAAAACTGTTGGTAAAAAAATCGTAGAACCCCCCAATAGCCTCGCTCTGCTGTACATTATATTACTTGGGTTACTGCAACCCTGCCTCCCTGCTACTGTGTTAGTCTGCAACGCATACCAAGTTGATTTCAATGCATTTTTTCCATAATTAGACTTATGAAGCTCAAACTGACCATATCAGCACTAGTCTCACATTTAGATTTAAAATGTTGACTGGAAATGTGTGTAGTCGGTATTTGTCTTGTAGCATGGTCATATTCAGAGACTCAACTCGTTTCTTCTTTTGTTCCTACAAGACAATTCAACTTAACTTTAAAAAGTAACAGTAAATTTGGATACTGCCAGACACAAGAGAAGACTGTTACAATGATAGTATGTGCTACATTTGATCCCAGGTTGTATAACATATCTGTTACTGCAGGTCACCCATCCTTGAGGAGCAGAAGGAGGGACGCATCTAATTGACGATCAAGGGCCTGCTCTGCTCCTCTTCTTCCTTGACCATCGGTACCACCATGTTCCCGGGCTTCCAAGGTGCGCCAGCACACCGCCGCCATGCCTCCTCTGCTCTCCGGGCTCGGACCAATCGCTCGCCCCTTCAGGTATGCACGTCTCCTGCTATTATCTCAACCCTGTGAGTGCCAACTTGCCTCTTGCCTCTTGCCTGCCAAGAGTGTTGACTGAATTGCTTCTGATACATGTATGTGTGTGTTTGTGTGCAGCCCAAGCCTTATGTGCACTTACTGGTTTACTAGTCCTGATTATGTGCACTTCCTGGTTAAAAATCTGCACTTATAATAGTCCAGGTTATGTGCACTTACTGGTTTAACCTCCTGTTAAAAATCTGATGCTATAATAGTCCAAATGTTAAAAATCGGATGCTATAATAGTCCAGGTTATGTGCACTTACTGGTTTAACCTCCTGTTAAAAATCTGATGCTATAATAGTCCAAATGTTAAAAATCGGATGCTATAATAGTCCAGGTTATGTGCACTTACTGGTTAAAAATCTGCACTTATAGTTATGCTATTGCACTGTATACATGTGTAGTCAGTAACTAGTGCTACTACTTGAACTCAAAATTTCTTTTACAAAGACTAAAAAAGACGAGCATTTCTCTAGCCAATGTCTGCAGTAGTTGCTGTTGTGTAGTCATCGGCTGGACCTATGCATCTCATCAAAATTTGCAATGATGTTTGTTTCCTAAGAAACTAGCGAATTATAGAGGCCTGAGATTCTTCTGTTGTTGTACTTGTACATGTAGCAGTGTTCTTGGCACTGTGACCTAAAGCAATCAGTCGGCCAATTGCAGTCTTGGCATGCTCTGTTGCTCTCCTAGTTGTTAACCTATGTGTAGTACGTAGGAATAGAGGTATGCTAAATCTGGCATTTTCAAGTATGTTGTGTTGCTGTGACTCCTCTCAGTTTAATAAGTCTGGCATAAGATGTATTTATTTAGACGAAGTATCCGCTTTCCCTGACATAATGATTTTTAGCTACTGCAGCATTTCTTGAAATGATTTTTATTCTAAGCATTTTTGTCAGTCAATAAGCTAGTTCCTGAATCAAATTTGTTAATGAAATGTTTCTGTAGCATGCTATAGTTAATTACTCCCTCCGTTCCTAAATACTTGTCTTTCTAGGCATTTCAACAAGTGACTACATACGGAGCAAACTGAGTGAATCTACACTCTAAAATATGTCTACATACATCCGTATGTGGTAGTCATTTGAAATGTCTAGAAAGACAAATATTTAGGAACGGAGGGAGTAGTTGGCAAGTGTGATGTCCATTCGCTGGATTCCATCGCCTGATTCCAGACGCCTCCTCTGTTTTTTGCAGGTCCGGCAGCACCGCCGCGTCGACGACGAAGGTGGTGACTGCGGCGGCGAGCGGCGCGAGTTGGTGGCTATGGGACTCGGCGGCACGGCTCTCGTCAGCGGTGACAGAGGCGGTTCTTAGGCGAGCCGAGCGTGCCTCCTCCCCGTCCCCAAAATCGCGTCCCTTTAACGCGTTCCATTTCGAACAGCCGGCGCATCAGCGTTGTCGGTCTGTTGCCTGATTCCGACTAATCCAGCTTCTTTTGGTCTAGCTGGGCATTATTTTGAGTTCATATATGTGCTTGTCACTCCATATGTTATAGTGATTCCCTCTGTTTCCTTACATGTTCTTGTAGTTTGGTTGCTTTCCTGTTCATGCATGTTTGTACAGCTATATATAGTTTTGCTGTGAATCTGTCGTGCATGTATTGAAATGCAGGAAATTTTGAATACATGTTCACTCTCAGCTGGGATATTGAATTGTACATAGTTATGTGATTTATTCATGTCTGCTTCTTATCTTATTAAGTGATTATCTTTATGTCCTTGCTACCAGTAGGATGGTCAATAGCTTGTTTTGTAGTTCTCTACTTTATGCAAATAGCTTCATGTAGCATTGTTCTACTATCTGTGTGATGCGGAACAATATGCTCTTAATCTGTTACTATATTCTCACCAAATGCATAGTTTTTTTTAGACCTACTGTTAAACAAAATATTAACTTGTATCATTTTTTCTTAACAATAAGCATATAATTCCTGACTCTTATGTTATATGATCAGCTTACTCCTGCTTCAACAACTGTACTAATTCCTGACTGTTGTATGTAAGGAGTAAAATAGTTTACTTGAGTGATATCCACTGGTTCACTATCTTAAAGCACCTTTTTAGCATTGTGGGCTGCTAATAGTATTTTAGACTTACCATATCCTCTCTTGAGCAATGGCAGGAGCGCATGATAGACTACTAAATGGACAAGTATCTGCAACGTTCAGCGTCGAAGATGATGCTTACCAGATGTTCTACTACAGCCCCATCCATATCATCGACATGAAGTTAGGTATCTACTCATCCTAAAATTGATGGCCTGAAGCTTGATGCATGTATAATGTGACACGCATTAGGATATCTGAATAATTTTGACATGTTTGCTCTGTTATCTAGCAGCAGGTTGATACTTGTCATTTGCCCTTTCCAAATATATCTCAGTTTTGTTGTTATGAGAATGTTATATGCATGGTTTCTTATTAGATCTCAAATTCTGCAGCTATGTTTGATTGTTAGGAGAATGTTATATGCAGGGCTACACTTGATTATGTTCCCTAACTTTTCTGATTTATAATCCGCAGATTTTGGCCTTCATTCGTCAAAAGTTGGTGTACAAGGAACTCCAGGTGAAGAATCTTTAAGTAAATAATTTATATAGATCAGGATCTTATGTTGTCGAGGTGGCTGCTGTTGTGACCAAAGATCAGCCTGGAGATGTGCATCATAGTTTTAGTTGATGTTGCCACTATGTTTTGGTGCATGTGTATTTGATTGTATGTACACTTGATGGACCGTGTAGTCGTGTACGTGCTGTTTGAGTTTCATTTAGTGATTTCTGGATTTGATCATTTAATTCAGAAAATTATATATTGTTTGCTGTTGAAATGTGTAAAATTGAAATCTGTGATTGAAAAAGATTGAATGTTCTATTGGATCGAATAATATTTGGGCTCTAAAAAGGCAATGGCCCAAACAATAGTGCAAGGAATATTGTGCAATGATGCTAATATGATACAAAAAGGCTTAATGAAATGGACTGCGAAATAGATGAGGCCTTGAAATAAAAAGGCTAAATTACTGGGCCAGGCCCATGTAGCTAGCGAAAATTAACAGAAAAAATGTAAAAAATGGCTGAATTAATGGGCTCGGCCCATATAAACATCCAATTGGACCGGGCTGATTCTAATTTTTGACCTTTTCAATTGGTCGCAATTTTCCCACATCAGATTGCCACGTCGGATCCGACGTGGCCTGGGCAGAGAGCTAGCGACCAAAACAGAAGGTCATGAAATCAACGACCTTTTGTTTTGGTCGTGGAATTCCACGACCTTCTCATAGAGAAAGTCGTTAATTTCAGTTTACGACTGCCAGCTTTTGACCATCTGTTTTTGGTCAAAAAACGGTCGCAAATGAAAATCAATGACCTTTCAGGGACCAATAGTGAGGGTCACAAGTTGACATATTTCTTGTAGTGTCCGGCGGCGGATGAAATCAGCCCCAATCATTTCGAGAGTGAGCCCGGCCGTGGTGAGGCAATGGATCCTGGTGGTGGTGGCCGAGAGCTTCTTGTCGTTGGCGTCGAGGTCGCTCTAGTCCTTGCGATGGACCGGCGGACCCGGCAGAACTCCCGTGGGTCCTTCTCCTCGATCCATCACCACCGGCTCCGCCACTCCTCCCACCTCTCCTTCTGGGCACCCTCCGGGTACGTGCCCTTCTCCTGAGACCTCGGGATCCAGGTGATGCAGCCAGAGATGGCGCCCCTGGCTGGATGCGAGGGTAGAAGTTGTGTCGGAAGAGCGTCGTGCTGGGGAGCACTCCGGTGAAGCCCTCGCAGAGATGGGCGAAGAAGGCCATGCACGCCATGGCAGTTGGCGTGAGATCCAGAAGGTGGAAGCCGTAGGTGTGCATGATGTCGTTGAAGAAATCAGAGAAAGGGGGCAGAGCCCGCAAGAGAAGTAGTCGATGAAGAATAGGTACCGATTCAGTCCGGGCTTGGCGAAATCGGCAGGGATGATGCACGTGGCAGGGTGCCCCGTCGTCTCCCTCCCCCACAAGGGCCTGAAGTAATCCCTGAGGTGGACCGCATCGACCGTCGAAGGGAAGTAGGCGTGCTGCGTCCGGAGCGCCGCCAACTCGCTCTCCGCTGCCTCCCTCTCCCTGGCGTCTTTGGACGCTCCCTTCCCCCTGCCTGTCTTGGGCGCCATAGCGGCTCAGAGGGAATAAAGGTCAAGGGCAATGGGGGCGCGACGGCCGCGAGCAGAGGCAGGAGCTTGAAGAAGAGGGGAACGACGGTTCCGAGATTGGAAAAAGCACCAAGGGTAAATGAACAGTGCCCTTGCAGTTCTCCTTTTTTATGGGGAAGACGCGGGTCGCCTCTTTACCGTTCGCCACGATGTGAGGCAAGCGTGCAGCAAGCGCTGCACACACGACCCCCACATCACTCATTCAACGCGGATCGTGGGGAAGGGCAACTGGCGAAGGAATAACTGCGGATAAGACTCTGCCACACATGCCTGCGCATCATTCTGGGCCTGACCCAACAACGCTCTACGCTTATGTGTGGCCCAGGCCCGGGGGCTCCTATCAGTGTACAAAAGTAGGGGCCTTCTGTACCCCTTTACTTGTGCGCGGGCAGTTATAGCCACGCATGCGGCCATGCTTGGCGGGGCAGAGGAAACAAAGACACAAAATAACTAGAGCAGCGCCAAGCCAGAGGCGCGAGGAGCAAAGGGACAAGGTGGGCTTTCCCCGGCAAGAGCCTTGCCGAGGGCAGCTTATGTAGCCCCGGCGAGAGCCTTGACGGGGCAACTTGCCCAACACCAGTGAGGCTGCCACCCTTGAGCCTGAGAATTCCAACACCATCAACAACATTGGAACCAAGGCTCGGGAGGCGCCTGCATGGTGGCATGCAGATCTTTGTGGAGACCAAGAACATACAAGGACTAGATGAGAACCAGAAGACGGAAACCCCTGGCAAGATCCTTGCCGGGGACGCTCACAAGACCCCCGGCAAGGACCTTGCCGGGGACACCTGCGAGACCCCGGCAAGACCCTTGCCGGGGACATCCGCGGGGCCGCAGCCAGGCCCACACGTGCCAAGGCTCCACCGCCGTTCCAACACAGCAGTCGGCCGTCAACTAGGCAGGTACCTGCATGGCGACGTGCGGCTTCCAGGCCAACTCAGCAAGCACCTGCGTGGTGGCACGCAGATCTTCATGAAGACTCTGCCACCACACCAGCTCAGCAGCCAGCCAGCCAGCGTGGTGCTGCACGCCTCGTCTGCCTCGACGCCCGTCGGAGCGAGGCGAAGCGGCGACGAACGGGACAAGCTTCCTTGCCGTCCCAGATAAAGTGAGATGGCACGTCGGCAGCGCATTAAATGCGTTTTGTCCTACGGTGCCAAGGATAGACTTGTATACAATACATACTTTCCACCTCCTATGTGCCACCGCGGCGACCCTTTTGACTATAAAAGGAGGCCCGAGGCGTATTGAGGAAGGATTCAGACTTTTTGGACCCTGCACGCTTTGTAGCTAGTCCAAGAACACCAGATAAACACAAACCAGCAGGAGTAGGGTATTACGCATCGCTTGCGGCCCGAACCCGGATAAAAATTCCCCCGTGTCGATTTCCTAAACCCGCTCTTTCAACAGCCCCACACCCTGTCAACCGTAGTAGGGATTCCCCGTGATCCCATAGGTGTCGTTTCCCCGACACGTAGATCTCCTCGGCAACGGCGCTCGAAATTCTTCCTGCTACTTCTTGAGCTTGCATTGGGTTTTCCCTTGAAGAGGAAAGGGTGATGCAGCAGAGTAGAGATAAGTATTTCCCTTAGTTAAGAACCAAGGTATCAATCTTGTAGGATAAACGCGCAAGTTCCCAATAGATCCACGTGCACAAACAATCAAACACTTGCACCCAATGCGATAAAGGGGTTGTGAATCCCTTCATGATCACTTGCAAAGGTGAGATCTGATAGAGATAGATAGAACTAAACAAAAGATAATTTTTTTTTGGGTTTTTTGGTTTTATAGATCTGAAAATAAAAGATTGCAAAATAGAAGATCGGAAACTAATATGATGGAAAATAGACCCGTGCGACATAGGTTTCACTAGAGGCCTCTCTCAAGAAGGAAAATAATACGGTGGGTAAGCAAATTACTATCGAGCAATTGATAGTAAGGCGCAAAGTTATGATGATATCCAAGGCAATGATTATGCAATATAGGTATCATGTCCGTGTCAAGTAGACCGACTCCTGCCTGCATCTACAACTATTACTCCACACATCGACCGCTGTCCAGCATGCATCTAGAGTATTAAGTTCATAAATAATGGAGTAACGTCTTAAGTAAGATGACATGATGTAGAGGAATAAACTCAAGCAATATGATCAAAACCCCATCTTTTTATCCTCAATGGCAGCAATTCAATACGTGTCTCGCTACCCCTACTTTGTCACTGGGTGAAATCACGCAAGATTGAACCCAAAGCTAAGCACCTCTCCCGTTGCAAGAAAAACCAATCTAGGTGGCCAAACCAAACCGATAATTCGAAGATAAATACAAAGATATCAAACCATGCATATAATAATTCAGAAAATATTCAAATAATATTCATAGATAAGCTGATCATAAATCCACAATTCATCGGATCTCAACAAACACACCGGAAAAGAAGATTACATCGGATAGATCTTCAAGAACATCGAGGAGAACATGGTATTGAGAATCAAAAAGAGAGAAGAAGCCATCTAGCTACTAGCTATGGACCCGTTGGTGTGTCGCAAACTGCTCACGCTTAATCGGAAGGGCAATGGAGTTGATGTAGATGCCCTCCGTGATCGAATCCCCCTTCGGCAGGATGCCGGAAAAGGCCCCAAGATGGGATCTCACGGGAACAAAAGGTTGCGGCGGTGGAAAAGTGTTTTTGTGGATGCTTCTGGTGGTTCTGGAATATATGTAAATATATATACGAGGACGAGCTAGGTCAGGGGAGTCCCGAGGGGCCCACAAGGTAGGGGGCGCCCCCTAGGGTGCACCCTCCACCCTTGCCGCCGCCTTGTGGCTCTTCTGGCTTGGACTCCAAGTCCCCTGGGTGTCTTATGGTCCAAGAAAAATCATCATGAAGTTTTATTCCATTTGTACTCCGTTTAGTATTCCTTTTATGTGAATCTCAAAAACAAGGAAAAACAGAAACTGGCACTGGGCTCTAGGTTAACAGGTTAGTCCCAAAAATTATATAAAATAGAATATTAATGCATATAAAACATCCAAAACAGATAATATAATAGCATGGAAAAATAAAAAATTATAGATATGTTGGAGACGTATCATCCATATTACGGGAAAAAAATGATTCTCCCCCCTGACAGCTAGGACCCACCAGTTATATCTTCGCACGCAAGGCAGTGCCTCCTTATCCTCCCTGACAGCTGGGACCCACCCGGTTGAACCGTACGTAGGGTTGTCGTCTGGTCGTGAACGTGTACGTACATACTAGTCGATCGGTCTCTCTGCTGCGATGAACCATGGCCAAGCAAGCAGCGGCACGTGTAGTAGTAGAGCCCCTGACGTAGTAGTTCAATCAAAACTGTGTACATGCACGTACAGCCAGAAGACAAAAAATACGGCCACGTATGTACATATGGGCGGGGTCTCGAACACGTACTCGCGCAAATGTACGGCCAGGGCTCACGTACATGGAGAGGCAACGGACGGTAGCAACGGCATCCTATTCATCGGAAGCCAACCGGCTGGGTCAGAACGGAGAAACTGCATCATGTTCATCGGGAGGCAACAGAATGCGTTGTGTTCATTAGGAGCCAACTGGCTTGGATGGAACAGCCAAAAAGGGGTCTGGCATACCGCGGAACGGAGCAAACGGTCTTCTCTTCAAGTGCCTACGGTCGAAACGGGGTGATGTTGATCGGGAGGGGTGTGGCGTACCGCAAAACGGAGGAAACGGACTTCTGTTGGGGTGCCTATGGTCGAAACGGGGTCCTGTTCATCAGGAGGGGTGTGGCATACCATAAAATGGGACTCCACGGGGTACTATTCATTCACCGTCTACTGCCTCGCTCCAGCCTCCATGGGCCACTGTTCATCCACCGTCGACTTCCTCCAGCCTCCAGCTACTACTGCTCATCCACCGTCGACTTCCTCCAGACTCCACGTGCTACTGTTCAACCACCGTCGACTTCCTCCAGCCTCCACCAGCTACTGTTCATCCACGGGCTACCGTTCATCCAGCCTCCATCGGCCACTGTTCAGCCAGCCCTCCACGGGCTCCTGTTCATCCAGCCTCCACCGGCTAATGTTCAACCAGCCCTCGACGGGGTCCTATTTATCCACCCCCAACCGGCTCGGGTGTGTGGCGGCCTCCTCGATCGGGGTCATGTTCATCCAGCGGCAACGGCCTACTACTACCATGGGGTCCTATTCATCCAGCCCCCACCGGGAATTGTTCATCCAACCCCCAACAACGGTCACTATTCATCAAGAGGCAGCTGGTTCGATCGGCTTCAGTTAGCAGCAGTAGCGAAGGAATCGCTCGGGTTCAGTTACCAGCCAAGGGAGCGATCGCTGGGTTCAGTAACATAACTAGTGCAATCGCTCGGGTTCAGTAACTGAACGCCTCGCTCGGTATTAGTTAAAGCCCAACGCCTCGCACACACGCGCGTACGTGTATGAGAGAAATGCCCAAACCTCCGTGCATCGCTCGGCCCCGACCACCTACCGTAACCAGGAACTCCCCGATATTTTCGTCGCCCTCGCTTCTACCATGATTTTTTCTGTCATGGACGGCTCAAACAATGTCATGCAGGTGCATCCCCGGCCCGCCCAGGACAAAAAGCCCATTTTCTGTCTTGAGTTTTTGTCATAGAAGTAGGAGCCCACCACATCTATGATGATGCATGGTTTTGTCACAATTATCGTCGTAGAAGTGTCATAAGCATGACAGGAAAAAATTCGTTCGGCCCATAATGTCACGGATGTGTCTTTTTTGTAGTGGTCGCACGCATCGGGCCGGATGTCCGGGGCCTGGGCGGGATGTCCGGGACCTGTAGCTTTGGCTGTTGGGCTGTGGTGGCTAATATTCCAGGGGCGGGATATCCGGGTCTTGGGGCCGGATGGCCGCGTCTTGGGGACTTCTTCGGTTCCTTTCGTTAGTCTTCTTGATCCATGAACTTGGGGACTTGTCCGTCCTCATGTACATCTCCGGGAGGGTCCTCTTGATACCTGATCATGCATAACATTCCGTACTTAGGTAGTAGCCATGTCTGAAGCGGGTCATATGGAATATCACTAAGGAGAGATGTCACCTCGGTTTCGAGAGCTCTAGCTCATGCTTGTGTCATTGGTCCTCTTGGCACTTGGTGAGACGATGGTAGGTCCATGGGGATGACCATAGGATGCTCCACGTCAGGAAGGGTCTCAGACTCTTACAGATGGCGAAAAATGTAGACATGCTGCATGAGTGCATCGGCAACAGAAGTAGAACGCGTTGGGCGTTGACTGCAAAACAGGAGAAAATCGTCACCCCGAGGCAGCTGGACGTAGCTGCGGTTGTGGCCGCCGAAGGCACTGGCATAGCAATCGAGCTGCATGGCCCCATGGGATGGTGAACCATGGATGCTCGGCCTGGTACGAAGGTGTGTGTAGCCGCATGTGTGTGTGCGTGCGGGGGCGAGAGGCGTTGTTACGTCTCCAACGTATCTATAATTTTTTTATTGTTTCATGCTATTATATTATCAATCTTATATGCTTTATATGCAATTTTATATCATTTTTGGTGACAAATCTATTAACCTAGTGCCTAGTGCTAGTTCATGTTTATTGCATGTTTTTTTGTTTTAAAGAAAATCAATACCAAACGAAGTCCAAACACGATGAAACTTTACGGTGATTTTTTCTAGACCAAAAGGGACCCTACAAGGTTTGAGAGGAGGTCAGGAGATCTACGGGAGGGCCACAAGCTCACAACGGCGCATCCCATGGGGGGTGCCACCTAAGCTTATGGGACCCACGCAACTCCGTTTAACCTAATTCCACTTCTATAAATTCCCATAAATCCCCGAACCAACAGAGAGCCCCCGAAACAATTCTTCTGCCACTGCTTCAGTTCTTCCACGATCCCGTATGGAGGCCTTTCCGGTGCTCTGCCAAAGGGGGAATCGATTAGAAGGGCTTCTACATCATCCTTGCTACACGATTAATGATGTGTGAGTAGTTTACCATAGACCTACGGGTCCATATTGATTAGCTAGATGGCTTGTTCTCTCACTTTTGTGGGTGTTTGTTGGGATCCGATGAATTGTGTGTTTATGATTGGAATATTCATTGAAAGTAATTGAATCTTTTCTGAACTTTACTATGCATGATTATTATAGCTTTGTATTTCTCTCCAATCTATCTATTTGGTTTGGCCAACTAGATTGATTTATCTTCGGTGGGAGAGGTGCTTTGTAGTGGGTTCAATCTTGCGGTGTCCTCACCCAGTGACACCGGGGGTAGCGAGGCACGTATTATATTGTTGACAGTAAGGGGAAAACAAACGGGTGTAATCATATTGCTTGGTTTTATTCTGTCTACATTATGTCATCTTGCTTAAATCGTTGCTCTGTTTGTCATGAACTTAATACCCTAGATGCACGAAGGAGTTGATCAATGGGTGGAGTAATAGTAGTAGATGCTGGCAGGAGTCAGTCTACTTGTCACAGACATAATGCCTATATACATGATCATTGCCATGAATATCGTCATAACTATGCGCTTTTCTACCAATTGCCCAACAGTAATTTGTCTCCCCACGGTATGCTATTATTATGAGAGAGAAGTCTCCAGTGAAAACTATGGCCCCTGGGTCTACTTTAATCCTATTACGAAAACCAAAAATACCTTGCTGCAATTTTACTCTTTCTATTTTACTTTGCAATTAATCTATCTACTAACATCAGATTTAATCCTTGCAATTAATGAATACAAGGGCATTGACAACCTTCTTTCCCGCATTGGGTGCAAGTATTTGCTCTTGTGTCTGTAGGTACTGTTGATTGGGTGTTTGCGTTGTTCTTTATTAGTTCTATAACCTTGGTTCTCACTGAGGAAAATACTATCCTCTACTATATTGCTTCACCCTTCCTCTTCGGGGAAAATCCCAACACAACTCACAAGTAGCAGGAGTCGGCAGGCCAAGCTCCATGGAAGGTGGCTGATGCGGAGCATCCCAAGGTAATCTCCATGGACCTACCTACGTCTCCCACGACACCACTTGGACCAATGACAAGAGCACGAGCAAAGGCTATCGAAGATAAGGTGAAATGCTCCTTTCCGAACTACCACTTTCTATACATGAGACATGGCTGCTACCTCAAGCGGAAACACTATGTGTGATTAGGTACTTGGAGGAAACCCACGGAACATCTACATCCAACGGACAAGATGGCGAGGACACCAAGTGCAAAGGACAAGAAGAAGAGCTGCCACGGAAGCTACAGCCACCGGACGACCGGTCGGGACCGGACATCCGTCACCTCAAGCCAAACCTACCCAAGTCCCAACCAACACAAGCTACGGCGAGCGGATGTCCGGCCAGGACCAGACGACCGGCCACACCTCCCAGCAATCGGACGACCGACCAGGACAGGACATCCGGCGCCACCACACCCGAGCCAAAATTAGTGGAAGTCCGAAGTCACCGAACGTCCGGCGCCACCTTCACAGAATGGAAATAGCGGAAGTCCAGCGACCAACGGACGACCGGTCCCCAGCGGACGTCCGGTACCTGTCTGCGTACATTTACGGGCCCGAGGCCCATGTACCCCTTCACTTCGCCCCCATTTGCACTAAGACTATAAATAGACCTCCTCCTCCACCTAGTTAGGGTTAGCATTGTGATAGCTCATATGTGAGATAGAGCCTCGCTCATCCATCCGGATTTGCTCCTCCGAGACAGATCGCCGCCTCTTCGGAGAAGATCCACTTGGATTCAAGACCCCTAACGGGAAGACCTCAAGACCTCCTCATGGAGAAGAACCGGTTACCTATGTATCATCCTTTGTTGGATTCGGATCGTGTATCTCCTTGTGTTTCGAGAATCTAGCATATGTGTGACCTACTCTTGTTGGTTGAGTGATTTCTCTCTCGTGTTCTTCGTGTTCATCGTAGGATCCCCTCCAATCGTGAAAGATTAGGCCACTAGGGTTCTACCCTACATCATCTTGGTATCATGAGCCACGTTGATCACGGATTTGGAGCCCCTACACCTTGTTTTCTAGCTCGATTTTGTTGTGTTCTTCCCCAATTTCGAAAATCCCCACAAAAATAGCCGCAATTTTTTTTGCGATTTGTTGGTGTGATGAAGTTTTGTTGGATTTGATCCATGGATTTGCTTTGCCTCGAGTGGATCTAGCTTAACCCCTTCGTCTCCACCTTTTTCATCCACAAAATCGCTCGGATGACCAATTTTGCCTCTTCCACCTCGAACCCTAGTTGTTCATCCCGTGCCCGAAATCACCTAGGCACCGGACGTCTGCCAGCCACCGGACGTCCGACCACCGGTCGTCCGCCATACACCGGACGTCCGACGTTTCCTGACGAAACTGAATAAGTTCAGTTCAGCCACCACCACCTCTCCACCTCCACCTTCGCATACGCACTCCGATACACATTCCACCTCCGCATACACACTCCAATACTCCACCACTTTCCGCAACAACCACTGACTACTCCTTTCCAACTCCGACAAAATATTGACACGTTTTGGTCTTTGAGAAGTTGAGTGTGGTTTCTCCGTTTCCTTGGGTGTTTAGGCTAACTTGGAACAGAACAACTTCGACGACACCACCGCTCATCTTCGACACGGACGGTAAAATCAACGACACCATTGTATCTCCTACCTTGCATTGCATTGATAACCCCATAGCCTTACTTTTGCATCGGTTCCCCATCGAGACTAGCCTTTGAGTATTGCCGACAACGTGACTTGTGCACATTAGTGATCATACTTCCAATAGCATACATACCATACCATCGTGGTGCATATCTTGGTATCATCTCTTGTGTCAAAAGGTTATCATCGCATATACACAATTGCTATCTTGGTTCGTGAAGTTTTGCATAAGAAAAGAGCTCAAAAGAGAAAGAGCCAAACAAGCTTTTAAGCAAAAAAGGAATGATAAGCAAAGGGCTTATAAGCAAGAACCATAGCATCACACAACATTAAGATTGTCATACTCGATCTTCTTGGATCATATCATCGGAATACCATACATATAGCGTACTTGGGATAGAAGTCGTTGCATTTTTGCTTAGTAGGTTGTGCACAAGTTTCGTATCCGCCTATTGTGCAATCGTGCTAGCATCTCTCTAGAGTTGTGCAACAAGAGCATTTTCGTGGAATCCACATTTTGGCTCATTCCTTGGTTGCACGGCCCCACTTATCTATTTGCGTGTGTGTTTCCGTTTACCATATCTTGCTATTGGTGTAATTGTTGCATTTGCAAATTTGTGAATCTTTTCTAACATTACCGAAGCTCACTAACAATTGCATCAAATTTTGTGCCACCATCCTAACCAAGCTCCACTATAAGCTTTTATTTGTCTAGGTGTGAGAACCGACAAGAATTGGTACCAATTGTGCTATTTCCTTGTTACACATTGAGTGATCATTGATCCATCTTCAACATCGGTCAAGGTACATTTGGTATAAGTTCTTCTCTTTCTCCCACTCACATATTTCACTTGGAATGATGGATAGGCCAAGCTCTTCTACCAACCCACTCTTCCTTGAACAAGACGACGACCCGAACAACTACGTCACCAAGATACACCTATTTGGAATGCAACGAGCTTTGCATCAAGAGCAACAAGGAATGAGCGACCGCATTGACCATCTCGCCATCGACTTGCGACTCTTCGAGCAACGTACAAGAGACTACTTCGACAACAAGCTCGGCGAACAAAAGCAAGAGAACAATGCAAGAATGGACGAGATTCGTGCCTTGTTGGTCAACCGCTCTTCTACCACCTCGTCCTACTCAAGACGGAGCCGCTCGAGTCGACACTCCAATGACACTATCTCCGGCTCAAGTACTCCGACATCGAACACTCTTCGTCATGCCGCACGTCAAGATCGTCAAGCCAACCACAATCCTCTACACGACAACGACTCTCAAGAGCAAGGTCGCACGCAAGAACATCGACACCGTCAAAACCAAGCTACTTTCGCGCAAGCACAAGAATGGCAACGTCTACGCCAGCAACAAGAGGAAGAGCGAGCGCGCCAACACCAAGATGCACAAGATGCTGAGGCACAACGCCAAGAACAACAACTACGTGAAGCTCGAGCACTTGAGGCGCAACGTGCCCTCTGAGTTTCAAGTCGGGCCGTAGCCACGCGCAACCGACAAGCTCGTGAGCAACAAGAAGCACTTCACGATGAAGTTAAAGAGAGGATTTATCAATCACGTGTACGTCGACAACCTCCTCCACAAGCTCGACAAGCTCCTCCACAAGCTCGACAAGAACCTCAAGTTCACCAAGAGCATGAAGACAATGGAAATCCTCCACAACAAGAGCAAGTTGAGGGAGACAATCCTCCTTGTCATGGACGTCATCACCCTCGAGCCCAACACAATGAAGAACAACGCTACGGTAAGCTAAAGTTCACCATGCCCAAGTTTTCCGGAAGCAATGACCCCGAAGAGGACCTTTCATTTGAAGGTTGACAAAATGTTCCACTTGCACAACTATGAGGAACAGAAGAAGATCGTGATGGCATCTCTTGAGTTTCAAGACTACGTCCTCATTTGGTAGGAACAAGTCATCGAGCGCCATGAGGCAAGAGGAGAACAACCCATCACTACTTGGACGCAAATGAAGGACGTCATGACAGAACGTTTCGTGCCAACCTACTACAACCGCGAGCTCTTCAGGAAACTCCAACTCCTCAAGCAAGGAACAAAGACCGTTGAAGAGTACTACAAAGAAATGGAGATTGCCATGATACGAGCCAATGTCACAGAAGATGATGAGCAAACTTTCGCATGTTTCTTGAATGGACTCAAGCACCCTGTCAAGAAACTCGCCGACTTCCAACCATACTCGAACCTCATCGATCTAGTGCATCAAGCTACCAAGGCGGAACGTCAAGTGCAAGATGACTTCAAATATGCCAAGTTCTCATCCAAGTCCTATGGTTTCTCCAACTCTCAAGCTTCAACGACTCCAACACCTTCTATCTCAACCAAGCCATCTACAATCAACGGCGACAAGTCTACTTACAAGAAAACTTCGACAACCTCAAGTCGTCCTCCTACTACAAGCAACTTCAAGCCGAGAGCTTCATCATCATCTACTCCAACCGATGAGACCATCAACACAAGTTCCTTCAAATGCTTCACATGCGGCGGCCGAGGTCACAAGTCCTTCGAATGTACAAACAAGCACACCATGATCTTCAACGACGATGGTACATAAGACTCCATGAGTGAAGGAGAAATGGAAGCACTTGAGCAAGTGGCCATGCATCGGCAAGTGAACGAAGATGAAGATGATCAAGTCTTTTGTGACGAAGATCCGAGCCCCACTCTTGTTGTCTCTAAGGTCTTGACACTTCAACATCAACAAGTTGAAGACCAAAGATGCCACATCTTCCACACCAAGGCCAGCATCAATGGAAGGTCCGTCAAGGTCATCATCCATGGAGGGAGTTGCCATAACTTGGCTAGCGAAAAACTTTGCTCCAAGCTCCAATTGGTCAAGATGAAGCACCCACATCCGTACAAAGTTCAATGGCTTAGCGACTCCGGCACTATCCAAGTCGAGCATATGGTGCAAGTCTCCTTCAAGATCGGAGCTTACGAAGACACTTTGGAGTGTGATGTCATTCTGATGTCCGTTTGCCACCTCCTTCTTGGACGACCATGGCAATTTGACCGCGGTGTCATCCACAACAGACGAACAAATCACTGTAGCTTCAAGATGAAAGGAAAGGAGTACGTGCTACAACCTATGTCTCCAAGCCAAGTGATCGCCGACAAGCAAGCCACCCATCGTGGAGAGAAGAGTGAGAGGGGGAACACCAAAAGGAGAGTGAGCGCCACAAGCCCAAATTGAGTGCCTCCACGATGAGTGACAAGAAAAATCTAGTCCTCTTTGCCACCAAAAGTGAGATGAGAGAAGTGTGTGAGAACCCATCAAGTGTCATGCACTATGTCCTTTTGTGCAAGTACGAGGCACCAAAAGCTAACACCTCTCACAATGTACCTTTGGTGTTATATTATCTATTGCTGGAATTCCAAGATGTTTTCTTTGATGAGCTACCTCCGGGTCTACCTCCACTACGAGGCATAGAACACCGAATCGACCTTATCCCTGGAGCACCCCTTCCGAACAAGGCTCCCTACCGCGTCAACCCTGAGGAAACTAAGGAGACCCAACGGCAAGTACAACAAATCATCGACAACGGCCATGTACGAGAAAGTTTGAGCCTTTGTGCCGTTCCGGTAATCCTTGTTCCCAAGAAAGATGGTACATTTCGCATGTGTTCCGATTGTCGTCCTATCAATGCTATTACCGTGCGTTATCGTTACCCTATTCCACGCTTAGATGATATGCTAGATGAGCTTAGCGGAGCCACCATTTTCTCTAAGATTGATCTTAAAAGTGGCTACTATCAAATACGCATCCAAGAAGGTGATGAATGGAAAACCGCATTTAAGACCAAATTTGTCTTATATGAATGGCTTGTTATGCCAATGGGTTTATCCGAAGTACCCGGTACCTTCATGCGACTAATGCATTTTTTTCCGACCCTATATTGGTGTATTTGTTGTGGTCTACTTTGACAACATTCTTGTGTTTAGCAAATCTCTCAAAGATCATGTCACCCATCTTAGAACCGTGTTGCAAACTCTTAGAAAAGAGAGCCTTTATGCTAATACGGACAAATGCCTTTTTGGTGTTGATAAGCTTGTTTTCTTGGGTTTTACTGTGTCTTCTAAGGGTGTTCATGTTGATGAATCCAAGATAATTGCTATTAAAACTTGGCCCCAACCAACCAACTTGCAACAAGTGTGTAGTTTTCTTGGTTTAGACGGTTTCTATCATAGATTTGTGAAGGATTTTAGCACAATTTCTTCACCTTTGCATGCTTTGAGTAAGAAAATGCGCCTTTTGTTTGGGACCATCCCAAGATACCGCATTTAATGAGCTTAAGAATTTGCTTACTCATGCTCCCAGCTTGCATTACCGAACTTTGACAAACGTTTCGAAGTTCATTGTGATGCTAGCGGTAATGGCATAGGAGGTGTGTTAACGCAAGAGAAGCGCCCCATAGCATACTTTAGTGAGAAACTCTCCGGAGCGCAACTCAACTATCCAATCTATGACAAAGAGCTATATGCTTTAGTGCAAGTTTTGCGTGAATGGGAACATTATCTTCTACCTCATGAATTTATCATTCATACCAATCATGAAACGCTTAAGTATCTTAAGGGTCAAACTAAGTTGAACAAGTGTCATGCTAAATGGAGTGAATTCATTGAGTCATTTCCTTATGTCATCAAGTATATCAAAGGAAAGGAAAATGTTGAGGCAGATGCGCTTTCCCGTATATGCATGCTTGTTACTCAACTTGAATTGAATGTCATTGGCTTGGATCACATAAAAGAATTGTATGTGCATGATCCTACTTTTGCTATTCCTTATGCCAAGTGTTTGACGCATCCATCTTGGGAACGTTATTACATCAAAGATGGCTATCTTATGAGAGCAAACAAACTTTGCATCCCCGAGTCTTCTCTTCGTTTGTTACTTTTGCAAGAATCTCATGGAGGACTAATGGGACACTTTGGATGCGACAAGACCTATGTACGCTCTCCAAGAACTATTTTTGGCCCAAGATGTTCCGCGACGTCTCACGCTTCACCAACCGATGTTCGACATGTCGCAAAGCTAAGTCCAAAGCAAAATCTCATGGTCTATATACACCCCTTCCAATTCCATATCACCCATGGGAAGATATTAGCATGGATTTTGTACTTAGTTTACCTAGGACTAGAATGGAAAGGATTCCGTGTTTGTTGTTGTGGACCGATTCTCTAAGATGGCACATTTCATACCATGGAACAAGATAGACGATGCTTCACATATTGCATATCTTTTTTGTAGAGAAATCTTGCGCCTACATGGAGTGCCAAAGACGATTGTCTCGGACCGCGGCGTCAAGTTCTTGAGTTACTTTTGGAAGACCTTATGCGCCAAGCTCGGAATTAAGCTACTATTCTCCATGGCATACCATCCACAAACCGACGGCCAAACAGAAGTGACAAACCGAACGCTCTCCACTCTACTACGCGTTTTAATCAAGAGGAACATTAAGGAGTGGGCAGAGTGCCTACCCATAACCGAGTACGCCTACAACCGCGCAAGACATTCGACTACTGGCAAGTCCCCCTTCGAGGTCGTCTATGGTTTCGACCCATTGTCCCCATTGGACATTCTTCCTCTACCACTACAAGAGTGCATCAACATGGACGCGAGTGCCCGAGTCAACTGTCTCAAGAAGATGCATGAAGATACAAGGCACACAATCGAGCGCCAAGTACAACGACTCGCGACCAAGCGCAACGTCAACAAGCAACCCATGACATTCAACATTGGTGGTCTTGTGTGGCTACACCTTCGCAAGGAACGCTTCCCGAATGAACGCTATTCCAAACTTCTACCACGAGCCGATGGGCCCTTCAAGGTGCTAGCACGCTACAACAACAACGCTTACAAGATTGACCTCCTGCGCGACAAGTACAATGTGAGCGACGTCTTCAACGTCAAGGATCTTTCGCCCTACCATGGGGATGAAGATTTTGATCCGAGGTCGGATCTTTCCCAAGGGGGGGGGGACATGATGCGGAGCATCCCAAGCTCATCCCCATGGACCTACCTACATCTCCCACGACACCACTTGGACCAATGACAAGAGCACGAGCAAAGGCTATCGAAGATAACGTGAACTCGCTCCTTTCCGAACTACCACTTTCTATACATGAGACATGGCTGCTACCTCAAGCGGAAACACTATGTGTGATCAGGTACTTGGAGGAAAGCCACGGAACATCTACATCCAACGGACAAGATGGCGAGGACACCAAGTGCGAAGGACAAGAAGAAGAGCTGCCACGGAAGCTACAGCCACCGGACGACCGACCGGGACCGAACATCCGTCACCTCAAGGCCAACCTACCCATGTCCTAGCCAACGCAAGCTACAGCGAGAGGACGTCCGGCCAGGACCGGACGACCGGCCACACCTCCCAGCAAGCGGACGACCGACCAGGACCGGTCATCCGGCGCCACCACACCCGAGCCAAAATTAGCGGAAGTTCGAAGCCACCGGACGTCCGGCGCCACCTTCAAAGAACAAAAATAGCGGAAGTCCGGCGACCACCGGACGACCGGTCCCCAACGGACGTCCGGTACATGTCTGCGTACAGTTACGGGCCTGAGGCCCATGTACCCCTTCACTTTGCCCCCATTTGCACTAAGATTATAAATAGACCTCCTCATCCTCCTAGTTAGGGTTAGCATTGTGATAGCTCATATGTGAGATAGAGCCTCGCTCATCCATCCGGATCCCCTACGAGAGAGACCGTCGCCTCTTCGGAGAAGATCCACTTGGATTCAAGACCCCTAACAGGAAGACCTCAAGACCTCCTCACGGAGAAGAACCGGTTACCTATGTATTGTCCATTGTTGGATTCGGATCGTGTATCTCCTTGTGTTTCGAGAATCTAGCATATGTGTGACCTACTCTTGTTGGTTGAATGATTTCTCTCTCGTTTTCCCTCGTGTTCCACTCGTGTTCTTCGTGTTCATCGTAGGATCCCCTCTGATACGTCTCTGTCGTATCAACTTTTCCAAACACTTTTGCCCTTGTTTTGGACTCTAACTTGTATGATTTGAATGGATCTAACCCGGACTGACGCTGTTTTCAGCAGAATTGCCATGCTGTTATTTATGTGCAGAAACAAAAGTTCTCGGAATGACCTGAAACTCCACGGAACATATTTTTGGAAAATATTAAAAATACTATAAGAAGAATCCACGTCAGGGGGGCCTCCACCTGTCCATGAGGGTGGGGGGCGCGCCCCGCTGCCTCGTGGGCCCCCTATTGCTCCATCGACCTCAACTCCAACTCCATATATTCGTGTTCGGGGAGAAAAAAATCACAGAGAAGGATTCATCGCGTTTTACGATACGGATCCGCCGCCAAGCCCTAAAACCTCTCGGGAGGGCTGATCTGGAGTCCGTTCGGGGCTCCGGAGGGGGGAATCCGTCGCCATCGTCATCATCAACCATCCTCCATCACCAATTTCATGATGCTCACCGCCGTGCGTGAGTAATTCCATCATAGGCTTGCTGGACGGTGATGGGTTGGATGAGATTTATCATGTAATCGAGTTAGTTTTGTTAGGGTTTGATCCCTAGTATCCACTATGTTCTGAGATTGATGTTGCTATGACTTTGCTATGCTTAATGCTTGTCACTAGGGCCCGAGTGCCATGATTTCAGATCTGAACCTATTATGTTTTCATGAATATATGCGAGTTCTTGATCCTATCTTGCAAGTCTATAGTCACCTACTATGTGTTATGATCCGGCAACCCCGAAGTGACAATAATCAGGACCACTCCCGGTGATGACCATAGTTTGAGGAGTTCATGTATTCACTACATGTTAATGCTTTGGTCTGGTACTCTATTAAAAGGAGGCCTTAATATCCCTTAGTTTCCGCTAGGACCCCGCTGACACGGGAGGGTAGGACAAAAGATGTCATGCAAGTTCTTTTCCATTAGCACGTATGACTATATTCGGAATACATGCCTACATTACATTGATGAATTGGAGCTAGTTCTGTGTCACCCTATGTTATGACTGTTACATGATGAACCACATCCGGCATAATTCTCCATCACCGATCCCATGCCTACGAGCTTTACACATATTGTTCTTCGCTTATTTACTTTTCTGTTGCTACTGTTACAATCATTACAAAACCCAAAAATATTACTTTTGCTATCGTTACCATTACTTCCATATTACTCTACCTTGCTGCAGATACTAAGTTATCCAGGTGTGGTTGAATTGACAACTCAACTGCTAATACTTGAGAATATTCTTTGGCTCCCCTTGTGTCGAATCAATAAATTTGGGTTGAATACTCTACCCTCGAAAACTGTTGCGATCCCCTATACTTGTGGGTTATCAAGACTATTTGCTGGTGCCGTTGCCGGGGAGCATAGCTCTATTCTTTGAGTAATTTGGGATTTATATCTGCTGGTCACTATGAAGAACTTGAAAGACGCAAAAACAACAATTTATTCCTCAACTACGAGGGGAGGTAAGGAACTGCCATCTAGCTCTGCACTTGATTCACCTTCTGTTTTGAGTAAGCTTGCGACACCTAAACCTGCTTCTGCTATTCATTCTGATATGTCGCATGTTATTGATGATGCCACTTCTGCTATGCATGATACTTATGATGAAACTACTTCTATGCTTGATACTACTGTGCCACTTGGTAAATTTCTTGATGAACAACTTGCTAGGGCTAGAGAGAATGAAATTATTGAAACTGATAATATTGAAGATAGTGATGATGAGGACTCTCCCCCTAATAGATATGAATTGCCTGTTGTTCCTGAGGGTTATGTTATGGATGAAGAAGCTGCTAGAGCTATTTTAGCTTGCAATGATAGATATGACCTTAAGAAGTTATTAGCTAAATGAAAGCAGCAATCTCTTAATGCTAGAATGAAATATGATACTGCTTATGTTACTTCACCTATCTTTGTTACTGATAAGGATTATGAATTCTCTATTGATCCTGATATAATTACTTTGGTTGAATCTAATCCTTTTTATGGCTATGAATCTGAAACTGTTGTGGCACATCTTACTAAATTAAATGATATAGCCACCCTATTCACTAATGATGAGAAATCTCGCTACCTTTATATCCTTAAAATATTTCCATTATCATTAAAGGGTGATGCTAAGATATAGTTTAATTCTCTTGATCCTGGTTGTGTGCTTAGTCCCCAGGATATGATTTATTACTTCTCTGCTAAATATTTCCCTGCTCATAAGAAACAAGCTACTTTAAGGGATATATATAATTTTGTGCAAACCGAAGAAGAGAGTCTCCCACAAGCTTGGGGGAGGCTTCTCCCGTTACTCAATGCTTTGCCTGATCATCCTCTTAAGAATAATGAAATACTTGATATCTTTTATAATGGACTAACCGATGCTTCCAGAGATTACCTGGATAGTTGTGCTGGTTCTGTTTTCAGGGAAAGAACACCGGATGTGGCTAAATTTTTATTGAATAATATGTTGAAAAATGAAAATTATTGGACACTTCCTGAGGCAATTCCTGAGCCTATTCCTAAACCAACTCCGAAGAAGAGGGGTGTTCTATTTCTCAGTCCTGAAGATATGCAAGAGGCAAAGAAATCTATGAAAGAAAAGGGTATTAAAGCTGAAGATGTTAAGAATTTACCTCCTATTGAAGAAATACATGGTCTTAATTTACCTCCTGTTGAAGAAACATATGATCTTAATCCATCACCTATTGAAGAAACTCATGGTCTTGATAACCCGACACAGGTAGTAAAGGTAAATTCTCTCTATAGATATGATAAAGCTGAATCCCTCCTACTAAGTTTGCTAGCCAATGTTTGGATGAGTTTGATAACTTTATGGTTAAGCAAGAAGATTTTAATGCTTATTTTGGTAGACAATTGAAACAAAATGCTTATATGATTGAACACTTGGGTGATTATATGTCTAGAGTTAAAGGTGAACTTAAACTCATTAGCAAACATGCTTCTATGGTTACCACTCAAGTAGAACAAGTACCTAAAGCTCAAAATGATTTGCTCAATGAATTAAATAGTAAGAATAATGATTATGATGTTAGAGTGGCTACTAGAACTGGTAAAATGACTCAGGAACCTTTGTATCCTGAAGGCCACCCTAAGAGAATTGAACAAGATTCTCAGAGAAATAATATCGATGCACCTAGTTCTTCTAAAAAGAAGAAAAAGAAAAATGATAGGACTTCGCATGCTTCTAGTGAACCTATTGCTGAACCACTCGAGAATCCAAATGATATCTCTATTTCTGATGCTGAAACACAATCTGGTAACGAACATGAACCAAGTGAAAATATTAATGAAGATGTTCAAGATGATGCTCAACCTAGTAATGATAATGATGTAGAAATTGAACCTGCTGTCGATCTTGATAACCCACAATCAAAGAATCAACGTTATGATAAGAGAGACTTTGTTGCTAGGAAACACGGTAAAGAAAGAGAACCATGGGTTCAGAAACCCATGCCTTTTCCTCCCAAACCATCCAAGAAAAAGGATGATGAGGATTTTGAGCGCTTTGCTGAAATGATTAGACCTATCTTCTTGCGTATGCGATTTACTGATATGCTCAAAATGAATCCTTATGCTAAGTATATGAAAGAATTTGTTACTAATAAAAGAAAGATACCGGAAGCTGAAATTTCCACCAAGCTTGCTAATTATACCTTCAAGGGTGGAATACAAAAGAAACTTGGAGATCCAGGAGTACCCACTATACCATGCTCCATTAAAAGAAACTATGTTAGAACTGCTTTATGTGATCTTGGAGCCGGTGTTAGTGTTATGCCTCTCTCTTTATATCATAGACTTGACTTGAATAAGTTGACACCTACTGAAATATCTTTGCAAATGGCTGATAAATCAACTGCTATACCTGTCGGTATTTGTGAGGATGTGCCTGTTGTGGTTGCAAACGTTACTATTTTAACGGACTTTGTTATTCTTGATATTCCCGAGGATGATAGTATGTCTATTATTCTTGGAAGACCCTTTTTGAATACTGCAGGGGCTGTTATTGATTACAACAAAGGCAATGTCACTTTTCATGTTAATGGTAATGAGCATACGGTACACTTTCCGAGGAAACAACCTCAAGTCCATAGTATCAACTCCATTGGAAAAATTCCATCGATTATTTTTGGAGGTTTTGAGTTTCCTCTTCCTACTGTCAAGAAGAAATATGATATGCTTATTATTGGGGATGTGCATATCCCCGTTGAGGTAACATAGTGTTATTCGAAATTTCTCCGGTTCCATGTTATTCGGAATGAGTTTGTTAACATGACTTGATCAACCTTGTTAGTGGATTCCTTTTGATGAGCATGAGATGGATGAAATTAGAAGGCACAACCTTCTGTAACCTCCTTTTACCTTCTGTTATTTAGTTGAAATAAAGCAAAAATAGTATTTTTCTGTCAGTTTTCTGAATTATCCGTGCAATATAAAAATACCCCGAAAATGAAAGTTCTCCAAATGCCCTGCCAATTTAATATGATTTTTTCTGGAATATTTGAGAATATATGGCACTAGAACACAGCAGGGGGAGCAAGCACCTGGCCACGAGGGTCCAGGGCGCGCCCCCTACCTCGTGGGCCCATGGTGGCTCCCCTCCACTTATTCCTGCATCCACACACTTCTTCTTCCTCCCAAAAAAATCACCATCCAGCTCAAGCATGAGTTCTAGCTCATTTTGCTGTGATTTTCGATCTCCTTGTTCAAAGCACCTCTCACAAAACTGCTTGGGGGGATTGTTCCTTGGTATGTGACTCCTCCATTGGTCCAATTAGTTTTTGTTCTAGTGCTTTATTCATTGCAAATTTGTGCTGCCTAGGTGACCATGTTCTTGAGCTTGCATGTCAAATTTATATGGTTCCAAGTAGTTCTAATGCTTGATATAGTCTCTAGGCACTTGTAGGAGTAGTTGCTAGCAATTTTGTTGAGCTTGGTTCACTTTTATTTGAAGTTACTAAAAATTTCAGAAATTTTTCAGAGGAAGAAATATGCTTAGGAAAATGTACCATGGTGGTCCTTCAAGGAAGCAAGGACCTAGGCTCGCAATGCGCGATGCCGATGATGAGCCACCAAGGAACGCTCCAGTGCGGCCTTGTGAATGGCCTTCAGAAGGCTTTATGGATCGAGCGGGAATCAAGGAAGAATTTAATGCATATTTGTGTAACACTGATCTTGTGAGCTTTGTGGAGGAAAAGTGCCGCCAGTACCACTATCTCACTAGTTCCTTTGTGAGGAGGTTTGAATTTTCATCTTCACGCAATTCTCCAACTGTCCTGTTTGATCTTTATGAAAAATCTTATACTATGGACTTAGAGGATTTTACCACTGCTTGCAAACTTCCACAATGGGGTAGTGCTAGTGAACCTCGCAAATCTGAATTTAGAAATTTTCTTGCTAATATAACTGTGGGGGAATCTAGAGATATAGCACAAGCTACCATAGGGAGCATTCATTTTCCTGCTATACATTATTTTGCTCTCTTCATAGGTAGGTGCATAAATGGTAAAGATGAAGCATGTCATATGTGTGTTCCTGGCCTCAGTATTCTTAGGAGTGCTGTGTTAGGAGACAAATCTTATAATTTGGGAGCCATTGTTGCACGTAGGTTGCATCATAATAGATTTAATGGAGATTTCTTTGGTGGAATTTATGCAACCCGCTTAGCTGATATTCTTGGTGTAACCATACGTGATGATGATATTGAATTGCCTCCTACTTATCTAGACTTTAATGCTATGGTTCACCACCAGTTTGTCGAGAGGAATGAACCGCCTCTCCAGTATCGCTTAATCTTTGACAGACGTCGTGTTGTCCATATTACTCTCCCTGCTCCTGCCTTCTTTGATTATCAGGCAAAAGGAAGACATTTTATTACCAGAGAGGAGGCAGATGAGTACGAGAGGAGGGCAGAGGCAGCTCATCGCCACGCTGCAGCCCAGGAGGCAATAGCCGCCGCATCTCAGTACGACCCCGGCTACAATTATGGATATCATCCAGGCCATCCGTGGCAATAAACCAACTTAGGCCAAAAGCCTAAGCTTGGGGGAGTACGTATTTCTCACCGACATTATATTCATGTTCACACACTCATTGCCAGATGTCGGTGCTCATACTCTTTCTTTGTATTATCCATGCTAGTTTATTTTCCTTTTTTCCTGCTTTTTTCCTGCTTTCTTTTTGTGTGTTTGAAAAACCTTAAGAAAAATAAAAAAATTAGTGTAGCTTTTAGCTACTTTACCTTTCTTGCCGTAGTAGTAATAATTAAAAAGAAAACCCAAAAAGATTTCCCGTTCTTCTTTTGCTTGTTGGAAGCTTTCCCGTGTAAATAGTTTTATTTCTTTTCTTTTCTTTGGGGGTTGATAGGTGAAGACCATGATTAAATTGTTGAAGTGGCTCTTATATGCATTATTGTTGATTTAACCAAGAGCCCATATTGCCTTGTCTTCTCCTGTTTATTGAATGCTCGCAGATTCCAGCTTAGTCCAATGCACGTGCACTCTTATTATTTTCACATCGTTCGGTCGTGCAAGTGAAAGGCAATTATGACGATATATGATGGACTGACTAAGATGAGAGAAGCTGGTATGAACTCGACCTCTCTTGTTTTTGTAAATATGATTAGTTCATCGTTCCTGATTCAGCCTATTATGAATAAACATGTTTGCAATGACAATTAGAGATCATAGTTGCTCGTGCCATGCTTGATTAGCTATGAGTTATAATGGTTTACCTTGCGTGCCAACATGCTATTAAAATGGTTGTGATGTGGTATAGTGGGGTGGTATCCTCCTTTGAATGATTTAAGTGACTCGACTTGGCACATGTTCACACATGTAGTTGAAACAAATCAACATAGCCTTCATGATATTTATGTTCATGGTGGATTATATCCTACTCATGCTTGTACTCAATTCTTATTAATTTTAATGCAAGTTCATGTCGGATGTGGGGTTCCGGCAAACCCTTAAGGTTCGAACACTGGGGTGCGCGCGAAGTCTTTCCCTCCTACCGATCTACGCCCTAGCTCACTAAGATCTTGCGGACGAACTCGACAAACTCGCAACACAAAAAAAAACACGAGGTTTATACTGGTTCGGGCCACCGTTGTGGTGTAATACCCTACTCCAGTGTGGTGGTGGTGGTGGATTACCTCTAGGGCTGATGATGAACAGTACAAGAGAAGAACGGCCTCCTGAGGTTGAGGTGTTCTTGTGAGTAGGCTCTCGATCGGGTTGGATCAAGCTAAGATGATATCTCCCTACTATGGTGGCTAGCTCTACTTATATAGGCCCTGGTCCTCTTCCCAAATATCGAGCGGGAAGGGAGCCAACAACGGTGGGCAAATTTGAAGGGGGACAGCTAGTACAAGCTATCCTGACAAAAGTGGTCTTCGCCTGCGAAAAGCTCTGGCGGTGACGCTGCCTTGGGCTCCACGATGACCTCCCTATCGCCGTCCTCCTGGTCTTGGTCTCGTTGCACCAATATAGCAACCTTTGCCTGATGCCTCGGTACTCCTTGCCTGCGCTGGCCTCCTTAGCACCAAAGAGGAAATAAGGACGCTGCACGCGCTGGCGCCTGCCTGGTGCCGTTCGTCATGCCTCACGTCACGAGAGCCTCGTGACGTTTGCCCCGCCTTGATATCTCCGCTCCTCGTGAGCCTGCCTGGCTAGGCTACTCCAGAGGAGGTCCTGCATCGTCCGCCTCGCGAGGGTCTTGGATGCCTTGTTGATGAAGATTGGTCGTACGGCCTGCTGGCTTAGCCACGCTGTGGGCTGCAGGCAGGCAAGTCTGGGGACCCCCGTTCCCAGAACGCCGACAGTAGCCCCCGGGCCCAAGGTGCGCTCGGGCTTGGCTTCGTGGCGAAGCCAAGGGTCAAGTTCGGAGCACCGCGGGCCCCAAAAGCCTCCGGCCTCGGTTGACGCGTGGCGGTTGATTGGACGTGGGCGTCTCCGCTTCCCCACGCTGCCTCGGCAACTGCTTGACCTGACAAAAGGCTGGCGTAGGCAGCGCTTGCCTTCATTGCTTCTTCCTTGCCTCGCTCCAGATCCCCTTTCTTGCTCCTCACCACCGCTACCTCCAGATCCGCTCCATCCTTGCTCTGCATCTGCCGCCCATGGCGCCGCGCAAGGTCACTACTTCCTCGGCACCGGCTTGGTACGAGCCCGCTCTTGAAGCTCCCACCGTCACGGAGAAGAGCCTCGCCTCCGTGCGCCGGCTGACGGCGGGGGAGAGCAATGAGTGGGGGAAGACGGAGCTCCGGCTTGCCTCCGACGAGCCGGAGCCTGAGGGGAGCACCTTCTTCCCCTTCTTCTCGAGCAGCGTCGCCGTTGGGTTGGTCCCTCCTTTCTCCGATTTCTTTTATGAAGTCCTCGACCACTACGGTCTGCAGGCGTTGCATCTCCATCCCAACTCTGTCCTCCTCATGTCCATCTTCGCCTACTACTGTGAGGCGTACCTGGGCGTTATGCCATCCGTGGCGCTCCTATGCCATTTCTTCTTCCTCCGTGTCAGCGGCGAGCACACCTCCAGATGCACTAATTTCATCGCATGCGGCAAGGCCAACTCGATCTCGAGCACCGGGAAGAGGGCCAACAACATCCGATCCAAATGGGTCATGATGGATGCCCAGCGTGCCGATCCGCGCCTGGCTTTGCCGACGGA
Organism: Aegilops tauschii subsp. strangulata; assembly: GCF_002575655.3. NCBI lineage: Eukaryota > Viridiplantae > Streptophyta > Magnoliopsida > Poales > Poaceae > Aegilops > Aegilops tauschii. Next base: position 219,193,375 of record NC_053037.3, on the reverse strand, counting down.
GGCGCCCCGGCAGGGCAAGGGGTGGCCCAAGGCGGAGCTTGTCGACGAGCGGGCATCGTCAGTGTTGGGGCAGATGATGACCGACCTGAAGCCGGGCAACGCGAGGGCGGCCAAGATAACGGGGGTGATGCTCCTGAGGGAGTTCTTGATGCCGTGGGTTGCCCCACTCCAGGCGCGCGTGCGCCCCCTCTGGGAGCTTGAAGAAGAGGAGAACAAGACCCGCCTGAGGCCAGGGGACCTGCCTGGCGATGAGTTGGACGCCGTCCTGCACCTCATAGTCGGGGACAACCAGGAGTACCCGCCTAGCGCCTTCGTTCCCCTGTTCCAACGCAGGGACCGGGAGGAATTCGTCGCCTCCAGGCCGACTTTTGATGCGCGCGGGCTGGTGCCGCCGGTGCTTCCAGGAGCTCCTTCGACGCAGAAACCGGTGGAGATGTCTTCTGGCGAGTCCTGCGGAGAGGGGGAAGAGGAGGTGGACTCGGAGAAGACCCTGGAAGAGGTGGGGGAGACTTCCCCTCTGAGCAAGGCCGAGATTCTCCGCGCCCTTCCTGATGATGCCGAGGCCGACGCCTACCAAGGGGAGAGGGAGCAACCCCTCATCCCGACGAAGGGTAGGTCATTGCTGGTGGCCCGCGGTGCCGCCTCCACCCTAACACCTCCTGGGGCTGGATCCGGTTCTGCTTCCGCACCGCCTGGTGCCGCCGGAGCCCAAACGCCTGCCCCTCAGGTCCTGATGCTACCAGGCTTCAAGCTTCCCAAGCGAAAGGTGGAGTACTTCGCGGTGGACCGGTAGGTGCCTCGAGCTTCACTTTGTCCCTGCTAGTACTTGTTATTTCCTGACGCTCGCCCTTGGTTGATCAGGCCAACATCTTCGGCGAAGAAGAGGAAGGAAGATACGGCGGCCGTGCCCCCCTCCACAGAGAAAGGAGGCAGCAACGCACGCATCTCCCCTGCCCGGTCGTCCTCGCGGGGCCAAGAGGAACGTCACCGCATGAAATCAGCCCCCATGGCCTCGCTGGCTCCAGAGGTGCCGGCGCTTGGCGCGGCTGACAAGGTCCCAGCTGCTCCGGGGCCTGCGGTCTCCCAAGCCCTGGTGGCGATGTCGCTTCCTCCTACTGCTGCACCTCCACTCCCTGGTTCTTCTGCTCCTGCTGCCGTCTTGGAGCGTGCCCTTTCGGAGATGACCCAGCTACAGGCGGATCTCCTGAGCGTGGACCTGCGCCTGGTGGCCGGGCGTCTGGAGTTGGCCTCTGGCTGGCTTCACTCCGACCTGGAGGTTCGCGCGGCGCTGGGCCAGGCTGCTGCGGCTTCCGAGAAGGAGAAGCAAGGAGCCGCCAGCGCTGCAGCCGATCGTGAGGCGGCGCTGAAAGACGCCAAGGCCGCCCGTGACCGCTGCCAAGTGCTGGAGGGCGAGTTGCAGAGCCTGCGCGACAAGCACGCCGAAGAGGTACGCTGCCGCCAAGCGAAGGAGGAGGAGATGAAGGCCCGGGAGGAAGCCGTCAAGAACCGTGACGCTGAGCTGGCGGAGCTGGGGAAGAAGCAGGCCGCCGAGCGCAACCGGTTGGTAGAGTTGGAGCGGAAGATGGGGACGAGGGAGGCCGTTCTTGATGCCAAGGCGCGAGTCCTGGCCGAAGAACGCATGGCCTTCGCCGATCTCGAGAAGAGATCTCGCAAGGCGCTAAAGACGCTCTACGAGCACGGCCTGGAGAAGCCGCTGGACACCGACGAGGACGGCCCCGCCCAGCTGCTTCCTCTCGTGGTGAAGGCGCTTGAGGAGGTCGTTGATGGCCTCGGTCCCATGGCGGAGGCAGAAGCTCGCGTCCTGTCTTCAGCCGCACTGACTCGCATCTTCAGCCATCTGCACCTTCGCGACCCCAACGCTCGCCTTGACGAGCTGCTGGAGCCTGTGGCTGAAGATCACTGCGATTCCGCCACCGCAGCTGTACAAGGTCAAGTGGAGGCCTTGCTGGGGAGGTTCCGCGGCTTTGTCTCCGATCCTCTGTCTGGCGACGCCGCGGATCCTGCGGCTGGTGGTGAAGGTGAGAACATCGTTGCCCACGGGGAAGCGCCTTCCGCAGGCGATGGCGACGTCCAGGGGTGACCTACAGCTTTTTCTCCTGTTTCGTTCCTACAACATATATCAGGCCTCGTGGAGGCGTTTAGACTTTTCATTTGGTATTGTTAGAACAATATGCTTGTAATATTTGCTTCGAGATTTTGCGTTTTCCTTCCTATTTGCTTTGTTCTGCGTCGGTAGAGCCCGGCCCCGCGCATACCTCAACCGCCATTGGATCGACCGGAGGCCAGGACGGTCCAAGGAGTGAGGGGCTACGTGACCAGTTAGGCTCCTGAGTCGCGATGCTCAGGAGTCCCCCTTGACGCGCAAACAGCATATAGGGAGAGTTCGTGAGGATAGATTAATGTTCTACGTCGGCAGAACCCGGCCCCGCGCATACCTCAACCGCCATTGGGCCGACCGGAGACCAGGATGGACCAAGGAGTGAGGGTCTACGTGACGAGTTAGGCTCCTGAGTCGCGATGCTCAGGAGTCCCCCTTGACGTGCAAACAATTTCCATACCTGCCCTCGCCGAGGCCTCGGGAGGGGCGCGCGACGCCCAGGTCCGGGGGACCTGGTTGGGTGGCGTGTGCTTGGGCGTGACCCGAGCGCAGCCCCCGTGCCCAGCCCCCTCGTGCGACTCTCCCGAGGGAAGGCGTCGTGGTGAGGCTGGGCGCTGAGCTCTGGGCTCCCTGAGGTTGGTGCGACCGTGGGGCCGCCCTGAGTTGTTTATCACCAGCGCGGAGCATAGTGCTTCCGCTTGTGCACGGGCATAGCCGCTCCTCGGCAGTGTCGATAGCCAGCGCGGAGCATGGTGCTTCCACTTGGGCGTGGGATGGGGCCCCCCTCCAGGAGGAGCCCCCGGGGCGTGTACAGCCCCGCCCTGACACATGGCTTGCACGGCAGGGTTGCGAGGTGTATCTGGGCACTCGTGAGCCAGCGCGGGACTCACGAGGCCCTACCTCAAGGCGGGTTGCGCCTGGTCTTGAGTCTTGGTGACTTTATGTCCCTGCAAGGCGGTTAGATGCAAGCACTCTACGTCCTCAGGTCCCGGTCCTCGAGCGAGCTCAGCCGCCGCTGGTATGCCAGGTCGCGATGCCATGGTCAAGGCCAGGGGTGAGGGCTGGAGAGCCAGTAAGAGCTCCTGAGTCGTGATGCTCAGGAGCCCCCCTTTTAATGTGCAAGCAAATTGCATAGGATGAACAGACCCGTGGCGGGCGGCAATCGAGCGGGCGATAGCCGTTGGCAAGTTAAGCATGGAGAGCAGACCAACTTGGATAAATGCAGGAAGATACATGCCACTGGGTCCGGCCTGAGCGGCTTGGGGATGATGCAGCCCGAGGGGCGCCCCCAGCAAGGTAAGCTAAAGACATAAGAAAAAGGGATACATGCCACAGGGACGGACCCATGTGGCCTGGGAATAATGAAGCCCGAGGGGCGCTCCCAGCTTAAACGAGCTCGAAAGATGTCACCTGGTTCTGTAGACGAAGTAGAGTTGGTGCAGCTGAAGGCGTGCGTTGAAGAAACGACTCCTCATGAGCCACCGGGACCCTGAGCCTCGGGAGGCTCTGAGGGCTCGGGAGGTTCCCTGAAGACCGTCTCCATCTCCTCCAGGACGGCGTGGTACCTGGCCTCCTGAGCCGCCAGGACACGCCGTAGGTCGCGTTGATAGGCTGACGCCACGCTCAGCAAGCCGAAGGGCATGCGAACGTAGCTGTGTGGTGGGCCCTCGCAGCAGCCCACACGCGATGGCCAGAAGCGCTCCTGTGATGCGGCCCTGTTAAGCCCGGGGACGTCGATGCAGACACGCAGCCCAGCATCCTCGCCAGGATGCGGAGCTGCGCCTCGTGAGCGACTGTCGCCGCGCATGGCCCTTGCATCTTGCAGTTCCTGAGTGGTCTTGGTGATGAACTCCTGAGTGGTGGGCACTCCTTGCCCTGTGCTCTCCTGAGGGTCACGTGCCGCGAAGCACGCCTCCAACTGGTGCCCAAGCGCCTCCCTCATGAGGTTGGAAAGGTCTGAGGCCCTCCAGAAGAGAGCCCCCGAGCCCTGCCTGAGGAGGGCGCCGGGCGCGCCTTCCTATGCGATGGAGGGAGCCGCCCCTGGAGCGGGCGCTGATCCTGACGAGGCTCCTACCGCGAGGCCATTCTCCTGAGGTCCTGCACGGCACGACTGCTTCTTCTTGGGGATGGCCTCCGGAGGGCCTTCATTTCTGCTGTCGGGGTCGTCGATTGCTGCGGCTTGAAAGGCGCGCTCGAGGGAGCACACCGCATCCCTCTCTTCACACGAGACCGTGATGATTCCTCCGCTTCCTGGCATCTTGAGAACGTTGTAGCCGTGATGAGTGACTGCCATGAACTTGGCAGGGCTGGATACCCGAGGATGGCATTGTACGGCAGGCAGATGTGCGCGACGTCGAAGTCGATGAGCTCGGTGCGGTAGTTCTTGCGCTCCCCGAAGGTGATAGGCAGGCAGACCTGCCCTATCGGTGTGGTGGAACCGTCGGTCACTCCTGAGAAAGGCTTGGCGGGATGGAGCTGTTCATATGGCACTTGGAGGTTGTCGAACGTGTCGACGGACAGGACGTTGAGCCCTGCGCGGTCGTCGATGAGGGACTTGGTAACCTGCACATTGCTGATGACTGGGGAACACAACATAGGGAGGGCGCCAGCGGTGGCTGCGCACTTGAGCTGATCTGCCGAGTTGAAAGTGATGGCACATTGGGACTACTTGAGCGGGCGCGTGGCTTCGAGCTTGGGGAGCACCGCGTTTGCCTCGCGAGCGAACTGTTTGAAGATGCGCTGAGAGGCTAGGGCCTGGGCACCACCCAAGATGCAGGCGATTGCACACGGCTCCTGGAAGCCCCCAGCCCCCTCGTCCTGGTGGTGGTCGTCGTTCCTTCTTGGTGGCGGCAGCGGGGGAAGACCGGTGTTGCCCTGGGGGCGATCCTCATGAGGCGGGTCCCTCCAGGCGCCCTCGCGAGGTTGGTCCTGCCAGCGGTCCTCACGAGGCTGGTCGCGCCACTCCTGGCGCGGGCCACGGTCGTCCCAGCGTTCGCCTACACGTCCTCTTCCGCGACCGTAGCCCCGGTCGTTGCGCTCGGGGCGTCGACCATAGCGTCCTTCCCGTATGGCTCTGAGCTCTTGACAGTCGCTGGTGTTGTGGGTGTTCAGGTTGTGGAAGGCGCAGAACGGTCGGCCGTTCTTGGATGACTCAGGCTGATCTCTGCCCCGCTTGGTGTCGGGCTCCGCTGTGAGCACAGCTGCCTCCTTGCGCTTCACGTCCTTGGCCTTGGCCTTCTTCTCTTCCGGGCCCACGGCTGGCAGCTCAAGGAGAGAGAGGCGCCCCTCCTCAGCTCTTGCGCACTTGGTCGCCAGGTTGAACAACTCCTGAGAGGTGCAGAGCTCCTCGTGGATGGCGAGCTCTTCCTTCATCTTGATGTCACGGACGCCGTCGAAAAACGCGGAGATGATGGCCTCGTTCGTGACCTTGGGGATCCTGAGGCGGGTGTTGTTGAAGCGCTGGATGTACTTCTGGAGGGTCTCTCCTAGTTGTTGCTTGAAGCGACGTAGATCACCCGCGGCCGGCAGGCGCTCGCGGGTGCCCTGGAAGTTGGCGACGAAGCGGTCGCGCATCTCGCCCCAGGAGGAGATCAAGCCATGCTGCAGGTTAGGGAGCCAGGAGTGAGCTCCATCCTTGAGAGCCATGGGAAACCAGTTCGCCATGACTTTTTCGTCGCCGTTGGCCGCTTCGATGCTCAGCTCATAGAGCTGCAAGAACTCCGCAGGGGCGGCGGTGCCGTCGTAGCGAGGAGGCAGATCCGGGTTGAACTTGCCTGGCCAGGCGACGCTACGCAGCTCGGGGGTGAAGGCGCGGTAGCCGGCCGTGGTTGCCGGGGCCCGCTTCGGAGGTGGAGCTTGGTCTTGACGAGGTCCGCGCTGCGCCGCTGCGGCGGTGCGCAGTCTTGACGAGGTGGCGCAGGGAGCGCAGGTGCAGCTTCTCGCGGCCGTAGGATTTCTTGGCAGCTTCTCTCTTCGCGCGCGGGCGCCGGGCGTGGCGGATCACGCCGCGGAGCCGCGCGCCTTGGTGCCAAGGGACCGTCTTGGGGCTGAGGTGGTGGAGGCACGCCATGAGCTCCGTTGCCCGCGGCTGGTTGAGGGGGAGGCAGAGAGTGGGACAGCACCGGAGAGCGCCCTGCGGCGCGGACGAGCTCGGCAACGCAGTCGAGCCACTCCTCGTAGATGTCGTCGACGGGGCGGTAGCGCAGGAGCTCGTTCACCGCGAGGAGCGCGGCCTATGCCTCCATGGGAGCGCGGTGCGCATGAGACGAAGAACCGGCAGGCGTCAGTGATGGAGTAGCGGTGCGGCCGTCCTGCCGCACCGAAGGATGCAGCGAGGACGCCTACTGCTCATTCCCCACTGGGCCGGTGGCAGCATTGGCGGCGGGAGACGGAGAAAGACGAGGTGGCCCGCCAACGGGAGCCGTCTGAGCAACGCGGGCGGTGAAGGCAGCCCGGCGCTCAGCTCGAGCACGGCGAGCGTCCGCCATGGAGACGACGGAGCGACGAACTGACGGAAGGGAAGCTACGGCGCACCCCCTACCTGGCGCGCCAAATGTCGGATGTGGGGTTCCGGCAAACCCTTAAGGTTCGAACACTGGGGTGCGCGCGAAGTCTTTCCCTCCTACCGATCTACGCCCTAGCTCACTAAGATCTCGCGGACGAACTCGACGAACTTGCAACACAGAAAAATACGAGGTTTATACTGGTTCAGGCCACGGTTGTGGTGTAATACCCTACTCCAGTGTGGTGGTGGTGGATTGCCTCTAGGGCTGATGATGAACAGTACAAGAGAAGAACAGCCTCATGAGGTTGAGGTGTTCTTGTGAGTAGGCTCTCGATCGGGTTGGATCAAGCTAAGATGATATCTCCCTACTATGGTGGCTAGCTCTACTTATATAGGCCCTGGTCCTTTTCCAAAATATCGAGCGGGAAGGGAGCCAACAACGGCGGGAAAATTTGAAGGGGGACAGCTAGTACAAGCTATCCTGACAAAAGTGGTCTTTGCCTGTGAAAAGCTCTGGCGGTAACGCTGCCTTGGGCTCCACGATGACCTCCGTCTCGCCGTCCTCCTGGTCTTGGTCTCGTTGCACCAATATAGCAACCTTTGCCTGATGCCTCGGTACTCCTCGCCTGCGCTGGCCTCCTTAGCGCCAAAGAGGAAATAAGGACACTGCACACGCTGGCGCCCGCCTGGTGCCGTTCGTCATGGCTCACGTCACAAGAGCCTCGTGAGGTTTGCCCCGCCTTGATATCTCCGCTCCTCGTGAGCCTGCCTGGCTAGGCTACTCCAGAGGACGTCCTGCGTCGTCCGCCTCGCGAGGGTCTAGGATGCCTTGTTGATGAAGATTGGCCGTACGGCCTGCTGGCTTAGCCACGCTGTGGGCGTTAGGCAGGCAAGTCTGGGGACCCCCGTTCCCAGAACACCGATAGTTCATGACTGTTGTCACTCTCTAGTTGGTCGCTTCCCAGTCTTTTGCTAGCCTTCACTTGTACTAAGCGAGAATACTGCTTGTGCATCCAATCCCTTAAACCCCAAAGTTATTCCATATGAGTCCACCATACCTTCCTATATGTGGTATCTACCTGCCGTTCCAAGTAAATTTGTCTGTGCCAAACTCCAAACCTTCAAATGAAATTCTGTTTTGTATGCTCGAATAGCTCATGTATCAACTAGGGCTGTCCGTATCTTCCATGCTAGGCGGGTTATTCTCAAGAGGAGTGGACTCCGCTCCTCACTCGCGAGAAAATGGTTGGTCACCGGGATGCCCAGTCCCATGCTTTATGCAAACTAAATCAAAATAATTGCAAACAGAACTCCCCCTGGGACTGTTGTTAGTTGGAGGCACTTGTTTTTTCGAGCAAGCCATGGATTGATGCTTGTTGGTGGAGGGGGAGTATAAACTTTACCATTCTGTTTGGGAACCGCCTATAATGTGTGTAGCATGGAAGATATCGCCATCTCTTGGTTGTTATGTTGACAATGAAAGTATGCCGCTCAAAATATTATTTATCTCTGCTTTAAAACCAAGCTTTGGCACCTCTACAAATCCATGCTTCCCTCTGCGAAGGGCCTATCTATTTACTTTCATGTTGAGTCATCACCCTCTTATTAAAAAGCACCAGCTGGAGAGCACTGCTGTCATTTGCATCCATTACTATTAATTTATATTGGGTATGACTATGACTGGATCTCTTTTACCATGAATTACAATGTCTAGTCAGTCCTTGATCTTTAAAGGTGCTCTGCATTTATGTTTTGCGGTCTCAGAAAGGGCTAGTGAGATACCATCTTGTTATATCTTATCATGATTGTTTTGAGAAAGTGTTGTCATCCGAGATTTATTATTATCGCTCGCTAGTTGATTATGCCATTGATATGAGTAAACATGAGACCTAAGAGTTATTGTGAATATGGTTAGTTCATAATTTTTGCTGAAAACTTGAATGCTGGCTTTACATATTTACAACAACAAGAGCAAACAGAGTTTGTAAAAGTTTTTCTTTATCACTTTCAGTTTATCAACTGAATTACTTGAGGACAAGCAAAGGTTTAAGCTTGGGGGAGTTGATACGTCTCCGTCGTATCTACTTTTCCAAATACTTTTGCCCTTGTTTTGGACTCTAACTTGTATGATTTGAATGGAACTAACCCGGACTGACACTGTTTTCAGCAGAATTGCCATGGTGTTATTTATGTGCAGAAACAAAAGTTCTCGGAATGACCTGAAACTCCACGGAACATATTTTTGGAAAATATTAAAAATACTGGAAGAAGAATCCACGTCAGGGGGGCCTCCACCTGTCCACGAGGGTGGGGGCGCGCCTGCCCCCTTGGGCGCGCCCCCTGCCTCGTGGGCCCCCTTTTGCTCCACCGACCTTAACTCCAACTCCATATATTCGTGTTCGGGGAGAAAAAAAATCAAAGAGAAGGATTCATCGCGTTTTACGATACGGAGCCGCCGCCAAGCCCTAAAACCTCTCGGGAGGGCTGATCTGGAGTCTGTTCGGGGCTCCGGAGAGGGGAATCCATCGCCATCGTCATCATCAACCATCCTCCATCACCAATTTCATGATGCTCACCGCCGTGCGTGAGTAATTCCATCATAGGCTTGCTGGACGGTGATGGGTTGGATGAGATTTATCATGTAATCGAGTTAGTTTTGTTAGGGTTTGATCCCTAGTATCCACTATGTTCTGAGATTGATGTTGCTATGACTTTGCTATGCTTAATGCTTGTCACTAGGGCCCGAGTGCCATGATTTGAGATCTGAAACTATTATGTTTTCATGAATATATGTGAGTTCTTGATCCTATCTTGCAAGTCTATAGTCACCTACTATGTGTTATGATCCGGCAACCCCGAAGTGACAATAATCAGGACCACTCCCGGTGATGACCATAGTTTGAGGAGTTCATGTATTCACTATGTGTTAATGCTTTGGTCCGGTACTCTATTAAAAGGAGGCCTTAATATCCCTTAGTTTCTGCTAGGACCCCGCTGCCATGGGAGGGTAGGACAAAAGATGCCATGCAAGTTCTTTTCCATAAGCACGTATGACTATATTCGGAATACATGCCTACATTACATTGATGAATTGGAGCTAGTTCTCTGTCACCCTATGTTATGACTGTTACATGATGAACCACATCCGGCATAATTCTCCATCATCGATCCAATGCCTACGAGCTTTTCACATATTGTTCTTCGCTTATTTACTTTTCCATTGCTATTGTTACAATCATTACCAAACCCAAAAATATTACTTTTGCTATCGTTACCGTTACTTCCATATTACTTTGCTACTAAATACTTTGCTGCAGATACTAAGTTATCCAGGTGTGGTTGAATTGACAACTCAACTACTAATACTTGAGAATATTCTTTGGCTCCCCTTGTGTCGAATCAATAAATTTGGGTTGAATACTCTACCCTTGAAAACTGTTGCGATCCCCTATACTTGTGGGTTAGCACCCTCCAATCGTGAAAGATCGGACCATTAGGGTTCTATCCTACATTAGTGGCTGGCCATGGATTCGATAGGCACGACACCTCCGAGCATCGATCTGAATGGGGGGACGACGGTAAGATGCGGCTTACCTTGGTTAAGGCAATGGAGAGCTCGGTGTGGTCCGGGGAACCGGGATGGCGACAGTGTGTGGTGAAAGCATCGATGGTCGGGGTGTGCTACTTGTAATAGTGTTGGGATTCCCTGAAGAGGAAGGGTGATGCAGTATAGTACCATATAGCATTTCACTCAGTTAAGAACCAAGGTTTATTAAACCAATAGGAGACGGCACACAAGCAACTTTGACAGTACCTGCACAAACACAAACAAATGGTTGCACCAAACAAAGGCAAGGGGTGTCACTCCCCTTGTTCTTGCCAGTTGCAAGTATCAAGTCTGTAAGTGGTACATATAATAAATAAAAGTAAAAGAGAAGAGCGAGCAATTATAAGATTTGTTTCAATATAGAGGTGAATGGATGCTAGTTGTGAGTTGGGTTGGGATTTCCCCGAAGAGGAGAGGATGCTGCAGGACAGTGGAGATAAGTATTTCCCTCAGTTATGAAACTAAGGTTGTCAATCCAGTAGGAGAACCAAGCAACACTATGTAAACAACACCTGCACACAAACAACAAATACTTGCAACCCAATGCGGAGAGGGGTAGGCAATCCCTCAACGGTTACGAGCAAGATAAAAGATATAGTTTTGATAGATAGATCTGACAAAAATATAAAAAAAATGCAGCAAAGTATTTTTAGTTTTAATATATTATAGAAAATAGACCCGGGGACCATAGTTTCCACTAGAGGCTTCTCTCATTAAAATAGCATATGGTGGGTTGACAAATTACTGTTGGCCAATTGACAGAAAAGCAAATAATTATGAAGATATCCAAGGCAATGATCATGTACATAGGCATCACGCCCGAGACAAGTAGACCGAAACGATTCTGCATTGTCGGATCACGGGTTCCGGCAAAACCCTTGAGGTTCGAACTCTGGGGTGCGCGCGAAGTTATTTCCTCCATACCGATCCATGCCCTAGATTTGCTAATATCTCGCGGACGAACTGGACCAACTCACAACACAAAAGACACAAGATTTATACCAGTTCGGGCCACCGTTGTGGTGTAATACCCTACTCCAGTGTGGTGGTGGTGGATTGCCTCTTGGGCAGATGATGAACAGTACAAAGGGAAGAATAGCCTCCTGAGGTTGAGGTGTTCTTGTGATCAGTGAACTTGTGGGTGCGAGGATGGAAGATGGAATCGATCCCCTACTACGGTAGCTAGTTCTACATATATAGGCCCATGTCCTCTCCCCAAATATTGAGCGGGAAGGGAGCCAACAACGGCCAATTTGAAAGGGGACAGCTAGTACAGCTTATCCTGACAAAAGAAGTCTTCGCCTGCAAAAGGCTCTGGTGGTGACGCCGCCTTGGGCTCCATGGTGACCTCCGTCTTGTCGTCCTGCTGGTCTTGGTCTTGTTGCACTGATATGGAAACCTTTGCTTGATGCCTCAGTACTCTGCGTCTACGCTCGCTCCCTTAGCACCAAAGGGGAAACAAGGACACTGCGCGCGCTGGCGCCGGCCTGGCGCCCGCCTGGTCTCGATCGTCATGGCTTACATCACGAGAACCTCGTGAGGTTTGCCCTGCCTTGATCTCTCTGCTCCTCGCGAGGCAACCTGGTGAGGCCGCTCCTGAGGAGGTCTTATGTCGTCCGCCTTGTGAGGCCTGGCCCCTCGCGAGGGTCTTGAATGCCTAGTTGATGAAGATGGGCCGTACGGGCCTGCTAGCACAGCCATGGCCGCAGGCAGGCAAGTCTGGGGACCCCCGTTCCCAGAACGCCGACAGTAGCCCCCGGGCCCAAGGCGCGCTCAGGCTTGGCTTCGAGGCGAAGCCAAAGGTCAAGTGCGGAGTGCCACGGGCCCCAAAAGCCTGCGGCCTTGGTCGACGTGTGGCGGTTGATTGGACGTGGGCGTCTCCGCTTCCCCACGCTGCCTCGGCAACTGCCCGACTTGACAAGTCCCTGCAGCATGCAAGGAAAACCATCATTACTTGTGATTGTGGGAGGCGCCGGTTGGCCTTCTTCCGCTATAAATGGGGAGGGGGGCAGAGCCCCCGTTGCCCATCTCTTTGCAGTCTGCTTGCTTCTTCCTCCTTGCCCCTCTGCTAGCAGCAATGGCGCCGTCGAAGAGGTTCTCCACCACGGAGAAGGGCAAGGCCCCTCGGGAGGGGCCCGGCTCCCCGCCGCCCAAGCCTGGACGCGGCCGTCCCCGTAAGCACACCGCGACCCCCGCCGTGGCCCTCGGTTCCCGGGGTGGCGCCGCTGCACGTGGTAGGAGTCGCTCCGGTCGCGGCAGCCCCGTCGACGAAGGGAGACGCGCCGTGGTTGCACGGCCTCCCCGGCCGCGCTTCCACGCGTCAGAGGTGTTGCCGGAGTTCGTTTCCTGGTCGTAGGATCCGGCCGGCAGCTGGCTTCAGCTTTCCTACTTCTTGGTCGGCCTCCGGTCCAGGTGGGCTCTGGCTGCAGGCGGACAGTTTCTGCAGCCGGGCTTCTTGGGTCGTGGTCGAGGTCTCCGTCGCGGGCAACATAGCTCTGGCCCGCGGTTGGCAGACATTCGCCCGCGCGCGCGGCCTGGGCAGGCGGTGCACCCTCCACTTCAAGTATGACGGTGACGCGACCCTCAACGTGAGGGTGTTTGGGAAAGATGGCCGTCGCGCCAGATGCTGCCCCGAGGTGAACGACGGCGAGGAGGTGCTCGGCCTTGGCGATGGTCGGGACGAGGAGGAGGGCGAACCCGCCGGCCGCGCCTCATCCAGCTACGGTGGCTCTTCTCTCGGCGACAGCTCCACCAGTGGCAGCTACGACCAGCCGCCGCGCTCGCTTCGAAGGTGGTAGCGGGTCGTCTCATCGCCGTGCCTCCGTGAAGCGCGAGGAGGGATCCGGCTAAGCTCGGGACGTCGCCAAGGGACTGCCCCCGTGGACTGCTGCAGGGGCGAGCGCCGCTTTTGTTTTGTTCTTCTTTTCTTTCCTGCATCAAAATGAAACCTGTATGGGCTCGGAGGGGAGTGTATCAAACCATGATTTCTTAATCATTATGCTACGCTTGTTGTTTCCGTGTTGTGCCGTTATTTTGTGCAGAGATAACTTAGCTTGGTGCGTTCGGGGCGGCCTCCTCTTCACGAGGCATTTGTTTCCTTGTGCCCGTCTTGACCTAGTGGTCTGTGGTCGCTCAGGAACTGCAAAAAATTCGTTAGGAAGCTCGCTAGGAGACTTGTCGTTCACCCAAGCCTTGACCCAGCGCTTCATATCACGGTACCCGAGGGGCACGGATTAGGGGAGATGCGCCAGCTTGTGGGCTTGAACAAGGGTGCCTCGCGAGAAAACAGACGGGAGGCAGAGAGAAGGAAAAATGCTCGCGAGGGCACCTGCCTAGCCCCCTCGCGAGGTATCCGAGAGAGAGAACACAAGTGAACTAGAGGCGGAAAAGGCGGTAAAAGGCGACGAGACCAAATCAGCAAGGAACACCAGAAGCAAACTTCAATTAAGAGAACGCGAGCCAACTACGGAAAGCAAATGAAAATCCGCGTCCGGCACCTAGTCTAGTCTTCAAGTCTTCTCACCGGCACGGAGCTAAGTGCTGCCACTAGGCGTGGGAGGGAGCCCCCGAAGCTCGAGGGCGGCACTCCTGAGACTCCGGGGCCTGTACAGCCCCACTCATTATTACGTGAGAGTGTCACGGGCGGTGAATCTTCACAGGCACCGGGCCTTCTTCACAGGCACTGGCCTTCTTCACAGGCACTGGGTCTTTCTTCATTGCACTGGGCCTTGCTTCATGGGTAGAACTTCCGGAGGTGCTAGATGTTCCAGGCGTTCTGGATGGGTACCCCGTCCTGCGTCTCCAGACGCGCGGCGCCAGGCCTGCAGAAATGGACGACCTTGAACGGGCCCTCCCACATAGGTGAGAGCTTGTGCAGCCCTTCCCTGGAGAGGACCCGCCTCGAGCGTCCTGGAACGGATGTTGCGGCAGTGGTACCGCCGCAGCGCCTGCTGGTACCTTGCCGCCCTCAGTGCGGACTCGCGGCGGCATTCCTCCCCCAGCACGAGATCCATCCCCCGCGTGGCATCCTGCTGCGTTTCATCAAACGCCAGGACCCGTGCAGAGCGATGCTTGACCTCGTGAGGGAGGACCGCTTCGGCTCCGTAGATGAGGAAGAACGGGGTCTCACCCGTCGGCTTGGTGCCGGTGGTGCAGATGGACCATAGCACGGACTGGAGTTCGTCGTGCCAGCCCCTGCCGCAGGCCTCGAGCTTCTTCTTGAAGGTCCTGGTCTTGAGGCCCCTCAAGACCTCTGCGTTGGCGCGTTCGCCTTGACCATTGCTCCTGGGGTGCGCCACCGAAGTGTAGAAGATCTGCGTTCCGAGGTTAGCACAATATGTTTTGAAGAGGTTACTAGTGAACTGCGAGCCGTTATCGGTGATGATGCGGTTGGGGACCCCGAAGCGGCTCACGAGACCCTTGATGTATTTGACTGCGGAACCAGCTGGGATGGTGCGGACGGCTTCCACTTCCGCCCACTTGGTGAACTTGTCGATGGCGCGTAGAGGTAGCGGTAGCCCCCAGGCGCTCGAGGGAACGGGCCCAAGATATCCAGCCCCCAGACCGCGAACGGCCATGTGAGTGGGATGGTCTGGAGGCCTTGAGCCGGCTGATGGATCTGCTTGGTGTGGAACTGGAAAGCTTCGCAGGACTTCACCAGCTCAGTTGCGTCGTGGAGCACCGTGGGCCAGTAGAATCCAATGCGGAATACCTTGCCGACGAGGGTCCGTGATGACGAGTGGTGCCTGCAGTCCCCGTCGTGTATGTCAATTAGCAACTCCTTCCCCTGGTCTCTGGAAATGCAACGCAGTGAAAAATCATTTGGTCGCTTCGTGTACAACTCACCGTCCTGGATGCAGTATGCCGTGGCTTGCCGGGCCACGCGCTCTACATCCTCCTCTTTCTCCGGCAGCGCCCCTTGCATCAGATATTCCTTGAATTCCTTGGTCCAGCATCCCTCCTGGGGCTCGAGCGCCAAGAGCTGGCGAGCTCCTGAGGTCGGGCCACAAGCTGGGGCTCCTGTGGCAGGTGGTTGTGGGAGCTCCTCCCGAGGCTGAGTTGTGCTTGAAAGTGGTGGTGTCGCTGATGGCTTGAAGAGCCGTTCCTCAAAGACGCTGGGCTCTTGGGGCTGCCGCTTGGATGCTCTCTTGGCGATGTCGTCAGCTTCCTTGTTGGTGCCCCGGGGCACGTGCTGCAACTCCAAGCCCAAGAACTGCTTCTCCATCTTGCGCACCTCCGCGAGGTATGCCTCCATATGGTCGTCCTTCGGCTCGTATACCTTGTTGGAGAAGTTGACGAGGAGCTGCGAGTCGCCCTTAACGGTAAGGCGCTTCACCCCCAGAGCTGCCGCGGCCTTATGAGGCCTTCGTATTCTGTGATGTTGTTGGAGACCTTCTCGCCCTGCCGAAAGCAGAGCTGCACAGCGTAGTAGAGCTTGTCCTGAGTGGGTGCCATGAGTACTGCTCCAGCCCCCGCGCCCTGATGCGCGAAGGCGCCATCGAAATACATGACCCAGCCTTCTGGCGCCTCGCTTCCTGGTGAGGGGGACCGGTCTTCGCCTACTTCAAGCGTCGGGGCACCCGTCCATTCCACCACAAAATCAGCGAGCGCGGCTCCCTTGATGACCCTGGTAGTGCTGAACTCCAACTGGAATGCCTGCAGCTCGATGTTCCACTCAGCGACCCTTCCAGCAGAGTTGGCGCTCCTGAGCACCCTCTCCAATGGGTAGGCTGAGATGACCTTGATGGGGTGGCCCTAGAAGTAGTGCCGCAACTTGCGCGAGGCCACCAAGAGCGCGAGCAGTTGCTTCTGAGGCATGGGATATCGCGCTCTCACGTCCCGCAACACCGTGCTGACAAAATACACCGGGTGCTCGACGAGGGCTGGCGCGTTGGTGAGGCTCGTGTCTTGCGGAAGTTGGGGCGTCTCCTGAGGTGGTGGGACTCCTGACGCCTGATCGCTTGCGGGAATCTCGGCGACGTCGTCCCGCCGAGCTTGGTCTTCTGTTGATGCTGCTAAGGCTCTTGCGGTGCCTTCCTGATCTTGCGTCATTTCGGCTGGCAGCGTAGCTTGGCGCGACGCCCCCTTGGCCTGGTGCTCTTCTCGAACCGCCACCAGCACTGCGCTGGCGGAGTACGGGGTGGCGGCAAGGTAGAGTACTAGGGGCTCGAGAGGTCGCGGCGCCACCATCACCGGAGGGCTGGTTAGGTATCTCTTGAGGTCCTGAAAAGCTCGGTCGGCCTCCGGGGTCCACTCGAATGGGCCCTTCTTCTTCATCGGCTTGAAGAAGGGTAGGGCACACTCTCCCGGCTTGGAGATGAAGCGTCCCAACGCAGTTACCCGACCAGCCAGTTTCTGCATTTCCTTGAGGGTCTGCGGTGGGCTCATGTCCTCAACGGCCTTGATCTTCTCTGGGTTCGCCTCGATCCCTCTGTGGGACACGAGAAATCCCAGCAGCTTGCCAGAAGGGACACCGAACATGCACTTCTCCGGGTTAAGCCGCAAGTTCACCTGGCGCAGGCTCGCGAAGGTCTCCTCCAGGTCTTGGATCAAGGTCCTTGCCTCCCGAGACTTCACCACAATGTCGTCGACGTAGGCCTCCGTGTTTCTCTCAAGCTGCCGCCCTAAGGCGATGTGCATCAACCGCTGAAAGGTCGCGCCCGTGTTGCGCAGTCCGAAGGGCATGCAGGTGTAGCAGTACACCCCACACGGGGTCAGGAAGGCTGTCTTCTCCACATCTTCTACCGCCATCTTGATTTGGTGATACCCTCAGAACGCATCCAAGAAGCACAGCAGGTCGCACTTGGCGGTGGAGTCAACGATCTGGTCGATGCGTGGGAGCGGGAACGGATCTTGGGGGCAGGCCTTGTTGAGGTTGGTGAAGTCGACGCACATTCGCTCCTTCCCGCCTTTCTTCGGCACTACGACAGGGTTCACCAACCATTCGGGGTACCGAACCTCCCGAATGGCACCTGCTGCCTCCAACTTGTGGGTCTCTTGGACGATGAAAGCCTGCTTCTCCATGGACTGCCGTCTCGCCCGCTGCTTCATAGGGCGCACATTGGGGCATACCCTTAAGTGATGCTGAATCACCTCTCTCGGGACCCCCACTAGCTGATTGGGTTCACATGCGAATATATCCTTGTTTGCGCGCAAGAACTTCACCAATGCTTCCTCTTGGCTTGGGTCGAGGCCGGCACCTATGGTAAAGGTGGCCCCTGAGGACCCGTCCTCGTCGACCGGCACCCGCTTGGTTTTCCGCCTTGTCTTGTGTGAACAACTGCTTCTTCTTGGTTGGTGCGGCTCCTTTGGGCTCGGGGGTGCCTGCGTCGGCGGGCTGCGCCGCCGCGGCGGTCTTGAGGGCGAGCTTGAGCGTCGCCAGGGCCTCCTTGGCGCCCCCTTGACGGTGAGGACGCCCTTGCTTCCAGGCATCTTCATGAGGTTGTAGGCCGGATGGGTCGCTGCCATGAACTGGGCCAACGCCGGGTACCCGAGGATGGAGTTGTACGGGAGGCCGATGCGGGCGATGTCGAAGTCGACCAGCTCGGTGCGGTAGTTGTCACGCGTGCCGAAGGTGACGGGGAGGCGGATCTGCCCTAGGGAACGGGTGGCGTCGCCACCAACTCCTGTGAAAGGCTTGCTGAGGCTAAGCCGCTCGAGCTGCACATGAAGAAGGCTGAAGGCCTCCACGGAGAGCAAGTTGAGGCCGGCGTCGCCGTCGATGAGAGTCTTGGTGATGGCTACATTGCAGATGGTGGGCGTGCAGAGCATCGGAAGCCTGCCCGAGCCGGTGGTTGTGACGGGGTGGTCTTCCGAGCTGAAGGTGAGGTCAGCTTCAGGCGCTGCCCAGCCCGGTAGAGCCCCCGAGCGCTTGGAAGCGGCGCCGATCTGGCGAAGGAATGGCTTGATGTGGCGATCTGAAGGCGGTGCTTGAGAACCGCCTAGCAGGGCCGCGACCATGAAGTGCGCTGGCACCGCGTAGCGCGCGGTGAAGAGACCGTGCAGATCCTCCCAAGACGCCACCGTGGATCCGGGGACGTTGAGCAGCCAGGCGCGCGGCTCGCCGGCGAGGGCCATGGGAAGCCAGTTGGCCATGACCTTGTCGTCGCCCCCGGCTTCGAGGACGGCCTCCTCATATGCCAGCAGGAAAGCCGGTGGGTCCTCCGCGCCGTCGTAGCGCGGCGGCATCTCCGGCTTGAACTTGGGCGGCCATCACACCTACCGCAGTGCGGGGGCTAGGGCTTGGAGCCCCCTGGCCCCATCGTCAGCGCCGGCCGTCGAAGTCGGTAGTGGGGCGCCTGCCATGAGGGCGGAGCGCGGTGGTTGCGAAGCGTAGATTGGCGGAGGGAAGGCTACGGCGCACCCCTTCCTGGCGCGCCAAATGTCGGATCACGGGTTCCGGCAAAACCCTTGAGGTTCGAACTCTGGGGTGCGCGCGAAGTTCTTTCCTCCCTACCGATCCACGCCCTAGATTTGCTAAGATCTCGCGGACGAACTCGACCAACTCAAACACAAAAGACACAAGACTTATACTGGTTTGGGCCACCATTGTGGTGTAATACCCTACTCCAGTGTGGTGGCGGTGGATTGCCTCTTGGGCTGATGATGAACAGTACAAAGGGAAGAACAACCTCCTGAGGTTGAGGTGTTCTTGTGATCAGTGAACTTGTGGGTGCGAGGATGGAAGATGGAATCGATCCCCTACTACGGTGGCTAGTTCTACTTATATAGGCCCTGGTCCTCTCCCCAAATATTGAGCGGGAAGGGAGCCAACAACAGCCAATTTGAAAGGGGACAGCTAGTACAGCTTATCCTGACAAAAGTAGTCTTCGCCTGCAAAAGGCTCTGGTGGTGACGCCGCCTTGGGCTCCATGGTGACCTTTGCTTGATGCCTCGGTACTCTGCGTCTGCGCTCGCTCCCTTAGCACCAAAGGGGAAACAAGGACACTGCGCGCGCTGGCGCCCGCCTGGTCCCGATCGTCATGGCTTACGTCACGAGAACCTCGTGTGGTTTGCCCTGCCTTGATCTCTCGGCTCCTCGCGAGGCAACCTGGTGAGGCCGCTCCTGAGGAGGTCTTATGTCGTCCCCCTCGCGAGGCTTGGCCCCTCGCGAGGGTCTTGAATGCCTAGTTGATGAAGATGGGCCGTACGGGCCTGCTAGCACAGCCACGCCATAGGCCGCAGGAAGACATGTCTGGGGACCACCGTTCCCAGAACGCCGACATGCATCTGCTACTATTACTCCACACATCGACCGCTATCCAGCATGCATCTAGTGTATTAAGTTCATGAAAGAAGGGACTAACGCCTTAAGCAAGATAACCTAATGTAGACAAAATAAACTCACGGATGAAATAAATCCCATCTTGTTACCCTTAATGGCAAAGGTACATGCGTGTCATGTCTCTTTCTGTCACAGAGATTGAACACGCAAGATCAAACCCATCACAAAGCACCCCTTCCCGTTGCAAGATAAATCAATCTAGTTGGCCAAACAAAACCAATACATCGGCGAAGAAATACTGACAGAAGCAAACGTGTCCTATCTTTCGATGAGATGGTTGTCGGGACCCCGATCCTAAGTCACACGAATCTAGCATGTAACACATTATATCACTTTGCGGCCTCACGCACGGTATCCCCACGGGTGCCACCTTACCTGCCCTGGGACCGTTTGCGCCTTTTGGCTCACGTATGTATATGATAGTGTCGCTAGCATCCATATGACAGAGAACCCGGGCCGACATGACTAGTCGTAAACCAAAGGTGGCGCTAACTTACAGGGATAGGCATACATGACCCAGCAACGAACATGTCGGTCATCAACATATGAACCCAAGTTGTAGCAAGCTACAAGGACTTAAAGAAACAACGCGTGACATTTCCCTGAAGGGACAGACACAGGAACGAAGAAGGAGACATGCCGGCCAGCCTAAGTGTTCCGGAGCAGTAGCAAGCTACCATGGCTCAGTGGAAGCACTAGGAGACATTTCCCCATACAGAGGCTACCAATAATAAACAACTAGGTTGTCGGATCCCACACATACCAAGCATTTCAAAAGCATACACACAATATGCTCGGTATGTGCAAATACAACATGGCATCACAACAAAACTCTACGACTCAAAGTATTTATTCAATAGGCTCCGAGGAGTCTAATATTACGAACATGGGTCTCATGACCCAACATATAGAGCATACAAGCAACGGAAGCATATCATGTCTGAGTATAGACACCTACAAATGAAAAGTGCTGAGAAGCCTGACTATCTACAATACCCTTCCAAAGGTACAACATCATAGCTGAGGTAATAGGCTAAACATTGAAGTCCATGCGGTACTACTAGTGAGACTGAAGTCTCTCTGCAAAAACATAAATTAAGCAAACGTGGGTACAAATGTACCCAGCAAGACTTAAATCAGAACTAGCTACATATGCATTAGTACCAACAAAGGGGTGGTGGAGTTTAACTTCAGCAAGCCAGCTTTGACTTAGTGGTTATCCTGAACTATGACTGCTGGTAACTCTTTTGAGGTGGCGCACACGAGTCCACATATTCACCATATCAATACACCACTATGGATCCGTTCCCGTCTCCCTACGAGAAGGCGATCCATAGCACTCACACTTATCTTGTGCATTTTAGAGTATCCACTTTCACTTGTCTATGAACTATATAAGCAACCCAGTAGTCCTTTACCGCGGACGCGGCTATTCGAATAGATCATGTTAACCATGACTCAAAGGAACCCATCCCCGTCCCATGAGAAACGTTCCCTCTTGGAACACGTATCTACGTCCAGCCCGGACACCGTGCCATGTCGTGTGTCACCCGGACACACGTGTCATGCGCCACCTGCCCGCACACCTGACCCACAAGTGTTCATGTAACCGCAAGGTAGGCTCTGATAAGCACATTACTCAATTCCCGTGAGCCTTATCACAAGACAATCCACCATGTTATCCAACACAGCCTCTCATGACCAACATGACCAAAATGGGTCAAGCCACTTAACTATCATCATTAGGACATGATCATTCCAATTCATCACCCAGATGGATCAGACCCGACACAACTCTAAGCATAGCAAGCGAGCATGTAAGAGTGGTCACAATAAAGCTCAAGCAACTCCTAAGCATACTAGGATGGTTTAGCTATTTGGTGACAATGGCAGGTCATGCAAAGGAATGGGTTCAACTACCGAGAAAAGGTAACAGTTGAACCGTTATTGTCCTAATGCAATGAAAGAGAGTAAGAGCAGAGAGTAGGATTGTATCGAATTGAACAAGGGGGTTTTGCTTGCCTGGCACTTCTGAAGATAGCATTGTGTCTTCATCAGTGTCATCAAACACATCGTCGGAACAACGTCTACTAAGAGGGGACAAATACCGGCAAACAGAGAAATAACACAATCAATGCAATGCAACAACATGATGCATTATCATGACATGGCAACATGCTGTGCTTTGAGCTAATGCAGCTAGCAACAAGTGCAAGGGAGTACATTTGAACCAAATTTAAGCATTTTGGGGAAGCGCTGTGGTCGGCGAATCAACGACGGCGATGACGAAGCAGAGGCGGCGATGGAGACGACAGGGGCGGCACTCTGCTGCTCCTAGTGTTGCGTGTGTCGACGAGGAGATGAAGAGGGGGAAAGCGGAGTATCAGGATCTGTCGGGGAAGCGAGGGGGAGGCGATGGATGCGGCGGTGCTCGTCGGCGTTCTGGAGCGCCCACGAATAGAGAGAGGGAGGGAACAGAGGAGGGGGAGAGAGCTGCGAGGGGGCAGGGGGAGAAGGTCTCAGGCGTTTCCGTGGCGCATTCAGAAGAGCCGGGGTGTCGCGGTGGAAGCAGGAGCTGGCGCGCGCGTGGCGACCACGCTCCCTGCCTACTAGCGCGGGGAGGAAGACGACAGAGGGGGCTGCGGTGGTGGGCTGGGCCTGTGGGCTGCCAAGTGGGCTGCACAGGCAGGTAGGTCCAGGTAAGTTTCTCTATCTCTCTCTCTCTCTCTCTCTCTAATTTCTACTTTTGTTCCGTTTTCTAATTTGCAAATTTGTTTTTGATTTAGTAACAACACCAAATCACTTCTATAAATCCTGAAATTAATTATGGGCAATTACTGAATTATCTCAGAGGCCCTTAGCTATTTTCAGAATTATAGCAATTAAATGCCCCAATTCAAATACTTTATGACTTAAATTCAGTGCCCAAATTGTTCCTTAAAAAGTTTCATTATTTTTGGTATGGATCAAAACCATTGCCAAAAATATCAAACATCAAAGAAGAGCATTTTGGGTTCATTGAATGCAATTTTTATAGCTATACCTAATTGAATTTCAAAGTGCTAGGGTTTGAACACCCCCTCCCCCATTTCAAGTTTCAAATAAATTTAGACATGATGCATGGATGCTTATGCAACTATTTGCAATCAAATTTAGACATGATGCAAGGAATAACGCGTGACATTTCCCCGAAGGGACAGACACAGGAATGAAGAAGGACACATGCCGGCCAGCCTAAGTGTTCCGGAGCAGTAGCAAGCTACCATGGCTCAGTGGAAACACCAGGAGACATTTCCCCATATGAGAGGCTACCAAGAATAAACAACTAGGTTGTTGGATCCCACACATACCAAGCATTTCAAAAGCATACACACAATATGCTCGATGTGTGCAAATACAACATGACATCACTACAAAAACTCTATGACTCAAAGTATTTATTCAATAGGCTCCGAGGAGTCTAATATTTCAAACATGTGTCTCATGAGCCAACATATAGAGCATACAAGCAACAGAAGCATATCATGTTTGAGTACAGACACCTACAAATGAAAAGGGCTGAGAAGCCTGACTATCTACAAGACCCTTCCAATGGTACAAGATCGTAGCTGAGGTAACAAGCTAAACGTCGAAGTCCATGCGATACTACTAGTGTGACTGAAGTCTCTCTGCAAAAACATAAATTAAGCAAACGTGAGTACAAATGTACCCAGCAAGACTTACATCAGAACTAGCTACATATGCATCAGTATCAACAAAGGGGTGGTGGAGTTAACCTACAGCAAGCTAGCTTTGACTCAGTGGCTATCCTGAACTACGACTGCTGGTAACTCTTTTGAGGTGGCGCACACGAGTCCACATATTCACCATATCAATACACCACTATGGATCCATTCCCGTCTCCCTACGAGAAGGCCATCCATAGCACTCACGCTTATCTTGTGAATTTTAGAGTATCCACTTTCACTTGTCTATGAACTGTATAAGTTACCCAGTAGTCCTTTACCGCGGATGCGGCTATTCGAATAGATCATGTTAACCATGACTCAAAGGAACCCGTCCCCGTCCCATCAGCAACGTTCCCTCTTGGAACACGTATCTACGTCCAACCCGGACACCGTGCCATGCCGTGTGTCACCCGGACACACGCGTCATGCGCCACCTGCCCGCACACCTAGCCCGCAAATGTCTGTGTAACCGCAAGGTAGGCTTTGATAAGCACGGAACTCAATTCCCGTGAGCCGTATCACAAGATAATCCACCATGTTATCCAACACGGCCTCTCATCACCAACTTGAACAACACGGGTCAAGACACTTAACCCTCATCATTAGGACATGATCATTCCAATTCATCACCTAGATGGATCAGACCCGACACAACTCTAAGCATAGCAAGCGAGCATGCAAGAGTGTCCACAACAAAGCTTAAACAACTCCTAAGCCTGCTAGGATGGTTTAGCTATTTGGTGACAATGACAGGTCATGCAAAGGAATGGGTTCAACTACCGAGAAAAGGTAACAGTTGAAACGTTATTGTCCTAATGCAATGAAAGAGAGCAAGAGCAAGAATAGGATTGTATCGAAATGAACAAGGGGGGGGGGGTTTCTTGCCTGGCACTTATGAAGATAGAATTGTGTCTTCATCAGTGTCATCGAACTCATCGTCGGAACAACATCTACTGAGAGGGGACAAATACCGGCAAATAGAGAAAGAACACAATCAATGCAATGCAACAATATGATGCATGATCATGACATGGCAACATGTTGTGCTTTGAGCTAATGCCGCTAGCAACAAATGCAAGGGAGTCCCTTTGAACCAAAGGTTCAAATGCAAACTCTAATTTAAGCATTTAAATGCCATTTGAATGTTTTCACTTATACAACAGGTATAAGTTGGTTTTTCATGCATGAAATAACATAAATGGATAGATTGGGTTTTTTGATAATTTTTCATATATAAATTATTTCATTGGGATTTACGGTTGAATTTCTATGATTTTTGGAAGTTTAGGACATTTTCTGAAAATAAATAAATCATTTAGATTTATTTAAAACCCAAAAAAGCATTACTGTGTCATCACGGGGTCAGCATGACATCAGCAAGTCAAACGCACCAGCACAGGTCAAACCTGACGCAGGGACCCCCACGTCAGTGACACAGAGCTAATTAGTGATTATAACTAATTAAACAAAAGTCATTAGGGCACCCGGGCCCACTTTTCGCTGACCTAGGGTGTAGTTAGATTAGGGTTAACCGGTGGTTAGTTGGATATTAGGCCGCCGGCAATGACCAGACACGGCGCGGGCGCTCGGATTCCGTCCTCCGGCGACCAAATGGGTGGCCGAGCGGCTCTACGCAACCAGTGCGCTGCAGCGCATCGAGTGGAGGTGGCGGCAGGTGCCGGGGTGCAGTGTAGCGACGATGGTGACAAGTTCAGCGGCGGCCGGAGTTCGGCCGCGACGGAGCTATGGCCTAGAGCTCGCAAACGCGAGGGAAAAGAGAGGGGTTCTGCACAGAGGCTCACAGCGAGTCTGGCAACGACAACGGCGAGGTCGGGGAAGCGCTGTGGTCGGCGAATCGACGACGGCGATGACGAAGCAGAGGCGGCGATGGATACGACAGGGGCGGCGCTCTGATGCTCCTGGTGTTGCGTGTGTCGACAAGGAGATGAAGAGAAGGACGACGGGGCATCTGGACCGGTCGAAGAAGCGAGGGGGAGGCGGTGGATGCGGCGGTTCTCGTCAGTGTTCTCGAGCGCCCACGAACAAAGAGAGGGGAGGGAGCAGAGGAGGGGGAAGAGAGAGCTGCGAGGCGGCAGGGGGAGAAGGTCTCGGGCGTCTCCGTGGCGTGTTCAGAAGAGTCGGGGTGTCGCAGTGGAAGCAGGAGCTGGCGCGCACGCGGCGACCACGCTCCCTGCCTACTGGCGCGGGGAGGAAGACGACAGAGGGGGTGCGGTGGTGGGCTGGGCCAGTTGGCTAGGCTTCCAAGTGGGCTGCACAGGCAGGTAGGTCCAGGTAAGTTTCTCTATGTCTCTCTAATTTCTACTTTTGTTCTGCTTTCTAATTTGCAAATTTGTTTTTGATTTAGTAACAACACCAAATCATTTCTATAAATCCTGAAATTAATTATGGGCAATTACTGAATTATCTCAGAGGCCCTTAGCTATTTTCAGAATTGTTGTAGCATTTAGTAATATTTATAGCAATTAAATGCCCCAGTTCACATAATTTATGACTTAAATTCAATGCCCAAATTGTTCCTTAAAAATGTTCATTATTTTTGGTATGGATCAAAACCATTGCCAAAAATATCAAACATCAAAGAAGAGCATTTTGGGTTCATTGAATGCAATTTTTTACCTAGACCTAATTGAATTTCAAAGTGCTAGGGTTTGAACACCCCCCCATTTCAAGTTTCAAATAAATTTAGACATGATGCATGGATGCTTATGCAACTATTTGCAATCAAATTCTAGGGCTGTAACAATGGTGATTATCATTTCGGAAGAGTAGACTTTAACGATCCGACTACAAACATGCGTGGACGTCGCGCCTTAGCAATCGCTAAACCAACTCCGAGAAGGTTATTGACCACTCCGGAGCACGATCAACCTAACCATGAAGGTCTATTTCCTGCAAGCAAGCGAAGAACAAGCAAGAAACTAACATTGCAATATGGATATTGCGAATATAAGATGAATGCTTTATTGATCAAGGTGGGGTTCTGTGATGTCTTGGTCTGGTCGTTGGACACAAACGATGTATGCAAAGTTGCAACTATGGCGAAGTTTTAATCCAAACAAAACCCAAAGTCTAAACGGTGCCCTAAGGGCTGTATATATGGAGGAAGTGGGGGGAATTTCATGGCCCTTGGAGGAGGGGTCTGAAACCAACCCTATCTCTTGTTTCCCCACACATACGGACTCTAAAAACAGCCTACACTCATGTATTTTCGAAATTACATGGGCCTGGCCCAATAATAAGGTGACGCGGCACCTATAATAGCCTCTGGACGAAATTTATGAAGTGGCAGCTTGTATATTTCATCCAAGGCTTCATGCACTAATTATGGTGGCTTCAAAGTCCTGAAATCATCACTTGTAACTCCGTTCTTGTTCCCCTTGCGCATGCCATCATCTCCATGCTTGATCTTGCTCCAATGTCCATCCCTCTTGTCCAAGCTAGGCCCTTCATTTTTAAGAAAGAAAAATGTATCCAATTTAGGCAGCATCATATTCTCATGAACATTAGAATCATTACCAAGAAACAGAAGTACCTGATAATTTAATTGACGTGCGCGAGCTCTATTAATTGGTCCAATATGTATAGCAGCAGGAGCTGTGGGTGTAACAATGGTATTGATGTCCTCATCAAATATGAGGCTATAATAATCATGCATAAAAAAGTTCAGAGAAAACTCAAATAATATTCATGGATAGATCTGATCATAAACTCACAATTCATCGGATCCCAACAAACACACCACAAAAAGTCATTACATCAAATAGATCTCCAAGAACACCAAGGAGAACGTTGTATTAAATATCAAAAAGAGATAAGAAGCCATGTAGCTACTAACTGTGGACCCATAGGTCCGTGGTAAACTACTTAGGCATCATTGGAGGGGCAACAAGGATGATGAAGAACCCCTCGGTGATCGTTTCCCCCTTCGGCAGAGTGCCGAAAAAGGCCTCTAGATTGGATCACATGATTCTGGAACTTGCGGGGGCGGAAAAAGTATTTCGTGGACTCCCTTGTAGGTTTTGGGATTTTAGAGTATTTATAGAGGCGGAGGTAGGTCAACGGAGGCTTGTGGGCCCCACTACCCACCAAGGCGCGCCAGAGGCCCCTGGCGTGGCCTGGTGCTTAGTGGTACTCTCAAAATAATATAAGTGAAGCAAGAGATTTTATTTCCGTAAAATATAACCACCGCCGTGCTCAAAAAGATATAAGTGAAGCACTAGAGCAATTGCCTAGCTCAAAAGATTTAAGTGAAGCACATAGAGTATTCTAGCAAATCATGATATGTGTGTGGCTCTCTCAAACAAGTGTGTTCAGCAAGGATGATTGTGACAAATTAAAAAGCAAACAAAGCAAAGACTCATATACTACAAGACGCTCCAAGCAAAAATCATGATATGTAACGAATAAAAATATAGCTCCAAGTAAAATTACCGATGGTCGTTAGAAGAAAGAGGGGATGCCTTCCGGGGCATCCCCAAGCTTAGTTGCTTGGGAGTCCTTGAATATTACCTTGGGGTGCCTCAGGCATCCCCAAGCTTAGGTTCTTGAAACTCCTATTCCTTCATTCAACGTGATCTCACCCAAAACTTGAAAACTTTAATCACACAAAACTTAACAAAACCTTTGTGAGATCTGTTAGTATAATAAAGCAAATCACCACTTTAAG
The DNA here is from genome assembly GCF_002575655.3 of Aegilops tauschii subsp. strangulata. Lineage (NCBI taxonomy): Eukaryota > Viridiplantae > Streptophyta > Magnoliopsida > Poales > Poaceae > Aegilops > Aegilops tauschii. Next base: position 219,165,447 of record NC_053037.3, on the reverse strand, counting down.
TACTTTTGCAAATCCAGTCATATTTTTTATTGCATCATGCCTACTGTATTCTAACTTTACCATGGCTTATACCCCCCGATACAATCCATAGATTCATGAAAATAAGCACACAATGCAACAAAAACAGAATCTGTCAAAAACATAATAGCCTGTAATTATCTGAACTTTGACCATACTTCTGTAACTCCAACAATTCTGAAAGATTAGGAAAACGTGGGCAATTTTTATATCAATCATGTGTAAAAAATTCAGAAATTTATCGCGTACCAGTAAAGCACATCAATTCTTCTACTGGGCGCAAAAGTTTCTGTTAATGCACAGAACCAAAGAAACTATCACCCAAATCATTCCAATGGCTTTACTTGGTTCAAACACTAATTAAAAAACTAAAACACAATCATAACATTGGCATAATTGTATATTTATTGAAAAACAGAAAGGAAAACAAAAAATTAAAAGATAACTATTGGGTTGCCTCCCAACTAGCGCTATTGTTTTACGCCCCTAGCTAGGCATAATGCATAGTTTAAAGTGTTGTCATCTTTGGTTTCCAATTCCTCAATTACACGACCATATTTCCTAGGAGTTCTAGCATATATTATTTTAATAATCAAACTCCTGGGAACAAAATCAAGAGACTTATTTATATATATTGGTTCCTCAATCAAACCAACGAAATTGGGGGTGAACACTAATTATTTTAAGATCTTCGTTATTGTTGCTAGTCGTGGCACCCTTGTCTTTAGGAACATAAATAAACTTGCAACTCTTGCTAGGGGGATTTTCTCAATAGTTTTAACGGAAGAAAAAGAAGAACCCAAATTATGAAAATTTCATCCAACTTATCAATCCCAGCAAGACTTTGTTCTACCCTTTCATTGATTGTTGGTTCTTTCTCCTAGCATCTTTAGAGTAATTACTACCTTTGATACAAATTGAGTGACATGGTTATGAATCTTTTTATCCAAATTATCAATATGTTCTATGGTAGGTATCTTCCTTTCAATAGCATCTATCCTTTGCATAACATGTTCCAAGGTTAAAATCGTTCTATTAACAGTGATAGGTGGTGATCCCACTAAATTTCCCATAGCATTGAAAGCATCCATAGAGGGACACATCAAGAAAATCCCTCGGGTAATAGTGTCAAGCACAAATCGATACCAAGTAGTAATTCCCACATAAAAAATACGAAGAAGAACGGTAGTGGATTGCTTACGAGTTGATCTATTATGAGCATTGCAAATCCTATACCAAGCATCTTTTAAATTCTCTCCTTCCCTTTGCTTAAAATTGAGAACCTCATTCTTAGGGGTGCACGTATCAAGGGGAGAACTAGCCATAAGGATAAAGTGCGCAAGCAAGCAAACACGCGAAACACGTAAAAAGGCAAAAAGAAAATATTTTGCATTTTGGTAAAAACTTTTTACAAGTGGGGAGATGAAAACGAGAGGCAAATGGCAAATAAAGTAAATGCAAGAGGATGAAGTTTATGCGTAGGTACTTGATAGATGTTGATGATATCCCCCGGCAACGGCGCCAGAAATTCTTCCTCCTACTTGTGAGTTGTGTTGGGATTTCGCCAAAGAGGAGAGGACGATGCAGTACAACAGAGATAAGTATTTCCCTTAGTTATGAAATCAAGGTTATCAATCCAGTAAGAGAACCAAGAAACACTATGTAAACAACACCTGCACACAAACAACAAATACTTGGAACCCAACGCGTACACGGGATGTCAATCCCTCAATGGTTACGAGCAAGATTAAAAGATATAGTTTTTAATAGATAGATCTCAAAAATACAAAATAAAATAAAATTGCAACAAGGTATTTTTAGTTTTAATGTATGAAAGAAAATAGACCCGGTGGCCATAGTTTTCACTAGAGGCTTCTCTCATAAAAATAGCATACGGTGGGTAGACAAATTACTGTTGGGAAATTGACAGAAAAGCAAATAATTACGATGATATCCAAGGCAATGATCATGTATATAGGCATCGCTTCCGAGACAAGTAGACCGAAACGATTCTGCATCTACTACTATTACTCCACACATCGCCCGCTATCCAGCATGCATCTAGTGTATTAAGTTCATGAAAGAACAGAGTAATGCCTTAAGCAAGATCACATGATTTAGACAAGATAAACTCATGGATGAAATAAATCCCATCTTGTTATCCTTAATAGCAACGATACATGTGTGTCATGCCTCTTTCTGTCACTGAGATTGAGCACCGCAAGATCGAACCCATCACAAAGCACCCCTTCCCATGGCAAGACAAATCAATCTAGTTGGCCAAACCAAACCAATAAATCGGAGAAGAAATACGAGGCTATAATAATCATACATAAAATAGTTTAGAGAAAACTCAAATAATATCCATGGATAGATCTGATCATAAACTCACAATTCATCGGATCCCAACAAACACACCGCAAAAAGTCATTACATCAAATAGATCTCCAAGAACACCGAGGAGAACATTGTATTTAAGATCAAAAAGAGAGAAGAAGCCATCTAGCTACTAACTATGGACCCATAGGTCTGTGGTAAACTACTCACGCATCATCAGAGGGGTAGCAATGATGATGAAGAACCCCTCCATGATCGTTTCCCACTCCGGCAGACTGCCGGAATAGGCCTCTAGATTGGACCGCGTGGTTCTCGAACTTGCGGTGACGGAAAAAATATTTCATGGACTCCCCTATAGGTTTTGGTATTTTAAAGTATTAATAGATGCGGAGGTAGGTCAAACGGAAGCTTGTGGGCCCCACTACCCACTAGGGCACACCAGAGGCCCCTGGCGCGCCCTGGCGCTTAGTGGGCCACTCCTTCATCCTCTAGTTCCCTCCCGAAGCATCCAAGGTCTCTTATTGCCAGAAAAAATCTCCAAAAAGTATCGTGGCATTTGGACTTCGTTTGGTACTGATATTCTGCGAAGTCAAAAACAAGCAAAAAACAGCAATTGGCACTAGGCACTAAGTTAATAGGTTAGTCCCAAAAAATGATATAAAGTTTCTTGTAAATGTATATAAAACATCCAAGATTGGTAATATAATAGCATGGGACAGTAAAATATTATAGATACGTTGGAGATGTATGAAAGTGCAGTCATGCCCTTATTCATATTTTGGTATTGTTGACAACATACATATAGGGAACTAATCATCACTGTCAACTGCATCTCAGGTTTAGTTCCCAAAATATTAAAGTGGGGATCATGACTGACAAAATCAAGATACTCAAAGTATGAAGAATCAAGACACAAAGCTCTAGTTCCTTCTCGGTTTTCTTTTTGATTATAGGGACCCCACATTATTAAGAGGGAATCACCGGTTCTCGCAAAAGACTTGCTCAGAATCTAGGAAAATCTTTTGGAGGAGTTGTTACCTTGACTATGGTGTTTGACCTCTTCCTTGTCCGGACGTCCGAAGGTTTCCAGACGACCGGTGCATCACAGTCCTCTGGATGTCCGATATTCTTCGGATGTCCGGTGCCACTTTACAGAAAGAAAATCTTGGATTTTTGGCCCTTCCGGACGACTGGCTTCCGGACGTCCGTGGGTGTCCCGTCATCCGTTGCTACTTCACTTAACCGAAATTAATAGATTTCCGTCCTCCCCGGACGACCGTACACCGGACGGCCGACATTCTTCGGTCGTCGCTTCCTGTGCTCCTGTCCTCTCTGCAGCTGCACTGGACCACTCCACTCTCTGATGGCCGGACGACCGACGCATGTCGGACGTCCGGTCCGTCTTTTCTGTCCAGATGCCCGGTACCTGTCGGACGTCTGGAGTCTGTGCAGCTTAAGTGACCTCTAGCAACCACTTCTACACTATGACTAGAAATATCCTTCTCCCACCTCAAGTGAGGGTTGTCCAACACAGTGAAAAGATTCCAAGAACACCGTTCTCTCGCGCTCTCTCTTGCTTTCACCAAATCCTAGATCCCGGGTACATTTGTGAGGATTCTTGAGTGTTGTTCCAATCAAAAGATAGATCGTCAGGTCAAAAAATCAAAAGGTAGATCATCCCTCTCTCCTCCTCTCGACCAAAGGAATTCGTGATTTGAGCAAGTTTTGAGCGGTTCCCTTGATCTTGTTACTCTTTGAGGTTGGAGACTCGTAGGCAGTAGGAGTTCTTCGGTGAGGAATCGAACAATCCCCGAAAAGTTTGTGAGGGTTTGGATACCACCCCAAGGTCTACCACTAGTGGCTGGGAATCGTCTTCGTGGTGATATCTCAAAAATAAAAAAGGGTGATCCTTCGTGGCGTTGGTGTGCCTTCATGGTAACATCCACCTCTCTAAACGGTGACATAGCTTCCCTCCAAGGAAGTGAACATCGGCATACATCCTCGTCTCTCGGAGTTGCGGTTATTCCTAACGCTAGCTCCCTACTTGTGGTTACTTATCTCATTATCTTTACTTGTTCCATATTGTGCTTGATTATTCAAATTCTTGTAATACTTGGTCAGCTTGCTTAGCTCTCTGTATCATCTTTGCAATTGTTAGGTTTGCCTTCACATTCCGCATTGTAGCCTAAAATTGCTAAGTAAGAAATAAATTTTGTATTTGTACCTATTAACCCCCCCTCTAGGTCCATCTCGATCCTTTCAATTGGTATCAGAGCCTCGTGCTCTATTCTTGTTACTTAACCGCCCAAGAGCGAGATGAACCCCGATGTGACTCCCCTTGTTGTAGATCTGAAGGAAAAGGGCGTGTGGCTTCTTCAGAAGTCAGGTCCTTCACTTAGGAGGATCTGGAACGGGCCCTTGCTAAGAAAAAGGAGGAGCATGATGCTTCTCTTGAGGCCTTGGTCCAAATGAGGTTAGACACATTAACCACGATTCTCGCACCACTTGCCAATCCAGGTGGTGCGGCCGCGGGGCCAACTGCGCCTACTCCTACACTTGGCCAACAACCTCCTAGTAGTGATCACTCTAGTGTTCCATGGCTTTATGCAAGACCTCAAGTAGAGAAACCTAAGTATAATCCTGGGGGGAAACCCCCTTTGGTTGATGACAGTTCTGATTTTGCTTTGTGGAGAGTTGGTATGCAGGACCATCTTAGGTACGCCAATGATGAAATGTTGAACATATTGGAGCATGTTTACAACCCTGTCGACCCATAGAATCTCACTCCAAGAGAAACATATGACAAGCATCTCAACAGCACCACAATCATGTGCATAAGGAAAGTAATGAATGATAAGCAAAGGAGACCTTACATACACATCACAAGTGCCAAGGAGTTATGAGATAGTATTGTGAGGACCAAGACCAGCACTTCCACTCTCTGGCTAGCTCAATATGAAATTGCCAAGGTTCAATTGCATGGCTTTTGTATGGAGAAAGGTGAATCCCCCAAGCAGCTCCTTGAGCGTCTAATGAGTCTCACCGGCGACATTGAGTCCTATGATTGTGACAAGACACAAGATGGATTCAACTTGACTAAGCAATTTCTCATGGACAAATTACTTCATGCTCTTACTCCGTATCGTCACCAAATGGTGTGGGACATAAGGCAACATCATGGATTCAAGGAAATGGCTCCGGATGACATCGTATTCACTTTCCAACTATTCAAAGAATCCAAGGCAAATGCTACAAAACATCTTGCCATGCATGGTACCTCAACATAAAAAATCAATCTTGCTTTGAAGGCCAAGCATGTATGTGAGGAAGAGAAAAATGAAGAAGAAGAAGATGATGATGATGATGATGAAGATGGTGATGAGATTGACTCGGATGAGAGCCCTTCATATGAAGACATTTCCCTCTTTGTCAAGAGGTTTAGCGCGGGAGAATTCAAGGGAAGATTCCAGAAGAAGAAAGTGAGAAAATGCTACAACTGTAAAGAAACCAACAACTTCTCCAACGATTTCCCTTATGAGAAGAGAGAAGATAAACTAGGGTTTCCCAAGACCTTTCCTAAGAAGATGTTGCCAAATCCTTTGAACTCCAAGCTGAAGAAGAGAGATGGGAAAGCAATGGTTGCCCATGAAGAATCCGATCCGGATGATGTTGGTGGTGTTACCGGAGTAGCTCAAGATTCTCAAAACACCTTGAGGCTAGTCAACAAGAGTGGTGATGTTGTCACCTACAACTACATGAAAGACTATAAGGGCAATGCTCATAAGTGCTTAATGGCAAAGGCTGTGGTAGAAGATGGAGAGGACCAAAACTCTCGTGACAATGTCAGGTAACCCCACGTTCAAATCCTCCTCTTTTCACTCCGTCTACTCCTAGTGCTGAGTATCTTGATGCAGAGGATAATTATGATGATGATATAGATGATCCTATGCTTGCTAAACTAAATAAGTTCATGTGCTCCCTTAGAGGAAAGAAACTCACTATGTTTCGTATGCTTATGGAGATGGTGGGTAAGCACACCATCACCATTAAGGAACTCGAAAACCTCGTCACCGAGGAAAAGGGAAATATGAAATCCTTGAGCGGAAAGTCCAATATGAGTAAGCTCGAAATGATGAACTATGCTTAAAAATTGGTGCAAATATTGATGTTCATGCTAAAGAACTTGCCTTCTTGTAAAAGGCCAAGAACTCTTGTAAGGAGTTGACGAATGATAAAAGTAAGCTTGTAGAATCTCATGCTTCTCTCTAAGGATTGTGAGCTTCTATCCGTGTCCCTCAAGACGAAGGAAGAGGAGCTCACCCTTCTTACAAAGAGCTTTGAGACGCTCAAACTTACTTATCTTGAAACTCTAGCCAAGGTTTACTCTTCACCTATTACCAATGTTGATGCTTGTACTACTAACTCTAGTGGTGACCTAGCATCTATTCTTGAGGAAAGTCGTCTTCTAAAGGCACAACTCGAGAGAGGACTCATGATATGTGCTCAAGGACAAAAGAACCTTAATTAGGTGTTGAGCCAACACAATGAGGTGGTTGCCAAAGAAGGTCTTGGGTTTGACTCAAGCACAAGCAAGAATAAAACGTCTTCTCAAAAGTACACCACACCTCTCAAGGAGACATTTGTACGTGAAGGGCACAAGGAGAAAGCTAAGGTTGTGAGTAGGAAGGCCACTAGGGGCATGCGCACTCTCAACAAATCAAAAGAGTTCATGCCTCCATCCTATGTACTTCGTAAAACAAAGGATGTAGAAGTTTATGCTCAATTTGTTGGTCCTCGTAATGCTTTCCGATTCTATGCCATTTGAGTTCCTAAGACCCCTGTGACTAACTTGAGAGGTCCCATTGCAAAATGGGTGCCTCTAACCAAGTCGTGAATTGTGTGTAGGTTGCTTTCTCTGGTGGAGTCAAATTGGTGATTCATAGTGGATGCACCAACCATATGACCGGAGATAGCAAATTGCTCTTCGACTTCTTGGAAACTATTAAACCATTTATGAGCATTGTGTTTGGTGGAGGATCAAAGGACAGGTACTCAGGTTGGGCAAGGTGGCCATCACAAATGACATGTCTCTTGCAAATGTCATGCTTGTCCAATCCCTTAAATACCATTTGCTTTTGTTCGTCAATTGGCTTCCGTTGGTTATGATACACTATTTGGACTAACGGATGTGAAAGTCTTTAAGAGAGATACTCTCGAAGTGGTCTTTATTGGAGAGTTGGATGGCAACCTTTACACGGTTGATTTCTCGAAAGAGAGTACATTCCATGAAACTTGTCTAATGGCCAAGGCTGACAAGGGGTGGCTATGGCACCTCCAGCTAGCCCATGTCGTCATGAGAAATCTTGAAGATCTCTTAAAGGGTAGTCACATCCTAGGACTAACCAATGTTTCTTTTGAGAAAGATCGTGTGTGTAATGCATGCATTGCCGGGAAGCGACATCAATCAAAGCACCCACCCAAGAATATTGTATCTACTTCAAGGCCTTTGGAGCTCCTTCATGTGGATCTCTTTAGGACTCCTTCATGGGATAGTCTTGGTGTGAAAAAGTATGGACTTGTCATTGTTGATGATTACTCAAGATACACATGGGTGTTTTTCCTCAAGTCAAAGGACGAGGCGAAGATCACCTTCATTGATTTTGCCAAGCAAGCCCAATGCAAGTTTAACAAACAAATCTTGGCAATAAGAAGAGCCAATGGCCCCGAGTTCAAAAACTACACCTTAGAAGAATTTCTTAGTGATGAGGGGATTGAGCATCAATATTCCGCACCCTACACTCCTCAACAAAATGGTGTAGCCGAGAGGAAGAACCGTACACTTGTGGAAACGGCAAGGTCCATGTTGGATGAGTACAAGTCACCCCATAGTTTTTGGGTCGAGGCTGTCAACACCGCATGCCATGCATCAAACCGGCTCTTCCTCCGCGTGATATTGGAAAAGACTCCATATGAGCTCCTAACCGGGAACAATCCGAATGTCAAGTACTTTCGTGTATTTGGGTGCAAGTGCTTCATTCTCAACAAGAGATAACGGTTAGAAAAATTTCAATCCAAAACACTTGAGGGCATATTTGTTGGTTATGTATCAAACTCTCACGCCTATAGATTCTACAACAAATCCAATGGATGTGTTGTAGAAACTTGTGACGTGGTGTTTGATGAATTTAATGGCTCCCATGGGGGGCAAGTTGATCTAAGTGAGGTTGGTGAAGAAGATCCTTCTCAATATATTTTGACCATGGGTGTTGGTGCTCTTGTTCCAATGGAACAAGAACCTCATGATGATGAAGAAGAAGATGGAGGTTTCACTCATCATCAAGCCACTACAACACCCATGCCACCACAAGATCCTATTGCTCAAGCGAAGCCCGTTGTTCAAGAACAAGAAGAAGAACAAGTCCCTCACCATGATCATATTCAAGAACAAGATCATCATCAAGAGCAAGAACAAGAAAGTGCGATCATTGATGATGAACCTCAACAAATGCAACATGAAGAAGATCTTCCACTGCACATTAATGATCCATATGTGAAGATGTGGCTGATGGAAATGAAGTTGAACCTCGTGAAACTCTCACCTCCTTCACGCCTCGAGTGGCCGGTCGTGTTGACATTGATAAAATTCTTAATGGCATATCAGAAGGTAGAGTCACTCGTAAACAATTGACAAATTTTTGTGCTCACTTTTCGTTTGCCTCTAGTGTTGAGCCACTCAAGGTACAAGATGCATTGATGGACAATGATTGGCTCGTTGCTATGCAAGAAGAGTTGAACAGTTTTGAACACAATAAAGTGTGGTCTTTAGTCAAGAGACCAACTAAGGAACACAATGCCATTGGAACAAAGTGGATTTTCAAAAACAATCAAGATGAAAATGTTGTAATCATCCGAAAACAAGGCAAGGTTAGTGGCACAAGGGTACTCACAAGTTGAAGGTTTAGACTTTCATGAGACTTTTTCTCCTGTTGCCCGTCTTGAGTCTATTTGCATTTTACTTGCTTATGCTGCTTTCAATGGTTTTACTTTACATTAAATGGATGTGAAGAGTGCTTTCCTTAACGGTCATCTACAAGAAGAAGTATATGTATCACAACCAACCGGGTTCGTTGATCCCGATCACAAAGACTATGTGTAGAAACTTCACAAGGCTTTGTATGGCCTCAAACAAGCACCTCGTTCTTGGTATGATCATCTTAAGAAGTTTCTACTTGACGATGGCTTTGTGGGAGGGGTGATCGATCCCACTCTTTTTTCTAAGAGGGGAAAGGGTGATTTGATCTTATGCCAAATCTATGTAGATAACATCATTTTTTGTTCTCCTAACATTCATTTGTGCAAGAAGTTTGCGGCCTCCATTACTAAGATCTTTGAGATGTCACTCAATGCAGACTTGAAGTTGTTTCTTAGATTTCAAATTCAACAATTTCAAGAAGGAATTTTCTTGTCCCAAACCAAATATCTCAAAGACCATCTTGATAAGTTTGGAATGACCGATGCTAGTCCATGCAAGACACCCATGACAACCAAACTTGTTCTTACTAAAGATACAAATGGTATCCCTTTTGACCCATCTCTTTATTGCTCTATGATTGGCTCGTTGCTTTATCTTTGTGCATCTAGACCAGACGTAATGTTAAGTGTAGGCATATGTGCAAGATTTCAAGCTTCCCCTAGGGAAAGTCGTCATAAGGCGGTTAAGCATATTCTTAGATACCATGCTCACACCCCAAAGCTGGGTCTATGGTACCCCAAGGATGCCAAGTTTGATCTCATTGGGTACACAGATGCGGATTGGGCCGGAGACAAAGTGGGACGAAAGTCTACCTCCGGTGCATGTCAATTTCTTGGATGCTCCTTGGTAAGTTGGTCCTCGAAGAAGCATAGTTGTGTCTCCCTCTTCACCGCCGAAGCCGAATACATTGCAAGCGCAAGTTGTGCAACTCAATTACTATGGATGAGGCAAACTTTAAAGGATTATGGTATCACATATAGACATGTGCCTCTTCTATGCGACAATGAAAGTGACATGAAGGTTGCTGAGAACCCTGTTGATCACCCTCACCAAGCGCATTGATATTATATATCACTTCTTGAGAGACCATGTGCAAAAGTGTGACATTGATATTGCTCATGTTGGTACGAATATGTAACTTGCCGACATATTCACCAAACCTTTGGATGAAGCAAGGTTCTGTCAGCTCAGGCGTGAACTTGAGCTTGATAACATTATGTGAAACCTTGTACCTATGGATACATCTACTTCATGTCGATCTTGATGTGGGCATCTATTTAGGGGGAGAAATTCAACTCATTATTTGCCTTTCTCTCTATATAATGCATAAATGAAACAAACACTCTCAAAGTTATCATGTTCTTCAAACTATGGTGCTTTAAATGATGGAGTTGTGGTGATGGCCTCAAGGTTCCTTTCTTTGTAGTGCCATACCACGTTTACTCAAACATGGTGGCCTAAGCCACCACCCAATATTAGAGCAGCTTACTTACTCTATCTAGGGTCATCATTGCTTGGCATGGTCATGTTCCTTGTGATTCTCTATACCACATCTCCTCATCTCAACATCATATGTGTGTCTAGTTCCTAATTGAGTGGTTTCATCTCTATCTTACGACTTATCTTTCCCTAATAATAAACCAGCAATTGCTTCTGGTCGTCTGTCATTGGGCTTTTTGCAAAAAGATCCCTATGGTTTCTGGTAATTGAACCCGCAGTCCTATTAAATGTGTACGAAAAATGATTTGTTTTTGCAAATTAGCCCCTACATTTTGTAAAAATTCCAGCCGCACTCCTTTGTTCACCTTATCCGGTGGCAGAGGGGAGACAGCTGCGGCTCTGCTCGTCGGCGACCTCGTCGGCGCAGAAGGTGTCCGCCCCTCTCCTCCGCCTCCGGCCTCCGCGCCGCCCCCTAGGTGTGTCTCCATTCCCAAGCACCTGAGCTCCCCTGTGCTCGTCAGCCAGCAGCCACGGTGAGGCGCTCGCTGGCCGGCAGCCATGGCACCGCTGCAGAGCTAATGAGCTATCTTCCCTCTTCCTCGCGTCAGCTCGAGGTGGGTGGAGCAGATCGGCGCGCATGACCTCCACCATGGCTCCGTCAACACGCTCCACTGCCTGCTCGTCGGCGCCGGCCTCCGCCTGCCTCCGCACATGGACGCCGTCGAGTTCGCGGCAAGGAGCCTTGGCGCCATTCCAGAGCTATCTTCCCTCTTCCTCTTGTGCAGCATAGTCCCACCTCGCCCTCTTCCATTAAATCCTCCCAATTTAAATCCATTTTTATATTTTCTCCGTATCAAGTTGCCGTAGCCAAGGGTGTGAGAACGCATGCAAGGAATAAGGAAGGGAATGAATTGAGTGACTCTGGCAGAGAAATAAGGAAGGAATTAACCAAGGAAGGGAAGGTATTGAATGAGACTCGCAGAGCAATAAGGAAGGAAATTAACCAAGGAAGGGAATGAATTGAATGACTGGCAGAGAAATAAGAAAGAAAATTAACCAAGTAAGGGAAGGAATTGAGTGATTCTGGCAGAGAAATAAGGAACAAAATTAACCAAGTAAGGGAAGGAATTGAGTGATTCTGGCAGAGAAATAAGGAAGGAAATTAACCAAGAAGGGAAAGAATTTAAGTGACTCTGGCAGAGAAATACGTTAGGAAATTATGAAGGAAATCCTGATCATCTTCTAAATCAAAGGAGGAAGGAGGAACAATGAAATCTCTAACTGAAGGAAATTATTGAAGGGATTCCCGTGGGATGTTCAATTCCGACTTTTGGGAAACACCATTCAAATCTGGCAGAGAAAATAAAGGAAGGAAAGCCTCTCATTAGATGGACATAGCCTAGCAAAAATTAGCAGCTGAGAATGCACAATCAAAAGAGGAACCACGTGCACGTGTTAAAGGAGAAACACAACATGGAAGTTGGACTCAATAAAACACAGCGTACCTCTCTAATTTGTTCTAGATAATCAGCAAAACAAACTTTTTTTCTCTTGTGTAACAACAGATAATCGCCAAAATATCTTTCCGGCTACATCCTTTCTCCTTCCCATCTACTACATTGTCAATGTTGCCCCCTAGATCACATGAGAATAGATCAGGATTGATAGAAAATTGCTCTCTCTGTGGATCAGCATGCATCAACTGTGTTCTCGAGCATGGAAGCAGCTTCTGGCACTTCATCATGCATAGGTAAGTTGTTGCGCCTTGAATCTACAAATTTTAGACCCTCCTATCATACGAGGAGATAAGATTAAAACAAACAAAGAGTTTAATCTATGACATGCAAATTACAGAAATAGCTTTGGGAGTGATGACCGTGGGCGTGCAAATTAATCCTTCAGAATTATATTATAATTCTGGGAGTGATAATCGCGGGCATGCCACACAAGCGGCCATGCACATCAGCAAAATCAGTTTCAAACATGCCTCACGTATACATATAGAAAGGAGTGGCCTCATGTTTCGAACATGCCTCATGTATATGCATGTGCTTTAGTGCTTCACTATAGTATACGATTTCTTCAAGTTTTGTACAGCAGTTCCAAGGGGAGACAATAATCAATTATAGTTAAGATGATTTTCCACAAGGTACATTTTGTCCAAGAAAAAATTGCAATTTTATTTTACTGATTATCTAAGATTTATATATTCTCAGCTATATTCCAAGCTACATTTTTTGTTTTGTCATCTCAGCCTTTTTTTACCATTTTTTGTCATCTCAGCATTTTATACTAACGGCTGACAACGAGGTGAAGCCTCTGAATTTGTTTTAATAGTTTGTATGTATTATATGCATTACAATGATATAATAGTATTTTGTGTAAAATGCAGTTGTATTACCATCCATGCTTGTCGTCTACTAAGTGAGTGCTTGTAAAGGTATAGTTGGATTGATACTCATTGTTCATTGTTCTAAGGTATGTCTCAGTTTTAGGATGGTAGCCTGTAGAAAATATAATTGTGTATTAAGTTTCATAGTATAGTTTTGCATGATTTCCATAATTTCTATGAATTCCAACTGCTAACTGATAGTTTTATGCTCAAATAAAGATATATATGAATACAATTAGTTGCTGGTTATTCCTCCATGATTTAGTTTTCCAGTTCCATGTAGTCTTGCGCTCGTGTGATTGAAAACTAAGAATGGAAAAGTGAAGCTGCAGGTCAAACTACAGTACGTGCATATGTGCATACACTCTGCCTCTCCTCTGTTTCCATCACTTTGAACTATAGGAAAGGGAAATTACAGGTAGATGAAGTAACATATGGAGGTAGCACTCACCTCTGCCTGTGAGCTTGCATCGAGCTCCAAAGAGCTCCTGCTGTATCTCGAGGTACCAGCTGACCCCCCCCCCCCCCCCCCCCCCCCCCCCCCCCCCCCCCGCACACGATGTTGTTTGGCGGGGAACAGCGGCATGGAGCAGCTGCCATAGCTTAGGCTCGGGCATAGGCGCGCCGGACGCAAGCGGTGCTACCCGCAATAGCTATCGCCTTGCCTCCGGCGACGGCGACGACCTCGAACGGCACACCGCATCTCATCTTGTGTGAATCATTTCCGAGCACGAATTGAGGGGAGCATAGGCATGGGAGCAGCCGCCACAGCTTAGGCCCGGGCTTGGACATGCCGTACACGGGCCGTGCTATCCGCGACAGACCCCTACTTGTCGCTAGCGACGGCGATGGCCCTAGACGGCGGACTGCATCTCACCATCTCATCTTGTGGGAAACGCCTCATTGAGCTCAAACTGAGCCCACTAGAAGAGTTGAGGAGATAAGGTAAGGGAAAGGAAAGGAAATAAGAAAAAAAATATGTTGTTTCAGTGGTGGGGCCGACCAGAAGAAGTGTTGGTCGCGGGAAGAGAGAGAGGGTGAGAGGGGCACGCCACACATGCATAAAAGAGGACATGTACGTTCACATTTTCTAAAAAAATAACCCTTTTTAAAAACGTTCATGTAATTCTAAAAGTGTTTGCATGTTAAAAAGGTTTGTAACTTTAAAAAGGTTATGATTCAAGAAAATGTCCGTGTTTTTCAAAAAGAGAATGTTAATGCATTCTGGAAAAAATAAAATTAAAAGCAAGTTGGACTATGAGGGACGATCTATGAAATAGGTGCAGAGTGTAGCTCGTGTAGGGTGGCCCTTAGGTCCAGCTCGACTAGGTTAGTTTTATAAAAGTTATAAACATGCCTTTGCGTTGGTGCGGTAAAGAGGAATTTTTTTTCCTTACCCATGTGTGGGCCTCAAATTCCTGATTGATTTTTCTTTACGAACCGCTAATTGGAGCAGTCGAATAACCTGGGTTAATTTGTTTCTCGATCTATCCTGTGTAAGGTTAATGCATAGTGCCTTTTCACGTGTTTTCTTTTGACATCGAATGTGATATGCATATTGCACTCAGTGAGAAATTTTCAATAACTCACACCAATATACTAATCTCAATCAAGACATTATCCTTCATCCGATTGTTTGGTTGGCCATACACCAAGATCTGTACCATATTTGGATGTGAACTGGATGTTGCCAACTCTGGCATCACCCTTGATGAGGTCTTCAGAATACCATTTCTAAGAAAAAGTTTAGTGACATTTTATTTTATCATTTTGTTAGCATCATCCTTACAAGTTTGGAGCAGCGAGCCTCCGAAGCTGGCCGCCTAACTCCGGCGCGCCTCCCGCCCCGGCCCCTGGCTCCGTCACACCTCCTGCCTCCCATCGCCTGCATCCGGCCCCCGCACCGGCCCCTCGCGTGGATCTGACCTCGGTGCCACTCGCGCCCGGGTCTTGCCACCGCGCCGCCCTCGCACCTGGTTCCGGCCGCCGTGCCGCCCCTGTGACCGGATCCGTCCGCCGCCAGCACGCGTCGTCGCATCCTGCTGCGGCCTCCTCGCGCCCTAGCTTCTTCCTCTGCATGTGCATCGCTCAATGGATGCGGCAGCCGCCACAGGGTCGCCGGCCCCGGCCAAGTCCCTGGCGAACCTCCGCGCCTTCTCCCGGGGATGCGCGACCCCCCGACGAATAGACACCATGGTCCCGCGCGTGGCCACCGCGCTGCCCACCCCGACAACAGTGCCCCCTCGAGCCACCCACCAGCTCCATCCATCAATGTCGGCTGCCTCGGGGATGGTCGTCTCCTCGCGTGCGTTCATCTCTATCTGGCATTTGTCCATTGGGGCATCTGAACCTGAACTTCACCATGGATTACCATGGAAGTGTAGATTAGCAGGAAAAAATGACATGGTGTCCGTTGTCTGAAAAGAATGGATTCAGTGTAGGATGAGCTGGCTCCATCCTATCCCACGGCCATGGCGGGCTCCTCTATAGACGACTTGGCTCCAGCCGTGCTCGAGGCGGCTGTCTCCCATGGCCATCTCGAGGTCGCCGGCGTCTGCTATGCAGCTGGGCCGAGAGAGCAGTGCCAAGCTGTGCTGCGGTACGCGCAGGCCGTGATGGTGTTGACGGCCAGGTCCTCCATCATCGGCAGTTCGAATATACTAATGCTGGTCGGGCGTATAGGTTTAGTAGTTTAGGTTCCTGACTTTTGGTGTTGATGATGTTTGGCCGTACTTGAGGTTCAGTTTCGTACAATATGCGGGAGTTTGGATTTGGTCTTTTTCTGCAGTTTGGCAATATGTTATATTTATTTTAACTAAGTGCACAAAAAATAGCACTTACAGTCAAATTGGTTGTGCAAGTACGGATGCTCCAAAGGTGTTTGTTGTAATCCGAAATCCATGGAAAACACAGTAAAGTTCGCATGTTTAAAAAGCCTTGGAAACCAAAACGAAATTCAGCAAATAAAATGCTGGCGATTTCCTTGCAAAACAACCACGAAGTTCAATCATTATAATTTTTGAGGTTGAAGAAATTTGAGAACACTCGAAAATTTGCAAAAGAAAAACCCGGTGGTGCAATTGTCGTCGGCTACATTGGTCGGAGCCCCTGCTCTGCCATGAATCCGGCCAACCGCGCGCCAGCGACGCGGATCCATGCCATCCCGATACCCGGCCTTCATGGGGTGCCAGTGGTGGCCTTCGTCACTATGCGCCGTTGTTGCGGGCCATCTGCCGACAACCTGTTGTGTATGACCCGAGCGACGTCCGGGACTCGCGTGCCAACGACGGGCCCTGACCTTTCATGTGGCAGTTCCCCTCAGTCACCCTTGCCGTCGAGCGTGAGCGCTGCCTATATTTCTTCCACGTCCAAGCCAGTATGCTCGTCTTCAGTTCCGTCTATCGACCAGTTGCATAACAGTAGCAGCATGTTTGATGTTCAGTGCACATGTTCTGTTGTAAGCATCCCTACTTTGCCTAATTATATTGCAATCCCAGCAAGTCTATGACCCATGATCTAAACTGCGATTATATTGTAAACAATTATATATATTGCGACCCCTAATTATATTGTAAACAAAACTCTTTCCAATAGTTTTCTATTCATATCATTTACTCGAATTCGATGAGTGCTTTAGGAGTTAGGGGCAAAAAAATAGAGATCAGTTCAAATTGAAAGCAACCGGAAGTCCACGTACTGCATGGTGTGTGTTTTCATATGAGAAAAAGGAATAAAAATACAAAGTATAAAAAATTTGTTGCTAGAAGTTCACGTGCTCGGCATGGGAAAGTTGAAAACTTTTTTTGAGGGAAGTTCACCGTGTATTTACAAGTTCAAAACACACACAAAAAGTTGTTTTTGGTGTTTGATTTTTTCTCTCTCAATCCATTACAAATTTGAAACAAAAACACTCTACATGAAAAGTTTGTGGATGTGATGTGCGTGTGTGTGCTTAGTACACAAAATGAGCAAAACTATATTTTCTCTTGTAGAACGAAGAAAAGAAGAGAGAAAGAGAAGGAAGTTCGATGTTTACTACAAAGTATTGAGAATTTTTCATTACTAAAAGAAAAATAAAACTTAAAAAGAGAGAAAATGGATTTTCTCGTTCTACAAAAAAACCTAGAGGTTCAAATTTAAATAATGGGGAAGTTCAATGTTTATTACAATATCACGAAGGTCAAATTGAAAAAACCGATCAATTCAAAACGTTTACAAAAACAGATTTTCCTTCTTTTAAAAATAAGACTTAGAAGTTCAACTTTAAATAAATGAGCAGTTCGACATTTATTACATAACTAGGACTTTTCCCGTTGCTAATGAATAACACCAAGAAGTCCAAAAATCAAAAAATATGAAGTTGTTTGATGTTTATAAAAACTCAGATTTTCTGCAATGCTAAAGAAAAACCAAGAAGTTTAATTTCAAAAAACAGAGTAGTTCAATGTATATAAAAAACTCAGATTTTGAATAAAACCAAGAAGTTTAATTGGAAAAAGCGGAGCAGTTTGATATTTATTTGAAAAATCAGATTTTTCCAGTTAATAAAGAATAAAACCAAATAAGTTCAGTTTCAAACAACGAAGAAGTTCGATGTTTCTAAAAAACCCTCCAATTTTCACATTTCTAAAAATACATAATGAAGTTCAAATAAAAAGGGTAGAGCGGTTCAATTTCTATAAAAAACTCAGTTATTTTCACATAACCGAGAGAAGTTTAGATTGATAACTACCAGAAGTTCATGTACTACACGGTGTGCATTTTATATTGAAAAAGAATGAAAAAGCAAAGGCTAAATTTTTTGTTGAAACAAGTTCAAGTGCTCTGTCCGGGGAAGCTTGAAAATTCTTGTGAGAAAGGTTCACCTTGTATTTCCATGTTCAAAAACACAAAAAAGAAATTGTTTTTTGCGTTTTAAAATAATTCTCTCAATCCACAAAGAAGTTCAGTTATTATTTGGGAGCAATTTGATTTCAAAAAGAAAATAAAAAAATTCAAATTATAAAAATGGAAAAAGTTCATGTTCTACATGGTGTGTCTTTAATATGAGAAAGATGAATTAAAAGGCAAGGTCCAAATTTTTTGTTGTTATAAGTTCAAGTCCTTGGTCGGAGAAAGTTAAAAAATTTATTGTGAGAGAGGGTTGTACAAAAGGAATATCATTTGTGTAACACTGACGAATGGATGAGAAAATTGCAAACAAAAATACGTCACAGAAGTTCAACGTGAAAACAGAAGGAAGTTCAACTACTACACTGAATGAATTTCAGATGAAAAACTTCTAAGACCGTCGCAAGTATGAAAAAATGATCAACACAGGGAAGTTGCGTGTTTACACACTACAAAAAAATACACTTCCGTGATGATACGTGTTTGTCACAGTAGGTCACGTTTTCTGTCATGCATGTACATCCATGACGATTTTATGACAGAATCAAGATAGTCATACCTGTGTTGTCGTAGAAGTGTTCCATGAGATTACCAAAATTATCATCACGGAAGTGTCCACTTCCATGACGATAAATCGCGCGTCACAGAAGTGCTTTCATCAAGGGTGACCGACACGTGGCATCCACCGTAACGGAACGTCGTTAAGCTATCGGGTCCGGTTTTGGATCCGATAACCCGTTAACAGCCCCGACCAATGGGGATTTTCCACGTGTAAAATCATCATTGCCTGGAGGAAACACGTGTCGGCTCACCATTGGGACAGATGTCATCCACTCATTGGACCCAAAGCGCCTATGATACGTCGACACGTGGCACGACCCAACAGAGGCCCATTCCTGTGAAAAGGCCGGCCCGTTTGACTTGGTCAAAAGGTGGCGGGCCGGCCCACGGCAAGCCTGTTAACGGCCTGTTCGCATATAGCCCATTTACAGCCCGCTAACCCAGGGCCCGTTTACGGCCTATCCGAATTAAGCCCAGTAGCGTCATCTGGGCCGTCCAATATAATTCTAGCCCATTTTAACTTCCGGCCCATGTATGGCCCATGATGTCTTTCGGCCCATATGAGGCCCTTTGTAACTCTCGGCCCATTAACGGCCCGTGGTAAAACTGGCCCGTAATGAACAGTGTATCACTTTATACCCATTAACGGCACGTGGTGAAACTGGCCCGTAATGAAGAGTGTATCACTTCATACCCATTAACGTCCCATTATTCCATTGGGTCGTTTCCAGCCCATGTTATCTTTCGGCCTTCTCAGGGCCCATTTATTCTTGGGCTCATTTCCAGCATTCGGTTACTTACGGCCCGTTACTGTCATTTTCTGCTTGTGGGCCAAATTCAGCCCGTGGTTACAGTCGGCCCGTTTGTGGCCCGTTAATACGTTGGGCCGTTTTCATGTCAAAAAAAACCGTCGGGCTATTTTCATAGAGTTATCAAATACGGCCTATTAACGGCCCGTTATTGTCCATGAATAGTACGGCCCATGATTGGCGAAATGATGATACGCCCCGTAGAAGGCCCATTGATCCTACGGCCCGTTAAAGGCCCATGGATCGTACGGCCCGTAGAAGGCCCATGGATCCTACGGCCCGTATAGAAGGCCAATGGATCCTACGGCCCGTAGAAGGCCCATGGATCATACGACCCGCAGGAGGCCCATGGTTACAACAGTCCGTGTGTTGCCATGATTATTTTGGCCTAGTTTCCAAAAATAGGTTATTGTGGCCACTAGAAAAACACAGAAAAAGAACTGCAGTGACTACAAGCAAACAACTAAACAAGACAATAAGGAAATAAATAAGCAAGCAATTAATGCTAGGCTATTACCGCTATTACACATATTACATCCACTGGGCATCAAAGTTCGCCACCAGTGCAAATATAGGGAATAAAGCAGCATATTACATACACTGGCCGTCAAAATTGGCCACCAGTGCAAATAAACGCGGCAGCAAAACCAGAGCATAACTGAAACAACTTCAGAAGAGGTCAAGAAACGTTATCCTGGGTATCCACCATGCTGGCAATAAGCTTAGCAAGCTTATTAGCTTTGTCCTGTTTGGCGCTAAAATCCTCCAATGCTTGCTGTTGCACCAGAAAGTATGCATCTGAATGCTCCAGGGACTTCCGCACTCCTTCCGCTTCTTGTCGCAGCACAACTAGTCGATGTCTTTCAGCTTGTAGTTGAGACTCAAGAAACCGAACTGATTCAGACAGTGAGTTTGAATAGCTTGTGCAAGCGGTAGTGGTCAGTAACTCGAACACTAAACCAAGACAGGACTTTGGGGTTGTCTCACTGTCTTCGAGATAGTCTTCCTTAGCTGTTTTATCAGCTTTGTTGGAGACCAACAAGGATGTGTCACTATCCTGAACCTTATCTGCATTACTTCCTTTACCGTTGCTTAATAAGGCACTCTTCCCCAATATTCTGTCAGCATTCTAAAAGAAGAAACAAGCAGACACATAACAGGTTTAGCATGTACTAGTATATGAAACTCATTTTGGTGAACCAGTTCATTAGTAAGGTGGACAGGATTAAACTACCAAGTCTTCTATTGCCAAGTACTAGTACATAATAAAAGCATCAAACAAACATATATCTATGTCCTATGGTCACTACATTGTCTTGCCAAATCAAAATAGAGACACGGTTCAAATCATATCAGTTCAAGACAAAGCAGCACTGAAAGAATACAAAGCGTGGGAAACTACACGGCACAACAAGATTTCAGATGGGTACCACGGGTCTACATGTACAACAACACTATTGGCTCTGTTGTGATGCTAGTAATGTGCATGATATGAGAAGTCAACTGTATACACAATTGAAATTGAAATCAACAGAGCTATTGATAAGAGCAAGCCTGTTAAAGAAACATGTGTGAACATACCTGCTGTGCCATTGGAGTTTCGATTGGATCCTTCAATTTAAAAATAAGTTTGTATGAGTAAATACAGTGATACAAGAGCAAAGCATTATGCACGATAGCAATCATAGTTAAAAAGGTGCGCTTAAGCGAGCGCTTAAGCGCGCCTAGGCTCTAGGCGTTGGCAAAACGCATTGCGCAAAATGATACGTCTCCAACGTATCTATAATTTTTGATTGTTCCATGCTATATTATTCTGTTTTGGACATTATTGGGCTTTATTATACACTTTTATATTATTTTTGGGACTAACCTATTAACCGGAGGCCCAGCCCAGAATTGCTGTTTTTTGCCTATTTCAGAGTTTCGCAGAAAAAGAATATCAAACGGAGTCCAAACGGAATGAAACCTTCGGGAACGTGATTTTTGGAACGAACGTGATCCAGAGGACTTGGACCCTACGTCAAGAAAGCAACCAGGAAGGCAGGAGGTAGGGGGCGCGCCCTCCACCCTCGTGGGGCCCATGTTGCTCCACCGACGTACTTCTTCCTCCTATATGTACCTACGTACCTCCAAACTATCAGATACGAAGCCAAAAACCTAATTCCACCGCCGCAACCTTCTGTACCCGTGAGATCCCATCTTGGGGCCTTTTCCGGAGCTCCGCCGGAGGGGGCATCGATCACGGAGGGCTTCTACATCAACACCATAGCCTCTCCGATGATGTGTGAGTAGTTTACCTCAGACCTTCGGGTCGATAGTTATTAGCTAGATGGCTTCTTCTCTCTCTTTGGATCTCAATACAATGTTCTCCCCCTCTCTTGTGGAGATCTATTCGATGTAATCTTCTTTTGCGGTGTGTTTGTTGAGACCGATGAATAGTGGGTTTATGATCAAGTTTATCTATGAACAATATTTGAATCTTCTCTGAATTCCTTTATGTATGATTGGTTATCTTTGCAAGTCTCTTCGAATTATCAGTTTGGTTTGGCCTACTAGATTGATCTTTCTTGCAATGGGAGAAGTGCTTAGCTTTCGGTTCAATCTTGCGGTGTCCTTTCCCAGTGACAGTAGGGGCAGCAAGGCACGTATTGTATTGTTGCCATCGAGGATAACAAGATGGGGTTCATATCATATTGCATGAGTTTATCCCTCTACATCATGTCATCTTACTTAAAGCATTACTCTGTTCTTTTGAACTTAATACTCTAGATGCATGCTGGATAGCGGTCGATGTGTGGAGTAATAGTAGTAGATGCAGGCAGGAGTCGGTCTACTTGTCGCAGACATGATGCCTATATACATGGTCATACCTAGATATTCTCATAACTATGCTCAATTCTGTCAATTGCTCAACAGTAATTTGTTTACCCACCGTAATACTTATGCTCTCGAGAGAAGCCACTAGTGAAACCAATGGCCCCCGAGTCTATTTTCCATCATATTAATCTTCCAACACTTAGTTATTTTATTGCCTTTTATTTTACTTTGCATCTTTATCATAAAAATACCAAAAATATTATCTTATCATATCTATCAGATCTCACTTTCGTAAGTGACCGTGAAGGGATTGACAACCCCTTTATTGCGTTGGTTGTGAGGATTTTATTTGTTTGTGTAGGTGCGAGGGACTCGTGCGTGGCCTCCTACTGGATTGATACCTTGGTTCTCAAAAACCGAGTGAAATACTTACGCTGCTTTACTACATCACCCTTTCCTCTTCAAGGGAAAACCAACGCATTGCTCAAGAGGTAGCACATAACTACGCTTAATCTGTGCATAACTGCGCATAAGCATGCACTTT
Source organism: Aegilops tauschii subsp. strangulata (assembly GCF_002575655.3). Taxonomy (NCBI): domain Eukaryota; kingdom Viridiplantae; phylum Streptophyta; class Magnoliopsida; order Poales; family Poaceae; genus Aegilops; species Aegilops tauschii. Next base: position 219,142,606 of record NC_053037.3, on the reverse strand, counting down.
GGTCAGTAAAGCGCAAGGCGGTGGCAAAACGCACAATTAACGCCTAGTGCTTTTTTGAACTATGATAGCAATGGAATCTTAAATTAGAATACTTGTTCTTCAGGTTTAGGCAATTGTTCTACATGAACAGAGTACAGTAAGACACAAGAATATAGTACTTAAAAATAGAAAATGAGCTCATAGACCTTACCACATTCTTGGTTCGGGACCAGTACAGAACAAGGCGTTCCCAGTCATCGTCCAGTAAATGTGTCTCAGGAGAACGTAAGGGAATTTGATGAGTTTCTTTGCCGATGAAGTACGTTTTCTTCAAGTAATTCCGATACTGCCACCAAGCATTCTTGAAGATAGCAGAGGTATTAGCACAGGTTACCTCATCCCGAGTTTCCAAATCGGTCCTTCTCTATAGAGAAAAATGGGAAAATTTGCTGTATTATAACCATCATGGAGGTAGGATGTATGGGACAAAGCAAAGTAATTGCCATGAATAACATTACTTACACATAACTCCTGGACAAACACCTGCAACTGGCATTTTCCTTCATCTTCAGTATAATATTTCCAAGATGGGAAGATACGCACATACGATTTAACAACATCAAATGTGATAGATGCTAAAATACGACTAGCTAGTTGTGCTTCCTCCACAGGAATAGGCGTACTAACTGGTGGAGTTGGGGTTCGCCGTGGTAGTACTGGCCCTTTGGGCACTGGAGCTGCCTTACCAACTGCTCTTGTTTGGGAGCTCTGTGGTGGAGATGGTGCTGTGTCAATAGGAACTGGGTTACTATCTGCTGGGGTTGGGGTTAGATTGGGTGAAGCTGGTTCTCTGTCCATCGCAGTAGGGGTACAATCTGCGAGAGTTTGGGTTATGTGTGGTAGGGCTGGTTCTCGTGCATGTACAACCGGGTTGCTATCTCCACCAAGAGGTAGCACTGTTTTATTTCAAGACCGTGTTTTTAGTCCGCTAGATACTGGCATCACCCGCTCCAATTCAAATGGCTGATAAACAGGAAACATAGTTGAATGTATAGACATTGTATGAGAGACAGATGCAATAGATAGTGTGGAAAAAAGAGGACATGAAATAGTTGACATGTATATTGTTTAACTAAAACGGATAGCATGGCATAATTTCACATATATGATGTCTATCTAAACTGGATAGCATAGCATAACATAATTCAAAGATATGATGAATAACTAAACAGGATCGCATGACATAATTCACCTACATGTTATCTAAGTAATCAGGATCGCATCATTTAATTCACATATGTGATTTATATGCTAAACAGAGGGCATTAGATATGATGTCTGAACTAAGAACATTGTGTTGAATATTGTGTATATGATGTCTAAACTATGAAATGCAAGACACCATATGCATGATATGAGCAGTATAACCGTGCCAAGTTAGAGCATATACCTCGGTGGGGGAATAGGACTGGTCATCTATCTCTGAGTCCATCTCTAAGGAGCTATCGGGACCCAACAAGAGGTCTGCTTTGACAGGTAGCACTGTCTGCTCTGAAGGCCTTCTTTTCACTCCAGATTTTTCAATGTCCCACCCAAATGGCTGATTCACAGGAAGAGTAGTTTAATGTACAAACATTGTCGACAAATGGAAATGTAATGAAGAAAAGGATGGGGAAGATATCATTCAAATATATGATGCTTGGTTAAACAGGATGTCATTGCACATTTCACATATATTATGGCTGGCTAAAAGACATGAGACTGCATAATTCCCATATACGATATAGAAACTAAACAGGTGGCATTACATAACATGTCTAAACTAAGCAAATGACATATATGATGTCAAAAGTAGGCACTGCAAGGCAACATATGCATGATATGACTAACATCATCATGCCAAGGTAGAGCAAACACCTTGGGGGGGGGGGGGTAAATAGGAGTGGTCAGCGGCGTCTGAATCCGCCTCAGAACAGATATCTTCCTCTGGATTACAATCTGGAGAGGGGTGGGGAGGGTTTGCCATTGAACCCACCATGGAGCGATGTCTGCATGACATTGTATTGCCGCGCAAAACTCTTCTCTTTTTCTCTACATGTTCAGCATGACTGTGTACAATATCTGACATGCATACGAAAAAATATGGTGAGATTATGTAAGGAGTGCATGCAGAAATTTAGAGTGATGGTAACAACCAATGGATGGATCCAAAAATGATGATAGCAGGCTGATGATTGCTTTAATTTAATAAAAAGGCAGATGATGATTGCTTTACTATTTGTTTCCCACCCAAGATGAACACCATAGGCATACCCTAGGTGAACCAGATATTAGACAGAGATACTATTCATTGCTTCCTCGATATGAGCCCCACAACTAATTTAGAACTCAAGTTTGAACATAATTTGGACCTGACTTGGAGTCCAAGAGGTGAATAGGATGATAAAGTAGCAGGTAATTTTAAGCAATGCATAACATAAGCAGAAAAAAAGAGTGCGACCTCTCTTGTGGACCCGTGTACTCCTCAGGTTCATCTGCTGAGTCGATGATGGTGATGCCGTTGCGGTGGGTGCCGGCGGCAGGGGAGGAGATCTGAGGCGGCGAAAGACGGTCAGGAGTCATGATGTCTGGTTTGGTGGATGTTTCTGTCAATGGAGCAGCTCAGGTGAGGTGGACGACGTCGCGGCAGGAGCAGGACAAACCACACAAAGTTCCCTTCGACACCTACTTGTAAATGAAGTAATTCTGTAAGGGATCATTTGGCTTGCATGATTCTAAAAACGCAGGGATAGGAAAAACACCGGAATAGGATACGAATGCACATGGTAAACAGAGCATTTGTAAACACAGGATTTCTATCAACTTGGGTGTTTGGTTTACAGGAATTGGAAGAGCAGAGGAATGCAAAGAAACATGGCCAAAATAAAGTGAAACCATATGAAAGCGTGTATAGTTAGAATGTTATTCTGCCACTAATGCACTTGGTCTTGTTTTCATGCATATGATTTTGAAAAGTAGGTCCACGTGGATGTTTTGCTTCATTCCTTTCAACAAAATGCATGAATAATTGAATAGTAGAGTGCCATTGGAAAATTCCCTATTGCTATGTTTTTCCGTTGAACAAAAATAGCCCTAATAGATCGACATGAATGTATAGTAATAAGTGATGCAACAAGTGTACAACCTCTTTGCCGTAGCCGTGTCGACCTCAGCATCATTGGGTTGGTCGCTGAAGCAGTTGAGGCAGAGGTGGCTGTCGGAGGTGTGGATGAAGATCTGAGGAATCTGTAGACGGCGTCCATGGCACTGCTCTGTTGTGATGGATCGTTCTGTCGTTGGAGCAGCTCCGGTGATCCGTAAGACGTCAAGGCTGAAGGAGCACAAGGCAGACATCGTCAATCTCAAGTGGGATTCTAATAGCATCTCCAATAGATGATGTAAAATAGATGTAAAATTTACATCAGCAAAAACCACCTGACTACAACAGATGAGGTAAAAACTGTTGACTCTGAACTTAACTGTCGAAACTGAAATTTACTGTGGAATCTGAATGTTACTGTCAAAGCTGAACGCAATGGTAGCAGAGAGGCACTTGACATGTAGTTCAGGGAGGGCCTGCAGTTCATCTTCAACCTGCACCCCCCTGAGCCGCCAGCCACCACCGTCCAAACTGCCGGCCCCAGCGCCACCTCGCCGCCCCGAAAAAACTCCCCACCGCTGGTCCGCCGCCGCCCCGGCCAACCCTCTAGGCCCCCGCCCCCACCCTGAACCCTAAGATAGATAGTGGGGTACCTCTCCGGCGAGCCCCCGTCCCCGCTGCGGGTGGTTCTTCCTTAACTCCTGCGAGCCCCCCACCCCTTGAAAATCGACTGACCCAAAAGTCGATTAAGTCGACTGAAGTGTAGCTAAATCAGAGCAGAGCAGCAACACGGGCAAGTGAGCGAGAGCCGGAGCAGCAACAGCTGGGCGAGCGAGCGATCGAGCGAGAGCCGGAGCAGCAGCAGCAGCGCGAGCGAGCGAGAGCTGGAGCAGCAGCAACAGATCCGGCTGGTATGGACGCCGCCGCCGAAGGGGCCTCGCACTAGGGGAGAGCCGTCGTGGAGATGTCGCCCGCGGCGCTGGCTTCAAGGTAGCCGCTCCATGGGGGTGCGGGATGGAGCACCGTCGGCGCCGGGAGGTCGAGTTAAGGAGAAGGTGCTATGCGATGAGTGTACAACCTCTTTGGTGGCGCCGAGTAGGCCTTGACTTCGTCCGGGAGTCGGTGAGGATGCTGCTGTTCCGGTGGAGCAGGTTAAGGCGGCGCTGTGGGGATGGAGCAGCCACGATAGACGAGGCGATCGTCGGAGCAGCTCCTTGGAGGTGGAGGACGGGGCGGCTGAACCGGCGGGACGACGAGATGGACGACGGATCCTCATCCGGGGAGGTGGACGACAGACATCGAGCTGTTGCGGTGGACGACGTCGTCGGGGAAGAGGCTCCGGCTGGGCAGCGGTGAGGTGGCAAACGGAGGAGGGTGGGGTTACGCAGTTGGAGCGGAGAGGTTATGGCGGCCTGGGATTTCGAATGGCAAAAAGGAGGCGATGGGAGGGGGTGAACCATGACTTAGGGACGCGCTTGTCCAAAATGTAGGGTGTGTTACAAAAGTACCCCCCACCGATTTGAACTAGTGGCCCTTTTGGCTCAGGGTTAGAAGGGGGATTTCGCGTGTCGGGATTTGGCAGCTGGAGGGAGTTTTCGCACGTGTTGTAATTTCGGGATAGCAAGTCGCGGGTTGTGAAGGCGCCACTTTTGGGAGCACGATATCTGAATTTTCAGGATATAACAAGGCGCGGGTTAAATTTTAGGGACAAGCCTAACGTGTAATATTGTACTTGTACGTACCAAATCAATTCGCACTTCCCTCAACCAAAAACAAAACGAAAAAATATAACTATTCACACCACACAAAGAGAGAGTCTTGCCCCGTTTTACTATAAAAATGCTATTCAAAGCTACTCACTCCTTCCATCTATATAGGGCCTAATGCGTTTTTTGATGCTAACTTTGACCAAATATTAGAGCAATAATATATGGCATGCAACTTACACAAAGCACACCGTTAAATTTGTCTATGAAAGGTTCTTTCAATGATATAATTTTCACATTGTGCATGTCATGTACTATTAATCTTGTCAATAGTCAAAGGCGGTCTTAAAAACCGCATTACGCCCTATATAGATGGAAGGAGGGAGTATGAATCCATGTTATGTCCAATTAAATTTTTTTGCTTGCTGTATAATGCATGTAACCTACTCATACCAACATGTTAGTGCATTCCAAATGTCTATACTACCGCTGCAATTCGAACTGAATTTGAATTCGTTTCTCTATTTCAATAAGAATGTACAATCATGATTGTTGCCAACTTCAACCATCATTCGTGTATTACCTTAATAACACACCACATGATTACTATAGAGATAGATATGAACTATGTGTACTACATGAACTCGAATTCTATTTTTTGAATACACTTGATGTTGATTCCAAATAATAGTACATTTGATGTACTAACTATATATTCATAATCTAAACCATGTTCCATACGTACACCATGTTTATCACACATAGTATAGTGCCCCGCCCCCTACATTATGACAAGTATTTAGACCTGAGCTGCAAAAGCCACACATTTGCCCAAATTATGATCAATGTTCTATATATTATACGTAGTACTAGCAAGATGCCCATGCGTTCCACGGAACATCAACATGATCAAGGGGAGGCCTAATTTGCAAATATGGAGAGGGGTGTGGGTATCTTTTTTCAAAATTGCCATAGTTTCCTTCCTATCCGTCAGATATAAATTGGACGGCCTATATTGCAGGATGGCAGGCACACCATCATCAACAACTCCGTTTTTTATAAGAGTAGAGATAAAATATATTATATGTAGTATAACATGTTCATAACCACACCATGTGTATCACCGTTATATATATTCACACATGCGTCGGTTTAAAACACTATGATAAATTCTTCAAATATCCGAATTCGCTTTTTATAATGAAGTATGATCTCTATTCGTATTTTACACCCACACAATCCTCTTATCTTTGTAGCTAGCGCTAACTTTCTCTCGTGCATGCACACGCCCGCATCCCTCTCACCCTCCCTCAGCATTCTCTAGCTCCATCGCGCAAATTCGTCTTTTCACTTTAGGTCGTTCACCCACGGTGTGTATAGGCCCCCAGCTCCTTCTTTACGGCACACATCGATCGATATGCCTCTCTAGCCAGGTGTGCCTAGCACAAACACAAGCTTCCCCTCTTCTCTTATCACCGTCCATGCCTCACTCCCACCACTCTTTTCATCGATCTGGTACTCGCACACTCCTTCCCGCTCGATATACTATGACTCTCGCACCACCTCCTAGATGCATCCCTCTCTCTCTATCCTTCTCACCGTGCCTCATTTGCTTCTAACACACACATGCATGTATACCGGTTGATCTCCCAACATATACCTAGGTCAAATTTAACTATTCCCCCCCATCGATCGACGTACCACACAAGTTATGTCTCTCCTTTCTCTGACAAAGGACGATTGATCTTCCTATGTAGTTATGTCTGCTTACCACAGCCTTATCGTCCCCCCTCATCATTCGTGCATGCCTCCTGACCCGTCTCTCACACGCACGTGCACAGACAGGCAGCCATCCCCTCTCTTATTGATATTGCAGGCGTGCCCTCCTGTTGTCTAGCAAGCCTATCCCACCATTTGTTAGAAGCAACTCCACTACCACCCCCTCCAACACTCTAGCTCTGTCTCTCTCCCAACCTTATTCCTCTCCTACACATATGCATAAATGCCGATCGATCTCCCTTAATACATGAGGTAGATCGATCTCCCTTAATACATGAGGTAGGCCTCTCTCCTCCTCCACACATATAGAAGCCATTGTACCTCTATAGTTAATTAGGCCTCCCTCCCCCCTCCCACCACACACCGATAGTAGAGCGTTGTAGGTAGGTATCCATGCCACAGAGACAAACTGCACCTGTCCCCTCTCACGTTCCAGTAGGCCAGCCACTCTATATCTTTGACGTGGGCACACACAAATTCAAAGGCACTCTTTATCGATTGCGCGCGCGCACACACACACACATCATCCCTCTCTTCGATTCTATGGACACCTCAAGCTGATGATACCTCCACTCTCTTCTCGTGGATCGCCCCCTCTATATATATGATATATCCAGGACTCTATTTCACACACATTGCATATGTTACATTTTTTGATTGACCCCCCTCCCCCCCAAAAAAACTCTCACGAACCCACACACTATATCTCTCTATGTTTGTATCTCTCTCACACAACCCCACGTAGGTGGTGTACGTATACAAGAAGAGAATAGGTGCACCATGCACATACTCACGCTTCGTGCCCAGCCACACCCGCGCGGGTACATGATGGAGCTCATTTCTGTACGAAATGGCAGCCCACGTGCTAATTTGAACACGTGTAGCGGTTGTTTACCTACGGAGGTCGTGTACCACGCGTGCATGAAACAAAGTTCGACTTGATGCGTTGGCGCGTTATGTTTAAATAAAGTTATATCGCTCAATGGCACGTACACAGAATATAAAACGATTTTTATGGAGAAAAAGGTAGTCTGCTCCACTATATACAATGGAGCCTGCCTGCCTGGTTTGTCTCTCTTCAGAGTATCTCACACAAGGCTGCGGTGGCCCCTCTCTCTCTCTCACTGTTGGTCACTGATCCGGCTGCATCCCATCCGCCGGCGGAAAGGGAGGACGCGCATCGTTTCTCCGTTCGACGGCGCCGAGGTAGCATGTCCGGATCTGCGGTACACGCCGTTCTCTCTGACCAAGCTCCGGCGCAGTAGGGCCTACGCCACCTGCTCGCTACCGCAGTATGGGCAGATTCCGCCCGCCGCCGCTCACCTAGTTACATCCCGATGACCTCCAGGTATCCCCTCCGGCCATGCTCCACTGCCCGTCTTCCCACGTCGTTGCATGTGGATCTTCCATAGTTCTTTGCCCAAAACGTAGCTCGTCCGGCGTACTTTCCATATTGCAATCTCATCCTCACACCGTTTTAGACAAACACAACCGTGTTGTTATCTTCCCTTAGGACAAGGAATATGCTTCTTTTTTGTCGTCGCCGTCATCAACTGTTATTGGCCAGTAATTGTTTCCTTTCTACCTCTTTTTTGCAAACAGGGCTATCCATTTCACCTCGTTGCTATTGCGACCTTTTGGTGAACTGCACAAATCACTTTTTTTCTTAAGAGTGTTTTGTGCAGTTCTACCAAAATGTCACACGGGCAACGTCTCTACATTTCAGTGTGACTGCACAAAGAGAGATTGGTTTTGCTCTATCCTCCTCATCCAACTCTGAGCCTAATCTTCTCCAACTAGTTAGTCTTAAGAGAGACTGCAAAGGTGACCGGCTTCTATTTGTGTGTTTATTGTTTCATCAGCAGTCCTCTATTATCGTAATCACACTTAATATCTTTGGAATAGGGACGCTCAGCTCTATTTTAGTGGAACTGCACAAAATGATCGGAATGTTGCATGCTCCAGACAGCTACTTTTTTTCCCAACATGCCTTGTTGATTTAGACAGAGCTGGGGGGATGTTGCTGCCAATGAAAGCATGGATCAATTTTAATTTAACAGCTTCTCACAACTTTGTCTTTAGTTGTGATGTAAATATTAGCTCTGATTTGCTAATAATTGAGATGCATTAGCAAGGAAGTTAGTTTTTTATTGTTTCCGAAAGAGCATCGATGGCAAGACACACGAAACAAAAGCTGAAAGCTCACACCATTGTAGAATTTCATGTCGCTGGAAAATTATTTGTATAGTACGTCAATTATGTAAACAAATGCTGGAAGCTTGATAGCATTGCCAGAAGCCTCTTCGGCATCCGGGTCCATGTGCCATGCACAAAATTATATTCCTTCGTTCCTAAATATTTCTATTTTTACAAATTTCAAATGGGCATATTTTAGAGTGTAGATTCACTCATTTTGCTTCGTATGTGTACTCCCTCCGTTCCTAAATATTTGTCTTTCTAGAGATTTCAACAAGTGACTACATACGGAGCAAAATGAGTGAATCTACACTCTAAAATATGTCTATATACATCCGTATGTAGTAGTCCATTTGAATCTCTAAAAAGAAAAATATTTCAGTAGTCACTCGTTGAAATCTCTAGAAAGACAAATACTCTAGAGTATATTTAAGAACCGAGGGGGTAGTGCACAGCCGCATGGGAGACTCAGCCCGGTCGTTGCGCCGCATTAATAGTGAGTAATGAGCAGTCAAATCATAAGCCCCACCTTTCCCACTATAAGTTGCTCGGAAGAAGCAACCATCAATACGCTCTTCTTTGAATCCGCTCATACTACTCCATCCGTCACTGTTTATAGAGCGCGCTTCAGAAAAAGAAAAAATCTCTAGGACCAAGGCGACTAGCGATCGGCCTGAAAAATAGCATTGGTAGTTATAGCACGGCGTCTATTACTAGAGGAAATAATGCATACACACATGCATGCAGTGCTTCCACACCGGGTACACACATGCATGCACTTACTCCACTCCATAGTACATCGAGAGAAAATTGTGGACTTGATTGCGGTTACCACGCCCTAATTAATTGAGCATTAAACCAAACGCATCTAAAGTCTCTCTGGTGGTGGAAATGCATTGAGAGAAATGCATCATAATGAAGCGCGCCCTGTAAACTGTGACGGAGGGAGGAGAAGTATGAAGGTGCAAAACCAAGTACACGTATGGCCAGTCGGTCAACGCACCTCCTCTTGGCATATCACTGACATGTGGGATCGGAGTGTGAGCAAACCGATCTCAATTGACGGCAAAATGGCCAACCCGCCGTTCCTTGAGAGAGACGAGGAGCGAGAACACACAAACGGGCTCACACGGAGGCCAAGATATATTCGAGCATGGTTGATCGATATCATCATTACATGTTGGGCTGCCGTTTTCCGCCCTTCTCCGGAATAAATGTGTACTTTATCAGAGATTAAAAAAATAAGAGTACAGAGGCTCCACCATGCGGTTCTAGTAGTTGTACTACTCGTACTACTAAACCTTGCGCTTGGCTCTTCGCCTCTTCGTGAAGTCGAACAATGATGGTACTCCGCATGTTCAGTACTATAGTGTATGCCTCTGGCAATCTGACACCGAATGAACTGATACATGTCCACCGCCTGGGCGAGGGTACGTTGCATTAGTCAAAAGGCGTAAGCGAGCTTCACCTTATCATGCAAGCTTCTCCTCGTTCTGCGAGTTGATGGGACACACCAAAAAGTAGTGCTAGTCCATACGCCCTCCTTTTCGGTTAATATGGCTTAATATTTTTTGTGGGTAAATGAGAGAGCTTTATTCATATATAAGCATTCTTAGGACGATCAGCCAAGACACTGGTCACTAGGAAGCGAGGTACCCCGCAAAAAAGAAGTAGGAAGCGAGGTGTTTCATCAAGCCAGCTCTCGGCCACATTCAAAGTGCAGCAAGCACGGTTCGCACAAAGATACGCCGCAAGGTTTGCTGACCTGTTTACATGCTGAATAACAAAAAAAGAGGAAATATTACCGAGCGCTCCTATTTGTAACAGGATATGAGCCAGAATTAAGCGAGAATTGTGGCGAGTGTTCCATGCAATCAACTTCCATTATCACATGCGAGAACCCTCGAAGAGAACCAAATGTGTTGAAGATTGCTTTATCACATTTTAAAAATATTATAAGAGTGCAGACGCTCCTCCGTCCGGTTCGTAGTACTAGTATAGTACATACCTCTATAGACTATAGTAGTAGTAGTAGTACTAGTAAACTTTGCGCTTGGCTGTTCGCCTCTTCGGGAAGTCGAACAATAATAGTACTAGTATAGTGTATGCTTCTGGCAATCTGACACCAAATTAGCTGTTGCACGTCCACCGCCTGAGCGAGGGAGAGCTTGCATTAGTCAAAAGTTTCTCCTTGTCCTGTGAGCCACCGCGCACAAGCTTCTCCCGTCCTGTAAGCTTCTCCTCGTTCGGCAAGTTGATGGGACACAACAAAGTAATGCTAGTCCATACTGCCTCCTTTCCGGTTAATATGGCTTAATTTTAAATGAGATAAATACACTGTCTGTCACTGTATATTTGTAAAAATACGGTCAGTGGACTTCATAATACGCTCATTGCACTCAATATATACATTTTCCAGTGTTTATACGGTCACTAGCTCATCCTGGCTGAGTATGTGTGTGCATGCACGTGTAGGTTGAGCACTTGAGCGTGACCGTGTGTGTTCCGTTGTGTGCTCGGACATGCATGCATCAGGGCATCGCGCGCGTTTTTGCGTCCATGTGTACGTGTGACTGTTGCATACATGTAGGGGGAGTACGTGTAGGGGCCACTAAAGGAGCAGCAAAATCACACAGTAAGTTAGTCGGAAGAAGCAACCATCATTTCACTCTTCAATGACACGTACACAATATAAAATGGTTGATATGGAGAGAAAAAGAAAACCACTATATATACACTAGCAGGAGCCTAAGCATAGAACGATGGTGGCCACACCACTGGTCACATATCCGGCCTGATCCCGCAGCTAGGGGAAGGGAACAATGTTCTGCGTAGACGCGGTCGACATCGGCGAGGGAGAAAATCCACAGTCGGTGCGTCCCAATCGGGGGTCACCGCGGTATGGGCCGATGCCGCGTCCCAACCGCCCTTCTAGCTACAGCCCGACGTCCCAGCTAGTCCATCTTCCTTTTGGAGCCGGCTTGCTCCACTGCCGCAGCTTCCCACGTAGCTCCATCTCCATGTCGATCTTTCTCTATTTCTACCGGCTTCTACTTGTGATGAGTTTATGTCTCATGAACTAGTGCCAGTACTATTATTCCAATCACACTTCTTCAATATCTTTGCCATCAGGGATGCTCAGCTCGATTTTAGTGGAACTGCACAAAAGCATCGTATGATCTGAGGGTGCCAGCCATCTTTCCTTCGACAGGTTCTACCTGGCCAGGAAATTAAATCATGTTTAGGGTTTAGGGTTTAAGTCGTAGTGACCCCATCAGTAGTTTTTGTTTCGTACACGCTCTCACAATTTTTGTCTTTAGTTGTGAAGTAAATATTGGCTATGATCTGTGAATCATTAAGATGCATCAGCATGCATGTTAGTTTTCCTTTGTATTTGATGGAATTGTGTAACGGGGCAACCTTGGAGTAGGAATGAAAATGGAGTGGAAAGTTTCCGTTTTTCCGGAGAAAAAATGGAAACCGAGAGAAACCAACGTTTCGTTTCGTTGGATCGCGCCATCGAGCAAAACCAACGTTTAAATAACGTCTGTCGCGTTCGTATCTCACCGTCCTCCACGGCTCGACCCCACATGGTCGCTCGGCATGCTACTCACCGCAAACCGATTATACAATAACTTTCCCGCCTGCTTGTTGATGGATCGCGCCATGGAGTACTAGTACTACTGGAAGAGATTGACGAGTTGGGGGAGGACAGCTAGCTATAGCACGGACTCCCAAGAACTTCTTAAATGCATGTTGTGGCCGGCTATTGCGACCTTTGAACGCGGAGCAGTCGCGTGCACCAGGAAGCTCTCTCCTCACCGGTGGTCATAGATCCGGCCGAATCCCGTCCGCTCCGGGAGGTGAGGAGGTGCAGCGTTGATGTTGTCGCCGTCGGCGATGGAGGAACCGATGCGCACCGTCCTCTCGGAGCCGGCGCTGGCGTGGACGAAGGTCCTCCGCGCCCTTGTTCGCTGCCGTCGTGTGGGCAGATCCCGCCCGCCCGCCTAAGCGACATCTCGCCCACCTGAGGTATAACTTCTTGTACTGGTCCAGGTCCCCAGGTCGCTGCATGCAGGTTTTCTTCTATGCGACTACTCCCCAGCTCCCCATGTATAGTAGCTAGGGTTCATCGGCTGGTCCAACATCACCTACTATTATAGAGGAAATGCCACTCGAAAAGTTGTCCTGATTTATGCCTCAGTGTGGAGGTATACATGTTGTTTCGACAAAAAGAACATGGTGGTTGTGCGGTCATTGTCCATATGCTCCTATTGCTGCTGCTAATCTAATACTATCACTAGTTAAATGAAGAAATGCTTTTTTTCTCGGGTATCCTGGTTTAGTTCCCATCAAGATAATCATGATGCTTTTGTTTGTTGGTGTACTTTTCATAATTCTTATTGACAATTGAGATGTCGTTGTTAATCTTGTAAAACAAAGTAACAACACTATATCCCTTTTTTATATTTTTGGAAACAGCGATGCGTATCTCCATACCCGGGCATGTCTTCCTCAATTTTAGTGGAAGTGCACAAAATTGGATGGCCATTGTTGTTCCGCCTCACTGTCCTCTGCCACATGGTTCTTCCTTCCTCGAGCTTGATTACTGAGAAGAAACAGACCACAGTGAGGATTTGTCAAACTTCATAGGTGCCTCACCCAAACTTGATGCCAAATGGATGATGCATCACCATGATGACCTATCGATGCTCATGGTTGCGTCGGCTGGTGAAGCTGATCGATTTTCAATGAAAAACAAGATGTCTTCCATCAGTGCTCTTTGCTTGTTACCCACAAAGATGATATCCTTTGTCAGGTCACCTTGGTTGCGTTGGAGACGCAGTCATCTTTCACGTTGGTGCAATTTTATCACACAATTGGCTATGCACCAAATGTTTCCTCGAAGAAGGATCGACGTTGGTACTAAGAGCATAAGTTTTGTATTGATTTCTAAGCCTTCTCACAACTTTGTCTCAAGCTCCCCTGTAATTTTATTTGTCCAGCTATTAACTTTGATTAAAAAAATGGTGTGGACTAAAAACCAGCCCGGATGGACGTAGTAGCCCTCCATTTTTATTTACTCCGCATATTAGATTTGACTGAAGTCAGACTTTGTAAAGTTTGACCAAGTTTAGGCCGAACACAACAAACCATAATTATTAGAGAGGGCAAACAGTACATACTCTCAAACCTTTCCGATAATTGAAATTAAAATTCTTTATTTGTACACACTCTCACACGTTTCCCATAATTTGGCGCATGTGTGGTTGTTCACTTAAGGCAGGGTAGTGTACCGCACGTGAAGGATAGGAAATGCGACCAGGACGTGTGGATCGTTAGTTCATCGGAAGTACTCCCTCCGTTCCTAAATATTTGTCTTTCAAGTGGTTTGAAATGGACTACCACATACAGATGTATATAGACATTTTTTACAGTGTAGATTCACTCCTTTTGCTCCGTATGTAGTCATTTGTTGAAATCTCTAGAAAGACAAATATTTAGGAACAGAGGGAGTAGTAGTTTTCTTCATTGGTACGTTAAATAAAGAGTTTCATTTCGTACTTACACAATTTAAAACGATTGTTATGGAGAGAATAAGAAAACCACTCCACTATATATTAGTCGTATACACGAGTACTATATGGACGCAACTTAATTGACTTTAGTGCACCTGCCTTTGGGTTTATGACAGGTGGGCCCAAAATGTGGCTGGCCCACCTGTCATACATCCAAAAGCAGGTGCAGTTAAGGCACCGGAGCTCAGTCCGTACTATAGTATATATATAAGCTGGAGCCTCAGCGCTTGTTCGCTAGGGTTTGCACTCTCCACACTCTCGTCGCACTACATATATATATACACGCTGGAGGCTCAGCGTTCCTTTGCTAGGGTTTGCTATATTCACAGTCTCTCACCCTCTTCACCAGATCTAAACAAGACTACGTTGTGGCCTCTGTCTCTCTCACCCCCCTCACAGCTGGCAAAGGAGGCGTCCAGATCCCGTCGCACCGGGAAGGGGAGGAGGTGCAGCGTTCACTCTATCGCCTTCGGCGAGGGAGGCAATCCACTGCCGACTGTGCTTTTCTCTTTCACCCAGCACCTGTGCGGGAGGGCCACCGACCCCTTCTTCCTCGCTGCTGTACGTAGTGTGGGCAGATCCGACCTCCCGCCGCACGCCTTGCCACATCCCGACGACCCTAAGGTATAAGTTTATTTGAAACTGTCATTGGTCTAGCTGCATGCGGATCTTTTTCAATTCTATAGTCGAATCTAGGTCTTGGTTCAAAGAGGAAAGAAGGGTGCGGTGGGGTGAAGCATGAATCTAGGATGTGGTTCAATGAGGAAAGGAGGGAGGAAAAGTAGTATAGACTAGCTATCCAGCCGCTTTGTTGGTCGAAAAGGGAAAAAGGGGGTAACCCAGTACACACATAACTCTTTGTTGAAAAGGGAAAGAAACTGGGGGTCGGGTAGTTTGTGCAGGACTCGATTTGCTGCCCTCACATAGGAAAAAGTTTCAAAGAGAACAAATATGGGACCAACGCAGATATGCTGCTTGGCTACATACTCTGCATCACCCATTTATACGTGTGGAAGCACATGGTGCTGGCATGTCCCATGTCCCATCCACATGATCGTGCAGTGTGTTTTGAGATGTTGTGCTACTTGTATTGGTACTATTTTAAATAAATGTTGAATTGAAGCTATTGTATTGCTCTCTTTTCCCATTAAGTAGGGAACAAAAATGGTACCAACCCAGACATGATGCTTGTTGCTTTGTTACAACAAACTCTGCATCACCCCCTTTATAAGTTGATGGAAGCACATGGTGTTGTTGCGCCCACTCGCCCCTGGAACTGTTTATGCTTTTTCTTAATCTAATGCTGATGGTAAAATTAAGCAATGCCACTCTCAGAATTAACTACTGAACTATTTTAAGAGAATTTCTCTGTTAATATGAATCAATGCAACCGTTTTAGAAATGCTACTGTCCTATACATTGTTTTCCATCAAGATAAGGTAGATGCTTCTTTTTGTGGCCGCATGTTTCATCCTCCTTTATTGGCAGTAATTGTTTCCTTTTTTGCCTTTGTTAAATCAGGGATATCTATTCAACTTGTTGCTATAGAAAACTTAAATGTCACAACGGTGACTTTACTTGATTTCAGTGCAACTAGACAAAACGAGATTGGATTTCCTATTCGTGTTGGCAGATTCGTACGTGATCTTGTATGCGTCATGACAAGTTGGTACTTTCCTTCATCCACATGATCGTGCAGTGTGTTTTGAGATGTTGTGCTACTTGTATTGGTACTGTTTTAAATAAATGTTGAATTGAAGCTATTGTATTGCTGTCTTTTCCCATTAAGTAGTGAACAAAAATGGGAACAACCCAGACATTATGCTTGTTGCTTTGTTACAACAAACTCTGCATCACCCCCTAGATGGAAGCACATGTTGTTGTTGCGCGCACTCTCCCCTGGAACTATTTATGCTTTTTGTTAATCTAATGCCGCTGGTAAAATTAAGCAATGCCACTCTCAGAATTAACTACTGAATCTTATTTCAAAACTACAACACTTGTTAGGGATAGGCGGGATTACCATTTTTGTGGCCGCATGTTTCATCCTCCTTTATTGGCCAGTAATTGATTCCTTTTTGCCACTGTTAAAACAGGAATATCTATTCAACTTGTTGCTATTGCGACATTTTGCTTCGCTTAATTTTGGTGGAACTGCACAAAATGAGACCAGATTTCCATATATGTGTTGAGATCTCTTTTAGATTTTCCTCAGGAGTTGTTTCAAATCTTGGTCTTGAAAGTTCAGTACCTACTTTCCTCAGAATTAACTACTGAATCTTAGTTCAAAACTGCAACACTTGTTAGGGATCGGCGGGAGTACCATTTCTATTAGGGATCGGCCGGAGTACATGTTTAAGAAATGTATTGTTCAGATAATGTCTCT
This sequence comes from Aegilops tauschii subsp. strangulata, assembly GCF_002575655.3. Lineage (NCBI taxonomy): Eukaryota > Viridiplantae > Streptophyta > Magnoliopsida > Poales > Poaceae > Aegilops > Aegilops tauschii. The sequence continues at coordinate 219,125,842 of NC_053037.3, read as the reverse complement.
ATTATTATATATCAGTTACAGTGTTTTACAAATGGTACTATCCTGCTTTGTAGTTCTTTCTACATGTTTAACCAAGGTATTGTTAAGATAATGTCTCTGTTAAAATGAATCAGTCGCATTGTTTTAGGAATGATACTTTTCTGCTTTGTCGTTCTTTATACATGTTGAAACAAGGCATTGTTAAGATAATGTCTCAGTTAATATGAATGAATCACACTGATTGAGAATTGCTACTCTCCTGCTTTGTTTCCCATTAAGATAAGGTAGATCAGTAGATGTTTTTCTTCTGGGAGTACAAGTCATCAACCGTTATTTCTCAGTAATTGTTTCCCTTATACCTATTGTTGCTTACAGGGATATCAAAATTAAAGCTCGGTTTTATTCCGACTTTGATTTTAGTTGAACTACACAAAAGGAGCCAATGTGTCTAAGGCAAACTGCTGCATTAGTGGGTCCAGTTGGTCTTACCACTTTGCAGAAAGAAGCAGTCACTGTTTGTGCTACATTACACAAGGAATGATCGAGAAGCTTTACAGAGTATTAGTAGACGCTGGTGACATGACTAGTCTGCAGAGAGCATAGGAAACTCTGCAACACATGGAGTGCACTGGGCAAAAAGTGCCCAAACAAGTACAGGAAGCCAGGATAGGACTCCAAATCTGTCAATGTCATTCTAAGCAACAATGATGGGGCATCTGGGTATGGTAATCTATTTACCGTACTTTCAGTTTGTTAGTCCACCGATTGGTGGGTTGACACTGGGGCCAATATTCATGTGTGTGCTGCTGTGTCTTTGTTTTCTTGCAGCATATAAATACGATATCCACAAGGATGCTCAGCTTGATTTTAGTGGAACTGCACAAAATGTTCAGATGGTTTCTGTCCTCCATAATACTTCATCATGCACAATACATCGAATGGTTCTCTAATCATTCGTCGTCACCTTGAGCCACCGGACTATATGTTTGAATGGTGTTGCCAGCGTCGGCCATTAAGAAGGGTAAGAAGAAAGACAAAAAGAGAGATGGCTGCTTTACTTGTGGTTCGGAGGAACACTGGGCAAACAAGTGCCCAAAGAAGTACCAAGAAGCCAGGACCGGACTCCAAGTCTGTCAATGTAACTCTAAGCAACAATGATGGGGCATCTGGGTATGGTAATCTGTTTACCGTACTTTTAGTTTGTCAGTCCACCGATTGGTGGGTTGACACTGGGGCCAATATTCATGTGTGTGCTGATGTGTCTTTGTTTTCTGGCAGCATATAAATACGAAATCCACAGGGATGCTTAGCTTGATTTTAGTGGAACTGCACAAAATGTTCAGATGGCTCGTGTCCTCCATAATACTTCATCATGCACAATACATCGAATGGTTCTCTAATCATTCGTCGTCACCTTGAGCGACCGGACTATCAGATGACAAACTGATGACAAACCTTGCCCGTTCCACAATCATAGGCATTACATATTTTGAATGGGAAAAGCTTGTCAAAGTTGACATTAGTTTAATATATTGGAATTGGAAAACCTTGTCAATTTTTGCTCATTGATGTTAGCCAGAAGACATGCATTTGATATTTTTGAGTGGCACGCCCTTTGCTGTGAGCAACATCGATCGTTTTTTCCTATTCTTGTCTTCAGTTCAGAAGTAAATATTTACTCTGCTGAGATGCATAGTCACATGAATGTTGACTTATGTAAGATATTTTAAGAGTTTGTTCTGAATATTGTCTATGTAATGCCATGCCTTGTGTTTGATTGCAAAGTTGAGCTTGGAATGTTGTGGCATGCGGCATCACGAGCTGTTCACCGTGCCTCCTGAGAATAATGCTTCGTATTGTTTTGCATGTCGATCTAATGCCAGTTATTTGCTTGTTAGGAAGATCATCCTCTTCTGTTGTTTCCGTGCTTAAGAAGTTCATCGTCTTATGTTTCATTCATAGCCTATACGACAAGTCGGGTAGGTTAGACGTGAAACCATATGATCTTCCGACCAACTCATCATCTTAGGCCGTGATTGGATCATCGTTTTCCAACCAAAACCGCTTGTAAAACTAAGGCTTGTAAATAAAAGCAGATGGTCTCGGGTGAAGCGCTTGGTTGGCCGATTTCGACAAGTAAAATATACACTGGTCTCTCAAATTACACGCGTAACCCGCCGGTTTTACTTACAGACCTCGGGCCCTCGGTTTCATTACGCTTGTATTTTACGCATTGTTTCCGATGATGAGTAAATTACACTTGTATTTTAATACATGTGTGAAATAAACCAGAGCTCCCAAGCGCGGCCTTACCGTTTCATGCCGTCTTAGTCTCTCGAAGGTGCTCATAGGTGTCCGATGATCCTGGCTTCCTGAATGAGCAGCGGGCGCAGTATCAGACCATCCGTAGGGCCCGTGAGGCCCTCTCCGTCATCCTTCGAGTTGTTGCGCTCGCCGTGGCGCCGAGCATTGTTAACATGGTCAATGAACATGAGGATTCAGGAGATGACTTTATTTTGACTGGATGACAGTAGGGACCCACTAGGGCCATAGTCGTACGTACGCAAGTGCCTCCTTATTATGTACAACTATATTTTTTTGCTTCCTCCTGGTTTCCTGACATCACGGTCCCACACCATTGTCAACCTATGTAGTCAATATAAACGAGAGAATTGCACAAGGTGCGGCCGACAGCTGGGAACAAGCAGCTCGAGCAGTATTTGTGTTTTTGAGGCATGAACACTGCAGAGTTTTTCTTGGCGATGTTTTTGTTGTTGTTCAGAGGAGAGCAGGGTATTAACTGGGCGGGCTGTGGCCCGTCTAGCCCAGGACAGATATCCAGCCCAGATATTAATTTTTTTCAAAATGAAAATGGCTAGCCCAGCTATACGTTTTTTGAGGAATACCCACGCAAGGTCAACTTGTTATTCTCCGCCCCGCTGGGCTGCAAATCTTTCCTAGGAGGGATGCATTAGGCTTAACAGGAAAATGGGATTTAAAAAATAATAAATGGGATGTAATTATAGAAATTGGGAAGTAACTATAAAAAATGCACCAAACACGAAATTAGTTTATAAAATATTATTTATGGATTTTGAAAATCTTAATTTTTAATTGTTGCGTGCACAATGTTTTGTTAGATTTTTACGTAATACAAACTTATATTTAATCTGACTAGAAATTTCGGTACAAAAATATTTCGGATCCCATCAAAATGTGGGAAATTTTATTGAATTCTGTCTTGAACGGTTGGTTGAAATTATTAATCATTGTCCTAGCTAGAAAATGGGCTGTACTTTTAACAAACTGTAAATGGGCTGTAGTAAATTCCATTAGAATTCAAAAATTGGCTGTACATTCTTACAAATCGCAAATGGGCTATAAGTTCTCTGCCACACACTTGTGGGCCTACTAAGTTGATGCGTCCCCTAAAAAAAGAAGTTGACGCGTATGCAAGGCTTTGTCAACTTATTATAGTCAACACACGGTTCTAGCAGCAGTGGTCATTGGTGTCCATCCAACGGATGCCGTGCTTCTTCTTCAATCTCGGATATTCTAGCTTCACCCGCCCAAAAAATGATTCCTCCCCTGACATCTGGGGCGCATCGTTTCGGAAGCTGACCTGTGGGCCTACTAAGTTGACGCGTACCAAGGGCTTTGTCAACTTAGTCAATATAAACGATTCTAGTTGCAGTGACCGTACGATGTCTATCCAACGGCCGTAGTGCTTCTTCAACCTCTAGTCTTCTTGCTCCAGCCGCCCAAAGCAGCGCCGGTCGTGCCGCCTGCTCCTGCCTCCCATGGCCGGCTATGCTGCCGCGGAGGCCTCACCGCCACCTACTACTCCCACCGCTGGCCAGGCCATGCCTCCACTCACCAACACCCCCTGTTATTCTGCGGCGACGACAGCCTCACACCGCAGCCGAACCAGTGAACCCTCGTACTCCTCTTCGTGCGGGCTTCCACTGTCGCGTCTTCCCCGGCTCCGTGTCGTCCCCTTCCTAGGCCTCGCTGTCGTCCACCGCCCTGGTGCTCTCGGCGCGGCGTGGTCAACATGGTCAAGGAACGACTTCCATCGGAAGAGTACTGTACGTGGAGAGGCTGACAGCTGGGTCCACGGCAGCTGCAAGGAAGTGCCTCCTTATTATGCGCAAAATAATTATTCCTGCACCTGACAGCAGGGACCAACCGAATGGGCAACCGTATTTCGTAAAAAAAAAACGTTCCCCCCCTGACTGCTGGGACCCACCAGCTACATCTTCGCATGCAAGGAAGTGCGTCCGGGCTAAAAAAATGATTCACCCCCCTGATTGCTGGGACCCACCAGCTATATCTTCGCACGCAAGGAAGTGCCTGATAGTCGGGACCCACCTGGTTGAAGTGTACGTAGCATTGTCATTCTGGTCGCGAACGTCTACGTACATACTGGTCGATGTAGAGGCGCGCACGTGTCGTAGTAGAGGCGCACACGTAGCATGTACACGTACGTACAGCGGCAGTGTGCAAGAAAGAAAATACGGCCACATACATACATACAGGCGGGGTCTCGAACGCCTACTCGCGCGTACGTACAGCCAGGGCTCATGTACATGGCTGGGTCGGAACGGAGAAACTGCGTCGTCATCGTGTTCATGGGGAGCCAACCGGCTGGGTCGGAACGGAATGCGTCGTCGTGTTCATCGGGAGGGCTTGGACGGAACAGCGATGGAAACGAGGCCTGGCGTACTGCAAAACGAAGGAAACGGCCTTGTGTTCGACCAGCCACATTCGAAACGGGATCCTATTCACTGGGAGGGGTCTGGCGTACCGCAAAACGGAGGAAACGGACCTCCTACGGTCGAAACGGGGGTCCTGTTCATCGGGAGGGGTGTGCCGTACCGCAAAACGGAGGAAACGGACTTGTGTTGGAGCGCTACGGTCGAAACGGGGGTCCTGTTCATCGGGAGGGGTGTGGCGTACCGCAAAACGGGACTCCACGGGATACTGTTCATCTCCACCGTCGACCCCCTCCAGCCTCCACGGGCTACTATTCATCCACCGTCAACCTCCTCCAGCCTCCACCTGCGACTGTTCATCCACTGGCTCCTGCTCATCTAGCCTCCACCGCACGCTACTCCACCGGCTACTGTTCAACCAGCCCTCTCCACGGGCTCCAGTTCAACCACCCCTCCACGGGCTACTGTTCATCCAGCCCTTCACCGTCTCCTGTTCATCCAGCCCTCCACGGCGTGGTCCTGTACATCCAGCCCTCCACGGGGTCCTGTTCATCCAGCCCCAACCGGCTCGATCGATCGGTGTCCTGTTCATCCAGAGGCAACACCACGGGGTCCTGTTCATCCACCCCCACCGGGAACTGTTCATCCAAACCCCCACAGCAACACTCACTGTTCATCCAAAGGCAGCATCGATCGGCTTCAGTTAGCAGTAGTAGGGAAGGAATCGCTTGATCGGGTTCAGTTAACAGCCATCGATCGATCGCTGGGGTTCAGTAATGCATAGCCTGCAGTGCAATCGCTCGGGTTCAGTTAGAGCCCAACGCCTCGCTCGGGTTCAGTTAGAGCCCAACGCTTCGCACCCATGCGTGTGCGTGTACGAGAGAAACGCGCATCGCTCGGCCCCGACTACCCACCGTAACCGGGAACACCCTGATATTTTCCTCGCCCTCGCTTCTACCACAGTTTTTTATGTCATGGACGGCCCAAAGAATGTCATGCAGCTGCGTCTCCGGCCCGCCCAGGACGAAAAGCCCATTTTCTTTCATGATTTTTTGTCATAGAAGTAGGAGCCTACCACATCTATGATGATACCGGGTTTTGTCACAATTATCGTCATAGAAGTGTCATCAGTATGACAGAAAAAAAATTCGTTCGGCCCAAAATGTCACGGATTTGTCTTTTTTTTGTAGTGACAGTAGCTTTCCATCGGTATATCACTTGCTCAATCCCGGTGAGTGGATGGAGAGCTACGAGCCAAAAAAGCACATGAAAATAGAGTGAAGTTCAAGTAGACATGCTGAGAAGTTCAAGTTCTTCATGCGGTGCATTTTCAAAGAATCTGTTTCGCAATAAAGGCAGAATGCATGATCTAGCCGTTTTCAAAATTACTGGAAAACGGCTAGGAATCAGAGAAACCCATCAACATGAAAAAGTTTCGCATTTTCCGTAGCTTTTCAATGGTTTATTATTTGCCCCATTACGATAAAGTTTGTACAAATTACGGCGAAAATATGTTTTTAGCCATTTTTATAATTGACTTAAAACCATAAAGAATTGGAAGAAACAATATATACCAAAAAGTTTCGCATTTGTTCAAGCTTTCCAATGCCATATCATTTGCTGCATTCGGACGTACGGATAAAAAAATTATCTCAAAAAATACGAACTCGGTGGAACTTATACCGTTTTCTAAATTACTCTTAAACTGTTCAAAATTAGAAAAACTTTCATCATGAAAAAGTAGCGCATTTTCATAAGCTTTCCAACGCCATATCATTTTCCTCAATTGGATTATCCATATAGAAATGACATCAAAAATACAAACTCGACTGTTTGGTTTTTGAAATTTTACAATTTTCCAAATCACTCTTTATCCATAGGGAATTAGAGAAACTATCAACATGTGGAAAGAGGGGTTTTGCAGCAGCTTTACAACGCCATATTATTTGCCTCATTCCGATAAACGGTTTAAAAATACAATCGAAAATACGATTCACGTTTTTTGTATGAAGAAAAAATGGTTCTCAAAACTGCTCTTAAACTGCTTACATTTTGCCAAAAATTCAACTTGGGTCATGATACTCGTGTCGATAGCTTTCCAACAGTATATGGCAAGCCCATTTGGGCAATATTTGTGGAAGTTCAACCTAACACCGGGGGAAGTTCAGGTCGAACAACTCATGCAGTAAAATTGCAACAGACGCATGTTCATCACGACCCGAGAGCAAAATCCGCCAATGAGCGAGATTCCTATTTAAAACAGACATTTAGTTGCTAAAAACAGTTTGCATATTACACTTACATCACATAGAACACGACTGACAAGAATAATTCACGCAGGGAGACACAGTTACGAAGATAGCCCGAAGGTCGGGTTCGTACAGAGAGAAGTTCAGGTTGTGATCAGAATAGTTATTGTGATCACGATCGGCCTTATAAGGGCGCGCAAAGACCCTCCCCAACTCCCGAAACCGGCAGCGACAGAAAAAAGGAAAACAAAAAACACCCCGACCCGAACTGCTCTATCCACCAGACCACCTTCCACCCTGATCCCCTGATCCCATCACCGCCCAGACCACCCTGCCGCTGCGCGACCCGCTGGGACCCTCCGCCACCACGCGGCCTCCCGGAATCCCCGCTGCTGCGCCACGTCCCTGGCCCCTGCCACCGCGCCACCTCCCGGGCCCCCGCCGCTGCTCCCCGGCCTGATTGCGGCCGCACCCCCACCTCCACTAGGATCTCGCCTCCGCCACGACCACGCCGGCGAGCACCGCCCCTGTTTCCATCCATTTCCGCCAGGACCTTGCCTCACCGCGATGCTCCCAGCACGCCGGCGCCAGTTCCTCTCCTCCCCCAATGATCGGATACATTGGCCGAGCCATTGCTCCTCCACGGATCCGGCCAACTGCACGCCGCTGGCCGCAGATCTGCCCCCGGGGACCAACCCAGACGCTGACTGCCTCCACCATGCGCCTGACCCCGCCCCACCCCCATTCCACCAGGCAGATGTTGTTGCCATGCTCGAGGACGACCATGGCTTATCTTCTCACCGTCTGCTAGTTACTCTAGTTATTCTTCTTCTCTTACAGAGATCTTCGTCGTTCCTTGCAGATGGCAACTCGAGCGATGTGATTTTTTTTCTTCGACCGCCTCGGCTGCTCACCAACACGGCCACTTGCAGTTCAGGTATTGCCCTGCAGATGCTAATCACGAGGAGGTCTGCATCGCTCTGTTGGCTGCGGGTATGACCGGCCACCGCTGGTGCGACCTGTCTCCCGTGCGGTCCAAACGGCCAGAGCGTCTCAGTAGCTCGCTTAAAAAACTGATTCGAGGATGTCACCAAGAACCACACATGTGCATGTGCTTGGCACTACTTTCTCTCTCTAATTGCTTCTCAGTACGACATCTCTCTCTGTCTAATTGCTTCACAATACATCATTTGTCTATGTTGAACTTGTTCAAACAGATAGCAATCTTGTGTATTAACTGATTTTATAGCCAAGTTTTGTCTGTATGTTCTGCTACTAATCTAATACTGGAAAAACTTTGACATGAGATGGGTGTGTGTTCAGGGTAGAGCAAAAATATTTCAAGATTCCTTTCTGTTTTTTCAGGGCTTAAATCATGTATTCTGTACACACGAGTGAAGTTCGGTTTGCCGAAGAAAGAGGCGTTGCCACGGCCGATGCTGGCTGTTCATGCATGGAAGTCTGTGTATTCTGTTTGAAAACCTGGGAGCATGCCCAAAACATTCAGAAATATCAATGACAGAAGTTCAAATATATGGAGGTTCATGCTTTGTGTGTGTATACATTTTTTAGGGATCGTGTTTTTGTATACATGGCAGCACAATTTTTTGTGCATGATATGCAGTTCTACAATAGCAGTTAAATAAGGCAACAATTTCCTTCGGCATTTTCTTCATTTAGCCATTTGTGTTAGTAACATATTTTGGTACTTATTGTTTGCAAAAATAATGACATTGTTTTCACAAAAAAATCATGAAAAAAACTGTGAAAGATTGTGCTCTCTAGTGTTTGATATTGTGTCTGTAAGAACCTATCCCTTTTTTCATTCTTCACGTTTTGAGTATATGTGACAATGGATAAAACATAATTACAATAACTAAAGTTCAAATTATTAACGATCCGGTTTAGTATTACAAAACCTGAAATTTCCCAGTTTATAAGAATCAAACCAAGAGGTCAAAATTTAAACAATAGTGTATTTAGAAAAACAAATTTAACCCACTTTTTTTTAAAGCCTAGAAGTTCAAATTTAATAACTGAGCGGTTCGATGTTTATTACAAACTCAGATTTCTCTCGTTAGTACCGAATAAAACCAAAGAAATTGATATTAAGAAAACATAATAGTTCGATGTTTATATACCAAGAAGAAAGCGAGCATCACCTAGGAAATGTTAACTCTCAAAGTTCAAATTTAATAATTAAAGAGTACAAAAAATATTATGGGTGTATAAATTAATCTTCCCTGGATTCTCCCGTTATTAAAAAAGAAAAATAATAACAAGAAGTTCAAATTAAAATAATAGAGTAGTTTAATATTTGTAACAAACAACATTTTTTCACATTTGAAAAAAAACATGGCGGTTCAAAAAGTGTAGGAAAAAAGAGAGAATTTTATCGGTTTCTAGGGAAAACATAGAAGTTCATATTTCAATAACGAAGTGGGTCAATGTTTATGAAAAAACTAGAAAAATTTCCCGTTATTATTAATAAACCCAGAAGTCCGAATTACAAAAATAGCCTAGTATGATATTTCTACAAAAACCTTAGATTTTCCTTGTTACCAAAGAAATAAAATCAAGAAGTTCAAATTAAAAATAACAGAAGTAGTAGGACGTATACGAAAAACCCAAAATTCCTTACCGTTTCTAGGAAAAATAAAAGTATCATGTTCAAGTTTTAAAAAAACTATTGGTTCTTATTTAAAAACATTTTTTCTACGAATAAACTTCAGAAGTTCAAATTTAAATAACAGAGAAGTTCCACGTTTATAAAAAACATAGATTTTTTCACGTTACTAAAGAATAGAAGGAAGAAGTTCAAAATAAAAAGGAACAAATAAAAAACGGTTTAAAAGAATCCCCCCTTCTTTACAAAACTAGAAGGTCAAACTAAAATAACGAAGTGGTTCGATGTTTATTTAAAACCTAGGATTTTACCATTAAAAACTAATATATTCATCATTTCCAAGAAAAATACACAAAGAAGTTCAAATGAAAAGGTTGGGTATTGATTTAAATAAAATCTAGGAAGTCCAATTGGGAAAAGCATAGCAGTTTGATATTTATTTAAAAACTCGGATTTGTTCGATTAATAAAGAATAAAACCAATTGGGAAAAGTCCATAGAAGTTCGTTGTTTCTAACAAAACTCCAATTTTCATATTTCTAAAAAATACACAAAGAAGTTCAAATAAAAAAGTTAGAGCGGTTCGATGTCTATAAAAAACTTAGACTTTTTCCGTTACTAAAGCGAAATAGAGAGATGTTCAAATGGATAATAGCCAGAAGTTCATGTACTGCATGGTGTGCGTTTTGTATAAGAAAAAAAGAATAAAAAGGTGAAGTCCAAAATTTTGTTGCTAGAAGTTCAAGTGCTCGGCCCGAGAAAGCTAAAAAATTATTGTGTGAGAGGTTGAAAAAAAATACGTGACATATGTTCAAGATGAAAGCAGCGGGAAGTTCAACTACTACACGAAATGCGTTTCAAATAGGAATATAAGAATAGAAAACAAAAAGCTTAAAAGGTTTGTTGCAAGAACTTCACGTGCTCCTCCCGGTGAAGTTCAAGATCTCTAGTGTGAGATGTCCGACCTTCAATTACATGTAAAAAATAGGCAAAAAACGATGTTGTTTTTGCCATTTTTAAAACTGCTCTCAAACAACAAAAATTTCTAACGTTTGTCTACATGAAAAAGATGCTCCTATTCATAAGCTTTCCAACGGTATATTGTATGCTCTATTCCGATGAATGGTTTAAAAGTTTTTATGTATACTGTTAAAAACACATTTTTACGTATTCAAAAAAATATTTTGAACCGTCGCGAGTATGAAAAACTGATCAACACGAAAAAGTTGTGTGTTTTCAACAGCTTTCCACCGGTATATCATTAGCTCAATTCCGGTGAGTGGTTTGGGAGTTACGGGAAAAAAACAGTATGTCAAAAACAGAGTGAAGTTTACACAGACATGCCCGAGAAGTTCAACTACTTCACGAAGTGCATTTCCATTCGCGATAAAGGCAGAAATCATGATCTCATCATTTCCTGATTTACTTCAAAACGGTAGGAATATCATTTGTGTAAGTTCAAGTCCTCGGTCGGAGAAAGTTAAAAAAATTATTGTGAGAGAGGTTTGTACAAAAGGAAAATATCATAAACACTGATGAATGGATGAGAAAATTACAAATGAAAATATGTCACAGAAGTTCAACATCAAAACAGCAGGAAGTTCAACTACTACACTGAATGAATTTCAGATGAAAAACTTTTAAAATCATCGCAAGTATGAAAAAATGATCAACACGGGAAAGTTCCGTGTTTACAGCAGCTTTTCATCGGTATATCACTTGCTCAATTCCGGTGAGTGGATGGAGAGCTACAAGCAAAAAAGCACATAAAAACAGAGTGAAGTTCAACTAGACAAGCCCAGAAGTTCAAGTTCTTCACGCGGTGCATTTTCGAACAATCTATTTCGCGATAAAGGCAGAACGCATGACCTCTCCATTTTCAAAATTACTTAAATCATCTTGGAATCAGAGAAAACCATCTACATGAAAAAGTTTCGCATTTTCCGAAGCTTTTCAACAGTATATTATTTGCCCCATTCCGATAAAATTTATAGAAATTACAACCGAAAAAAGTTTTTAGGCATTTTAAAAATTGACTTAAAACCGTAAGGAATTGGGAGAAACAATATGTACCAAAAAGTTTCGCGTTTCCTCAAGCTTTCTGACGCCATATCAATTTCTGCATTCGGATGTACGGTTAGAAAATTAGCTCAAAAATACGAACTCGGTGGAACTTGTACCGTTTTCTAAATTACTTTTAAACCGTTCAAAATTAGAGAACACTTTCCACATGAAAAAGTAGCGCAATTTCATAAGCTTTCCAACGCCAGATCATTTGCCACAATTGTATTAGCCATTTAGAAATGGCATCAAAAATATGAACTCGACTGTACGGTTTGTGAAATGTTACGATTTTCCAAATTACTCTTTAACCATAGGGAATTAGAGAACACTTTCAACATGTGGAAGGAGCGGTTTTGCATTAGCTTTCCAATGCCATATTATTTGCCTCATTCCGATAAATGGTTTAGAAATGCAATCGAAAATACGATACACGTTTTTTGTGTGAAGAAAAACAGTTTTCAAAACTGCTCTTAAACCGCTTACATTTTGCCAAAATTTAACTTGGGTCATGATACTCGTGTCCATAGCTTTCCAACGGTATATCGCAAGCCCCATTTGGGCAATGTTGGCCGAAGTTCAACCTAGCACCGGGGGAAGTTCAGGTCGAACAACTCAGGCAGTAAAATTGCAAAAGACGCAAGTTCATCACGACCCGAGAGCAAAATCCGCCAATGAGCGACATTCCTGTTTAAAATGGGCATTTAGTTGCTAAAATCCATTTCTAGATTACACTTACATCATATAGAACATGACTAACCAGAATAATTCGCGCGGGGAGACACGGTTGTGAACATAGCCCGAAGGTTGGGTTTGTACAGAGGGAAGTTCAGGTTGTGTAACTCAGGAAGTCCATGTTGTGATCAGAATAATATTCCGATCCCGTGATTAGAATAGTGTTTATATATATATATATGCTATTGTTCTAGAGTTCATCAAAAGATCTATCATCCCTCTCTGTGAAAATTTGACTCCGGACGTCCCACACTTACCAGATGTCCGGTGACTCGCAGCATACCGGTCGTCCGATACTGGTCTAATGTCCGGTTTCTGTGTAGCATTCCTTCTCAACCCTCTTGTTTATCCTAGGCCCCGGACGTCCGAGCTCGTCCGGTCGTCCGTCGCCTGGTCAGTCTGACGCACCCATCAGCTCCTGGACGTCCGACAACTGTCGGTCGTCCAGTAAAGTCCGCGGCCCATATAAAATTTGGGGACGTGATCGAACGACAGTTTCCCTATTCTATCCCCTCCCAACCTCGTGCCTCTGTCCGCCGCCGCGCCGCTAGGGAGTGAATCTCCCGTCCCTCCATCGATCCAGCCCTCGAGTCCCTTACCCGAGGTAGCTCTCCCTCGACCTCATCTCTTCCACCAGTCTGTGCTCTGTTTTCTCTCACATCCATGGTGGATCTATACTCGGTGGTGATCTCCTTTTCCTTTGTCTGTTCACAAGGTGTTGGTACCTCAACGATGCCGAAAATCAAACACACAACCCACAAAAATGTAGGGGGCTCGTCGGCTCGCGCGTCACGACGCGGTGGCTCGGATGACTCGCAAGAGCATCTCCGTCCGTGAAAGCAGGCTGGGAAATGTCCTGTCCACAAGGATACCACTTCTTCTGAAGGGTCTAACTATGAAGAGGAACTGCCATATGAAGATCGGGCAGAATATGTCGCTGTTCGTACAAATATTCCAAAGCCTGGAACATGGAAGCCCTCTTACATGCCTCCTCCACCTACGGATCAGCCTCACGGTGATGCTCACCGCATTTCTCTTGAGCCTCCTCCGTCTCTAGGTCATGAGATCAAGAATTTCACTTTAGTCTCCAAACCGACTTACTTTAATTTTCGTCACGATGTTGACCAATTCTCTGTTGAACATGACTCGATGGATTCTCATTTCATACAAATGTTCAGGCAGACATTTTCACCACTGTCATTGTTCCTAAGGGTTTGTCTGTTCACCACTATGTTGACTTAGAGCATATCCGTTCTCACCCTGTAAAATATCCGGGTGCCATTGAACTCATTGAGTCCTCTGGTGTTGCTGCTCCATTTTCTTTTCAACATGATTTTAATCATGCTGCCATTCATCGATTTTATGCCATGTGTTTCTTCGGTCCTAACAAGACTGTCACCTGGATGACTTCAGACCCCAAGCTCACTACCTCCTATGCTCAGTTCGTCACCGCTCTTGATTTTCCTGACACTAGGTTTAAAATCCATAAGGCTAACCCAATCATGCGCCCAAAGCCATTGAGGCATGTGGCTATCTCCTCAAATCTCTTAGTGTGCTAGATGAAGTGGAAAGGGGCAAGGATCTAAATCAAGTATCTATTTGGTGGTCTCCCTTTTTCATTATCTATCAGTGTGTCATTCGCACCATCTATCCCAAGATGGGTGACAAGGGGTCCTGTAACGGGTATTGTATTGATCTCATGTCTCGCCTTTATGAGCATCCCAACAGGAAGATAAATGTTCCTCCCTTTCTATGGCATGAGATTCGTCTTGCTAGTCTTCAGTACAAGTGGGCTTTTCCTCATGCTCCTTTTCTTTAGGCCTTCATGGAGAGTATAGCTCCTTTTCCCATTGCTCGAACTCATGTGCATCCGCGGTGGGTCATTCCAACTCATATGGCGGATGATTAGGCTCCAAAGAAATCCACCACTGCCCCTGCTCGACGGACAGCTGCTCAGTCTTGTCCTGCTCCCTCTGGCTCAGCTCCTTTCGGTCGCATTGCTCGTTTTCTTGGGAAGGCCCATTCTGCCATGATGAAGGCCTTCTCCTTCCACTGCTCACAAAACCACGATGTGGTCACTTGCATGGTATCCTCTAATAATGCTTTGAAGGCTCATCTGAGATACTCTGGAGCCACCGATGTGAGTGAGGACGAGCGTCTTCTAGAGGCTCCTCCTTCCAACTTTGGTTTCCCTTCTAGCCCTGAATGGGCCGATTTCTTTGACGAGGCAGGAGGCAGTGGCACCCATGGCGTTGACGATGTGCGTGATGATCTCTGATTGCGTGGATGCTATCTCAGCACCTTCCCCTTTGGGATACTTGATGCCAAGGGGGAGGAGATTATCATAGTATTTGATTTGTTAACCACTCTACTATTTATGTATGTTGAGTATGTTGATTGTATGGTGAACCACTATGTTATGTTAAGCTCGTTGAACTACTAGTTATGTTATATGTGTTCAAACCGTCATGCTATCTATGTATGTTGAGCTCTATCATGAATTATCTATATGTTGACATACTGAGCTATGAAATGTTTTATGTAGTCTACTCTTTATCAAGTAAAGGTGAGCTCATGCCCATATCCGGTTTCACTATGCATACAATAAGGGGGAGCTCTATAACAAATCTCTCATAAGCTTCAAAACTCTATTTATTTTGAGAGCTATATGTATGTTGTCATCAACTACCAAAAAGGGGGGAGATTGAAAGTGCAATCATGCCCTTAATCATATTTTGATATTGTTGACAACATACATATAGGGAACTAATCATCTCTGTCAAGTGCATCTCAGGTTTAGTTCCCAAAAGATTAAAGTGTGGATCATGACTGACAAAATCAAGATACTCAAAATATGGAGAATCAAGACACAAATCTCAAGCTCCTTCTCGGTTTCTTTTTGAGTATAGGGATGCCGCACTATTAAGAGGGGACCACTGGTTCTCGCAAAAGACTTGCTCAAAATCTAGGAAAATCTCTTGGAGGAGTTCTTACCTTGACTATGGCGTTTGGCCTCTGCGTTGTCCGGACGTCCCAAGGTTACCGGACGAACGGTGCATCTCAGTCCTCCGGATGTCCAATGCCACTTTACAGAAAGAAAATCTCAGATTTCTGGCCCTTCTGGACGATCGGCTTCCGGACGTCCGTGGGTGTCCGGTCATCCAGTACCACTTCATGGAACCGAAATTAACGGATTTCCATTCTTCCCGGACGATCGTGCACCGGACGGCTGACACTCTCCGGTCGTCCGCTTCCCGTGCTCCTGTCCTCTCTGCAACTCCGCTGGATCCACTCTTTGATGGCCGGATGACAAAAACATGTCGGACGTCCGGTTCGTCTTTCCTGTCGGGATGTCCGGTACCTGTCGGACGTCCGGAGTCTGCGCAGCTTAAGTGACCTCCAATGGCCACTTCTACACTATGACAATAAATATCCTTCTCCCACCTCGAGTGAGGGTTGTCCAGCATAGTGAAAAGATTCCAAGAACACCTTTCTCTCTCACTCTCTCTTGCTTTCACCAAATCCTACATCCCGAGTGCATTTCTAAGGATTCTTGAGTGTTGTTCCAGCCAAAAGATAGATCATCCCTCTCTCTCCTCCTCTCAACCAAAGGAATTCGTGATTTGAGCAAGTTTTGAGCGGTTCCCTTGTTCTTGTTACTCTTGGAGGTTGGAGACTCCTAGGGGTAGGAGTTCTTCGGTGAGGAATCAAACCATTATGATTACCCCCAGAAAGTTTGTGAGGGTTTGGAGACCACCCCAAGGTCTACCACTAGTGTTTGAGAATCGTCTTCATAGTGATATCTCAACGAGAGAATAGGGTGAGCCTTCATGGTAACATCCACCTCTCTAAACGGTGATGTAGCTTTCCTCCAAGGAAGTTAACATCGGCATACATCCTTGTCTCTCGGAGTTGCAGTTATTCCTAACCCTACCTCCCTACTTGTGGTTACTTGTCTCATTATCGTTACTTGTTCCATATTGTGCTTGCTTATTCATATTCTTGTAATACTTGGTCACCTTGCTTAGCTCTCTGTATCATCTTTGCAATTGGTAGGCTCACCTTCATATTCCGCATTATAGCCTAAAATTGCTAAGTAAGAATTAAATTTTTTATTTTTACCTATTCACCCCCCTCTAGGTCCATCTCGATACTTTCAATGTATCAATGGACCCGGCGGCCGTAGCATTCACTAGAGGCATCTCTCTCATAAATAGCATCGGTGGGTAAACAAATTACTCTTAGGCAATTGACAGAAAAGCGCATAGTTATGATGATCATCCATGGCATAATTATAATATAGGCATTACGACTGTGACACGTAGACTGTTAAATTTACTGACGTCTACTACTATTACTCCAGCCCAAGACCTCTATCTAGCATGCATCTTACAGTATTAAGTTCATGAAAAATAGATTAACGCATTAAGGAAGATGACCTAATGTAGACAAAATAAGATCAAGCAATATGTTCAAACCCCGTCATTTATCCTTAGTAGCAACAATACAATACGTGCCTTGCAACTCCTCCTGTCACAGAGTAAGGACACCACAAGATTGAACCTACCACTATGCACCACTCCCACTGAAGATCTAATCATTAACACGGCCAAAGAAAACTAATAGATGGGAAAACATACATATATGTAAATTACACATAAAAGAAACTTAAAAGAGATTCAAATACTTACAATGAATAGTTTGGTCATAAATCCAATTCATCGGATCCCAACAAACGCACCGCAAAAGTTTACATCGGACTGATCTTAGATGCGATCATTGTATTGAAGATCAATAGAAAGCGAAAGAGATAGAGAGAGAGAGGGAGAGAGAGAGATAGAGAGGGAGAGAGATCTAGCTACTCCAATGGACTCAGTTTTGTGGCAACTACTCACACATCATCATGGAGGCAGCAAGGTAGATTAAGATTGCCTCCCCAATTGTTTCCCCAACCGGTAGAGTACAACGGAGGCCTACGGATGGGATCACTTTGGAACAAAATCTTGTAGCGGTGGAAGAATTCTTTCGGATCTCGCTCTGGGGGTTTACGAATATTCTGGAATTTATACGTCAAGAATTAGAGCAATCGGAGCCACGAGTGGGCCACAAGGCACCTGGGCGCAGCCTAGCCCACTGGTGCGCGTTGGTCCTAAACAAACGGTTTTTAACCCCTTTCCGCGACGGCATTCGGAACCGTCGCCAAGTGAGTGTGGGCGATAGGCGGGTCCTTCCCACACGACCCAGAAACTGTCGGGGATATGCCCTCCTGGCACACACGCTCGGCAAAATGAGTTCGTGTGCGACCGGCGAGCGCTCAAATATGGAAATACGTACAGTAGAGTTAAAAAATACAATTACACGGCTTAATATTTTCCGGTCGCAAGTACATCCCACACAGTCAGTCCCCGCTAAACGTTTCCGTTCGTATGTACATCCCACACAGTCGCTCCAAGGAAAACGTTTGCGCAAGGTGGCATAACGCAAACAGTTTTGAAGAGAATGTCGTGTGTGATTGTTCATTGATCCAACACGGTTTATTCCTAGAAACTATGGGCGTTGCCTGAGGTCATCGCCCACGGTGGTTTCTCATTAACCGTTTGCAATAGGAAAACCCAATTAGCAAGCTAATTGGCTAATTAGCGGGCTAATTGCCCTATTATTAATAATCCATTTACTAATCTAATTGACATTCATATTAAGCACATAATATATTCCATTTCCATATTAAGGAAGCAGGATTTCATAATTGAAATACATTAGAGTACAACGTGATATAGCTTCAGCACTCAGCTACCCCATTACACAACTGCACCAGTAGCAAGTTTCACATGCAACATCTAGAACCTTTTGAAATTAGCATCATAGACGGTACATAGAGAGATGCATCTCATCTGGAAAACTGTTGAAGAGGAAGGCGAATATTGAGCCTTCATTCATGTTGAAGGTATTTGCAACTTTAGGCCAGTGCCTGTGGATGATTGACCGTCCATCCTTCGACCTCTTCGGGAACACTTCAATATTGAACCGTGGGTGTTGTATGAAAACTTTCCTCGCCTCTTGACCACAGAGGTGGTTTGAGAGGTAATCATTAGTGAAGCCTGAAAACAAGGATGTGCATAGATATCTTCTCTCTATTGGAAATGGGGCAAATGAATACAAAAGGCAAGGTATAATAGTTAGTACTATCTTGTAAACATCAGTGCTTCCCATTGTTTCCCTACAACACATATAAGGTAGTTAGTCATCAGGTTAAGTAAGGGTTCACATGCTATCAGTAAAATATGTTGATGATAAATAAGCACATTGAAGATTCATCAGATTAATTCAAGCCACATGATAACCCATTTATCCAAACCAAGCATGATTAAGAACTAGGAAATATAACACTTGTATATGTTTCTCATGTATTCAGTGCAACCAAATTCGATTTATTCCTCACATGGTATACAATAACAGAATGCAGCCACAACAATTGAACATCGCATTGTAGAATTGAACCAAGCAGTTAACTAAACACCACAACAAATGAACCAAATGTTAACTGAGCACCACATTGCACAATTAACATACTCCTAATAGAAGATCAGATAGTTAACCAAACCAAGCATGATTAAGAACTAGGAAATATAACACTTGTTTATGTTTCTCATGTATTCAGTGCAACCAAATTCAATTTATTCCTCACATGGTATACAATAACAGAATGCAGCCACAACAATTGAACATCGCATTGTAGAATTGAACCAAGCAGTTAACTAAACACCACAACAAATGAACCAAACTTTAACTGAGCACCACATTGCACAATTAACATACTCCTAATAGAAGATCAGATAGTTAACCAAACCAAGCATGCTTAACAACTTGGAAATATAGCAATTGTATTTGTTTCTCATGTATTTAGTACAGCCAAATTCGATTTATTCCTCACATGGTATACAATAAGAGAATGCAGCCACAACAATTGAACATCGCATTGCAGAATTGAACCAAGCAGTTAACTAAACACCACAACAAATGAACCAAATGTTAACTGAGCACCACATTGCACAATATAACATACTCCTAATAGAAGATCAGATAGTTAACCAAACCAAGCATGCTTAACAACTTAGAAATATAGCAATTGTATTTGTTTCTCATGTATTTAGTATAGCCAAATTTGATTTATTCCTCACATGGTATACAATAACAGAATGCAGCCACAACAATTGAACATCGCATTGCAGAATTGAACCAAGCAGTTAACTAAACACCACAACAAGTGAACAAAGCCACAACAAATGAACCAAGCAGTTAAGTAAACACCAATAGAACAATAACACATACTCATAATAGAAGATCAGACAGTTAACCAATCCAAGCATGCTTAACAACTTGGAAATATTGCACCCTGAAGAATATCACATTTGCAGAATTGAACCAAGCAGTTAATTGAACACCACATTGCACGACATATAGAACATATACACTATAGCAGAAGATTGCATGGTGAAAGTGGATAGCACAATTCACTAGAATTTGTTAAGGAAAGGCAGTAGCTAGCAAAATGAACATGAGTCCTTATAGTGAGCTAATAAGACAAGCTACTCATTGTCGGAGATATCGATGACGATTGGCTTCTTGGACATGGAAGAGGGCGAGGCCTCCGCGTCATGGGTGCCCTCGTTGTAGTGGTGAGTTGCCTGAGCCGCTCCGGGCACCAACCTTCTGGCTCTAGAGATGAGGTAAGCACGTGCACGCTGAGAAAACACCTCGTTGTCTTCGTCGAATGCACCGACGGTGGCCTCGAGAAAGCGCCACGAACTGTCGTTTAAAGCACCCAACCGCGTTGCGACGTCGGCGCGCGAGGCATCAACGGTGGCCTCGACGGCTATACTGTGTGTGGCTTAGGCCGACGCTTATTTGGTGGAGGGGTCGGTGATTTGGGTGGAAGGTGTCGCGCTCGCGCCGGCGGTCGGGGCATGTGGGATGTGGAAGGAGGAGGAGGATGGGGGTCAGGTGTGGATTACCTGCCTGGATAGGCGAGGCCGAGCAGCGTGAAGGAGGGTCGCCGGCGAGGAGGTGGCGGCGCTGCAAGCAAGGAGTGAAGGTTTCAACTTGGAAAGGAAGGCCGAAAGAGGGGAAATGTGGCTTTTGATAAGGGGGAGGGGGCGGGGAGGTAGATATTTTCGCGGAAGCCGAAAATTTGAAATCGCTTCAGACAAAAAACTGGCGCGCAAAGTGTCATCAGACACGGTCCCTTATTCAGACATGGTCCGAAGATATTTTGTGCTGCATCTCACACGGTTGGTTATAATAAACTGTGTGGGATCTACTTGATTTTTGGTCTTGATTTGAATTACATAATGGGGTCACAACGGCCATGGACGGTGTTTGAATTGCTAGACCTTTTATCTGCAGTGATCATAAAAGAATTGGAATTATTCGGGGTTCGTTTGGACATTTTTATGCATTAACTGAGTTTTCAATGCATTTATGTGCATAATTCAAATTTGAACTACATGCGCATGCTCCAGTGCATATAAATTGGTTGAAAAATCAAATTTGTGTCCTTGGGTGCATGCTTAGGTCCCATGCAAGAAATGGGAATGAATTTCAAACACCAGGGCACCGTTGATTGCCGGCAAAACATTAAGATGCCTGGTTTTTAAATTCTAGTAAATCCAAAACTCGTCTGAAATTCATGAAACTTGGAGAGCTATCATGGAGCGGTATCAACATGCCATGGTACAAATTTTGTCCCACTTGGGGCAGGTTTGGGTATAAGCTTCTCACAAGTCGGAGCTTCTCACGACAAGCATGATGGTTTTCGGTAGGGAACGTCCCACCTTTGGGGACAAAACGATATCCATTGCCTCTTATTGCTTTCAAGTTTTTTTTTCTCATGTCAACATAGAACAACAGGAGTGTTGTGTGAATTTTTGTGATTTTTCGGGGTTTGTTTGGACATTTTTATGCATTAACTGAGTTTTCAATGCATTTATGTGCATAATTCAAATTTGAACTACACGCGCATGCTCCAGTGCATTTAAATTTGTTGAAAAATCAAATCTGTGTCCTTGGGTGCACGCTTAGGTCCCATGCAAGAAATGGGAATGAATTTCAAACCCCAGGGCACCGTTGATTGCCGACAAAACATTGAGATGCCTGGTTTTTAAATTCTAGTAAATCCAAAACTCGTCTGATATTCATGAAACTTGGCATGCTATCATGGAACGGCACCCGCATGCTGTGGTACAAATTTTGTCCCATTTGGGGCAGGTTTGGGTATATGCTTCTCACAACAAGCATGAGGGTTTTCGGTAGGGAACGTCCCACCTTTGGGGACGAAACGATATCCATAGCCTCTTATTGCTTTCAAGTTTTTTTCTCGTGTCAACATAGAACAACAGGAGTGTTGTGTGAATTTTTGTGACTTTTCGGGGTTCGTTTGGACATTTTTATGCATTAACTGAGTTTTCAATGCATTTATGTGCATAATTCAAATTTGAACTACATGCGCATGCTCCAGTGCATATAAATTGGTTGAAAAATCAAATCTTTGTCCTTGGGTGCATGCTTAGGTCCCATGCAAGAAATGGGAATGAATTTCAAACACCAGGGCACCGTTGATTGCCGGCAAAACATTGAGATGCCTGGTTTTTAAATTCTAGTAAATCCAACACTCGTCTGAAATTCATGAAACTTGGCATGCTATCATGGAGCGGCATCAACATGCCGTGGTACAAATTTTGTCCCATTTGGGGCAGGTTTGGGTATATGCTTCTCACAAACCGGAGCTTCTCACAACAAGCATGATGGTTTTCGGTAGGGAACGTCCCACCTTCGGGGACGAAACGATATCCATTGCCTCTTATTGCTTTCAAGTTTTTTTCTCGTGTCAGCATAGAACAACAGAGTGTTGTGTGAATTTTTGTGATTTTTCGGGGTTCGTTTGGACATTTTTATGCATTAACTGAGTTCTCAATGCATTTATGTGCATAATTCAAATTTGAACTACATGCGCATGCTCCAGTGCATATAAATTGGTTGAAAAATCAAATCTGTGTCCTTGCGTGCATGCTTAGGTCCCATGCAAGAAATGGGAATAAATTTCAAACATCAGGGCACCGTTGATTGCCGGCAAAACATTGAGAGGCCTGGTTTTTAAATTCTAGTAAATCCAAAACTCGTCTGAAATTCATGAAACTTGGCATGCTATCATGGAAGGGCACCCGCATGCCATGGTACAAATTTTGTCCCATTTGGGGCAGGTTTGAGTATATGCTTGTCACAAACCGGAGCTTCTCACAACAAGCATGATGGTTTTCGGTAGGGAACGTCCCACCTTTGGGGACGAAACGATATCCATTGCCTCTTATTGCTTTCAAGTTTTTTTCTCGTATCAACATAGAACAATAGGAGTGTTGTGTGAATTTTTGTTATTTTTAGGAGTTCGTTTGGACATTTTTATGCATTAACTGAGTTTTCATTGCATTTATGTGCATAATTGAAATTTGAACTACATGCACATGCTCCAGTGCATATAAATTGGTTGAAAAATCAAATATGTGTCCTTATGTGCATGGTTAGGTCCCATGCAAGAAATGGGAATGAATTTCAAACACCAGGGCATGGTTGATTGTCGGCAAAACATTGAGATGCCTGGTTTTTAAATTCTAGTAAATCCAAAACTCATCTGAAATTCGTGAAACTTGGCATGCTATCATGGAAGGGCACCCGACATGCTGTGGTATTTTTCGTGTCCATTTTGAGAGAAGGCGCACTCAAATAATGACAGCCAACAAAGGCATTTTGAAAAAAATAGCTGGCACTTTAATATCTCAAACGTTTGTATAATTCAAACTGTGTGCGTTCGGTTAACCATTCACGTGACGCCACATGTCTTGGTTTTAATGGCTATAGGAGGTGCCGTGCGAGCACAGTCCAGTGCGCAGGCTCACCGGGAAGCGTACAAGCTGTTCAACGCAGGATCTCTACATCTCTTCAATGCAAACGGTTCAGATTACGGTATGCAAATTAAAGCCAGACTTCGGCGCTAAGCCAAGAGACACTGTGATTTGTCAAAATATGCAGCTAAAAATCAATATCAACATCTATTTTTTGCAAATAAAATTCAGTAATTAAACATAGATTTCATTCATACTAGAGATTAAGCAGTCGTTCTCACCGGGAAGCGAGACAGCCTTGGACCGCCGCCCGCCTTGCGCCTGGTCTATATTAATGGCGCCGCCGAGCGGCCGCACCCCCCATGCTCGCCACACACACACAATTCCTCTCTCTCTGCCCGCATCCTCGACGCCGCTCTGAGTCCTCAAAGCTGTCAGTGTATGAGGATGCCGCCGAAGCGCCCCATCGGAGGGAGTGGCGATGTTGGGGCTGCTGAAGCACCGGAGCACGGCGTGAATATGCAGACAGAGGTTCCCGTCCCCACCGATGAGGTGGAGAACGAGGCTACCAACAAGCGGAGGCGGGTCGAGAAAGAACCGCAAGCGACTCCAGCAGGCCTAGACTTCATCAACAACCTCCCCGATGATATGTTGATAATCATCATATCCCTCCTCCCAATCAGAAATCAGGCGAGGACAGCCGCCGTTTCCCGGCGGTGGCGCACCCTATGGCTCCGCACCCCTGTCGACCTCCTCCACGCCCACAAGCTCTGCCATGGCTATCGCCAAAGCTTGGATGCGTTCTCCCAGATCATCGGTAGTCACCATGGCCAAATCAAAGGCCTTATAGCAGTGAGGTTCCGCTCCAATGGCAAGGAGCGAGCCAAGCTTGACGAGTGGTTCCGATCCCGCGCCATAGATCAGCTCGAGAAGCTAAGTTATAATGATGGGCATATGAGCTTGCTGCCAACGTCCGGGCTCCGCTTTGCGCCCATGCTGCGCCTCGCCAAGTTCATGAACTGCCATCCCCCCTTAATGGCGCGCCCGCTCTTTTTCTACCACGAGTGAAGCACCTCGAGCTCGTCACTATCCTCATCCCAAAGGATGACATGGAGCGCATGCTCCGCGGCTGTACCGCACTCGAGTTCCTTCGTCTTCAGACGATGAATTGGTCGAGTACCTTGCACATCACCTCCAGGACTCTCCGCACTATTTATGTGTGTTGCTGGTGCTGCAACGAGATACCACAAAAGGTGGACCACAATATGGTCATCCAGGACACACCTTCACTTGAGAGATTACTTGTAGTTGATCAACAAGGTCCAACAAGAATCAATGTCATTTCTGCGCCGAAATTGAAAGTGGTGGGCTACTCATCTTTCAAATACTACAACTTTCAGGTACAACAGTCGCCTTATATACCTCTCCTTCTTGATATCAACGTTATTTCTAGTTTTGAAGATGTATGTTCATCCGTCATCCAGTGAAGCTTCACCCAGACTCTGGGCACAGTGAAGGTCTTGGCACTAGAATCTGTCGTCCCCAACCTGGACCAAGTTTTCAGTTGCCTGAGATGCTTTCCGTGCCTAAAGAAGCTGTATATCGAGGTGATGTTCCTTTCCTATTAAATGTTAACCATAAGGGAGTTCAATTTTTTGCACCTTTTCCCAAGTTTACAATGACTATGTACTACGATTTCTGAAGGAATTTTGGAGGATTTTAGGACATACACCCCCACCCCATATTGGTTGCTTCATTCATATGGTTACAATCGTCCATAAGCATTTCTCCTTTGGATTCATCTATACTAGTTTTCTTAGGGAATTTTTTCATCCAATCCAACCTCTTGTGAATAAGGCTACATGTTTCTAGATTGTAATCAAATTAATGCCCATGTTAATCATCACAAATCAAAGATGGCACCTTGGTGCATTTTACAAATCCTGCAAACCAAATGGGCATGTAGCAGTGTTCAAAACTGCATGTAGGCACTAACACGTTCTCTTCTTTTGCAGTGCATATTAGGCCTGGTGGAAGATGTTGATAACGACAATCACATCGAATGCCCGGATCTGCATATCTCAAATATTACTTTGAACTCCTACCGAGGGACCCCACCGGAGATTACACTCGCCATGTTCTTTCTTGCCAGAGCAAAGGTGCTGAGGGTACTGAGGTTGAACACGCATTTAATTAGGAAAGATCAATGGTATGATTATCAGAGGCGGCTGGTACTGCGGAATGGAAGTGCCTCCAAAAATGCCAAACTTCGTATTGGAAGAGCATATGGCAAAGCAATTGGAAGTTATTGTGTCAAACCCATACATGACTTGTCAGCGGCTGATCCCTTTTCAGAAATGACGCAGCTTGCAATGTTTGAATTTGGGCGTTGTAATCTTTGAACTTGAACCTTGTAATATTTTTGGTATTTGTTATATTGAACCATTTCGGTTCTCTTGTCTCAGCGCAAATAGATCATCCGGGTGAAGTGCATGTCGTACATCGCACACACCTTGATCTGGCTGACTGTTTCTGTTGTGTTGCCTAATCACAAATAGTTCATCCGAGTGAACCGTATGCTATACATCGCACATGCCTTCATCAGGCATCCCGTTTCTTTTGTTTTGCCTCATCGCAAATGGTTCATTGTACTGAACCGTATGCCCTGGATCGCACACGCAACTAAAATATGAACCGTGTTTGATGCATCCTCCATTGCAAACATTTTGCACCTTTTTTGACGGTTTTTTACATCCCCATTTGTGATTAATGCATCACACATAGTTTCGTGAAATGGTCTCTGATCGTAGTGTCGCATTAGCAGCATCCTGCAGTAGTGGCCCCCAAGGTGCTGATAACCCACAAGTATAGGGGATCACAACAGTTTTTGAGGGTAGAGTATTCAACACAAGGGGAGCCAAAGAATATTCGCAAGTATTAGTTGTTGAGTTGTTAATTCAACCACAACTGGAGACTAAAT
Organism: Aegilops tauschii subsp. strangulata; assembly: GCF_002575655.3. Classification (NCBI taxonomy): domain Eukaryota; kingdom Viridiplantae; phylum Streptophyta; class Magnoliopsida; order Poales; family Poaceae; genus Aegilops; species Aegilops tauschii. The sequence goes on along the minus strand of NC_053037.3, from coordinate 219,099,606 downwards.
ATCTGCAGCAGAGTAATCAGTAGCACAGTAGTATGGTAATTCGGTAGTGATAGCAATAATAGTAGCAGAAATAGTTTTTTAGCAATTGTGACAGCAGTAGCAACAGTAGTAACTTTGCAAAGAAACAATATATGAAATGCTCGTAGGCATTGGATCGGTGATAATGTTGGATAATATTCATCATGTAACAGTCATAACCTCGGGCTACACAGAACTAGCTCCAATTCATCAATGTAATGTAGGCATCTATTTTGTATATAGTCATATGTGCTTATAATAAGAACTTGCATGACATCTTTTGTCCTACGCTCTTGTGGCAGCGGGGTCCATAAGGAAACTAAGGGATAGTAAGGCCTCCTTTTAATAGAGAACCGGAACAAAGCCTTAACACATAGTGAATACATGAACTCCTCAAACTACGGTAGTCACCGGAAATAATCTCAATTATTGTCACCTTGAAGTATGTGGATCATAGCACGTAGCAGGTTCATACAACTTGCAAGATCGGATCAAGAACACAAATATATTCATGAAAACATAAAGGATTCAGATCTGAAAACCTGGCACTCGGGCCCTAGTGACAAGCATTAAGCATAGCAAAGTCATAGGAACATCAGTCTCAGAACATACTAGATACTAGGGATCAAGCCCTAACAAAACTAAAACAATTACATGATGAATCTCATCCAACCCATCACCGTCCAGCAAGCCTACGAAGGAATTACTCACTCCCTGCGGTGAGCATCATGAAATTGGTGATGGAGGATGGTTGATGATGATGAAGGCGGAAGATCCCCCTCGCCAGAGCCTCGAACAGGCTCCATATCTGGCCTCCTGATGAAGAACAGGAGGTGGCCGCGGCTCCGTATCATAAAACGCAATGAAACTTCCTCTCTTATTTTTTATAGACTTGATATTAGGGTCAGCGGAGCCATGTGGGGCCCCACAAGACACGATGGCACGCCCTGGTGCCTTGTTGGAACTGGGTGGTCCCCCTCTACTGGATATTGGCTCGAGTATTGTAACGCCCCGGACACACCCGCCGGTGGTCGTTACTTCTGGCGGGATCTAGACTGGCCCCATAGATCAATACTAGTCTTTTCTGTGCACTTTATCCTCACTCGTGCGCACCCGGGAGCAACTTCCCGGTCGGTCACCCATCCTGAAACTACTCCAAGCTGAGCACGCTTAACTTTGGAGTTTTGTCCGAGTGGGCTTCCGAAAAAGAAGGAATTCCTTATTGATATGAGTAGTCTATCATCCCTATTAAGCCAGGCTATCACATACACCCCACTCAGAGGAACTGACATCCTCGTTGGGCCACAGGAACGTTCCCTCTTGGCACATACGTCTATGCATCCAGTCTGATACATGTGCCATGCCGTGTGCCACGACGGGTCACAAACGTCATGAACAACATGACCGCGCACCTGTCGGCAAACATCCGTGTAACCGCGAGGGTCGGCTCTGATACCAACTTGTAACGCCCCGGACACACCCGCCAGTGGTCGTTACTTCTGGCTAGATCTAGACTGGCCCCACAGATCAATACTAGTCTTTTCTGCGCACTTTGTCCTCACTCGTGCGCACCCGGGAGCAAGTTCCCGGTCAGTCACCCATCCTGAAACTACTACAAGCTGAGCACGCTTAACTTTGGAGTTCTGTCTGAATGGGCTTCCGGAAAAGAAGGAATTCCTTATTGCGATGAGTAATCTATCATCCCTATTAAGCCAAGCTATCACAAGTATTTTTTATTTATTCCATAAAGAATCTTCAAAAAGTTTAGTCCAATTTCGAGAACTTTTATTTCTGCACAAAAACAACACCATGGTAGTTCTGCTGAAAACAATGTCAGTCTGGGTTAGTTTCATTCAAATCATGCAAATTAGAGTCCAAAACAAGAGCAAAAGTGTTTGGAAAAGTAGATACGACAGAGACATATCAACTCCGCCAAGCTTAACTCATTGCTTGTCCTCAAGCTATTCAGTTGACAAACTGAAAGTGATAAAGAAAACTTTTACAAACTCTTTTGCTTGTGTCTATATATATGCTTAAATAATACCCAGGTTTTCAGCAAGCATTATAACTAACTATGCAAATGATAACTCTTAGAAACTATATTCACTCATATCAATGGCATAGTCAACTAGCGAGCAAAAATAAAATATCTCAAATGCCAACACTTTGTCAAAAAAATCATGATATAATATGACAATAATGGTATCTCGCTAGCCCTTTCTGAAACCGCAAAACATAAATGCAGAGCACCTCCAAAGTTCAAGCAACTACTAAACATTGTAATTTATGGTAGAAGAGATCCAGTCATGATGCACATAACATTAATTATACACAATGCATGAGAATGACAATAGTGCTCTCAGGACTGGTGCTTGTTTGAGAAGGTGATGACTCAACAATAAAAGTAAAATAATATAAAAGTAATTGGATAGGCCCTTCACAGAGGGAAGCAGGGATTTGTAGAGGTGTCAGAGCTCGAAGCCAAGCCCAAGCGCGCCTTGGGCCCGGGGGCTACTGTCGGTGTTCTGGGAACGGGGGTCCCCAGACTTGCCTTCCTGCGGCCCACGGCATGGCTCTGCGAGCGGGCCCGTACGGCCCATCTTCACCAACAAGCACTCAAGACCCTCGCGAGGGGCCAAGCCTCGCGAGGCAGACGGTGCAAGACCCCTTCGGGAGCGACCTCACCAGGTTGGCTCGTGAGGGGCGAAGAGATCAAGGCAAGGCAAACCTCGCGAGGTTCTCGTGACGTGAGCCGTGACGATCGAGACCAGGAAGGCGCCAGGCGGGTGCCAGTGCGCATAGTGTACTTGTTTCCTCTTTGGTGCCAAGGAGGCAAGCGCAGGCGCGGAGTACCGAGGCGTCAAGCAAAGGTTTCCATATCAGTGCAACGAGACCAAGACCAGCAGGACGACAAGACGAAGGTCACCATGGAGCCCAAGGCGGCGTCACCACCAATGCCTTTTGCAGGTGAAGAATGCTTTTGTAAGGATAAGCTGTACTAGTTGTCCCCTTTCAAATTGGCCGTTGTTGGATCCCTTCCTGCTCAATATTTGGGGAGGGGACCAGGGCCTCTATAAATAGGACTAGCCACCACCATAGACAGGGATGGATCACTCAGATCATCCTCAACCACACAAGTTCACCAGGCACAAGAACACCCCGCCTCAGGAGGCTGTTCTTCCCCTTGTACTGTTCATCCTCAGCCCAAGAGGCAATCCACCACCACCACACTGGTGTAGGGTATTACACCACAACGGTGGCCCGAACCAGTATAAATCTTGTGTCCCTTGTGTTGTGAGTTCGTCGAGTTAGCCCTTGAGATCTTAGCGAAGCTAGGATGTGGATCGGTTGGGGGAGATCTTTGTGCGCACCCCAATGTTCGATCCTTGAGGGTTTTGCCGGAACCCGTGATCCGACATTTGGCGTGCCAGGTAGGGGTGCGCCGAAGCTTCCCTTCTGTCGCTCCGCGTCCCGTTGCTTCATCGTCTCTATGGCGGACACACGCCGCGCTCGCGCTGAGCGTCGGGCGGCCCTCGCCGCCCGTGTTGCTCAGACGGCTCTCGTCGGCGGGCCACCCCGCCATTCTCCATCGCCTGCCGCCAACGCCGCCACCGGTCCGGTGGGGAACAAGCAGCAAGCATCCCCGCTGCACCCCTCGGTGCGGCGGGACGGCCGCAGCGCCACTCCATCGCTGACCCTGGCCGGTTCATCATCCCACGCTCGTCGCGCTTCCATGGATGCGCAGGCCGCGCTGTGCATGGCGCGCGAGCTCCTGCGCTACCGCCCCGTCGACGACCTCTACGAGGACTGGCTCGACCGCATCGCCAAGCTTGTCAGCGCCGCAGGGGGCTCCCCTGCGCCATCCCTCTCGCTGCCTCACCCTCCGCCAGCCGCGGGCGGTGTAGCCCATGGAGCGCCTCCACCACCTCTGCCCCAAGACGGAGTCTTGGCGCCAAGGCGCGCGGCCCCACGGCGCGACCTGCCGCGTCCGGTGCCCGCACAAGAGGAAAGAAGCTGTCAAGAAGTCCCTCGGCCACGAGAAAACGCCCCCGCGCTCCCTGCGCCACCACGGCAAGACCACGTGCTGCCTGCGGTGGCGGTGCGCGGACCCCATCAAGGACAAGTTCCCCACCAGCGCAAAGTCCTGGTGACCATGGCAGGCTGCCGCGCCTTAACCCCTGAGTTGCGTAGCATCGCCTGGCCGGGCAAGTTCAAGCCGGATCTGCCTCCTCGCTACGATAGTACCCCGAACCCCGCGGAGTTCCTGCAGCTCTACGAGCTGAGCATCGAGGCAGCCAACGACAATGAGAAAGTCATGGCGAACTGGTTCCCCATGGCTCTCAAGGATGGTGCCCGCTCCTGGCTCCTGAACGTGCCTCCAGGCTCGATCTCCTCCTGGAGCGAGATGCGTGACCGTTTTGTTGCCAACTTCCAGGGCACTCGCGACCGCCCACCGGCCGCGGGTGACCTACGCCGCGTCAAGCAACAACCAGGAGAGACTCTCCAGAAGTACGTCCAGCGCTTCAACAACGTTCGCCTCAAGATCCCCAAGGTGACGGACGAGGCCATCATCTCCACGTTCTTTGATTGCGTCCGCGACGTCAAGATGAAGGAGGAGCTAGCCATCCACGAGGAGCTATGCACGTCTCTGGAGCTGTTCAATCTGGCGACCAAGTGCGCAAGAGCTGAGGAGGGGCGCCTCTCCCTCCTCGAGCTCCCAGCTGCGGACCCAGAGGAGAAGAAAGCCAAGGCCAAGGACGTGAAGTGCAAGGGAGCAGTCGTGCTCGCGGCGGAGCCAGACACCAAGCGCGGTAGAGACCAGCCCGAGTCATCAAAGAGCAGCCGACCATTCTGCGCATTCCACAACCTGCATAGCCACAACACCAGCGACTATCAAGAGCTCAGAGCCATTCGAGAAGGACGCTTCGGTCGATGCCCCAAGCGCAACGACCGGGGCGACGACCGAGGAGGAGGACGTGGTGGCGGACACTGGGATGACCGTGGCCCGCGCCAGGAGTGGCGCGACCGGCCTCGTGAGGACCACTGCCAGGATCAGCCTCGCGAGGGCAGTTGGAGGGATCAGCCTCGTGAGGAGCGTCCTCAGGGCAACGCCAGTCTTCCCCCACTACCGCCACCACCAAGAAGGAATGACGACCACCATCAAGACGAGGGGGCTGGGGGCTTCCAGGAGCCGCGTGCTATCGCCTGCATCTTGGGCGGAGCTCAAGCCCCAGCCTCTCAGCATATCTTCAAACAGTTTGCTCGTGAAGTGAATGCAGTCCTCCCCAAGCTCGAGGCCACGCGCCCGTTCAGATGGTCCCAGTGCGCCATCACTTTCAGCTCGGCAGATCAGCTCAAGTGTGCGGCTACCGCTGGCGCCCTCCCGATGCTTTGTTCACCAGTCATCAGCAACGTGCAAGTCACCAAGACCCTCATTGATGGCGGCGCGGGGCTCAACGTCCTGTCCATCGACACGTTCGACAACCTCCAAGTGCCGTATGACCAGCTTCAGCCCACCAAGCCTTTCTCAGGAGTAACCGACGGCTCCACTACCCCGATAGGGCAGGTCCGCCTTCCTGTCACCTTCGGGTAGCGCAACAACTACCGTACCGAGCTCATCGACTTCGACGTCGCCAACATTCGCCTACCATACAATGCCATCCTTGGGTATCCAGCCCTGGCCAAGTTCATGGCGGTGACTCATCACGGCTAGAACGTCCTCAATATGCCAGGGAGCGGCAGAATCATCACGGTCCCGTGCGAAGAAAGAGACGCGGTGTGCTCCCTTGAGCGTGCCTTCCAAGCTGCAGCAATTGACGACCCCGACAGCAAGGGCGAGTGCCCTCCTGAGGCCACCCCTAAGAAGAAGAAGCTGCTGCTCCGCGCAGGGCTTCAGGCAAGCGGTGCCACGTTTGGATCAGCGCCCGCACCTGGGGTGCCTCCCTCCATCCCATAGGAAAGCGCGCCCGGCGCCCTTCTCGGGCAGGGCTCGGGGGCTCTCTTCTGGAGGGCCTCGGACCTTGCCAACATCACGAGGGAGGTGCTCGGGCACTACTTGGAGGTGTGCTTCACGGGACGTCTTCCTCAGGAGGTCACAGGGCGAGGAACGCCCACCCCTCAGGAGTTCATCACCAAGGCCACCCAGGAGTTGCAAGATGCGAGGGCCATATGCGGCAACCGCCGTTCACCTGGCGCAGCCTCCCATCCAGGCGAGGATGCCGGGCTGCGCGTTTGCATCAACATCCCAGGGCTCAACAGGGCCGCGTCTCAGGAGCCCTTCTGGCCTTCGCGCGTGGGACGCTGCGAGGGGCCACCGCACAGCCATGTTCGCATGCCCTTTGGCCTGCCGAGCATGGCGTCCGCCTATCATCGCAACTTGCGGCACGCCCTGGCGACTCAGGAGGCCAGGCACCACACCGTCCTGACAGAGATGGAGACGGTCCTCAAGTAACCGCCTGGACCCCCAGAGCCTCCCGAGGCTCAGGGCTCCGGTGGCTCGTGAGGAGCAACCCCTTCGCCGCGTACCTTCAGCTGCCCCAACATCCCTTCATCAATAGAACTAGGTGACATTTTCTAAGTTTATTTAGCTGGGAGCACCCCCCGGGCTGCATCATTCCCAGGCCACGTGGGTCCGTCCCTGTGGCATATATCCATTTTCATGTCTTTAGCTTACCTTGCTGGGGGCGCCCCTCGGGCAGCATCATCCCCAAGCCGCTCGGGCCTGACCCAGTGGCATGTATCTTCCCTGCATTTACTTAAGCCAGTATGCTTTTCATGCTTAATCTACCTATGACTATCACCTGCTTGATTCTCACCCGCCACGGGGGCTACTCACGCTGGCACGACGCTTGTGCTCGGGTCCGTCCCTGCAATGTCGACAAACCTGAGCGGTCGAGCTCTGACTCGCGGCACGCCCCGCGTGCGTCACCTCCATAGGCCCTTAGTGCCTTCGTCTCCTCGCGGAGCAACCGGCGGCAGACTGGCAACCATAATGGCAAACTGTGTCTCTCCTTGTGCTGGCTCAAAGGAATCTCCCGAAGACGCTGGCAGGCGGAACTGCGAGCTCCCTCTTCTCCCATGCAATCCGCTTGCACGTTAAAAGGGGGGCTCCTGAGCATCGTGACTCACGAGCTCCTACTGGCTCTCCAGCCCTCACCCCTTGGCCTTGACCATGGCACGCGACCTGGCATACCAGCGGCGGCTGAGCTCGCTCGAGGGCCGGGACCTAAGGACGTAGAGCACGAAGGAGAGCTTGGAGAAGGGGGAGGCTCGCACGGACCTGGCTTAGCCGTACTTCGGACGCCTATGCACGAATCTGGCGCATCATGAGGAATCGACCCCGGACCGTCAAGATAAGTCACAAGCCCGGATTGGCTAAACTGCTAAGGATTATGAACCATACTAACCGTAGCCCTGCTGCAGCAATGTCACCCCCTTTCTTACCTCTCGACGGCTGCTTGAGGGCTAAAGGGGACCTCCTGAGCATCGCGCCTCAGGAACTCTTACTGGACCTCGGGCCGCTCACCTCCTGGCCTTGACCACGGCACGCGACCTGGCATACCAGCGACAGCTGCAGCCTGCCTGCGGACCGGGACCTATCAGCGTAGAGCACCAAGTCGTCGCGAGGTCGGAAAGGGAGACCGAGCTAAAGTAGGACTCGCGCTCGCACAAGTTCATGATAAGGACAATATTGACAAGAGACATTACAAAACCTTTACACACCCACACGGGGCACTTCTTGATTCCTTGCAGGGAACAAAAGACAAGAACTTAGGGAATCCTATCTACACGCGCCCCTGTGGACAACGCCATCATCAACAGTGGGCCACCAGAGGCCGACGCCAACCTCATCTGGATCGGCGGCGGTGGCGGCCAGACGCTGCAGCCCTGCTCCGGGCTCAGCAAGAGCTTGGGAGCAGGTAGTTATCATCGCTCATCTCCGGGGTCTCGTAGAGCTCGGGAGAATGGCTGGACTCCTGAGTGCCACTGCAGCTTCCAGAGGGGCCGCTGGCGATGCGGGCAGCAGACCCTGCCCCAGCTGCGACACTAGCCTGATGACTCCGCCTGGGACAACACTCCAGACAGCGGCCTTCTGCATCGAAGACCTTGAGGAACAGCGTGGAGGCGCCGTTGTACACGAAATGGATTGCTAGGGCGCCCTCCGCGCGACACACTCGGGCGACCTCACCCCAGCCTCGGGTCATGAAGATCTTCCCCGAGGAAATGGCCTCAACCTCCGCTCCAGTCGCCGGCGTGTCGCAGTCGGCGTGCTGAAGCCAAAGCTCCAGGGTCCCCCACGGCGGCATCTCAGCTGAGAAGAAGGAAGGGAAGCAGATCCAAGTGCTCAGGGGCATCGCCGCCCACAGCACGAGCTTGCGTGAGGAGTCCGTGGCGTGGACTCCAGGCACGGCGGCGCGCGCCACCGCAGCACGGCGACCAAGGCCACGACGCGCACCGACGCTCGTCGCCTCCCCCTCCTGAGCTCCCATCTTGGGCGTACAGGGGTAACGGATACCCAGGAGGAGGCCGCTCGCACCAAGGCCTCGTCACAACCTGCATCGTCGTCGCGTCGCGGCGGTGAAGCGGCCTCTTCTTCGGCGGGAGCGGCACCGGCCCGTCGAGGGGGGGTCTTTCCTTTCTCCACAGCGGAGAACCTTCGGATGGGCGCCATTGGTGTCGGCGATGGGGGCTCCGCCCCCTCCCCATTTATAGCAGGAGAAGGCCAACCAGCGCCCCCATGATCACAGGTAATGATGGTTTTTCCTTGCATGTCGCAGGGACTTGTCAAGTCGGGCAGTTGTCGAGGCAGCGTGGGGAAGCAGAGACGCCCACGTCCAATCAACCGCCACGCGTCGACTAAGGCCGCAGGCTATTGGGGCCCGCGGCGCTCCGCGCTTGACCTTTGGCTTCGCCTCGAAGCCAAGCCCGAGCGCGCCTTGGGCCCGGGGGCTACTGTCGGTGTTCTGGGAACGGGGGTCCCCAGACTTGCCTTCCCGCGGCCCACGGCATGGCTCTGCGAGCGGGCCCGTACGGCCCATCTTCACCAACAAGCACTCAAGACCCTCGCGAGGGGCCAAGCCTCGCGAGGCGGACGACGCAAGACCCCTTCGGGAGTGACCTCACTAGGTTGGCTCGTGAGGGGCGGAGAGATCAAGGGAAGGCAAACCTCGGGAGGTTCTCGTGATGTGAGCCATGACGATCGAGACCAGGCGGGCGCCAGGCGGGCGCCAGCGTGCATAGTGTACTTGTTTCCTCTTTGGTGCCAAGGAGGCAAGCGCGAGCACGGAGTACCGAGGCGTCAAGCAAAGGTTTCCATATCGGTGCAATGAGACCAAGACTAGCAGGACGGCAAGACAGAGCTCACCATGGAGCCCAAGGCGGCGTCACCACCAGAGCCTTTTGCAGGCGAAGACTGCTTTTGTCAGGATAAGCTGTACTAGTTGTCCCCTTTCAAATTGGCCGTTGTTGGCTCCCTTCCCGCTCAATATTTTGGGAGAGGACCAGGGCCTCTATAAATAGGACTAGCCACCACCATAGATAGGGACAGATCACTCAGATCATCCTCAACCACACAAGTTCACCAGGCACAAGAACACCCCGCCTTAGGAGGCTGTTCTTCCCCTTGTACTGTTCATCCTCAGACCAAGAGGCAATCCACCACCACCACACTGGAGTAGGGTATTACACCGCAACGGTGTCCCGAACCAGTATAAATCTTGTGTCCCTTGTGTTGCGAGTTCGTCGAGTTAGCCCTTGAGATCTTAGCGAAGCTAGGACGTGGATCAGTTGGGGGAGATCTTCGTGCGCACCCCAGTGTTCGAACCTTGAGGGTTTTGCTGGAACTCGTGATCCGACAGGGAACCAGCCCCGCAACGACGCTGCTCATGAAGAAGGGGTAGAAGGTGCTTCCCTAAGCCTCCGGCTCGGCGGAGCCAGCTTGGAGCTCGGTCTTCCCCTTCTCATTGTTCTCCCCCGCCCTCAGCAGATGCGTGGTGGCGATGTTCTTCTCTGAGACATTGGGCGCGTCAAGAGCCGGCTCGTACAAGGCGGGCGGTGAAGCAGCCTTGACCTTTCGGGGCGCCATTGGTCGCCGGCTCGGAAGGGAATCGAAGCAGATCTGGAGATTTCGGAAGCAAGGAGCAAGAAAGGGGATCTGGAGCAAGAAGAAGGAAAGCAATGAAGGCAAGCGTTGCCCACGCCCGTCTTTTGTCAGGCGTGCAGTTGCCGAGGCAGCGTGGGAAAGTGGAGACGCCCACGTCCAATCAATCGCCACGCATCAAGCGAGGCCGCAGGCTGTTGGGGCCCGCGGCGCTCCGCACTTGCCCCTTAGCTTCGCCTCGAAGCCAAGTCCGAGCGCGCCTTGGGCCCGGGGGCTCGTCCTGGGAATGGGGGTCCCCAGACTTGCCTGCCTGCGGCCCCGGCATGGCTACACCTGCGGCCCTGTACGGCCCATCTTCACCAGCAAACACTCAAGACTCTCGCAATGGGCCAAGCCTCATGAAGCGGACGACGCAAGACCTCCTTGGGGGCGGCCTAACCTGGCTGGCTCGCGAGGGAGGAGAGATCAAGGCCAGGGGCACCTCGCGAGGTTCCCATGACGTAAGCCATGATGACCGGGGCCAGGCGGGCGCCAGCGCGTAGTCTCCTCGTTTCCTCTTTGGTGCTAAAGAGGCAAGCGCAGGCAAGGAGTCCCGAGGCATCAGGCAAAGGTTTCCATATCAGTGCAACAAGACCAAGACCAGCAGGACGGAGGTTAGCATGGAGCCCAAGACGACGTCACCACCAGAGCCTTTGGCACGCGAAGACCACCTTTAGTCAGGATAACTTGTACTAGTTGTCTCCCTTCAAATTTGGCCATTGTGGGATCCCTTCCCGCTCAATATTTGGGAAGAGGACCAGGGCCTCTATAATTAGGACTAGCCACCACCTTAGCAGGGGACGGATCATTCAGACCACCAGCCACCTTACAAGCTCACCAAGCACAAGAGCACCTCTCCTGAGGAGGCGGTTCTTCCCTTGTAACTGTACATCCTCAGCCCGAGAGGCAATCCACCACACCACACTGGAGTTGGGTATTACACCACAACGGTGGCCCGAACCAGTATAAACCTTGTGTCTCTTGTTCTGTGAGTTCAACGCGTTAAGCTTGGAGATCGCGGTGAGGGTGTGAGCTTGGGGCAGGAGAGATCTTCATGCGCACCCCAGTGTTCGAACCTCAAGGGTTTTGCCGGAACACAAAATGCGACACAAGGCTGCACCACCGGAAACCAAGAAGGTGTCCGTCAAGGAGGATGGCATGGGCGGGGCTTTCACCATAAGCTCCACCCTCAACAGAAAATAGGAAAGTGCGCTCGTCGCCTTCCTATTGGCGAATGTCGATGTGTTTGCATGGCAAGCATCTGACATCCCCGGCGTTCCTAGGGAGGTGATTGAGCACCATCTTGCTGTCTATCCTCATGCGCGGCCCGTCAACCAGAAGGTCAGGAAGCAAGCTTTGGAGCCACAAGAGTTCATCATAGAAGAGATCAGGACGTTGGAGGCGGCAGGCCTGGTTAGAGGAGTACTCCACCCCACGTGGTTGGCCAATCTAGTGGTGGTGCGTAAGGAAAATGGGAAGTGGAGACTGTGTATTGACTACACAGATATCAATAAAGCTTGTCCAAAGGATCCTTTCCCCTGCCACCATCGACCAGATTGTAGACTCCACTGCCGGGTGTGACCTGCTGTCATTCCTTGACGCCTATTCAGGATACCACCAGATCTTCATGATGAAGGAAGAAGAAGAGAAGACCGCGTTCATCACCCCATGTGGTTCGTACTGTTTTGTACGGATGCCTTTCGGGTTGAAGAGCGTTGGTTCGACGTTTGCCCAAGCGGTCCAAATTGGTTTTGAGCCCCAGCTGCATAGAAATATGGAAGCCTATATGGATGATATAGTGGTCAAAACCAAGGACAGGGCCACGCTCGTGCAAGATCTAGAGGAAACATTTGCAAACCTGCACAAGATCAACCTCAAGCTCAACCCAGGGAAGTGTGTGTTCAGTGTCCCGTCCGGCAAACTTCTTGGGTTCTTTGTGTCTCAGCGCGGAGTCGAAGCAAACCCCGACAAGATCAAGGCGATCGAACAGATTGAAGCACCAAAACGGGTCAAAGACATCCGTAGGCTCGCCGACTGCGTTGCCACCCTGAGTAGGTTCATTTCCAAATCTGCTGAGCGCGCCCTCCCCTTTTTCAAAGTTTTGAAAAAGGCGGGTCTAGTAAAGTGGACTCCGGAGGCAAAGGCTGCACTGCAAGATTTGAAGAGGTACCTCTCCTCCACGCCAATACTAGTCGCGCCCAAACCACGAGAGCCGTTGCTGCTATACTTAGCGGCAACGAATCAAGTGGTCAGTGCTGCGCTGGTGGCGTAGAGGGAACTTGAGGAAGAAGCAGCGGTAGGAGTGGAGCCATCGGATGGCGGGCCGGGGCCCTCCCCGGTAGAGCCTGTCGCCGGCAAGATGGAACCCCCGGCAGGGCCAGATCTCAGCAAGGCAGAGTCTGAGCAGATGAGCGAAGTAGGATGGAAGAAGAAGATGGTGCAGCACCCAGTTTATTTTGTCAGTTCCCTCTTACAGGGGCTATGTCAAGATATTCTGGTATGCAGAAGCTACTTTTCGGCCTCCTCATGGCCTCAAGAAGCTGCGCTACTATTTCCAAGCACATCAGATCACCGTCGTCACTTGCCTCCCGTTGAAACGAATCTTGCACAACCCAGATGCAACTGGGAGGATTGTGGAGTGGGCGTTGGAGCTGTCGAGCTTTGGCCTCAAGTTTGCAAGTACTTCAACAATCAAGAGCCGAGCCCTTGCAGAGTTCATAGCAGAATGGACCGCAACACCCGACGAGGAGATTCAAGAGACCACCCTCCCCGGCAAAGAGATGGGCAGTGAGTGGATTATGTACTTTGATGAGCTTTCTCACTCCAAGGTGCTGGTGCTGGCGTATTACTCGTCGCACCCACCGGAGAGCGCCTCAAGTACATAATCCAGATGCACTTTCCCCGGGAAAAATCAACGAACAACACAGCGGAGTACGAGGGGTTGTTGGCCGGCCTCAGGATCGCGGCAGAACTTGGAATCAGAAAGCTCATCATTAGAGGTGATTCACAGCTCGTCGTCAAGCAAGTGAATAAGGATTACCAGAGCCCGTTGATGGAGGCCTATGTGGATGAAGTGAGGAAGTTGGAAGAGCGCTTTGACGGATTGCAAGCAGAGCATGTTCCCCGAGCGGAGAATGGCATTGCTGACGACCTGTCAAAGCATGCTGCCCTCAAGTTGCCTGTGGAACCAGGTACCTTTATGCTTCAATTAACTCACCCATCCATTCAACCATCAGCAGGACAGAACAAACGAAGGAAGGCGGGCCCCGGAAAGTACTTTCCCGCTTAGCTCCTAGGAGCCACTGGCAAGGACGTTGTCGGGAGTCCCAAGCTTGCCGATGAGCAGCAACCCTCGGCAGGGCCTCAAGCCCTGGCCATAGAAGCAGCTGCCCTTACGGCCGAAAATGAGCCTTTAGTCCTTGCCATCGAGCCCCAGGCTCCGGCATGGGGGCAGCCCACCGTCCGTTTCCTCCAAACAGGAGAGCTCCCCGAGGAGTAGGAAGAAGCAGAGAAAGTAGCCCTTTGGTCCAGCATGTACCAATTCGTGGATGATGCCCTCTATAGGAGAAGATCGAACAGTGTGAAATTGAAGTGCATTCCTCGGGAGGACGGACTAAGGCTGTTGGCAGAGATACACGGAGGCATGTGTGGCTCCCACATAGGGTCGAGGCCTGTTGCCGGCAAAGCATTCCGGCAAGGTTTCTTCTGGCACACTGCCCTCCAGGATGCCACTGCACTAGTAAGCAAGTGTGAAGCGTGCCAGTTCCATTCAAAGAAGCTTCATCAACCAGCCCAAGCTCTTCAGACAATCCCTCTTTCCTGTCCATTTTCGGTCCGGGGGCTCGACATACTGGGCCCCTTTCCCCGTGCTGTCGGGGGCTTTGAGTACTTGTACGTCGTGATCGACAAGTTCACAAAGTGGCCGGAAGTGGAGCCAGTGAGAAAGGTGACAACACAGTCAGCCGTCAAGTTCTTCAAGGGACTAGTCTATCATTTCGGTGTGCCAAACAGAGTCATCACCGACAATGACACGCAATTCACGAGCCGTGCCTTCATGTAGTACATTCAAGACCTCGGCAGCAAGGTCTGTTTTGCTTCCGTTGCCCATCCCAGATGTAACGGCCAGGCTGAGAGGGCGAATGCAGAAGTGCTGCGGGGCCTCAAGACCAGAACTTTTGACAAGCCGAACAAGTGCGGAAGGTGCTGGATTAATGAGTTGGCAACGGTTCTTTGGTCAATCAGAACGACACCAGATCGAGCCACTGGCCAGACACCCTTTGCCCTGGTATACGGGGCAGAAGCAGTTCTCCCCACGGAACTCAAATACGGGTCACCTCGAGTGCTCGCTTATGACGAGCTTGAGCAAGAGGAGTTGTGGCAAGATGACGCGACACTCCTTGAGGAAGATCGTCTTCGGGCGGCTGTGCGAGCTGCATGCTACCAGCAAGCCTTGCGCCACTACCATAGCTGCAAGGTTCATGCTCGAAGTCTTGAGGAAGGCGACCTTGTTCTTCGGCTCGTTTAGTCAGCCAAGAATTCCAACAAGTTAACGCCGTAGTGGGAAGGCCCTTATCAAGTAATACGAGTCACCAGGCCTGGCGCAGTCCGCCTGGAGACCGAAGATGGTATCCCAGTGAGCAACTCCTAGAACATCGAACATCTTCGTAAGTTTTACCCATGAGGCGCGGTTGCCGACAAGGCATGTAACCCTTTGTACAGAGCCAGGCGCAGACCCTGAGCATGAATAAATGAAGCGCTGGCGCCCTAAGTTTTAGCATGCATGCTAGGTTAAGTCTCTCTCTTTGGAAGGGTTGATAGTGCTCAGCGGCAACTAACCCCTAGAATAGAGGTCGGGTGTGTGCCTTTCCGTCCTTTCCAGTCCTTTCTTTGGTTCGCAGGCTACACAGGCGTTTCTGCCAAGCCATTTAAGGGCAGGGAGCCGGACCGACATCCTCGACCTCGGAAAGCCATTGCCGGGGGCTGCAGATTCAAGTATCCAACCACGGCAAGCCAAGGTTGCCGGGGCTGCAGATTCAGATAAGTCTTTTATCCCCTGTTATGCATTTCCGTATGGAACTGGGACGTATGAAGCCTCGTTTATTCCTGGGCCACCGTGCTCCCCATTTCCTGTGCCCAAGAACTATTCTCTGGGCCAGAATTTGGTTGTAGTTGCGGTGACAAGGAAGCAAACGAAGGGCCTAATCCTACTTCGCCCCTGCCTCCGCCGAGAGCATGAGTACGGCCGTGCTATGTAGTAAGGGGACAGCGAGGCCTGTTGCCGGGCGACAATGTTTATCTTAGGAATAACAAGGATTCATTCCTTGGCATGGGCCTCGCTCACGCACAAGGAACCCAACAAGCACCCTTTTTCATTAATACGTTCCAAACAAGTACAGTTCATAAGGAATGTAAACATGAGCAAGGGGATTACAAGGTTTAAATCTGACAAATGCCCGCAGGCTTAAAAACTAAAAAAGGATAAGATGCCCGTAATCCCTTTCTTGTCCTTCTCCCCAGGAAACGGATCAAGGTAAGTGGGAGGGCAAAAGGGGCACATAGGCGAGGTACGAGCAGCAGAAGACACCAAGAGAAGGCTGGTGATGACGGTGTCGGGGAAGAGGCCGAAAGATGAGGTAGCGGGCCGGCATTATGCGACGAAGGCGTCGGTGCCATCGTACTCCGAGTTGACGGCCCGCCACCTGCCTTCTTCGCCTTCTTCAGCCCTCCAGCGCCAGCCACCAGAAGCAGCGGCCCCAAGAAGTTCAAGGAGCTGGCGATGCAAATGGTGGTGCTGCCGGCGTCGCCTAGGGAAGGTGTGTCCGACACCTAGTCGGACCCGTCATCCGCTCGCCCGCTACCCTCGTCGTTGCTGTCGCTGTCCTCCTCGTCGTTGTCGTCCGAGGAGGAGCTTTTGTCATCGGTCGAGCTCTCTGCACAGCACCCTAGCCTGTGTCCCGAGCGCCCGAAGAACTTGATGGAGAACAGGTCGCTCTCCGCTAGCTTGAAGCAGTGGACGTGCCCATCCATCAAGCAATGGGCACGTGCGAAGGTTTTCCAGCCCCGACGAAGGAGCATCACATGGGGGGCGGGAAACCTTGTGTTCCCCCACATGTCGCCATGGCAACACCCCTTCATGCGAAGCCTCAGCTGCGGTGTCCGGTCGATCTCCTGCACCCTCACGAACGCCCTGGGAAGAAGAAGGCGGCTGCGCGGCGGCCCATGCAGCTGCAAAATAAACTCGACTGCCGTGTCCCCAACGTGACCACTCGACGAAGCAGGAGAAGATGCTGGAGGAGATGGCGACGGAGATGGAGACGATGCAGGCGTCCCCCTTCCGCGCCCACCTCTGCCTCGGCCGCCTCGCCGACCGCGGCCCCGTCCGGCGCCCCTGCCTCGAGCATGGCCTTCACTTTCGGCATCTGGCTCTTCCTTGACCGCCATAGCTCCCTGGCGGGAGGAGGACCTGGTCGCCTCCGCGGAAGGACGTCCGCGGCCATGCCCTCTCGCCATAATAGTGGATGAAGAATGGAGACGGAGGGGAGAAGCAGGGAGATGCTCTTCCTCCTACCCCTGAGTTCCCTTTTTATAGCTGAGCGGGGAAGGCCAAAAGACTAGCTCTACGCCTCTGAAGAGCCCGCTCAGGTCTGGCTCATTAAGTGGCGACGAGCAAGGCCATCTACCGCCCTCCCCGCCCAATCAAAGGCACGTGAGTATCGGCCCCCGCGCGCCTTCCCATATTCCATGCGTCTGTCACCTACCCCACGCCGTGCATGCGGCGTACGTGGCACAAGGGGCAGGCGTAGTGGGAAACGTGGAACGACGGTTCCAAGGCAGAGAGAGTAAATGGGCAACAACCCTGCAGTTTTAATGGGACAGGCAAGCCACCTCTTTACTATTCACCATGGGATGACGTGAGCATGCTGCGGTCATTCCACGCACGACCCGCACATCATGAATTCAACGCGGGTCGTGGGGAAGCGCAACCGGTGAGGGGAGTTACTATGGTAAAACTCTGCCGTGCGCGCGCCCGTGCACCATTCTAGGCCTGGCCCAACAAACGCTCTGCGCTTATGTGTGGCCCAGGCCCGAGGGCTCCTATTGGTGTAGAAAAGTAGGGGTCCTTTTGGGACCCCTTTACTTGTGCACAGGCAGTTGCAGCCCCACCTGCGGCCACGCTTGGCGGGGCAGTAGGAGCAAAGACACAAGGCGAACAGAGCGACGCCAAAACCAGAAACACAAAGAGCAGAGGGGCGAGGTGAACTCCCCGGCAAGGGCCTTGCCGGGCGGCCTCCACAGCCCCGGCAAGAACCTTGCCGTGGCAACTTGCCCAACACCAGCAGAGCTGCCACGCTTGAGCCTAAGGGTTCTGACGCCATCACCCACATTGGAACCAAGGCTCGGGAGGCGCCTCCATGGTGGCATGCAAATCTTTGTGAAGACCAGAAGCATAAAAGACTAGATGATAACCAGAAGACTAAGATCCTCGGCAAGATCCTTGCCGAGGATACCCACAAGACCCCTGTTGGAAATATGCCCTAGAGGCAATAATAAAATGGTTATTATTATATTTCCTTGTTCATGATAATTGTATATTGTTCATGCTATAATTGTATTAACTGGAAACCGTAATACATGTGTGAATACATAGACCACAAGATGTCCCTAGTAAACCTCTAGTTGACTAGCTTGTTGATCAATAGATGGTTATGGTTTCCTATCCATGGACATTGGATGTCATTAATAACGGGATCACATCATTAGGAGAATGATGTGATGGACAAGACCCAATCCTAAGCATAGCACAAGATCGTGTAGTTCGTTTGCTAAGAGCTTTTCTAATGTCAAGATCGTTTCCTTAGACCATGAGATTGTGCAACTCCCGGATACTGTAGGAATGCTTTGGGTGTACCAAACGTCACAACGTAACTGGGTGGCTATAAAGGTGCACTACAGGTATCTCCGAAAGTGTCTGTTGGGTTGGCACGAATCGAGACTGAGATTTGTCACCCCGTATGACGGAGAGGTATCTCTGGGCCCACTCGGTAATGCATCATCATAATGATCTCAATGTGACTAATGAGTTAGCCACAGGATCGTGCGTTACGGAACGAGTAAAGAGACTTGCCGGTAACGAGATTGAACGAGGTATTGGGATACCGACGATCGAATCTCGGGCAAGTAACATACCAATAGACAAAGGGAATTGTATACGGGATTGATTGAATCCCCGACATCGTGGTTCATCCGATGAGATCATCGTGGAACATGTGGGAGCCAATATGGGTATCCAGATCCCGCAATTGGTTATTGGCCGGAGAGGTGTCTCGGTCATGTCTGCATGGTTCCCGAACCCGTAGGGTCTACACACTTAAGGTTCGGTGATGCTAGAGTTCTTATGGGAAATAGTATGTGGTTACCGAAGGTTGTTCGGAGTCCCGGATGAGATCCCGGACATGACGAGGAGCTCTGGAATGGTCCGGAGGTGAAGATCGGTATATTGGACGAAGGGTATGGGAGTTCGGAATTGTTCCGGGGGTACCAGGCTATGGCCAGCATGTCCGAAAGGGGTTTCGGAGGCCCCGGCAAGCGTTGGGGGGCCTTATGGGCCAAGGGGAAGGGGCAAACCAGCCCACTAAGGGGCTGTGCGCCCCTCCCAACCCCTCTCACGTAACCAGGAGAGGTGGGGGCGCCACCCCTAGGGCAGCCGCCCCTCCCGGCTTGGGGGGCAAGTTTCCTAGGGGGTGGGGGCGCCCAAACCCATCTAGGGTTTCCCCTGGCCGCCGCCTCCTCCTCTAGATCCATCTAGAGGGGCCGGCCCCCTCTCCCCTTCCCCCTATATATAGTGAGGGGGTGGGAGGGCAGCCACACCCTTCCATTGGCGCAGCCCCTTCCTCCTCATACATCTCCTCCTCCTCCGTAGTGCTTGGCGAAGCCCTGCCGGAGAACCACGAGCTCCATTGTCACCACACCATCGTGCTGCTGGAGTTCTCCCTCAACTTCTCCTCTCCCCTTGCTGGATCAAGAAGGAGGGGACGTCCCCGGGCAGTACGTGTGTTGAACGCGGAGGCGCCGTTCGTTCGGCGCTAGATCGGATCTTCCGCGATTTGAATCGCCGCGAGTACGACTCCATCAACCGTGTTCTTGTAACGCTTCCGCTTAGCGATCTTCAAGGGTATGAAGATGCACTCCCTCTCTCTCGTTGCTAGCATCTCCTAGATTGATCTTGGTGACACATAGGAAAATTTTGAATTATTGCTACGTTCCCCAACAGTGGCATCATGAGTTAGGTCTATGCGTGGATTCTATGCGCGAGTGGAACACAAAGTAGTTGTGGGCGATGATTTGTTCAATTTGCTTACCGTTACTAGTCTTATCTTGATTCGGCGGCATTGTGGGATGAAGCGGCCCGGACAGACCTTACACGTACTCTTACGTGAGACAGGTTCCACCGACTGACATGCACTTGATGCATAAGGTGGCTAGCGGGTGTCTGTCTCTCCCACTTTAGTCGGATCGGATTCGATGAAGAGGGTCCTTATGAAGGGTAAATAGAAATTGGCATATCACCATTGTGGCTTTTGCGTAGGTAAGAAACGTTCTTGCTAGAAACCCATAGCAGCCACGTAAAACATGCAACAACAACTAGAGGACGTCTAACTTGTTTTTGCAGGGTATGCTATGTGATGTGATATGGCCAAAAGGATGTGATGAATTATATATATGTGATGTACGAGATTGATCATGTTCTTGTAATAGAAATCATGACTTGTATGTCGATGAGTATGACAACCGGCAGGAGCCATAGGAGTTGTCTAAATTTATTGCATGACCTGCGTGTCAATGAAAAACGCCATGTAATTACTTTACTTTATTGCTAACCGTTAGCCATAGTAGTAGAAGTAATAGTTGGCGAGACAACTTCATGAAGACACGATGATGGAGATCATGATGATGGAGATCATGGTGTCATGCCGGTGATGAAGGTGATCATGCTGCGCCTCGATGATGGAGATCAAAATGCGCAAGATGATACTGGCCATATCATGTCACTTTATGATTTGCATGTGATGTTTGTCATGTTTACATCTTATTTGCTTAGAACGACGGTAGCATAAATAAGATGATCCCTCACTAAAATTTCAAGAGATGTGTTCCCCTAACTGTGCACCGTTGCGAAGGTTCGTTGTTTCGAAGCACCACGTGATGATCGGGTGTGATAGATTCTAACGTTCGCATACAACGGGTGTAAGCCAGATTTACACATGCGAAACACTTAGGTTGACTTGACGAGCCTAGCATGTACAGGCATGGCCTCGGAACACAAGAGACCGAAAGGTCGAACATGAGTCGTATAGTAGATACGATCAACATGAAGATGTTCACCGATGATGACTAGTCCGTCTCACGTGATGATCGGACACGACCTAGTTGACTCGGATCATGTATCACTTAGATGACTAGAGGGATGTCTATCTGAGTGGGAGTTCATTAAATAATTTGATTAGATGAACTTAATTATCATGAACATAGTCAAAAGGTCTTTGCAAATTATGTCGTAGCTTACGCTTTAGTTCTACTAAGATATGTTCCTAGAGAAAATTTAGTTGAAAGTTGATAGTAGCAATTATGCGGACTGGGTCCGTAAACTGAGGATTGTCCTCATTGCTGCACAGAAGGCTTATGTCCTTAATGCACCGCTCGGTGTGCTGAACCTCGAGCATCGTTTGTGGATGTTGCGAACATCTGACATACACGTTTTGATGACTACGTGATAGTTCAGTGCGTAATGTTAAACGGTTTAGAATTAAGGCACCGAAGACATTTTGAAATGTCACGGCACATATGAGATGTTCCAAGAGCTGAAATTGGGATTTTAGGCTCGTGCCCACGTCAAGAGGTGTGAGACCTCCGACAAGTTTCTTAAGCCTGCAAACTAAGGGAGAAAAGCTCAATCGTTGAGCATGTGCTCGGATTGTCTGAGTACTACAATCGCTTGAATCAAGTGGGAGTTGTCTTCTAGATGAGATAGTGATGGTTCTCCAAAGTCACCGCCACCAAGCTACTAGAGCTTCGTGATGAACTATAACATATCAGGGATAGATATGATGATCCTTGAGCTATTCGCGATGTTTGACACCGCGAAAGTAGAAATCAAGTAGGAACATCAATTGTTGATGGTTAGTAAAACCACTAGTTTCAATAAGGGCAAGGGCAAGAAGGGATACTTCATGAAACGGCAAATCAATTGCTGCTCTAGTGAAGAAACCCAAGGTAGAACCCAAACCCGAGACTAAGTGCTTCTGTAATGAGGGGAACGGTCACTGAAGCAGAACTACCCTAGATACTTGGTAGATGAGAAGGCTGGTAAGGTCGACAGAAGTATATTGGATATACATTATATTAATGTGTACTTTACTAGTACTCCTAGTAGCACCAGGGTATTAGATACCGGTTCGGTTGCTAAGTGTTGGTAACTCGAAATAAAAGGCTACGGAATAAACGGAGACTAGCTAAAGGTGAGATGACGATATGTGTTGGAAGTGTTTCCAAGGTTGATGTGATCAAACATCGCACGCTCCCTCTACCATCGAGATTGGTGTTAAACCTAAATAATTGTTATTTGGTGTTTGCATTGAGCATAGACATGATTGGATTATGTTTATCGCAATATGGTTATTCATTTAAGGAGAATAATGGTTACTCTGTTTATTTGAATAATACCTTCAATGGTCTTGCACCTAAAATGAATGGTTTATTGAATCTCGATCGTAGTGATACACATGATCATGCCAAAAGATACAAGATAGTAATGATAGTACCACATACTTGTGGCACTGCCATTTGAGTCATATTGGTATAAAATGCATGAAGAAGCTCCATGTAGATGGATCTTTGGACTCACTCGTTTTTGAAAAGATTGAGACATGCGAACCATGTCTATTGGTATATATGCATGAAGAAACTCCATGCAGATGGATCGTTTGGACTCACTTGATTTCTAATCACTTGAGACATGCAAATCATACCACATGGGCAAGATGACTGAAAGGCCTCGTTTTCAGTGAGATGGAACAAAAGAGCAACTTGTTGGAAGTAATACATTTGATGTGTGCAATCCAATGAGTGCTGAGGCACGCAGTGAATATCATTATGCTCTTACTTCAGAGATGATTTGAGTAGATTCTAAGTATATTTACTTGATGAAATACAAGTCTGAAGTAATTTCAGAGTGAAGTAGGAGATCGTCGTGACAAGAGGATAAGATGTCTATGATATGATCATAGAGATGAATACCTGAGTCACGAGTTTGGTACACAATTAAGACATTGTGGAAATTGTTTCACAACTAATACCGCCTGGAACACCATAGTGTGATGGTGTGTCCGAACATCATAAATGCACCCTATTGGATATGGTGCATACCATGATGTCTCTTATCGAATTACCACTATCGTTTATGGGTTAGGAATTAGAGACAACCGCCTTCACTTTAATAGGGCACCACGTAATTCCGTTGAGATGACACCGTATGAACTATGGTTGAGAGAAACCTAAGCTGTCATTTCTTAAAAGTTTGGGGCTGCGACGCTTATGTGGAAAAGTTTCAGGCTGATAAGCTCGAACCCAAAGCGGATAAATGCATCTTCATAGAATACCCAAAACAGTTGGGTATACCTCCTATTTCAGATCTGGAAGCAAAAGTGATTGTTTCTAGAAAAGGGTCCTTTCTCGAGGAAAAGTTTCTCTCGAAAGAATTGAGTGGGAGGATGGTGGAGACTTGATGAGGTTATTGAACCGTCACTTCAACTAGTGTGTAGCAGGGCACAAGAAGTTGTTCCTGTGGCACCTACACCAATTGAAGTGGAAGCTTATGATAGTGATCATGAAACTTCGGATCAAGTCACTACCAAACCTCGTAGGACGACAAGGATGCGTACTACTTCAGAGTGGTACGTAATCCTGTCTTGGAAGTCATGTTGCTAGACAACAATGAACCTACGAGCTATGGAGAAGCGATGGTGGGCCCAGATTCCGACAAATGGCTCGAGGCCATAAAATCCGAGAGAGGATCCATGTATAAAAACAAAGTATAGACTTTGGAAGAACTACTTGATGGTCGTAAGGCTGTTGGGTGCAGATGGATTTTAAAAGGAAGACGGACAATGATGGTAAGTGTCACCATTAAGAAAGCTCGACTTGTCGTTAAGATGTTTTCCGACAAGTTCAAGGAGTTGACTACGATGAGATTTTCTCACTCGTAGCGATGCTAAGAGTATGTTGGAATTATATTAGCAGTTACTACATTATTTATGAAATCTTGCAGATAGGATGTCAAAAAAAAACATTGTTTCCTCGACGATTTTCTTGAGGAAAGGTTGTATGTGATACAAGCAGAAGGTTTTGTCAATCCTGAAAGATGCTAACAAGTATGCGAAGCTCCAGCAATCCTTCTAAGGACTGGAGTAAGCATCTCGGAGTTGGAATGTACGCTTTGATGAGATGATCAAAGATTTTGGGTTTTTACAAAGTTTATGAGAAACTTCTATTTCCAAAGAAGTGAGTGGGAGCACTATAGAATTTTTGATGAGTATATGTTGTTAACATATTGTTGATCAGAAATGATGTAGAATTTCTGAAAAGCATACAGGGTTATTTGAAAAGTGTTTTTCAATGGAAACCCTGGATTAAGCTACTTGAACATTGAGCATCAAGATCTATAAGGATAGATCAAAAACGCTTAATAATACTTTCAAATGAATACATACCGTGACAAGATTTTGAAGGAGTTCAAAATAGATCAGCAAAGAAGGAGTTCTTGGCTGTGTTACAAGGTGTGAGTATTGAGTAAGACTCAAGACCTGACCACGGCAGAAGAGAGAGAAAGGACGAAGGTCGTCCCCTATGCTTTAGACGTAGGCTCTACAGTATGCTATGCTATGTACCGCACCTGAAGTGTGCCTTGCCATGAGTTAGTCAAGGGGTACAATAGTGATCCAGGAATGGATCACATGACAGCGGTCGAACTTATCCTTAGTAACTAGTGGACTAAGGAATTTTCTCGATTATGGAGGTGGTAAAAGAGTTCGTTGTAAAGGGTTACGTCGATGCAAAGTTTGACACTAATCCGGATGACTCTGAGTAGTAAACCGGATTCGTATAGTAGAGCAGTTATTTTGTCGGAGTGAATGGCCACGGGTAGCCTAACCAACTACCCCTGGCTCTTCGGAAAATTTATCAGGCCTTTGGGCCTTCAAGCACTCCAAGCATTTGGGCCGCCTTCCCCGGCCGGCTACCACTAAAGCCGACTCCCGGAAGGCGACCCAGCCTCACCGACTCCTCCCTAGGACGACTGGGGGGTGTCTGACTCCAAGAAGCCGGCCAAGAAGGACGCCGACTCCTAGGAGCCGGCCAAGACCACAACCACTCCTGCATAACGGCGACCTGACGGGGTATTGCCACAGTGCGGCCCACGACCCCCGAAGCCCGAGGCGGGCATGGCTACAGGAGGCCGTACGGGAGGGATGTCTCCCGTGCGGCTCGGCACTGTAGCCACGCTAGCCCCGACGTCATCCACGACTTACTCCTGTACGGCCCAAGGACTGCGGGCCCCTTCAGCCAGAGAGAGGCGTGAAGGCGGCCCGGTTCTTCCTAGTCGGTCAAGAGCTTAGCCGGCCTCCAGAAGCCGGCCACTCCCTTCCTCGAAGCAAGAGCCCCATTAAGGAGACAAGACGAGGTGAGGCTACAGTGATAGCCCCCAAGGCGGCCCACTGTAGCCACGCTCACCTCAACCAAGCCCTCATCATCAGAGGCGCGGCTACAGTAAGCAGCCGCCGACAAAACCCTAGGCGGTGGGACCGGCCTGTCGACCAAGTAGCCGGCAGCCGGCGGGACCCAGCAGCCGGCGGAGAAGCCGGCGAGCGTAGACACTGACAGCTGGGGCCAGATCCCAGTCGGATTACCATTGTACCCCCGGGGGGTAGGCCTATATAAACCCCCCGGAGCACCCATGCAAAGGGTTCGCACCTCAGCAGAGTTTGCTTCTAAGCATAGCACACACACACACACCATAGATAGAGAGAAGCAAGAGCTAGCCTTGTTCTTCTTCTCCCTTGAACCCAACAGCTCTAGGAGCGATTGTAGCTACCCTTTATCGATCTAGTGATCATGCGGAGACCCCGTAGAGCAGGACTAGGGGTGTTATCTCCCTGGAGAGCCCCGAACCTGGGTAAGATTCGCCGGCGTGCATGTTTTCGCCTCATCCCGTTTCCAGGCACCGGCGACGTTTTATTGGCTCCCACAATGATAAGCCATCCCTTGGCATATGTTGCACCAACCACCCGACATTTGGCGCCCACCGTGGGTCCAGGTGCACCGTCGTCCGGAGACCTGTTCTGGACGGGAACCCTCTTCCTTCCCCGCGAGCGCAGCCAGCCTGCTGCGCCCGATGGTGTTTGCCCCGACGCGCTGCAAGGCGTCGACGATGCCTGCGCAGCGAGCCGCCTCGCCGATCTGCTCGGCGAGACTCGCATCTCCGACGATCCTGCGTCCGACGCAGGCACCGACTACCCTGAGAGCCGCCTCGTCAGCCTCCTCGACCAACTTCACGTCTCCAGCGAGCCTGCTATGGACATGGAGTCGGTTGGCTCCACCGACCCGATGCTCATCGACTCCGACACCGCGTCGCTCGACGCCTACCCCTCCGACGTGGTGGTCTTCGACGACCCCCTCCCTCGAGCTGACAGCGGCAGTAGCACGGTCACCGAAGTGCTGGTCATCAGCCATGTCTCCAACTCGGGCGAGAACGCCCGCGACGCTCAGCAAGCGGCGATGCACGACCTCTCCGTCCCCCTCCCGGCCGACGCCGACGCCGAGACCCTGGAGGCACGCCGCCTTGCCCTCATCGCGGAGAGCAAGAAGATAGCCTCGATGAGACGCCTCACCGAGGCCCACCAGCGCGAAGTCGACCACGCCGCCTTCGGGACGCCGCCGCCTAGCGGCCCGAGCCGAGCCGGCTTCGTCCAGAAGCGCGGCGCAGCCGTTGCCAGCATGCTGGGCGCAGATCGTCCCGTCTACGCCACCCCGCTCGAGAATCTGCGAGCCGCTCAGGCGGCTGCAGAGGAGCTCAATGGGCTGGGAGCCGATGAGCTCCCCTACATGACAAGACGGATCTAGCAGCTGATCGACGCGGCTGCAGAACGGCACGAAGCCGGTGCCCGAGCTGATAGCCATCCCCCGCGCCGGGAGCACGCTGCGACGTCCCGCTCGCCGACTGCGAGCGACGCGCGCCAGAAGAAAGACAAGGAGCCGGCTGCCAGCCGCAGCCGGACTTGCATCACTATCGAGCGCGACGCGGATGGCCGCCCTCGGGCGGTTGAACACCAAGGAAACCTGCCTCCTCCGCCGCCTCGAAGAGAAAGACGCCTCACTCCACCGCCTGTCACCCATCCGACTCTTGTCGACCGACTCGGCCGCCGAGAAGGAGTCGGCGAGAACGACGCCCGCCACAGGATCGACCGCCTGGCTCGATCCTTGGCTTTAGAAGAAGAAGACGATGTCGGCCCGCCATGCTTTGGCCCCCGCATCCGCGACGAGCCCTTTCCCAAAGGGTTCTCGCTCCCCAGAGACACGCCCAAGTACAACGGCTCAGTGAAGCCGGAAGATTGGCTCATCGACTACTCCACAGCCGTCAGCATCGCCAACGGCAATCGGCGCGTCGCCGTGAAGTATGTCCCTTTGATGCTGCAAGGCACGGCGCGCACATGGCTTAACAGCCTCAAGCCCTACAGCATCAACAGTTGGCTGGACTTCACCGAAGTTTTCGTCCGCAACTTCACCAGCACCTACAAGCGGCCTCCCAAGCCTCGCCAGCTCTCCCTCTGCGTCCAGGGGCCCAACGAGTCGACCCGCGACTACCTCACGCGATGGGCCGAGCTCCGCAACTCCTGCGAGGGAGTGCACGAGGTCCAGGCCATCGAATATTTCACCGCCGGGTGCCGAGAGGGCACCCTCCTCAAGCACCGACTCCTCTGCGACGAGCCGGCTACCCTCGATGAGCTGCTGATCACCGCCGACAAGTATGCCACTGCCGAATCCTCCATGAAGACCGAGCTCCGAGTGGACGCCTCGGGGAAGGTAGTTGCTCCGGCTCCCAAGACGCCGGCTGGCGACCCTAACCGGCGCTCCTACCAGAACGACCGCAAGCGCAAGGGCCCCATGCCGACTTCCTCCAGTCGGCAGGTGGCCACCATTGAAGACGAGCAGCCCAAAGAGCGGCCCGCTCCCAAGAAGAAGGGAGGCCGGCCGCCTTGGCAGCCGTCCTTCTCCTACAAACAAGCACTCGATGCTCCCTGCAAGTTCCACAGCGGCGCGAGGCCGTCCAACCATACGACACGGAAATGCCACTGGCTTACCCGCATCACCAAGGGCGAAGGGATGGTGCCGCCTCCGCCTCCCGGCCCGCCGCCTCCAGCTCCCCAGCAGCCGGCGGCCCGGCCGGCAGTCGGCGCCATCCAAGACGAGTTCCCCGAAGCGCATGATGCCTACGTCGTCTTCACAAGTCAAGTCGACGACAAGCGCAGCCGACGCCGGCAGCACCAAGAAGTAAACGCAGTCGCCTCTAGCACCGCCGAGTTCATGCACTTGTCAGAAAAGCCCATCAGCTGGAGCTAGGCCGATCACCCAAAGGTGATGCCTTCGCCTGGCTCCTATGCTATGGTCTTGGACGTCACCCTTGCGACGGAGAGGCGAGCTGCCAGATTTTCCCGCGTCCTCATAGACGGCGGAAGCAGTATCAACATACTGTACCGCGACACCATGGACAAGCTGAACATCAAAGCAAAGCAGCTCATGCCGAGCCGCACCGTCTTCCATGGCATCGTACCCGGCCTATCTTGCTCTCCAATCGGCAAGATCAAAATGGATGTTCTCTTCGGAGACAAAGATCACTTTCACCGGGAAGCAATATGGTTCGAGGTGGTGGATTTGGCGAGCCCCTATCATGCACTACTTGGCCGACCTGCTTTGGCCAAGTTCATGGCTGTGCCCCACTATGCCTACCTGAAGATGAAGATGCCGAGCTCGAAGGGGATCATCATGGTAGCCGGCGACTACAAGAAGTCCATCGAGTGTGGCATGGCCAGTAGCCAGCTGGCCGAGTCCCTCGTGGTGGCCGAAGAGAAGAAGATGTTGGAAACGGGTTGTGGCCATGGCCGGCAAGCAGCCGGCCTTGTCCCCCAACCCCAAGGACAGTGATGCGCAGGGCTCCTTCCAGCCTGCGAAAGAGACGAAGAAGATACCTCTAGACCCGGAGCACCCGGAGAGGTTCGCCGTGATTGGGGCGAACTTGGACAGTAAATAGGAAGGCGAGCTCGCCGACTTCCTCCGTGAGAATCGAGACATCTTTGCATGGTCCCCAAAGGACATGCCGGGTGTCCCGAAGGATTTCGCCAAGCACAAATTACATGTCCGAGCTGATGCGAAGCCGGTCAAGCAACCCCTCCGCCGACTATCAGAAGAGAAGCGAAGGATCGTGGGAGAAGAGATAGCCCGACTCCTTGCAGCCGGCTTCATCATGGAAGTGTTCTTTCCAGAATGGCTTGCCAACCCAGTTCTGGTTTTGAAGAAGAATAACAAGTGGCGCATGTGTATAGACTACACAAGTTTGAACAAGGCGTGCCCAAAGGATCCGTTTGCTTTGCCACGGATTGACCAAGTGATAGACTCCACAGCCGGATGCGAGCTGTTAAGTTTTTTGGATGCATACTCAGGGTATCATCAAATCAAGTTGGACCCGGCTGACCGCCTGAAGACTGCCTTCATCACACCCTTTGGAGCTTTCTGCTACCTGACGATGACATTCGGCTTGAGAAACGCCGGTGCCACTTTTCAGCGTTGCATGCAGAAATGTCTCTTGAAACAACTCGGCAGAAATTCCCACGTCTACGTAGACGACATGACATTGTGGTGAAGACAGAGAAGCGCGGTACCTTGCTGGAAGACCTGAAGGAAACATTTGCCAACTTGCGCCGATTCCAGATCAAGCTCAACCCCGAGAAGTGCGTGTTCGGAGTGCCAGCCGGCCAGCTGCTAGGCTTCCTGGTCTCCGAACGCGGCATTGAGTGCAACCCTGTCAAGATCAAAGCCATCGAGAGGATGGAGATTCCCACCAAGCTGCGAGATGTGCAGAAGTTCACTGGCTGCTTAGCCTCCCTGAACCGTTTTATCAGCCGACTAGGAGAGAAGGCTCTCCCCCTGTACCGACTCATGAAGAAGTCCACTCACTTTGAGTGGAATGATCAAGCCGACCAAGCCTTTCATGAGTTGAAGAAAATGTTGACCACTCCGCCTGTCCTGGTTGCGCCGACTGAGAAGGAGCCCATGCTCCTCTACATCGCCGCGACAAGCCGAGTCGTCAGCACTGTTGTTGTGGTCCAGCGCCCGGAGGAAGGCAGAGCCCAGCTGGTCCAGAGGCCGGTCTACTATCTCAGCGAAGTACTGTCTAGCTCAAAGCAAAACTACCCGCACTACCAGAAGATGTGCTATGGGGTGTACTTCGCTGCCAAGAAATTGAAGCCCTACTTCCAAGAGCACCCCATCACGGTCGTGTGCACTGCCCCGCTCGCTGAGATCATAGGCAGCCGGGATGCATCCGGCCGGGTGGCCAAATGGGCCATTGCCTTGGCGCCCTACACGATTTTCTATCAACCCTGCACCGCCATCAAGTTGCAAGCATTGGCCGACTTCCTCGTCGACTGGGCCGAGACCCAGTACTTACCGCCGGCTCCCGACTCCACCCATTGGCGGATGCACTTTGACGGGTCCAATATGCGCACCGGCTTGGGAGCTGGCATCGTCCTCACGTCTCCCAAAGGCGACAAGCTCAAGTACACGCTGCAGATCCACTTCGCCGCCTCCAACAACGTGGCCGAGTACGAGGCGCTCGTGCATGGGCTCCGGCTAGCCAAAGAGCTCGGCATACGCCAGATCCTGTGCTACGGCGACTCAGACTTGGTGGTCCAGCAATCATCTGGCGACTGGGACGCCAAGGATGCAAACATGGCAAGCTACCGTTTCCTCGTCCAGCAGATAAGCGGATACTTCGAAGGATGCGAGTTCCTTCACGTGCCAAGGGCCGACAACGACCAAGCAGATGCCCTAGCACGGATCGGCTCCACCCGACAAGCCATACCGACTGGCGTCTCCCTCCAGCGCCTCCTCAAGCCGTCCATCAAGCCGTCTCCAGAGTCGGATTCCATCTTCGTACCGCCTGCGCCAGAAACAGCCGGATCCGGCTCAAGAAATCCCGCAGGCGGCACGGGGACTTCGACGACTGCCCCCGGGACTGACGTAGTCGCACCCGGCCCAGGGACTTCAGAACCCGGCCCGGGGACTGCAGTAGTCGGCCCGGGGACTGCAACGACACAAGAAGCGGTGGTCGACTCCAATGCAACACCCAACCCACCCACCCGCGTCATGGTGGCCACATTAACAGCAGAAGAAGTCACAGCTCCCTCATGGGCCCAGCCCATCCTCAAGTTCCTAGTCGGCAGAGAGCTGCCGGCTGATGAGATCGCAGCAAGACTAGTGCAACGACGAGCCGCAGCATACACAATAATCAACAGGGAGCTTGTGAAGCGCAGCGTCACTGGAGTCTTCCAGCGCTGCGTCGAGCCAGAAAAAGGAGTGGCAATCCTCAAAGACATCCACCAAGGCGAATGCGGCCATCACGCTGCCTCAAGATCCCTCGTGGCCAAGGCTTTCCGCCATGGTTTCTTCTGGCCGACTGCCTTGGAGGATGCTAAAGAAATAGTCAAGAGCTGCAGAGGATGTCAAGTCTTCAGTTCCAAACAACACCTGCCGGCTTCTGCCCTCAAGACCATTCCCCTCACCTGGCCTTTTGCCGTCTGGGGACTGGACATGGTGGGCCCTTTCAAGACAGCCCGCGGCGGCTTGACACATCTACTCGTTGCTGTGGACAAGTTCACAAAGTGGATTGAAGCCAAGCCAATTAAGAAGCTGAACGGGCCGACTGCCGTGACATTCATCACCGACATCACTACTCGGTACGGCGTGCCGCACAACATCATCACCGACAACGGCACGAACTTCGCCAAAGGCGCACTGGCACGTTTCTGCGCGACACAGGGCATCCGACTGGACTTAGCGTCCGTTGCCCACCCGCAGTCAAACGGCCAGGTTGAGCGAGCAAATGGACTTATCCTCTCCGGCATCAAGCCCCGACTGGTTGCACCACTGGAGCGATCGGCCGTCTGCTGGCTCAAAGAGCTGCCGGCTGTCCTCTGGAGTCTGCGCACTACACCCAACAAATCAACCGGCTTCACTCCATTCTTCCTTGTGTACGGTGCCGAGGCTGTCATCCCAACAGACATCGAGTTCGACTCGCCTCGGATCACCATGTACACGGAGGAGGAAGCCAAAGAAGCAAGAGAAGACGGCGTCGACCTACTGGAAGAAGGCCGGCTGTTAGCCCTCAGCCGGTCCGCCATCTACCAGCAAGGCCTGCGCCGCTACTACAACCGCAAGGTCAAGCCAAGATCCTTCCAAGAGGGCGACCTTGTGCTCCGGCTGATCCAGCGAACAGCCGGCCAGCACAAGCTCTCGGCCCCTTGGGAAGGCCCCTTCGTCGTCAGCAAGGCACTCGGCAACGACTCCTACTACTTGATCGACGCGCAAAAGCCAAGAGCACGCAAGAGAGACGACTCCAGCAAAGAGTCGGAGCGACCATGGAACGCAAACCTCCTAAGACGATTTTACAGCTGAAAAGCAGTATGTATCACGCTACCCCTTTTGTATTAAGTTACAAACCAACAGGCCCCCCGAACAGTACTCGGGGACTGCCTTTTATTTATCTATGAATGACGAGTGTCATATCCATGAATGTATTATTACATTTTGAATTCTTGTCCGGCACCGGGTCCGACTAGCCGGCCCGGGGACTGGCCGCCTTGAGTTATATTCTAAGTTCTTCCTGAAGTCAGCAAAGTAGTGCGCTGGCTTCCAAGTCCTCTCTTGTTGAAAGTCGCAGCTCAAAGAACTGACTGTCCGACTAGCAAGAGAGAAGACAGAAAGGACGCCCACACGAAAAACGGCTAAGGAACAACTAACCTATATAGCAAAAAGACGGCTTCCATATATGCCTGCCGGCTGTCACGGTAGCCGGCTGGCCGGCTTCCTAAAAAACTTAGCTTAAGTCCGGGAGAGCTCAAAGTACTTCCCCCTCCCCAATCGGCCAGGCACTCCCCGGCTACAGATTGCAGAGCAACTGTTTGACTAGGGAGACGGCAACCAAGGGAGGGCGGCAAAGGGAAAAAGCAGAAGGACAAAAAGCGAAAGTACAAGGAAAGACCGATTGCATAACTTATATACATAAAGCTGCCCACAGGCCGGCAACAGACTTAAGTTTGAATACACCCAGTGGGTGGAATTATGCAGACTTAACCAAACATTGTTCAAAAGTAACAAGACAGGAAAACAAAAGAAAGAAGACTAAGGCGCGACTTGGAGGCCGAGCTGGTCGGTGAAGGCAGCTCGCCGGCTGAAGGAGTGGCCGCCTAGCTGGTCCCGTCTTGACCACCTCCCGCGGCAGGAGACGCACTCGCACGCGACGTAGTGCTGGAGGCGCGGTCAGGCTGGCCGGCTTCTCCACCAGCCGGCTCGACGTCTTCACCCTCCTCCTCCTCCTCCTCGCCCTCGTCGCTGGAGTCGATCTCCTCCGCCGAGTCCTCACCATGCGCCGGGTCCAGCCCGAACCAATCTTCCGGCTGGGCGACTCCATTGTCGTCCACCTCGGGGGCGAAGACGTTGGTGTCGGTGTAGTCGGCGATCGCTGAAGCCCGCCGAATGATGGCCGGCCGCGCCGGCTCCAGCTCCGTGTCGGCTTGCTGCCGCCAGGTCGACAACAGGTCCAGGTTCAGGCCGGGATACCAGGCCTTAACGAACTCCAGCGCCCGCCTGGCGCCGGAGCGAGCCGCTGACGGCTTCCAAGCCTCGAAGCGGCCGACTGCCACCTCCAGCCAGTCGGCGGTCCGACTGGGGGTGCGAGGGACCACTTGGCCAGGCCAGAGGGCGGCCAAGACCTGCGATCCCGCGCGCTGAAGCCGGCGGAGCAGCCTGTGAGCCGGCTGAATGCGAGCCTGGATTGCCAGGAGCTGTTCCTCCAGTGAGCGGCCGGCGGTTGGCGAGATCTCGAAGCCGGCTTGCCTCTTCGCCTGGCGACGGGCTTCGATGGCTTGGTTGGCGGCAGTGGAATAGCCGGGGAAGTACTCTGCGCGAAGAAGAAAAGAAAAGAAGAGCACCAAAATCAGAAAAACAAGGCGAAGTGGCAGATGGCAAGAAAGGATGAAGGGGTAGACGACTTACCGTCAACCAGGTCCTCAATCTGGCCATAGCCGGAGACCAGAGTCTGCCTGGCCTCTGCCCAGCCGGCCGCCTCCATCTCGAACTCGGCCTGGAGGGTGGCTTCGCGATCCTGCGCGGCCTTCAGCGCCGCCTGGTGGCCCTCCTCCTGGTCGGCCAACTTCTTGACCAGGCGGTCGCGCTCCTGCACCAAGGCGGCGAGCTCCGCGTCCTTGGCACGAAGAGCAGTCTGGGACTCCCCCAGCTGTGCCCTCAGACTGGCGTTGGCCGCTGCAGAAATAGAAGAAGAAGAAGAACAATGAGAAATTATCAAGGAAGATCTGAGCCGACTGCTCAGCAGTCGGCCCGAATCTCGGGGACTACACCCAGTGGGTGCGCTGACGCGCTCCCACATGAGATAAAAGATCAAGTCACATACCTCGGCTTTCAGTGAGATCGGCGGTCTTCTGAGTCAGCTCCCGAGCCTGGGAGTTGAAGGCGGCCGCTCGGAGGTTGTGGTAGTCCTGCAAGACGGACAGAAGACCGACGTGAGAACAAAAGCAGCAAAAACAAAATCTCCAAGAAGTTCCAAGCCGCCTGCTCAGCAGCCGACTCGGAACTCGGGGACTACACCCAGTGGGTGCGCTGACGCGCCCCCATGAGAGAAACCAAGTTCAAGAAAGAACAATATGAGAATACTAACCCGAATGGCTGCCTGCGTGGCGAGGAATTCGTCGGTGAACTGCCTCAGCGCCGCGGCTTGGCTTTGCAGCCGGGTCCGGACGTCTTGTGCAGCGACGTTCACCACGGCTGACCCTCCACCCGGCGTCCACCCCGAGGTAGCGCTGGCCGCCTCCGCGTCTCGGGCCGACGAGCTGGAGCCCACGGCCGGCTGTGGATCTGACGCAGCCTTCTGCGGTTCAGACGCGGCCTTCCCTGCACGCCGGCTTGGCGGAACCCGGACCGCCACCTCAGCCCCCGCGGCCGGCTCGCCCTCCGCCGACTGTGCGGGCGCAGGCTCAGGCTGACGGCCTTGGGTCGCCCTAGTCGGAGGAGTCGGCCCCGGCGCCTCCCCCAAGATGACGACGTCGTCGCCGCTTCCTCCCAGCCCCGGCTGGGAACCGCTGGCTCCCCCTGGCGAGGGATCCACGTCCCCGGGCGCCATGGTGCGCAGGGGGGTGACCATCAAGGCCTCCCCTGCCGCCGCTTCGGCCTCGGCCTCTGCCAGGGCCTTGGCTGCGGCCTCGGCGAGCGCCTTTGCCGCCTCCTCCTCCCGAGCTGCCTGGGCGGTGGCTGCCCTCCGTGCCTCCGCCTCCCGCGCTTCCTGCTCCTCCCGCGCCTCCCGCGCGTTCCTTTCCGTCGCCTCCAGAAGGGCGGCGCGGGGATCTACGCGGCGGGTGGTGCTCCCAGAGCCCCCTGGCGACTCGATGACGGAGCCGGCGGCCGCCCGCTCAAGTGATAGCGGAGCTCTGACCATTGGAAAAGAAGACGAAGATTCAAGAACCACCAAAGGAAAGATAAAAGGACAGTACATAGAAAGAAAAAACTTACGCCGACACAGTCTGCGGCTGCTTCACCACTTTGCGGAAGCGAGCCACCTTCGCGGCCGCCTCTTCCCGCTTGGTGGCCGCCGCCCCACCCCTGGGCTTCTTCGTCCGGCTACCGAACATGCCCTGGGTGGCGCGACGTTTCTGGCCTCTACCCCGAGCAGGCTGCGCGCCGGAGGAGCCCACGCCGCGTCCGGTTGCCGGCTGGCGATGCGGGACGGCTTCGGCTTCGTCCTCGTCCGGCCAGTGGTCGAAGGTAGCAGTGAACCCGGAGCCGCCTACTTCTCCGCCGGCCTGGCCTCGGGCCGGCTCGGCGGCATCCTCCATATGGACCGCCCCCAGGTCGGGGTCATCCTGGCCGTGTTCGGTCTGGTCGGGACGAAGCGGCGCTCCACGTCTGCCCCGCCGGCCGGCCGGAGCAGAGGACTCTGTCAAAAGAGCGAGCCGACTGAGTTAGTGTCGGCCCAGAGGAACTCGGCGACTAAGCTGAGAGAGAGAGAGAAAAAGAGACGAGGGGAGTGTACCGTAGGAGGAGGATTGGCGCGGCTGTATCGCTCCTTGCCGAATTGCCAGTCTTCGGAAAGCTGGCAGTTGGCGAGGTAATTCACCATGTCGGCGGCGTCGGGCTGCGGCATCTCCTTGGTGCACATCCGGCTCGGATCGAGCTGGCCGCTCATCTGACAGATCATGTGAGGCCGGCTCTGGAGCGGAAGGACCCGGCGCGTGACGAACACGGCCAGGAGGTCAGGCCCCGTCAGGCCCTCCGACTGGACCATCACCCGCAGGCAGGCGATGGCGGCGTTTCCTCCCTGCGACAGCGTCACCGCCCGGAAGGACCACTGGGGCAGCCTCCCTGCCGGTGGGCCGGCTACGTAAGCCGGCAGGTTGATGTAGTCGCCCCGTGGAGCGATGTTCCGCACATAGAAGTACGACTTCTGCCATTTCTTCACCGATTGGATCAGCGTGATGACGGGGAAGGGGTTGTCGGCGCCCGATCTCCGCGACGCAATGAAGGCGCCAGTATGAGCCGGCACGCCTTTGCTGCGTGTACCCAGCTTTGACTGGAAGAACTCCCCCCAGAGCTCAAGGGTGGGGAGGACGCCGAGATAGCCCTCGCACAGGGTGATGAAGGCCGACAGCAGCACCACCACGTTGGGGGTGAGGTGGTGCGGCTGGAGCTGATAGAATTCCAGCCAGGAGCGGAAGAAGGCGCTCACTGGCAGACCGAAGCCGCGCAGGAAGTGCGAGCGGAAGACCACCCGCTCGCCATCCCGCGGCGCCGGCCTGATTTCCTTCTCCGGCGCGAGGCGGACCTCCACTTTGTCCGCGCTGGGCAGACGCCGGGTGTCGCGGAGGAAGTCGATGTGGTCGTTATGGACGATGGAGCCATCCCAGTCCCCGCCAAGCTGCTCTACGTGGGGAGGCATAGCGGAAGCTAGCACGGCGGCGGAGGAGCGTGCGGAGGAAGAGCGCGGCGGCGAGGCGCTGTCGCAAGAACGAGCAAGGCAAGAAGACGAAGGAAGTAGGAGGAGTGTGCGAGGGTCTGCCGCCCTCCACCTCCCCCTATTACGCATAAGTGCGAGCCGAAACTGCCGCACGGAACGTGCGGGCGGTTTCGGGATGCAAAGGATCCGCGCCTGGGCCGGGGCGCGGACGTGGCGGGCCCCCTCCCTGCGGCAACGTCCCGTCACGCGCGTGGGCTGGCAGGCTTTCCGGCCACGTGGCACGCCAACGGCCCGTGGCCGGCCCGCGGCCCGGTGCACGTCCCTGCGGGTTCCCGCCCCCCGACTCCAGAAGAATTCGACTAAGGCGGCGCGCCTGATCAAGGCCGGCTCCCAGCTGCCGGCTCGTCACGATAGGAAGCTGATCGAGCTTCTTGAACCCTACTCCACCTCGAAGCCCAATCAGCTTCGGGGACTACTGTCGGAGTGAATGGCCACGGGTAGCCTAACCAACTACCCCTGGCTCTTCAGAAAATTTATCAGGCCTTTGGGCCTTCAAGCACTCCAAGCATTTGGGCCGCCTTCCCCGGCCGGCTACCACTAAAGCCGACTCCCGGAAGGCGACCTAGCCTCACCGACTCCTCCCTAGGACGACTGGGGGGGTGTCCGACTCCAAGAAGCCGGCCAAGAAGGACGCCGACTCCTAGGAGCCGGCCAAGACCACAACCACTCCTGCATAACGGCGACCTGACGGGGTATGGCCACAGTGCGGCCCACGACCCCCGAAGCCCGAGGCGGGCATGGCTACAGGAGGCCGTACGGGAGGGATGTCTCCCATGCGGCTCGGCACTGTAGCCACGCTAGCCCCGACGTCATCCACGACTTACTCCTGTACGGCCCAAGGACTGCGGGCCCCTTCAGCCAGAGAGAGGCGTGAAGGCGGCCCGGTTCTTCCTAGTCGGTCAAGAGCTTAGCCGGCCTCCAGAAGCCGGCCACTCCCTTCCTCGAAGCAGGAGCCCCATTAAGGAGACAAGACGAGGTGAGGCTACAGTGATAGCCCCCAAGGCGGCCCACTGTAGCCACGCTCACCTCAACCAAGCCCTCATCATCAGAGGCGCGGCTACAGTAAGCAGCCGCCGACAAAACCCTAGGCGGTGGGACCGGCCTGTCGACCAAGTAGCCGGCAGCCGGCGGGACCCAGCAGCCGGCGGAGAAGCCGGCGAGCGTAGACACTGACGGCTGGGGCCAGATCCCAGTCGGATTACCATTGTACCCCCGGGGGGTAGGCCTATATAAACCCCCCGGAGCACCCATGCAAAGGGTTCGCACCTCAGCAGAGTTTGCTTCTAAGCATAGCACACACACACACCATAGATAGAGAGAAGCAAGAGCTAGCCTTGTTCTTCTTCTCCCTTGAACCCAACAGCTCTAGGAGCGATTGTAGCTACCCTTTATCGATCTAGTGATCATGCGGAGACCCCGTAGACCAGGACTAGGGGTGTTATCTCCCCGGAGAGCCCCGAACCTGGGTAAGATTCGCCGGCGTGCATGTCTTCGCCTCATCCCGTTTCCAGGCACCGGCGACGTTTTATTGGCTCCCACAATGATAAGCCATCCCTTGGCATATGTCGCACCAACCACCCGACATATTTGGAATAGCTCCAAGTAGTGCGTGGTAGCTGCATCTACAAGATGACATAGAGATTTGTAAAGCACACATGGATCTGAAAGGTTCAGACCCGTTGACTAATAACCTCTCTCACAAGCGAGATATGAACAAACCCCATGGGTGTTGGATTCATTACAATCACATAGTGATGTGAACTAGATTATTGACTCTAGTGCAAGTGGGAGACTGTTGGAAATATGCCCTAGAGGCAATAATAAAATGGTTATTATTATATTTCCTTGTTCATGATAATTGTCTATTGTTCATGCTATAATTGTATTAACTGGAAACCGTAATACATGTGTGAATACATAGACCACAAGATGTCCCTAGTAAGCCTCTAGTTGACTAGCTTGTTGATCAATAGATGGTTATGGTTTCCTGACCATGGGCATTGGATGTCATTGATAACGGGATCACATCATTAGGAGAATGATGTGATGGACAAGACCCAATCCTAAGCATAGCACAAGATCGTGTAGTTCGTTTGCTAAGAGCTTTTCTAATGTCAAGTATCGTTTCCTTAGACCATGAGATTGTGCAACTCCCGGATACTGTAGGAATGCTTTGGGTGTACCAAACGTCACAAAGTAACTGGGTGGCTATAAAGGCGCACTACAGGTATCTCTGAAAGTGACTGTTGGGTTGGCACGAATCGAGACTGAGATTTGTCACTCCGTATGACGGAGAGGTATCTCTGGGCCCACTCGGTAATGCATCATCATAATGAGCTCAATGTGACTAATGAGTTAGCCACGGGATCATGCTTACGGAACGAGTAAAGAGACTTGCCGGTAACGAGATTGAACGAGGTATTGGGATACCGAAGATCGAATCTCGGGCAAGTAACATACCGATAGACAAAGGGAATTGTATACGGGATTGATTGACCCCGACATCATGGTTCATCCGATGAGATCATCGTGGAACATGTGGGAGCCAATATGGGTATCCAGATCCCGCTATTGGTTATTGGCCGGAGAGGTGTCTCGGTCATGTCTGCATGGTTCCCGAACCCGTAGGGTCTACACACTTAAGGTTCAGTGACGCTGGAGTTGTTATGGGAAATAGTATGTGGTTACCGAAGGTTGTTTGGAGTCCCGGATGAGATCCCGGACATGACGAGGAGCTCCGGAATGGTCCGGAGGTGAAGATCGGTATATTGGACGAAGGGTATTGGAGTCCGGAATTGTTCCGGGGGTACCAGGCTATGGCCAGCATGTCCGAAAGGGGTTTCGGAGGCCCCGGCAAGCGTTGGGGGGCCTTATGGGCCAAGGGGAAGGGGCAAACCAGCCCACTAAGGGGCTGTGCGCCCCTCCCAACCCCTCTCACGTAACCAGGAGAGGTGGGGGCGCCCAAACCCATCTAGGGTTTCCCCTGGCCGCCGCCTCCTCCTCTAGATCCATCTAGAGGGGCCGGCCCCCTCTCCCCTTCCCCCTATATCTAGTGAGGGGTTGGGAGGGCAGCCACACCCTTCCATTGGCGCGGCCCCTTCCTCCTCATACATCTCCTCCTCCTCCGTAGTGCTTGGTGAAGCCCTGCCGGAGAACCACGAGCTCCATTGCCACCACGCCGTCGTGCTGCTGGAGTTCTCCCTCAACTTCTCCTCTCCCCTTGCTGGATCAAGAAGGAGGAGACTTCCCCCGGCTATACGTGTGTTGAACACGGAGGCGCCATCCGTTCGGCGCTAGATCGGATCTTTCGCGATTTGAATCGCCGCGAGTACGACTCCATCAACCGCGTTCTTGTAACGCTTCCGCTTAGCGATCTTCAAGGGTATGAAGATGCACTCCCTCTCTCTCGTTGCTAGCATCTCCTACATTGATCTTGGTGACACATAGGAAAATTTTGAATTATTGCTACGTTCCCCAACAACCCCCAGCAAGACCCTTGCCGGGGACGACCACGGTGCTGCGGCAAGACCCATGCCGGGGCCCCAGCAAGACTCTTGTCAAAGACATCCACGGGGCCGCAGTCCGACCCGCTCCTGCCAAGGCTCCACCGCCGCTCCCACACAGTTGCCAGCCCACCAACTAGGCAGGCACCTGCATGGTGACGTGCGGCTTCCAAGCCAACTCAGCAAGCACCTGCATGGTGGCATGCAGATCTTCGTGAAGACTCTACACTACAAAAAAATACACTTCTGTGATGATACGTGTTTGTCACAGTACGTCATGTTTTCTGTCATGCATGTACATCCATGACAATTTTATGACAGAATCAAGATAGTCATACTTGTGCTGTCGTAGAAGTGTTCCATGACATTACCAAAATTATCATCACGGAAGTGTCCACTTCCATGACGATAAATCGCGCGTCACAGAAGTGCTTTCGTCAAGGGTGACCGACACGTGGCATCCACCGTAATGGAATGCCGTTAAGCTATCAGGTCTAGTTTTGGATCCGATAACCCATTAACAGCCCCGACCAATGGGGATTTTCCACGTGTAAAATCATCATTGGCTGGAGGGAACACGTCTCGGCTCGCCGTTGGGACAGATGTCATCCACTCATTGGACCCAAAGCGCCTATGATACGTCGACACATGGCACGGCCCAACAAAGGCCCATTCCTGTGGAAAGGCTGGCCCGTTTGACTTGGTCAAAAGGTGGCGGGCCGGCCCATGGCAAGCCTATTAACGGCCTGTTCGCATATAGCCCATTTACAGCCCGCTAAACCAGGGCCCGTTTACGGCCTATCTGAATTAGGCCCAGTAGCGTCATCTGGGCCGTCCAATATAATTCCAGCCCGTTTTAACTTCTGACCCATGTATGGAAGATGAAGTCTTTCGGCCCATATGAGGCCCTTAGTAACCCTCGGCCCATTAACGGCCCGTGGTAAAACTGGCTCGTAATGAAGAGTGTATCACTTTATACCCATTAACGACCCATTATTCCGTTGGGCCGTTTCCAGCCCATGTTATCTTTCAGCCTTCTCAGGGCCCATTTATTCTTGGGCTCATTTCTAGCATTCATTTACTTTCGGCCCGTTACTGTCATTTTCTGCTTGTGGGCCAAATTCAGCCCGTGGTTACAGTCGGCCCATTTGTGACCCGTTAATACGTTGGGCCGTTTTCATAGCGTCATCAAATACGGCCGATTAACGACAACCCGTTATGGTCGGCCCATGAACGGACGAATTCAAGTCTAGCCCATTTACAACCATAATGTGGTATGTTATTGGCCCACGTTTGGCCAACCGATCATACGGCCCGTAGAAGGCCCATTGTGTCAACGGCCCGTAGGCCCATGGTTTCTACGCCCCGTAGAAGGCACATTGTTTCTACGGGACTTAGAAGGCCCATTGTTTCTACGGCCCGTAGGAGGCCCATGTTAACTACAGTAAATATGTAGCCCATGGTTAATGTGGCCTTGTTTTAAAAAATAGGTTATTGCGGCCACTAGCAAACCGCGGAAAAAGAACTGCACTGACTACAAGAAAACAAATAAACAAGACAATAAGGAAATAAATAGGCAAGCAACTTACGCTAGGCTATCACGGCTATTACACATATTACATCCACTGGGCATCAAAGTTTGCCACCAGTGCAAATATAGGGAACAAAGCAGCATATAAACGCCACAGCAAAACAAGTCCAGAACTGAAACCACTTCAGAAGAGCTCAAGAAGCAATATCCTGGGTACCCATAATGCTGGCAAGATGCTTAGCAAGCTTATTAAATTTCTCTTGTTTGGCGCTTAAATCCTCCAGCACTTGCTGTTGCACCAGAAAGTATGCATCTGAATTCTGCAGGGACTTCCTCAGTCCTCCGGCTTCCTGTCACATAACATCTGATCGATGTCTTTCAACTTGAAGTTGAGACTCAAGAAGCCGAACTAATTCAGGCAGCGAGTTCGAAGAGCTGGTGCCAGCAGTAGTAGCCAGTAACTCGAACACTACATCAAGACATGACTTTGGGGTTGTCTCAGTGTCTTCAATATAGTTTTTATCAGCTTTCTTGGAGACCAACAGGGATGTCTCACTATCGTGAACCTTATCTGCATTACTTCCTGTACCATTGCATAACGGGGTACTCTTCTCCAATATTTTATCCGCATTCTAAAAAAGAAACAAACAAACACATCACAGGTTTACAATGTAGTATATGAAACTCATTTTGGTAAACCAGTTCAGTAGTAAGGTGGATAGGATAACAGCATGAAACAAACATATATCTATGTAGTATGGTCACTGTATGGTCTATATCATTCTAGTTTATGTTGCCAAATCAAGATAGATACAGTTCGAATCATATCTATTTAAGACAAAGCAACTTAGACAGAATATAAGTGTGGGAAACTACATAGCAATAACAACACATGTAAGGTGCATGGCATGAGAATATAACTGTTTATTCAATTGAAACTGAAATCAACATAGAGCAAGTTACAACAGCAAACACGTTAAAGAAACAGGTTTAAAACATACCTAATGCGCCATTGGAGTTTCAATTGCATCCTTCAAATTTGAAATTAGTTGGTATGAGTAAATACAGTGATGCAAGAGCAAAGTAGTATGAACCATAGCTACGGAACCTAACCTGAGAACAATTCTTCTTCTGCTTTAAGCGTTGACTTGGGGTTCGAAGTGGTGGTCCTCGTGCTTTGGGCACTTCAGTTGCCTTACTAACTGCTCGTGTTTGGGTGCTCTGTGGTGGAGACGGTGCTGTGTCAACGGGAACTGGGTTACTATCTGCTGGGGTTGGGGTTAGAAGGGGTGTAGCTGGTTCTCTGTCCAACTGGGTAGGTGTAACGCCCACGATGCGGCTATATCTCCCACGTGTCGAGGCACGACTTAGAGGCATAACCGCATAGTGGTTTTGTCGCAAGAAGGGTCATCTTCACACAATCCCATGTAATGAACAAGAATGGGATGACGAGAGTTGGCTTACAATCGCCACGTCACACAATACATAAATATAAATCATACATCATCCAAAAATACACACATAGAC
This sequence comes from Aegilops tauschii subsp. strangulata, assembly GCF_002575655.3. Lineage (NCBI taxonomy): Eukaryota > Viridiplantae > Streptophyta > Magnoliopsida > Poales > Poaceae > Aegilops > Aegilops tauschii. Next base: position 219,056,482 of record NC_053037.3, on the reverse strand, counting down.
CGACTACGGTCAAAATCCAAATGAAAATAAGATAACTCTAAATGCTAGATCCCCGATCGTCCCAACTAGGCTCCACTACTGATCATCAGGAAAAGACACATAGTAACGACCACGTTCCTCATCGAACTCCCACTTGAGGTCGATTGCGTCATCTGCACTGGCATCGTCGGCACCTGCAACTATTTTAATAGTATCTGTGAGTCACGAGGACTCAGCAATCTCACACCCGCGAGATCAAGACTATTTAAGCTTATAGGAAAGGATGGTGTAAAGAGGTGGAGCTGCAGCAGGCACTAAGCATATAAAGTGGCTAACATACGCAAAAGAGAGCGAGAAGAGAAGCAACGGAACGGTCGTCATCTAGTAATGACCAAGAAGTGATCCTGAACTCCTACTTACGTCATACATAACTCAGAAACCGTGTTCACTTCCCGGACTCCGCCGAGAAGAGAACATCACGGCTACACACACGGTTGATGTATTTTAATTAAGTCGAGTGACAAGTTCTCTACAACCGGACATTAACAAATTCCCATCTGCCTCATAACTGCGGGCACGGCTTTCGAAAGATAATACCCTGCAAGGGTGTCCCAACTTAGCCCATTATAAGCTCTCACGGTCAACGAAGGATAAACCTTCTTCCGGAAAGACCCGATCAGTCTCGGAATCCCGGTTTACAAGACATTTCGACAATGGTAAAACAAGACCAGCAAAGCCGCCCGAATGTGCCGACAAATCCCGATAGGAGCTGCACATATCTCGTTCTCAGGGCACACCGGATGAACACTACGTACAACTAAAACCAATCCTCGAGTTTCCCCAAGGTGGCACTGCAAGTGGCTCTAGTTTGGACCAGCACTCAGAGGAACACTGGCCCGGGGTTTAAATAAAGATGACCCTCGGGCTCGCGAAAACTTGGGGGAAAAGGCTTAGGCAGCAAATGGTAAAACCAAAGTTGGGCCTTGCTGGAGGAGTTTTATTCAAGGCGAACTGTCAAGGGGGTCCCATAAATCACCCAACCGCGTAAGGAACGCAAACTCAAGGAACATAATCCCGGTATGACGGAAACTAGGGCGGCAAGAGTGGAACAAAACACCAGGCATAGGGCCGAGCCTTCCACCCTTTACCAAAAATATAGATGCATTAATTAAATAAGAGATATTGTGATATTCCAAAATATCCATGTTCCATCATGGAACCAACTTCAACTTCACCTGCAACTAGCAACACTATAAGAAGGGCTGAGCAAAAGCAGTAACTTAGCCAAACAACGGTTTGCTAGGAAAGGATGGTTAGGGGCTGACATGGCAATATGGGAGGCATGATATAGCAAGTGGTAGGTAGCGCAGCATGGCAATAGAACGAACAACTAGGAAAGCAAAGATAGAAGTGATTTCGAGGGTATGGTCATCTTGCCTGCAAGGTTCTCAGAGTTGTCGAAAGCTTGATCCTCGTAAGCGTACTCAACAGGTTTCTCGTTCACGAACTCGTCTCCCAGATCTACCCAAGACAAGAACACAATCAATGGAACCACGATCAATCACGGGAAATGCACAAGCAACATGATGCAAAACATGTATGATATGCGAGATATGATATGCGATGCATATGCGTGCTCCAGAAGGAAAATGATGAACAAGGAAGTAACTTGGCAAACCAAGCATGCCACTGGAAAGATGAGATGATTTCGGTCGAAATCGATATAATGATCACCGGAAACGGATGCACGGTTTGCAAATGGCAAGCAAAACAAGAATGACACGAATCTGCGATTAACAGCATGATAGCACTTAGAATGCAACAAGTAAAAATGCTACAGCACTCCAACATAGCGACAAAGCATATGGAAGTAAACTACAGGAGATGATTGACAAAAGACGAACACTGAGCTACGGCTAGTTCACACCACAGCAGGTTCAAACAAGCATGGCAAAAGTGCAAAAGATATCAGGTTCACAGACTTGGAGAAATTACTGGACATGGCAGAAACAGCATCAGGTAGCAATGTTCAGAGCATGAAATCAACATGCTACAGGAACGTAACATGGTAAAACAAGGCATGGCATGAATCTACTAAATGCATATGACAAAAATCCCTTACTGACCATAAGCCAAAAAGGACCAGAAGATATGATGGCAACCATGTAAACATAGCAAGTTTCGTTAACAGGTTCCAGACTTGGCAGAAAACAGAGCATGGCAGAAACAATAATATGAAGGCATCTTTGCGAGCTTGATGCACTTATCACAAAGCAATCCATGACAAAACAAGCATACCTACAGCAAGATGGCATGTTTATGAAGCTAACCATGGGAAGAGCAAGTATATAGCATGTATGGAACCACTACAACAAGCTTGGCAAAATCGAATAACACGTAAACAATCTGCCAGGAACATTTTATAGCAAACGTAGAGCAAGATTGAGTCATGCTATGACACTCCATAATTGCAAACAAAGGCATGAATGGATCAATTACGACAGTATCTACAAAACATCCTTACTGAACATCACCAAAATAAGCATGGATCTCCCGGTAGCATCAAGTTTACATGGCAACAAAATAACAGCAGTCACAGACAGTGAAATCACCGAGTCCCTGAAATCAGAAACATCACGAAGCCTAGTTTGCATGCTTGTGCTAGTCACCACAGAGATCACAAAAATACATGGCATACACCTCTGTAAATAGGGCATGGCATACATCAAAACACATGTAGAGCTCATACTCATAAGATGCACAGATTAAATACAACAAAAATAACAAATCCTCAAGTTCTGATAAGTAACAGCAGATAACAGCAACTAGCACTCTTGCACCAGAGATTTGGGCATCAAGATTGACTCAAATGAACATGACCCAATGGAACAAAATGTAGAGCATCTCGTAACGAACATTTCGATATATCACACGCGCGAAACGGAGCTATATGCAAAGAGTTATCATGCAAAGAACAGGGGCATATAATGTAAAAATCTAGGACAGAATATTTCGGGAGGGAGCAGAAAGTCAACCGCAACAGATCCGGATCAGGATCCCGCTCGGCTCGAGCTCGGGCTCATCGCCGGAGTTGCTGCTCGGAGCTGGGGAAGGAGAGGAAGGAGAGACGGGACCGGAGGAGCTCGGCGTTGGGGTCGGGGAAGAGAGGGTGCGGGAGGAAGGGTCCGCGGGAGGCGCGGGTGCGCGCGCGGGCGCGCCGGCTAGTGGTGGCCGGAGTTACTCCGGCTCGGCTCCGGCGGACGGCGGTCGTGGGCCCGGCGGCGGAGGAAGGAGGTACCGGCGTCGGTCGCGTGCGGGAGGAGGCATGCGCGGGCGACCCGGGCGGCTGGGCGCGGGAGACGGGCTCGGGGGGCCTCGCACGGGTCCCTGCAGGCCGGCGGCGATGTGGGCGCGGGGTGCCATGTGGCGCGCCCTAGTAGGCTCGGGGCGGCGGCGGCTGAAGCGTCCGGCGCTGGGCGGACGTGTCCGGCGCGCGGAGGGAGAGGGTTAGGGTTTTGGACTGCGGGAGGATTCGGGAGAGACACATATTTATAGGTAGAGGGAGCTAGGAGACCCCAAACGGAGTGCGGTTTTTGCCCACACGATCGTGATCGAACGACGTAGAGCATGGAAGTGACTTAGAGGGGTTTTGGGCTGTTTAGAGAGGGGTTTTTTCTGCGACACACAAACGGACTTTGCGGTTGCCCGGTTAACCGTTGGAGTACCAAACGACCTCCAAATGGAACGAAACTTGACCGGTGGTCTACCGGTGGTATACCAAGGCCACTTGACAAGCCTCGGTCCATTCCGAGAACGTTTAACACCCGCTCACGAAAGAAAACAAGAGGGGTGCACCGGATGAGGTGGGAGTGCCGGATTGCAAAACGGACAACGGGGAAAAAGCTCGGATACATGAGACGAACACGTATGCAAATGCAATGCACATGATGACAAGATATGAGATGCATGACATGAACAAAATGCAAAACGGAAAACAAAACCCGACCACGGAGGGAATATCATAACACATAGCCGAAAATGGCAAGAGTTGGAGTTACAAATATGGAAAGTTACATCCGGGGTGTTACAGTAGGGGTACAATCTGCGTGAGTCTGGGTTATGTGTGGTGGGGCTGGTTCTTGGGCAAGTACAACCGTGGTTCTATCTCCATCGACAGGTAGCACGATCTTTTCTGAAGACCGTGTTTTTACTCCCACAGATACCGCCATCACCCCCTCCAATTGAAATGGCTGATAAACAAGAAAAGTAATTGAATGTACAGACATTGTAAGATAGATAGGTGCAATGGATAGTAGGGAAGAAAACAGGGCATGAAATAATTCACATTTATGTTGTCTAACCAAACAGAATAGCAGGACATAATTTCACATATATGATGGCTAATTAAACAGGATAGCATGACACAATTTCACATGTATGATGGCTAACTAAACAGGATAGAATGACATACTTCAAAATATGATGACTATGTAAACAGGATGACATGATATAACTATACGATGTGTCTATTAAAGTGGTTGGCATGCCATAAATCACAAACATGCCGTCGATGGAAACATGATGGCATGATATAATTCACGGATATAATGACATAATTCAAAATATCATGACTATGTGAACAGGATGAGATGATATAACTATATTATGTCTTTAGAAAATGGGTTGGCATGCCATAATTCAGATACATGTTGTCTATGTAAACATCATGGCATGATATAATTCAAATATATGATTTATATACTAAGGAAGTAAGCAGAGGGCAATCACATATATGATGTGTCAACTAAGGAGGTGGCATTCAATATCATGTATATGATGTAAAAACTAAGCATTGCAATACAACATATGCATGATATGAGTAATATAACCCCGCCAAGTTTGAGCATACACCTCAGGGGGATAGTAGGACTGGTCATCTACCTCTGAATCCTCCTCTGAAGAGCTATATGTAACCAGCAAGATATCTTCTTCACCAGGTAGCATTGTCTGCTCTGAAGACCTTGTTTTCACACCAGATTTCTCCATCACCAATTCAAATGGCTGATGTAGAGGAAGAGCAGTTGAATATACAAACATTGTCGACAAACGAAATGAGAAATACAAAAAAAGGACGGCATGATATGAGTAGTAGAACCATGCCAAGTTAGAGCATACACCTCGGTGGGGGAATAGGACTGGTCATTTGTCTCTGAATCCATCTCTGAGGAGCTATCGGGCCCCAGCAAGAGATCTGCTTCGACAGGTAGCACTGTCTGCTCAGAAGGCCTTGTTTTCACTCCAGATTTTTCAATCTCCCACCCAAATGGCTGATTCACAGGAAGAGTAGTTTAATGTACAAACATTGTCGACAAATGGAAATGTAATGAAGAAAAGGATGGGCAAGATATCATTCAAATATATGATGCCTGGTTAAACAGGATGGCATTGCACATTTCACGTATATTATGGCTGGCTAAAAGACATGAGACTGCATAATTCCCATATATGGTATCGAAACTAAACAGGTGGCATTACAGAACATGTCTAAACTAAGCAGATGACATATACGATTTCAAAAGTAGGCACTGCAAGGCAACATATGCATGATATGACCAACATCATCATGCCAAGGTGGAGCAAACACCTTGGGGGGTAAATAGGAGTGGTCAGCGGCGTCTGAATCCGCCTCAGAACAGATAGCTTCCTCTGGATTACAATCTGGAGAGGGGTGGGGAGAGTTTGCCATTGAACCCACCATGGAGCAATGTCTGCATGACATTGTATTGCCACGCAAAACTCTTCTCTTTTTCTCTACATGTTCAGCATGACTGTGTACAATACCTGACATGCATACGAAAAAATATGGTGAGATTATGTAAGGAAAGCATGTAGAAATTTAGAGTGATGGTAACAACCAGTGGATGGATCCAAAAATAATGATAGCAGGCTGCTTTAATTTAATAAAAAGACAGATGATGATTGCTTTACTATTTGTTTCCCACCCAAGATGAACAACATAGGCATACCCTAGGTGAACCTGATTTTAGACAGAGATACTATTCATTGCTTCCTCGATATGTGCCCCATAACTAATTTAGAACTCAAGTTTGAACATTAATTTGGACCTGACTTAACTGTCGAAACTGAAATTTACCATGGAATCTGAATGTTACTGTCAAAACAGAACGCAATGGTAGCAGAGAGGCACTTGACATGTAGTTTAGGGAGGGCCTGCAGTTCATCTTCAACCTGCACCCCCCTGAGCCGCCAGCCACCACCGGCCGAAACGCTGGCCCCAGCGCCGCCTCGCCGCCCCAAAACAACTCCCCACCGCCGGCCCGCCGCCGCCCCGGCCAGCCCTATAGGCCCCCCGCCCCCACCCTGAACCCTAAGATAGATAGTGGGGTACCTCTCCGGCGAGCCCCCGTCCCTGCTGCGGGTGGTTCTTCCTTAACTCCGGCGAGCCCCCCACCCCCTGAAAATTGACTGACCCAAAAGTCGATTCAGTCGACTGAAGTGTTGCTAAATCGGAGCAGAGCAGCTGCACGAGCGAGGGGGAGAGCAGCAGCAGTAGCGTGAGCGAGAGCCGGAGCAGCAGCAGGAGCGCGAGCGAGCGAGAGCCGGAGCAGCAGCAGCTAGGCGAGCGAGCGATCGAGCGAGAGCCGGAGCAGCAGCAGCAGCGCGAGCGAGCGAGCGAGAGCCGGAGCAGCAGCAGCTGGGCGAGCGAGCGATCGAGCGAGAGCCGGAGCAGCAGCAGCACATCCGGATGGTATGGACACCGCCGCCGAAGGGACCTCGCACTGGGGGAGAGCCGCCATGGAGATGTCGCCCGTGGCGCCGGCTTCAAGGTAGCCACTCCATGGGTGTGTGGGATGGAGCACCGTCGGCGCCGGGAGGTCGAGCTAAGGAGAAGGTGCGATGCGATGAGTGTACAACCTCTTTGGTGGCGCCGAGTAGGCCTCGGCTTCGTCCGAGGAGTCGGTGAGGATGCTGCGGTTCCGCTGGAGCAGGTTAAGGCAGCGCTGTGGGGATGGAGCAGCCGCGATAGACGAGGCGATCGTCGGAGCAGCTCCTTGGAGGTGGAGGACGGGGCGGCTGAACCGGTGGGACGACGAGAAGGACGATGGATCCTCATCCAGGGAGGTGGACGAAGGACGTCGAGCTGTTGCGGTGGAGGACGTCGTCGGGGAAGAGGCTCCGGCTGGGCAGCGGTGAGGTGGCGGACGGAGGAGGGTGGGGTTTCGCGGCTGGAGCGGAGAGGTTATGGAGGCTTGGGATTTCGAATGGCAAAAAGGAGGCGATGGGAGGGGGTGAACCATGACTTAGGGACGTGCTTGTCCAAAATGTAGGGTGTCTTACAAAAGTACCCCGCACCGAGTTGAACTAGTGGCCCTTTTGGCTCAGGGTTAGAAGGGGGATTTCGTGTGTCGGGATTTGGCAGCTCGAGGTAGTTTTCGCGCGCATTGTAATTTTGGGATAGCAAGGCACGGGTTGTGAAGGCGCCAGTTTTGGGAGCACGATATCTGAATTTTCGGGATATAACAAGGCGCGGGTTGAATTTTAGGGACAAGCCTAACGTGTAATATTGTACATGTACGTACCAAATCAATTCGCACTTCCCTCAACCAAAAAGAAAACGAAAAAAATAAAACTATTCACACCACACAAAGAGAGAGTCTTGCCTCGTTTTACTATAAAAATGCTATTTAAAGCTACTCATACCAACAATTTAGTGCAATTAAATGCTATTCGGTAGTATGAATCCATGTTATGTCCAATTAAATTTTTTCGCTTGCTGTATAATGCGTGTAACCTACTCATACCAACATTTTAGTGGATTCCAAATGTCTATACTACCGCTGCAATTCGAACTGAATTTGAATTCGTTTCTCTATTTCAATAACAAATCTACAATCATGATTGTTGCCAACTTCAACCATCATTCGTGTATTACCTTAATAACACACCACATGATTACTATAGAGATAGATATGAACTATGTGTACTACATGAACTCGAATTCTATTTTTTGAATACACTTGATGTTGATTCCAAATAGTAGTACATTTGATATACTAACTATATATTCATAATCTAAACCATGTTTCATACGTGTACACCGTATTTATCACACATAGTATAGTGCCCCGCCCCCTACATTATGACAAGTATTTAGACGTGAGCTGCAAAAGCCACACATTAGCCCAAATTATGATCAATGTTCTATATGTTATACGTAGTACTAGCAAGATGCCCATGTGTTCCACTAAACATCAACATGATCAAGGGGAGGCCTAATTTGCAAATATGGATAGGGGTGTGGGTATCTTTTTTCAAAATTTCCATAGTTTCCTTCCTATCCGTCAGATATAAATCGGACGGCCTATATTGCAGGATGGCACCATCATCAACAACTCTGTTTTTTTATAAGAGTAGAGATAAAATATATTATATGTAGTATAACATGTTCATAACCACACCATGTCTATCACCGTTATATATATTCACACATGCGTCGGTTAAAACACTATGATAAATTCTTCAAATATCCGAATTCGCTTTTTATAATGAAGTATGATCTCTATTCATCTTTTACACCCACACAATCCTCTTATCTTTGTAGCTAGCTAGCGCTAACTTTCTCTCGTGCATGCAGACGCCCGCATCCCTCTAACCCTCCCTCAACATTCTCTAGCTTCATCGCGCAAATTCGTCTTTTCACTTTAGGTCGTTCACCCATGGTGTGTGTAGGCCCCCCAGCTCCTTCTTTACGGCACACATCAATCGATATGCCTCTCTAGCCAGGTGTGCCTAGCACAAAACACAAGCTTCCCCTCTTCTCTTATCACCGTCCATGCCTCACTCCCACCACTCTTTTCGTCGATCTCGTACTCGCACACTTCTCCCCCCTCGATATAGTATGACTCTCGCACCACCTCCTAGATGCATCCCTCTCTCTCTATCCTTCTCCCCGTGCCTCATTTGCTTCTAACACACACATGCATGTATACCGATCGATCTCCCAACATATACCTAGGTCGACTTTAACTATCCCCCCCATCGATCGACGTACCTCACAAGTTATGTCTCTCCTTTCTCTAACAAAGGACGATTAATCTTCCTATGTAGTTATGTCTGCTTACCACATCCATATCGCCCCCATCATTCATGCATGCCTCCTGACCCGTCTCTCACACGCACGTGCACAGACAGGCAACCATCCCCTCTCTTATTGATATTGCCCGCGTGCCCTCCGGTTGTCTAGCAATCCTATCCCACCATTTGTTAGAAGCAACTCCACTACCACCCCCTCCAACACTCTAGCTCTGTCTCTCTCCCAACCTTATTCCTCTCCTGCAAATATGCATGGATGCCGATCAATCTCCCTTAATACATGAGGTAGATCGATATCCCTTAATACATGAAGTAGGCCTCTCTCCTCCTCCACACATATACCAGCCATTGTACCTCTATAGTTAATTAGACCTCCCTCGCCCCACCACACACCGATAGTCGAGCGCTGTAGGTAGGTATCCATGCCACAGAGACAAACCGCACCTGTCCCCTCTCTCGTTCTAGTAGGCCAGCCACTCTATATCTTTGACGTGGGCACACACAAATTCGATGGCACTCTTTATCCACCGCGCGCGCACACACACACACATCATCCCTCTCTTCGATTCTATGGACACGTCAAGTCGATGATACCTCCACTCTCTTCTCGTGGATCGCCCCCTCTATATATATGATATATCCAGGACTCTATTTCATACACATTGCATATGTTACATTTTTTGATTGACCCCCCCCCTAAAAAAACTCTCACGAACCCACACACTATATCTCTCTACGTTTGTATCTCTCTCACACAACCCCACATAGGTGGTGTATGTATACAAGAAGAGAATAGGTGCACCATGCACGTACTCACGCTTCGTGCCCAGCCACACCCGCGCAGGTACACGGTGCAGCTCATTTCTGTACGAAATGGCAGCCCACGTGCTAATTTGAACGCGTGTAGCGGTTGTTTACCTACGGAGGTCGTGTACCACGCGTGCACGAAACAAAGTTCGACTTGATGCGTTGGCGCGTTATTTTTAAATAAAGTTATATCGCTCAATGGCACGTACACAGAATATAACCGATTTTTATGGAGAAAAAGGTAGTCCGCTCCACTATATACAATGGAGCCTCCCTGCCTAGTTTGTCTCTATTCAGAGTATCTCACACAAAGGCTGTGGTGGCCTCTCTTTCTCTCTCACCGTTTGTCACTGATCCGGCCGCACCCCGTTCGCCGGCAGAAAGGGAGGACGTGCGTCGTTTCTCCGTTCAACGTTGCCGAGGCAGCACGTCCTGATCTGTGGTACACGCCGTTCTCTCTGACCCAGCTCCGGCGCGGTAGGGCCTACGCCACCTGCTCGCTGCCGTAGTATGGGCAGATTCCGCCCGCCGCCGCTCACCTAGTTACATCCCGACAACCTCTAGGTATCCCCTCCGGCCTTGCTCCACTGCCCATCTTCCCACGTCGCTGCATGTGGATCTTCCATAGTTCTTTGCACAAAACGTAGCTCGTCCGGCGTACTTTCCATATTGCAATCTCGTCCTCACACCGTTTTAGATAAACACAACCGTGTTGCTATCTTCCCTTAGGATAAGGAATATGCTTCTTTTTTGTTGTCGCAACTGTCATCAACATTATTTGTCTTTTTACAAATTTCAAATGGGCATATTTTAGAGTGTAGATTCACTCATTTTGCTTCGTATGTGTACTCCCTCCGTTCCTAAATATTTGTCTTTCTAGAGATTTCAACAAGTGACTACATATGGAGCAAAATGAGTGAATCTACACTCTAAAATATGTCTATATACATCCGTATGTGGTAGTCCATTTGAATCTCTAAAAAGACAAATATCAGTAGTCACTCGTTGAAATCTCTAGAAAGACAAATACTCCGGAGTATATTTAAGAACCGAGGGGGTAGTGCACAGCCGCGTGGGAGACTCAGACCGGTCGTTGCGCCGCATTAATAGTGAGTAATGAGCAGTCAAATCATAAGCCCCACCTTTCCCACTTTAAGTTGCTCGGAAGAAGCAACCATGAATACGCTCTTCTTTGAATCCGCTCATACTACTCCATCCGTCACTGTTTATAGAGCGCGCTTCAGAAAAAGAGAAAATCTCTAGGACCAAGGCGACTAGCAGTCGGCCTGAAAAACAACATTGGTAGTTATAGCACGACGTCTATTACTAGGGGAAATAATCCGTACACACATGCATGCAGTGCTTCCACCCCGGGTAGACACATGCATGCACGTACTCCACTCTGTAGTACTACATCGAGAGAAAATTGCGGTTACCACGCCCTAATTAATTGAGCATTAAACCAAACGCGTCTAAAGTCTCTCTGGTGGTGGAAGTGCATTGAGAGAAATGCATCATAATGAAGCGCGCCCTGTAAACTGTGACGGAGGGAGGAGTAGTATGAAGGTGCAAAACCAAGTACGTGTATGGCCAGTCGGTCAATGCACCTCGTCTTGGCATACCACTGACATGTGGGACCGGAGTGTGAGCAAACCAATCTCAATTGACGGCAAAATGGCCAACCCGCCGTTCCTTGAGAGAGACGAGGAGAGAGAACACACAGACGGGCTCGCATGGAGGCCAAGATATATTCGAGCATGGTTGATCGATATCATCATTACATGTTGGGCTGCCGTTTTCCGCCCTTCTCCGGAATAAATGTGTACTTTATCAAAGATTAAGAAAAATAAGAGTACAGAGGCTCCACCATGCGGTTCTACTAGTAGTACTACTCGTACTACTAAACCTAGCGCATGGCACTTCGCCTCTTCGTGAAGTCGAACAATGATGGTACTCTGCATGTTCGGTACTACAGTGTATGCCTCTGGCAATCTGACACCGAACGAACTGATGCATGTCCACCGCCTGGGCGAGGTACATTGTATTAGTCAAAAGGCGTAAGCGAGCTTCACCTTGTCCTGCAAGCTTCTCCTCGTTCTGTGAGTTGACGGGACACGCCAACAAGTAGTGCTAGTCCATACTCCCTCCTTTCTGGTTAATATGGCTTAATATTTTTTGCGGGTAAATGAGAGAGCTTTATTCATATATAAGCATTCTTAGGACGATCAGCCAAGACACTGGTCACTAGGAAGTGAGGTACCCCACAAAAAGAAGTAGCAAGCGAGGTGTTTCATCAAGCCAGCTCTTGGCCACATTCAAAGTGCAGCAAGCACGGTTCGCACAAAGATGCGCCGCAAGGTTTGCTGACCTGTTTACATGCTGAATAACAAAAAAGAGAGGAAATATTACCGAACGCTCCTATTTGTAACAGGATATGAGCCAGAATTAAGTGAGAATTGTGGCGAGTGTTCCATGCAATCAACTTCCATTATCACATGCGAGAAGCCTCGAAGAGAACCAAATGTGTTGAAGATTGCTTTATCACATTTTAAAAATATAATAAGAGTGCAGGCGCTCCTCCATCCGGTTCCTTGTACTAGTAAACTTTGCGCTTGGCTGTTCGCCTCTTCGGGAAGTGCAACAATAATACTACTAGTATAGTGTATGCTTCTGGCAATCTCACACCAAATTAACTGTTACACGTCCACCGCCTGAGCGAAGGACAGCTTGCATTAGTCAAAAGTTTCTCCTTGTCCTGCGAGCCACCGCGCACAAGCTTCTCCCGTCCTGCAAGCTTCTCCTCGTTCGGCAAGTTGACGGGACACAGCAAAGTAATGCTAGTCCATACTGCCTCCTCTCCGGTTAATATGGCTTAATTTCAAACGAGATAAATACACTGTCTGTCACTGTATATTTATAAAAATACGGTTAGTGGACTTCATAATACGCTCATTGCGCTCAATATATACATTTTCTGGTGTTTATACGGTCACTAGCTCACCCTGGCTGAGTATGTGTGTGCATGCACGTGTAGGTTGAGCACTTGAGCGTGACCGTGTGTGTTCCGTCGTGTGCTCGGACATGCATGCATTAGGGCGTCGCGCGCGTTTTTGCGTCCATGTGTACGTGTGACTGTTGCATACACGTAGGGGGAGTACGTGTAGGGGCCACTAAAGGAGCAGTCAAATCACACAGTAAGTTAGTCGGAAGAAGCAACCATCATTTCACTCTTCAATGACACGTACGCAATATAAAATGGTTGATATGGAGAGAAAAAGGAAACCACTATATATACACTAGCAGGAGCCTAAGCTACAAGCCTGCTTGCTTGGGTTGCTCTCTTCACAAGCATCGAACGACGGTGGCCACACCGCTGGTCACATATCCGGCCTAATCCCGCAGCTGGGGGAAGGGAACAATGTTCTGCGTAGACGCGGTCGACATCGGCGAGGGAGAAAATCCACAGTCGGTGCGTCCCAATCGGGGGTCACCGCGGTATGGGCCAATGCCGCGTCCCAACCGCCCTTCTAGCTACAGCCCGACGTCCGTTTCGAAAATATTAGTGCATGTTAACAAAAATTATACAAGTATCGCTGTTCCGTTTCAAAAAAAAGCATATAAGCTGTTACTTCTTACCCAAAGGATCTTTATATCCAACAGACACAAAATATCGATTCGACTGTTCAAAATTACTTTCACTACTGATCTGATGTCGAGGTAATTGCTGCATCGCCACCAAAACCCACCATCTCTTAAGCTAAAGTAGACCGAGCTAACCCCTATATTAGCATATTACTAAAATAAACAGAAGGCATTGTAGAATCATTTAGGACGTGAGCTTGTCAATCTGAATGTGGAGGGACACCAACTTAGCCCCGGCCAGCAGCTTGGGCGAAACTATGAAGAAGGTCAGCTCCTGCACGGCGACGTCGCCGGGATCCCTGCTGCTTGTCACCTCCATTTCCACCTTGACGGCGTCGGTCCTGCCTTTGTGCTCCCCCGGCGAGCCGTTCGCCCATAGCTTGGCCACGTAGTGCGGCAGTGGGGACGCCCCCGCTCTGATGCAGACGACCGACATGGCGATAGGCGCGCCGATGTCGAGCACGCCGCCGACCAAGAAAAACGCGTGGCCGTCCTCCTCCACGAACAGCAAGAGCCGTGGCTCCGACAGTGGCACTTGCAGCTGGAGCGCCTTGTCGTACTGGATCCTGTGCACGGGCATGGGATGCACGCTGCTGATGTGGTGGGAGAGCCACGGCGGCGGGCCTTCGTAGCCACAGACGGGCATGGGGCATTTGCAGGGCGCGAGCAGACACACGCTCTGGTAATCGGCGAGCTTGTGGTAAGTGACGTAGAGCCCACAGCCTTCGTGCAGGCACTCCACCCTCACCAAGGAGAGGACGGTGTCCACCGCCGTGTTCCGCACGTCGAAGCCACATCCGCGCTCGCACTTCTGGCACTGCCGCTGGTTCCCGGGGCGCTCGACGCTGCAGTCCGCGCAAGCCAGGTGCCCTCCCTTGCACTGCACAATTCAATCAAACAACACATCTATCAAGAAACCTGCACCTTGCTCGATCAGCTGAACGGACGAGGTGTATTCGAACCTCATACACTGGAGGCTTCAAGGGGCGGAGGCACAAGGGGCAGTGGAGCAAGGTGAGGTCCATCGAGACCATAGAGAGCTCCATCGTCGGGTCCTGTTCCGTCTGCATGATCTCGCCGTCCTCGTGCACAACCATCTCTCGCTTTATTAGGGCCGGGGCATTACAAAGCTTTACCGTCACATATTCATACTACTTGAAGGTGCATTAAATCAGCACATGCAAGTATCAAAAGGAGAGTCACGGCATGCATGCATGCGTTGTAATTAATGCATTGGTAAACGCAAATTATTGAAATATATCGAGTGCAGTGCTTTGATGTGTCGCGTCAACTCGTACAAGACCGAGAAGTTTGATTACTACAACGCCCTCTCGCCTTAACCGCACCTGCCTTTGGCTGCATGACAGGTGGGCCACCTACCTGTTGGGCCCACCTGTCATGGACGCAGAGCAGGAGCAGTAAGTCAATGAAGCTGCGTCCCTCCCTCGCCCATGAGCGTGGTGGCTGGCAGGACTAGGAGAAGCTTTCGTTCGCTACACGCTCTCCCTCCCGTACGCGGTGGACATGCATCAGTTCAATCGGTGTCAAATGGCCAGAAGCATACTGTAGTACTCCTCCACTGCAGTAGTACTCCATCATTTTGTTCGACTTCCCGAAGAGGCGAAGAGCCAAGTGCAGCCCGGACGCTCGTGTGGCAGTTTCATGTGTAGAGTAGTCTAGGATAGCGTGTACCGTGCCTGTAAGCTTAAAATCATTGGGGTCGGCTCCATGCTATATTTTTCTGATTAAAATTATCTTCTAGCCCTACCTGTCATCCTGGTGATTCTAGTTTGCACGCTCATCTGGTCAAGACAGGAATATATATTTTAATTTGTGGTGGGGGTAAATGTTAGATGTTGCAGCAAATGGAGTATTGTACACTGCGGGCCTTTCAGCCAAGTTTAGAGGCAACCATGTGGGGCCAGTGCTATGATGTGTCGCGTCAACTCGTACAACGAGGAGAAGCTTGATTTTACTACTACACGCCTTCTCCCTCGCCCATGCGCGCGGTGGCTCGCAGACGAGGACATGCTTTTGCTTATAGTAGTACTACAACAAGCTATCCCTCCCGCTCGGGGTGGACGAACATGCAGCAGTGGATTCGATACTGTAGAAATTTACAAAGTCACCATAGGCACCTCATCGTCGACGAGAACGTCTCCTGACACGCGATAGAAGCGAGCGGCAGTCGCCTCCATAGGTGCTTGAATGCCAAAGAGGGAGAGGGTAGCGGTTCCCGAGACGTTGAACGGTCAATGATGCATCCTCAAATTACTCTACATGCAGACATTGAACAGTCAATGATGCGGATGCCGGCTTCGCCTCTCGCATGGACGACATGATGGTCAACTCCATCCGCAAGTTCGCCACGGTCAAGAAGCGCGCGGACGACCTTGCCGTACTTCTCTAGCCCGCGCGCCCAGGGTCCTCATTGCCTGCCACCCTCATCAGCCTCCATGGTGACGAACTCTTTCAAGCCTTGGTGGCCCTGCAGTTGCCGGAGGTTGCGATGAAGAATGTGCCCCTCGAGGCCGCGCTCGTCGCGCAGCGCCTCGCCATGCAAGAAACCGTCGACCTGCACATCCACGTCTACGAGGAAATCGTCTACATAGGCCACTACAAGGCCAGCGAGGACAGAAAGACGTTGGCCTTCTTCTAGCGGCTGGAATCTTTGGACGCCATTGTTCAGAAGCACGTCGACCTGGCCACGAAAGCCGCTACTACTTAGCCGCCGTTCGATGCATCTCTTCTTCTTGCCTCCTGTAACCAGCACTGCATAGCCTCGTGGCCTTAATGTTTTATTAGTATAGGGGTATATGGCATTTTTATTCAAGTGATAACGTTTTCACTGTGAGGTGGGGACGCAGTTGAGCAAACCGACCATCGGCAAATCTCCACCCCGCCCACCGGGCGTCGGCTGAGTTTAGAATTACTAGAAGAGAGAAACGAGGGAGAAGAGCTAGCTGTAGCACAGACGCTATTGTCAGATGGGACTCGCGTTGATAGAATAGGAGTACTGAGCACTCGTACCTCTTTTTTTAGGGAAAAAGCAGTCGTATGTCTAGTACTACCACTAGTTGGGTGCGTGTGACCTATACCTGTCATCACTTTAGGTCTCCTTTTCGAACCGCAGCTACGCTTCACCGTACATATTTTTTCACGCATTTATCCTCCTATATGTACTCCTAGGCTATTTCCACGTGCACCCTTTCGCCGACATGTGGGACATAGAGCATCTGGGTCGTAGTGCATGCACGACTCAGAGCATATGCCAGGGTACTTTACATTTCAGACCTCACGAATTACATGCAAACCCCCCGCAGAAGAATTAATAAATAAATAAATTACTACATGAAACAAGATTATTTTCGTACAAACCGGAGCACGTTCATTAAATTTTGGACATAACACGTTTATAAAAAACTACCGGACCTAAACCAGTCTAAGGGCCTCTTTGATTCACAGGATACTGAAAAACACAGAAATGGGGAAAGTATGATGGCGATGAACCGAGACGAGGAGAACTCTACTAACTCAGTTAGAGGTTATAGTTAGATTCTAACCCTGAACTAACTCTAAACCAAAGAGGTCTATGGATGGCAGGGTTAGATTGACAATAAATGTTCTTTCTCAATCACTACACAACACTGCTCACTCCAATCCAAGACCAAGTGACCAGAAGCCAGAAGCACCTATGGAGGCGATGGTCGCGAGCGGCAGTCGGCTGTGCCAAATCATCCAAGGCGCCGGTCTGGGGCCCCGCACCGCGCAGCGTTTCCAGACGATGCTGGCGACCGCCGGCGTCGTAGCCCTCACCGCTGCCGGCTTCGCCTCTCGCATGGACGACATGATGGTCAACTTCATCCGCAAGTTCGCCGCTGTCAACAAGCGTGTAGCGAAAGCTCCTACGAGTCCTGCCAGCCACCACGCTCATGCGCGAGGGAGGGGGCGTTGTAGTAATCAAACTTCTCGGTCTTGTATGAGTTGACGCGACACATCAAAGCACTGCACTCGATATAAGTCTTTTTACACATTTCAAATGGACTACTACATACAGATGTATGTAGACATATTTTGCTTCGTATGTAGTCACTTGTTGCAATCTCTAAAAAGACTTATATTTGGAAACGGAGGGAGTACAACGCATGCATGCATGCCGTGACCTCCCTTTTGATACTTGCATGTGTTGATTTGATGCACCTTGCCAAATTTTGACTATCAATTTAACTAACCAAATTTTCATGCAGGTCACAAAAAATTACGGGGCTGTTTGGATTGTGACAATGTTTGTCTTATGTTGCCACATTACTTTTCCCACACTTGCCTAACTTGAGTTGCTCAAATTGTTAGACACACTTTGGCTTGCCTAAGGGAATCTTGCCACACTTTTTGTGTCTATGACATGTGGGGTTCACTGCTAATAAAAAAATTCTTGTCTTAGGTGTGGCGAATAAAAAAAAACTTATATTTAGGAACGGAGGGAGTAGAAAATATAAATAATAATGCATGTTGGGGCAACCCACGTTTCCGATAATTTTAGCCGTGGGCTTGTTCACAATTTTTACGAGGGGGTGGTTGTTCATTTAATGGAGGGACTTGTACCAGACTTGAACGATACAAAGTGCGACCTGGCACCCTAAAAAAAGTGCGACCTGGCACACCGTAACACCACTTGGAACAAGTGGGTAGCTATCTCAAAAAACAATCAACAACTAAAAAAATGGCGACCTGGCACGTCCTCCAATTTTAAACGATTGTTTTGATGGAGTGAAAAAGGAAAACTACCCCACTACGTATATATAGGCCGGAGCCTCCGCACTTGCTTGCTAGGGTTGCTCTATTCACACACTCTCATCCTCTCTAGATCTAAACAAGATAGGGGTGGTAACACTGTCTTTCTCCCTTCAAAAAACACTATCTTTCTATCCTCACCGCTGGTTACAGGTCCGGACGTATCCCCCTCCACCGGTGAAAGGGAGGAGGGGCAGCGTTTAGGCCGTCGTCGACAGCGAGGGAGGAGACCCACTGCCGGCCGCACCATTATCTCTGGCCGAGCGCCGGGGCGAGAGGTCCTCCGATCCCTTCGTCGTTGCCCTAGTGTGGGCGGAGCCGGCCTCCCGCCGCCCACCTATCCACATCCTGACTACCTTCAGGTATATCTTCCTTCAAAACTGCCTTAGCTCTATTTCCCCAGCTCGGTACGTCGCTGCATGTGCATCATTTTCTACCTCACAGCCCCTCTTGATAGGATGGTCCAACGTCACCTATTTTTTTTCTTCTATTGTTAGAGGTAAAGCTACTTCATGGAGTCGAATCTTGTACTTGGTTCAAACAAGAAATAAGGTGGGGGTGGGGGAATTTAGTATGTAGTACATCAGACTTGGTAGAAACAGGAAGGAAAGGGGGTGAAAGTAGTACAGACTGGTCATCCAACCGGTCTCTTGGTCGAAAAGGGAAATATAGGGGTAACGCTGTACACAGTGGTATGACCATGACTAGATTTGCTATCCACACATAGGAGTAGGTGGCTAGAGTGAACAAAAATGGGACCAACCCAGATATGTTTCTTGGATGTTTGTTTCTCGGGGCAACAAACTATGAATCGCCACTTTATGCCCCTGTTTAGGTACATGGTGCTGGACTGCTGCTGCACCCACTGTCCCATGCCCTTATACCAAATATTTAGCTGTTCTTAATCTAATGCCCCTGGTAAAAATGAAGCCATGACAAGTTTAGCCAAATGTTTTTGCCTGCAATTGTTTGAGACTCTGACTGTTTCCTCTGTAGCTTTTTGTGCAAACAGGGATATCCATTTCACCTGGTTGCTGTTGTGACCTTTTGGTGCACTGCACAAAACTCTTCTTAAAAGAAGTGCCTATTGTGTTGTTTAACTGGAATGTCAGAATGGAACCGTTGGTTCATTTCGGTCGAACTGCACAAAGGGAGATCTGTGTTCCAATCCTCATCATCCATATTGGCACCATAACCTTCCTTTAGGTAAGAATGATATTTAATGCATGTGTTCATCTCTATTTTGCGACTGCCATGAGAAAATAATGCTATTTTTTACTAGTACACTTGTACTCCCTCACTGACAAAACCAATTCTGAAATAGAAGGCCAATCATGTACTTGGTTTCGCCAACTGGTGAGGAGACTGAGAAACAGAGCATGAAGAGGAAGAAGAAGAAGAGTAAACAGTGCCAAGGCGATCTTGCTAAACCCAGAGGCCTCAGTCGAGGCCAATCAAGGGCTCCGGCAACGACTACCTTACATGTGAGACGATCCTCCAGGGAGCCCTTCCACTTCTGTTGTCTCACTTAATTAATTAGGAGTAATTAAGTACCACTAATTCATTGCTGCCTAATTTTCCTGCCGGAGTTAAACAAATCTTTAGTAGCACCCTATGCTGAATCTTGTACGTGTGTATGTTTGTCTATGAGGTGAATCATGCGGTGGAGCAGGGAGGGAATGCTAACTTTACCCATTAAGATATTGAGGGTGCTTCTATTTGTTAGTGTATGTTTCATCAACTAGTCCCACTATTACAGTAATCTCACTCTATCAATATGTGTGCCAACAGGGATGCTCGATTTTGGTGGAACTGCACAAAAACTTTGGGTGCTTCATTGCCTCGACAGCTTCCTTCCTTTCCTGTTAGTCGCTAATCTCGGCTTGCATTCTTCCTTTGCTGTCAGTCACTTGGCTTATCTCGGCTTCCAGTCAAAGGAAATAGTAATTGATATGCTACCTCACACAGGTTGGTACTGGTCTTTATCCTTATTATTGTGCTTGTCATATGTATTGGTAATTTGATATTGTGCTACTGTTTGCCGATTTCATAAAGGAGTAACTTGGAGCCTGAACTCGCAGGCAAATCATTACATCGGGTGATTTCAGTAGAACGGCACAAAAAGATCATATGGACAGGTACTTATGCTGCTGCTATGTACTCCAAAGTTCAATCAGACAAGCATCGATGTTGACAAGAAGAAGTGCCGATATTCATTCGAGTATCAACCGGCGTCAACCAATTGTCAAACTCCAAGTATTAGGAGAGTGAACGCCAAAAATATTCCTTGACGCATAGCCCAGAAAAACGCAGTCCAGTCTTTGGTCCCAACTTGTGCCTTTTGGTTATCTGCACATATGGTAGCGAACTGTATGGCATGGAGTCTAAAGATTCCAGACAAGTTGGTTGATGCGTATATTCATCTGGCACTTAATCAGTCTGCACGCCAGGGATGCTCCATTTCAGTTGAAGTGCACAAAAAATTTGGGTAGTTCATTTTCTCAACTGCCTCCAATCTTGTCTGCAATGTAGAATTTTGGCGAGATACATGACCAAGATGAGCCAGTAAACTAGTTGGATGAAAGTAGTGGCCGAGTTGCTCAAACCTCCCTCGGCACAAGGCCACTATTTGAGGATAAACCTACAAGCAAAGTTCGGATTGTCTGTGCTGCCTCTTATGTACTCGAAAGTTTACTCGTAGAAGCATTAATTTTAGCAAGAAGTACCTCCGACTGAACACCATTTACCAGTCTGCAATGTAGAATTTTGGCGAGCTACAGGACCAAGATGAGCCAGTAAACTAGTTGGATGAAAGTAGTGGTCAAGTTGCTCAAACCTCCCTCGGCATGAGGCCACTATTTGAGGATAAACCTACAAGCAAAGTTCAGATTGTCTGTGCTGCCTCTTATGTACTCGAAAGTTTACTCGTAGAAGCATTAATTTTAGCAAGAAGTACCTCCGGCTGAACACCATTTACCAGTCTGCAATGTAGAATTTTGGCGAGCTACAGGACCAAGATGAGCCAGTAAACTAGTTGGATGAAAGTAGTGGCCAAGTTGCTCAAACCTCCCTCGGCACGAGGCCACTATTTGAGGATAAACCTACAAGCAAAGTTCAGATTGTCTGTGCTGCCTCTTATGTACTCGAAAGTTTACTTGTACAAGCATTAATTTTAGCAAGAAGTACCTCCGACTGAACACCATTTACCAATCTGTACCCTAGGTAATTAAAGTTCGTCCATGGATCATATTGTTTGTGATCTCAATCATTTGGATGCATAAACATACTGAACATGTTTATATCTGAATCTTTTTGTGAACTATCTATGAATATTGTTGTGTGATCTATCAATCATTTGGATCCATAGACATGCTGAACTTGTGTATATATGAATCTTTTGAGTTGTTGATAGTGAATGTTGGCTAAGAATATGAACGTGTCCTATGAACCTGAGTTTGATACGAATGTTTACCTTTTCTGTTGTGCTTGTGTGTGAACTTATTAGTATACCTACTGTGGGGTATGTGACGTGTGGGTGTCAACGGCACACCTTCTTCCCGAGAAGAATTGCACCTGCTTTGTTAGGGTAGCAACGGTGCATCAGCTCTTTTTAATCTTTTTGCTCTGTCTTGCCCCCTCCCCCGCTCAACCGCTGCCGTAATGTTTTCGGACTCAAAACAAAGATAGTACTGCGTTGTTTTGGGGCTTGATGAAAAACCGAGTGCTGGTTTCTGTAGGTTGGCCCGCCCAGCAAATGGGCTGCTGGTCCACCACGGACTGGGAGGCTAAAAATACAAGTTGTATGGTGCAGAGGCAAGTAAAAAAACGCCATCGAGAGCCATCCACTGAAGAAAAAAAATCTCTCCTGATGTGCTTCTTCAGTCGTGCTGCCGGCCCCCTCTATAATCCAGTTCGCTCAGGGATCTGGTATCATTTTTTTCCAAAGGGCGAACAAGTATCAGCTAGGCCTAGGTTTTGTATTTTAACATGCGTAGCCCACGACATACGGGTGACAGTGGTTTCAACTTATTTTTTGAGGTCCATACCGGCCTATGGGCTTTTTCTTAAAGATCGGCAACCCAATGTATTTTTTTAACCACATTATATATATGTATACTATTACTATTATCGTATATTTTATAGAGACTTATATATACATTAAGAAAACATCCCATGTGTTATTAACTTACAAAAGTAAATGTTTAACAGAAGTTGGCAAGGAAAATCCTGGTTGTTTTTGACTCACAGGCAAGGAAAATCCTTGTGATTGCATACAAAAGCTTGCGAAGATTTCAAGGACCAATGTAATAATAACGCGCTCATTTTTATTTTGAGCAATAACTCGCTAATTTATTAATTATGTATATAAAAAAATGTGCCTCTCCGGTTTATTTTTGATATTAATCGCTCCTTCTAACATAACATTATATATATAACGAGCCCAGCTAATTCGTGTATTTGAAGGAAGTGCAAGTGGGCTGGGATTTCTTATATAATATAAATGGGCCGCATTGACGCGAAATTATTTGTTCACCCAGCCCAGCAAATGGACTGTACATTCTAGAAAACATGGGTTAAATATATGCCACATTTTTGCAGGCTGACATGTGGGCCAATAGGTCGAAGCCTACGCAGGGCGTTGTCAACTTGGTCGGCATGCACCTTCAATCTCTCGTCCTCTTCCTCCAGCATCGCTGGGACCGCCTGGTCCGGCCTCGGGCGGCTAGCAGCTCTGCTTAGCACGCATCGCTGCGAAGCGCTACCCCACCGCCGGCCAGGCTATCCCTCCACCCCTCCACACCTCCTGTTATTCTCCACCGACTCTAGCCCCACACCGCACCAGAACCAGTTATAACCCTTCTCCTCCACTCAATCTGTGACTTCACTACCGCGTCTTCCCATCTCTGAGTTGTTCCCGTCCGGGGCCTCGCCATCGTCCACCGCCTCGCTGCTCTCGGTGCGGCGTGGTCAACAAACGAGAGTCGTCGGAAGAGGACTGTACGTGGAGAGCCTGACGGCTAGGACCCACGAGGTCCATGGTCGCACGCAAAGAAAGTTCCTCCTTATTAAGCCGAAAAAAATGTTTCCTCCACCTGACAGCTGGAACCCACTAGCTGTATCTTTGCACGGAAGGAAGTGCCTCCTTGTTATGCGAAAAAAATTATTCCTCCCGTTGACAGCTGGGACCCGTCAGATTTGTTGGATGACTTGTGGGCCTACTAAGCGGACATGTACGCAGGGCTTAGTCAACTTAATCAACAAATGATTCTAGCAGCTGGACCGTTGGATGTTACTCCAACAGCCGTGCTCCTTCTTCAACCTCTGTTCTTGCTCCTGTCTCCCGTGGGCGGCACCACGGCTGTGCTGCCGCGCACCCGAACCAGTCAAGTTTCCCACTCCTCTCCATCTGCGACTCCACTGCCCCGTCTTCCCCATCTCCGGGTCGTTCCAGTCTGGGGCCTCGCTGTCGTCCACCGGCCTTTGGTGCGCTTGGCACGGTATGGTCAACGTGGTCAACAACCGAGAGTCATCGGAACATGACTGTACGTGAGAGGCTGACAGTGGGGACGCACCACGCCCATGGACGCATGCATGCAACGGAACGCGGCGTGGTCAACGTGGTCAAGGAACGACTTCCATCGGAAGTGTACTGTACGTGGAGAGGCTGACAGCTGGGTCCACAGCCGCAGCAAAGAAGTGCCTCCTTATTACGCGGAAAATAATGATTCCTCCACCTAATAGCAGGGACCCACCGGACGGGCCACCGTATTTTGCGAAAAAACGTTTCCCCCTGACTGCTGGGACCCACCGGATGGGTCACTGTATTTCGCGAAAAAAACGTGCCCCCGCTGTCAGCTCAGACCCACCGGATGTGCCTCCTTATTACGCACAAAAAAATGAATACTCCCCCTGCTAGTTGGGACCCACCTTGGTGGGTGGCTGACTTGTGGGCCTACTAAGTTGACGGGGACGAAGTGCTTTGTCAACTTAGTCAATATGAACGATTCTAGCTCCAGTGACCGTACGATGTCCATCCAACGGCCATAGTGCTTCTTCAACCTCTGGTCTTGTTGCTCCAGCCGCCCAAAGCAGCACCGGTCGTGCTACATGCTCCTACCTCCCGTGGCCGGCTGTGCTGCCGCGGAGGCCTCGCCGCCCCTACTATTCCCACTGTTGGCCAGGCCCTGCGGTGACGGCAGCCTCACACCGCAGCCGAACCAGTGAACCCTCGTACTCCTCTCCACGCGGGCTTCCGCAGTCGCGTCTTCCCCGGCTCCGCGTTATCCCCTTCCTAGGCCTCGCCGTCGTCCACCACCCTGGTGCTCTCGGCGCGGCGTGGTCAACGTGGTCAAGGAACGGCTTCCATCGGACGTGGACTGTACGTGGAGAGGTTGACAGCTGGGTCCACGGCCACAGCAAGGAAGTGCCTCCTTATTACGCGCAAAATAATTATTCCTCTACCTGACAGCGGGGACCCATCGGACGGGCCACCGTATTTCATGAAAAAAACGTTCCCCCCTGACTGCTGGGACCCACCAGCTACATCTTCGCACACAAGGAAGTGCGCCTGGGCAAAAAAAGAAGATTCGCCCCCTGACTGCTGGGACCCACCAGCTACATCTTCGCAGGCAAGGAAGTGCCTGACAGTAGGGACCCACCTGGTCGAAGCGTACGTAGCGTTGTCATTCTGGTCGCGAACGTGTACGTACATACTGGTTGATGTAGAGGCGCGCACGTGTCGTAGTAGAGGCGCGCACGTAGCATGTACACGTACGTACAGCGGCCAGTGTGCAAGAAAGAAAATACGGCCACGTACGTACATACGGGCAGGGTCTCGAACGCCTACTCGCGCATACATACGGCCAGGGCTCGTGTACATGGCTAGGTCGGAGCGGAGAAACAGCGTTGTCGTCGTGTTCATGGGTAGCCAACCGGCTGGGTCGGAACGGAATGCGTCGTCATGTTCATCGGGAGGGCTTGGACGGAACAGCCGATGGAAACGAGGCCTGGCGTACCGCAGAACGGAGGAAACGGCCTTGTGTTCAACCGGCCATGTTTGAAACGGGATCCTGTTCGGGAGGGATCTGGCGTACCGCAAAACGGAGGAAACGGACCTCCTACGGTCGAAACGGGGGTCCTGTTGATCGGGAGGGGTGTGGCGTACCGCAAAACGGAGGAAACGGACTTGTGTTGGAGCGCTATGGTCGAAACGGGGGTCCTGTTCATCGGGAGGGGTGTGGCGTACCGCAAAACGGGACTCCACGGATACTGTTCATCTCCATCGTCGACCCCCTCCAGCCTCCACGGGCTACTGTTCATCCACCGTCGACCTCCTCCAGCCTCCACCTGCGACTGTTCATCCACGGGCTCCTGTTCATCCAGCCTCCACCGGGCGCTACTCCACCGGCTACTGTTCAACAAACCCTCTCCACGGGCTCCTATTCAACCACCCCTCCATGGGCTACTGTTCATCCTGCCCTCCACCCTCTACTGTTCATCCTGCCCTCCACGGGGTGGTCCTGTTCATCCTGCCCTCCACGGGGTCCTGTTCATCCAGCCCCAACCGGCTCGAACGATCGGGGTCCTGTTCATCCACCCCCACCGGGAACTGTTCATCCAAACCCCCCAGCAACGCTCACTGTTCATCTAGAGGCAACGCCACGGGGTCCTGTTCATCCACCCACACCGGGAACTGTTCATCCACCCCTCCCCCCGCAGCGCTCACTGTTCATCCAGAGGCAGCATCGATCGGCTTGAGTTAGCAGCAGTAGCGAAGGAATCGCTCGATCGGGTTTAGTTAACAGCCATCGATCGATCACTCGGGTTCAATAATGCGTAGCCTGCAGTGCAATCGCTCGGGTTCAGTTAGAGCCCAACGCCTTGCTCGGGTTCAGTTAGAGCCCAACGCCTCGCACCCACGTGCGTTCGTGTACGAGAGAAACGCACATCGCTCGGCCCCGACCACCCACCGTAACCGGGAACACCCCGATATTTTCCTCGCCCTCGCTTCTACCATGGTTTTGTCCATCATGGATGGCCCAAAGAATGTCATGCAGCTGCGTCTCCGGCCTGCCCAGGACGAAAAGCCCATTTTCTGTCATGATTTTTTGCCATAGAAGTAGGATCTCACCACATCTATGATGATACCATGTTTTGTCACAATTATCGTCATAGAAGTGTCATAAGTATGACAGAAAAAAATTCGTTCGGCCCAAAATGTCACGGATGTGTCTTTTTTTTAGTGCTACCATCGCACCAACTCAGCAGCCAGCCAGCCAGCGTGGCACTACACGCCTCGTCAGCTTGGACGCACATCAAAGCCAGGCGAGGCGGCGACAGCTAGGACGAGCTTCCTTGCCTTCCCCGATAAAGCAAGAAGGGCACGTCGGCAACACATTAAATGCGTTTGTCCTACGGTGCCAGGAGATAGACTCGACTACTGTACAAACTTTCCACCTCCTGTGTGCAACTATGGCAGCCCCTTTATCAATAAAAGGAGGCCCGCGGCGTACTGGGAGAGGATTCGGACTTTTTGGACCCTGCACGCTTTGTAGCTAGTCCAAGAACACGAGATAAACATAAACCAGCAGGAGTAGGGTATTATGCATCACTTGCGGCCCGAACCTGGATAATCCCCCTGCGTTGATCTTCTAATCCCGCTCTTTCCACAGCCCCACGCCTGCCAACCGTAGCAAAAGGGGTTTTTCGTGATCTCGTAGGTGTCGTTTCCCCCGACAACGCTCTCATAGACTGTCGTCCTCTAGCCGTGCCACCATAGCTGGCGACGTTCTTGTGGAGACGGACAGCAGTCAGCGCCACCACCGCTGGCGACGTTCTTGTGGAGACGCACGGTAGTCAGCTTCTCCCACAATACGTGCATTCTAGACTGGGCCCCATGAATGTCGGTGTAGCACTGAGTGTTAGCTGATAGACGCTGTTAATCTCACTATTTGCCGAAGTAGTTTACAATAAATATACTCTGCTTAAGAAGTTTCCTTGCCATGTTCTGCACTCAATCTGCTTAGCTGAGATGGCATGCCAAGCCTGATTAGTTGCTAAAATATCCTGCCATATATGTATTGTGACGTAGATTGCCGTGGTCTAGTAGCCAATATATTAGGTGAAATAGCTCTACACCGTTTTATACTCGATCTTTGTTGCTGAGATGGCCTTCGATGGTTGTGTGCTCGGCCTCATTGACTACTGAAATAGCCTACCATAATTTAGCACTCAAACTTGTTTGCTGAATCGGCTTTACATATATTTTGTTACTTATATCTGCTTGTCCAAATATCTTGCCATAGCTTTAGACATCAACCTAGGTACTTTTTTTTCTGGACTTCATAAAAAAGCATATATGTTTTTCCTGTAATATCTAGTAGAAGAACTAATTTGTATGTCTAACAGATGGACAGGACCTGGATAACTTCTGCTCAAAGATTCTCTGCTGCATATGTCGAGGAGGTTGAAAACTTCATGAACTTTATCAGAGCTGAATACGATGGTCCGAAATCAGATGTGCTTTGCCCGTGTAGTAGTTGTATGTATTCAGTTACAAGACCCCACTCAACTGTGCAAAATCATCTAGACTTGTACGGGATGTTAGTCACATATACTAGGTGGGTTCATCATGGTGAAGCTGTGAACGTCAATGTTACTGACTATGTGGAAGCAGCAGATCACCATCTTGATCTGCCTGATGCTCAGGTAGAAGAGGAGGAGGAGGTGGTGGTGGCGGAGCCAGTGAGTTTGACCAACATTGAAACAATGCTACGAAATGCTCGTGCATTTCGTGAACTTTCACCTGCAGGAGAAAAACGGTGGGCCCGCATGTTGGAACAATGCAACGTGGCTGTCACCCCAGGAAATAAGCTGTCAGTATTCTCAACTATGCTCACCTTTCTTCAGGTGAAGACATCTGAGCGGATGACCAACAAATCATTCGATGCGATGTTGGCTGCTTTCCACAAATCTTTCCCACATGCGTCTGAGCTGCCACTCACCTACAGTAAAATGAAGAGTTTCCTTCGTGCAGTTGGAAGTGGATATGATATGATCCATGTTTGTAAGAATAATTGTGTTCTGTTCCGGAAGGATTATGCCAACTTAAGTGAATGCCCAAAATGCAAATCATCAAGATGGAAAGATGGCGATGCTGTGAAGAGGACTCCTCATAATCTTGATGTGATGGAGAAGAGAGATTATTGTTTACCATAGGTCCACTTTGTGGGACTTGGAGTATTGGAAAGATTTGGATCCGCGACATAATCTTTATGTGATGCACATGGGGAAAAATATATGTGACAGCATTATCGGCACACTTCTTAATATTGAAGGAAAGACGTCAGATACCTTAAAATCTAGGATAGATTTGACACACCTGGGTATCAGAAACGATTTGCAGGTGCAAGATGAAGGTAAACCACGGGATATGGCACCAGCTGTGTACGTCTTGGATAAAGTAAAAAGAAAAGAATTCTACGAGGTCCTGTCACGTGTGAGATTCCCACATGGATTTGCTTCCAACCCTGAAAGGAGAGTCAGTGTAGATGGAAACAAGTTACAAGGGTTGAAAACTCATGACTGCCACGTCCTACTTCAAAGGGTTTTACCTGTTATCCTTAGAGGATTGGGCCGCCCTCACTTATACAGAGCAGTTGCAGAGTTGGGACAATTCTTCAGGGAACTCTGTAGTAGAAATATTAGGATAGATGCTTTGGAGCGTCTTAGAGACAAGATACCAACTATCTTATGCGACCTTGAGAAGATATATCCGCCAGCCTTCTTTGATATGATGGTGCATTTGGCTGTTCATCTACCTGATGAGGCACTACTTAGAGGTCCAGTACAGTATGGCTGGATGTACCCTATTGAAAGGTGGCTAGGCACTTTCAAGTGCTATGTTACGAACAGAGCTAGACCCGAGGGTTCCATTGCAGAGGCCTACATTGCTACAGAAGCGTTGACATTTTGCTCAAAATACATTGAAACAGCTTATCATCTTATCAAAGAGGTGGGTGAAGACAATCCCGGGATCAATTTTTTCGATTGTTCTGTTCGAGTTACAGGGAAGAGTCGACAAGACGACAAACCTAAAGATTTGGACAAAATGGTTTGGTCTGTGTTGAATAACTGTTCTGAGATACTACCTTATATCAAGTAAATGCTAAGTATTGCAGCATATACATCGTAGTTACTAAACTTGTCATTCTTATATATTTAGATGTTTGACGTGATCACTATGTTGTGCAGCATCTACAAAAAGGAGTTACTGCCACAAAATCCAAGAAACATTGACAAAGTGGTTATGGTAGGATTTGCGAAATGGTTCAAGAAACATTGACATTATGAATCTTACATTGTTGGAGATGTGCGCTACAACACCCTTGCACGCGAGGAAGGCAGGAAGACACAAAACAGTGCCATCATGAGCACGGATAAGTACGGCGAAGTGACAACTGAAATGTATGCTAACATAAGAGACATTGTTTAGTTGTAGTATATCTCTAGTTTCGAGGTTCATCGGTGTGTGGTTCTGTTGTGTTGTCGTTGGTATAACCTGTTTTCCAGGATTGCAAAACCCAGAGCTGATAATTATTTCAAATCCATCAATGTCAAGGTGGCGTACCAGACCTACGAGCCTTTTATTTTGGCAAATCAAGCAACACAGATATTTTTCTTGGAAGACACATTTTCACGTAGCGATGGCTGGAGAGTATTGCAAAGGTTTGAGCAGAGGAATTTGTTTAATGAAGTTGCACTACAAGACGATGCTTACACTGCTCCTGATGTACAAGATTCCACAGATGTTCCTAATATCTTTGAGAACCATCACGTCAAAGACACTGGTGAAAATATTGCCTGTCGGGCTGTGGACATACAAGAGTTGATCAATAAGAAGCCAACGTTCGAGGAAATTGAGGACGAAGAAGAAGATGACACTGTGGGGAATTACGATTCAGACTGATACACATGGCGAAGATGTTGATGCTGCTGTTGTGGATGATGATTAGATTGCTTTTGTCGTATATGCCTGTCAGAAGACGTTTTTTATCTACTATGTGAAATTGTGTTTGCTATTACAATTGAAACCTGATGAACTTGTTGTTTAGTATTTTGCTGCGAGAACATCACCTATTATGTATGTTGATTTGTGTTTGGTGATTGTATGATGACTAAAACATGATGACATTGTTTCTTAGTTGTACTCATATTTGGCTGTGAAACTTGAATTTGATGACATAGTTTGTTGTTGGACTGCAATTTGCTCGACGTCTTTGAATGGGAACAAAGCTGACCCGACAGGGCCTCTGCTAATTTATTTATTTATTACCAAAAGGGCCTCTGCTATTTATTTATTTATGAGCAAAAGGGGATACCTTGATTTCCATTATTAGAAATCATTAGATGTTGACAACACTACGCCTAGCCTGCTAAACAGGTTTCATTCATTACTAGTTTTAGCGAAGTGCTCATGTCATAGCCACTGAATACAGCACGAGTGCAACATACACTTCAAATAAAGAGACAATCATCCTACAGAGCACATTGATTTTTCCCATTATGTTCACAAGCTCTTTCACTCCTCATTGTTGTCAAGGCCGTTCAGCAGCTGTTGCTTGGCCATGATCAAAGTAACTGCATCTTTAACCTTCTGCACTGCATCTTCCTCTTCCGTCGTTCCTTCAATTACTTGTCCAACACCCCAACCTGCTGGTATTGGGATTCCTCGTCCAACCAAATAATCAGCGTAGTTCCATTCCCCCACATCAGCAACTTCCTAGAAATACAAATCACACGAATCTTCCCTTTTCTACATGAATCAAATTGGAAGATCATCAACCAAACTATAAAAAAAGCAGCAACTGAAAGCAGCAGAACAACACTTAAACATATTATTACCCCATGATTCGGGCATTTGTAGAAGACTCAGCCAGGGTTGAGGATTGTGGTTGAGACGCGACGGATGACTCTGCGTGATTTGCAGTAGTGGCACCACCCCAATGGCAGCGGGTTGCGATGAGCAACCGGCTACGGTGCGTGTGCCGGCGGGGGTGTGATGAGACCCACATGTGATGGTACGGGTGGCGACTTGGCGCATATCTGGTTCTTGCCTGCTGAAGAGCAGGTGGACGAGCAGCCAGCGGACATGGTTGCTGTGGCCAGAGCTTCTGATGCTAGGCAGGTAAGTAGAGAAGAGGAGAAGTGAACGTTGGATATGTCAGCTTCATTACTTGCAGAGTTGCATAGCACCATATATAGTCATAGTCTTGGTTTGGATTTGATCCAGCTACAGGAGCATGTCTCTCTTTTTTCTAAAACTCAGCAACGTCTCTTTAATAGTACACTAGCTTGTTATGTACGCCTTCTCAAGTCTTTGATTTTCTTTCTTTTTTTGTGACGAAGGAATGAGGACAAAATTGAGAGTTCCTGGGACTCGAACCCAAGACATCTCGGTTGAAAACCAAGGGTGCTAGTCACTTATGTGGCAAACGTTCCCTGGGAGGAGGAAGGCAGACAAACGCATTTTCCTCGCAGTTTTTGTTGCGATGCAAGATCGAACGGTCGCAGCTTCGGGAATGTTATTAGGCGAACGAGCCCAGTTTTTCTTTTCTTCCTATATATAAAAAAATATGCTACTTGGTGTCGGCTTAGTCAACAAACGATTGTGCCAACCTTGACCGTTGGATTGACATTCAACGTCTGTCGTGTTTCTTCGGTCTCTTCTTCCTCCAGCCGCCAAAGCCAAACCAGCGCCGGCAGGACCGCCTGCTCCCACCTCCCAATGCTGGTTGTGCTGCCGCGCATGCATTGTGGCCACAATGCACCCTAAAACTCTGCGCATCTTCCCCGGCTCCTGTTCGTTCCCGCCCGAGGCCTCACCATCGTCATCCGCCTTGGTTCGCTCGCCGCGGCGCCGCCCTTCGGTATTGTCAACATGGTCAACAACCGAGAGGAATAAGGAGATGACTGTACATGGTGAGGATGACAGTAGGGACCCAGCAGTGAGGGAGTCCTGGACTAAGGGGTCCTCGGGCGTCCGGCCTGTTATCTATGGGCCGGACTGATGGGCGGCGAGGACACGAAGACTGAAGACTATACCCATATCCGGATTGGACTCTCCTTGGTATGGAAGGCAAGCTAGGCGACCTATTATGAAGATTTCCTCCTATGTAACCGACCTCATGTAACCCTAGATCTCTCCGGTGTCTATATAAACCAGAGAGCATGGTCCAGATAGGACAGATTCATTACCATATACTCATAGGCTAGACTTCTAGGGTTTAGACATTACGATCTCGTGGTAGATCAACTCTTGTAACACTCATATTCATCAAGATCAATCTAGCAGGAAGTAGGGTATTACCTCAATAGAGAGGGCCCGAACCTAGGTAAACATTGTGTCCCCCGTCTCCTGTTGCCATCGATCCTAGATGCACAGTTCGGGACCCCCTACCCGAGATCCGCTGGTTTTGACACCGACAAGCAGCGCGCGTAGTTTTTTTCCGAGACGGAGAAGGGTATCAACTGGGTTGTGCGGGAGCTGTGGCCCGTCTAGCCCAGGCTTTTATTTCATATGTTTACCACATGACCAGCCCAGTTTGTGTTTTTCCTTTCTGAAAATGGCTAGCCCAGCTATTTTGGTTTTTGCAGAATAACCAACGTAGGCCTACTTGATTTTCTACACCCTGTTGGGCCGGAAATCTTTCAAGACGAGGAGGGATGCATTCGGGCTTGCCTAGAAAATGGCCTATAAGTAATAAGAAATGGGATATAAGTAATAATAAATGGGCTATAAAATGAAAAAATACAGCAAACAAGCAATTAGTTCGAACATACTTTTTTTTCTTTCGGATTTTGATTTTTTAAATTTCGTTGTTTTTGTGCGGGTAAAATTTCATTGGATTTAAATTAAGGTATGTTTAGTTTTTAAATTAATTTGAATCTGGCTAGAAAATTTCAGGCTGCATGCTGCTTGGGACAGATTTGGAGGCTGACTTGCGGGTCTACTAGGTTGACGTGTACGAAAGGCTTTGTCAACTTAGTCCACAAACGATTCTGGCAGCAGTGACAGTTGGATGTTAATCCAATGGCCGTTCTGCTTCTTCAATATCTGATCTTCTTGCTCCAGCCGCCCAAACCGGCGCCGGTGGGACTTCCTGCTCCCGCCTCCCGTGGCTGGCTGTGCTGCCGCACAGGTCGCACCGCTCCACCCTACTCCATCGCTGGCCAGGCCATTCCTCTACTCACCCACACCTCATGTTATTTTTCGGCGACGGCAGCCGAACCAATGAACCCTTTTACTACCCACCGCGTGGGCAACCACTGTCGAGTCTTCCCCAGCTCCGTGTCGTTCCCTTCCTAGGCCTCGTCGTCGTCCACCGCCCTGGTGCTCTCGGCGCGGCGTGGTCAACGTGGTCAACGAACGACATCCGTCAGAAGTGGACTGTACGTGGAGAGGCTGACAGCTAGGTCCACGGCCTCACACAAGGAAATGCCTCCTTATTATGCACAAAATAATGATTCCTCCACCTGACAGCTGGGACCCACCAGAAGGGCCTCTGTATTTCGCGAAAAAATGTTCCCCCCACTGACAGCTCAGACCCACCATCTATATCTTCGCAGGCAAGGAAGTGCCTCCTTATTACGCACAAAAAAATGAATACTCCCCCTGCTAGCTAGGAACCACCATAGTGGGAGGCTAACTTGTGGGCCTACTAAGTTGACGCGGACGGAGGGCTTTGTCAACTTAGTCAATATGGACGATTCTAGCTCCAGTGACCGTACGATGTCCATCCAACGGCCATAGTGCTTCTTCACCCTTTGGTCTTCTTGCTCCAGCTGCCCAAACCAGCGCCGGTCATGCCATCTGCTCCTGCCTCCCATGGTCGGCTATTCTGCCGTGGAGGCCTCACCGCCCCACCCTACTCCAACCTCTGGCTAGGCCATCCCTCTACTCACCCACAACCCATGTTATTCTCCGGCGACGGCAGCCTCACACCGCAGTTGAACTAGTCAACCCTCGTACTCCTCTCCGCGTGGGCATCCACTGCCGCGTCGTCCCCTTCCTAGGCCTCGCCGTCATCCACCGCCTTGGTGCTCTCCGCGCGGCGTGGTCAATGTGGTCAAGGAACGACTTCCATTGGAAGAGTACTGTACGTGGAGAGGCTGACAGCTGGGTCCACGGCCGCAGCAAGGAAGTGCAACCTTATTACGCATAAAATAATGATCCCTCCACCTGATAGCAGGGACCCACCTGACGGGCCACCGTATTTTGTGAAAAAAAAAGTTTCCCCCTGACTGCTGGGACCCACCAGCTACATCTTGGCACGCAAGGAAGTGCCTCCTTATCCTCGCTCATAGTGGGGACCCACCTGGTCGAAGCGTACGTAGCGTTGTCATTCTGGTCGCGAATGTGTACGTACATACTGGTCGATCGGTCTGTCTGCAGGCTGCAACGATGAACCGTGGCCGAGTATGGAAGAACACGTGTCGTAGTGGGGGCGCGGACGTAGCATGTCACGCAGTCCCGTCAATATCGTGTACACGTACATACAACCAGGGTGCAAGAAAGTAAATACAGCCACGTACGTACATACGGGCAGGGTCTCAAATGCCTACTCACGCATACATACGGCCAGGGCTCATGTACATGGAGAGGCAGCGATTGGGTCCTGTTCATCAGCAGCCAACCGGCTGGGTCGGAACGGAGAAACTGCGTCATCGTGTTCATCGGGAGCCAACCGGCTTGGACGGAACAACCGAAATGAGGCCTGGCGTACCGCAGAACGAAGGAAATGGCCTTGTGTTCG
Organism: Aegilops tauschii subsp. strangulata; assembly: GCF_002575655.3. Classification (NCBI taxonomy): domain Eukaryota; kingdom Viridiplantae; phylum Streptophyta; class Magnoliopsida; order Poales; family Poaceae; genus Aegilops; species Aegilops tauschii. The sequence goes on along the minus strand of NC_053037.3, from coordinate 219,021,335 downwards.
ACCGCCTATGGTCGAAACGGGATCATGTTCACCGGGAGGGGTGTGGCGTACCGCAAAACATAGGAAGCGGACTTCTCTTCAACCTCCTATGGTCGAAATGGGGTCCTGTTGATCAGGAGGGCTCTGGCGTACCGCAAAATGGAGGGAACGGACTTCTCTTCGACCTCCTACGGTCGAAATGGGGGTCCTGTACATCAGGAGGAGTGTGGCATACCGCAAAATGGGACTCCACGGGCTACTGTTCATCCACCGTCTACTGCCTCGCTCCAGCCTCCACGGGCTACCGTTCATCCACCATCGACCTCCTCCAGCCTCCACCTGCGACTGTTCACCCACGGCGTCTCCCTCCTGCCTCCACCAGCTACTGTTCATCCACGGGCTCCTATTCATCCAGCCTCCACCGCTCTCCACGGGGTCCTGTTCAACCAACCCTCCATGAGCTACTATTCATCCAGCCCTCCACCAGCTACTGTTCAACCAGCCCCCCACCGACTGCTGTTCATCCAGCCCTTCACGGGGTACTATTCATCCACCCCCAACCGGCTCGATCGGGGTCCTGTTCATCCAGCGGCAACGGCCTCTACTACCACGGGGTCATGTTCATCCAACCCCCACCGGGAACTGTTCATCCAACCCCCAACAACACTCACTGTTCATCAAGAGGCAGCAGGTTCGATCGGCTTCAGTTAGCAGCAGTAGCGAAGGAATCACTCTATGGGTTCAGCTAACAACCACGGATAGATCGATCGCTCGGGTTCAATAACGCGTAGCCTATAGTGCAATCGCGCGGGTTCAGTAGGCGAACGCCTCGCTCGGGTTCAGTTAGAGCCCAACGCCTCGCACCCACGCGCGTACATGTACGAGAGAAACGCGCATCGCTCGGCCCCGACCACCCATCGTAACCGGGAACTCCCCGATATTTTCCTCGCCCTCGCTTCTACCACGGTTTTTTCCGTCATGGATGGCCCAGAGAATGTCATGCAGCTGCGTCTCTGGCCCGCCCAGGACGAAAAGCCCATTTTCTGTCATGATTTTTTGTCATAGAAGTAGGAGCCCACCATATATATTATGATATCGGGTTGTCATAATTATCGTCATAGAAGTGTCATAAGCATGAGAGAGAGAAAATTCGTTCGGCCCAAAATGTCACGGATGTGTCTTTTGTTTGTAGTGTAGGGAGAAGGCACCATCGAAATACATAATCCATTCTTGGGGCGCTTCCTTGCCGGGGATAACTGTCTCCAACACTTCTTCATCAGGGGTTGGTGTCCACTCTGCAATAAACCCTGCCAGTGATCTGCCCTGAATAGTTGATGTGCTCTCAAACTTGAAACCAAAACTGGATAACTCCAAGGCCCACTCCACTATCCTGCCGCTGGCCTCAGGGTTTCTGAGAATGTGTTGCAAAGGAAAGCGGGTGACAAGCGTGATCTCGTGAGCTTGGAAGTAGTGACGCAGTTTCCTTGATGCCATGATGAGGCCAAAAATCAACTTTTGCACGCCAGAGTACCTTGACACAGGGAGCTGACAAAGTACACTGGGCGCTGCACCACCTTCTTCCTTGCCGTAACTTTGGGATTGTCTCTGTTGCCTTGCTCTCCCTTGTCTTGAACTGCATCTGACCTTGCTGGGATGTGTTCACTTTCCTCTCTGGAGGGGATAATGGCTGTGGCTGCCGCTTCATCTACTTCCCGCTGCGCCACCAGTGCTGCACTAACCACTTGATTAGTTGCCGCTAAGTCTAGCAGCAATGGCTCTTATGGTTTGGGAGCGACTAAAGTGGGCATAGAGGAAAGATAGGTCTTCAAACCTTGTAGCGCAGCGTCTGCCTCCGGGGTCCACTCCACAGGTCCTGCCTTCTTCAAGATTTTGCAGAACGGCAAGGCGTGCTCGGCAGACTTGGAAATGAACCTGCTAAGCGCGGCAACACATCTAGTAAAACGCCTCACGTCCTTAACTATCTTGGGTGCTTGAATCTTCTCGATAGCCTTGATCTTGTCGGGCTTGGCTTCAATCCCCCAATGGGACACAAAGAAGCCAAGTAGCTTGCCGGAAGGAAAGCCAAACACACACTTCTCTGGGTTCAGCTTCAAGTTGATCTTGTGCAGATTAGCAAAGGTCTCTTCCAAATCTTAGAATGAGTGTTGATCTGTCCTTGGTCACGACCACAATATCATCCATGTAAGCTTTGATGTTTCTGTGCAGCTGGGACTCAAAGCCAATCTGGACTGCCCTTGCAAAAGTGGACCCGGCGCTCTTCAAGCCGAAGGGCATCCGTATAAAGCAGTACGTGCCACTGGGGTTATGAATGCGGTCTTCTCTTCGTATTCCTTGGATATAAAGATCTGGTGGTACCCAGAGTATGCATCCAGGAAAGAAAGAAGGTCACGCCCGGAGGTGGAATCCAAAATCTGGTCGATGCGCGGAAAGGGAAATGGGTCCTTCGGGCATGCCTTGTTTAGACCCGTAAAATCTATGCAAAGCCTCCATTTCCCATTGGCCTTGCGTACTACCACAGGACTTGCTAACCATGTTGGATGCAGTACTCCTCTGACCAGACCAGCTGCCTCATGTTTCTTGATCAACTCGGTAATGAACTGTTGCTGCTCCAAAGCTTGCTTCCGGACCTTCTACTTGACGGGTCGGGCATGTGGGCAGATTGCAAGGTGGTGCTCGATTACCTCCTCGGCAACACCGGGGATATCAGATGGTCGCCAGGCAAACACATCGATATTCGCCAGTAGGAAGGCAACAAGCATGCTTTCCTATTTGTCATCGAGGATGGCACTGATAATGAAGGTACCATCAGCGCCAGCCAGCCCTGCCGGGACCTTTTTAACAGCGGGTGCAGCAGCCTTGGGTCTCTTACTTTTGGAACTCTCCAGCAGGTCATCAACAGGTGCAACGTACTTCGAAGAGCCAATCTCCTTGACGGGTCAGGCATGTGGGTAGATAGCAAGGTAGTGCTTGATTACCTCCCTGGGAACACCAGGGATATCAGATGGTTGCCAGGCAAACACATCGATATTCGCGTCTAGGAAGGCAACGAGCATGTAGTACGGTCGATCACCCTTTCCGGCCTTCTCGGCAGCCGCGGCTTCCCGACAATCAGTGCACGCGGCAACTTCCTTGCCGGGAACCTCGGTCTTGGCCTTCTTGCCGGTACTAGGTGCACTCGACCCCTCAACTGTCATCATTGCCTTATCCTTGCACCTTTTGATCTGCTTCTTGTTCTTCTTCTTCTGATTGGTGGCCTCGTCATCATCCTTTGAGTCGATGTCGACGGCATCCTGTTCACCGGGGAGCCGCCTCCCCTCCTGTACCCAAGCACACTTATCCACTAGAGTGTATAGCTCCTTCATAGTCTTGGGAAACCAAACATTCATCTTGGAATGTATCCAACGATGGTGCACGTTGGACTGGAACGCAGCTATCACAGCTGCCGGGTGGATGTCTGGAATGTTCATGTGCACTTGGCTGAACCTCTGCATGTACTTCCGCATAGTCTCCCCTTCCTTCTGTGCGAGGAGCTGCAAGTCGCTGGGCCGCCCTGGTTCTTGATGGCCGCCTGTGAAGGCGCCAACAAACTCATGACAATGGTCAGCCTAAGGTCGAAATGGAGTTCTCCGGCAGGTGCATCAGCCAAGACCTCACATTTGGCTTGACTGCCAAAGAGAAGTAGTTGGCGAACACCTTCTCGTCTCTTCCCCCGTCAGCTTGAACATCGATGGTGTAGATGCTCAAGAACTCTACTGGGTTTACTCTCCCATCATACTTCTCTGGTATTTCTGGCTTGAACATGCGAGTAGATGTCCAACGGACTTGCCGCAACTCACGACTAAAGGCGGGGCACCCAACCTCAAAAGGTAGGTACCCACCTTCATCGAGCGTGGGCTCGTCGACGTCGGGGCGATTGTGCCTATCATACTGGCAGTGGGTGTCGCGGCGTCGCTCGATGGTGACGCGCGCGCCATCCCTTTGCCTGTCCTCCAAGACTCGTCATTGCCCTTGATGCGCTCGAGGGTCGGATGAAGCCATCAAGACATCGTCGGGTTCCTAGTCGCGTGGCTCCGGCTGTGCCCCTTGTGCTGGCTACCACGGAGGGGACTGCATCGTGGGGGTGGCCCCTTCTGCACGGCTAGCAGCATGGGCCGTAGTCGCCGCCTGGGGAGGCCATGGTGGGCCAGCTCGCTATGATCCTCCCGCCTCGGCAAAACCAATCAGGCTCTGAATGGTGGCTCTCCACTCATCCATCAGATCGGCTGCCGGCAGAAATCTCAACAGCGGCTGGGCCGCGCCATGGCTCTGAAGCGGTGCTTGGCATGGATGATGACGTAGACCGTAACGTCGCCTGGCTCCGGATGGTGCCGGTAGTGGCAGTGTCGTGTTCTCATCATCATGAGCCAGCCGCCAGGATGGCGTGGTGACGAGGTGGAGGCACTTGAGGACCAGCGGCTCCATTTGGCGCATCGGCTGGGTCAGCTCGTTCCAGGGGTGGCGCATGCCTTGCGGCCGTGCCCGTAGTGGGAGCGACCGGAAAGTTTCGATTCGCCCCAGAGCGAGTGACGTCGCTGTGGCTGTGCCCTTCGCCGGGCGGAGAGGTGCAGACAGAATGATCTCTGCACCCGTACCTCGCGGAGCGTGGCCACTGGGATGCCGTTGGTGTTGTCCTTCTTCGATGCCTTCTGCTCCCGTTTTGGCCCCGGAGGAGGTGGTGACAACGCCGCCTATGCCGACCATGTCCCCCGCAGCGTCCACATCCCCGTAGTCACTGCGGCGTTGGCAGTGGCGTGCGATGGGGCCTTTGAGGTGGATGGGTGGGCTATAGTACCGGGCTTCTTCTTGGGCACCATGGACGACGGAGCCATTCATGAAGGAAATGATGATGAAGATGACGCGTTGCATACGCTTCTCGGGTTCAAGCAAGCGTATCCCCCAACCTGGCGCGCCAAAGATGTCATGGGAAAACACGGCAACCTATGGGGCCATCAGCCCCTTGTGGTTCGGCAGGGAGGGTGAGCACATTGCACAAAGAGCGGAGAACGTCGCGCAGCACGACAGAGATCACACGGGCAGTTTTAGCCAGGTTCGGGCCGCCGCGAGGCGTAAAACCCTACTCCTGCTTTGGTGGATTTATGAGAGGATCGTGGTGGAGACGCAACACTCTTACCTGGCAGGGTTGCCTCAAGGCAAGAGCGGCTACGCGCGTACGAGTGTACAGGGGTCCGAATCCTTTCTATGGTTGCCATGGCCCTCCTTTTATAGATCAAGGGGTCGCCACAATGGCAAATCTATCATTTTGTACTGATTAGATAGTGAATAGTGCTATCATACCTAACACTATAGACAGGGCAGAGTGCATTAAATGCACCGCTTAGTGTCACATCATGGCATGCCCGGCAAACCTTGCCGGGCTGTTCGGCCACCTTCTTGTCTTTCTGCTTGACACGTCTCTAGACGGGTGTCATTTGGAGGCGATTTCCTTTGGAAGTGGCTACCACGTGTCAAGAAACAGCCACTTAGTCACTTGAGGGCTTGACACCGCACCGATCAATGACTTGCGTCGATGTGAGGTGGAGCGGTGGAGCCTTGGCGGGGTGGTCTGCCCTCGGTGTCCCCGGCAAGCTTGTCGGGGTAGTCTTGAGACTTGTCTCAGGAGCAACCTCGACCTCGCCAGGCTCACCTGTCCGGCAAGGGAGGCTTTCCCTTAGTGGTATCTTGCTTACTTTGGCTTGTCTTAGTCTTCTTGATCCGCTCTCTGATTCCTCAAAGAGCTGATCTCTTCTGCTTGGTCTGGTCTTGGATGCCGCAACCTTGCTCTTAGGCATGTGCATGGTCTGGGCAACAGACCCAGAGTTTGTTGCACCGACACCTCCCTTTCTTCAAACTGATGAAGAAGAAGGGCCCATTTGAATGGACTCCGGAGGCTGAGGCGGCCTTCCAAGACCTCAAAAGGTACCTCACCAGCCCGCTGGTAATGGTGGCACCTCGTCCTCTTGAGCCCCTGGTACTTTACGTGGCCACCACACCCCACTCGGCCAGCACCGCACACATGGTGGTCTGGGAAGAGCGCGCGGGTGCGGGTGTGCGGCGTAGTGCCACGCGCCCGACTGCGCCATCGCAGCCTCAGGACGGCGCTCCTGAGGCCCCGTCTACCCCACCAGACGGCAAGGCTCTCGAGGCTCCCTCTTCTCAAGAGGGGCAGGATGCCATCGACGCCTCCTCCCTCATGAAGTTGTGAAGAGAAGTTTCCGGGTGGACAGCAAATATCTGACTCCTTGCTTTGGGTTTGCTCAAATAGATGCATTTCCTGGAACATAACTGTTCTTTTGACTGATACTGATTTCTCGCGGAGTTTCTGAATCATCTCGACTGGCTCCACTGTCTTGAGTATAGGATTCATACAAAATAGTTGATTGTCTCCTGTCGTGGCCAGCATAAAGGGGTACGGCCTTATATGATAGTATCCACAGTCTTGACTGACGATGGTTCTGGCAGCAGAATTTTGTTCATGACAGGATATCCTTTGATGATTCTCATAACTGAGGGCACAAGCTTTGAGACTATTATTCCACATACTGATTACTCATTCTGTAGGGATATCCATGGGGATAGTAGGCTGTGTTATGCTTTACCATGGTTGCAGGGGGCAAACTGTTGAATGGCCCCTTGGTCTGGTTCGATAGACCCAGATATCCGATACTGACAAATCTGAGCACATATTGTTGACTGAGCCGGTTGCCTTTATATGGGGCCCTTACAAAATTTAGTAGACCCCTTAGGTAAATATTCATGGTGATCAATACTGACTCAGACTGTCGGGGTATCTGCACCATGTGGGGCATGCAATAATTTTCATACTTGTATTGTCGGTCTTGCTCCTTCATTATTGTTCTCTTTGTCTGGATTCCTTGCCGAAAGAGCTTCGCCATATTACTTCTACGTGTGACCATAGGTACTATCGGGTGCAATATTTTGGCAACCGTAACTTATCCTTGTTCATGTAGCGTGTGATTGGAACTATACCGGGTTCACACGTACTTGCAGATAGCTCATTGTTGTCAAGCATACAAGGTGGTGACAAGGGTTAATGATATCACCTTGCCGGGTATGAGGAAACTGGCCTTGCTGAGTACTGTAAAAATTGGCTGTCCCATGTTGCTGTTCTCCAAAACGTTGTCAGTTCTTGCATTACCAACTGAGGTGTATAACTGGCTTTCTTATTCTTGCATAACTCGCCAGGTCTTCAGATTCTTACCTTGACTTCAACATTGTACCAGTTTCTTGCAAGACCTTGGCAATAGGCTTCACAATATATATATATATATATATGAGAATTTGATTCCCGAGGTAGACTTGTGTTCTGGCTGATTCTTGCTTCAGACCAAACTGTTGCGGATTTGCTTCTTGGAATGCACTACCATATGCTGTCAATTCATAGTGTAATATCTTACACTAATACCATACTGAGGGAGGTTGGTTGGCTTATGCTGGAAGCCATCGAGAGTATCTTGCTGAGGAAGGCTGGTTATCGTGCTTCAGAAGCTTCCCCCCTTAAAGACTTTCTAGGGAAAACTCGGTAGCTTATGCCAGAAGCTTTCGCAGATGCTTACTAAAGAAGACATAGTATCTTGCACGAGAAGTCATCCATGTATCGTATAGAGGAAGATAGAGGAATCTTGCACTGAAAGCTTCTCTGGTAGCTTGCAAGGAAAGACAGGGTTGCTTACTCCAGAAACTTCTCATGCAGGCTGATTTCCACATATATATCATCTTAATATTCCGGCTGATGATTACCTTTGACTGATAATATACTGTCGATCCTGCACACAACTCATCTTCTTGCTGATTTGATCATTACTACTATGAAGAGTGCATACTGAGGTAAACTTGATTATCCGTACTGTTGTGAGGAGTGCACACTAATGCAAACTTGATTATCAGCATCAAGATCAGATATTCCCCATTTCACTGCAGTCGGCTGAGAATTCCATTCTATTTAGCTAAGTTTCCAAATACTTGAATTCCTTGCTGATTCTTCGGGTCCGGTGTTGGTTGATGAGCAACTTTAATAAGGGGAAAATAGGTAACACCGAAGGCCCAATGGAAGAAACAAAAGAAATGACGAAAACAAAAGCACACAAGCATACAAATAATAATATAATCAAGCAACATCACATATTACTGCTACTCACAACAATAATATGCATGCACACCTAAGCACACGAATCTCACGGAAACTCCGTTATTACGATCTAATATGCTGTGGCGGTGTGCACGAAAGTGAATCCACGTGTGGAAGGAGTTGATGTAGCCAAGGCTACACCAAGCGCTGACTGAACATCGGTTGCAACTACATGGATACGGAGGCGAGGACGGACATGGTGATCGTGTAGCAAAACACAAGGTCATGACCACATCATCATCAAATGTACGAAAGGGAACCGTACACGTCCAAAGAATCGGCCGGCAGGGTAGGATAGCAGTGGAAAACAGGGCTTGCTGGCATGGCCCTTTACTGATGACAAAGATTAGTAAGGGTTGCCAAAGGGACGAGATGGAAGGGACGATTCGGGATAGAGCAAGTCTATCACCAAAACGATATCGGTGGAGGACGGAAAGATATCGACGCGATACCTGAACATAACTCCTGCAAATGGTGTTTGGAACACTTGGTACCATGGCATCACTCCGCTGGGACAGAGATGACGCCGACAACGAAGAGCGGGTATGCAGAGAAGAAGGGTGCAGGTAGTGGATCGAAACCGATACCACCTACACTCACAAGATTACTATCAGCGACCAGATAATAATATATATGCATGCTATGCGACAAACAAATGCAGTTATCAAATGCATCAAACCAACCAGACTCTATACTACCGCATTCTAACGCTCGCGCGAACTAGGGCGTCCTACAGCCATACCTGCTCTGATACCAAGCCTTGTGGCACCCCGGCTCAGAGAAACCGGAACGCCCTGTATTCCAGCCCAGAGATCGAGGAGAAGTCTTCTGGAATACGGCACTGCTTAGCATAGAACAAATCAGCTCTTGATTACAATCTATATGGATACATGGGATTACATCGTCATGGCGACACTACGCCTGCCAAGGTTGCTCCATGCAAGCAGAAGAACAACACGATGCAGCGGAATGACTCTAGCAGCAGAATAGCCACGACGGTGATGAACTCCACTCTGCAGGGACTCTGGCTGTGATGCTTATCCTAGCTCACAAACAAGGGATCCACGGCAAACAAGCAATCAAATCCGGCATGACCTGCAAACTGGCATGACACGCCAGGTCAGTACATTGAATTTACTTGCAAGCTCACAACAACCAAGAGCAATCAAGACAGACAACAACATGGCAATTATAGGTTAACAGGGATTAACATGATACTATCAATCAATCATAGCATGAACAAGATGAACATGATACAGCTAGCACAATCTGAGCATGGCATGAACATATGAACATGATGATATTAGCCTGCAACATGATGACCCTATCATGCACCAACTTACTCTGCTCAGGTTACCTCATAACCATCACATGCACAAGCTTACCATCACAGACATCACACGATCATCTCAGGATCCAATCAAGCTTGGTATTATAATACTGTAGTAATCATTACATGACCACAAGGAGCTTGACCTTTACCCATGATTCTCACACAACATCACAAATATCCACCAACTCGGTATCCACGATACCTCAGTGATCCTCTCACGATCACAAAAAAATCAACCAACTTCTCTCATCATCGAATCAGGGTTGTTATTAATCAGATTTATTATTATTACTGTTGACCCATAGTGTGACCGACTACGAACTGGGCCCATATACGTGGGCGCGGCTATCGATAGATTAAACACACACTCTGCAGAGGTTAGTACACTATACCCACACCACGGAACCCATGGCCTTGTGCTCCCATTCGGATGGACCAATGGCATTCTGAAGAAACCGATCTATTGCCATCGCACTCTCCCAGCCACTCCGACAAACTCCCCTTTGGGCTAAGTCATGGGTGGCCCCGATGTCAACTCGTGACATCCACCACCTTCGTGGCCGGCCACCGTCGTGGCAAAAGAAAAACGGACCCAAACAGGGACAAGGATCCTTACAACAACAACGACACACAAGGCTTATGTTGTCTTACCCGGCCAAGGTAGCGCCCACACATAACCTTCCCTCGTTGGAGGCACCGGCAAGGGGCATGACAATAGACCCAGTTAGGACCCCCCATAAGGCAAGTGTGGCTGCACTGGTCAGCTCGATTTGGTGGCACCATGAATTAGCCATAAGTTGTTCAATTTTGAATGATATCCGGTTAAACTTGAATGCAATAAGTTGAGCCATAATAAAATAACATGATGCAACTATAATGCGTGATATCAACATAAGCATGGTGGTGCACATAATCATCAAGCATATCAACAACAATAAATCATATACCCGAATGAGATGGCATACTGACGAGCATGAATATCACAAGTATAACACTAATCATAGCATAACATGATCACTAGCATCAACAATAAATACCAAGCAAGAACATATCAATAATACTACCAAGTAAGCATGTAACCAACTACATGCAAACAGAACATGCATAGCAACGGTACTGGATAACAGTCGATAAGCATGCATCAGAACAAACATCAATACTACCAGCATGTACTACTACCAAGCATGACAGACGAAACTAATGCTAGCAAGTAGTACTTGATAACAAGATGCAGAAGAGCATAGCATGAAGGTGAACACAGATCTATAAGCATTACCGAAACAACGATAGCGGTTGCAGACAAACAAGCACTTATTAAATGTTCAAGTAGAAAACCATGGCTACTGCATGGCTCTCATGCAAGTGGTTGTCATGGCTTACCTGGGAATGAAGAGGTCACCAGGAAGAAGTGCGGAAGGATTGCGAAAAGCTTCGCCGAAAACAGTTCTCTCTTGGAGGGGGCAGTTTATGGGCAAGGGCAAAATTGTCATTTCACAGTGTGGAATCATTATGAAAATGGTACCCACAGAACGGGCTCGACGAGATGAAACCGTGAGACTTGGATTCACCTGAATCAGGGCTACGGTCGCGAAGATATAAACGTTTGAAACCCAGGGACTATTCTATAAATAAAATATTCACAGACAGGCCCCTAGCGGCTGAACCGAAAGCGCCTTTCTATGGAATACGTCTTCTGCATAGGGAAACGACTTCTCAACCGATGTAGATTCAAAATACGCTTTCCCTAAATGAAAATGTACTTTCCAAAAACCGTTTCCACTTAAAACAGATGGGCCCAGGGCTATAGCCACTTACAGGTGGGGTCGGGGAGGGCTGGCGCGGTCGTCGCCTTCCTCCTCCCTCTGTCCCGATCGAAGCAGAGGAGGAGCCGGGGACGCGGTGCCGGCGACGGGCCTGGCCAGCTCCGGCCACCTTCAACCAGACAGAGGCCTCCGGCGAGCTCACCCTCGAGGACCGGGATGAGGGAGGGCAGCAGAGACGGCGGGGAGCGGCCATGGGAATGGCCGCGGTAGCAAGCAGAGGCGGGCTCCGGCGAAGAGCCCGGACGTCTCTGACCGTCTCCGGCGAAGCTGAGACCACCGGTGGGTTCCTGGTGCTGCAACGCATCCGTCCAGAGGAAGGACCAGCGCCGGGGAGGAGTGGAACATCGGTGCACCACGGAGGCAGAGAGCAAGGGCGGCGGCCGGCCTTGGGGAGGCACGGCCACAGCGGCTCCGGCGGCGAACTAAGCAAAGGGGAGGTGCGCAGGAGTGGGGTGAAGCTAGTGGTGAGAGTTGGAGGTGGAGGGGAGGCTAGGCTCCTCAAATTTGAGAGAGAGCTGAGGCAGCCATGGCGGACGACGATGGATAGAGGCGAAGTGGGGAAGCTCCGGTGGGCGGAGAAGGCAGAGGAGGGAGCTGAGAGGTGCAGAGTGTTGGGGAACGTAGTAATTTCAAAAAAATTCCTACGCACACGCAAGATCATGGTGATGCATAGCAAAGAGAGGGGAGAGTGTTGTCTACGTACCCTCGTAGACTGTAAGCGGAAGCGTTATATCAATGCGGTTGATGTAGTCGTACGTCTTCATGATCCGACCGATCCAAGTACCAAAAGCACGACACCTCCGAGTTCTGCACACATTCAGCTCGATGACGTCCCCGCCTTCTCGATCCAGCAAGAGGGGCGAAGTAGTAGATGAGTTCCGGCAGCACGACGGCGTGGTGACGGTGTTGGTGAAGAACAATCTCCGCAGGGCTTCGCCTAAGCACTACGAAAACTATGATGGAGGATAAACTAGAGGCGACGGGGTTGCCAGCACACGGCTTGGTGTTTCTTGATGTGTCTTTGGTGCTAGCCCTACCCCTCTATTTATATGTTGAGCCTTGGGGTCGAAACTTGGAGTAAAAGCCTCCACAAAGTCGGTTTCACCCGAAAGGCAAGAGTCCTTCTCGGACTCCAGGGCCAGACGCCAGGGTTCCCGGCGTCTGGACCCAGACGCCAGGGACCCTGGTGTCTGGCCCCTGGACTCCGCAAAACTTCCTTTTGCGCTTTCCAAAAACCTTGTGGGCTTTCCCCTTTGGCCCAGATAAAGTGTTCTCGTGCCCAAACATTTCGGGAAACATCCGGAACCCCTTCCAATGGATTCCGAAACCTTTCTGGAGATCAAACACTACTATCCACATATCAATCTTTACTTCCGGACCATTCCGGAGTTCCTCGTCATATCCGTGATCTCATCCAAAACTCCGAACAAAATTCGGTCACCAACATACATAACTCATACTACTATATCGTCAACGAACGTTAAGCGTGCGGACCCTACAGGTTCGAGAACTATGTAGACATGACCGAGACACCTCTCTGGTCAATAACCAATAGCGGGACCTGGATGCCCATATTGGCTCCTACATATTCTACGAAGATCTTTATCGGTCAGACCGCATAACAACATACGTTGTTCCCTTTGTCATCGGTATGTTACTTGCCCGAGATTCGATTGTCGGTATCTCAATACCTAGTTCAATCTCGTTACCGGCAAGTCTCTTTACTCGTTCTGTAATACATCATCCCGCAACTAACTCATTAGTTGCAATGCTTGCAAGGCTTATAGTGATGTGCATTATCGAGTGGGCCCAGAGATACCTCTCCGACAATCGGAGTGATAAATCCTAATCTCGAAATACGCCAACCCAACAAGTACCTTCGGAGACACCTGTAGAGCACCTTTATAATCACCAAGTTACGTTGTGATGTTTGGTAGCACACAAAGTGTTCCTCCGGTAAACGGGAGTTGCATAATCTCATAGTCATAGGAACATGTATAAGTCATGAAGAAAGCAATAGCAACATACTAAAGGATCAAGTGCTAAGCTAACGGAATGGGTCAAGTCAATCACATCATTCTCTAATGATGTGATCCCGTTAATCAAATGACAACTCATGTCTATGGCTAGGAAACTTAACCATCTTTGATTCAACGAGCTAGTCAAGTAGAGGCATACTAGTGACACTCTGTTTGTCCATGTATTCACACATGTATTATGCTTCCGGTTAATACAATTCTAGCATGAATAATAAACATTTATCATGAAATAAGGAAACAAATAATAACTTTATTATTGCCTCTAGGGCATATTTCCTTCAGTCTCCCACTTGCACTGGAGTCAATAATCTAGATCACATCGCCATGTGATTTAACATCAATAGTTCACATCACCATGTGATTAACACCCATAGTTCACATCGTCATGTGACCAACACTCAAAGGGTTTGCTAGAGTCAGTAATCTAGTTCACATCTCTATGTGATTAGCACCCAAAGAGTACTAAGGTGTGATCATGTTTTGCTTATGAGAGAAGCATAGTCAACGGTTCTGCCAAAATTCAGATCCGTATGTATTTTGCAAATTTCTATGTCTACAATGCTCTGCACGGAGCTACTTTAGCTAATTGCTCCCACTTTCAATATGTATCCAGGTTGAGACTTAGAGTCATCTGGATCAGTGTCAAAAACTTGTATCGACGTAACCCTTTACGACGGACCTTTTGTCACCTCCATAATCGAGAAACATATCCTTATTCCACTAAGGACCGCTGTCCAGTGATACTCCTAGATCACTATTGTACTCCCTTGCCAAACTCAGTGGTAAGGTATACAATAGATCTGGTACACAGCATGGCATACTTTATAGAACCTATGGCCGAGGCATAGGGAATGACTTTCATTCTCTTTCTATCTTCTGCCATGGTCGGGCTTTGAGTCTTACTCAATTTCACACCTTGTAACACAGGCAAGAAACTCTTTCTTTGACTGTTCCATTTTGAACTACTTCAAAATCTTGTCAAGGTATGTACTCATTGAAAAAACTTATCAAGCGTCTGGATCTATCTCTATAGATCTTGATGATCAATATGTAAGCAGCTTCACCGAGGTCCTTCTTTGAAAAACTCCTTTCAAATATTCCTTTATGCTTTGCAGAATAATTCTACATTATTTCCGATCAACAATATGTCATTCACATATACTTATCAGAAATGCTGTAGTGCTCCCACTCACTTTCTTGTAAATACAGGCTTCACCACAAGTCTGTATAAAACTATATGCTTTGATCAACTTATCAAAGCGTATATTCCAACTCCGAGATGCTTGCACCAGCCCATAGATGGATCGCTAGAGCTTGCACATTTAGCACCTTTAGGATTGACAAAACCTTCTGGTTGCATCATATACAACTCTTCTTTAATAAATCCATTAAGGAATGCAGTTTTGTTTATCCATTTGCCAGATTTCATAAAATGCGGCAATTGCTAACATGATTCGGATAGACTTAAGCATAGATACGAGTGAGAAACTCTCATCGTAGTCAACACCTTGAACTTGTCGAAAACCTTTTGCGACAATTCTAGCTTTGTAGATAGTAACACTACTATCAACGTCCGTCTTCCTCTTGAAGATCCATTTAATCTCAATGGCTCACCAATCATCGGGCAAGTCAATCAAAGTCCACACTTTGTTTTCATACATGGATCCCATCTCAGATTTCATGGCCTCAAGCCATTTCGCGGAATCTAGGCTCATCATCGCTTCCTCATAGTTCGTAGGTTCATCATGGTCAAGTAACATGACCTCCAAAATAGGATTACCGTACCACTCTGGTGTGGATCTCACTCTGGTTGACCTACGAGGTTTGGTAGTAACTTGATCTGAAGTTACATGATCATCATCATTAGCTTCCTTACTAATTGGTGTAGGAGTCACAGGAACAGATTTCTGTGATGAACTACTTTCCAAGAAAGGAGCAGGTACAGTTACCTCATCAAGTTCTACTTTCCTCCCACTCACTTCTTTCGAGAGAAACTCCTTCTCTAGAAAGGATCCATTCTTAGCAACGAATATCTTGCCTCCGGATCTGTGATAGAAGGTGTACCCAATAGTAACTTTTGGGTATCCTATGAAGACGCGCTTTTCCAATTTGGGTTTGAGCTTATCAGGATGAAACTTTTTCACATAAGCACCGCAACCCCAAACTTTAAGAAACGACAGCTTAGGTTTCTTGCCAAACCATAGTTCATACGGTGTCATCTCAACGGATTAGACGGTGCCCTATTTAATGTGAATGCAGCTGTCTCTAATGCATAACCCCAGAACGATAGTGGTAAATCGGTAAGAAACATCATAGATTGTACTATATCCAATGAAGTACGGTTATGATGTTCGGACACACCATTATGCTGTGGTGTTCCATGTGGCATGAGTTTGTGAAACTATTCCACATTGTTTTAATTGAAGGACAAACTCGTAACTCAAATATTTTATCTCTCCGATCATATCGTAGAAACTTTTATTTTTGTTACGATGATTCTCCACTTCACTCTGAAATTCTTTGAACTTTTCAAATGTTTCAGACTTGTGTTTCATCAAGTAGATATACCCATATCTGCTCAAATCATTTGTGAAGGTCAGAAAATAATGATACCCGCCGCGAGCCTCAATATTCATTGGACCACATACATCAGTATGTATGATTTCCGACAAATCTGTTGCTCGCTCCATTGTTCCGGAGAACAGTGTTTTAGTCATCTTGCCCAAGAGGCATGGTTCGCAAGCATCAAGTGATTCGTAATCAAGTGATTCCAAAATCCCATCAACAGGGATTTTCTTCATGCGCTTTATACCAATATGAGCTAAACGGCAGTGCCACAAATAAGTTGCACTATCATTATTAACTTTGCATCTTTTGGCTTCAATATTATGAATATGTGTATCACTACGATCGAGATCCAACGAACCATTTTCATTGGGTGTGTAACCATATAAGGTTTTATTCATGTAAACAGAACAACAATTATTCTCTAACTTAAATGAATAACCGTATTGCAATAAACATGATCAAATCATATTCATGCTCAACGCAAACACCAAATAACACTTATTTAGGTTCAACACTAATCCCGAAAGTATAGGGAGTGTGCGATGATGATCATATCAATCTTGGAACCACTTCCAATACACATCGTCACTTCATCCTTAACTAGTTTCTGTTCATGATGCAACTCCCGTTTCGAGTTACTACTCTTTAGCAACTGAACCAGTATCAAATACCGAGGGGTTGCTACGAACACTAGTAAAATACACATCAATAATCTGTATATCAAATATACCTTTGTTGACTTTGCCATCCTTCTTATCCACCAAATACTAGGGGCAGTTCCGCTTCCAGTGACCAGTCCCTTTGCAGTAGAAGCACTTAGTCTCAGGCTTAGGTCCAGACTTGGGCTTCTTCACTTGAGCAGCAACTTGCTTGCCGTTCTTCTTGAAGTTCCCCTTCTATCCCTTTGCCCTTTTCTTGAAACTAGTGGTCTTGTTAACCATCAACACTTGATGCTCTTTCTTTGATTTCTACCTTCGTCGATTTCAGCATCGCGAAGAGCTCGGGAATTACTTTCGTCATCCCTTGCATACTATAGTTCATCACAAAGTTCTACTAACTTGGTGATGGTGACTAGAGAATTCTGTCAATCACTATTTTATCTAGAAGATTAACTCCGACTTGATTCAAGCGATTGTAGTTCCCAGACAATCTGAGCACATGCTCACTGCTTGAGATATTCTCCTCCATCTTTTAGCTATAGAACTTGTTGGAGACTTCATATCTCTCAACTCGGGTATTTGCTTGAAATATTAACTTCAACTCCTGGAACATCTCATATGGTCCATGACGTTCAAAACGTCTTTGAAGCCCCGATTCTAAGCCGTTAAGCATGGTACACTAAACCATCAAGTAGTCATCATATTGAGCTAGCCAAACGTTCATAACGTCTGCATCTCCTCCTGCAATAGGCCTGCACCTAGCGGTGCATGAAGGACATAATTCTTACTGTGCAGCAATGAGGATAATCCTCAGATCACGGATCCAATCCGCATCATTGCTACTAACATCTTTCAACATAATTTTTCTCTAGGAACATATCAAAATAAACATAGGGAAGCAACAACGCGAGCTATTGATCTACAACATAATTTGCAAAATACTATCAGGACTAAGTTCATGATAAATTTAAGTTCAATTAATCATAATACTTAAGAACTCCCACTTAGATAGACATCCCTCTAATCCTCTAAGTGATCACGTGATCCATATCAACTAAACCATGTCCGATCATCATGTGAGATGGAGTAATTTCAACAGTGAACATCACTATGTTGATCATATCTACTATATGATTCACGCTCGACCTTTCGGTCTCCGTGTTCCGAGGCCATATCTGTTATATGCTAGGCTCGTCAAGCTTAACCTGAGTACTCCGCGTGTGCAACTGTTTTGCACCCGTTGTATTTGAACGTAGAGCCTATCACACCCGATCATCACGTGGTGTCTCAGCACGAAGAACTTTCGCAACGGTGCATACTCAGAGAGAACACTTATACTTTGATAATTTAGTGAGGGCTCATCTTATAATGCTATCGTCAATCAAAGCAAGATAAGATGCATAAAAGATAAACATCACATGCAATCAATATAAGTGATATGATATGGCCATCATCATCTTGTGCTTGTGATCTCCATCTCCGAAGCACCATCATGATCACCATCGTCACCGGCGCGACACCTTGATCTCCATCGTAGCATCGTTGTCGTCTCGCCAATCTTATGCTTCTACGAGTATCGCTACCGCTTAGTGATAAAGTAAAGCATTACAGGGCGATTGCATTGCATACAATAAAGCGACAACCATATGGCTCCTGCCAGTTGCCGATAACTCGGTTACAAAACATGATCATCTCATACAATAAAATTTAGCATCATGTCTTGACCATATCACATCACAACATGCCCTGCAAAAACAAGTTAGACGTCCTCTACTTTGTTGTTGCAAGTTTTACGTGGCTGCTACTGGGCTTAGCAAGAACCGTTCTTACCTACGCATCAAAACCACAACGATAGTTTGTCAAGTTGGTGCTATTTTAACCTTCGCAAGGACCGGGCGTAGCCACACTTGGTTCAACTAAAGTTGGAGAAACTGACACCCGCCAGCCACCTGTGTGCAAAGCACGTCGGTAGAACCAGTCTCGCGTAAGCGTACGCGTAATGTCGGTCCAGGCCGCTTCATCCAACAATACCGCCGAACCAATGTATGACATGCTGGTAAACAGTATGACTTATATCGCCCAGAACTCACTTGTATTCTACTCGTGCATATGACATCTACGCATAAAACCTGGCTCGGATGCCACTGTTGGGGAACGTAGTAATTTCAAAAAAAAATCCTACGCACATGCAAGATCATGGTGATGCATAGCAACGAGAGGGGAGAGTGTTGTCTACGTACCCTCGTAGACCGTAAGTGGAAGCGTTATATCAACGCGGTTGATGTAGTCGTACGTCTTCACGATCCGATCGATCCAAGTACCGAAAGCACGGCACGTCCGAGTTCTGCACACGTTCAGCTCGATGGCGTCCCCGCCTTCTCGATCCAGCAAGAGGGGCGAAGTAGTAGATGAGTTCCGGCAGCACGACGGCGTGGTGACGGTGTTGGTGAAGAACAATCTCCGCAGGGCTTCGCCTAAGCACTATGAAAACTATGACGGAGGATAAACTAGAGGGGACGGGGTTGCCGGCACACGGCTTGGTGTTTCTTGATGTGTCTTGGGTGCTAGCCCTACCCCTCTATTTATGTGTTGAGCCTTGGGGTCGAAACTTGGAGTAAAAGCCTCCACAAAGTCGGTTTCACCCGAAAGGCAAGAGTCCTTCTCGGACTCCAGGGCTAGACGCCAGGGACCCTGGACTCCGCAAAACTTCCTTTTGCGCTTTCCAAAAACCTTGTGGGCTTTCCCCTTTGGCCCAGATAAAGTGTTCTCGTGCCCAAACATTTCGGGAAACATCCGGAACCCCTTCCGATGGATACCAAAACCTTTCCGGAGATCAAAAACTACTATCCACATATCAATCTTTACTTCCGGACCATTCCGGAGTTCCTCGTCATATCCGTGATCTCATCCAAAACTCCGAACAAAATTCGGTCACCAACATACATAACTCATAGTACTATATCGTCAACGAACATTAAGCGTGCGGACCCTACGGGTTCGAGAACTATGTAGACATGACCGAGACACCTCTCTGGTCAATAACCAATAGCGGGACCTGGATGCCCATATTGGCTCCTACATATTCTACGAAGATCTTTATCGGTCAGACCGCATAACAACATACGTTGTTCCCTTTGTCATCGGTATGTTACTTGCCCGAGATTCGATCGTCGGTATCTCAATACCTAGTTCAATCTCGTTACCGGCAAGTCTCTTTACTCGTTCTGTAATACATCATCCCGCAACTAACTCATTAGTTGCAATGTTTGCAAGGCTTATAGTGATGTGCATTATCGAGTGGGCCCAGAGATACCTCTCTCACAATCGGAGTGACAAATCCTAATCTCGAAATACGCCAACCCAACAAGTACCTTCGGAGACACCTGTAGAGCACCTTTATAATCACCCAGTTACGTTGTGCCGTTTGGTAGCACACAAAGTGTTCCTCCGGTAAACGGGAGTTGCATAATCTCATAGTCATAGGAACATGTATAAGTCATGAAGAAAGCAATAGCAACATACTAAAGGATCAAGTGCTAAGCTAACGGAATGGGTCAAGTCAATCACATCATTCTCTAATGATGTGATCACGTGAATCAAATGACAACTCATGTCTATGGCTAGGAAACTTAACCATCTTTGATTCAACGAGCTAGTCAAGTAGAGGCATACTAGTGACACTCTGTTTGTCCATGTATTCACACATGTATTATGTTTTCGGTTAATACAATTCTAGCATGAATAATAAACATTTATCATGAAATAAGGAAACAAATAATAACTTTATTATTGCCTCTAGGGCATATTTCCTTCATAGAGGAGGTATAGGGGGCTACTTATAGCTGCGGGGCGAGCTCGGGAATGCTCTAGAGAGCTCTGCTAGCGAACAATGGAGGTGGGACGGTGGTTAGGTCACGGACGAGCTCAACACCAGCTAAGAGATGGTGAAACAGGAGAGGGGCAGAGCACAGTGCAAAGTAGAGTCTCATGGGGAAGCTCTAGGACAAGATGATGCACCGAGATGATGATGGAATGGACGAGCACAGCGCCGCGGTTTCCAGAGCGCGTCGGTTTGGCACGTTTGCCCCATGATCACCGCATGAGCTGGCGCAAGCGGTCCACCTAGTGGCCAAACCGTATCAGCTGAATAGGGCATGCTACGGAGAAGGCCGTGAAGCAAAGAAACGAGCACAGGGATACATGATGAGACCACAGCTAGTAATAAACAAAACTAACAGCAAGTTGTTCGGAACTTGCTGCAGTTCACATGCTTGGTGATCAAGGATGAGATTTGGCTTGTGTTGATCACTCACTAAGGTGATTAAGATGGCAAGGATTCAGCTCAAGAAGAGGAGTTTAGCTAGTACTTGCTGTACAAACCACCAGACTGGACAGAAATACAAAATATGAAGTAGCACTCACATATCAAGTTGGATTGAGCCGAATTTTGTAGGAGATGAGTTATTTGATGATATGAAGTTGCTGTAAAAGTTTCATGCCATTTGGAAATACCAAAATGGTACTTGCTTCACAATGCGGCCCTCTGGACAGAATCTTGGGAAAAATCCTGAGGGAAAATGGCTGAAGGAAATAAGCCCAAATCTTGTGGAGATAGGTTATATGGGTAGGAGAAGGTCCTCGAAACTTTTCAGCCATAATGGAGCAAGATAAAATATACTTGCTTCACAAACTGAAAATTTGGACAGAAACAAAGAATTGATCCTGGGCTCACATAGATGCATTGCATGAGCTCAAATCTTGAGGAGTGATGATTTGATCATATGAGGGACCATGCAAAATTTCAACTCATTTGGATTACCCTAGCTAGTACTTCCTTCACACAGGCTTCCCTCAGACAGGAACTTTGAAAAATTGCTCAGGAATATTTACAAGGAAAATTAAGTTGAATTTTGGCACGAGGCAATGATATGGACATGAAAAGGTGTCCAAAAAGTTTGGGTTCAATGAAGCAAAGATAAATGACACTTCCTTCTCAAAAAGCCACTAAGGGCAGAATGAGAAAAGGAATATTTGTGAATTATCTTTGATGATGCCAAGGAAGGATTTTGACATATTTGAGGAAGATATGACCCAAACAATTTATGAGAATTATTTGGGAATTTTGGGAGTGATAGAAATATAGGTTGTTTCATAACCTAGGGATAAAAGGATTATTCCTTTAATAGAAAAAAGAATATTCCCAAAAGAATATTGGGATTGGGCTAAGATGAATATAGCAAGGTCTTGGGAAGGATATGTGGATGACAAGCCACTCTAGAAAGAAAGAAGAGATTGTCTTCTCCAGTTTCCAGACCACATAGCCACAGAAAAATAAATCTCAAGCAAAAATCTTAGAAAATCAAAAGAAAAAGAAAGGGCCAAAAATGAGGGTGTGACAAGCACCCCATGTACTTTGTCAGCACGGTGCTGCGTGACGCGCGTGCACGCTACCCCATGCCACAGAAGCTCCTTCTCACGCTCCTCGTCGCCTCCAGGAAGCTGCGCCATTATTTCCAAGGTCACCCCATCAAGGTTGTCTCCGCATACCCCGTGGAGATGGTGCTCCGGAGCCCCAGCACCGCGGGAAGGGTTGCTGAGTGGAACATCGAGCTGCAGGCGTTCCAGCTGAAGTTCAGCACCACCAGAATCATCAAGGGCGCAGCCCATGCTGTCTTTTGGCGGAATGGACTGATGCCCCGTGGCGAAGACCGTTCCCTCACACCCGGAGATGAAGCACCGAATGGCTGGGTCATGTACTTTGACGTCGCGTTCGAACGCCAGGCCGCGGGGGCTGGAGCCGTGCTCATCTCACCTACCCAGGACAAGCTCTACTACGCTGTGCAACTCTGCTTTCAGCATGGTGAGAAGGTCTTCAACAACATCACGGAATACGAGGGCCTGATCACTGGCCTCAAGGCCGCGGCGGCTCTGGGTAGGTGCCTCACCATCAAGGGCGACTTTGAGCTCCTCATCAACTTCTCCAACAAGGAGTACAAGCCAAAAGATGCGCACATGGAGGCATACCAAGAAGAGGTAGGCAAAATTGAAAAATGATTCTTGGGCTCGGAATTGCAACACGTACCACGTGGCACGAACAAGGAGGCGGAATCGCCAAGAGGGCATCCCGGCGCGAACCCAGAAGCCTGGCGTCTTCGAAGAACGGCTCTTCAAGCCACCGACGGCTCCCCCCACTGCAGGCCCAGCGCTGCCTCGGGAGGAACCGCCCATGGCACCCTCCTCGGGCTCCCCAGCCTGCGGCCCAACCTTGGGAGCTCGCCTGCTCCTTGCGCTCGAACCTTAGGAGGGGTGCTGGACCAAGGAGTTCAAGGCATACCTGCTCTGACGCACCTTGCCAGAGAAGGAGGAAGACGCAGAATACGTGGCCCGCTAGACCACCACTTACTGCATCCAAGACGGCGAGCTCTACCGAAGGCGTCCAAACGACGTCTCTCTACGGTGCATCTCCAAGGAGCAGGGGTGCGAGCTGCTGGCTGACATCCACGGCGGGGATTGTGGGCATCACTCTTCGTCGCGCACCCTCGTGGGCAAGGCATTCCGCAGCGGGTTCTACTAGCCCACGGCACTCAACGCCGGCACTGAGCTGGTGAGATCCTGTGAGGCATGTCAATTCCAGGCCAAACATATTCACAAGCCCGCTCAGGGCCTCCAAACCATCCCGCTCTCATGGCCGTTCATGGTCTGGGGGCTGAATATCCTAGCCCTGTTTTCTCGAGCAGCCGGGGGCTACCGCTACCTCTACGTCGCCATCGACAAGTTTACTAAGTGGTCGGAGGTAGTGCCCGTGCGCACCATCCCAGCTGGCTCGGTCGGGAAATTCATCAAGGGCCCCGTGAGCCGCTTTGGGGTCCCCAACCGTACCATCACTGACAATGGCTCTCACATCACGAGCAACCTTTTCAAAACATATTGTGCTAACCTTGGAACGCAGATACGCTACATTTAGTGGCACACCCACGGAGCAATGGCCAAGCCGAGCACGCCAACGCGGAGGTCCTAAGGGACCTCAAGGCGAGGAGCTTCAAGAAGAAACTCGAGGCCTGCGGCAGGGACTGGCTCGATCAGCTCCAGTCCGTGTTGTGGTCCATCCGCACCACCGCGACCAAGCCCACGGGCGAGACCCCCTTCTTCCTCGTCTATGGGGCTGAGGTGGTCCTCCCTCATGAGGTCAAACATAGCTCCCTGCGGGTCTTGCATTTGACGAGGCATGCCAGGACGCCTCGCGGGGGATGGACCTCATGTTCGGGAAGGAGGGTTGCCGCCAAGCCTCGCTCCATGCCACCAGGTACCAGCAGGCGCTACGGCGGTATCACTGTCGTAGCATCCACTCTAGGACCCTTGAGGTGGGTGACCTCGTCCTGAGATGGGTGCTCTCCAGGGAGGGGCTTTACAAGCTCTCGCCCATGTGGGAGGGCCCGTTCAAGATCGCACGTGTCTCTAGGCCTGGCGTCGCGCGCCTGGAGACGCAGGATGGTGTCCCCATCCAGAACTCCTGGAACATCAAGCACCCCCGGAAGTTCTATCCGTTATCAAGGCCATGCACCTCTCAAGTCTCCGCTCGTGACACTCTCACGTAATAATGAGTGGGGATGTACACGCCCCGCAGTCTCCTGAGTGCCGCCCCTGGGCCTTATGGGGGCTCCCACCCACGTCCTAGTGGAGGCCCCATGCTCGACGCTAGTGGGAAGGCCAGAAGACTAGTGTAGGTGCTGGACGCGGTTGTTCTTTTGCTTGCTTTCTGTAGCTAATTTGCAACTTCTTGAAATCAAATCTGAAGTTTTTGTGTCTTTTATTTGGAAGGGTTGGGAAGTTTTTTCTCCTTGCAGAATTCGCTCTTTCAGGTCTTGCCTTAGGGAGAGTGACACTTGCCCGTTGCTCTTCCTCGTGCGTCACACGCGTGGGGGTTGGGCATGGTGTGTGCACTGGGGCTGCCCACAAACACACCTCGCCAAAGCCTTGGTGTCCTAGCCTTTGGCGTCTTAATCCTCGCACGATGCTCTCAAAACGAGCTTACGGGCACACACGCCCTCTTGAGTCCTTGCCTCCGGACATCGCGACGCGGCGACCGGCCCACGCTCGGGGGCTTGCGCGAGGCATGGCACCTCCGAAGGTCCCCTAACCCCGCAGCCACAGGGTGCCTCCCGAGGCTTGAGGACTTTTGAATCTTCAAGAAAGAAACCCCGGAGAACTTCTCCGGAATGACGGGTGTGCACGAAGTCCAAGCCCCAGAGAGCCACACTCTCGCGACATGGGAGTCTACCACAAGCACATTAAGCCAAGTCATCCCAATCACAATCAGCAGCAACACGGATATTAGGACGCAATATAGAAACGATAATATAATGACGCAAGCGCCATGGTTCATTAAACACCCCGACAGGGCCTTCTACTTTTCTGATGCAGGAGAAAGGAAGAAGCAAAAAGCAGCCACGCGACTACAATTACTTTTACTTCTTACGCAAAAGCAGCCTTCTACATTTACTCAAGATTACCTCCACTTCAGGCATGACGGCGCTGCGAACTTCGAAGTCAGGGTCTTTGGGGAGAATGGCAGGCGCCTGGGGTGCTGCCCGGAGAGCGACAGCGACGACAACGACGTCCACCCCTCCGACGACGACGGCCAGAGGGGCGGTAGCATCTCCGGCGGTGAGCTTGCTCTCAGCGAGGATCGCGAGGCCTCCAGCGGTGGCGGCTCCTCCACTGGGGAGAGCACGAGCGACGACGACTACGACAAGCCGCCACGCTGCCGAGCTCGGACCGGGGAGGGCGATGAGCTGCCTTGCTGACGCGCCCCGATGAAGCAGGAGGAAGACTCTGATTGAGCTCTCGTAGAAATACTTTAACCTTTGCATGCCAACCAATCATGTAGTTTGAGAGGTAATCTTGAGTAAACTGCTTTGGGAACCACTGCAAAGGAAAAAGATTCAGACATTGTCATCTAACACAACTCATTATGGGCAGTAAAAAGAAGGCTGTAGAGTTCTTACTTACCATCCTGTAGTTCGCTGTTGTCTTGGATAAAGTGTAAACAAATAGTTTAATTGCCATCTTTTGACTCATTTTACTAACCATATTTATCAGCTTCCTCATTTGATGCTGGTTCGTCAATATCTCATTGCCCCATACACAGAAAGGGTCCAAGCGTGGATCTTTACCAATGACATATGTACCTAAAAGCACCAAGTTAATATTAGAAGCTAAACAACAATTGCACAATGATGTAGTACAACACTCTTTTATAATATCTTATAACATCCAATATACTCACATATTAGATGAATTAACATCTTATATTATTGGCCGGAAGGATTCTATTGCCACTGGTACGCATCGGTCCTAAACAAACAGTTTTTAACCCCTTTCCGCGACGGCATTTGGAACCGTCGCCAAGTGAGTGTGGGCGATAGGGGGGTCCTTCCCACATGACCCAGAAATCGTCGGGGATAGGCCCTCCTGGGACCTAGGTTGGGGCCGTGTGTGATCAGGCGAGGCATCGAAACCCAATCACTTCCGTAGGTATGTACATCCCACACAGCAATCCGAGAAAAACATTTCCGTAGGTATGTACATCCCACACGGTGAATCCCAGAAAAACATTTCCGTTCGTATGTATATCACACATAGTCAATCCAAGGAATAGTTTTCCATTCTCATGTACATCCCACAAAGTCAATCCAGGGAAAACATTTCCGTTCAGACGTACATCCGACATAGTTTTATGTGTAGGCTCGTGTGTGAAAGGTGTAACTATCACACACGGTCTGCCTTGGTTAACTGTTTGCTTTTATCAACTATATCACACGCGATTTGATGAAGAAAACTGTGTGGCATTGGGCTATCCATCGCAAGCGCTTTTACTGCTAGAACCGCTTGCAAAGGTTCATGACACATTTAGCAGGTTTATTAGTTTACAATTAATAATTCCAGTATTACGCAAATTCACATTTCATATCGAACAACAATTTGCCAATTTCATATCAGGCACATAAATATATTATAACATCACACTATGGTAGCTCCATGAAAACATCACAGTACAACATATAGCTAGTTCAACTTCTTAAGAACAATATATTCATTTCCCTAGTCGAGATCATCCAGGCTCGTCTTGTCCATCTCTGCATTTAGTTCAGTAAGAACCCGTTTTGCATGGGCCAACTTGGAAAGTGCCTCCTCCTTCGCCAACACCATCTTAGCAAAGTCTGATTTAAAAAATCTGAGCTAATTCTCCACGTTCAACTTTTTATCCCGCATCTTGAAATATGCTTTAGCGTTGACAACAGTTTCTCTAAGCCTACGTGTGTTCTCCTCCTCATACATGCTCCAGAGCTTCGCTAGGCACATCTTCGAAGACTGTGGCCACTCTTGATCAACCCACTCCAAGTAAAAACACTTCCATTCATCCTATAATATTTAAAACTAAATCAGTAACAGTTGTAGGGGAAATAGGTTTATAGCAACATAGAAAATCACCAATGCTTATTTTGAAAAACTGAAGAAACATGTTAATTATGACATATCTTCTCAAAAAGATCAATGTGCAAATGAAATAATTGGTACTAAGACAACAACCAAATTCTGGAACATCAGAAGCTATAATTAACTACAACGACGCTACAAGTTCTTACTCATGTACAATAAATAACAAATTGAACATTTTATGAGGAAGGTAAATATAACTGGAACAGCATAGCGACAATGTTTGGATGACAGCAAATTGATACTAATAGGTGTGTACATGCACAAATTTAGTAACATAGAACTAATAGCACTAAGGCCGTCCACTATGTATGCCAAAACTAGGGTAAAGTGTAACGCCCACGATGCGGCTATATCTCTCACGTGTCGAGGCACGACTTAGAGGCATAACCGCATTGTAGGTTTTGTCGCAAGTAGGGTCATCTTCACACAATCCCATGTAATGAACAAGAATAGGATAAGGAGAGTTGGCTTACAATCGCCACTTCACACAATACATAAATAAATTCATACATCATCCAAAATACACACATAGACCGACTACGGTCAAATCCAAATGAAAAGAAGATAACCCCAAATGCAAGATCCCCGATCGTCCCAACTAGTCTCCACTACTGATCATCAGGAAATGAAACATAGTAACGACCAAGTTCCTCGTCGAACTCCCACTTGAGCTCGGTTGCGTCACCTGCACTGGTATCGTCGGCACCTGCAACTATTTTGGTAGAATCTGTGAGTCACGAGGACTCAGCAATCTCACACCCGCGAGATCAAGACTATTTAAGCTTATAGGAAGGAGGGGGTAATGAGGTGGAGCTGCAGCAAGCACTAAGCAAATATGGTGGCTAACATACGCAAATAAGAGCGAGAAGAGGAGCAACGCAACGGTCGCGAAACTAGAAGTGATCAACAAGTGATCCTGAAACTGCTTACGTTCTTACATAACCCAAACCGTGTTCACTTCTCGGACTCCGCCGAAAAGAGACCATCACGGCTACACACGCGGTTGATGTATTTTAATTAAGTCAAGTGTCAACTTCTCTACAACCGGACATTAACAAATTCCCATCTGCCACATAACCGCGGGCATGGTTTTTGAAAGATAATACCCTGCAGGGGTGTCCCAACTTAGCCCATCATAAGCTCTCACGGTCAACGAAGGATATTCCTTCTCCCGGGAAGACCCGATCAGTCTTGGAATCCCGGTTTACAAGACATTTTGACAATGGTAAAACAAGACCAGCAAAGCCGCCCGAATGTGCCGACAAATCCCGATAGGAGTTGCACATATCTCATTCTCAGGGCACACCGGATGGGCAAGACGTCGGGTTGGCATAGACCCTGGTTGCCCAGGGGGCGCCGGACATCGCCCAGTTTGGACCAGCACTCAAAGGAGCACTGGCCCGGGGGTTAAAATAAAGATGACCCTCGGGCTCGCGAAAAGCCAAGGGAAAAAGGCTTAGGTAGGCAAATGTAAAACCAAGGTTGGGCCTTGCTGGAGGAGTTTTATTCAAGGCGAACTGTCAAGGGGGTCCCATAAATCACCCAACCGCGCAAGGAACGCAAAATCAAGGAACATAACACCGGTATGACGGAAACTAGGGCGGCAAGAGTGGAACAAAACACCAGGCATAAGGCCGAGCCTTCCACCCTTTACCAAATATATAGATGCATTAATTAAATAAGAGATATTGTGATATGCCAAAATATCCATGTTCCAACATGGAACCAACTTCAACTTCACTTGCAACTAGCAACGCTATAAGAAGGGCTGAGCAAAAGCGGTAACTTAGCCAAACAACGGTTTGCTAGGAAAGGTGGGTTAGAGGCTTCACATGGCAATATGGGAGGCATGATAGCAAGTGGTAGGTAGCGCGTCATAGCAATAAAGCAAACAACTAGCAAGCAAAGATAGAAGTGATTTCGAGGGTATGGTCATCTTGCCTACAAAGTTCTCAGAGTTGTCGAAAGCTTGATCCTCGTAAGCGTTCTCAACAGGTTCCTCGTAAGCGTTCTCGTCTCCCGGCTCTACCCAAAGCAAGAACACAAGCAAAGGACCAACAATCAATCACGGGAAATGCACAAGCAACATGATGCAATACATGGCATGATATGCGAGATGTGATATGCAATGCATATGCGTGCTCCGGAAGGGAAAAGATGAACAAGGCATCAACTTGGCAAACCAAGTATGCCACTAGAAAGATGAGATGATTTCGGTTGAAATCGATATAAGGATCACCGGAATCGGATGCACGGTTTGCAAATGACAAGCAAAACAAGGATGGCACAATTCTGCGATTAACAGCACGATGCCACTTAGTATGCAACAAGAAGCTAAGCTACTGCACTCCAACATAACGACAAATCATATGACAGTGATGTACTCAAGATTCTTGACAAAACATAAACACTAAGCTATGACTAAATCACATCATAACTGTTTCAAACAAGCATGACAAAAGTGCAAAAGATATCAGCTTCACAGACTTGGTGAAAATACTAACATGTCAGAAATAACATCAGGAAGCCATGTTTAGAGCAAGAAAACAACATGCTACAGGAACATATCATGGCAAATCAAGGCACGGCATGAATCTACTAAATGCATAGACCAAACATCCCTTACTGATCATGAGCCAAAAATGCACAGAAGATATGATGGAACCTCTATGAACATAGCAAGTTTTATTACCAGATTCAGACAGCGGAAAACAGAGCATGGCATAACCAACATCATGAAGGCAACTTTGCGAGCTCAAACCACTCACCCCAAGGCCTTGCATGACAAAACAAACATACTACCAGCAAGATGACATGTTCATGAAGCTAATCATGGTGAGAGCAAGTTCATAGCGTGCAAGGATCAACTACAACAACCTTGGCAAAATTAATTAACATGTAAACAATCTGCCAGGAACATTTTATAGCAAAAGTAGATCAAGATTGAGACATGCTAGGGCACTCCATAATTACAAACAGTGGCATGGATGGATAGAGCATAACCATATGTTCAAAACATCCTTAGTGAAGTATCTCAAAATAAATATGTATCTCACTGTAGCAACATGGATACATGGCATCAAAATAACACCAGGAAAAGGACTTAGCAAAATCCTAAGTCCCTGAAAACAGAAACATCACGAAGCCTAGTTGGCATGCTCGTGCTAGTCACCACATAGATCAAAAAAATACACGGAAAGCACCTCTGTAAAGAAGGCATGGCATAGTTGAAAACACATGTAGAGCTCATGCTCATAAGATGCACACATAAAATGTAACAAAAATTACAAAACATCATAATCTGATAAGTAACAGCAGTAAACAACATATAGCACTCTTGCAACGATTATTTAGGTATCAAGATGAACTCAAACAAGCACAGCACAATGGAAAAAAATGAACAGCATCTCCTGATGAACATTTTGATATATCATGCACGCAAAACGGAGCAGTATGCAAAGAGATATGATGTGATGAACAGGGCAACATAATGTGAGAATTTCAGGACAGAGAAAAACGAGGGGGAAAATCAACCTCCGATCTAGGGTTCGTCGGGGCGCGCGAACCGAGGCGGCCGGAGGTACTCGCCGGAGACGGGGCGGCGGCGGCCGGAGAGGGCGCCAAAGGATGGGCTTGCCGGATCCGGGGTTGGGAGGCGGAGCTCGCCGGAGGAGAGGCCGGGGACGGCGCGGCTCCGGCTAGAACGGCGCGGTGGCCCGCGGCGACCGGCGGTGGGGGCCTGCGACACCGGCAAGTGGCGGCGAGGTCGCACGGCGGCGGGCGCGGGCGTCGTGGCGGAAGGAGGCGGAGGACGGGCGAGGGGCCTGGCGAGGCCCGGTTCGACCTGAGGCGGGCCGGATATGGGCCCCGGGCGACCGTCGGCGATGTGGGCGCGGGACTGCCACGTGTCGCCCCTGGATTCGTCGGGTGACGGCGTGGACACGTCCGTCGGTGGCGGGGAAAGTGTCCGGCGGCGCGAGGGAGCGGGGCTAGGGTTTTGGATCCGGATTTGGAGGAGGGGTGCACATATTTATAGCTAGAGGGAGCTAGGAGACTCCAAATGGGGTGTAGTTTTCGCCCACACGATCGTGATCGAACGGTGGAGAGCATGGAGGGGGCTTAGATGGGTTATTGGGCTGTTTTGGAGGGGTGTTGGGCTGCAACACACAAGAGGCCTTTGCGGTTACCCGGTTAACCGTTGGAGCATCAAACGGCCTCCAAATGGAATGACACTTGAGAGGTGGTCTACCGGTGGTGTACCAAGGCCACATGGCAAACCTCGGTCCATTCCGAGAACGTTTAACACCCGCTCACGAAAAAAGACAAGAGGGGTGCGCCGGTGCATGTGGGAATGTCGGATTGCAAAACGGACAACGGGGAAAATGCTCGGATGGATGAGTCGAATACGTATGCAAATGCGATGCACATGATGACATGATATGAAATGCATGACATGAACAAAATGCAAAACGAAAGACAAAACCCGGCCACGGAGGGAATATCATAACACATAGCCGAAAATGACAAGAGTTGGAGTTACGAATATGGAAAGTCACATCTGGGGTGTTACAACACTCCACCACTACGAGAGGATCTCGTCCTGAGATCTAGGACTGAAAGAACTCCGGATATTCGGAACGGAGGTGGTCCTCACGCTCCCAGGTGGCTTCTCGGTCGGAATGGTGTGACCACTTCAGTTTCAGAAATTTGATAGACTTGTTGCGAGTCTTGCGCTCAGTCACTTCGAGAATAGCAACGGGGTGCTCATGATAAGACAGATCTTCTTGGAGGTCAATATCTTCGAAGTTGATGGTATGCTCAGGCGTCTTGAAGCACTTGCGAAGCTGTGACACGTGAAACACATCATGCACATTCGCGAAGTTGGAGGGAAGCTCAAGTTGATAGGCGAGGTCGCCTCTTTTGCCAATGATCTTGAAAGGACCCACGTATCTAGGGGCAAGCTTCCCTTTGATACCGAAGCGACGAGTGCCTTTCATTGGAGAGACGCGGAGGTAGACATGGTCTCCGATCTCAAAAGCCAAGTCATGGTGCTTGCTATTATAGTAACTCTTTTGACGCGATTGCGCGGCTTTGAGATTTTCACGGATGACTTTACACATTTCTTCAGCCTCTGTGATTAAGTCGTTGCCAAGAAGTTGGCGTTCACCTATCTCTGACCAATTGAGAGGAGTACGGCACTTTCTGCCATATAGGATTTCGAATGGGGCCTTGCCCGAACTCGCTTGGAAGCTGTTGTTGTAGGAGAACTCGGCATATGGGAGGCAATCTTCCCACTTCATACCGAAAGAGATGACACAAGCCCTGAGCATATCTTCAAGGATTTGATTGACTCGCTCGACTTGGCCACTAGTTTGAGGATGGAAAGCTGTGCTGAAGCGAATGTTGGTGCCCATGGCCTTCTGGAAGGAGTCCCAGAACTTAGAAGTGAAGATGCTTCCACGATCTGAAGAAATCAACTGTGGAATGCCGTGCAAAGAGACAAACCTGGAGGTGTATAGCTCTGCCAACTGAGCTGTTGTGATAGATTCTTTGATAGGAAGAAAATGAGCCACTTTAGTAAGCTTGTCGATGACAACGAAGATAGCATCATTTCCACGCTTGGACTTAGGAAATCCAGTCACGAAGTCCATTTCGATATGATCAAACTTCCATTCTGGAATAGCAAGAGGTTGGAGGAGACCAGCTGGTCGTTGGTGTTCTGCTTTCACCCTTCTGCAGACGTCACATTCATTCACGAATTGAGCAATTTCTCGCTTCATTCGAGTCCACCAATACGACTGCTTGAGGTCATGGTACATCTTCGTACTTCTAGGATGAATGGAAAGAAGATAATTGTGCACTTCGTTCATTATGACATTCCTTAGATCACCTTTAGGAACCACAATCCGGTCCTCGAAGAATAAAGTGTCTCGGTCATCAATGTGATAGCACTTGTATTTGGAAAGACCCTTGGTAATCCCAAGTTTCACCTTTGTAGACTTGGGATTATGCTTGACCACTGCACTGCTTGCTGAACGAACAGGAGGAGGAGGCGGAAGGCGCCTTTGGTTGAAGCACTTGTTCACATAGTGACCTTTCTGCTGACACTGGTTGCAAGTCACCTCTGAGAGCGGACGATGATAAGGAGCAGTTGACCTTGGAGCTTGATTATGAGACTTGTTCTGATAGCCAGGGTTGGGTGGGTGGGAAGATCCATGGCCACCTTTGTTCTTCTGCTGGAAAGGCTGACGGAACGGAGGAGGAGGAGGCAACCAGAACTTCTGTTGCTTAGCAGCCACTAGTGAGGAAGAAGAAGACTGAACTGCGTCCCTGACTCTCTTCTTAGAAACCTCACACTTGAGCTGAGCAGCTTCTCGCTTCAGTACCATGTTGTAGAATTCATCATACTTGGTCGGCTCAAAAAGCACGAGAGCTAATTGCAGATCTTCTGAAACTGGATTGATAGATCATACGCTTTTCATCAGGAACGTCTTGTTTAGCGAAGTGAGCAAGTTTCTGAAACTGGATGTTGTATTGATAGACGGACATGCTGCCTTGCTTGAGATTGCGGAACTCCTCACGCTTGCTCTCAACAACACTTTGTGGAATGTGGTGAGCTTTGAAGTCTCGGTGGAAATCATCCCAGGTAATCACACGACCTACTCTGGAATATTTGTATTGTTGATATCACTCGGCAGCTTGATCCTTGAGTTGAAAAGAAGCAAACTTGACAAAGTCCTCAGGCCTGACATTGCTACATTCAAAATGCTTGTTGATGTCCACGAGCCAATCATCGGCGTCTATGGCCTCGGCACAGTAGCTGAAATACTTCGGATTATTTGCAAGGAACTGGTTGAGGGTAGCGAAGTGAGGCTGATTGTTGCCTTGGCCTTGATTTCCTTGGTTGCCTTGCCCTTGGGTGCGCTCTTGCAAGAGTTGCAAAATCATCTGAGCATTGGTGTTGGTGGCTGCCATGATAGCTTGCCATGCCTCCGGAGGCGGAGGTGGTGGCGGAGGGTTCGCCTGACTCCCATCATTGCGTTCCGGATTCTGACGCGTTGGCGGAGCCATCCTGAAGAGGGTGACATCCGTTAGCATCTTGATAGACAGATAGACAAGTTGAATCAACGGATAGAAATTGCAACATATAGGCTTCACAATAAACATTCGAACGAGGATGAACGAATGAATTCCATAGTAAATCATCACACTTCCATAAGTTGAGAAGCCACTTAGAAAAAGGTATGGAATCAACATTTGACTTCGAAGCAACTCTGTCATGGAATAGTCACGGCAGATGCCCTTGTGAAAGGACTTAGTCGTGGAGCCATCGCAACTAGGAAGCTTAAAGGGGTTAAAGCGGGACAAAGGATACGAGGGTTATACTGGTTCGGCCCCTTACGGTGAAGGTAAAAGCCTACTCCAGTTGAGGTGGAATTACTAGGGTTTCGATGACCAGGGAGCGAATCCGCTATGCCTGGCTACCGATTTTATGTTACCTCCCTTAAGCCGCCGGCGGGTCATCCCCTTATATACACGGGCCGACGCCCCGCGGCCTACAGAGTCCCGACCGGCTTATAAACCGTATCCGGCTCGGTAACTAGTTAATCTTGCCTTACAACACAAGTCACGCCATTACGGCGGTTTATCACTACGGGCCTTAAATCACCTACGGGCTTTAGGCCCTTTATTGAACCGCCATCTTCAAGCTTTGATATTGGGCTTCATATGATGAATTACCATAACGTAACCCGGCCCCTCCTGGGTGGGTTACGCCAGTAGTTACATCCCCAACATTAGGCCCCAGATTGATTTGAACTGGTTCATGTCGATCTTCAATACCTTAAGAAGAAAACTTCTGGCTTCTGTGTGTGCAAAAGTTATGACCCGCCGTGACGTCATCTTCTGGATTCCCGATAACCCGCCATGACGTCATCTTCCATTAAATTCATTTTTTTATTCTGTCATATCCCAACGGATCTTTATCTTAATAACCATCCGAAAATCGAGGCGTCGGAGCCGCTGGGTAATCAAGTTTTCGGCCTCCTCGTTTTTCGCGCCCACTTATCAGTCCTCCCATATAAATAAGCACGACCAGGTCTTTTCTCATTCTCCCCCTTCCTGTCGTCTTCCTCCTCTCTCGACCTTGCTGCCGCTCGAGCTCCGCCGCCGCCGCCGTAACAGAGCACACCTTCGTCGATCTTGGCCGCTGCATCAACCTGATCGACCAGAGAACAGCGGCGATTCTCCGCAGTGAATCTGCAGCCGTAAGCCTCCTGCTTCTCGAACGTCAGATCTGCATTAGGGTTTCCAAGTTCTTCCCTGTTCTTCGTGGTTCATCACGGTTTCTTCGTAGTTCTTCCACTGCGGCCTTATTTGATCCAAAAGTAATATGGAAACTTATGCGGTAGTTATTTCGTGTCCATTTTTAATACTGGCAGATCCCTTTCCTTCATGCAGAGGCCTCACTAGAACTCACGAACTCATCTGTACCTGTTTTTAGGTCTAAAATATCTTCTTTTCTGAACAACCATTTGATCCAAAATAATAGTTGCAACTTGTGAAACTTGTTTGTGCGACACTTAGGCAAAAACTGTATCCGTTATCCATGACGGCTCTTACCGCCGGCTTAATGAGGCAATGCTCAATGAATGAACCTGATCACTCATAGTGGATTTAAATAATCTAATTGCTACTGTTTCCCATGGCGGCTTAAACAATCTGACACCATTAGCCATATATCATTAGGCCCCTTCGTAAGCCGCCATCTTGATTATGAATTGAAGTATTTTCTCCGGCTTAAATTTGAACCGGAAATTTTTATTTTGTCATAGGCTTCCATCCTTCATAATGCCGCCCAAGGCTCCCAAAGCACCCATCACATGTAACTGGGTTAAATCCACCGTCACTGATAGCATCTTAGCTGATTTTGTAAAGACTGGTTATCTGCCGAAGAAAGAGGTCATGTCCTATCGTGCTCCTGATCCGTCAGAAGAATAACCTCAACCCAAGGATGGGGAAGTTGTCATCTTTACTGATCACATGAACCGGGGCTTTGCTCCACCCGGCTCAAAAGTTTTCAGAGATGTCCTGCACTTTTTTGACCTGCGACCTCAAGACATCGGACCTAATTCCATGTCAAATATCTGCAATTTCCAAGTGTTCTGTGAGGTGTACCTTGGAGAAGAACCCAGCTTATTACTCTTTAGAGAGTTATTTTATCTGAACCGCCAAAATGAATGTGCCAATTGGCCCAGCTTGGAACTCGGCGGAATCTCAATCCAACGACGGAGAGATTGTCTCTTCCCTTATGCTGAGCCGCCAAGTCACCCTAAAGATTGGAACCAGACATGGTTCTACTGTCAAGACACTTCTCCAGCTGATGAGAACCCTCTGCCCGGCTTTCGCACCCTGTGACTGGAGTCAAATCACCCCTTGCCAGATAAATTATCTCCAGCTGAACGTCAACCACTTGCTCCCACCATCAACAAGATCAAAGCTCTTCTGGGGAACGGCCTAAATGGCACTGATCTAGTCCGGGTTTGGATTGCCTGGCGGGTTATCCCCTTAAGCCGCCGCCCCAGCTTGATGTGCAATTACACTGGCCTGAACAATGATCCTCTACGGCACAGTCCCGATGACTTACCCGAAGACGTTGTTGATGACATGACCAAGTCTCTTCTGAACGAAAGCCTGGCCGATTGCGGGAACGTGGGCTTAAGCCCTTTCTGCAAAGCTAACCCAGCTCCAGCGGTAAGCCATTGACTTTGAGCATTTTACTTCCCACCTTGATAATGTTGTCTTTACTCAAAAACCCTTTGTTGCAATTTGCAGGCTGATGACAAATTTTGGAAGGTCAAGTATGACCATGAGGCTGCAAAGAGAGCCAGAAAAGCTAAGAAAACCGCCAGGAAAGCCGCTCCCCGTAAGAAGGGAAGCAAGCCTAGCGCCTCGGATATGTTTCATCTGGACGATACCTCCGAGTCAGAGGTAGCTCTCGACTCTTTAGGTTCCTTTTTTAACCATCTTATTGACACTGATTATCAGCAGGAGGATACAGGAGCGAGTACTGCAGTGATTGAAGAGGTAACTATAATTTCCTCCGACTCCGAGCCTTTGCCGAGATAGAAAGTCCGAAGAGTAACCCAGAAAGTAAGATTTTCACATCCTTTATCTTATCAAGATCCTCAATTTCTTTTGAAGCGACAGATTCACGAAAGTGGGAGGCAGACCCGGACCAGCAAAGATGCAGACCTCTCCTCCGGCTTACCTGATGCAACAAGAAAACGCCGGACTGAGGTTACCTCCGATTTACATTCTTTGTATCCTTTAGCGGGTTTCACTCGTCAATCACTAAATTTTTCTGACTCAAACTATCAGGGGACTCCACCTTCTTCCGGCGACTCCATGCAATCTAACATGCCGGCTTTCAAAACCGCCCCAGGGTAATAATAATCTGTTTATCATACTCATGTTTTTGTACTAACCCTTTGATTCCCAGTGTTCAAGTGAAGCCCAGCAAGAAGGCAAGGAGAAGTAAGCCGGCCGAAGAACCGATCTTGGCTGAATCGGAGCTCAGAACGGCTGCTGCCGATACTTCCGTTCCTGAGCCGCTGCCTGAACCGGCTCATGACGCTCCAACATCCACCACTGATCCATCTGTCGAACAAACTATGGAAGGCTCTGAAAACCCGGAGATCCCCAGCTCGGCCATGATGGATGACCCGGAAGTTGAAATCACCCGGACGGACTTTATTGAACTGGGGAGACCTACCGCAGTGGCCAAATGTTCTGCCAAAGAAGAATTTCTGGAACGCCGCAAAGCCAAATTGAACGTTACTAATTGTGCTCATCTGAGTATTGGAGACATCGCCACTGGCTATCTGAATCAAGTGCACAACAGCCGTGACTTGGAAATTGACATGCTGAAGCAGATTCACCAAAAATCTGAGGTATAATTCTCATTGCTTATTCCTTAGTTATCTTAACTCTACCAGCCCCCAAGTCTACTGCTTATGATCAAATATGTTGTAGACTTAACACCAGCTTAGTAATTACTGCAAGAAAACCGGCTTATCCGGTAGCGCCCAAGGTCCGGCTTAGATAGCAGATTTGATCCAGCCCTCACCGTGTTTTAACCAAGTATTTGAACAGCAATATGCATTAGCCCCCAAGTGCCAAGTACCTTTGCCTGCAAAGTGCTTGGGACTTACTTTCATAAACCGCCACTGTAAATAGAGCTCTTCAGCATACATTAGCCCCCAAGTGCCAAGTGTCTTTGCTTGCAAAGTGCTTGGGACTTAATATTGCATTATGATCACCCTAACTGTGAGCCGGAATTTATATAGGCCGCCATTAATCAATTTGAGTCGGAGATCTCTGAACTGAAGACTCGATTGAAAACTCAAGAGACTGAGACCCAAAAGGCAAATTCCAAGTTTGAATTCAGTGTATCTGCTCAAGAGAAACTGAAAAAGAAGTTTGAAGCAGAAAGAAAGGCCTGGGCTGATGAAAAGGCCGCTTTGCTCAACCGGGCTGAACAAGCGGAGGCTACTCTTGCAGAAACAACCGCCGAATTATCCGGCTTAAAACGCCATGTATCTCAGATGGTCTCAGCAATCTTTGGTAAGTTACTCTGCAAGTGTTAGCTATTTTAAATCTTTTTCAACAAGTATCTCAATTGTCATTAGCTCACCTAACTTTGCAATGCAGGCCCCAGGAGTTCCAATCTCAACCAGAGCATGCTGACAAAGCTGAAGGCCGTTTATACCCTGGTGGAACAACTCTACACCGGGTCACAACATGCTTTAGCTGTCGTGGCTCTGTCAAATGAAGTTCCCACTCATCTGGCGGATGTGCTAAGGCGGCTAGCCATGCTACCTCAACGATTCCAAGAACTGAGACGAGCTTCTGCAAGAGCCGGAGCCATAGCTGCATTAAGCCGGGCCAAGGCGTGGTTACCGGAGCTAGACCCGGCCGACATCACCCTTGGGTATCCCAGCTTGAAGGAGGACGGCACTCCATTTGATCAGAAGGACTTCGCCGCTTGCGTGAAGGACATACGCCTTGTGGCCACTCTGATTAGCGACGATACAGATCTGACCAAGTATCAACCGGGTTATGATGCCGAGAATCAGAGAATTCAAACCCCGCATTATGAAGCAATCAGCTTGATCCCTCCAACTCGTAAGCATACCTTCGCCCTTGAAGTTGACCCGGCCGAGTTAATTGATGATGAAGCTGAATTTGAAGCCTTGAGTGGCATTGACTGGAAATCATCAACCTTCCAGGACAGGGAAACAGCCGGAGGAGCGGAAAGGGATGAACCGGAAGCTTCAGCCCAACAACACCTTTGATCCCTCAGGCGACTCATGGTTATGTCTTGATAAAAAACAATGCCTCACTTTTTGGACTCGGGGAGTCATGTAATAGAGTAGGAAAATACTTAATTTTGTCGTGCCATTGCGCATTTGTGTGGCGCTCAACACTTCTTAAGCCGCCATCTTATATTCACCCGTATTATACCGATCCTCTGCTTTCCTTGCTTTAATTGTCCTGCATATAGAACAAATCACAAGTACCTTGGCGGCTTACCGCCTGGAGGGTCATATATTTTACATATAACCCGGAGTAAGTAACAATCATAAAAACCGGTTCGCAATCATATCTTTGAGACATAATCATAATAGCATACCTGTGATCCTTCGATTATACTGTCGGTTTATGCGATCCGAACAATGAGGTTGATAACCCAACCCCGGTTTACCAGCACGTATGATATTTATTATGTGCTATCAACGTTATTGATCAAGGTTAAGCCGGTGGAATAAAAACCACCCGTGAACACTTTAGATATGATCAAAAAGAACGTCAAGTAAAATCCAAAAAATTGTTTGCAAGAAGAAATTTCAAAAAACCTTAAGGCCTCTGGTTCGAATACGACCAGAAAACCATCCCAAAGGGGTTAAGATAAGATTCGAATACGATCATATAGCCCCCAGTGGCTTTGGCGTTGCTGATCAAGAGGGTACTGACAGCTATGTTCTCTTTGGTTCAAATACGACCTATGTTTGAACAGGAAGCCCCCAAATGACCTTGAGAGTTGTTTAACGACGCTGATTCGAATATGATCCACGTCGGTTCTCAAAAGGGGGTTGAGCTATGGTTCAAATATGACCAAGAAAATTCCCCAATGAGCTCGGCAGTGTGCCGATCAAGAGGGTATCGACAGCTATGTTCTCTTTGGTTCGAATACGACCTATGTTTGAACAGGAAGCCCCCTAGTGATCATAATTTTTAACGGCTGGATTCGAATACGATCGTAAGCCGGATCAGCCCCCAAGTGACCATGTGAGATCATAACGGAAATAACAATGACACCTGTTACCTTTGAGGGGGAAAAGGACAGAGGTCCTGCTTTATTATTTATCATAATATATACATTGTCATGGAAGTATGTACATTATGAGAGCCAGTGGCTCAAGTGTAATAAGGCCAAAGCTGAGCTATATTCCACGGCCGGCGGGTCTCCTCCTCCGACTTACGTGAATCTTTGTGCTCTCGAACATCGATGAGGTAGTATGACCTGTTGTGCAAGTTCTTGCTGACCACAAAGGGCCCTTCCCAAGGTGGGGATAACTTGTGTGCATCTGTTTGATCCTGGATGAGCCGGAGCACCAAGTCACCTTCCTGGAAGGTTCTGGACTTAACCCGGCGGCTGTGATAGTGGCACAGGTCTTGTTGGTAAATCGCCGAGCGAGCTGCTGCTATATCACGTTGTTCATCCAACAAGTCAAGAGCATCCTGACGCGCTTGTTCATTGTCCGTCTCAACATAAGCCGCCACA
Source organism: Aegilops tauschii subsp. strangulata (assembly GCF_002575655.3). Lineage (NCBI taxonomy): Eukaryota > Viridiplantae > Streptophyta > Magnoliopsida > Poales > Poaceae > Aegilops > Aegilops tauschii. Next base: position 218,980,382 of record NC_053037.3, on the reverse strand, counting down.
CGAGGCGAGTCATGATGGATGTCGCTAGGGAGAACCGCCTCGGCTCCGTAAACCATGAAGAAAGGCGTATAAACCGTAGACCTATTAGGAGTAGTATTGATGCTCCATATCACAGAGGGTAACTCCTCCACCCAACAACCCGGCGTCCGCTGCAAAGGGACCAAAAGCCGGGGCTTGATGCCTTTCAAGATTTCCTGATTGGCTCTCTCAGCTTGACCATTGGATTGGGGGTGAGCCACTGATGAAACATCAAGTCGAATATGCTCTTGTTGACAAAATTCTTCCATGGCGCCTTTAGACAGACTGGTACCATTGTCAGTTATAATGCTGTGTGGAAAACCAAAGCGAAATATCACCTTTTTCATGAACTGAACCGCCGTGGCCGCATCACACTTACTAACTGGCTCTGCCTCAACCCACTTTGTGAACTTGTCAACCGCCACAAAGAGGTGGGTCTTCTTATCCTTGGACCTTTTGAAAGGTCCAACCATATCAAGCACCCAGACTGCAAACGGCCAAGTGATTGGAATCATCCTCAACTCTTGAGCCAGCACGTGAGCACGTCTTGAGAACTTCTCACAACCGTCACATTTACTGACTAAGTCCTCTGCATCAGCATGAGCCGTCAGCCAATAAAAACCGTGACGAAAAGCTTTAGCCACAAGGGATTTTGAGCCGGCATGATGGCCACAATCCCCCTCGTGAATCTCTCGTAAAATTTCTTGCCCTTCCTCAGGGGAAACACAACGCTGAAAAGCCCCAGTGACACTGCGATGATGCAACTCGCCATTGGCAATTATCATTGACTTAGACCGCCGGGTTATTTGTCTGGCCAAAATTTCATCCTCAGGCAATTCTCCCCGGGTCATGTAAGCCAAGTATGGCACTGTCCAATCAGGGATAACATGAAGAGCCGCCACCAACTGTGCTTCAGGGTCTGGAACAGCCAAGTCTTCCTCTGTAAGTAACTTGACAGAAGGGTTATGCAGAATATCCAAGAAAGTATTAGGCGGCACCGGCTTTCGCTGAGAGCCCAGCCGGCTTAAGGCATCAGCTGCCTCGTTCTTTCCGCGGTCAATGTGCTCTACTTGGTAACCCTGAAAATGTCCGGCAATGGCATCAACTTCACGGCGATAAGCCGCCATGAGGGGGTCCTTGGAATCCCACTTGCCTGATACTTGTAGGGCCGCCAAATCGGAGTTGCCAAAGCACCTCACCCGGCTTAAACTCATCTTCTTAGCATTCGAAGACCATGGAACAAAGCCTCGTACTCAGCTGCATTGTTAGTACAGGGAAACATCAACCGTAGTACATAACAAAATTTGTCACCTCGAGGGGAAGCTAATACGACTCCAGCCCCCGAGCCCTCCAATTGCCTGGATCCGTCAAAGTGAATAGTCCAGTATGTGTTATCCGGTTTCTCTTCAAGCATCTGCAGCTCTGTCCAATCGTTGATGAAATCTTCCAATGCTTGTGATTTGATAGCTGTGCGTGGCACATACTTTAGATCATGAGGCCCAAGTTCAATGGCCCACTTAGCGACTCTTCCTGTGGCTTCTCTATTTTGGATGATACCTCCTAAAGGAGCAGAACTAACCACAGTGATAGGGTGGCCCTGGAAATATTGCTTAAGCTTCTGGCTTGCCATGAATACCCCATAAACAAGCTTCTGCCAATGTGGATACCATTGCTTAGACTCAATAAGTACTTCACTGACGTAGTAAACTGGCCGCTGAACCGGATGTTCCTTACATGCCTCCATGCGCTCCACCACGATGGCCACACTGATGGCTCGTGTGTTAGCAGCTACATACAATAATAAGGGCTCCTTATCAACAGGAGCTGCAAGAACTGGCGGTTCAGCTAACTGTCTTTTCAAATCCTTAAAAGCGGTGTTGGCAGCATCACTCCAGACAAAGTCATCTGTTTTCTTCATCATCTGATACAGCGGTATGGCCTTTTCACCCAACCGGCTTATAAATCGACTTAAAGCAGCGATCCGACCTGCCAGACGTTGCATGTCATTTATATATGCCGGCTTAGACAGAGAGGTGATTGCCTTGATCTTCTCCGGGTTAGCTTCAATGCCTCTATGAGAAACCAGAAAACCCAAGAGCTTGCCTGCAGGAACACCAAAGACGCACTTGCCTGGGTTAAGCATCATATTGTAGACCCGGAGATTACCGAAGGTCTCCCTCAGATCATCTATCAAGGTCTCCTTCTCTCTGGATTTTACCACAATATCATCCACATAGGCATGAACGTTGCGCCCAATCTGATTATGAAGACAATTCTGTACGCACCGCTGGTAAGTCGCCTGGGCGCTCTTGAGCCCAAACGGCATAGACACATAACAGAAGGCTGCAAAAGGGGTAATGAACGATGTCTTCTCCTGGTCCTTAACTGCCATTTTGATCTGATGGTATCCAGAGTAAGCATCCAAAAAACTTAAACGCTCACAGCCCGCCGTAGCATCAATAATTTGATCAATACGGGGGAGAGCAAAAGGATCAGCCGGACAAGCCTTGTTTAAATCCGTATAATCCACACACATACACTAGGTGCCGTTCTTCTTGAGCACGAGCACCGGGTTAGCTAGCCATTCTGGATGAAAGACTTCAACGATGAACCTGGCCGCCAAGAGCCGGGCCACTTCCTCACCAATGGCTTTCCGCCTCTCCTCATTAAACCGCTGGAGAAATTGCTTGATTGGCTTAAATTTTGGATCAATATTAAGAGTGTGCTCAGCGAGTTCTCTCGGTACACCCGGCATGTCAGAAGGTTTCCATGCAAAGATGTCCCGGTTCTCATGGATGAACTCGATGAGCGCGCTTTCCTATTTAGGATCCAGATTGGCACTGATGTTGAACTGCTTAGATGAGTCGCCTGGCACAAAGTCAATAAGCTTAGTCTCATCGGCCGACTTAAATTTCATTACCAGCTCATGCTCCGTGGTCGGCTTTTTCAAAGACGTCATATCTGCCGGGTCAAGATTATCCTTGTAAAACTTTAATTCCTCTGTCGCACAAACAGATTCAGCATAAGCAGCGTCACCTTCCTCGCACTCCAAGGCTATCTTTCGGCTGCCATGAACCGTAATGGTCCCATTGTGACCCGGCATCTTGAGCTGCAAATATACGTAACACGGCCGTGCCATGAACTTGGCGTAAGCAGGCCGCCCAAATAAAGCATGGTACGGGCTTCTTATTTTGACCACCTCAAAAGTCAGTTTTTCCGCCTTGTAGTTGTACTCATCTCCAAAGGCTACTTCCAGCTCGATCTTACCAACTGGATACGCTGACTTACCAGGCACCACACCATGGAAAACAGTATTGGACGCTGAGCCGTCTCGAAAGCACGCTTCAAGGCGGGCAGAGTCCGGGCGGGTCTCGCACGCTGAGCCGTCTCGATGAGGTCGGTGCAGATGTCCGGCTCAGGGCCCGGCTCACCGATCTTGCCAATGAAAACGTGGATTCCGTCGAAGGGGACCCGGTACCCGTACTCGATTGAGCCGGTGTCGGGGCCCCAGCCTGCGTCGTTGATGTAGAGCTTGCCGCGACGACTCTTGGTCATCCGGCCTACAGCGTATCCCTTGAGCCCTTCGAAGCTGCCCTTCAAGAACTCAAATCCACCGTGCGCTGGCCCCACGGTGGGCGCCAACTGTCGTGGAATAGCCACGGCAGATGTCCTTGTGAAAGGACTTAGTCGTGGAGCCATCGCAACTAGGAAGCTTAAAGGGGTTAAAGCGGGACAAAGGATACGAGGGTTATACTGGTTCAGCCCCTTACGGTGAAGGTAAAAGCCTACTCCAGTTGAGGTGGAATTACTAGGGTTTCGATGACGAGGGAGCGAATACGCTATGCCTGGCTACCGATTTTATGTTACCTCCCTTAAGCCGCCGGTGGGTCATCCCCTTATATACACGGGCTGACGCCCCGCGGCCTACAGAGTCACGACCAGCTTATAAACAATATCCGGCTCGGTAACTAGTTAATCTTGCCTTACAACACAAGTCACGCCATTACGGCGGTTTATCACTACGGGCCTTAAATCACCTACAGGCTTTAGGCCCTTTATTGAACCGCCATCTTCAAGCTTTGATATTGGGCTTCATATGAGGAATTACCATAATGTAACCCGGCCCCTCCTGGGCGGGTTACGCCAGTAGTTATATCTCCAACAAACTCGAATACCAAAACTCAAAACAAAACAACGGATTGGCTTGCAGAATAAGCCGGAACAAACATATGATAGAGATTTCGTCCGAAGTTTTCATGGTGGGGCCCACACAGGCTCGATCGTACAGCACCATCATGTACAAGGCAGTGCACATGACATACGAAGCGTCCCCGAGTCGGCATAGCCTAGGACTCTTTAAGACACTACGAGACCACTGTAAAACCGACCGTGGATAGGCGGACCACGAGACGTTGAACCCCAATCTCATATCATGCATCTGTCGGAAAGATATCCTATGAGCTACTTGAATTCCCACTTATAAACTCCCGAAACTTTCTGGTTATGCAATCAGGTGTTGGGGATACAGGGGACGCAATATATCTCACCCAAACTAACAATACCTAGATCCAGCTGTATCCATCCTTCAACACATAACCAAGAAACCTTCGGAAATCATTTACCTCAACCTTCGAAAAGCATCCGTTATACGAGTTATGGCAATACTCCCGAACTCCCGCCCCAGTACTGGGTGGTGTCGAGGTGATCTCACCAACAACTGCATAAAAGAGGTTTTTGATGTCGGCAAAACTCAGGTATTCCAGAACTGCAACGATAAAATTGTGACGACAACACCTTGGAGCTCAACTCCCCGGGACACTGCCACAACCCCTAAATGTCAGGAGGCACCAAGAACAATGTTCTCGTCACAAAACCATCGGAACGATTCCAAGATACCCGCGTGATCCTAAAATTTTTTTAGTGAAATTTGAGGAGAGGAGAGTCAAAACTTCTACGTCAGGGGGCCTCACCAGAGCGACGAAGGGACTGAGGAGTAAAAAGAATCCTACTCTCCGATATATATAATCCTAAGACTCAAACCTTTTTTTTCTAGACTCAACAACGCCAGCAATTCAATCAAGCAGGGGGCTCCTAAGTCGGGCATGGCTCTGGTTACCAACTTGTAACGCCCACGATGCGGCTATATCTCTCACGTGTCGAGGCCCGACTTCGAGGCATAACCGCATTGTAGGTTTTGTCGCAAGAAGGGTCATCTTCACACAATCCCATGTAATGAACAAGAATGAGATAAGGAAGATTTGGCTTACAATCGCCACTTCACACAATACATAAATAAATTCATACATCATCCAAAATACACACATAGACCGACTACGGTCAAATCCAAATGAAAAGAAGATAACCCCAAATGCTAGATCCCCGATCGTCCCAACTAGGCTCCACTACTGATCATCAGGAAATGAAACATAGTAACGACCAAGTTCCTCGTCGAACTCCCACTTGAGCTCGGTTGCGTCACCTGCACTGGTATCGTCGGCACCAGCAACTGTTTTGGTAGAATCTGTGAGTCACGAGGACTCAACAATCTCACACCCGCGAGATCAAGACTATTTAAGCTTATAGGAAGGAGGGGGTAATGAGGTGGAGTTGCAGCAAGCACTAAGCAAATATGGTGGCTAACATACGCAAATAAGAGCGAGAACAGGAGCAACGCAATGGTCGCGAAACTAGAAGTGATCAAGAAGTGATCCTGAAACTGCTTACGTTCATACATAACCCAAACCGTGTTCATTTCTCGGACTCCGCCGAAAAGAGACCATCACGGCTACACGCGGTTGATGTATTTTAATTAAGTCAAGTGTCAAGTTCTCTACAACCGGACATTAACAAATTCCCATCTGCCACATAACCGTGGGCACGGCTTTCGAAAGATAATACCCTGCAGGGGTGTCCCAACTTAGCCCATCATAAGCTCTCACGGTCAACGAAGGATATTCCTTCTCCCGGGAAGACCCGATCAGTCTCGGAATCCCGGTTTACAAGACATTTCGACAATGGTAAAACAAGACCAGCAAAGCCGCCCGAATGTGGCGACAAATCCCGATAGGAGCTGCACATATCTCGTTCGTAGGGCACACCGGATGGGCAAGACGTCGGGTTGGCATAGACCCTGGTTGCCCAGGGGGCGCCGGACATCACCTAGTTTGGACCAACACTCGAAGGAGCACTGGCCCGGGGGTTAAAATAAAGATGACCCTCGGGCTCGTGAAAACCCAAGGGAAAAAGGCTTAGATAGGCAAATGTAAAACCAAGGTTGGGCCTTGCTGGAGGAGTTTTATTCAAGGCGAACTGTCAAGGGGGTCCCATAAATCACCCAACCGCGTAAGGAACGCAAAATCAAGGAACATAACACCGGTATGACGGAAACTAGGGCGGCAAGAGTGGAACAAAACACCAGGCATAAGGCCGAGCCTTCCACCCTTTACCAAATATATAGATGCATTAATTAAGTAAGAGATATTGTGATATGCCAAAATATCCATGTTCCAACATGGAATCAACTTCAACTTCACCTGCAACTAGCAACGCTATAAGAAGGGCTGAGCAAAAGCGATAACTTAGCCAAACAACGGTTTGCTAGGAAAGGTGGGTTAGAGGATTCAAATGGCAATATGGGAGGCATGATATAGCAAGTGGTAGGTAGCGCGGCATAGCAATAGAGCGAACAACTAGCAAGCAAAGATAGAAGTGATTTTGAGGGTATGGTCATCTTGCCTGCAAAGTTCTCAGAGTTGTCGAAAGCTTGATCCTCGTAAGCGTTCTCAAAAGGTTCCTCGTAAGCGTTATCGTCTCCCGGCTCTACCCAAAGCAAGAACACAAGCAAAGGACCAACAATCAATCACGGGAAATGCACAAGCAACATGATGCAATACATGGTATGATATGCGAGATGTGATATGCAATGCATATGCGTGCTCCGGAAGGGAAAAGATGAACAAGGCATCAACTTGGCAAACCAAGTATGCCACTGGAAAGATGAGATGATTTCGGTTGAAATCAATATAAGGATCACCGGAATCAGATGCACGGTTTGCAAATGACAAGCAAAACAAGGATGGCACAATTATGCGATTAACAGCACGATGCCACTTAGTATGCAACAAGAAGCTAAGCTACTGCACTCCAACATAACAACAAAGCATATTAAAGTGATGTATTCAAGATGCTTGACAAAACATAAACACTAAGCTACGGCTAAATCACACCAGAACAGGTTCAAACAAGCATGGCAAAAGGGCAAAAGGTATCAGCTTCAGAAATAACATCAGGAAGCCATGTTTAGAGTAAGCAAACAACATGCTACAGGAACATATCATAGCAAATCAAGGCGTGGCATGAATCTACTAAATGCATAGACCAAAAGTCACTTACTGATCATGAGCCAAAAAGGCACAGAAGATATGATGGCACCTCTATGAACATAGCAAGTTTTATTACCAGATTCAGACTTGGCGGAAAACAGAGCATGGCATAACCAGCATCATGAAGGCAAATTTGCGAGCTCAAACCCCTCGACCCAAGGCCTTGCATGACAAAACAAACATACTAACAGCAATATCACATGTTCATGAAGCAAATCATGGCGAGAGCAAGTTCATAGCATCCAAGGAACAACTACAACAACCTTGGGAAAATTGATTAACATGTAAACAATCTGCCAGGAATATTTTATTGCAAAAGTACATATTGGGACATGCTAGGGCACTCTATAATTACAAACAGTGGTATGGATGGATAGAGCACAACCATATGTTCAAAACATACTTACTGAAGTATCTCAAAATAATCATGGATCTCACTGTAGCAACATGGATACATGGCCTCAAAATAACAGCAGGAAAAAGACAGCAAAATCCTAAGTCCCTGAAAACAGAAACATCACGAAGCCTAGTTTGCATGCTCGTGATAGTCACCACATAGATCACAAAAATACATGGAAAGCACCTCTGTAAAGAAGGCATGGCATAATTCAAAACACATGTAGAGCTCATGCTCATAAGATGCACACATGAAATGCAACAAAAATGACAAAACATCATAATCTGATAAGTAACAGCCGTAAACAACATATAGCACTCTTGCAACGATGATTTAGGTATCAAGATGAACACAAACAAGCATGGCACAAGGGAACAAAATGAAAAGCATCTCCTGATGAACATTTTGATATATCATGCACGTGAAACGGAGCAGTATGCAAAGAGATATGATGTGATGAACAGGGCAACATAATGTGAGAATTTTGGGACTTCGAGAAAAACGAGGGGGAAAATCAACCTCCGATCTAGGATTCGTCGGGGCGCGCGAACCGAGGCGGCCGGAGGTACTCGCCGGAGACGGGGCGGTGGCGGCCGGAGAGGGCGCCGGAGGATGGGCTTGCCGGATCCGGGGTTCGGAGGCGGAGCTCGCCGGAGGAGAGGCCGGGGACGGCGCGGCTCCGGCTGGAACGGCGCGGTGGCCCGCGGCGACCGGCGGTGGGGGCCTGCGACGCCGGCAAGGGGCGGCGAGGTCGCACGGCGGCGTGTGCGGGCGTCGTGGCGGAAGCAGGTGGAGGACGGGCGCGTGGCCCGGCGAGGCCCGGTTCGACCCGGGGCGGGCCGGATTTGGGCCCCGGGCGACCAGCAGCGATGTGGGTGCGGGACTGCCACTTGTCGCCCCTGGATTCGTCGGGTGAAGGCGCGGACACATCCGTCGGTGGCGGGGAAAGTGTCCGGCGGCGCGAGGGAGCGGGGCTAGGGTTTTGGACCCGGATTTGGAGGAGGGGTGCACATATTTATAGCTAGAGGGAGCTAGGAGACTCCAAATGGAGTGTAGTTTTCGCCCACACGATCGTGATCGAACGGCGGAGAGCATGGAGGGGCTTAGATGGGTTATTGGGCTGTTTTGGAGGGGTGTTGGGCTGCAACACACAAGAGGCCTTTGCGGTTACCCGGTTAACCGTTGGAGCATCAAACAGCCTCCAAATGGAACGAAACTTGACAGGTGGTCTACCGGTGGTGTACCAAGGCCACATGGCAAACCTCGGTCCATTCCAAGAACGTTTAACTCCCGCTCAGAAAAAAGACAAGAGGGGTGCGCCGGTGCATGTGGGAGTGTCGGATTGCAAAACGGTGAATGGGGAAAATGCTCGGATGCATGAGTCGAACACGTATGCAAATGCGATGCACATCATGACATAATATGAAATGAATGACATGAACAAAATGCAAAACGAAAGACAAAATGCGGATACCGAGGGAATATCATAACACATAGCCAAAAATGACAAGAGTTGGAGTTATAAATTGGAAAGTCACATCCGGGGTGTTACATAAAGACAACTGTTGCTACATCTCGCACCGGTTCCCTGCACTAGCGAGCCGATGCAGTGGAAAAAAAATCAGGGACCCAGACACCAGACCACGTAGTTGCTCTGATGCCCAGTTCCTTCGTGCCATAAAGATTTAGTATTTTACTGCTTGGCTGCTCGGATGTGTGGACCAAAGTTGGCTGCACAAACTGTTGAAGCGGTGCCAAATAATTTTCTAATGGCACCGCTGATGAGATGGAACCAATTTAAGATACTAGGTACAAACTGTGACACTGTCTTAGGAAGCGTTTGGTTGAAGGTGTGGTATGAATGGGTTGGGACCGTGACAGTGTCAGAATCACATCTAAAAAATGATTTGTAACAACGAAAGAGGATCTAACCTTCTCTGCACATGCCAGATACTTCCTCCCACTTTCCACAGAATCAAACGCAACTAGCTTCACGCATGGAGATTGATGGTGACAATGAGCAGATAGATCTTCAGCCACCCTGCTCCATTCGTTGCCACTGATGGTCCTAGGGAGCTACAAGAGGAAGAAATGACTCAAATTGACCGCTGGGTAAAAATCCTTCATTCCAAGTCATAGCCCGAGAGAGAGAAGAGAGGCATACCCGGGTGGTGAAGGAGTAGTCGCCGGAGGAGGAACCGCTGGAGAGGTCTTTGAAGAAGACTATGGCGACCCCGGTGGTAGGATGCGAGACGGCGAGAGCGAGGAAGCAGCTATAGCTTAGCAAAGAAAAAAGGAAGAAGGAAACAGGGGAAATGTGACTTGTGGTCGGGGAGAAAAGGGGGAGGGAAGGGGGGAAGGGTGCGGGGGTAAATATTTTGGCGGTAGGCCAAAATTTTGGAAATGTGGAGGGAAACTTTGCGCGCGGTGCCGCCGGACCATTCACTTTCAACGATTGTGTGCATCGCAAATGATTCTTCTGCTTTACGTGCATGGGATGAGTTTGATAATTCAAATTTTGGTGGAAATTTCCCCGGGTACGTCATTGCATAATTTAACATCGCTTGCTAATTTGGGCACACAAAAGAGCATACAGCAGACAGACCACACTTACTGAATCGAGCAATTTTAGTAATTAAACAGAGCCAGTTGACCTAAACATTGCTCTAACAAAAGACCAGCATTATAAACAAAGCCTAAGTACGCATAATTTTAACAAATCTGCCGCCGCGCGGGCCTATGCATCGCCGGTGTGAGATGAGACGTGGATGACTTGTCCTGGCGACATGCCACCGTTGGTGGACTCCGTGTCCCCCCTGTTGCAGTCGACCGCGTCCTCATCCTCGTCCTCGGCGCCGCCCTCAAGGTTGTAGTACTTGTAGTAGTGGCTGCGCCAGAGCTCGCGTTGGTACTCCACCGCCGATTCCTCGACGGACAGACTCTTCTCTACCTCAACCTCGGCCATGCGCAACTCCTCCTCCCGGCACTCCTAGATCTCCGCCGCCTCCTGCATCTCCAGCTCCCACTCGGCGACCTCTTGAGGAAGCAGGTCCTCCATGGCCACCGCCGCCTTTTCAGACGTGGGTTGCATGTTGGAGTTCGAGGTGGCCTGGAATATCTTGGCGTGTGAATCCTCGATCTTGGCATCGATGGCCTCGACCCGGGCCAGGACGACATCAGCGGCATGGACGGCAGCTCGAGCACTCTCGGAGTTTGCAGTCGCAGCAGCAGCTGTGGCCGTCTCGGCTGCTGCAGCTGCCCTGTCAGCTGCCGCAGACGCCCTCTCGGCGGAAGTGGTCGTGCTCAACGCGGATGCGGCAGCACTCTCGGCGTAGGCGGCCGCACTCTTGGTGCAGGCGGCGGTGCTCGGGGGGGACGCGGCCATTGTACGGGCCTTCACGAAGCATTTCCACGGCGTCATCTTTGCAAGAAGGGGGTGCGGGAATGGGGATCAGGATTCATGGATTCGGGGGTTGCGAACACTAGAGCAGACGAGCAGGTCAAGCTTAAGGAGGGAAACATAAATAGACCCAGATATTTTCATCGCAAATGGTTCCTAGAAAACAACTATGTGATGTTGTAGATATTTTTTATTAGCTGTGAGAGACGAATTTGGAGTAAAGTGCCAACGGATGGTGTTTTAAATGAACGAATTTTTTTAGTAGTAATACAACTGTCATGTCAAATTTTGGAAAATTTCAGGGGTCATTTGACCTTTTAAGACATTTAACTTATTTTCTAGCCATTTAATGACCGTAATTGAAATTTGAACTACATGTACATGCAACAGCTAACCATAACGGTTTGAAAACTCATATTTCGTGTACTTGTGTGCGATTTAATTCCATGTGCAGTAAATTGGAAGGAATTTTCAAACATATTGGTCTAACAGCTATGCCACAATTAAGCATGAAGTGACATGGCATTTTAATTCTGAAAAAATAAAATAAAAATCAGAAACACATGAAACCTTGGTTGATGTAATGTCATGCCACCAAGATGATGTGGTCAAGAAATTGGCATGTTTGACGAAAGTTTGGACACACACCCCTCACAAACCGGAGCAACTCACTAGAAGGCTCGTGGTTCCGAGAGGGAACAATGCATGTTTGATGACGAATGGGAGATAGCTTCCTCTTACGGCCTTCAACTTTTTTCTACGTCTACGTGCACTACCACAACTGTAATGTAAAATTTTGGAAAATTCTAGGGGTCATTTGACCTTTTAAACATTTAAGTGATTTTCTAACCATTTAATGACCGTAATTCAAATTTGAACTACATCTACATGCAACGCCTAACCAAAACGGTTTGAAAAATCATATCTATGTACTTGTGTGCGAGTTAAGTCCATGTGCAGTAAATTAGAAGCAATTTTCAAACATATTGGTCTCACGACATGGACACATGCATAGGATGCATGGAGTGACAGGGCATTTTAATTCCAAAAAATAAAAAAAATGATCAGAAAAACATGAAACCTTGGTTGATTTAATGTCATGCCACCAAGATGATGTGGTAAACAAATTGGCATGTTTGACGAACGTATGGAGACACACCCCTCACAAACCAGAGCAACTCGCTAGAAGGATTGTGGTTCTGAGAGGGAACAATGCATGTTTGATGACGGACGGGAGATAGCTTCCTCTTATGGATTTCAAATTTCTTCCTATGTTTAACGTGCACTAATACAACTGTCATGTGAAAATTTGGAAGATTTCAGGGGTCATTTGACCTTTTAAAGACATTTAAGTGATTTTCTAACCATTTAATGACCGTAATTCAAATTTGAACTACATCTACATGCAATGCCTAACCATAACGGTTTGAAGAATCATATTTTTGTGTACTTGTGTGCGAGTTAATTCCATGTGCAGTAAATTAGAAGGAATGTTCAAACATACTGGTCTTAAGGCATGGGCACTTGCATACGATGCATGGAGTGACATGGCATTTTAATTCCAAAAAATAAAAAAAATGATCAGAAAAACATGAAACCTTGGTTGATTTAATGTCATGCCACCAAGATGATGTGGTAAACAAATTGGCATGTTTGACGAACGTATGGAGACACACCCCTCACAAACCGGAGCAACTCGCTAGAAGGTTTGTGGTTCCGAGAGGGAACAATGCATGTTTGATGACAGACGGGAGATAGCTTCCTCTTATGGCTTTCAAATTTTTTCCTATGTTTAACGTGCACTAATACAACTGTCATGTGAAAATTTGGAAGATTTCAGGGGTCATTTGACCTTTTAAAGACATTTAAGTGATTTTCTAACCATTTAATGACTGTAATTCAAATTTGAACTACATCTACATGCAACGCCTAACCATAATGGTTTCAAAAATCATATTTTTGTGTACTTGTGTGCGAGTTAATTCCTTGTGCAGTAAATTAGAGGAATGTTCAAATATACTGGTCTTAAGGCATGGGCACTTGCATGGAGTGCCATGGCATTTTAATTCCAAAAATAAAAAAATGATCAGAAAAACATGAAACCTTGCTTGATTTAATGTCATGCCACCAAGATTATGTGGTAAAGAAATTGGCATGTCTGACGAACGTTTGGACAGACACCCCTCACAAACCGGAGCAACTCGCTAGAAGGTTCGTGGTTCCGAGAGGGAACAATGCATGTTTGATGACGGACGGGAGCTAGCTTCCTCTTACGGCCTTCAAATTTTTTCCTACATTTAACGTGCATTAATTCAAATATCATGTGAAAAATTGGAAAATTTCAGGGGTCATTTAACCTTTTAAAGACATTTAAGTGATTTTCTAACCATTTAATGACCGTAATTCAAATTTGAACTACATCTACATGCAATGCCTAACCATAACGGTTTGAAAAATCATATTTTTGTGTACTTGTGTGCGAGTTAATTCCATGTGCAGTAAATTAGTAGGAATTTTCAAACATATTGGTCTCAAGGCATGGGCACATGCATGGAGTGCATGCCATGGCATTTTAGTTCGAGAAAATTAAAAAATGATCAGAAAAACATGAAACCTTGCTAGATTTAATGTCATGCAGCCAAGATGATGTGGTAAAAAAATTGGCCTTTTTGACGAAAGTTTGGACACACACCCCTCACAAACCGGAGCAACTCGCTAGAAGGTTCGTGGTTTCGAGAGGGAACAATGCATGTTTGATGATGAACGGGAGATAGCTTCCTCTTACATCCTTCAAAAACTTTCCTACGTTTAACATGCACTAATACAACTGTCATGTGAAAATTTGGAAAATTTCAGGGGTCATTTGACCTTTTAAAGACATTGAAGTGATTTTCTAACCATTTAATGACCGTAATTCCAATTTGAACTACATCTACATGCAATGCCTAATCAAAACGGTTTGAAAAATCATATCTGTGTACTTGTGTGCGAGTTAATTCCATGTGCAGTAAATTAGAAGGAATTTTCTAACATATTGGTCTCACGACATGGACACATGCATACGTATGCATGGAGTGACATGGCATTTTAATTCCAAAAAATAAAAAAATGATCAGAAAAACATGAAACCTTGGTTGATTTAATGTCATGCCACCAAGATGATCTGGTAAAGAAATTGGCATGTTTGACAAACGTATGGACACACACCCCTGACAAACCGGAGCAACTCGCTAGAAGGTTCATGGTTCCGAGAGGGAACAATGCATGTTTGATGACGTACGGGAGATAGCTTCCTCTTAAGGCCTTCAAATTTTTTCCTACGTTTGACGTGCACTATACAACTGTCATGTGAAAATTTGGAAAATTTCAGGGGTCATTTGACCTTTTAAAGACATTTAAGTGATTTTCTAACCATTTAATGACCGTACTTCAAATTTGAACTACATCTACATGCAACGCCTAACCATAACGGTTTGAAGAATCATATTTTTGTGTACTTGTGTGTGAGTTAATTCCATGTGCAGTAAATTAGAAGGAATGTTCAAAGATACTGGTCTTAAGGCATGGGCACTTGCATACGATGCATGGAGTGACCTGGCATTTTAATTCCAAAAAATAAAAAAAATGATCAGAAAAACATGAAACCTTGGTTGATTTAATGTCATGCCACCAAGATGATGTGGTAAACAAATTGGCATGTTTGACGAACGTATGGAGACATACCCCTCACAAATCGGAGCAACTCGCTAGAAGGTTTGTGGTTCCGAGAGGGAACAATGCATGTTTGATGACAGACGGGAGATAGCTTCCTCTTATGGCTTTCAATTTTTTTTCCTATGTTTAACGTGCACTAATACAACTGTCATGTGAAAATTTGGAAGATTTCAGGTGTCATTTGACCTTTATAGACATTTAAGTGATTTTCTAACCATTTAATGACCGTAATTCAAATTTGAACTACATCTACATGCAACGCCTAACCATAATTGTTTGAAAAATCATATTTTTGTGTACTTGTGTGCGAGTTAATTCCTTGTGCAGTAAATTAGAGGAATGTTCAAACATACTGGTCTTAAGGCATGGGCACTTGCATGGAGTGCCATGGCATTTTAATTCCAAAAATAAAAAAATGATGAGAAAAACATGAAACCTTGCTTGATTTAATGTCATGCCACTAAGATTATGTGGTAAAGAAATTGGCATGTCTGAGGAACGTTTGGACACACACCCCTCACAAACCGGAGCAACTCGCTAGAAGGTTCGTGGTTCCGAGAGGGAACAATGCATGTTTGATGACGGACGGGAGCTAGCTTCCTCTTACGGCCTTCAAATTTTTTCCTACATTTAACGTGCATTAATACAAATATCATGTGAAAAATTGGAAAATTTCAGGGGTCATTTAACCTTTTAAAGACATTTGTGTGATTTTCTAACCATTTAATGACCGTAATTCAAATTTGAACTACATCTACATGCAATGCCTAACCATAACGGTTTGAAAAATCATATTTTTGTGTACTTGTGTGCGAGTTAATTCCATGTGCAGTAAATTAGTAGGAATTTTCAAACATATTGGTCTCAAGGCATGGGCACATGCATGGAGTGCATGCCATGGCATTTTAGTTCCAGAAAATTAAAAAATGATCAGAAAAACATGAAACCTTGCTAGATTTAATGTCATGCAGCCAAGATGATGTGGTAAAAAATTGGCCTTTTTGACGAAAGTTTGGACACACACCCCTCAAAAACCGGAGCAACTCGCTAGAAGGTTCGTGGTTCCGAGAGGGAACAATGCATGTTTGATGATGAACGGGAGATAGCTTCCTCTTACGACCTTCAAATTTTTTCCTACGTTTAATATGCACTAATACAACTGTCATGTGAAAATTTGGAAAATTTCAGGGGTCATTTGACCTTTTAAAGACATTTAAGTGATTTTCTAACCATTTAATGACCGTAATTCCAATTTGAACTACATCTACATGCAATGCCTAATCAAAACGGTTTGAAAAATCATATCTGTGTACTTGTGTGCGAGTTAATTCCATGTGCAGTAAATTAGAAGGAATTTTCAAACATATTGGTCTCACAACATGGACACATGCATACGTATGCATGGAGTGACATGGCATTTTAATTCCAAAAAATAAAAAAAAATGATCGGAAAAACATGAAACCTTGGTTGATTTAATGTCATGCCACCAAGATGATCTGGTAAAGAAATTGGCATGTTTGACAAACGTATGGACACACACCCCTCACAAACCGGAGCAACTCGCTAGAAGGTTCATGGTTCCGAGAGGGAACAATGCATGTTTGATGACGTACGGGAGATAGCTTCCTCTTAAGGCCTTCAAATTTTTTCCAACGTTTAACGTGCACTAATACAACTGTCATGTGAAAATTTGGAAAATTTTAGGGGTCATTTGACCTTTTAAGGACATTTAAGTGATTTTCTAACCATTTAATGACCATAATTCAAATTTGAACTACATCTACATGCAACGCCTAACAATAACGGTTTGAAGAATCGTATTTTTGTGTACTTGTGTGCGAGTTAATTCCATGTGCAGTAAATTAGAAGGAATTTTCAAACATATTGGTCTCACGACATGGACACATGCATACGATGCATGGAGTGACATGGCATTTTAATTCCAACAAATAAAAAAATGATCAGAAAAACATGAAACCTTGGTTGATTTAATGTCATGCAACCAAGATGATGTGGTAACCAAATTGGCATGTTTGACGAATGTATGGAGACACACCCCTCACAAACCGGAGCAACTCGCTAGAAGGTTTGTGGTTCCGAGAGGGAACAATGCATGTTTGATGACGGACGGGAGATAGCTTCCTCTTATGGCTTTCAAATTTTTTTCCTATGTTTAACGTGCACTAATACAACTGTCATGTGAAAATTTGGAAGATTTCAGGGGTCATTTGACCTTTTAAAGACATTTAAGTGATTTTCGAACCATTTAATGACCGTAATTCAAATTTGAACTACATCTACGTGCAACGCCTAACCATAATGGTTTGAAAAATCAGATTTTTGTGTACTTGTGTGCGAGTTAATTCCTTGTGCAGTAAATTAGAAGGAATGTTCAAACATACTGGTCTTAAGGCATGGGCACTTGCATGGAGTGCCATGGCATTTTAATTCCAAAAAATAGAAAAATGATCCGAAAAACATGAAACCTTGCTCGATTTAATGTCATGCCACGAAGATTATGTGGTAAACAAATTGGCATGTCTGACGAACGTTTGGACACACACCCCTCAAAAACCGGAGAAACTCGCTAGAAGGTTCGTGGTTCCGAGAGGGAACAATGCATGTTTGATGACGGACGGGAGCTAGCTTCCTCTTACGGCCTTCAAATTTTTTCCTCCATTTAACGTGCATTAATACAACTATCATGTGAAAATTTGGAAAATTTCAGGGGTCATTTGACCGTTTAAAGACATTTAAGTGATTTTCTAACCATTTAATGACTGTAATTCAAATTTGAACTACATCTACATGCCATGCCTAACCATAACGGTTTGAAAAATCATATTTTTGTGTACTTGTGTGCGAGTTAGATCCATGTGCAGTAAATTAGTAGGAATTTTCAAACATATTGGTCTCAAGGCATGGGCACATGCATGGAGTGCATGCCATGGCATTTTAGTTCCAGAAAATTAGAAAATGATCAGAAAAACATGAAACCTTGCTAGATTTAATGTCATGCAGCCAAGATGATGTGGTAAAAAAATTGCCCTTTTT
Source organism: Aegilops tauschii subsp. strangulata (assembly GCF_002575655.3). Classification (NCBI taxonomy): domain Eukaryota; kingdom Viridiplantae; phylum Streptophyta; class Magnoliopsida; order Poales; family Poaceae; genus Aegilops; species Aegilops tauschii. The sequence continues at coordinate 218,962,416 of NC_053037.3, read as the reverse complement.
GACGAAAGTTTGGACACACACCCCTCACAAACCGGAGCAACTCGCTAGAAGGTTCGTGGTTCCGAGAGGGAACAATGCATGTTTGATGATGAACGGGAGATAGCTTCCACTTACGACATTCAAATTTTTTCCTACGTTTAACATGCACTAATACATTTGTCATGTGAAAATTTGGAATATTTCAAGGGTCATTTGACCTTTTAAAGACATTTAAGTCTAACCATTTAATGATCGTAATTCCAATTTGAACTACATCTACCTGCAATGCCTAATCAAAACGGTTTGAAAAATCATATATGTGTACTTGTGTGCGAGTTAATTCCATGTGCAGTAAATTAGAAGGAATTTTCAAACATATTGGTCTCACGACATGGACACGTGCATACATATGCATGGAGTGACATGGCATTTTAATCCCAAAAAATAAAAAAATGATCGGAAAAACATGAAACCTTGGTTGATTTAATGTCATGCCACCAAGATGATCTGGTAAAGAAATTGGCATGTTTGACAAACGTATGGACACACACCCCTCACAAACCGGAGCAACTCGCTAGAAGGTTCATGCTTCCGAGAGGGAACAATGCATGTTTGATGACGTACGGGAGATAGCTTCCTCTTAAGGCCTTCAAATTTTTTCCTACGTTGAACGTGCACTAATACAACTGTCATGTGAAAATTTGGAAAATTTCAGGGGTCATTTGACCTTTTAAAGACATTTAAGTGATTTTCTAACCATTTAATGACCGTAATTCAAGTTTGAACTACATCTACATGCAACGCCTAACCATAACGGTTTGAAGAATCATATTTTTGTGTACTTGTGTGCGAGTTAATTCCATGTGCAGTAAATTAGAAGGAATTTTCAAACATATTGGTCTCAAGGCATGGGCACATGCATGGAGTGCATGCCATGGCATTTTAATTCCAAAAAAATAAAAAAATGATCGGAAAAACATGAAACCATGCTTGATTTGATGTCATGCCACCAAAATCATGTGGTAAAAAAATTGGCCTTTTTGACGAAAGTTTGGACACACACCCCTCACAAACCGGACCAACTCGCTAGAAGGTTCGTTGTTCCGAGAGGGAGCAATGCATGTTTGAGGACGAACGGGAGATAGCTTCCTCTTACGGCCTTTAAATTTTTTCCTACGTTTAACGTGCACTAATACAACTGTCATGTGAAAATTTGGAAAATTTCAGGGGTCATTTGACCTTTTAAAGACATTTAAGTGATTTTCTAACCATTTAATGACCGTAATTCAAATTTGAACTACATCTACATGCAACGCCTTACCATAACGGTTTGAAAAATCATATTTTTGTGTACTTGTGTGCGAGTTAATTCCATGTGCAGTAAATTAGAAGGAATTGTCAAACATATTGGTCTCAAGGCATGGGCACATGCATGGAGTGCATGCCCTGGCATTTTAATTCCAAAAAATTAAAAAATGATCAGAAAAACATGAAACCTTGCTTGATTTAATGTCATGCCACCAAGATGATTTGGTAAAAAAATGGCCTGTTTGACGAAAGTTTGGACACACACCTCTCATAAGCCGAAGCAACTCACTAGAAGGTTCGTGGTTCCGAGAGGGAACAATGCATGATTGATGACGGACGGGAGATAGCTTCCTCTTACGGCCTTCAAATTTTTTCCTACATTTAACGTGCACTAATACAACTGTCATGTGAAAATTTGGAAAATTTCAGGGGTCATTTGACCTTTTAAAGACATTTAAGTGATTTTCTAACCATTTAATGACCGTAATTCAAATTTGAACTACATCTACATGCAACGCCTAACCAAAACGGTTTGAAAAATCATATTTTTGTGTACTTGTGTGCGAGTAAAAAATCATCAGACGATGTAAATATCTGGTGTTCAAAAAAGAAAATGTCAAGATCTAGCAAGACAACCGGCCCCCACACGATTGGCACTCTATCTCGCGGCTCGAGGTTTGGTTGGTAATTTGCGGGGATCATTAATCTGACACGGTTCTGTATTTGAAACCGTTAGCTATTATGTTCACGCACGGATTTTGCTGCAGGAATCGTGTGTAATTCAAACTACAGTACTCGTAAATTCCGGCGACTGGCGTGTGTACTGTCCCCATCGATCTAGATTCCAGCCGCCAATAAATACTACCTTGCTCACGTCGTCCCGCCTGCATTCTCATCTACATCCTCCCCTCGCTCGCCCTCTCTCTCTCAAATCTCTGCCATGGTGCTGCCGGTCTACCCACGCGCCAACGAGGAGTCGCTGGTCCCCGAGGACGCTCACTCGATTAGCAGCGACGAGGACCCCTACGCGCCGCCTGACGAGGTTGCGCCGGACCCCCCCCCCCCCCCCCCGCAACTTTGGATTGGTTTTGGGGCCAATACAATCTTTGTCTGTGGAAGTCGCTGCCACCGGCTGAGAAAGCCAGGCAAGTGGCATTCAAGAAGGAGATGGCGGAGGAGGAAGCCACGTACTGGGTGGCCTGTGAAGCCCGTGATGCCGCCCGAAAAAATGAGGCAGCGGAGCATTGGGGGTGGGCGCGTTGTCGTGCCGAGGAGGTGTACGAAGACGGGTACTTCACGACGAAGGTCATAGGCGTTGGGCGCCTCGTCGCTGCGTGGAGGTGGGCCGATAAGCTCCAGCGTGCCACCGACGAGGAGCTCCAGTGGGCGCCCAACGAAATGGCAAGATCGGCCGCGCGCGTCCGCTAGCAAGAGGCAGATCGGTACGTCAAGCGCTGCGAGGCGGATGAGTCAGAGTACTGCCTTCGCTCTAGGAAGACGACGCGCACCAGGGAGCTGCTGGCGAGGGGCTGCCGGAATACTGACCCCAGGAGGGATTATTAGTTTTAGTATTGTTCGGTTTCAATTTTAGGCATTGTACGTAGTAGTTAAGTATCATCACGTATATGTGATGATATTATACATATATATATATTCTGTGATGAACTAATGAACAATTAATATATATATATATTATGAATTCCATTTTCTATCTGTTTTTCATACTAATTTGAATCTAGCTGTTATCATCCACATATACAGAACGGAAAGCGTATATACACCCATTGAAACATAACATATAAGAATGGAAAATAGAGTACACACATTGAAACAGAGCAATACTATGTGCTGTGAATACATAGCTATGCATGTCGAAACGACTTTTCAAAATAAAATGCGTCCATGAGACCATGACCAGCAGCCCTTGCCTAGGGTAGCTCTTGGCTCTGCCTGAACTCGTGCAGGCATTCGTCCAAGCGGTCGACACGCTCGCGGTACATCTGGAGCGTGATCTCGAGCTCCAAGTTGGCTATTTCATCGAAGATCACCAGCTCGAGGATGCGACGGCCATGTTCCTCTACTGCGCCCAGGTGGACACCTGGGCCAAGGAGGCGGTCGAGCCTACGGACAAGCGCGTTGGCATCCAGCGGGCCGCGGACAAGGCGAACGGCGGCACCCATGCGAACGGCGCGGCGGTCGTCCGGTGCAAGTACGGCGCGGCCGGCCTCTGGTGCAAGTACGGCACTGAGGGCCTCTGCCCACTCCTGGCAAGGAATGGGGGTACTGACGGGACGTGTACCCAGCTGCGACGCCATGTCGACAGCAGGCAAGCACCGATGGATCCGCTCTTGCTGTGCGGCGCGCCGCGCCTCTCGCTCTGCGGCGCTCCAACGGTCACGCCGTGCGGCGAGCCGCAGCCTATCGGCGCAGACGCGCCTAGCTTCCTCTGCGGCGCGCCATCGATCATGTTGTGCAGCGAGCTGCAGCCTGTCGGTGCTGACATGCCTATCTTGATCCGCGGCGCTCAAGCGCCATGCGCCAAAGGTCTGCTCAACCCTAGTGATGACGCGCATCACGGCGTCGTCTATCGTGTTGCCGGGGAGCGCCTCGGCCTCGACGGGCCATTGCGCCTGCTCATTTTCCTCATCGATGAGGTTGATGGCAGAGGCGGCGCTTTGGTGCGTTGGCATGCTTGGAAAAGGTGGAGGTGCTACAAGCTGCGCTTGTCGCCTCCGTGAGTCGCGTGCCGCCTATGCGCAATATAGCAGGGTGGCAGGAAACAAGTGAGGAAATGGCGGGAAATGGTGGCGTGTTCATAAAACACCATCAATTAATGGAAACTTAGCATAGAAGGAACATTGAGCTAGCACAAGAAGTAGATGATGACCATATGAACACGGACCACACTAGGGAACCCGTCGGTGATGAATTCATCAATCCCAAATGGTCGAATACTAGCAAGCGTTTGCCCACGACACACACGGCCTATTCCATCACAAACAGGTCGGATGGATCAACTGTATGCCACATATCGCACATTGTCAAACAGTAATGCAGTAGACCTTCTTTAACATGTGTTAAAAAAACAAGGACCTCGAGGTTAAATTAGCTGAGGGAATGGGTCATTTCGGTCATTTGACCGAAATGACCGAAATGACCCATCCTATCAGTTAATTTAGCATCAACACAACTTCCCATCCAGTCACCCATCTAATGGCTTCTCCAGCCTGAGCACACTTAACTTGATAGTTTTCTTACATGAGCTACTGGTGGACAGCTAGTCCTTGCTGATAGGAATGCCCCTTCGCATCCTTATGGCGTATCCGGATGACCGCCCGTCCCCCAATGGCCAAGAGATGTTGTGTAGACAGAGCATATCACATACGTCTTATTAGAAGCAATCGTCTGTGTTATTATCGGTCTTCGCACACATTTCTGATTACAGACCTATTTGTCGCGTATCACACACATCTTGTTATATTGAACCGTTTCTGTTCTCTTGCCTAATCACGAACAGTTCATCCGAGTGAACCGTATGCTGTACATCGCACACACCTTGATCAGGCTGACCGTTTGTTTTGTGTTGCCTAATCACAAACAGTTCATCCGAGTGAACTGTATGCTATACATCGCACACACCTTCATCTGGCTGCCCGTTTATTTTGTTCCTCCTCATCGAGCTGAACCATATGCCCTGCATCGCACACGCAACTAAAATCTGAACCTTGTTTCATGCATCGTCCATCGCAAACATTTTGCACCTTTTTTGACGGGTTTTTTACACCACCGTTTGTGATTATGGCATCGCACACAATTTCGTTGAAGGGTCTCTGATCGTAGTGTCGCGTTAGCAGCATCGTGCAGTAGTGTGCATTTTTACAAATTATCGGCGGATTAACTGCTGATGTATCCATGGGATAGAGTTAGTTTGAGCTAGTTTGGGCTCAAATAGCCCTAAAGTATATCCAAACATGAGGGCTAGTTTGAGCCAGTTGCATCTAACCCACCCAAAAAAACTATCCCACCCAGGAGGTGCTAATTGGAGCTAGTTCTCCTAGTGCATTTATTGTCAATCTAACCCTATCATCCAAACACCTCTTTGGATGGAGTTAGTTCAGGGCTAGTCATGAGCTAGAAACTAACTCTAACCTCTAGCTAAGTTGAGTATCCAAACAGGGTTGTGTTGTTGTTATTGCTGCTGCTCTTCTACGTATATCTAGACATCATCAGAACATTAAGGTAACACTCTTCCTTGTTGCTATGTAGCCTAGTATTGCATATTTAGACATTCAGTATAGTGCATGTTGCGATGTAGCCTCAGATATATTACATATGGCCCTAGTTAACCAAACGATAAATGGGTTACAGATATATTCAGTTAAAAGTCCAATTCACTGATTAGTCTCTTATTAGCCCCCATCCTATATGGTACCAGCTACCGATATCCTGAACAGGGAGTATATATAAGCCATGGGATGAAACTAACCTCGGTGGAAAACAGCAGTCGTTCCCAAAATTGTCCTGTGTAGGTACATCGAGAGGCATGTTAAGCACAATAGGCTAAACATCAACCAAATATATCCATGGCAGACAAAATAATCTCCAAAAGATAGCTTCAGTGTGCAGGTTTAAGCACGCTAGTAAAGCAAAACAAGTGGAAAGGTGTGTTAACTGCAACAGGCCTAACATCTAACAAGAAGCAAACATAGTCACTCAAACTGGTATTGTGCCGGTCTAAGTACATTGGTTATTGTTAAATAAAAATGGAAAGGCGTGTTAACTACAACATGAAGCAACCAAATGTAGTCATTCATAGTGGTATTGTTGAAACTGGTATTGATGAAATTGAACTGCACAGTTCATACTTGCACATATAGAACATCACGTTGTGAATAACTGAAATAAACAAGGCATACTACGAACAACCAAATATAGCATTTGAAACTGGACATATGCTAACTACAAACAACCGAACAATCAGAAAACTTTGAAGGAGGCATATGCTAGCTATAACAGGCTTAACAATAAGCAAATATATGCATTCCTATCGTTATGTTTAAAACTGGATTGATGAAATGTACTGCACAGTAAATAATTGCACATATAGACCATCACATTGTGAACTACTGAAATAAACAAGGCATACTGCAAACAACTAAATATAGCAATTAAAACTGGACATATTCTCACTACACTACAAAAGGGACTCGACAAAACAAGTCATGGGTTCCCCTCTGTGAAGAGGCACGACAAAAAAATCATGGGATTCCTCACTTCTCACAGATGGGCTCGTTCCCGTGGGAAGAGCACGAACCCTGGATGCGCTTCATGTTGTCGCAGATGGGCTCCTTCCCCTTGGAAGAGCACGGCTGTAGGGTGCCCTCCCTGATGTCACAGACGGGCTCTTTCCCCTTGGAAGAGCAGATGGGCTCTTTCCCCTTGGAAGAGCCGGAGAGGGTGCCCTCCTCGTGGTCGCCATCGATGAGGTCTGACTTGGAAGCTGTGGATCCCAAGCCAGCGTCGCAGAACATGTCCGTCAGAAATGACAAAAGGGGCTCAATGGCGATGTAGGATGGCAAACTTGACAGCGAGCCAGAGGAGATCAGTGGCGGGGCCATGGATGAGATCGACGGCGGTTGAACCCGAGGGGTTGGTGATGGGCCACTTAACCTATGACATAGCTCGCGTCAGGCCATTGCTGTCGACGACCTCGATATCATAGCCGGCGTCCGCGACATACCGGCATACTCTGGCCCGTTGATTGAGTGCCTGCGGCCAGTAATGGTCGTCAGCTTCCTCGGCGACGAGACCGCGATACACCTCTTTTGGGCCAGTCGCTCCTTGAGTTCCACGGGAAGCATAGCCGGGCTTAGGCTGTTGGAAATATGCCCTAGAGGCAATAATAAATTGTTATTATTATATTTCTTTGTTCATGATAATCGTCTATTGTTCATGCTATAATTGTATTGTCCGGAAATCGTAATACATGTGTGAATACATAGACCACAACGTGTCCCTAGTAAGCCTCTTGTTGACTAGCTCGTTGATCAACAGATAGTCATGGTTTCCTGACTATGGACATTGGATGTCATTGATAACGGGATCACATCATTAGGAGAATGATGTGATGGACAAGACCCAATCCTAAGCATAGCATAAAAGGTCGTGTAGTTTCGTTTGCTAGAGCTTTTCCAATGTCAAGTATCTTTTCCTTAGACCATGAGATCGTGCAACTCCCGGATACCGTAGGAGTGCTTTGGGTGTGCCAAACGTCACAACGTAACTGGGTGACTATAAAGGTGCACTACGGGTATCTCCGAAAGTGTCTGTTGGGTTGGCACGGATCGAGACTGGGATTTGTCACTCCGTGTGACGGAGAGGTATCTCTGGGCCCACTCGGTAACGCATCATCATAATGAGCTCAATGTGACTAAGGCGTTAGTCACGGGATCATGCATTGCGGTACGAGTAAAGAGACTTGCCGGTAACAAGGTTGAACAAGGTATTGGGATACCGACGATCGAATCTCGGGCAAGTAACATACCGTTTGACAAAGGGAATTGCATACGGGATTGATTGAATCCTCGACACCGTGGTTCATCCGATGAGATCATCGTGGAACATGTGGGAGCCAACATGGGTATCCAGATCCCGCTGTTGGTTATTGACCGGAGAGGCGTCTCGGTCATGTCTGCATGTCTCCCGAACCCGTAGGGTCTACACACTTAAGGTTCGGTGACGCTAGGGTTGTAGAGATATATGTATGCGGAAACGCGAAAGTTGTTCGGAGTCCCGGATGAGATCCCGGACGTCACAAGAGGTTCCGGAATGGTCCGGAGGTGAAGAATTATATATAGGAAGTCAAGTTTCGGCCACCGGGAAAGTTTCGGGGGTTACCGGTATTGTACCGGGACCACCGGAAGGGTCCCGGGGGTCCATCGGGTGGGGCCACCTATCCCGGAGGGCCCCATGGGCTGAAAGTGGAAGGGAACCAGCCCCTAGTGGGCTGGGCGCCCCCCTTGGGCCTCCCCCCATGTGCCTAGGGTTGGGAACCCTAGGGTGGGGGGACTTTCCCCTTCGCTTGGGGGGCAAGGCAACCCTTTCCACCCCTTGGCCGCCGCCCCCCCCCCCCCCCCAACCCTAGATGGGTTTTGGCCGGACCCCCCTCCCAAGGGGGCCTATATAAAGGGGGGGAGGGAGGGCAGCAACCTATAGCCTTGGGCGCCTCCCTCCTCCCCTGCAACACCTCTCTCTCTCTCTCGCAGAAGCTTGGCGAAGCCCTGCCGGAGACCCGCTACATCCACCACCACGCCGTCGTGCTGCTGGATCTCCATCAACCTCTCCTTCCCCCTTGCTGGATCAAGAAGGAGGAGACGTCGCTGCACCGTACATGTGTTGAACGCGGAGGTGCCGTCCGTTCGGCACTCGGTCATCGGTGATTTGGATCACGGCGAGTACGACTCTGTCATCCACGTTCATTGGAACGCTTCCGCTCGCGATCTACAAGGGTATGTAGATGCACTCCTTTCCCCTCGTTGCTAGTAGACTCCATAGATGCATCTTGGTGAGCGTAGAAAAATGATAAATTATGCTACGATTCCCAACAGTGGCATCATGAGCCAGGTCTATGCGTAGTTACTATGCACGAGTAGAACACAAAGCAGTTGTGGGTGTTGAGTTTGCCAATTCTTCTGGCCGCTACTAGTCGTTTCTTGTTTCGGCGGCATTGTAGGTTGAAGCGGCCCGGACCAACCTTACACGTACGCTTACGTGAGACAGGTTCCACCGACTAACATGCACTAGATGCATAAGGTGGCTAGCGGGTGTCTGTCTCTCCTACTTTAGTCGGAACGGATTCGATGAAAAGGGTCCTTATGAAGGGTAAATAGAAATTGGCAAATCGCGTTGTGGTTTTACGTAGGTAAGAAACGTTCTTGCTAGAAACCTATACAAGCCACGTAGAAACTTGCAACAACAATTAGAGGACGTCTAACTTGTTTTTGCAGCATGTGCTATGTGATGTGATATGGCCAGAAGATGTGATGAATGATATATGTGATGTATGAGATTGATCATATTCTTGTAATAGGAATCACGACTTGCATGTCGATGCGTATGACAACCGGCAGGACCCATAGGAGTTGTCTTTATTTTTGTATGACCTGCGTGTCATTGAATAACGCCATGTAAATTACTTTACTTTATTGCTAAGCGCGTTAGCCATAGAAGTAGAAGTAATCGTTGGCGTGACGACTTCATGAAGACACAATGATGGAGATCATGATGATGGAGATCATGGTGTCATGCCGGTGACGAAGATGATCAAGGTGCCCCGAAGATGGAGATCAAAGGAGCATGATGATATTGGCCATATCATGTCACTATTTGATTGCATGTGATGTTTATCATGTTTTTGCATCTTATTTGCTTAGAACAACGGTAGTAAGTAAGATGATCCCTTATAATAATTTCAAGAAAGTGTTCACCCTAACTGTGCACCGTTGCGAAGATTCGTTGTTTCGAAGCACCACGTGATGATCGGGTGTGATAGATTCTAACGTTCGAATACAACGGGTGTTGACGAGCCTAGCATGTACAGACATGGCCTCGGAACACACGCAATACACTTAGGTTGACTTGACGAGCCTAGCATGTACAGACATGGCCTCGGAACACGGAGGACCGAAAGGTCGAGCATGAGTCGTATAGAAGATACGATCAACATGGAGATGTTCACCGATGATGACTAGTCTGTCTCACGTGATGATCGGACACGGCCTAGTTTGACTCGGATCATGTATCACTTAGATGACTAGAGGGATGTCTATCTGAGTGGGAGTTCATAATCAGATGAACTTCATTATCATGAACATAGTCAAAAAGGTATTTGCAAATTATGTCATAGCTTGCGCTTTAGTTCTACTGGTTAAGATATGTTCCTAGAGAAAATTTAGTTGAAAGTTGGTAGTAGCAATTATGCGGACTGGATCCGTAAACTGAGGATTTTCCTCATTGCTGCACAGAAGGCTTATGTCCTTAATGCACCGCTTGGTGTGCTGAACCTGAGCGTCGTCTGTAGATGTTACGAAACATCTGACATACACGTTTTGATGACTACGTGATAGTTCAGTGTGGTTTAGAATTGTGGCACCAAAGACGTTTTTGAAACGTCGCAGAATATGTGAGATGTTCCGAAGACTGAAATTAGGATTTCAGACTAGTGCCCACGTCAAGAGGTATGAGACCTCTGACAAGTTTCTTAAGCCTGCAAACTAAGGGAGAAAAGCTCAATCGTTGAGCATGTGCTCAGATTGTCTGAGTGCCACAATCGCTTGAATCAAGTGGGAGTTAATCTCCCAGATGAGATAGTGATAGTTCTCCATAGTCACTGCCACCAAGCTAGTAGAGCTTCGTGATGAACTATAACATATCAAGGATAGTTATGATGATCCTTGAGCTATTCGCGATGTTTGACACCGCGAGAGTAGAAATCAAGGAGCATCAATTGTTGATGGTTAGTAAAACCACTAGTTTAAGAAGGGCAAGGGCAAAAGGGATACTTCATGAAACAGCAAGTCGTTTGCTGCTCTAGTGAAGAATCCCAAGGTTGAACCCAAACCCGAGACTAAGTGCTTCTGTAATGAGAGGAACGGTCACTGAAGCAGTACTACCCTAGATACTTGGTAGATGAGAAGGCAGGCAAGGTCGACAGAAGTATATTGGATATACGTTATATGAATGTGTACTTTACTAGTACTCCTAGAAGCACCAGGGTATTAGATACCAGTTCGGTTGCTAAGTGTTAGTAACTCGAAATAAAAGCTGCGGAATAAACAGAGACTAGCTAAAGGTGAGATGACGATATGTGTTGGAAGTGTTTCCAAGTTTGATGTGATCGAAGCATCGCATGCTCCCTCTACTATCGAGATTTGGTGTTTGCGTTGAGCATGATTGGATTATGTTTATCGCAATACGGTTATTCATTTAAGGAGAATAATGGTTACTCTATTTATTTGAATAATACCTTCAATGGTCTTGCACCTGAAATGAATCTCGATCGCCATGATACACATGTTCGTGCCAAAAGATATAAGATAGTAATGATAGTACCACATACTTGTGGTACTGCCACTTGAGTCATATTGGTATAAAACGCATGAAGAAGCTCCATATAGATGGATCTTTGGACTCACTCGTTTTGAAAAGATTGAGACATGCGAACCATGTCTATTGGTATATATGCATGAAGAAACTCCATGCAGATGGATCGTTTGGCCTCACTTGATTTTGAATCACTTGAGACATGCAAAACATACCACATGGGCAAGATGACTGAAAGTCCTCGTGTTCAGTAAGATGGAACAAGAGAGCAACTTATTGGAAGTAATACATTTTGATGTACGCAGTCCAATGAGTGCTGAGGCATGAAGTGGATATCGTTATGTTCTTACTTCACAGATGATTTGAGTAGATGCTGAGTGTATTTACTTGATGAAACACTAGTCTGAATTATTGAAAGGTTCAAGTAATTTCAGAGTGAAGTTGAAGATCGTCGTGACAAGAGGATAAAATGTCTGTGATATGATCATAGAGATGAGTATCTGAGATACGAGTTTGGCACACAATTGAGACATTGTGGAAAGTGTTTCACAATTAATACCGCCTGGAACGCCATAGTGTGATGGTGTGTCCGAACATCATAACTGCACCCTATTGGATATAGTGCATACCATGATGTTTCTTATCGAATTACCACTATCGTTTATGGGTTAGGCATTAGAGACAACCGCATTCACTTTAAAAGGGGCACCACGCAATTCCGTTGAGACGACACCGTTTAGAGAAACCTAAGTTGTCGCTTCTTAAAAGTTTGGGGCTGCGATGCTTATGTGAAAAAGTTTCAGGCTGATAAGCTCGAACCCAAAGCGGATAAATGCATCTTCATAGAATACCCAAAAACAGTTGGGTATACCTCCTATTTCAGATCTGGAAGCAAATGTAATTGCTTCTAGAAACGAGTCCTTTCTCGAGGAAAAGTTTCTCTCGAAAGAATTGAGTGGGAGGATGGTGGAGACTTGATAAGGTTATTGAACCGTCGCTTCAACTAGTGTGTAGCAGGGCACAGGAAGTTGTTCCTGTGGCACCTATACCAATTGAAGTGGAAGCTTATGATAGTGATCATGAAACTTCGGATCAAGTCACTACCAAACCTCGTAGGACGACGAGGATGCGCACTACTTCAGAGTAATGCGTGATCCTGTCTTGGAAGTCATGTTGCTAGACAACAATGAACCTATGAGCTATGGAGAAGCGATGGTGGGCCCATATTCCGACGAATGGCTCGAGGCCATGAAATCCGAGATGGAATCCATGTATCAGAACAAAGCGTGGACTTTGGTGAACTTGCCCGATGATCGGCAAGCCATTGAGATAAATGGATCTTTAAGAAGAAGACAGACATGGACGGTAATGTTACCGTCTATGAAGCTCGACTTGTGGCAAAGAGTATTTTCACAAGTTCAAGGAGTTGACTACAATGAGTTTTTCTCATCCGTAGCGATGCTTAGGTCCGTTGGAATCATTTAGCATTAGCTGCATTTATGAAATCTGGCAGATGGATGTCAAAACAAGTTTCCTTACCAGTTTTCGTAAGGAAAGGTTGTATGTGATACAATCAGAAAGGTTTTGTCGATCCTAAGGATGCTAAAAGGTATGCTAGCTCCAGCGATCCTTCCATGGGTTAGAGCAAGCATCTCGGAGTCAGAATATACGCTTTGATGGAGTGATCAAAGTTTTTGGGTTTATACAAAGTTTGTTAGAAACTTGTATTTACAATAAAGTGAGTGGGAGCGCTACAACATTTCTGATAAGTATATGTGCATGACATATTGTTGATCCGAAATGATGTAAAATTTCTGGAAAGCATAAAGGGTTGTTTGAAAGGAGTTTTTCAAAGGAAGACCTGGATAAAGCTGCTTACATATTGGGCATCAAGATCCATAGAGATAGATCAAGACGCCTGATGATACTTTCAAAAGACAGCACACCTTGACATGATTTTGAAAGAGTTCAAAATAGATCAGCAAAGAAGGAGTTCTTGGCTGTGTTACAAGGTGTGAGTATTGAGTAAGACTCAAGACCTGACCACAGCAGAAGATAGAGAAAGGACGAAGGTCGTCCCCTATGCTTTAGACGTAGGCTCTATAGTATGCTATGCTGTGTACCGCACATGTAGTGTGCCTTGCCATGAGTTGGTCAAGAGGGTACAATAGTGATCCGGGAAAGGATCTCATGACAGCGGTCGAACTTATCCTTAGTACCTAGTGGATTAAGGATAATTTTCTCGATTATGGAGGTGGAAAGGAGTTCGTCGTAAAGGGTTACGTCGATGCGAACTTTGACACTAATCCGGATGACTCTGAGTAGTAAACCGGATTCATATAGTAGAGCAATTATTTGAAATGGCTCCAAATAGCGCGTGGTAGCATCCACAAGATGACATAGATATTCGTAAAGCACACGGTTCTGAAAGGTTCAGACCCGTTGACTAATAACCTCTCTCACAAGCATAACATGATCAAACCAGAACACATTGAGTGTTAATCACATAGTGATGTGAACTAGATTGTTGACTCTAGTAAACTCTTTAGATGTTGGTCACATGGTGATGTGACCAGTGAGTGTTAATCACATGGTGATGTGAACTAGATTATTGACTCTAGTGCAAGTGGGAGACTGTTGGAAATATGCCCTAGAGGCAATAATAAATTGTTATTATTATATTTCTTTATTCATGATAATCGTCTATTGTTCATGCTATAATTGTATTGTCCGGAAATCGTAATACATGTGTGAATACATAGACCACAACGTGTCCCTAGTAAGCCTCTAGTTGACTAGCTCGTTGATCAACAGATAGTCATGGTTTCCTGACTATGGACATTGGATGTCATTGATAACGGGATCACATCATTAGGAGAATGATGTGATGAACAAGACGCAATCCTAAGCATAGCATAAAAGGTCGTGTAGTTTCGTTTGCTAGAGCTTTTCCAATGTCAAGTATCTTTTCCTTAGACAATGAGATCGTGCAACTCCCGGATACCGTAGGAGTGCTTTGGGCGTGCCAAACGTCACAACGTAACTGGGTGACTATAAAGGTGCACTACGGGTATCTCCGAAAGTGTCTGTTAGGTTGGCACGGATTGAGACTGGGATTTGTCACTCCGTGTGACGGAGAGGTATCTCTGGGCCCACTCGGCAATGCATCATCATAATGAGCTCAATGTGACTAAGGCGTTAGTCACGGGATCATGCATTGCGGTACGAGTAAAGAGACTTGCCGGTAACGAGATTGAACAAGGTATTGGGATACCGACGATCGAATCTCGGGCAAGTAACATACCGTTTGACAAAGGGAATTGCATACAGGATTGATTGAATCCTCGACACCGTTGTTCATCCGATGAGATCATCGTGGAACATGTGGGAGCCAACATGGGTATCCAGATCCCGCTGTTGGTTATTGACCGGAGAGGCGTCTCGGTCATGTCTGCATGTCTCCCGAACCCGTAGGGTCTACACACTTAAGGTTCGGTGACGCTAGGGTTGTAGAGATATATGTATGCGGAAACGCGAAAGTTGTTCGGAGTCCCGGATGAGATCCCGGACGTCACAAGAGGTTCCGGAATGGTCCGGAGGTGAAGAATTATATATAGGAAGTCAAGTTTCGGCCACCGGGAAAGTTTCGGGGGTTACCGGTATTGTACCGGGACCACCGGAAGGGTCCCGGGGGTCCATCGGGTGGGGCCACCTATCCCGGAGGGCCCCATGGGCTGAAAGTGGAAGGGAACCAGCCCCTAGTGGGCTGGTCGCCCCCCCTTGGGCCTCCCCCCATGTGCCTAGGGTTGGGAACCCTAGGGTGGGGGGACTTTCCCCTTCGCTTGGGGGGCAAGGCAACCCTTTCCACCCCTTGGCCGCCGCCCCCCCCCCCCCCCCAACCCTAGATGGGTTTTGGCCGGACCCCCCTCCCAAGGGGGCCTATATAAAGGGGGGGAGGGAGGGCAGCAACCTATAGCCTTGGGCGCCTCCCTCCTCCCCTGCAACACCTCTCTCTCTCTCTCGCAGAAGCTTGGCGAAGCCCTGCCGGAGACCCGCTACATCCACCACCACGCCGTCGTGCTGCTGGATCTCCATCAACCTCTCCTTCCCCCTTGCTGGATCAAGAAGGAGGAGACGTCGCTGCACCGTACATGTGTTGAACGCGGAGGTGCCGTCCGTTCGGCATTCGGTCATCGGTGATTTGGATCACGTCGAGTACGACTCCGTCATCCACGTTCATTGGAACGCTTCCGCTCGCGATCTACAAGGGTATGTAGATGCACTCCTTTCCCCTCGTTGCTAGTAGACTCCATAGATGCATCTTGGTGAGCGTAGAAAAATTATAAATTATGCTACGATTCCCAACATAGGCTTCGACGCTCTAGAGTGGGGGGTGGGGATCGGTGGGAAAGGGGGCGTTTGGCTGGCGTCATCTAAGAAACTCAAGGTGGCCTGGGTATGGAGATCGGTGGGTAAGCTGCACGGGCAAACCGGTAGATGTTGACAATGGAGGCCTTGTGGCGGCAGCGGTGACCTTGCTAGGGTTTCAAGCGGGGGAGGGGTGTGTGTGCGTGTGTGCGCGTGCGCGTGCGCTCGAGGAGGTTTTGGTGTGTGTGTGTGTGAGGAGGGGGCGGGGTGTGTGTTTGAGTAAATGACGCGGGTACTGAAAATTTTACTACGCGGGAGTGAAATGCTGGGGCTATTGAAAATTTGGATGATGGTGCCTTACACACGGTTCGGAAATAAACCGTGTGTTATCAAACAGAAAAACCCTTGAGGTGGGCAGATATTTTCGAGGGATGCAGGCGGGAGTGGGAACAAGAAACATCACACACGGTCGAAGCATAATAACCGTGTGTTATCAAGCAAAAAAAAAGTTGCAGGCGGGTAGATATTTTGAGAGGGGAAGCCTCATGGAGCCCAATGTACTATGCGGATGTGCGTGATAGGGGCACCGGCGTGGCACATGGTTAGTGTGAGTGAGCCGTGTCTGTTGCGTCATCCGACTAGTCTAATGTTCATAAATTTGGCGAAAAATGACGCGGGAGAGGGTCAGAACACGAACACACTTGCATGTGGACCAAATATATGTATGAAAAGGGTGGTTTGATGTTCAAATACCAAGTGCAACTTCGATGTGGCACCTATCTCGCAAAGCGCACCATATTGCTTGCGCCCCCCTCGTGTCGGTACGAAGGGAATCCTAAGCTATGAATGCATGCCACCCCCCAACGGAGGTTCACCTAGCAAAGTGCGAAGTAGCAGTCCCCCCCCCCCCACACACACACACTTTCAGTCGGCGGGCCAGAGAGGCATCTCACCAAGATGGATCGTAAAACGTACCAAGAATAATGCACCTTGGTCGTACAACCTCTCTCTTGTTGTTGGTCAAAGTGATGGCCGTCCATGCGACCCCAGAGATGGGCTAGCTCGCCAATAATCATGCAATTACTTAGTCCCCGAAGACAACACTGCCTGCGTGTGTCCCAAACATATGTATGGGGAGGTGTGTTTGAATACACAATGGAACAACTTTGATGTTGCACCGTGCTTTCAAACCAGAAATCCCCACACTGAGTGAGGGTTAGTTGACGATGCATATGTATGTCACACCACACTTCAAGCCGATGACGGGGATTGATGCATTCATGCGTGCATAGTATGCGCTCAAACTTAATTAGGTCTGAATCTCACCATGACCTATATTATGATAACACAAACCAAAGGAAGAATCCACCATGGTAACCTATCTTGTTGTCGGTTAAGGTGATCATGGATGTCCACGCGGGCCCACGAATATATAGGCTTGTTGCCGATAACCACGCGAGGGAGTGTATCTTTCGAAGACAACCACTACATGCATATGTATGGAGGTGATGCGTGCATGCATGTTTGAATACCATTTCACAACATTGATGTGGCGCGTGCGTCGAAAATCATACAGTTCCCACGTAGAGCGAGATCGGTTCATGACGTGTCGTGGTACTAGCCACTTCGACTCGATGGGAGGGATTCATGCGTACACATGCATGTGTGTGCTCAAACTATATCATGTCATCCCAGAGCATGACCTACATATATTGTATTACAAACAAAAAAATAATCCCATCCGAAGTCAAATTAACCTGTCTCATTGTCAGGCAAAGTAGTGATGTACCAAGCGGGCCCACAGATGGAAAGCATCGATATCGTTGATAACCGCTTAAGTGGGTGCGAGAGGACAACCACCATCGCTTTGCATGTGGGCCAAACATATGTTGAATACCCAAAATGCACAACTTTGATGTGGCACATGCCTCGAAAACCGTAAATTCCCCACACAGAGCAAGGTTCATGAAGCGTACTGCATATCATGGTCCCGGCCCTTCCCCCTCTTCGACGCATACTATATGCTCCTACCGTGATACAACCCAAAAAGAATCCTCCTTGATGGTGAAATTAATTAACCTCTCCCGATGCAGGTCAAAGTGATGCATGCATCGACGATGGCCTTGTGGGCCCACAAATGGAAGCGTCACATGTGAGTGTCCTAGGATAACCACTGCATGCATGCATGTGGCCCAAAGAGGTGTTGTGTGATGTTTGAATAGCCAATTTCACAACTTTGATGTGGCACGTGCCTTGGAAACCGAAAAGTCCCGACACTGAGTGAGGTGTACTTGTTCACGGACGCGTACGTATAGTATATATTCTAGCCCCCTCCCAGCTCTTCGACGCATTTTATTACTCCCACCATAACACAAACAAAAGAGATTCTACCTTGCTAGTCAAATTAACCTCTCTATCAGTTGTTCGTCTAAGTGATGGACGACAACCTCGCGGTCCAACAGAAAGCATCACACGCGAGTATCGAGTGTCGTGTAGGACAGCCATCGACTGCATGTGGCCAAAACATACATGTATGAAAGGGTTGTGTAATGTTTTAAATAGCGAATTCCTGACTCTGATGTGGCACCTGCCTCACAAAACGGCCAACCCACACAGTGGCTCATGACTCGTAGTGTACTGCCAGCCACCCGCCACCCCCAGACGCACATACACACACCGCAAATCCACCGCTACTATGATGCATGTTAAATTATCCCGCGGTGAACATCTGTTACCAAAGGAGGACGTTTTAATTTTGAAAAAAAAACAGAGATCATTAACATGTTTTAGTACATTGATTGATTTTCTAGGGGTATAATATCCAAAAATCAAATTTGAGCTACATGCACACGTGACAGTGCACCTAAATGGATTGCAAAAACACATGTGTCTCACTAGGTGCATATTTACTCCCCGTGCAAGAAATTTCAAACATTGAGAATCTTGATTTTTAAATTCTAGTACATCTAAAACTTATTTGAAATTCATGAAACTTATCGTGTTGTCATATGGACACCAATACAAAGTGGCATTATACTTTTTTGTCAAATTTGAGACCAGTTTTGATGTAATCTTTATCTTCTTACAAACAGGAGATTATTAATAATTGGGAACCAATATCCCAAACGGATTATTTATTCGAACAGTGAGCGTTAGGCTAACAATGGATACGTGCAATGCTTCGGTTAAGCAATAAAGCGGCATCATTAATCATCGAAATAGAAAAACAATGCCGCCACGCGACCCGTGTGCCGAGCGAGCAGGCGTGAGTTGAAGGGATGCATCCGAGCAGTCCGCCGCGCAGGCAAACCGGTAGGCGTGCGTGCAGGTGTGTGAATTGACGGGAGGCGTGCTCGCTGCGCATTGTCATCGGGAGGCGTGCGAGTAGCTGTGTGAAACGACGGTAGGCATGCCAGTACTCCGGTGCGCAGGCTCACAGGGAGGCGAGCCAACGGTTTGACTGCCGCCCGCCTCTCTCCCATGACTTCATATTAATGGCGCGCCCGAGCGGCCGCACCCCCCATCCTCACCACACACACAATCCTCTATCTCCTCTTGCATCCTCGACGCCGCTCTCAGCCCTCAAAGCCGCCAGTGTATGAGGATGCCGCCGAAGCGCCCCATCATAGGGAGTGGCGACGCCGGGGCTGCTGAAGCACCGGAGCATGGCGTGGAGATGGAGACAGAGGTTGCCATCACCACCGGCGAGGTATCGCTGCACCCTGACGCCGTGGACGACATCGAGCTTCCACTGACGGAGGCAGAGGTCAACACCGATTCCGGTGACGACTCGGGCCACGACCCCGGCGACGAATCCGACGACCACTCTGGCGATGACTCCGAGGACGACGGACAACTGGTTAGTCATATATACCCATTTATGTGCGAAATAGATCCTAGGATTTCTCTGGTTACTCCTGCCTCCCCCTTTTTGGAATACAGATCCTATGGTTATGTTCTCCCAATCCATGAAATCTGAGTAAGTTTCGTTAGATCCGTGTAGTGTATTGATTGTTTGAATGGTACAAGTGATAAGTGATTAGTTGTTTCATCTGTGCAAATGATTTATGCTAGTAATCCGACTAGGGTTAGTGTTCGTGCTAATAATTCCTAGTCATGACTTGACAATTGATTTTGAATGACCTAGATATATGTTTGTGCCATTATTTTCTTCAAGATTGGACTGTACATAGACGACTGTGCTTACAAATTGAACCATAATCTCTGGATATGTATAAAAGAAATGGCCATAAATTCCTAATCCTACTTCACGGCATGTAAACATTGATTTGTTGCCAAATTTTGGCAACTGTCAAATGTTTGCTAGAGATTAGTTTGTAAACATTAATTTGATGCCACACTTTTTTTACTATTTGTATAGGTGCTGTCTGATGATGTGGACAGCGAGGATGAAGATTAACAGAGGAGGCACAAGAGGCAAATCATGAGGGAGCTTTATGCGGGAATGCATAACAGGCGTATTAGGACCTGGGACGGCGGTTATCGATGCCCATTTTGCAACCACAAGCTTCATGATGCATATGAAAGTGTTCTAGTGCATGCAAGAGGACAAGCCGTTGGCTCCTTCAAGCAGAAGTATTCTCGCAGGGTGGCGCACGACGCGTATGCCGAGTACCTAGAGAAGCTTCAGGATTGTGCCGGCAGATGAGATGAGATGTGGGATCAAACTGTGTACGCTTGGGTATGCTTAATGAAGGTTGAACTATGTAGTTATGGTTGAACTATGCTTATGTACACTTATTATCCATGTTTGAATATGTTTAATCTATTTTTATTTATGTCTAAATGTGGGATATAGCTGCAATCAGTTCGTTGATGGAATCTACGTCTGTCCTGGTTTATTGGTCCCCTTTGTAATTTGTGTTAAATTTTGACCAAAGATTTAACTGAAAAATGTTAGTGCAGGACAGCAAAAATTATATCTTTGGATGAGTATTTGAACATAGTGTTCAATGATATAATTTTTGGTGACATGCATAAACATTTGTTAGTTAAATATTTGGTCAAAATTTGGTACAAATTACAAAGGGGGCCAATAAACCAGGACGGAGGTTGTACGTCAATCACAAATGGTTCCCAAAATTGGAACCATGTGCAATTACTTTCATTTTGCCTATTACGTCAATCACACACGGTTGGCTCTAGCAAACAGTTGCCTCCAAAATTCTTTGTGGGACGGAAAACCCTCACCACCCAATGCAAAAAAGAAAAAAGAAAACCCTCACCATCCCCACGTCACAAAAACCCTCACCCCGCCCGCCACCCCCTCCGGTCCACATTCACACCTGCACAAGCGACTCCGCTTCTATGCATGGCACCGCCTATCAAGGCGGCAACCACTTAGCTCGACGCCTGCCGCTGGCGCCAGGCTGCCGGCAAACCCCACCGCATTTCGCCACTTCCGGTTGCTGCCGCCTATCGCCATCGACTTTCTCGATGCTGCTCGCAGTCAACCTAGCTCCGCCCGGTTGGGGAATCCTCCGTACTGAGGGTTTTTTCTCATGGACAACAAGGTAGCTAATTAAATGAGATATTATCTCATCTCTTATCCCAATTCATATGCCTCCTTTAATCACCCGGCCGAAATCGCCGTGAATTCATTTTTATTCGAGCTAATTTGAGGGTGTTCTTTCATTCATAGAGTGTACAGTGCGCGGACACATCAGGACTTTGCGGCCTCGGCCACACATCCATGGAGTTCCATCTCACCGTACCAGATGACTTGAGGATGCGCACGGTATGTTCAGTCTCACCCTAAATCGGTTGGCATGGCCTAGTTTCCTGAACATTTACTAAATATTTCTACATTTGGATAAAAGGTGCCACCTGAACCATATACGTCAAAGGGGATTGTTATTCCTCTTCTTTCTATATTAGGCAAATTAATGAGTATTGTTCTTTCGATTACTCTCATATTTCCATGACATCATGTTCACCCTATCTGTTTAATTATTGATTTTTGTCCTTCGATTTCAACTGTTGTATAATTCTTTCAATTTGGGCCCATATTAGCATGTTACCATATTTTCTTTAACAATCCTACCATTTTCTGCAACACGTCCCTTGCTATGCAACAGAATCTGTAGTGCACAATCTTTCCCTTTACATAAATCAAGACTGTAGGGATGTCATACTGAACACAAACCATGGATTTACAATCGTTGCTACTGTAAGACTTGATAAACGTGGTGAATCCTATTTTGGCACTGGCCTTTGGAAAGAAATTTCTAAGTTTTATGTACTGAAAGCTAGCACTAAAATTGCACAGCACATATTTTGGCACTGGCCTTTGGAAAGATATATGCTAACATCCCCGACGATATCATCCGTCCAGACTTTGTTCGAAGTAAGTTTTATTTTCAAGTATTTGCATGTTGACATACCTAGCAATATCAAATGAATTGTGTAGTATTTAAGCAACCAATTGTTATTCCATTTTCTTACTCTATTCCTACCTACTAGCTTCTAGTTACCAATACACATTTCTATTGCCCTATTTTAACTAAATATTCCCTGTACTCCCACTTCTATTAGAAGGCGCCGCTGGCAAGGTGTTGTAGGGTGAAACCCTAGAGGGGATCTTTTCACACTTGGAGGGGGAAAGAGGAAGAACACACGATAACACAAGGAGAGAATCACTCAAACAAACCCAAATAACACATCCACTAGAGTAGCATACAAGAGAGATCCACAAGCATACATGAACAATTCAAGGAAAATAGCACTAGGGTAAAAGTTCTTCCCACTAGGTGAGGTCTTGATATCCACAAGAGGATCTTCTCCAAGAGGAGGGCTTGATCTCCAAGAGGAGCTTCTCCAAGAGGAGCTCTAGATCTCGAAGAGGGGGAAGATGAGCAAACCTCTCTCTTTGTCTATGTAATACTTTGCTAACCTCTCCAATAAGCTAGGGAAGGAGCTTATATAGTATGGGACGAAATATGAGGGAGAGAGGGGTACAAGGGTCAAAGACCCCAAAATGCATGCAGGCATACAGAGGGGTCCGGGCACCCAGGGTAAAGGGGCCCGGGCACCCGGAGGTGGTACGGCTGTAGGTGGCCGAGCACCCGGAGCCGAAGGGCCGGGCACCTGGGCCGGTCAGCGACGCTGCGGCCTTGTGGTTGAGGTGGCCGGGCACCCGGGGTGGAGGCTGGAGGCGTGGCCGGGCACCCGGGGCCAAAGGCTGGGCGGCGGCTGGGCAAAGGGCCGGGCACCCAGGGCCTCTGGACCGGGCACCCGGGGTGGGCAGGGGTGTGGCCCAGGTGGTTGCCGGGCACCCGGGGTTCCAGGGGAGTTGGCCCTCCCCGCGGCTGTTTGTCCGGGCACCCGGGGTCCTTCTGTCCAGGTACCCGGGGTGTCCAGAGCTCCTTTCCTTCGTACTTCTTGTTCCATCCTTCCTTCTCCTTGTCCATAGGTGCTTGGGTCTCCGTGCTAGCCTCTTCATGGTCATCACTTTGGTACCTAAGCACGCATAATACTTCCGTTTGTGGTAGGACCCATCTCTCGTGTGAATTTTAATGGAGCTCGAAGAGGAAAGAGTTAACCTCGGTTTCGATGGCGCGTGCATGTGCCCTTGTCATTGGTCCTCTCGGTGATAGTGGTGGTGATGGAGTGTCCATGTGGATGGACGAGGGATGTTCCGCATCATCTCCCCCCCTTTGGGAGAGATCCTTCCACGGATCGTGATCTTCATCACCATGGTACTTGGCGAAGTACTTGACATTTAAGATGTCGCTTATGTTGTACTTGTCACGCGGAATGTCGATCTTATAGGCGTTGTCGTTGTAGCCTGCGAGCATCTTGAATGGTCCGTCGGCTCTCGGAAGTAGCTTGGACTTGCGCTCCTTGGGGAAGCGGTCCTTGCGGAGATGTAACCATACTAGATCGCCCGGTTGGAACACCATTGGTGACTTGTTTATGTTTAGCTTGGAGGCGAGGCGGTGTACTTGAAGCGCGATCGTGGAACGTGTTTCTTCATGCATCTCACTACTGCAGGAGACTCCTAACGCGACACTACGATCAGAGACCCTTTGCCGAAACTGTGTGCGATTCAATAATCGCAAACGGTGGTGTAAAAAAACTGTCAAAAAAGGTGCAAAATGTTTGCGATGATTTCTGCATCAAACACGGTTAAGATTTTAGTTGCGTGTGCAATGAAGGGCATACGGTTAATCCATTAAAATTGCTTGCGATGAGGCGGAACAACAGAAACGGGCAGCCTTAACAATGTGTGTGGGATGCAGGACACACGGTTAATTCATTCGAACTGTTTGCGATGAGGTAGAACAACAGAAACGGGCAGCCATATCAATGTGTGTGTGATATACGGCATACGGTTAACTCGGACGAACTATTCTCGATTAGGGAACACAACAGAAACGGTTCAACTTAACAAGATGTGTGATATGCAGCATACAGTTCACATGGATGAACTGTTTGCGATGAGCCAAAAGAACACAAACGAGTCGTGTAAACAAGATGTGTGTGATACGTGGCAAACAGCCGACTCGGATGAACTGTTTGCGATGAGAAATTACAACACATACGGTCAATACAGTTACTTCGTGTGTGATTTTGTGTGTACAAAAAACTTTGAAAATGCAAACTAGTTGCTTGCGGTGGCTAGGAGTATCGCACACGATGTGTCTGCGAGTACTCGTGTGCAATGATTAGTATGTTACACACACGTTTCCTTATGTGAACATGTGTGTGAATTTGCAATATGGACAGTTAATATGCAAATGCCTTCTGGACATCGGGCACACACTTAAACTCAATGAACTGTGTACGATACTAATACTTTCCATGAAAATTTATGAACTTGGGTAATAGCATTTGAGTAACATATATATAGTGGTTACACTATTCGACAAAAGGAGGATCTTCGTAACATGGTTTTGACAACCATATGGTCCATATCTACATACTTAACATAGTAACAACTATCACATTTTAAGAGGCTAAGGGCCAACAACCATATGGTCCATATCTACATACTTAACATATATAGTAACAGCTAGCACATTTTAAGAGGCTGAGGGCCAACAACCACAACTATCCACTGGAAGCAGCTTGATCACGGCGACTCGGCATCTGGTCAATGAAAAGGAAGAGCCCTCCTGTGCCTTGGTAGAGCAGGAGTAGAATAGTGTCTCCAATTTTCCAATATGGATACATTGCCACGAGAAGCGAGAACTTGTTAATTTGAATGGTTCCATTTTTGCGGGAAATGCAGTACCTTGCAATCACTTTGGCGTTATTAGCAGGCACAAGTGTAATTTGACCACGCCGGGAAATCGATCCAGGAACGGCTACAGGGGGCAATTTCTGTTGACATGTAGAATAAAAAACAATTGTAACATATCGTTGAAGATATATATAGTTTATGAGCATCAACATTAAAATAAGACTTTTTACCAGCGCTTTGTGCACACAATTGGTCTTGTTCAGTGTGTGCACCATAGGTCTAATTAATCCCATCCAGAATCTAGCGTTCATACGTTGTGCTATCTCTGTCAGATTATCAACAAAGGTTATGACATGCTTCAAGTCCTTCCAGTGAAATTTGGTACGCTTAGTAACATACAGATCATTCACTATGCATCCAACATATCCTGCTTAAAAGGTGGAAAGGTATTATTTATTCAGAACATGGCAGAAGAATATATAGTGCGCATAAATTGGTAAACAGAATTTGTTACTGCCTAGGAACGGAGTCAGAATATGATATCACAATTGGTTGCTTAAATAGTGATCAATTGGTTGCTTAAATAGTAATATGACAGCATGGAGAAAGTTGAAAGGACACTAACCTCGATCAGACTTTGATCGGCTGATGATGTTGGGGAAGTAAACATCCATGTTAATTAGACCAGGCTGTGGTGCACGCACTAGAATTTTATTGCCAGCTTTCAGTTCATAACACTTAGACATTTTTCTCCAAAGGTCCGCATTAAAATAGGAGTGACCATCTTTATCAAGTTTTACGCTAACCATCATTGTAAATCCATGGTGCGTTGTCAATATGACATCTTGGGAGTCATCAGCAAAGTAAAGCCCAAGATTTCCTTCTACTCCTGTTCTTGCAAAGCAAGGGATGTACTGCTTGAAATGAAAATTAAGATCGTAAATTAGATATATTGAAATAACCGAGCAAGATGCAAATATGGGAGTAACTGATAGAACATGTCCATATATAGATGCAAGCAAAGTACAAAAATATAGAATTAAAAATAGACAATGTAACAAAGATTTGATG
The DNA here is from genome assembly GCF_002575655.3 of Aegilops tauschii subsp. strangulata. Lineage (NCBI taxonomy): Eukaryota > Viridiplantae > Streptophyta > Magnoliopsida > Poales > Poaceae > Aegilops > Aegilops tauschii. The sequence continues at coordinate 218,936,384 of NC_053037.3, read as the reverse complement.
CAAATATATAGATAATGTAGCAACAGACGGTATATGTTCACAAATTTAGGCCATGCCGACCGTGGTAGGTTGATATTGAACATACCGAGCGCTCCCTGAAGTCATCCGGAATGGTGAGATAGAACTTCGTTTCTGACTGGCCACGACCACAGTTGCCCGATTTGTGCTTGCACTGTGCACACATGAATGAACACCCACAAATCACCTAGAACAAAAATGATTCCACGGCTATTTCCGCCGGTTGATTAATAGCGACGGACGGACTGCGATAAGAGATGAGTGAATATTTTGCTAATTAGGTTGATTACCTTCTCCATGAGAAAAATCCCCGGCCCAATCCCACAGAAAACCCCAGTCGACCAGAGTCTAGACTGTCAGTGCAGATAGGTAGCGGAAAGCGGTGGAGGTGAAATCCGGTGCCGTTTGGAGCGCGACCTACGCCCGCCGCCAACAGCTGTCGAGCTTAGGGTGCAGAGTTGTGGAGGAGTCCGCGGCGAGTGAGTGGGGACGAAGTGGGCGAGGGTTTTCTTTTCCTTTTGCATGTGTGAGTGAACACACACGGTTCGCAGAGGCGACGGAGATGAATCGTGTGCAATAGTAAATCACCGAGATTGAATGGGATCCAAATTTCCTTTGCCCTTCATCCATGATTTTTTTTCTACGATGAACATAAACCCTGCTAATCACCGTGTTCAAATTTGACACTTTTCCGCGTTCATTTAAAATATTTAGGGGATTATGTGCATTTGGTAGGCATTAGTGCACATAATTCAAATTCAAACAATTGGTGCATGAAAGGGTGCACAAGAACGGTCTGGAAAAACCATACTCGTGGTATTTAGTAATTTCTCAAGCCTTTTACAAGGAATGGCCAGAGATTTCAATGGAATGCGTGGCAATAGTCAACCATAAACGCGTCATTTACTGGGTTATCAACTATAGAACAATGAAATATGTGCTTGAAAAACATGACGGCTGGCATGGTACCATGGTATGGCCTCACCATGCCCTAGTTAAAAGCTGAGAAGGTTTGATTCATGTCATCATGCACGCCCTTCATAAATCGAACCATCACCGAGGAAGTTCAGTGCTTTCGAGAGGGAAATCACCAAGATTGAAGGGGAATCCAAATTTCCGTCCTAGTTTGTCATTCAGTATTTTTCCAACGATCAACATACCGCCTCAAATGAAACGTGTTCAAATTTGACATTTTCCGAACTCATTTACCATATTTAGGGGATTGTGTGCATTTTCTAGGCATTAATTATGCACATAATTCAAATTCGAATAATCGGTGCATGAAAAGGTGCACATGAACGGTCTGGAAAACCATGCTCGTGCTATACAAAAAATGAAACACATGGTTGGAAAACATGACGCCTGGTGTGGTGCCATGGTATGGCCTCACCATGCCCTGGTAAAAATTCGAGAATGTTTTCCTTATGTCGGGATGCGCGCCTTTCATAAAACGAACCATCATCCGAGGAAGTTTCATGGTTTCGAGGGGGAAATCACCAAGACTGAAGGGGGATCCAAATTTCCTTTGTCCTTTGTCCACGAGTTTTTTTTCTATCATGAGCATACAACCTGCAAATCACCGTGTTCAAATTTCGCACTTTTTTCTGAGTTCATTTGCCATATTTAGGGGATTATGTGCATTTCCTAGGCATTACTGCGCATAATTCAAGTTCAAGCAATCGATGCATGAAAGGGTCCACAAGAACGGCCTAGAAAACCATGCTCGTGCCATTTAGTAAATTCTCATGCCTTTTACAAGGAATGGACAGACATTTCGATGAAATGTGTGGCAATAGTCAACCACAAATGTCTGTTTGTTGGGCTTTCAACTATAGAAAAAAATGAAATAAATGCTTATAAAACATGACGCCTGGCATGGTGCCATGGTATGACCTCACCATGCCCTGGTAAAAATTTGAGAAGGTTTGGCTTATGTCGTCGTGCACGCCCTTCATAAATCGAACCATCACCGAGGAAGTTCCATGCTTTCGAGAGGGAAAATCCCCAAGATTGAAGGGGAATCCTAATTTCCGTCCTAGTTTGTCATTTAGTTTTTTTTCCAACGATCAACATACCGCCTCAAATGCAACGTGTTCAAATTTGACATTTTCCCGGGCTCATTTACCATAGTTGGGGGATTATGTGCATTTTCTAGGCATTAATGGACATAATTCAAATTCGAACAATCGGTGCATGAAAAGGTGCACAAGAACGGTCTGGAAAACCATGCTCGTGTTATTTAGCACATTCTCATGCCTTTTACAAGGAATGGGCAGATACTTCAAGGAAATGTGTGGCAATAGTCAACCATAAATGCGTTGTTTACTCGATTAACAACTATACAAAAAATGAAACACATGGTTGGAAAACATGACGCCTGGCGTGGTGCCATGGTATGGCCTCCCCATGCCCTGGTAAAAATTGGAGAATGTTTTCCTTATGTCATGATGCGCGCCTTTCATAAATCGAACCATCACCAAGGAAGTTTCATGGTTTCGAGGGGGAAATCACCAAGATTGAAGGGGGGTCCGAATTTCCTTTGTCCTTTGTCCACAAGTTTTTTTTCTATGATGAGCATACAACCTGCAAATCACCGTGTTCAAATTTGGCACTTTTCCAGGTTCATTTGCCATATTTAGGGGATTATGTGCATTTCCTAGGCATTAATGCGCATAATTCAAGTTCAAACAATCGATGCATGAAAGGGTCCATAAGAACGGCCTAGAAAACCATGCTCGTGCCATTTAGTAAATTCTCATGCCTTTTACAAGGAATGGACAGATATTTCGATGAATGTGTGGCAATAGTCAACCACAAATGTCTGTTTGTTGGGTTTTCAACTATAGAAAAAATGAAATAAATGCTTAAAAACATGACGCTTGGCATGGTGCCATGGTATGACCTCACCATGCCTTGGTAAAAATTTGAGAAGGTTTGGCTTATGTTGTCATGCACGCCCTTCATAAATCGAACCATCACCGAGGAAGTTCCATGCTTTCGAAAGGGAAATCCTCAAGCTTGAAGGGGAATCCAAATTTTCTTCGTTCTTTGCCCTGGAGTTTTTTTCTACGATGAACATACACCCTGCAAATCACCGTGTTCAAATTTGGCACTTTTTCGGGCGCATTTACCATATTTAGGGGATTATGTGCATTTTCTAGGCATTTAGCGCATATAAATCCAATCCAGCTACAGTGCACGGGTGTGATGTGAGGGACGTGGATTGTCGTTCGATCGCGGGGAATCCAACGATCGCGGCGCATCCAACGGTGCACACGCGTGATCTGCGTGGCTAGGGTTCCAGCCAATCATAACGCAACACACAATAGGCTAAGCGCACATTGTTTCCGGAAGCGGCGGAGATGAACCTTGTGCGATAATGAACGAGCAAAATTGTAAGGGAAGCCAAATTTCTGTTGTCGTTTGTGGTTGAGCTCTTGAATACCACCACGCTGTACGGCTGCCCGGCCCCTCCGTCCTAGAGCTCTCTCCAGGCGTCGTCCATGGCACCGCGGCGCACAGTAACTGGTAAGGAAGCGATGGCATCCCGCCGTGCCGCGTTCCTCGCCGCCCGCGACCACACACATGGTAAGGAAGCGATTGCATCTCGCCATGCCGAGTTCATCACCGGCGGCGGCCAGACAGTTACATGGGCGGACTTTGAGGCTGCCATGGCCGAATGGGTGGAGGATCTAGAGGCGGCCAAAGCCGCACAGAAGGAGCGGAAAAGGCAGAAAGCAATCAAGAAAAGAGAGTCCCGCCGGCGCAAGAAAAAAGAGGCCGCACGCCATGGTGAGCAGAGCTTGGCGGAGATCAAAGCACGGTGGGCTGCCGCCTACAAGGCCGGGAAGGAGAACGCCGGCGCCTGGCCAGCATGCCCTGATGGCAGCATGTGAGAAGTAGTTTAAGTTTGTAGTATTAGAGCAAATTACCAATAGTAATTTAAGTTTGTAGTATTAACGTACAATGTCGGTAAGAGCATCCTTTGAGGGCTTTGAGCGTTGATTAGCATGTGTGCCCGTGTGCGTTTTTCTTTTGCGTTAATCATTAGAAGATCACAAAACACACGGTTTCTATGTCGTACCCGTCTGCGGTTTTTGCGTTAATGACCCATAAGTCAGTTACCTATGCGATATTTCCTAATAAACCAGGCGTACCATTGACCGAAAAAATCAAGTGCACGTGTACATTTTTTTGGAGATGGGATCTGCCAACTTTCTTTTTTCTCGCACACGAGTTTTTTACGCGCTTCGTCTGTGTTGTGTGTTTGCCCCGCCCAAGTTTCAAATTTCGCACCGAAATTTTCATTAGGCGCGCGATTTTAGAATTTATTCCTCCAACCACATCCCCTTCCCCTCAGTATCCCCCTCCCTCGCGCCTCCCCCTACCGGCATCTCAAACCGCCGCCGCCGCAACCACAGCTTCAACCACATCTACGTTCTACTCTGATCCAATCAGGTAACTCACCGATCTCTATCACGTCCCCGACCTGATTGCTTAAATGGCGCCTGCAAAACATCCTCATGCCTCCAAATCCCCCCCGGCAGGAGCTGATGGCAGTCCATGGCGCGATGGCCGTTGTGCGTGTTGACCCAGATGAACACCTCGCCTCCGCCGCCGCCGCCGACATGGTGCAGGCTCTTTCCCAGATGAAGCCCCCCAGCGACTACCCCCTAGGACTTAACAGGTAAGATCTGACCAGCTAAATCTTACCAATACCACTTGCAACGGCTATGATTTGTACGGTTGATGTATTAATCATGTTCGTGCCTTGTTTATTTCAGTACTACACACTGTGTGATGTTCAAATATTACCGTGTCCAGCTCAATTTCACCAATACCAGCAACAAACTTACAATACATGACTTAGGATATCACTAGAGAACCTACCCATTTGCTATTTTTAGTGGATGATAACCCTGTTGCACTTAACATGCATGTCCATGTACTTACACAGGGTCATAACAGCAGATGCTTTTGTTTGCCGTCGAGGTGAACTGCATCCCATGTCTTACAGTATTTCACATAATTTGTGCAATTGCAGTTTAACTTCTACCCATTTACTAGTTGCCTATAGGAACACATGTCAGTGGCACTGATCCATGCTTCGACCCGGAGGAACAGCTCGCCTCCGCCGTCGCTGACTTTGGGCGAGCTCTGGCCAAGATGAAGTGCCCCAGCAACTACCTCTCAGGACTTACCAAGTATGTACTCACCAGTTCAATCTTACCAATACCAGTTGCAATTAATGGCTATGTTCTGTACGGTCGATGTATTAAGCATGTTCTATTAAACATGCCTAACACATTTTTGCTACTTTCCCTACCTTTTTATAGACATCCGGGCCATTCTCTGCTCTAGCAGCACCTGCCTTGTGATGTTTAACTATGACAATTGCATTTTTATCAGTACCGGTTTCAATGTCTATTAAGCATGTTGCAATTAACAGTTAAATCCATTTTTAAGCAGTTGCATTTCAATGGCTACAAACTAACAAAACATGACTTAGGATGTTGTTAAGCCTGTTGCAATTAACAGTTGTATCCATTTTTTAATTTGTCCATTTGCTACCATGCTACTCTCCATAATGAAGATATACTAGAGATGCTGCCCCATTTGCTTTTTTTGGTGGATGCTAACCCTGTTGTACTTAACATGCTTGTCCATGCACTTACGCAGGGTCATAACGGCTGATGCTGTTGTTTGCCGTCAAGGTTAGATGCATCCCATGTCTTACAGTATTTCACATCATTTGTGCAATTGCAGTTTAACTTCTACCATTTAGTGGTTGCCTATAGGTACACATGTCAGTGGCACTGATCCACGCTTCGACCCGGAGGAACAACTCGCCTCCGCTGTCGCTGACTTTGGGCGGGCTCTGGCTAAGATGAAGTGCCCCAGCAACTACCTCTCAGGACTTACCAAGTATGTACCCACCAGTTCAATCTTACCAATACCAGTTGCAATTAATGGCTATGTTTTGTATTGTCGATGTATTAATCATGTTGTAGTAAACATGCCTAACATGTTGAGCTATTTCCCCTACCTTTTTATAGACAACTAGGCCATTATCTGCTCTGGCAGCACCTGTCCTGTGATGTTTAACTCTGCCAATTGCATTTTTATCAGTACCAGTTTCAATGGCCATTAAGCTTGTTGCAATTAACAGTTGTATCCATTTTAAAGAGTTGTATTTCAATGGCTGCAAACTTAGAAAACATGAATTAGGATGTTGTTAAGCCTGTTGCAATTAACAGTTGTATCCATTTTTTAATCCGTCCCTTTGCTACTGTGCTACTCTTTCGAAATGAAGATATCACTACAGATGCTGCCGTTTTATTACCATTTTCTATTTTTGGTGGATGTTAACCCTGTTGTAGTTAACATTGGCTTTCCATGTACTTACACAGGGCTACAATCGGCAATGCTGTTGTTTGCCGTCGAGGTTAGCTGCATCCCATGTCTTATACACCATCTATTCCTAAATATAAGTATTTTTAGAGATTCCAATATAGACTACATAAGGAGCAAAATGAGTGAATCTAGATTCTAATCTAAACTATATCTATAATTCTATATACATCTGTATGTAGTTCATATTGAAATCTCAAAAAAAATACTTGTACTGAAGAACATAGGTAGTTGTATTTTACATCATTTGTACAATCTCAGTTTAGCTTCTAACATTTACTGCTTGCTTGTAGGTACATATATGAGGGGCACTGATCCACGCTTCGATCCCTTTTGCATATGGGGCAATGAGATATTCATGAACAAGCGTCAAGTGAGGAAACTAAGAAAGATTGTTAGGCGAAAGAAACGGGTGATTGGAATTAAGCTCTTTATTTACACTTTGTCGAAGACAACAGTGAACTTTAGGATGGTAAGTAATGTGTTGCCTTTTCCCCCTGCCCACAACAAGTTACTCTATTAGACCTCAGTATCTGATATTTTTCTCTTTTCAGTGGTTTCCAAAGCTATTTACTGATGATTACCTTGCAAACTACATGACCGCAGTGGAGGCAACTAAGGTTAAAGTATATAATTCATGCTACCATGATAATGCTCTAGAAGTCTTCCTGAAGCTGGTGCAGGATGGGCGGGCGATCGTCACAAGGGGTTGGACAGAAGTGGTTCGTGCCTATGGCATGCAGGAAGGCACATTATGGGCATTCCACTTCTTCAACACCGTCGGCAGTCAAAATTATTTACACTTGTCTCTTCACCTTTACCGCCTTTAAATAATGCGGTTAATCATAGCTAATTGTTGCCTAATCTTGTAATTACTGAACATATTGTACTGGCAATTTTATTTATGGATTCGTTGTTGAACCATTGTGCTGAGAATTTGAATTGCACGTTTCGTATTTCAAAATTTCCAATTAGAAAATAAATTACAGGCAAAAATAAAAATATAACAAATGATCATGGACCATTGCAAACGGTTCTAGCAGTAAAAGCGCTTGCGATAGATAGCCCAATGTCACACAGTTTTCTACATCAAATCGTGTGTGATGTAGTTAATGAAAGCAAACAATTAACCAAGGTAGAGCGTGTATGATAGTTACACCTTTCACACACGAGCGTATACATAAAACCGTGTGGTGTGTACATCCGAACGAAAACGTTTTCCCTGGATTGACTGTGTGGGATGTACATAAGAACGGAAACGTATTCCTTGGATTGACTGTGTGTGATATACATACGAACGGAAATGTTTTTCTGGGATTCACTATGTGGGATGTACATACCTATGGAAATAATTTTCTCGGATTACCGTGTGGGATGTACATACCTATGGAAATGATTGGGTTTCGATGCCTCGCCCGATCGCACACGGCCCCAGCCTGGGTCCCAAGAGGGCCTATCCTCGATGATTTCTGGGTCGTGTGGGAAGGACACCCTATCGCACACACTCACTTGGCGATGGTTTCAAATGCCGTTGTGGAAAGGGGTAAAAAACCATTTGTTTAGGACCGACGCGCACCAGTGTCTTCTTGAGGTAGGTGGCTCTTGCGCTAGCATCGATGTTTGCTCATTCTTGTAGCAGTAGAGGAAGGATGTCCAACGGCGAAGCCGTAGACAACCTCGAAGGGGGACTTGCTGGTAGTAGAGTGTCTTGCACGGTTGTAGGCGTACTCGGCAATGGGTAAGCACTCCTCCCGCTCCTTGATGTTCTTCTTGATCAACACGCGTAGGAGAGTGGTGAGCGTTCGGTTGGTGACTTTCGTTCGGCCATCGGTTTGAGGGTGATATGCCGTTGAGAAGAGTAGCTTGATTCCGAGCTTGGCACGTAACGTCTTCCAAAAGTTGCGTAAGAACTTGACGTCTCGGTCCGACACAATTGTCTTTCGCACTCCGTGTAACCTCAAGATTTCCCTACAAAGAAGATTTGCAACATGTGAAGCATCGTGTATCTTATTGCATGGGATAAAATTAGCCATTTTAGAGAATCGGTCCACAACAACAAATACGGAATCCTTGCCATTTTGAGTCTTAGGTAATCCAAGCACAAAATCCATGCTAATATCTTCCCATGGTTGATGTGGAATAGGAAGTGGCATATGTAAACCATGGGATTGAGATTGTGACTTAGCTTTGCGGCATGTAGAGCACCGGTTGGTGAAGCGTGAGACATCACAGAACATCTTGGGCTAAAAGTAGTTCTTGGAGTGCGTGGCAAAACTCTTGTTGCGTCCGAAATGTCCCATGAGTCCTCCTCCATGAGCCTCTTGCAAAAGTAACAAACGAAGAGAAGACTCGGGGATGCATAGTTTGTTAGCTCTCATTAGATAACCATCTTTGATATAATATCGTACCCAAGAAGTATGCATCAAACACTTAGCATAAAGAATAGCAAAAGTCACATCATGCTCATACAAGTCTTTGATATGGTCAAATCCAACAACATGCAATTCAAGTTGAGTAACTAACATGCATTTGTGGGAAAGAGCATCCGCCACAACATTCTCTTTGCCCTTAATGTACTTAATCACATAGGGGAAAGATTCAATAAATTCACTCCATTTTGCATGCCATTTATTCAACTTGGTTTGGCCTTTTAGGTACTTAAGTGTCTCATGATCGGTATGTATGACAAACTCATGTGGGCGAAGATAATGCTCCCAAACATGCAACACACGCACTAAAGCATACAGTTCTTTGTCATAGATGGGATAGTTAAGTTGGGCACCAGAAAGTTTTTCACTTAAGTATGCAATGACTCGCTTTTCTTGCATCAAAACTCCACCAGTTCCGTTGCCACTAGCATCACAATGAACCTCAAAAGTTTTGTCAAAGTTAGGGAAAGCAAGGATCGGAGCATGAGTAAGCAAGGATTTGAGCTCATCAAATGTGGTAGATTGCGAAGGTCCCCAAACAAAAGGAGCATTTTTCTTACTCAAGGCATGCAATGGTGCGGCAATAGTGCTAAAATCTTTCACAAAGTGACGATAAAAACCCGCAAGACCAAAGGAAACTATGCACTTGTTGCTAGTTAGTTGGTTGTGGCCAAGTTTTAATTGCCTCAATTTTGGACTCGTCAACATGAACACCCTTTGAAGAAACAACAAAACCCAAGAGAACAAGTTTGTCAACACCAAAAGTGCATTTTTCCATGTTGGCATAAAGACGTTCCTTGCGAAGAGTTTGCAATACAATCCTAACATGATTTAAATGATCTTTGATGGATTTGCTAAATACAAATATGTCGTCAAAGTAGACCACAACAAACACTCCAATGTATGGACGAAGCACGAAATGCATAAGATGCATGAAAGTACCGGGAGCTTCCGATAAACCTATAGGCATAACTAACCACTCGTACAAGCCAAATTTAGTTTTAAAAGCGGTTTTCCATTCATCACCTTCTTGAATGCGTATTTGGTAATAGCCACTTTTAAGATCAATTTTTGAGAAAATGGTGGCACCGCTAAGCTCATTTAGCATATCATCAAGGCGAGGAATGGGGTGCCTATAATGAATGGTGATAGAATTGATGGGTCTACAATCGGAGCACATGCAAAAACTACCGTATTTCTTAGGCACAAGGATAACCGGAACGGCACAAGGACTTAAGCTTTCACGTACATGACCGTTGTCGATGAGTTGTTGTACTTGCCATTGGATCTCCTTAGTTTCTTCGGGGTTGACACGGTATGGAGCCTTATTAGGAAGAGGTGCGCCAGGGATGAGGTTGACCCGATGTTCAATGCCACGTAGAGGAGGAAGACCGGGAGGTAGCTCATCGGCAAAGACATCCGCGAATTCCTACAAGAAGTTAGAGAACACTAGAGGAAGAGGATTAGGAGTGTTAGTTTTTGCCACCTCATCTTTGCATAGTAGGATATAGTGGGTGACACTCGATGGGTTCTCACACACTTCTCTCATCTCTCTTTTTGTGGCTAGGAGGACTAAGTTTTTCTCTCTTGGCGAAGAGTCACTCAATTTGGGCTTGTGGTGGTTCACTCTCTCACTAGTATCTCCATGATGTGTGTATGCTTGCTTGTCGACGATCACTTGGCTTGGTGACATTGGTCAAAGTATGTACTCCTTGCCCTTCATCTTGAAGCTATAGTGGTTAGTTCTTCCATTGTGGATGATGCCGCAGTCGAATTGCCAAGGTCTTCCCAAGAGAAGATGGCACACGGACATAGGAACCACGTCGCACTCCAAGGTCTCCTCGTAGGCGCCCATCTTGAAGGAAACTTGCACTGTATGCTCCACTTGAATAGTGCTGGAGTCGCTCAACCATTGCACCTTGTAGGGACGAGGATGCTTCTTCTTGGCCAATTGTAGCTTGGAACATAGCTCTTCACTTGCCAATTTGTGGCAACTTCCTCCGTCGATGATGACTTTCACAGAGCGCACGTTGATGCTGGCCTTGGTGTGGAAGATATGGCACCATTGTTCTTCTTCTTGGTGGTGTTGGAGCGTCAAGACCTTGGAGACCACGAGAGATGGACTTGAATCGTTGTCACAAAAGACTTTATCATCTTCATCTTCATTCACGCGCCGGTGCATGGCCACGTGCTCAAGGGCTTCCATTTCTTCTTCGCTCATGGAGTCGTATGTGCCATCATCATTGAAGATCATAGTTCGCTTGTTGGTGCATTCGAAGGACTTGTGTCCTCGGCCACCACATGTGAAGCTGAAAGCACAAGTGCTCCCTGGGTGATTTTGGTAATTAATGACAACATATCTCTTGTTGGACTAATATTTTCATCTAGTATATTTCAGATGAGTTCAACATTGGAGTGGCAGGACAAGAGGATGTGGAACCCCTTCAAGATGCTAAGGATAAACATTGGCAAAAGCTCAAGACTATACATTTTCATTTTAGTGATCCAAGATCATATTCAGTCCATAGGAAAGCAAATACTATTAAAAGGGGATGAGGTGTTGCTTAATGGCTTGCTTGCTCAAAGTGCTTAGTGATATGCTCCAAAGCCCTCAACCACTTTCTCATTTCCACATATGTCCCAAACCAAAAGTCAAACTCGGCCCCACCAATTTGATCTATCCGGCGCCACCGAGTTCACTTGACATAGCCACTGCTAGAAACCTAATCAGTACGGTCTCACCGATGGGATCTTGGTCTCACCGAGATGGGCATGCAAACTCTCTGTTGCCTGTTGCAATCATTACAGTCCCACCGACATATGCAGTCGGTCCCACCGAGTTTGCTTGACCAACTCTCTATTTTGCTCATTACCAAAATTGGTCTCACCGAGTTTGTGTAATCGGTCAAACCGAGTTGAGGTTTTACCCTAACCCTAGCACATCGGTCCCACCGAGTTGATCATGTCGGTCCCACCAAAAAGCCTAACGTTCACACTTTGAACTGAATCGGTCTGGCCGAGTTTCACTATTTGGTCCCACCGAGTTTGGTAAATTGTGTGTAACGGCTAGATTTTGTGTGGAGGCTATATATACCCCTCCACCCATCCTCCATTCATGGAGAGAGCCATCAGAACGTGCCTACACTTCCAGCATTCATTTTCTAAGAGAGAACCACCTACTCATGTGTTGAGACCAAGTCATTCCAATCCAACCACAAGAATCCTTATCTCTAGCCTTCCCCAAGTTGCTTTCCACTAAAATCATCTTTCCACCAAATCCAAATCTGTGTGAGAGAGTTGAGTGTCGGGGAGACTATCATTTGAAGCACAATAGCAAGGAGTTCATCATCAACACACCATCTATTACCTTTTGGAGAGTGGTGTCTCCTAGATTGGTTAGGTGTCACTTGGGAGCCTCCGTCAAGTTTGTGGAGTTGAACCAAGGAGTTTGTATGGGGAAGGAGATCGCCTACTTCGTGAAGATCTACCCTAGTGAGCAATTCCTTCATGCGCGATGGCCATGTTGGGATAGACAAGGTTGCTTCTTCGTGGACCCTTCGTGGGTGGAGCCCTCCGTGGACTCGCGCAACTGTTACCCTTCGTGGGTTGAAGTCTCCACCAACGTGGATGTACGATAGCACCACCTATCGGAACCACGCCAAAAATCTCTATATCTCCAATTGCGTTTGCACACTCCAATCCCATCCCTTTACTTTCTTGCAACTTTCATGCTTTACTTTCCGCTGCTCATATACTCTTGCCATGCTTTCTTGAAATGTATTGTGAATGTTTAAACTTGTGCTAAAACTCCACCTTAACTTGAAGAACTTAAAAACTGCTACTTTTCTTTGTTGAGGGTCTAATCACCCCCCCTCTAGACACCTCTTCTCTATCCTTTCAATTTGTATCAGAGCATTGGTCTCCATTGCTTTGGTTTAATCACCATTAGAGGAAGATGGATGAGTCTACGTTGGGGAGTCTTAGACGTAGAGTGCCTATACTTGATGGAGAGTTCTTTCGTGAGTGGAAAAATGAAATGCTTGAGATTTTCAATGTATATCATTCGAACAAGTACATTACTAGCCCTTGTGTGCCTCTTGTTCATCCTTTGCATCCTACTCCCGATGAGTCTCTTGACATAATCCATAATCTTAGAACTGTCAATCTTATCACTAGAGATTTACCTAGAAATTTGATTGTTTGCTTGCCTACTCTTGATTGTGCTTACACCATATGGATATTTCTTGGGGAACGATTTCCAAACTATTCCTTGCTAAATCTAGATGTGTTTCTTCATAAGTCTATTGCCTTAAGTAAGATGAATTCCAATGATCCTAAGTTTGTTGATTGTTTGTTTGAGCTTCGTGACCTTATGCGTGCCAATGGAGATGTTGGAATCATTAGTCATATCATCTCTGGAGTCATTAGAATTCATAAAGATGAACAGTGTGATGATCATTTATATAATGAATCACTCTCTCTAGGAAATGATCAATCACAAGACGATGTTGAACATGGATACTATGATGAGGATGATGATAGTGACTTCGATCTCGATGAGTCTGTGAGACACTTTGGACTTATGGCTAATCTTCGCAGCTACATAGCTGGAGGAAAGGAATGGGTTCTTGATAGTGTATGTACCGATCACATGACCGGAGACAAGGATATGTTTCATGAGCTTGCTGAAAATGACGGCCCTCGAAAGTATGTCACTTTTGGTGATAACTCAAAGGGTAAGGTGGTTGGCCTTGGTAAGGTGGCCATCTCACATGATAGCTCCATACAAAATATTATGCTCGTTGAATCTCTTGGCTACAATTTACTTTCCGTATCTAGACTAGTTGATTTTGGCTTCAATGTCCTATTTACTAAAGTAGATTGCCAAGTGTTTCGAAGAGATAATCACAATATGGTCTTTACCGGTATACATAGAGGTGATCTATACATTGTTAACTTCACTAAAATGGTTCAACCTAGAACTTGGTTAATTGCTAAATCTTCTAAAGGTTGGTTGTGGCATAGAAGGTTAGGTCATGTGTGCATGCGAAATATTGATAAGCTTATTAAAGGTGATCATATCTTTGGAGTGAAAGATGTTATATTTGACAAGGATAGATTGTGCAGTGCTTGTCAAGCAGGAAAACAAGTTGGAGGAAGCCACCCCGTGAAGAACATCATGACCACGAGAAGACCGCTCGAGCTACTTCATATGGATCTCTTTGGTCCAAATGCCTATAAAATTCTTGGTGGAAAATCGTTTGGTTTAGTCATAGTCGATGATTTTTCAAGATTTACGTGGGTGTTCTTTCTTGATGATAAATCGCAGGTCCAAAAGATCTTCAAGAACTTCGCTAGGAAGGCCCAAAATCAATTTGAAGTGAAGATCAAGAAGGTTCGCAGTGACAACGGAACGGAGTTCAAGAACGCAAATGTGGATACCTTTCTTGACATAGAAGGGATTTCACATGAGTTATCGACTACGTACACGCCTCAACAAAATGGATTTGTTGAGAGGAAGAATCAGACTCTTATTGAGATGGCAAGAACGATGCTTGATGAAGACAAGACACCAAAACACTTTTGGGTGGAAGCAGTTGAGACTGCTTGTCATGCAACAAATCGTCTGTATCTTCACAAGCTACTCGACAAGACGGATACGAGCTTCTCACCGGTAACAAACCCCAAGTTGGATACTTTCGAGTATTCGGCTCAAAGTGTTATATTCTTGATAAGCATCATCTTTCTAAATTTGCTCCTAAATCTCATGAGGGTTTCCTACTCGGTTATGGCTCAAACTCTCACACATACCGTGTCTACAACAATTTCACCCGAAAGGTTGAAGAGACGGTAGATGTGAAGTTTGATGAATCTAATGGCTCGCAAGTAGAGAAATTGCCAATTAATGTAGGATAAAAAGACCCTTCGGAACCAATCCAAGACTTGTCTATTGATAAGATTCGTCCAACGAAGGTGAAGGAGAATACCTCGTCCGTCCAAGTGGAAGCTTCTACCTCACGACAAGGTGAACCAAGAGTTGACACGGAGGCATCCACAAGTGGGACACGCCAAGATGAAGAAAACAAGGAAGTACACCAAGATGAACCTCATCAACCTCCTTCTCCACCTCGACAAGAGAACAACAACATCAACAAAGAAGAAGAAGGCCAAGAGGAAGAACAAGATGATGAAGAAGATGTTCCACCCCTACCCAAACAAAAGCTCTCACGAGTTAGAGAAAGAGTTTCACGAGACCATCCCATCGAACAAATCTTCAATGATATCCAAATCGGGAGAATCACTCTCTCTAAAACTCGTTTGGCTCATTTTTGTGACCATTATTCATTCATCTCTAGCATTGAACCTATGAAGGTTGAAGAAGCATTGGAAGATCCAGATTGGATAAATGCCATGCACCAAGAGCTACATAACTTTGAGAGGAACCAAGTGTGGACATTGGTTGAGAAGCCCGACAACAACCACAACATCGTTGGTACCAAATGGGTGTTCCGCAACAAGCAAGACGAAGATGGACAAGTCGTTCGCAACAAAGAACGTCTCGTCGCTCAAGGCTACACTCAAGTCGAAGGTATGGACTATGGTGAGACATATGCCCCCATTGCTAGACTTGAGTCCATACGCATCTTACTTTCTTATGCAAATCATCATCATATCACCTTGTACCAAATGGACATTAAAAGTGCATTTCTAAATGGTGAAATTGAGGAAGAAGTTTATGTTAAACAACCTCCCGGCTTTGTTAATCCTAAGAAACCCGACCATGTTTACAAACTTCACAAAGCTCTTTATGGTCTTAAACAAGCTCCTAGAGCGTGATATAAATGCTTGACCAAGTTCCTTATTGAAAAAGGCTTTGAGATTGGAAAGATAGATTCTACTCTTTTTACTAAATGGGTTAATGGAGAATTATTTGTGTGCCAAATTTGTGTTGATGATATCATATTTGGTTTGACTAACCCTCATTTTAGTGAAAAGTTTGGAAAGCTAATGTCGAAGAAGTTTGAGATGTCTATGATGAGTGAACTCAAGTTATTTCTCGGTTTGCAAATCAAGCAAACTAAGGAGGGAACCTTTGTTTCTCAAACAAAGTATACCAAGGACTAACTCAAGAAGTTCAACATGCAAGAAAGCAAAGGTATGAAAACACCCATGCCAACTAGTGGACATCTTGACTTGACTAAGGATGGCAAATCGGTTGACCAAAAGGTTTACCGCTCTATGATTGGTTCATTGTTATATCTATGTGCATCCCGTCCCGATATTATGCTAAGTGTGTGCATGTGTGCACGATATCAAGCGGCCCCAACGAATTTCATCTTAAGGCTGTGAAAAGGATAGTGAGATACTTAGTTCATACACCAAATTTTGGCATTTGGTATCCTAAGAGATCTTCTTTTGATCTTGTTGGCTACTCCGATTCGTACTATGCCGGTGACAAGGTTGATAGAAAGTCCACTTCAGGTACTTGTCAATTTCTTGGTAGATCTCTTGTGTCTTGGTCCTCCAAGAAACAAAACTCGGTATCCTTATCCACCGCCGAAGCGGGATACATTGCCGCCGGTTCATGTCGTGCTCAATTACTTTGGATGACCCAAACTATTAAAGGTTATGGGATCTATGTGAAACATGTTCCATTGCTTTGTGACAATGAAAGTGCTATTGAGATTGCTCATAATCCCGTGCAACATTCTCGAACTAAGCATATTGAAGTTCGTCATCATTTCATTCGAGATCATGTTGCTAAAGGAGACATTGATCTTAAGCATTTTCATACCGATAAGCAATTGGCGGATATATTCACCAAACCGCTTGATGAGAAAGTATTTTGCCGTTTGAGAGGTGAATTGAACATCGTTGATGCTTCAAACTTGGAGTAGAAACTCCATTTGGATAGATGCAAGGCATGAGCGGACTAGTCCTTGATATTTCTCTTATGATGTTGATCATATGTCTTAGATATACTTGCACCCTTGCATGCTATCTAACCCTTGTAGGTACTTGGATGAATCTAAATCTATGAGATTGCAACTCACTCATATCTTGAGAAATCTCTACATCACCAAGTCTCTACAAATTTGGTGGTTGAAGACAAGGAAGCACGAATCCTTTCAACATATCCTTGGATAAATTCTATATATCAAATTTCATTTGGTATCAAATTTCATGCTTGTCATTTTGGATACACAAGTGCTCTTCCTTGCAAGACTAACCCATGTAGGAAGATGAACTCAAACTACAAGTGGTGCTCCCAACCATTGATGAGCTACATCAACCTTGAGCATCCCACACAAGTTCAACTACATGATCAAGATCAACACCACCACCCAAGGTATGTTGTTCCATCTTAGAGAAGCTTTACCCAAGTCATGGGTCAAAGCAGCTCAACGAGATGTGAATACATCAAAATGCTTCAACGAAAAATGGCAACCCCATTTTGAGCTTAAACGATGAGTATGACCTGCGATCAAGTGTTCTCACTTGACTCCTCAATCAATATACTCTAACATAGGTGACTTTGTGGCCGACCAATTCTAGATGAAGTTCTCTAGTGTTTCTCTGTGTTCTTGCATTTGCCTTTTGCATGTTTGTTTCCCTTTTAAAAAATCATCTAGATTTCTTTTCTTTTCTCTGTTGTTCTGCATTCCTTGCATCCAATTCATTGCAAATCTTTCAGTTAATTCCTTGCAAATCCTTGTGAGATCTCATTTGCCTAAGTGAGCTAAGATGACAATTGTTTTCTCTCTATGTTGAAATTGGCCTCACCGATTTGTTCTTCTCGGCTAAACCGAAACAACTCAGTGCCACGAAAGCAAACAACTCGGAGTAACCGAATTCAATGTTGAGAAAACACTTTGCCATTTGCATCCTGCATATTTGTTCCAACTCCACTCGATGATTCTTGTCCTCTACCAGCATCTTATATTACATGTTGCTTTGTAATGTGGCCCAAGGACCAAACCTACTTGACTCATGCTCCAGAAGGTCCCTTCTTGGAAATTGATGTCAAAGGGGGAGAGATAGCACATCAAAGCTTATCACATAAGAGAGAATGCACACCTTAAGCTTCTCTAGATGCCTATTATCCATAGAGGAGAGAAGTAACATGTCTTCAAGAGGGGAAAGACATGTTAGTATGCTTTATGTTTGATTATGATTGTTTTTGCTCTGATTTTCTTTTCCCTATCTTCTCGCATCATCCAATATAAGATTCAGGGGGAGAAAGACATCTAAGGAAGGGAAGGAAATCTTTGAATTCATTGCATATCTTTACTCTTTGGGGACATGTCTATATCCAAATAGAGTACCTAGTACTCACTCTCTACATGTCATGCCAATCTTGGTACTCTTGTGGTTTCCTGTTCTTGCATTGCTTAGTAGGTGTTCTTATGTTATCTAACCCTGTTTTCTCAAGTTCACCTTCTCCAAAGCCAGCTCAAGACCACAAGGTAAGTATATGCATCACACTCATGTGCTTGATGATCTCTTGCTACTGTACATATTGTTTGCAAGAAGGAATCATGAACATGGAGGTACACTTCCTATATTCACATCATTTGCTCTGATGCATATAGCCAAGATACATGTAACTCATTGCTTGCTCTGACATGCTTATGCATTCACATGCTCTTATATTCCATATTCACTTGATTTCATACATGTAGGGGGAGCCTATGCATGTTACATGTCCTTCCAAAGCGTTAATTGCTATACTTCATATCTTTATCTAAAGCTTTGATGTATGTTGTCATCAATTACCAAAAAGGGGGAGATTGAAAGCACAAGTGCTCCCTGGGTGATTTTGGTAACTAATGACAACATATCTCTTGTTGGACAATATTTTCATCTAGTATATTTCATATGAGTTCAACATTGGAGTGGCAGGACAAGAGGATGTGGAACCCCTTCAAGATGCTAAGGCTAAACGTTGGTAAAAGCTCAAGACTCTACATTTTCATTTTAGTGATCCAAGATCATATTCAGTCCATATGAAAGCAAATACTATTAAAAGGGGATGAGGTGTTGCTTAATGGCTTGCTTGCTCAAAGTGCTTAGTTATATGCTCCAAAGCCCTCAACCACTTTCTCATTTCCACATATGTCCCAAACCTAAAGTCAAACTCGGCCCCACCAATTTGATCTATCTCGCGCCACCGAGTTCACTTGACATAGCCACTGCCAAAAATCCTAATCAGTTCGGTCCCACCGATGGGATCTCGATCTCACCGATATGGGCTTGCAAACTCTCTATTGCCTATTGCAATCATTTCGGCCCCATCGAGATATGCAGTCGGTCCCACCGAGTTTGCTTGACCAACTCTCCGTTTTGCTCATTACCAAAATCGGTCTCACCGAGTTTGTGTAATCGGTCAAACCGAGTTGAGGTTTTACCCTAACCTTAGCACATCGGTCCCACCCGAGTTGACATGTCGGTCCCACCGAAAAGCCTAACATTCACATTTTGAGCTGGATCGATGTGACCGAGTTTCATTATTCGGTCCCATCGAGTTTGGTAAATTGTGTGTAACGGCTAGATTTTGTGTGGAGGCTATATATACCCCTCCACCCATCCTCCATTCATGGAGAGAGCCATCAGAACGTGCCTACACTTCCAGCATTCATTTTCTAAGAGAGAACCACCTACTCATGTGTTGAGCCCAAGTCATTCCAATCCAACCACAAGAATCCTTATCTCTAGCCTTCCCCAAGTTGCTTTCCACTAAAATCATCTTTCCACCAAATCCAAATCTGTGTGAGAGAGTTGAGTGTCGGGGAGACTATCATTTGAAGCACAATAGCAAGGAGTTCATCATCAACACACCATCTATTACCTTTTGGAGAGTGGTGTCTCCTAGATTGGTTAGGTGTCACTTGGGAGCCTCCGTCAAGTTTGTGGAGTTGAACCCAGGAGTTTGTACGGGCAAGGAGATCGCCTACTTTGTGAAGATCTACCCTAGTGAGGCAAGTCCTTCGTGGGCGATGGCCATGTTGGGATAGAGAAGGTTGCTTCTTCGTGGACTCTTCATGGGTGGAGCACTCCGTGCACTCGCGCAACCATTACCCTTCATGGGTTGAAGTCTCCACCAACATGGATGTACGATAGCACCACCTATCGGAACGACGCCAAAAATCTCCGTGCCTCCAATTGCGTTTGCACACTCCAATCTCATCCCTTTACTTTCTTGCAACTTGCATGCTTTACTTTCCACTGCTCATATACTCTTGCCATGCTTGCTTGAAATGTATTGTGTATGTTTAAACTTGTGCTAAAACTCCACCTTACCTTGCAGAACTTAAAAACTGCTACTTTTCTTTGTTCAGGGTCTAATCACCCCCCTCTAGATACCTCTTCATGATCCTTTCAGAAACACTTGATAGAACTTGTCTTGACGGGGGTCATTTTGTGGCGCTGAAGATGAGGGAGTCTTGGATTCGTAGGTGCTTGCCGGAGGACGAGTCGAGGAAGGCGTAACTTGCTTGGAACTTGACTTGTCGCCAGTACTTGGTGATGCTCTGGTTGAGGTAGGATGTGCCGAGGTCGCGGGAACTAGAGTGTAGGAGCCATAGGTCTTAGACGAGTACTTGGCGTATTTGAAGTCATCTTGCACTTGTCGCTCGGCCTTGGTCACTTGATGAACTAGCTCGAGAAGGTTGGAGTATCGTTGGAAGTCAGCAATCCGCTTGATTGGGTGGTTGAGGCCATTCAAGAAGCGTGCCATAGTTTGCTTGTCATCTTCCTTGACATTGGCTCGTATCATGGCAATCTCCATTTCTTGGTAGTATTCTTCCACCATCTTCGTGCCTTGCTTGAGGAGTTGCAACTTCTTGAAAAGATCACGGGTGTAGTGTGTTGGCACGAAGCGAGCTCTCATGACATCCTTCATTTGCGTCCAAGTTGTGATTGGTGGTTCGCCTCTTGCTTGTCGTCGCTCGATCACTTGTTCCCACCAAATGAGGACATAGTATTGAAACTCGAGGGAGGCCATGGCAATCTTCTTTTCCTCGTCGTAGTTGTGAAGACGGAATATCTTGTCCACCTTCAATGCCCATGAGAGATATTCTTCGGGATCATTGCTTCCAGAGAACTTGGGCATGGTGAACTTGAGCTTGTTGTAGCGGAGTTCTTCATCGTAGTGGCGGTCTTGATGTTGCTCTTGATGAGGAGGAAGGTCCTAAAATGCTCGTTCCTCGTGATCTCGCTCTTGTCGTGGAGGAGGACGAGGCATATGAACTTGGTTTCTTCTTTCTTTTTGCTCTTGAAGTCGAGCGGCTTCTTCTTGTTGTGCTTGACGAAGTGCTTCTTCTTGTTCACGGACTTGGCGGTTGCACTCTTCGACGGCTCTAGTGGCCTCGTTGAGTGTGCATTGTGTTTCGAGTGCTTGAGCTTCACGTTCAAGTGCTTGTGCTTCATGGCGCTCTTGTGCTTGTCGGATTGCATCACCGTCTTGAGGTGGTTAATGTTGCACTAGTGGAGGTACTTTCTCTTTCTCCATTGCTTCTTGCACTTGTTGTCGCGCCCTTTCACGTGCTCAGACTCGGTCTTGTAATCCATTTCCTTGGAATGGATTTTCTTGAGCTTGGCGATCTTGGGGGTCATCATGTCAAGGAAAGTGAGCTCGTGGAGGACTTGCATCATAAGAGGAGTAGTCGGAAGATTGCCGACTTGAGCGGCGGCTTGAGTGGCGTTGTCTTGACGAAGATGTCGAGGAAGACGGGCGTATCACGATCATGTTGCGAAATTCTTCCATTTGTGTGGTGAACTTGGCGTCGATGTAGTCATGGTTCCTTGCTTCCGATTGACGAAGGTCCATGACGAGTTGCTCAATAAGTTCACCCAAGGCTTCACTTTCTTGACGGAGAGCTCGTCGCGTGATGAAGAAGTGGCTCCTGGTGACATAGTCACGATCATCACCTTGCTCCTCGGAAAGTGAGTACGCCGAAAAACTTGGCCTATCCATCATAACCGAGTGGGGTGAGTAGGAAAATTAGAGAACAATACCAAAGTTACCTTTTGCGAGGATTGTGGAAGTATCAAGTGTCGCTGAATGTAATGCTACAGTAGGAGAATTGGTAACGGGTTTGTTTCTCAAACCTAGACAACTAAAGCTTATGGAGTAGCTCGGTTAGGGTGGTGGCACAAAAATTTTAAGCAAATGTTAGTCAAGATATCGAAAAGGTTGAGAAGGTTCACAAAATTGCAAGTAGAGAAAATAGATCAAACCCAAGAATATCACTAGGAATGCACACACGGACGAAAGATGGGATCCGCACAACCAAGGAATGAGCTCCAAAATGTGAAACCACGGAAAATGCTCTTGTTGTACAGATGCTAGAGAGAAGCTAGCTCAATTGCTCAAATGTGCAAGATACGCTTGTGCACCAACCTATGAGGGAAACGTGCCATCTTCAATCCCAACTATGCTATGTATGCGGTGACCAAGAGATATGTCGAAGCAAAATGGCTCAATGTTATTGCTTACAAGCTCTTTGTTTCTCCTCTTTTGTTTAAAAGCTTTTCTTTCTTTTTTTCACTATGCTTGATGCTAGAGCCAAATATGATATGAGACAACTGTGTAAGATATGCACAGGAGATACTTATGGCACAAAGATGATAGCAAGATCACTACGGTGCACAATAGCATGGCCCGGCAATTCTCAACTCGCTAGTCTCGATGGGTAAGTGATGCAAAATAGCTCGGGTTATCAATGCAAAAGCAAGGAAATGAAAGAGGTGTCGTCAAGGTTACCGTCCTTTCTTACGGTTAGCGGTGTCAACGGTGAAGATCGTTGGCGAAGATGACTCCAAGGTGATGATGAATGGCGGTGATGTCGATGTCACACATTCCTAACTAGCCGAAACACCTTAGGAAACGGGAACCGCAACTCAAAATAGGTCAAATGCGGAAGGTGGGTGCTTTTATGATTAATATTTTTTATGGAGGCTAATGGTGGTGGTAATGATATATGTGGATGGGGGATGTCAAGAGCTTCCAAACAAGCTAAAGAACACGAAAAACGGACTTGGGGGTTGGAAGTTATGGCCAAAACAGGGGTGGAGTAGGGCTCATTCGGGGGGGTGCGGGCACCCGGGGGTGGGAGGTGCGGGTGCCCGGTGTGGTTCGGGCAAACAGCCCGGGGGTGCGGGTGCCCGGGGGTGTCGGATTTGGGCGAAGATTTTGGGGGGAAGGCCAAATTCTGTGGATTTCGGGGTGGGAAGGGTGGGGATTCATGGGTAGGGGCTTGATCCACTTGCCAAACAATAAATCCAGGGACCAGATCTCACAAGATCCAACAAATTGCAAGAAAAATTTTTGGGGCTATTTTTCTAGGGATTTTCGAATTAGGACGAAAAACAACAAAATCAAGCTAGCAAATGGGGGTAGGGACTCCAAGATGCGAATCAACCTTGCTCATGATACCAAGATGTTGTAGGGTGAAACCCTAGAGGGGATCTTTTCACCCTTGGAGGGGAGAAACAGGAAGAACACACAAGAACACAAGGAGAGAATCACTCAAACAAACCCAAATAACACATCCACTAGAGTAGCATACAAGAGAGATCCACAAGCATACATGAACAATTCAAGGAAAATAACACTAGGGTAAAAGTTCTTCCCACTAGGTGAGGTCTTAATATCCACAAGAGGAGGGCTTGGTCTCCAAAAGGAGCTTCTCCAAGAGGAGGTCTAGATCTCCAAGAGGAGGAAGATGAGCAAAGCTCTCTCTTTGTCTATGTAATTCTTTTCTAACCTCTCCAATGAGATTGGGAAGGAGTTTGTATAGTCTAGGGACAAAATATGAGGGAGAGAGGGGTACAAGGGTCAAAGACCCCAAAATGCACGCAGGCATACGAAGGGGTCAGGGCACCCGGGGTAAAGGGGCCCGGGCACCCGAAGGTGGTGCGGCTGTAGGTGGTCGGGCACCCGGAGCTGAAGGGCCGGCCACCCGGGCCGGTCAGGGGCACTGCGGCCTAGTGGTTGAGGTGGCCGGGCACCCGGGGGTGATGGCCCGGGCACCCGGGGTGGAGGCTGGAGGCATGGCCGGGCACCCGGGGTGCAGCCCAGGCGGCGGCTGGGCAAAGGGCCAGGCACCCGGGGCCTTTGGACCGGGCTGCCGGCATGGGCAGGGGCGTGGCCCAGGTGGTGGCCGGGCACCCAGGGCCGAGGAGGCCGGGCACTCGGGGTGTCCAGGGGACTTGGCCCTCCCCGCGGCTGCTTGTCCGGGAACCCAGGGTCCTTCTGTCCAGGTACCCGGGGTGTCCAGGAGCTCCTTTCCTTCATACTTCTTGTTCCATTCTTCCGTCTCCTTGTCCATAGGTGCTTGGGTCTCCGTGCTAGCCTCTTCATGGTCATCAATTTGGTACCTAAGCACGCATAATACTTCCGTTTGAGATAGGACCCAACTCTCGTGTGAACTTGAATGGAGCTCGAAGAGGAAGGAGTTAACCTCGGTTTCGATGGTGCGTGCACGTGCCCTTGTCATTGGTCCTCTCGGTGCTAGTGGTGGTGATGGAGTGTCCATGTGGATGGACGAGGGATGATCCGCATCACAAGGAGACTCCAGAGGTGGAGAATGGGGCAGCCAACAAGCGGAGGCGGGGCGAGCAAGAACCGCAAGCGACTCCAGCAGGCCTAGACTTCATCAGCAGCCTCCCCGATGATATGTTGACAGTCATCATGTCCCTCCTCCCAATCAAATATGGGGCACGGACAACCTTCCTTTCCCGGCAGTTGCGCCCCCTATGGAACTCCACCCCTCTCGACCTCATCCACACCCACGAGCTCTGCCATGGCTATCGCAAAAGTTTGGATGCGTTCTTCAACATCCTTGGCAGTCACCCTGGCCCAACCAGAGGCCATAGAATGGGCAAGTTCCGTTCCAATGGCAAGGACCGAGCCAAGCTTGTCGACTGGTTCCGATCCCCCGCCCTAGATTAGCTCGAGGAGCTCACTTTTGGTGATGGGCATATGCGCTCGCTGCCAACGTCCGCGCTCCGCCTCGCACCCAAGCTACGCGTCGCCAAGTTTAGGAACTGCCATCCCCCCCCTTAATGACGCGTCCGCTCTTATTATACCATGACTGAAGCACCTCAAGCTCGTCATCGTCTACCTCCCAAATGGTGACATGGAGCGCCTGCTCTATGGCTGTACTGCACTAGAGTAACTTCATCTTCAGGCGATCAATGGGTTGAGTAGCTTCCACATCACCTCCATGACTCTCCGGACTATTTATGTGTGTTGCTGGTGTGGCAAGAAGACAACACAACATGTGTACCATAGTATGGTCATTGAGGACACACCTTCACTTGAGACATTACTTGTAGTTGATCAAGAAGGTCCAACAAGAATCAATGTCATTTCTGCGCCGAAATTGATAGTGGTGGGCTACTCGTCTGACAAATACTCCGAACTTGTTATTGGATCCACACCCGTTCAGGTACAACAGCTGCCTTCTACCTCTCCTTCTAGAAATTAACATTATTTCTAATTTTGAAGATGTATGTTCATTTGTCATCCAGAAAATGATTCCAACAAGCTTGACCCCAAAACTACGCAAAGTGAAGGTCTTGGCACTAGAATCTATCGGCCCCAACCTGGAGCAAGTTGTCAGTTTCCTGAGATGCTATCCGTGCCTGGAGAAGCTATATATCGAGGTGATGTTCCTTTCCTGTTCAATGTTAACGATAAGGGAGTTCAATTTGTGACACCTGTTTCCAAGTTTACAATGACAATGTACTACGATTCTGAAGGATTTTTTGGAGGATTTCAGTACATACATGTCCCCCCCCCATATTGGTTGCTTGATCCATATGGTTACAATCCGTAAGCATTTCTCCTTTGGATTCATCTGTACTAGTTTTCTTAGGGAACTTTTCATCCACTCCAACCTCTTGTGAAGAAGGCTACATTTTTCTAGATTGTAATCAAATACCCATGTTAATCATGTCGGGTCGAAGATGGCATGTTAGTGCACTTTACAAATCCTGCAAACAAAATAGGCTTGTAGTAGTTTACAAAACTGCATGTAGGCACTAACACGATTTCTTCCTTTGCAGATAAGATTAGGCCCGGTGGTGTATAATGTGATACAATATAACAATCACGTCGCATGCCTAGATCTGCATCTCTCAGAAATTACTTTGAGCTCCTATCGAGGGACCTTACTGAAGATTATATTTGCCAGGTTCTTTGTTGTCAGAGCAAGGGTGCTGAAGGTAATGAGGTTTGCCCTACATTTACTTCACAAAAATGAATGGTTTGTTGATCAGCGTCGGCGGCTGCGGCAGAATGGAATAGGCTCCGAAAATGCTAAATTTCATTTTTGAACTTCAGATGACAGAGTAATCGGAAGTCATCATGTCAACCCCATACATGACTTCTCAGTGGCTGACCCCTTTGCAAAAATTATGAGGTTTCGAAACCAGACTTAGAAGTGGTAATATTAGTTTGAACCTCTCTGATATCCATGTTCAGTGGATCAGCGCAAGCATTTGCAACTGACGAGCTGAATTTCATTTCTAATATCAGTTGGAACCTTGTAATCTTCGAATTTGAGCCATATAACTCTGGAATTTGAACCTTGTAATATTTTGAGCTTTTGTCGTACAGTCGCTGAAATGGCATCGTATGAGACTCGTATATTGGTAGCACTATTTTGATCTTAATATGCAATGCACTTAGATTTTATTAACCATTCTTGAATTTGTTTACCTTGTCGATCTCATAGCACACGATCTGTATAGCTAACTCGACTGCGATCTTCGACATTATTGCACACAGTTGGTTTCTTCAACCGTGTGCCCTGTAGAGCGCAGAATTAATTATCGCACTCGAGTGTCCATCGTCACCCTTCTGTGTAACTTTGACCTCATCACCCACGGGTAAACTTAAGACCAAGTCATTCCACACACTTTGTTTTTACAAAGCTTTTTGCCAATAAACGCCCATGATTTTTCCCTCTTCTAGCCGACGCGTGGACAAACTAGCCGGGCGGGAACACTACAAAAAATACACTTTCGTGATGATACATTTTTGTCATAGTAGGTCACGTTTTCTTTCATGCATGTACATCCATGATGATATTATGACAGAATCAAGACAGTCATACATGTGCTGTCGTAGAAGTGTTCCATGACATTACCAAAATTATCATCACAGAAGTGTTCACTTCAATGACGATAAATGCCGCGTCATGGAAGTGCTTTCGTCAAGGGAGACCGACACGTGGCATCCACCGTAACGGGTCGCTGTTAAGCTATCGGGGCCGGTTTTGGATCCAATAACCCGCTAACAGCCACGACCAATGACGATTTTCCACGTGAAAAATTCTCATTGGCCGACGGAACCACATGTCAGCTCCGCGTTGGCACAGGTGTCACTCATCCAATGGGCGAGATGTGTGTCACACCCCGGATGTAACTTTCCATATTTGTAACTCCAACTCTTGCCGTTTTCGGCTATGTGTTATGATATTCCCTTCGTGGTCGGGTTTGTTTTCGTTTTGCATTTTGTTCTTGTCATGCATCTCATTTCATGTCATCATGTGCATCTCATTTGCATACGTGTTCGTCTCATGCATCCGAGCATTTTACCCGTAGTCATTTTCCAATCCGGCACTCCCACCTCCTCCGGCGCACCCCTCTTGTTTTCCTTTCGTGAGCGGGTGTTAAACATTCTCGGAATGGACCGAGGCTTGCCAAGTGGCCTTGGTATACCACCGGCAGACCACCTGTCAAGTTTCGTTCCATTTGGAGGTCGTTTGGTGCTCCAGCGGTTAACCGGGTAACCGCAAAGTCCTTTTGTGTGTTGCAGCAAAACCCCCCCTCCAAACAGCCCAAAACCCCTCCAAGTCCCCTCCATGCTCTAGGTCGTTCGATCACGATCATGTGGGCGAAAACCGCACTCCATTTGGAGCCTCCTAGCTCCCTCTACCTATAAATATGTGTCTCTCAGGGTTTTCCCACGCAGATGAAACCCTAGCCCGCTCCCCTCGCGCCGCCGGACACGTCCGCCTCCGGCCGGACGAAAGCCGCCACCGCCCCGAGCCAACGGGCGCGTGACACATGGCGCCGGCCCGGCGAGCCCGCGCCAGGCGCCTCCGCCCTGCCCGCGCCCGTCTCTGCCTCCGCCGTGGGAGCCCGCGCCCGCCGCCTTGCTGTCCATCGCCGCCGTCCGCCGCCTTCCCCTGCTCCGGTCGCCGCCCCGCCGTTCCCCTCCTCGTCTGCCGGCCATCTCTCTCCTCTCCTCCGGTCGCCACTGCTTCGGCGAGCTCCGTCGTCCTAGCTCGAGCTCGCCAGTTCCCGATCCAAACAGTGGAGGTTGACTTTTTCCTTCCCGCTCGAATTTCTCCAAGTCTGGAAATATTTGCATAATATGCTCCTGTTCATCACATCATAACTCTCTGCATGTAGCTCCGTTTCGTGCGTGTGATATATCAAAATGTTCATCTCGAGATCCTCCTCATTTTGTTCCATTGTGCCATGTTCATTTGAGTCCATCTTGATGCCCAAATCTCTGGTGCAAGAGTGCTAATTGCTGTTACTTATCAGAACATGAGGATTTGTTATTTTTGTTGCATTTGATGTGTGCATATTATGGGCATAACCTCTACATGTGTTTTGATGTATGCCATGCCATCTATACAGATGTGTATGCCATGTATTTTTGTGATCTCTGTGGTGACTAGCACAAGCATGCAAACTAGGCTTCGTGATGTTTCTGATTTCAGAGACGGTAATTTTACAGTCTGTCTGCTGTTATTTTGTTGCTATGTATCCATGTGGCTACAGAGATATCCATGCTCCTTTTGGTGATATTCAGTAAGGATGTTTTGTAGATATAGTTGTGCTCTATCCAGCCATGCCCCTGTTTGCAATTATGGAGTGCCATAGCATGTATCAATCTTGCTCTACTTTTGCTATAAAATATTTCTGGCAAATTGTTTACGTGTTATTCAATTTGGCCAAGGTTATTGTAGTTGATCCATTCATGCTATGTATTTGCTCGTGCCATGGATAGCTTCATAAACATGCCATCTTGCGGTAGGTATACTTGTTTTGTCATGCATTGCCTTGTGTTGAGTGAATCAAGCTCACCAAGATGCCTTCATATTATTGTTTCTACCATGCTCTGCTTTCTGCCAAGTCCGAAACCTGTTAACAAAACTTGCTATGTTTACATGGTTGCAATCATATCTTCTGATCCTTTTTGGCTTATGGTCAGTAAGGGGCTTTTGTTCTATGCATTTAGTACATTCATGCTATGCCTTGGTTTTCTATGTTAAGTTCCCGTAGCATGTCGATTTTGTGCTCTGAACATTGCTACCTGATGCTGTTTATGCCATGTCCAGTAATTTCACCAAGTCTGTGAACCTGATATCTTTTCCACTTTTGCCATGCTTGTTTGAGCCTGTTATGTTGTGATCTAGCCGTAGCTCAGTGTTCATCTTTTGTGAAGCATCTCCTGTAGATTACTGCCATATGCTTTGTTGCTATGTTGGAGTGCTGTAGCATAGTTACTTGTTGCATTCTAAGTGCTATCATGCTGTTAATCGCCGATTCGTGTCCTTGTTTTGCTTGCCATTTGCAAACCGTGCATCCGTTTCCGGTGATCTTTATATCGATTTCAACCGAAATCATCTCATTTTTCCAGTGGCATGCTTGGTTCGCCAAGTTACTGCCTTGTTCATCATTTTTCTTCCGGAGCACGCATATGCATCGCATACCACATCTCGCATATCATACATGTTTTGCATCATGTTGCTTGTGCATTTCCCGTGATTGATTGTGTTTTCGTTGCTTGTGTTCTTGTTTTGGGTAGAGCCAGGAGACGAGTTCATGAACGAGGAACCTGTTGAGTACGCTTACGAGGATCAAGATTTCGACAACTCTGAGAACCTTCCAGGCAAGATGACCATACCCTCGAAATCACTTCTATCTTTGCTTTGCTATTTGTTCGTTCTATTGCCATGATGCGCTACCTACCACTTGCTATATCACGCCTCCCATATTTGCCATGTCAAGCCTCTAACCATCCCTTTTCTAGCAAACCGTTGTTTGGCTAAGTTACCGCTTTTGCTCAGCCCTTCTTATAGCGTTGCTAGTTGCAGGTGAAGTTGAAGTTGGTTCCATGTCGGAACATGGATATTTTGGATATCACACTATCTCTTATTTAATTAATGCATCTATATATTTGGTAAAGGGTGGAAGGCTCGGCCTTATGCCTGGTGTTTTGTTCCACTCTTGCCGCCCTAGTTTCCGTCATACCGGTATTATGTTCCTTGAGTTTGCGTTCCTTACGCGGTTGGGTGATTTATGGGACCCCCTTGACAGTTCGCCTTGAATAAAACTCCTCCAGCAAGGCCCAACCTTGGTTTTACCATTTGCCACCTAAGCCTTTTCCCTTGGGTTTTCGCGAGCCCGAGGGTCATCTTTATTTAACCCCCCCGGGCCAGTGCTCCTTCGAGTGTTGGTCCGAACCGAGCAGCCTGCGGGGCCACCTCGGGGAAACTCGAGGCCTGGTTTTACTCGTAGCTTGACTTATCCGGTGTGCCCTAAGAACGAGATATGTGCAGCTCCTATCGGGATTTGTCGGCACATCGGGCGGCTTTGCTGCTCTTGTTTTACCATTGTCGAAACGTCTTGTAAACTGGGATTCCGAGACTGATCGGGTCTTTCCGGGAGAAGGTTTATCCTTCGTTGACCGTGAGAGCTTATAATGGGCTAAGTTGGGACACCCTTGCAGGGTATTATCTTTCGAAAGCCGTGCCCGCGGTTATGAGGCAGATGGGAATTTGTTAATGTCCGGTTGTAGAGAACTTGTCACTTGACCCAATTAAAATACATCAACCGTGTGTGTAGCCGTGATGGTCTCTTCTCGGCGGAGTCCGGGAAGTGAACACGGTTTGTGTTATGCGTGAACGTAAGTAGTTTCAGGATCACTTCTTGATCATTTCTAGCTTCGCGACCGTTGCGTTGCTTCTCTTCTCGCTCTCATTTGCATATGTTAGCCACCATATATGCTTAGTGCCTGCTGCAGCTCCACCTCATTACACCATCCTTTTCCTATAAGCTTAAATAGTTTTGATCTCGCGGGTGTGAGATTGCTGAGTCCTCGTGACTCATAGATTCTACCAAAAACAGTTGCAGGTGCCGACGATGCCAGTGCAGATGACGCAACCGAGCTCAAGTGGGAGTTCGACGAGGAACTTGGTCGTTACTATGTTTCTTTTCCTGATGATTAGTAGTGGAGCCCAGTTGGGACGATCGGGGATCTAGCATTTGGGGTTATCTTATTTTCATTTGGATTTGACTGTAGTCGGTCTATGTGTGGATTTTGGATTATGTATGAAATATTTATGTATTGTGTGAAGTGGCGATTGTAAGCCAACTCTCGTTATCCCATTCTTGTTCATTACATGGGATTGTGTGAAGATGACCCTTCTTGCGACAAAACCGCAATGCGGTTATGCCTCTAAGTCGTGCCTCGACACGTGGGAGATACAGCCGCATTGTGGGCGTTACAAGTTGGTAATCAGAGCCATCCTCGACTTAGGAGCCCCCTGCTTGATCGAATCGCTGGCGTTGTTGAGTCTAGAACAAAAATGTTTTGAGTCTTAGGATTATATATATCGGAGAGTAGGATTCTTTTTACACCTCAGTCCCTTCGTCGCTCTGGTGAGGCCTCCTGACGTAGAAGTTTTGAATCTTCTCTCCTCAAATTTCACTAAAAAATTTAGGATCACGCGGGTATCTTAGAATCGTTCTGATGGTTTTGTGACGAGAACATTGTTCTTGGTGCCTCCTGACATTTAGGGGTTGTGGCAGTGTCCCGGGGAGTTGATCTCTGAGGTGTTGTCGTCACAATTTTATCGTTGCAGTTCTGGAATACCTGAGTTTCGCTGACATCGAAATCTCTTTTATGCAGTTGTTGGTGAGATCACCTCGACGCCACCCAGTACTGGGGCGGGAGTGTAACGCCCACGATGCGGCTATATCTCCCACGTGTCGAGGCACGACTTAGAGGCATAACCGCATAGTGGTTTTGTTGCAAGAAGGGTCATCTTCACACAATCCCATGTAATGAACAAGAATGGGATAAAGAGTTGGCTTACAATCGCCACTTCACACAATACATGAATATAAATCATACATCATCCGAAATACAAACATATAGACCGACTACGGTCAAAATCCAGATGAAAATAAGATAACCCCAAATGCTAGATCCCGATCGTCCCAACTGGGCTCCACTACTGATCATCAGGAAAAGACACATAGTAACGACCATGTTCCTCGTCGAACTCCCACTTGAGATCGACCCCATCATCTGCACTGGCATCATCGGCACCTGCAACTGTTTTGGTAGAATCGGTGAGTCACGGGGACTCAGCAATCTCACACCCGCGAGATCAAGACTATTTAAGCTTATAGGAAAGGATGGAGTAATGAGGTGGAGCTGCAGCGGCAAAAGCATATATGGAGGCTAACTTGCGCAAATGAGTGTGAGAAGAGAAGCAACGGAACAGACGTCATCTAGCAATGACCAAGAAGTGATCCTGAACACCTACTTACGTCATACATAACACAGACCGTGTTCACTTCCCGGACTCCACCGAGAAGAGACCATCACGGCTACACACGTGGTTGATGTATTTTAATTGGGTCAAGTAACAAGTTATCTACAACCGGACATTAACAAATTCCCATCTGCCTCATAACCGCGGGCACGGCTTTCGAAAGATAATACCCTGCAGGGGTGTCCCAACTTAGCCCATCATAAGCTCTCACGGTCAACGAAGGATAAACCTTCTCCCGGAAAGACCCGATCAGTCTCGGAATCCCGGTTTACAAGACATTTCGACAATGGTAAAACAAGACCAGCAAAGCCGCCCGAATGTGCCGACAAATCCCGATAGGAGCTGCACATATCTCGTTCTCAGGGCACACCGGATAAGTCAAGCTACGAGTAAAACCAGACCTCGAGTTTCCCCGAGGTAGCCCCGCAGGCTGCTCGGTTCGGACCAACACTCGAAGGAGCACTGGCCCGGGGGGGTTAAAATAAAGATGACCCTCGGGCTCGCGAAAACCCGGGGCAAAAGGCTTAGGCGGCAAATAGTAAAACCAAAGTTGGGCCTTGCTGGAGGAGTTTTATTCAAGGCGAACTGTCAAGGGGGTCCCATAAATCACCCGACCGCGTAAGGAACGCAAACTCAAGGAACATAATCCCGGTATATCAGTAACTAGGGCGGCAAGAGTGGAACAAAAGACCAGGCATAAGGCCGAGCCTTCCACCCTTTACCAAATATATATAGATACATTAATTAAATAAGAGATATTGTGATATCCCAACATATCCATGTTCCGACATGGAACAAACTTCAACTTCACCTGCAACTAGCAATGCTATAAGAGGGGCTGAGCAAAAGCGGTAACTTAGCCAATCAACGGTTTGCTAGGAAAGGATGGTTAGAGGCTGACATGGCAAAATGGGAGGCATGATATAGCAAGTGATAGGTAGCGGAGCATGGCAATAGAGCGAACAACTAGCAAAGCAAAGATAGAAGTGATATCGAGGGGTGGTCATCTTGCCTGCAAGGTTCTCAGAGTTGTCGAAAGCTTGATCCTCGTAAGCGTACTCAACAGGTTCCTCGTTCACGAACTCGTCTCCCGGCTCTACCCAAGACAAGAACACAAACAAACGGAACCACAATCAACAACGAGAAATGCACAAGCAACATGATGCAAAACATGTATGGGATGCAACATAGGATGTGCGATGCATATGCGTGCTCCGGAAGGAAAATGATGAACATGGCAGTAACTTAGCAAACCAAGCACGCCACTGGAAATATGAGATGATTTCGGTCGAAATCGATATAAAGATCACCGGAATCGGATGCACGGTTTGCAAATGGCAAGCAAAACAAGAATGACACGAATCTGCGATTAACAGCATGATAGCACTTAAAATGCAACAAGCAACAATGCTACAGCACTCCAACATAGCAACAAAGCACATGGCAGTAAACTACAGGAGATTCTTGACAAAAGATGAACACTGAGCTACGGCTAGATCACAACATATCAAGCTCAAACAAGCATGGCAAAAGTGCAAAAGATAACAGGTTCACAGACTTAGTGAAAAACTGGACATGGCAGAAAACAGCATCAGGTAGCAATGTTCAGAGCACGAAAACAACATGC
This sequence comes from Aegilops tauschii subsp. strangulata, assembly GCF_002575655.3. Classification (NCBI taxonomy): domain Eukaryota; kingdom Viridiplantae; phylum Streptophyta; class Magnoliopsida; order Poales; family Poaceae; genus Aegilops; species Aegilops tauschii. Next base: position 218,902,305 of record NC_053037.3, on the reverse strand, counting down.
TGCAGGAACTTAACATAGCAAAACAAGGCATGGAAGTCTTCTACTAAAAGCACATGACAAAAGTCCCTTACTGACCATAAGCCAAAAAGGAACAGAAGATATGATGGCAAGCATGTAAACATAGCAAGTCTCGTTATCAGGCTTCAGACTTGGCAGAAAACAGGGCATGGCAGAAATAATAATATGTAGGCCTCTCTGTGAGCTTGATGCACTCACTACAGAGCAATGCAATGATGGCAAGCATGTATGGATCAACTACAATAAGCTTGGCGAAATTGCATATCATGTTATGAATCTGCCAGAAATATTTTATAGCAAAAGTAGAGCAATATTGAGTCATGCTATGGCACTCCATAATTGCAAACAATTGCAGGGATGGATCAATTACAACTATATCTACAAAACATCCTTAATGAACATCTCCAAAATATGCATGGATCTCTCGGTAGCATCAAGTTTACATGGCAACAAAATAACAGCAGACAAGGACTTAGAGAAATCACCAAGTCCCTAAAATCAGAAATATTACGGAGCCTACTTTGCATGCTTGTGCTAGTCACCACAGAGATCACAAAAATACATGGACTACACCACTGGAAAGATGGCATGGCATACTTCAAAACACATGTAGAGCTCATGCCCAAAAGATGCACAGATTTAAAGAACCAAAAAAGACAAATCTCCAAGTTCTGACAAAAACCAGAGAATAACAGCAACTAGCCCTCTTCCAACAGAGATTTGGGCATCAAGATGACCTCTAATGAGCATATTGCAATTGAACAAAATGAAGAGCATCACAAGACGAACAATTTGACATATTACACGCACGAATCGGAGCTACATGCAATAAGTTATGGAGCTATGAACAGGGGCACTTTTTGCAAAAATTCCAAGACTTGGAAAAAAACGGGGACGGGGAGAGGTCAACGCCAGTACCAGATCCGATCGAGGGAGCTCGCTCGATGGAGTTCGCCGGCGGGAGAGAAGAGAGAGGAAGCAGCGGCCGTCGGCGGGGGAAGGAGGAGGCGAGGCGTCGCCGGAGGGAGGCGGCGGCGGGCTACGGCGGCGGGGCGCCGGCGAACCGCGGCGGCGGACGGGAGGCGTGGCGGCGGCGTGACGGCGAGGGGCACCGGCGGCCGGGCGCGGCGGCGGCGTGGCTAGGAGCGACGGCGCGCACGGGAGGCGAGGCGGCGGCGGGCGCGCGGGCTCGCGCGGGCCCGCGGTGGGCCTGGCGGGCCGCGGCGCGGGGCGGCGAAGTGGGGCGCCCGGGGGTGACGTGGCGCGCCCCTATTGGCTGCGGGCGGCGGCGGGTTTTTTTCCGGCGGCGCTCTAGGGTTCGTCTGCGATTTCGTTTCGGGAGGGGATGCTCTTATATAGCTAGAGGGAGCTAGGAGAGTCCAAATGAGGTACGGTTTTCGCCCACACGATCGTGATCGAACGACCTAGAGCATGGAAGAGAGTTTGGTGGGTTTTGGGCTGGTTTTGGAGGGGGTTTTGCTGGAGACTCAAATGGACTTTGCGGATGCCCGGTTAACCGTTGGAGTACCAAACGGCCTCCAAATGGAACGGAACTTGACCGGTAGTCTCCGGGTGGTATAATAAGGCCACTTGACAAGCCTCGGTCCATTCCGAGAAAGTTTGACACCCGCACACGAAAAAAACTAGAGGGGTGCACCGGAGGAGATAGGAGCGCCGGATTGCAAAACGGACAACGGGGAAAATGCTCGGATGCAAGAGACGAACACGTATGCAAATGCAATACACATGATGACATGATATGAAATGCATGACATGACAAAATACAAAACGAAAGACAAAACCCGACAACGGAGGGAAAATCATAACACATAGCCGGAAATGGCAAGAGTCGGAGTTACAAATATGGCAAGTTACATCCGGGGTGTTACAACACTCCACCACTACGAGAGGATCTTGTCCTGAGATCTAGGACTGAAAGAACTCCAGATATTCGGAACGGAGGTGGTCCTCGCGTTCCCAGGTGGCTTCCCGGTCGGAATGGTGCGACCACTTCACTTTCAGGAATTTGATTGACTTGTTGCGAGTCTTGCGCTCAGTTTCTTCAAGAATAGCAACGGGGTGCTCATGATAGGACAAATCTTCTTGGAGGTCAATCTCTTCGAAGTTGATAGTGCGCTCAGGCGCCTTAAAGCACTTGCGGAGCTGTGACACGTGGAACACATCGTGCACGTTCGCGAAGTTGGAAGGACGCTCAAGTTGATAGGCGAGGTCGCCTCTTTTGCCAATGATTTTGAAAGGACCCACGTATCTAGGGGCAAGCTTCCCTTTGATACCAAAGCGACGAGTGCCTTTCATTGGAGAGACGTGGAGGTAGACATGGTCTCCGATCTCGAAAGCCAAATCGCGATGCTTACTATCATAGTAACTCTTCTGGCGCGATTGCGCGGCTTTGAGATTATCACGGATGACTTTACACATTTCTTCGGCTTCAGTGATTAAGTCATTGCCAAGAAGTTGGCGTTCACCAGTCTCTGACCAATTGAGAGGAGTACGGCACTTTCTGCCATAGAGAATCTCGAATGGGGCCTTGCCCGAACTCGCTTGGAAGCTGTTGTAGTAGGAGAATTCAGCATATGGAAGACAATCTTCCCATTCCATGCCAAAAGAAATGACACAAGCCCTGAGCATATCTTCAAGAATTTGGTTGACTCGCTCGACTTGGCCACTAGTTTGAGGATGGAAAGCTGTGCTGAAGCGAATGTTAGTGCCCATGGCCTTCTGGAAGGAGTCCCAGAACTTAGAGGTGAAGATGCTTTCACGATCTGAAGAAATCAATTGTGGAATGCCGTGCAAGGAGACAATTCTGGAGGTGTAAAGCTCTGCCAGCTGAGCTGTTGTGATGGATTCTTTGATTGGAAGGAAATGAGCCACTTTAGAGAGCTTGTCAATGACAACGAAGATAGCATCATTTCCGCGCTTGGACTTTGGAAAACCAGTCACGAAGTCCATTTCGATATGATCAAACTTCCATTCCGGGATAGCAAGAGGTTGGAGGAGACCAGCTGGTTCTTGGTGTTCTGCTTTCACTCTTCGACAGACATCACATTCGTTCACGAATTGAGCAATCTCTCGCTTCATTCGAGTCCACCAATACGACTGCTTGAGGTCATGATACATCTTCGTACTTCCAGGATGAATGGAAAGGAGAGAATTGTGCGCCTCGTTCATAATGACTTTTCTTAGATCACCTTTAGGAACCACAATCCGGTCCTCGAAGAATAAAGTGTCTCTGTCATCAATGCGATAGCACTTGTATTTGGAAAGGCCCTTGTCGATACCACGTTTCACCTTCTTCACCATGGCAGCAAGGAGTTGTGCCTCACGAATTTGATCTTCCAAAGTAGGAGAGACTGTGAGGTTGGCAAGAAAGCCTTGAGGGACAACTTGGAGATTCAGCTTGCGGAAAGCTTCACAAAGATCCGGTTGGAATGGCTTGAGAATTAGGCTGTTGCAATAAGCCATCCTGCTTAAAGCATCTGCAATGACATTTGCTTTGCCTGGAGTATATTCAATACTCGGATTGTACTCTTGAATCATTTCGACCCATCGAGTCTGCCTGAGGTTGAGGTTGGGCTGAGTGAAGATATACTTGAGGCTCTTGTGATCGGTGAAAATGTCCACTTGTCTTCCCAACAAGAGATGTCTCCACGTTATTAATGCATGGACAACTGCCGCCAACTCAAGATCGTGAGTGGGGTAGTTCTTCTCGTTGGGCTTCAACTGACGAGAGGTATAGGCCACAACTTTCTTCTCTTGCATTAACATAGCACCGAGACCTTGGAGAGAAGCATCACAGAAAACTTCATACGGCTTGGATTCATCAGGAGGAGTCAAGACAGGAGCTGTGACAAGTTTCTCTTTGAGAGTGTTGAAAGCAACGTCACACTCAGGAGACCAGACATACTTCACATGCTTCTGAAGCAGGTTTGAAAGAGGCTTTGCAATCTTGGAGAAATTCTCAACGAATCTTCGGCAATAGCTTGCAAGACCAAGAAAACTGCGGAGCTGCTTGACATTTTGAGGAGGTTCCCAATTCACAACTGCGGACACCTTCTTGGGGTTAACAGCGATGCCCTTGGCAGAGATGATGTGACCAAGGAAAAGAACTTCATCGAGCCAAAACTCACATTTAGAGAACTTCGCATAGAATTGATACTCTCTGAGCTTGTCGAGCACCAATCGCAAATGTTTGGCATGGTCCTGCTTATTCTTGGAGAAGACCAAGATATCATCGAGATACACCAGGACGAATTCATTGGTATAGGGGTTGAAGATGAAATTCATCATCCGAGAGAACACTGGAGGAGCATTGACAAGACCGAAAGACACGACAGTATATTCATAAGAACCAAAGCTTGTTCTGAATGTTGTCTTGGGAATATCTTCTTCACGAATGCGAATCTGATGATAACCCATACGAAGGTCAAGCTTCGAGAATACTTTAGCCCCTTTGAGTTGCTCAAATAGCTCATTGATGTTGGGAAGTGGATACTTGTTCTTGATTGTCTTCTTGTTCAATGGACGGTAGTCGACACAAAGTCGGTCTGTGCCATCCTTCTTCTTGACAAAAAGAACACCACAACCCCATGGAGAAGAACTCGGTCTGATCAAACCCAGACGCTCTTGTTCATCGAGTTGTTTCTTCAATTCCTTCAGCTCGTTGGGTCCAAGCTTGTATGGACGCTTGCAAACGGGTTCAGTGCCAGGCTCTAGTTCGATAACGAACTCAACTGGCCGATGAGGAGGCATACCCGGAAGCTCTTCTAGAAAGACATCTTGATACTCACAAACGACTGGAATTTGAGAGATGGCATTCAATTCGCCCTTCTCATTGAGAGAGAAAAACCGAATGGTTTCATCATGAGCGGCAAAAATAATCACATCCTCAGAAGAGTGTGTCAATTGAATTTCCCTGGCAGCACAATCAAGTTGAGCCTTGTGCTTAGAAAGCCAGTCCATCCCGAGAATAAGATCAATATCCGAGTCACCAAGAACAATTGGAGAAGACTGAAAATCATAGTCGCCCATCTTGATGGAAACATCCGGAACCATCATACTAGAACTCAAACGTTTACCCGGAGAAACGACATCCATGGGTTTACTCAGATGAGAACAAGTGAATTCATGCTTGGCAAAAAACGGTCTTGACATGAAACAAAGCGATGCACCAGTATCAAAAAGAACTTTTGCAGGAATATCATTAACAGGAAGATTACCCATTATCACATCAGTAGATTCCTCCGCTTGAGCTGCATTCATCATGTTCACCTTTGCAGACTTTGGATTAAGCTTGACCACTGCATTGCTGGAAGATCTGACAGGAGGAGGAGGAGGCAGACGTCTTTGGTTGAAGCACTTGTTAGCATAGTGACCTTTCTGCTGACATTTGTTGCAAGTCACCTCTGAGAGTGGACGGTGATAAGGAGCATTGGACTTTGGAGCTTGATTCTGAGACTTGTTCTGATAGCCAGAGTTGGAAGAACCATGGCCACCTTTGTTCTTCTGCTGATAAGGCTGACGAAACGGAGGAGGAGGAGGCAACCAGAACTTCTGTTGCTTAGCAGTCACAAGTGAGGAAGAAGAAGACTGAACTGCGTCTCTGACTCTCTTCTTAGAAGCCTCACACTTGAGCTGAGCAGCCTCTTGCTTCAGTGCCATATTATAGAATTGATCAAACTGAGTAGGCTCAACAAGAACGAGAGCTAACTGCAGATCCTCTTTAAGGCCACCTCTGAAGTGATAGATCATGCTCTTCTCATCAGGAACGTCTTGTTTAGCGAAGCGAGCAAGTTTCTGAAACTGGATGTTGTATTGATACACAGACATGTTGCCTTGCTTGAGATTGCGGAACTCCTCACGCTTGCTCTCAACAACACTTTGTGGAACGTGGTGCGCTTTGAAGTCCCGACAGAAGTCAGTCCAAGTGATCACATGACCTCCTCTGGAATCTTTGTATTGTTGATACCAATCAGCAGCTTGGTCCTTGAGCTGGAAAGAAGCGAACTTGACATAGTCCTCAGGCCTGACATTGCTACATTCAAAATGCTTGTTGATGTCCACGAGCCAATCATCGGCATCCGTGGCCTCGGCACAGTAGCTGAAAGACTTGGGCTGATTTGCGAGAAACTGGTTGAGAGTGGCAAAGTGAAACTGATTGTTGCCTTGACCTTGATTTCCTTGATTGCCTTTCCCTTGAGTATGTTCTTGCAAGAGTTGCAGAATCATCTGAGCATTGGCGTTGGTGGCTGCCATGATAGCTTGCCATGCCTCCGGAGGTGGAGGTGGTGGCGGAGGGTTCGCTTGACTCCCTTCATTGCGATCCAGATTCTGACGCGTTGGCGGAGCCATCCTGAAGAGGGTGACATCCGTTAGCATCTTGATAGACAAATCGATAAGTAGAATCAACGGATAGAAATTGCAACATATAGTCTTCACAATAAACATTCGAACGAAGATGAACGAATGAATTCTGTAGAAAATCATCACACTTCCATAAGTTGAGAAGCCACTTGAAAAAGATATGGAAACAACATATGAATTCGAAGCAACTCGAATAACACAATACAAAATAAAACAAAGTATTGGCTTGCAGAATAAGCCAGAACAAACATATGATAGAGATTTCATCCGAAGTTTTCGTGGTGGGGCCCACACGGGCTCAATCGTACAGCACCATCATGTACAAGGTTGTGCACATGACATACGAAGCGTCCCCGAGTCGGCATAGCCATGGACTCTTTAAGACACTACGAGACCACTGTAAAATCAACCGTATACAGGCGGACCACTACACGTCGAACCCCAATCTCATATCATGCGTCTGTCGGAGAGATATCCTAAGGCTACTTGAATTCCCATTTATAAACTCCCGAAACTTTCTGGTTATGCAATATGGTGTAGGGGATACAGGGGACACAAAATATATCACCCAAACTAACAATCCCTAGATCCAGCTGTATCCATCCATCAACACATAACCAAGAAATCTTCGGAAATCGTTTACCTCAACCTTCGAAAAACATCCGTTATACAAGTTATGGCAATACTCCAGAACTCCCGCCCCAGTACTGGGCGGCGTCGAGGTGATCTCACCAACAACTGCATAAAAGAGATTTCGATGTCGGCGAAACTCAGGTATTCCAGAACTGCAGCGATAAAATTGTGACGACAACACCTCGGAGCTCAACTCCCCGGGACACTGCCACAACCCCTAAATGTCAGGAGGCACCAAGAACAATGTTCTCGTCACAAAACCATCGGAATGATTCCAAGATACCCGCGTGATCCTAAAAAAATTTTTAGTGAAATTTGAGGAGAGAATAGTCAAAACTTCTACGTCAGGAGACCTCACCAGAGCGACGAAGGGACTGAGGAGTAAAAAGAATCCTACTCTCTGATATATATAATCCTAAGACTCAAAACATTTTTGTTCTAGACTCAACAACGCCAGCGATTCGATCAAGCAGGGGGCTCCTAAGTCGGGGATGGCTCTGATACCAACTTGTAACACCCACGATGCGGCTATATCTCCCACGTGTCGAGGCACGACTTAGAGGCATAACCGCATAGTGGTTTTGTCGCAAGAAGGGTCATCTTCACACAATCCCATGTAATGAACAAGAATGGGATAAAGAGTTGGCTTACAATCGCCACTTCACACAATACATGAATATAAATCATACATCATCCGAAATACAAACATATAGACCGACTACGGTCAAAATCCAGATGAAAATAAGATAACCCCAAATGCTAGATCCCGATCGTCCCAACTGGGCTCCACTACTGATCATCAGGAAAAGACACATAGTAACGACCACGTTCCTCGTCGAACTCCCACTTGAGATCGACCCCATCATCTGCACTAGCATCATCGGCACCTGCAACTGTTTTGGTAGAATCTGTGAGTCACGGGGACTCAGCAATCTCACACCCGCGAGATCAAGACTATTTAAGCTTATAGGAAAGGATGGAGTAATGAGGTGGAGCTGCAGTGGCAAAAGCATATCTGGAGGCTAACTTGCGCAAATGAGTGCGAGAAGAGAAGCAACGGAACAGACGTCATCTAGCAATGACCAAGAAGTGATCCTGAACACCTACTTACGTCATACATAACACAGACCGTGTTCACTTCCCGGGCTCCACCGAGAAGAGACCATCACGGCTACACACGCAGTTGATGTACTTTAATTGGGTCAAGTAACAAGTTATCTACAACCGGACATTAACAAATTCCCATCTGCCTCATAACCGCGGGCACGGCTTTCGAAAGATAATACCCTGCAGGGGTGTCCCAACTTAGCCCATCATAAGCTCTCACGGTCAACGAAGGATAAACCTTCTCCCGGAAAGACCCGATCAGTCTCGGAATCCCGGTTTACAAGACATTTCGACAATGGTAAAACAAGACCAGCAAAGCCGCCCGAATGTGCCGACAAATCCCGATAGGAGCTGCACATATCTCGTTCTCAGGGCACACCAGATAAGTCAAGCTATGAGTAAAACCAGACCTCGAGTTTCCCCGAGGTGGCCCCGCAGGCTGCTCGGTTCGGACCACCACTCGAAGGAGCACTGGCCCGGGGGGGTTAAAATAAAGATGACCCTCGGGCTCGCGAAAACCCGGGGGAAAAGGCTTAGGCGGCAAATAGTAAAACCAAAGTTGGGCCTTGCTGGAGGAGTTTTATTCAAGGCGAACTGTCAAGGGGGTCCCATAAATCACCCGACCGCGTAAGGAACGCAAACTCAAGGAACATAATCCCGGTATATCAGTAACTAAGGCGGCAAGAGTGGAACAAAACACCAGGCATAAGGCCGAGCCTTCCACCCTTTACCAAATATATATAGATGCATTAATTAAATAAGAGATATTGTGATATCCCAACATATCCATGTTCCGACATGGAACAAACTTCAACTTCACCTGCAACTAGCAACGCTATAAGAGGGGCTGAGCAAAAGCGGTAACTTAGCCAATCAACGGTTTGCTAGGAAAGGATGGTTAGAGGCTGACATGGCAAAATGGGAGGCATGATATAGCAAGTGATAGGTAGCGGAGCATGGCAATAGAGCGAACAACTAGCAAAGCAAACATAGAAGTGATATCGAGGGGTGGTCATCTTGCCTGCAAGGTTCTCAGAGTTGTCGAAAGCTTGATCCACGTAAGCGTACTCAACAGGTTCCTCGTTCACGAACTCGTCTCCCGGCTCTACCCAAGACAAGAACACAAACAAACGGAACCACAATCAACAACGAGAAATGCACAAGCAACATGATGCAAAACATGTATGGGATACAAGATATGATGTGCGATGCATATGCGTGCTCCGGAAGGAAAATGATGAACATGGCAGTAACTTGGCAAACCAAGCATGCCACTGGAAATATGAGATGATTTCGGTCGAACTCGATATAAAGATCACCGAAATCGGATGCACGGTTTGCAAATGGCAAGCAAAACAAGAATGACACGAATCTGCGATTAACAGCATGATAGCACTTAAAATGCAACAAGCAACAATGCTACAGCACTCCAACATAGCAACAAAGCACATGGCAGTAACCTACAGAAGATGCTTGACAAAAGATGAACACTGAGCTACAGCTAGATCACAACATATCAAGCTCAAACAAGCATGGCAAAAGTGCAAAAGATAACAGGTTCACAGACTTGGTGAAAAACTGGATATGGCAGAAAACAGCATCAGGTAGCAATGTTCAGAGCACTAAAACAGCATGCTACAGGAACTTAACATAGCAAAACAAGGCATGGAAGTGTTCTACTAAAATCACATGACAAAAGTTACTTACTGACCATAAGCCAAAAAGGAACAGAAGATATGATGGCAGGCATGTAAACATAGCAAGTTTCGTTATCAGGCTTCAGACTTGGCAGAAAACAGGGCATGGCAGAAATAATAATATGTAGGCCTCTTTGTGAGCTTGATACACTTACTACAGAGCAATGCATGAAAAACCAAGCACACCTACAGCAAGATGGCATGTGTATCAAGCTATCCATGGCAAGAACAATAGCATAGCATGTATGGATCAACTACAATAAGCTTGGCGAAATTGCATATCATGTTATGAATCTGCCAGAAATATTTTATAGCAAAAGTAGAGCAAGATTGAGTCATGCTATTGCACTCCATAATTGCAAACAATTGCAGGAATTGATCAAATACAACTATAGCTACAAAACATCCTTAATTAACATCTCCAAAATATGCATGGATCTCTCGGTAGCATCAAGTTTACATGGCAACAAAATAACAGCAGACAAGGACTTAGAGAAATCACCAAGTCCCTAAAATCAGAAATATTACGGAGCCTACTTTGCATGCTTGTGCTAGTCACCACAGAGATCACAAAAATACATGGACTACACCACTGGAAAGATGGCATGGCATACTTCAAAACACATGTAGAGCTCATGCCCAAAAGATGCACAGATTTAAAGAACCAAAAAAGACAAATCTCCAAGTTCTGACAAAAACCAGAGAATAACAGCAACTAGCCCTCTTCCAACAGAGATTTGGGCATCGAGATGACCTCTAATGAGCATGGTGCAATTGAACAAAATGAAGAGCATCACGAGATGAACAATTTGACATATTGCACGCGCGAATCGGAGCTACATGCAAGAAGTTATGTAGCTATGAACAGGGGCACTTTCTGCAAAAATTCCAAGACAAAAAAAGGGGACGGGGAGAGGTCAACGCCAGTACCAGATCCGATCGAGGGAGCTCGCTCGATGGAGTTCGCTGGCGGGAGAGAAGAGAGAGGAAGCAGCGGCCGTCGGCGGGGGGAGGAGGAGGCGAGGCGTCGCCGGAGGGAGGCGCCGGCGGGGCGCCGGCGAACCGCGGCGGCGGATGGGAGGCGTGGCGGCGGCGTGACGGCGAGGGGCGCCGGCGGCCGGGCGCGGCGGCGGCGCGACCAGGAGCGACGGCGCGCACGGGAGGCGAGGCGGCGGCGGGCGCGCGGGCTCGCGCGGGCCCGCGGTGGGCCTGGCGGGCCGCGGCGCGGGGCGGCGAAGTGGGGCGCCCGGGGGTGACGTGGCGCGCCCCTATTGGCTGCGGGCGGCGGCGGGTTTTTGTCCGGCGGCGCTGGACGCGTCCGGCGCGGCGCGAGGGAATTTTCTAGGGTTCGTGTGCGATTTCGTTTCGGGAGGGGATGCTCTTATATAGCTAGAGGGAGCTAGGAGAGTCCAAATGAGGTGCGGTTTTCGCCCACACGATCGTGATCGAACAACCTAGAGCATGGAAGAGAGTTTGGTGGGTTTTGGGCTGCTTTTGGAGGGGGTTTTGCTGGACACTCAAATGGACTTTGCGGATGCCCGGTTAACCGTTGGAGTACCAAACGACCTCCAAATGGAACGGAACTTGACCGGTAGTCTCCGGGTGGTATAATAAGGCCACTTGACAAGCCTCGGTCCATTCCGAGAAAGTTTGACACCCGCACACGAAAAAAACTAGAGGGGTGCACCGGAGGAGATAGGAGCGCCGGATTGCAAAACGGACAACGGGGAAAATGCTCGGATGCAAGAGACGAACACGTATGCAAATGCAATGCACATGATGACATGATATGAAATGCATGACATGACAAAATACAAAACGAAAGACAAAACCCGACAACGGAGGGAAAATCATAACACATAGCCGGAAATGGCAAGAGTCGGAGTTACAAATATGGCAAGTTACATCCGGGGTGTTACAGGGAGTTCGGGAGTATTGCCATAACTCGTATAACGGATGCTTTTCGAAGGTTGAGGTACACGATTTCCGAAGGTTTCTTGGTTATGTGTTGACGGATGGATACAGCTGGATCTAGGGATTGCTAGTTTGGGTGATATATTTTGTGTCCCCTGTATCCCCAACACCAGATTGCATAACCAGAAAGTTTCGGGAGTTTATAAGTGGGAACTCAAGTAGCTCCTAGGATATCTTTCCGACAGACGCATGATATGAGATTGGGGTTCGAAGTCTAGTGGTCCGCCTTTCCACGGTTGTTTTACAGTGGTCTCGTAGTGTCTTAAAGAGTCCTTGGCTATGCCGACTCGGGGACGCTTCGTATGTCATGTCCACTGCCTTGTACATGATGGTGCTGTACGATCGAGCCCGTGTGGGCCCCACCACGAAAACTTCGGACGAAATCTCTATCATATGTTTGTTCCAGCTTATTCTGCAAGCCAATACTTTGTTTTGTTTTGAATTTTGGTATTCGAGTTGCTTCGAAGTCAAATGTTGATTCCATACCTTTTTCTAAGTGGCTTCTCAACTTAATGGAAGTGTGATGATTTACTATGGAATTCATTCGTTCATCCTCGTTCGAATGTTTATTGTGAAGACTATATGTTGCAATTTCTATCCGTTGATTCTACTTGTCTATTTGTCTATCAAGATGCTAACGGATGTCACCCTCTTCAGGATGGCTCCGCCAACGCGTCAGAATCCGGAACGCAATGATGGGAGTCAGGCGAACCCTCCGCCACCACCTCCGCCTCCGGAGGCATGGCAAGCTATCATGGCAGCCACCAACGCCAATGCTCAGATGATTTTGCAACTCTTGCAAGAACGCACCCAAGGGCAAGGCAATCAAGGAAATCAAGGCCAAGGCAACAATCAGCCTCACTTCGCTACTCTCAACCAGTTTCTCGCAAATCAGCCCAAGTCTTTTAGCTACTGTGCCGAGGCCATAGATGCCGATGATTGGCTCGTGGACATCAACAAGCATTTTGAATGTAGCAATGTCAGGCCTGAGGACTATGTCAAGTTTGCTTCTTTTCAGCTCAAGGACCAAGTTGTTGATTGGTATCAACAATACAAAGATTCCAGAGGAGGTCGTGTGATCACTTGGAATGACTTCTGTCCGGACTTCAAAGCGCACCACATTCCACAAAGTGTTGTTGAGAGCAAGCGTGAGGAGTTCAGCAATCTCAAGCAAGGCAACATGTCTGTGTATCAATTCAACATCCAGTTTCAGAAACTTGCTCGCTTCGCTAAACAAGACGTTCCTGATGAAAAGAGCATGATCTATCACTTCAGAGGTGGCCTTAGAGAGGATCTGCAATTAGCTCTCGTTCTTGTTGAGCCTACTCAGTTTGATCAATTCTATAATACGGCTCTGAAGCAAGAGGCTGCTCAGCTCAAGTGTGAGGCTTCTAAGAAGAGAGTCAGGGACGCAGTGCAGTCTTCTTCTTCCTCACTTGTGGCAGCTAAGCAACAGAAGTTCTGGTTGCCTCCTACTCCTCCATTTCGTCAGCCTTACCAGCAGAAGATCAAAGGTGGCCATGGATCTTCCCACTCTTCCAACTCTGGCTATCAGAACAAGTCTCAGAATCAAGCTCCAAAGTCGAATGCTCCTTATCATCGTCCACTCTCAGAGGTGACTTGCAACAAGTGTCAGCAGAAAGGTCACTATGCTAACAAATGCTTCAACCAAAGGCGCCTTCCGCCTCCTCCTCCTATGAGATCTTCCAGCAATGCAGTGGTCAAGCATAATCCAAAGTATGCAAAGGTGAACATGATGAATGCAGCTCAAGCGGAGGAATCTACTGATGTGATAATGGGTAATCTCTCAGTTAATGATATTCCTGCTAAAGTCTTATTTGATACTGGTGCTTCGCTGTGTTTCATGTCAAGACCGTTTTTTGCCAAGCATGAATTCACTTGTTCACATCTGGGTAAACCCATGGATGTTGTTTCTCCGGGTAAACGTTTGAGTTCTAGTTTGGTGGTTCCGGATGTTTCCATCAAGATGGGAAACTATAAATTTCTGTCTTCTCCAATTGTTCTTGGTGACTCGGATATTGATCTAATTCTCGGGATGGACTGGCTTTCTAAGCACAAGGCTCAACTTGATTGTGCTGCCAGGGAAATTCAATTGACACACTCTTCTGAGGATGTTGTCATCTATGCCGCTCGTGATGAAACCATTCGGTTATTTTCTCTCGATGAGAAGGGCAAATTGAATGTCATCTCTCAAATTCCAGTCGTTTGTGAGTATCAAGATGTCTTTCCAGAAGAGCTTCTGGGTATGCCTCCTCACCGGCCAGTTGAGTTCGTTATCGATCTTGAGCCCGGCACTGAACCCGTTTGCAAGCGTCCTTACAAGCTTGGACCCAAGGAGCTGAAGGAATTGAAGAAACAGCTCGATGAACAAGAGCGTCTGGGTTTGATCAGACCGAGTTCATCTCCATGGGGTTGTGGTGTTCTTTTTGTCCAGAAGAAGGATGGCACGGACCGACTTTGTGTCGACTACCATCCATTGAACAAGAAAAAAATCAAGAACAAGTATCCACTTCCCAACATCAATGAGCTATTCGAGCAACTTAAAGGTGCTAAATTATTCTCCAAGCTTGACCTTCGTATGGGTTATCATCAGATTCGCATTCGTGAAGAAGATATTCCCAAGACAGCATTCAGAACAAGCTTTGGTTCTTATGAATACACTGTCATGTCTTTCGGCCTTGTCAATGCTCCTCCAACATTCTCTCGGATGATGAATTTCATCTTCAACCCCTATACCAATGAATTCGTCCTGGTGTATCTCGATGATATCTTGGTCTTCTCCAAGAATAAGAAGGATCATGTCAAACTTTTGCGATTGGTGCTCGACAAGCTCAGAGAGTATCAATTCTATGCGAAGTTTTCAAAATGTGAGTTTTGGCTTGATGAAGTTCTTTACCTTGGTCATATCATCTCTGCAAGGGCATCCCTGTTAATCCTGAGAAGGTGTCTGCAATTGTGAATTGGGAACCTCCTCGGAATGTCAAGCAGCTTCGCAGTTTTCTTGGTCTTGCAAGCTATTGCCGAAGATTCGTTGAGAATTTCTCTAAGATTGCAAAGCCTCTTTCCAACCTCCTCCAGAAGCATGTGAAGTATGTCTGGTCTCCTGAGTGTGACGTTGCTTTCAACACTCTCAAAGAGAAACTCGTCACAGCTCCTGTCTTAACTCCTCCTGACGAATCCAAGCCATTTGAAGTTTTCTGTGATGCTTCTCTTCAAGGTCTCGGTGCTGTATTAATGCAAGAGAAGAAAGTTGTGGCCTATACCTCTCTTCAGTTGAAGCCCAACGAAAAGAACTACCCCACTCACGATCTTGAGTTGGCGGCATTTGTCCATGCATTAATCACATGGAGACATCTCTTGTTGGGAAGAAAAGTGGACATATTCACCGATCACAAGAGTCTCAAGTACATCTTCAATCAGCCCAACCTCAACCTCAGGCAAACTCAATGGGTCGAAATGATTCAAGAGTACAATCCGAGTATTGAATATACTCCAGGCAAAGCAAATGTCATTGCAGATGCTTTGAGCAGAAAGGCTTATTGCAACAGCTTAATTCTCAAGCCATTCCAACCGGATCTTTGTGAAGCTTTCCGCAAGCTGAATCTCCAAGTTGTTCCTCAAGGCTTTCTTGCCAACCTCATAGTCTCTCCTACTTTGGAAGATCAAATTCGTGAGGCACAACTCCTGGATACCATGGTGAAGAAGGTGAAACGTGGTATCGACAAGGGTCTTTCCAAATACAAGTGCTATCGCATTGATGACAGAGACACTTTATTCTTCGAGGACCGGATTGTGGTTCCTAAAGGTGATCTAAGGAAAGTCACTATGAACGAGGCACACAATTCTCTCCTTTCCATTCATCCTGGAAGTACGAAGATGTACCATGACCTCAAGCAGTCGTATTGGTGGACTCGAATGAAGTGAGAAATCGCTCGATTCGTGAATGAATGTGATGTCTGTCGAAGGGTGAAAGCAGAACATCAACGACGAGCTGGTCTCCTCCAACCTCTTGCTATCCTAGAGTGGAAGTTTGATCATATCGAAATGGACTTCGTGACTGGATTTCCAAAGTCCAAGCGCGGAAATGATGCTATCTTCGTTGTCATTGACAAGCTTACTAAAGTGGCTCATTTCCTTCCAATCAAAGAATCCATCACAGCAGCTCAGTTGGCAGAGCTATACACCTCCAGGATTGTCTCTTTGCACAGCATTCCACAATTGATTTCTTCAGATCGTGGAAGCATCTTCACTTCTAAGTTCTGGGACTCCTTCCAGAAGGCCATGGGCACCAACATTCGCTTCAGCACAGCTTTCCATCCTCAAACTAGTGGCCAAGTCGAGCGAGTCAATCAAATTCTTGAAGATATGCTCAGGGCTTGTGTCATTTCCTTTGGCATGAATTGGGAAGATTGTCTTCCATATGCCGAATTCTCCTACAACAACAGCTTCCAAGCGAGTTCGGGCAAGGCCCCATTCGAGATTCTCTATGGAAGAAAGTGCCGTACTCCTCTCAATTGGTCAGATATTGGTGAACGCCAACTTCTTGGCAATGACTTAATCACTGAGGCTGAAGAAATGTGTAAAGTCATCCGTGAAAATCTCAAAGCCGCGCAATCGCGCCAGAAGAGTTACTATGATAGTAAGCACCGTGATGTGGCTTTCGAGATCGGAGACCATGTCTACCTCCACGTCTCTCCAATGAAAGGCACTCGTCGGTTCGGTATCAAAGGGAAGCTTGCCCCTAGATACGTGGGTCCTTTCAAGATCATTGGCAAAAGAGGCGACCTCGCCTATCAACATGAGCTTCCCTCCAACTTCACGAACGTGCACGATGTGTTCCATGTGTCACAGCTTCGCAAGTGCTTCAAGAATCCTGAGCGCACCATCAACTTCGAAGAAATTGACCTCCAAGAAGATGTGTCTTATCATGAGCACCCCGTTGCTATTCTTGAAGAAACTAAGCGCAAGACTCGCAACAAGTCAATCAAATTCCTGAAAGTGAAGTGGTCGCACCATTCCGACCGAGAAGCCACCTGGGAACGCGAGGACCACCTCTGTTTCGAATATCCGGAGTTCTTTCAGTCCTAGATCTCGGGACGAGATCCTCTCGTAGTGGTGGAGTGTTGTAACACCCCGGATGTAACTTTCCATATTTGTAACTCCAACTCTTGCCATTTTCGGCTATGTGTTATGATATTCCCTTCGTGGTCGGGT
The DNA here is from genome assembly GCF_002575655.3 of Aegilops tauschii subsp. strangulata. Lineage (NCBI taxonomy): Eukaryota > Viridiplantae > Streptophyta > Magnoliopsida > Poales > Poaceae > Aegilops > Aegilops tauschii. The sequence goes on along the minus strand of NC_053037.3, from coordinate 218,885,260 downwards.
TTTGTTTTCGTTTTGCATTTTGTTCTTGTCATGCATCTCATTTCATGTCATCATGTGCATCTCATTTGCATACGTGTTCGTCTCATGCATCCGAGCATTTTCCCCGTTGTCCGTTTTGCAATCCGGCACTCCCACCTCCTCCGGCGCACCCCTCTTGTTTTCCTTTCGTCAGCGAGTGTTAAACATTCTCGGAATGGACCGAGGCTTGCCAAGTGGCCTTGGTATACCACCGGTAGACCACCTGTCAAGTTTTGTTCCATTTGGAGGTCGTTTGGTGCTCCAGCGGTTAACCGAGTAACCGCAAAGTCCTTTTGTGTGTTGCAGCAAAACCCCCCTCCAAACAGCCCAAAACCCCTCTAAGTACCCTCCATGCTCTAGGTCGTTCGATCACGATCGTGTGGGCGAAAACCGCACTCCATTTGGAGCCTCCTAGCTCCCTCTACCTATAAATATGTGTCTCTCCCGGTTTTCCCACGCAGATGAAACCCTAGCCCGCTCCCCTCGCGCCGCGGGACACGTCCGCCTCCGGCCGTACGAAAGCCGCCGCCGCCTCGAGCCAACGGGCGCGCGACACGTGGCGCCACCCCGTTCCCCTCGCCGCCGGCCCGGCGAGCCCGCGCCTGGCCCCCGCGGCCCGTGCCCGTCGCCCGCGCCCGGCGCCTCCGCCGCGCCCGTCGCTGCCTCCGCCGCGGGAGCCCGCGCCCGCCGCCTCGCCGTCCATCGCCACCGTCCGCCGCCTTCCCCTGCTCCGGTCGCCGCCCCGTCGCTCCCCTCCTCGTCCGCCGGCCGTCTCCCTCCTCTCCTCCGGCCGCCACCGCTCCGGCGAGCTCCATCGCCCTAGCTCGAGCTCGCCAGATCCCGATCCAAACAGTGGAGGTTCACTTTTTCCTTCCCGCTCGAATTTCTCCGAGTCTGGAAATATTTGCATAATATGCTCTTGTTCATCACATCATAACTCTCTGCATGTAGCTCCGTTTCGTGCGTGTAATATATCGGAATGTTCGCTCGAGATGCTCCTCATTTTGTTCGATTGTGCCATGTTCATTTGAGTCCATCTTGATGCCCAAATCTCTGGTGCAAGAGTGCTAATTGCTGTTAACTGCTGTTACTTATCATAACATAAGGATTTGTTATTTTTGTTGCATTTGATGTGTGCATATTATGGGCATAAGCTCTACATGTGTTTTGATGTATGCCATGCCATCTATACAGATGTGTATGCCATGTATTTTTGTGATCTCTGTGGTGACTAGCACAAGCATGAAAACTAGGCTTCGTGATGTTTCTGATTTCAGGGACTTAGTAATTTTACGAAGTCTGTGTCTGCTGTTATTTTGTTGCTATGTATCCATGTGGCTACAGAGAGATCCATGCTCCTTTTGGTGATATTCAGTAAGGATGTTTTGTAGATATAGTTGTGCTCTATCCAGCCATGCCCCTGTTTGCAATTATGGAGTGCCATAGCATGTATAAATCTTGCTCTACTTTTGCTATAAAATATTTCTCGCAGATTGTTTACGTGTTATTCAATTTTGCCAAGGTTGTTGTAGTTGATCCATTCATGCTATGTATTTGCTCGTGCCATGGATAGCTTCATAAACATGCCATCTTGCTGTAGGTATGCTTGTTTTGTCATGCATTGCTTTGTGGTGAGTGCATCAAGCTCACCAAGATGCCTTCATATTACTGTTTCTGCCATGCTCTGCTTTCTGCAAAGTCCGAAACCTGTTAACGAAACTTGCTATGTTTACATGGTTGCCATCATATCTTCTGATCCTTTTTGGCTTATGCTCAGTAAGGGGCTTTTGTTCTATGCATTTAGTACATTCATTCTATGCCTTGGTTTGCTATGTTAAGTTCCTGTAGGATGTCGATTTTGTGCTCTGAACATTGCTACCTGATGCTGTTTATGCCATGTCCAGTAATTTCACCAAGTCTGTGAACCTGATATCTTTTGCACTTTTGCCATGCTTGTTTGAGCCTGTTATGTTGTGATCTAGCCGTAGCTCAGTGTTCATCTTTTGTGAAGCATCTCCTGTAGATTACTGCCATATGCTTTGTTGCTATGTTGGAGTGATGTAGCATAGTTACTTGTTGCATTCTAAGTGCTATCATGCTATTAATCGCTGATTCGTGTCCTTGTTTTGCATGCCATTTGCAAACCGTGCATCCGTTTCCAGTGATCTTGTTGAGGATATAGACCTTAGAGTCACCCGCCAGGAGGGGCCGGGTTACTCATATGGTCATTGCCAGAAGCCCGGCGCCAAGCCTGAAGACGGTGGGTCAAAGATGGGCTTAAGACCCGGATATGGCTTAAAGCCCGTAGTTGCAATCATTATTATGGTAGAACTTGTAGTGTAAGGCAAGAATAGTTGAGAGTCCGAGCCGGACACTCTTATGAGCCGGCCGGGACTCTGAGAGCTGCAGAGCGTCAGCCTCCCTATATAAAGGGACGACCCGGCAGCGGTTTAGGGAGAGGACGATCTCATCGAGAGCCGGGATAACAGTTTTTGCTCCCTGGTGATCGTAACCCTAATCAATACCACCTTAACTGGACGTAGGCTTTTACCTTCACCGTAAGGGGCCAAACCTGTATAAACCCTCGTGTCCCTTGTCCCGCATTAACCCCTTCAAGCTTCCTAGCTGCGATGGCTCCACGACTAAGTCCTAGCTCGAGGACATCTGCCGTGACAATTCCACGACAGTTGGCCCCCACCGTGGGGCCAGCGCACGGTGGATTTGAGTTCTTGAAGGGCAGCTTCGAAGGGCTCAAGGGATACGCTGTGGGCCGGATGACCAAGAGTCGTCGCGGCAAGCTCTACATCGACGATGCAAACTGGGGCCCCGATGTCGGCTCAATTGAGTACGGGTACCGGGTCCCCTTCGGCGGAATTCATGTCTTCATTGGCAAGATTGGTGAGCCGGGCCCTGAGCCGGGTCTCTGCGCTGATCTTGTCGAGACGGCTCAGCGTGCACGACCCGTCCGGGCCCGGCCTGCCTTAAAGCATGCCTTTGTGGCATGTGTCCATGGAGGGCCCTCTGATCGATCTGGATCTGGTGATGAGGCGGCCGCCGGCTCTGACGGCGAATCGTCCACCGACGAGTCAAACTCGTTGTATCAACTTCAAGATGGCAGGCTCATGGGTTGTTCCGATGGTGACAGTATGCCGGACCCGTTTGAGCCGCCAAGTCAGGTTGGAGTCTTTATGGCTGGTGCGCAGCCTGTTCAGAACCTCGCTGCTGGAGCGGGAAACCCGGTGCCCTCGCCGGCTCAGGTACTAATGGATCTCACGGACAAGATGACGGCTCTGTTAACCGCCACGGTTGACCCGACAGATCAAGCTCATCATGATGCGGAGGTGGCGCAGTTAAAATTGGATCTAGCGAAAGCCAAGGAGGATCTGGCAGCAGAGGGGATCAGGATGGCTGCGGAAAGGGCGGCTCTCGATGCCCAAACCCAGTTGATTCAAGCGCAGTCCTTCTGGCTAACGATGGATCAAAACGCGTCCAATGAGGTCCTGAGAAGGAGGCATCAAAAGGCCGAATCTCGACTCCCTCCGGTTTACGATCCGCGAAACCTCTTCAACACGCCAGGTGCAGGGTCTAGCAACCCGCCAGGGGTCATAGTGCCCGGGTCTGGGACCCCTGTTCAGCTACAAGTGATGGGGCCTCCCCAAGTGCCCCCAGCCCCGCCTCAGTCCGTGCCAATACCCCCGGGTCATTATAATAACCTGCTGGAGAACATGGTCGCCACGGCGGCAAGCCTGGCGGCTCTCCCGGTTGACGGCGACTCTCCGACGTCTATTGAAACCCACCGGGTCAGGGAACTCCTTCAGACAGCACTGGCGCAGCAAGAGGCATACTCCTAGAGCCGGGACAGGATCCACTCGACCCCTCGCCCAGGCCGGAGCCCGAGTTACAGCAGGCACATGGTCTCAGCGACCGGCTCAAGTAACGTCCGACGCCATGACCCGCCCCCTGGCCATGGCCCGGTTCATAACGGAGCCTTTCACGCAGCAGACCAGGACAGAGCGCGGCAAGAGGCGGAGCAGGTGCCTCAATTGACGGCTTACCAGACCCCCCCCCCCGGCTTATCCGACGGCTTCCGTCGACGTGGGTATCCCTACCAGGACTGGGGGTGTCCCTTGTTTAGTACCAGCTATCCGCAATGAACGTCTACCCGAGGACTTCAAAGGCCCTAGGAAGGTGCCTAATTACACAGCAGACTTGCAACCCGCAGCCTGGATCGAGAGTTACGAGATGGCTATGGAACTACTGGAGGTCAGTGAGGCGGCCATGGCTAAGTACTTCACCATGATGTTAGATGGGACGGCCCGCACTTGGTTGAAAGGGCTATAACCGAATTCCATTGGGTCTTGGGCTGAGCTGAAGGCCCGGTTCATCCAAAACTTCAAGGATACCTGTAGGCAGTCTATGTCAATCGTGGATTTGACTAACTGCAAGCAGCAGGAGGGTGAGTCTATGACACATTGGGTTCGCCGGGTTAAGGAGATAATACACTCCTCGGATAAGATGGACGCCGGCTCTGCAGTTCTAATGTTGGAACAGAATTGTCGTTTTGTGCCCCTAAAGATGAAACTCGGGCGGCTTAAGCGTGACTGCAATGATATGGGTACACTGATGGCGGCTCTTGTCAAGTACGCCGATTCTGATGGTACCAAGGACCCCGCTTCAGATGATGAAAGGACAGGGAAGGGAAAGAAGAACGGCAACGGCAAGGGTCCTCAGCATAACCCGGGTAACCAAGGAGGAGGCAAGCGCAAGGCCGACGGCAGCCTAGAGTTTGTGGCTAACGCCAGCTCACAAGGGAATAACCAGCGACGTAAGGGGAGGCCCCCTCCCCGAGGCGGCGGGTCAGGCCCGACGCTGGAGCAGCTGTTGAATGAGCCTTGTCCAAGGCATGGCTCTAGAGAGAAGCCAGCGACTCATCTATGGAAGGACTGTGCAATCATGAAGGCCTTTAAGAACTACAATGGCCCGGGCGGCGGCTCAGGCGCCGGCGGCTTTCATGGCCCGGGCGGCGGTTCAAGTTCTAACCCTCAGAACGGTCAAGGGGGCTTTAATTAGCAGTCTGGCCAGGGTCATCAACAGCAGTAGGGAGGTTATCAGACCAATCCAAAGCAGCTTAGCGGTGGGCAGTATCATGTGTTTACCACCAGTCTGTGCAAGCGAGATCAGAAGCTTCATAAGAGGGCCGTGAACGCTGTTGAGCCGGCAGTTCCACGCTACTTGCGGTGGTCAGAGCAACCTATATTGTGGAGTAGGGAGGATCACCCTCCCGGGGTGGATAATCCGGGTCACTTGGCCCTGGTGGTGGCTCCTCAGGTGGGAGGATATAAGTTCACTAAGGTGCTCATGGACGGAGGCAGCAGCATCAACATCCTCTATTATGAGACTTTTCGCCGTATGGGATTGGTTGATAAGAACCTCAGCCAGTCAAACACTATCTTCCATGGTGTGGTACCTAGTAAGTCGGCTTATCCAGTCGGCAAGATCGAGTTGGAAGTGGCCTTTGGAGATGAAAACAACTATAGGGTGGAAAAATTGACCTTTGAGGTGGTCAAGATAAGAAGTCCGTACCATGCTATATTTGGGCGGCCGGCTTACGCCAAATTCATGGCACGGCCGTGTTATGTTTACTTACAGCTCAAGATGCCGGGTCATAATGGGACCATTACGGTTCACGGCAGCCGGAAGGTGGCCTTGGAATGTGAGGAAGGCGATGCAGCTTATGCAGAATCTGTTTGTGCAACAGAGGAGTTGAAGTTTTACAAAGACAACGTTGACCCAACAGATATGACCTCTCTGAAAAAGCCGACTACGGAGCATGAGCCGGCAATGAAATTTAAGTCGGCTGATGAGACTAAACTTGTTGATTTCGTTCCAGGAGATTCATCTCAGCAGTTCAGCATCAGTGCCAATCTGGATCCAAAATAGGAAAGCGCGCTCATCGAGTTCATCCGTGAGAATAGGGACATCTTCGCATGGAAACCTTCTGACATGCCAGGTGTACCTAGAGAACTCGCTGAGCACACTGTCAATGTTGATCCGAAATTTAAGCCGGTTAGACAGTTCCTTCGGCGGTTTAATGAAGAGAGGCGGAAAGCCATTGGCGAAGAGGTGGCCCGGCTCTTGGCGGCCGAGTTTATTGTTGAAGTCTTCTACCCAGAATGGTTAGCTAACCCGGTGCTCGTACTCAAGAAGAACGGCACTTGGCGGATGTGTGTGGACTACACGAACTTAAATAAAGCGTGTCCGGCAGATCCTTTTGCCCTTCCCCGTATTGATCAAATTATTGATGCTACGGCCGGTTGTGCGCGCTTAAGTTTCCTGGACGCTTATTCTGGATATCATCAGATCAAAATGGCAGTTAAGGACCAGGAGAAGACGACGTTCATCACTCCCTTTGGAGCCTTCTGCTATGTATCCATGCCCTTTGGACTCAAGTGTGCACAGGCGACTTATCAGCGTTGCGTGCAGAACTGTCTTCACAAACAGATTGGGCGTAATGTTCATGCTTATGTGGATGATATTGTGGTTAAATCCATAAAAGAGGAAACCCTGATAGATGATTTAAGGGAAACCTTTGATAATCTCTGGGTCTACAAGATGATGCTTAACCCAGCCAAGTGTGTCTTTGGTGTCCCTGCAGGCAAGCTCTTGGGTTTTTTGGTTTCTGACAGAGGCATTGAGGCTAACCCGGAGAAGATCAAGGCCATCACCTCCCTGGCTAAGCCGGCGTGTATAAATGACGTTCAGCGTTTGGCGCGTCGCATCGCTTCTTTAAGCCGGTTTATAAGCCGTTTGGGTGAGAAGGCCATGCCATTATATCAGTTGATGAAGAAAACTGATAACTTTGTCTGGAATGATTGGACAGAGTCACAAGTGCCCGAGCAAAAGCCGGATAACACGTATTGGACTATTCACTTCGATGGGTCCAGGCAGTTGGAGGGCTCGGGGGCTGGAGTTGTATTGGCTTCCCCTAAAGGTGACAAGTTCCATTATGTGCTACAGTTGATGTTTCCTTGCACTAACAATACGGCCAAGTACGAAGCCTTGCTCCACGGTCTTCAGATGGCCAAGGAGATGAGCTTGAGCCGGGTAAGGTGTTTCGGTGACTCAGACTTGGTGGCTCAACAAGTATCAGGCAAGTGGGACTCTAAGGACCCTCTCATGGCGGCTTATCACCGCGAAGTTGATGCCATTGCTGGGCACTTTCAGGGCTACCAAGTAGAGCACATTGATCGCAGGAAGAACGAGGCGGCTGATGCTTTAAGCCGGCTAGGCTCTCAGCGAAAGCCGGTGCCGCCTAATACTTTCCTGGATGTCCTGTATAATCCTTCTGTTAAGTTGCCTACAGAGGAAAACTTGGCTGTCCCCGACCCGGAGGCACGGCTGGTGGCGGCTCTCCATATCATACCAGACTGGACAATGCCCTATCTGGCTTACATGACCCGGGGCGAGTTACCTGAGGATGAAACTTTGGCCAGGCAAATAACCCGGCGGGCTAAGTCAATGATCGTTATTAATGGTGAGTTGCACCACCGCAGTGTTACGGGAGCATTTCAGCGTTGTGTTTCCCCTGAGGAAGGTCAAGAGATCTTGCGTGAGATCCATGAAGGGGATTGCGGCCATCACGCCGGCTCGAAGTCCCTTGTGGCCAAGGCTTTTCGTCATGGTTTTTATTGGTTGACGGCTCATGCTGATGCGGAGGACTTGGTCAGTAAGTGTGATGGTTGCCAAAGGTTCTCGCGACGGGCTCATGTACCGGCTCAAGAGCTGAGGATGATCCCAGTTACTTAGCCCTTTGCAGTCTGGGGGCTGGATATGGTTGGGCCTTTCAAAAGATCCAAGGATAAGAAGACCCACCTTTTGGTGGCAGTTGACAAGTTTACCAAGTGGGTTGAAGCGAAGCCAGTTAGCAAGTGTGATGCAGCCACGGCGGTTCAGTTTATGAAAAAGGTGATCTTTCGCTTTGGTTTTCCACACAGCATTATAACTGACAATGGCACCAATCTCTCCAAAGGCGCCATTGAGGAGTTTTGTCAACGAGAGCATATCCGACTTGATGTTTCCTCAGTGGCTCATCCTCAATCCAATGGTCAAGCTGAGAGAGCTAATCAGGAGATTCTGAAGGGTATCAAACCCCGGCTTTTGGTACCTTTGCAACGGACGCCGGGTTGTTGGGTGGAGGAGTTGCCTCCGTGTTATGGAGCATCAACACTACTCCTAACAGGTCTACAGGTTTTACGCCTTTCTTCATGGTTTATGGGGTAGAAGCAGTCCTCCCCAGTGACATCCGTCATGACTCACCTCGAGTGGCGGCTTATGTTGAGACGGATAATGAACAGGCGCGCCAAGATGCTCTTGACTTGTTCGATGAACAGCGTGATGTGGCGGCAGCCCGTTCAGCAATTTACCAACAAGACCTGCGCCGTTATCATAGCCGCCGGGTTAAATCCCGGGTCTTCCAGGAAGGTGATCTCGTGCTCCGGCTCATCCAGGATCAAACAGATGCACACAAGCTATCCCCGCCTTGGGAAGGGCCCTTTGTGGTCAGCAAGAATTTGCACAACGGGTCATATTACCTCATTGATATTCAGGAGCACAAAGATTCACGTAAGTCGGAGGAAGAGACCCGACGGCCGTGGAACATAGCTCAGCTTCGGCCTTACTACACTTGAGCCACCGGCTCTCCTGATGTACATACTTCTCTAAGCCATGTATATATTATGATAAGCAATAAAGCAGGACCTCTGTCCTTTTTTCTCCTCCAAATATGCACGTGTTGTTTTCATTGCCAGATTACATGATAACTTGAAGGAGGATCCGGCTTATGATTGTATTCGAATCTAGCCGTAGGCGATAAGGTCACTTGGGGGCTTCCTGTTCAAACATAGGTCGTATTCGAACCAAAGAGAACATAGCTGTCGATACCCATTTGATTGGCAAAGTGTCGAGCTCATTGGGGAGTTTTCTTTGATCATATTTGAATCTTAGTTTAACCCCTTTGAGAACCGACGTGGATCGTATTCGAATCAGCGTCGTTAAACAATTCTTAAAGTCATTTGGGGGCTTCCTGTTCAAACATGGGTCGTATTCGAACTAAAGAGAACATAGCTGTCGATACCCTCTTGATTGGCATCGCCACACCCACTGGGGGCTATATGATCGAATTCGAATCCTAGCATAACCCCTTTGGGCCGGGTCTCTGGTCGTATTCGAACCGGAAGCCCCTAAGTTCCTCTGCTTTATGGCAAGTTCCGTCTGATTATTTCCAAGTGTGTACGACCGGGTCTCACTTTGCCGACTTAACTTTGAGTTACAGTTATAGTTGAATACGATGGGTGTCATTAAGACAAGCAAATCGGAATTAAGGTATCAACCTTATTATCCGGGTTATCTAAACCGGAAGTATGCTTGCAGACCGCTAATTGTGTTATTACGGCTGTATTAAGGACATACCTGAGAACCAGTCTTTTTTTTAATATTCCGGATTATATATCTGAAACATATGATTCTCAGGGTGGTAAGCCGCCTGGAGACTTATGATCGGCCACCTTGACATTGAACTGTAGATTTCTTCCGGCTCATAATTAACCCGGACATTTTTTCCTTTTATCATAGACTGCCGACTTTCACCATGCCTCCCAAAGCTCCCAAAGCCTCCATTACTTGCAACTGGATGAGGTCCAATGTCACCAATGAGACCCTAGCGGATTTTGTTAAGTCTGGATATCTGCCCAAGAAGGACGTCATGTCCTACCGTGCCCCTGACCCGTCAGAAGAGAGACCACAGCCAAAGGACGGGGAGGTAGTGATTTTTGCGGATCATATGAGCCGGGGCTTCGCACCGCCCGGTTCAAAGTTTTTCAGAGACGTTCTGAACTTCTTCGATCTGCAACCTCAGGACATAGAACCCAACTCAGTGTCCAATATCTGCAACTTCCAAGTGTTCTGCGAGGTTTACCTTGGAGAAGAACCTAGTCTGCTGCTCTTCAGAGAGCTTTTTTACTTGAACCGTCAGAATGAGTGCGCCAATGGGCCAAGTCTAGAGCTAGGTGGCATCTCCATTCAGCGGCGAAGGGACTGCCTTTTCCCTTATGCTGAGCCGCCCAGCCACCCCAAGGACTGGAATCTGACGTGGTTTTACTGCCAAGACACGTCGCCGGCTGATGAAAGTCCATTGCCCGGCTTTCGCCCTTCACGTCTGGAGCCGACTCACCCACTGTCAGACAAGCTGACCCAAGCGGAGCGCCAACCTCTGCTCCCCACTATCAACAAGATCAAAGCTCTCCTGGGCAATGGTCTGAATGGAATCGATCTGGTCCGGGTCTGGATCTCGTGGCGGGTGATCCCATTGAGCCGCCGCCCCGGCTTAATGTGTGAGTACACGGGCCGAAAGGACGACCCTCAGAGACACAGCCGCAATGATCTTCCTGAAGACGTTGCAGAGGAGATGACCAAGGCTCTTTTGAACGAGAGCCTGGCAGACTGCGGAAGGACCGGGTTAGCCCCCTTCTGCAAGACCAACCCAGCCCCAGCGGTAAGCCGCTGATCTGAACATCTTATCTGTACATAACTTTCATCTGAATCATTGTAAGAAAAGCTCATGGTATTCTTTCAGGCTGATGACAAGTTCTGGCGGGTCAAATATGACCACGAAGCGGCCAAGAAGGCCAAAAAGGCAAAGAAAGCCGCCAAGAAAACCGCTCCCCGCAAGAAGGGGAGTAGGCCAACTGCTTCGGAGCTGATGCAATTAAGCGACAGCTCCGAGTCAGAGGTAACCCCTGAACCTGTAAGCTCTTTGTTGCGTTTATTGTTTATTTCTTGTTCGCCTTACCAACACTTGTTCATCAACAGGATGACACCGGAGCCAGTAACCCGGTGGTTGAAGAGGTAATGTCACTTTCCTCCGACTCGGAGCCCTTGCCAAGTCTGAAAGTCCGAAGGGTAACCCGGAAAGTAAGCTTTTCACATCCTTTAGCTTATCAAGATCCTCAATTTATTTTGAAGCGACAGGTTCATGAGAGCCGGCATCACACCCGGACCAACAAGGACACCGACCACTCTGCCAGGTTACCCGACGCATCGAGGAAGCGCCGAACTGAGGTTACTTCCCACTTGTACCCTTTTCATCTGTTGGCGGGTGTTATACGTCAGCCACTCAATTCCTCTGACTCAAATTATCAGGAGACCTCCCCTTCTTCCGGCGACTCTATGCAGTCAAGTCTGTCGGCTTTCAAGACCGTGCCCGGGTAATGATAACCATCTCATGTTGTACTTTTGCCTTCACTTACCCTATTGTGTTTAATCTTTTTGCCCTTTCAGTGCCCAGGCCAAGATCACCAAGAGGGCGAAGAGGTCCAAGCCGGTCGATGAGCCGGACTTGTCTGAGCCAGAGGCAGCCGCTCAAGAGCCGCCAGCCGCCTCTGCACCTGAAGCCGCTGCCCCAACTACCAAAGCAACTACAGAAGCTTCTTTTAACCCGGAGGCCTCCAGCTCGGCTCCACCAGCAGACGACCCGGACGTGGTAATCACCCGGACGGAGTTCGTTGAGCCGGGGAGACCTACCGTGCTGGCCAAGTGCTCCGCCAAAGGGGAGCTGCTAGAGTCGCGCCGGATTAACCTGGACCTCACCGACTACTCCAACTTGAACATTGGAGAGATCGTCTCTGGCTTCGTCAGCCAAGTGCACAAGAGCCGGGACGCAGAGATTGCTATGGTGACCCAGATCCAGCAAAAATCTGAGGTAACCTCCTTTTGTCCTCTTATTTACTGCTTAGTTACCTGTACCATGCTAGCCCCCAAGTCGACGACTTATGATTGAGTATGCTGTAGACTTAGGTTCCGGCTTACTCCATTGAACCGGCAATGTGTAAATAGAAACGTTCAATATACATTAGCCCCCAAGTGCCAAGTGTCTTTGCTTGGAAAACGCTTGGGACTTTTCATTTGCATAGTAATTGTTCATGCCATAACCCGGAAATCTATACAGGCTGCTGGCAAGAAGCTTGAGGCTGACCTTTCCGATCTCAAGAACCGGCTGAAGATGCAAGAGATGGAGACCCGGAAGGCAAACGCCAAGTTTGTATCCAGCATCGCTGCGCAAGAGAAGCTGAAAACAGAGTTTGACGCTGAGCGGAAGGCGTGGGCTGAAGAAAAGGCCGCATTAGTGAACTGGGCCGAACTGGCGGAGAAGGCTCTCTCCGAGAAGACCGCAGAGCTCTCCGGCCTAAAGCGCCAAGTGTCCCAGATGGTGGCCGCAATCTTCGGTAAGTCGTCTCACCGGTTTCATCAAGTATAGAATTTTTATATCTCATAATTCATCCTTGTCGGTGGCTTATCTGACTCTGTTAAACAGGTCCCAGAAGTGCCAACCTGAATCAGAGCGTGGTGACCAAGCTGAAGGCCGTATATACTCTGGTGGAGCAACTCTACACCGGGTCACAACGTGCCTTGGCTGTGGTGGCCCTCTCCAACGAGGTGCTGACTCACCTGGCGGAAGTCCTTCGCCGTCTCGCCGTTCTGCCTCAGCGGATCCAAGAGCTGTGACGGGCCTCTGCAAGAGCCGGAGCAATCGCTGCGCTAAGCCGGGCCAAGGCGTTCTTGCCAGAGTTAGACTCGGCGGACATCGCCCTCGGCTACCCAAGTCTGAAGGAAGACGGCACCGCCTTTGATCAGAAGGACTTCGCAGCTTGCGTGAAGACCGTACGCCCGGTGGCCACTCTTATTGGCAACGATACAGATCTGACCAAGTATCAGCCGGGTTACGATGCCGAAAATCAGAGGATCCCTACTCCGCGCTATGAAGCCCTCAACTTGATCCCGCCGGCTCGTCAGCACACTTCCGCCCCGGAGATTGACCCGGCCGGGTTAATTGACGAGGAAGCCCAATTCGAAGCTCTCAGTGGCATCGACTGGAAGTCATCAACCTTCCGGATCTTGGGATCAGCCGGAGGAGAAGATAGGAACGAGCCGGAGACTTCAACTCAGTAAGCGTCGTAACTCGGCTGGCGGTTTACCAAAGAAGGCCTCACCCTTTTGGACTCAACGAGTCTTGTAATAGAGTAGGACCAACACTTTATCTTTGCCGTGCCATCGAGCACGCCTTGAATGCTTGAAGTAATATTGACGTTATCTCCCTTATATTTCTCCGGGTCATTCATTCCCCTTAGTCTCAAATAATTGCCTTGAACTATCCTGCATAGAAGGACGGATCACAAGTCTCTAGGCGGCTTACCGCCCTGAGAATCAGATGTTGTAGATATATAACCCGGAATATGAATCAAAAAAGACTGGCTCTCAGGTATGTCCTGAATACAGCCGTAATAACACAATTTTGCGGTCTACAAGCATACTTCCGGTTTAGATAACCCGGACAATAAGGTTGTTACCTTAATTCCGGTTTACCTGTTTTTAAAATACCCAGTTGTTCAGCTAATACGGTAAACCAAAGTTAACCCGGCAAAATGAGACCCGACCGTACACACTTGGAAATAAACAGACGGAACTTGCTATAAAGCAGAGGAGCGTAGGGGCTTCCGGTTCGAATACGACCAGAGACCCGGCCCAAAGGGGTTATGCTAAGATTCGAATGCGATCGTATAGCCCCCAGTGGGTGTGGCGATGCCAATCAAGAGGGTATCGACAGCTATGTTCTCTTTGGTTCGAATACGACCCATGTTTGAACAGGAAGCCCCCAAGTGATTTTAAGAATTGTTTAACGACGCTGATTCGAATACGATCCACATCGGTTCTCAAAGGGGTTAAACTAAGATTCAAATATGATCAAAGAAAACTCCCCAATGAGCTCGGCACTTTGCCAATCAAATGGGTATCGACAGCTGTGTTCTCTTTGGTTCGAATACGACCTATGTTTGAACAGGAAGCCCCCAAGTGACTTTATCGCCTACGGCTAGATTCGAATACGATCATAAGTCGGGTCCTCCTTCAAGCTATCATGTAATCTGGTAATGAAAACAACACGTGCACATTTGGAGGAGAAAAAAGGACAGAGGTCCTGCTTTATTACTTATCATAATATATACATGGTTTGGAGAAGTATGTACATCATGAGAGCCGGTGGCTCAAGTGTAGTAAGGCCGAAGCTGAGCTATGTTCCACGGCCGTCGGGTCTCTTCCTCCGACTTACGTGAATCTTTGTGCTCCCGAATGTCAATGAGGTAATATGACCCGTTGTGCAAATTCTTGCTGACCACAAAGGGCCCTTCCCAAGGTGGGGATAGCTTGTGTGCATCTGTTTGATCCTGGATGAGCCGGAGCACGAGATCACCTTCCTGGAAGACCCGGGATTTAACCCGGCGGCTATGATAACGGCGCAGGTCTTGTTGGTAAATCGCTGAACGGGCTGCTGCCACATCACGCTGTTCATCCAACAAGTCAAGAGCATCCTGGCGTGCCTGTTCATTATCCGCCTCAACGTAAGCCGCCACTCGAGGTGAATCATGACGGATGTCACTGGGGAGGACTGCTTCTGCCCCATAAACCATGAAGAAAGGCGTAAAACCTGTAGACCTGTTAGGAGTAGTGTTGATGCTCCATAACACGGAGGACAACTCCTCCACCCAACAACCTGGCGTCCGTTGCAAAGGGACCAAAAGCCGGGGCTTGATGCCCTTCAGAATCTCCTGATTACCTCTCTCAGCTTGACCATTGGATTGAGGATGAGCCACTGAGGAAACATCAAGTCGGATATGCTCCCGTTGACAAAACTCCTCCATGGCGCCTTTGGAGAGATTGGTGCCATTGTCAGTTATAACGCTGTGTGGAAACCCAAAGCGAAAGATCACCTTTTTCATAAACTGAACCGTCGTGGCTGCATCACACTTGCTAACTGGCTCCGCTTCAACCCACTTGGTAAACTTGTCAACTGCCACCAAAAGGTGGGTCTTCTTATCCTTGGATCTTTTGAAAGGCCCAACCATATCCAGCCCCCAGACCGCAAAGGGCCAAGTAATTGGGATCATCCTTAGCTCCTGAGCCGGTACATGAGCCCGTCGCGAGAACCTTTGGCAACCATCACACTTACTGACCAAGTCCTCTGCATCAGCATGAGCCATCAACCAATAAAAACCATGACGAAAAGCCTTGGCCACAAGGGACTTTGAGCCGGCGTGATGGCCGCAATCCCCTTCATGGATCTCACGCAAGATCTCTTGCCCTTCCTTAGGGGAAACACAACGCTGAAACGCTCCCGTAACACTGCGGTGGTGCAACTCACCATTGATAACAATCATTGACTTAGCCCGCCGGGTTATTTGCCTGGCCAAAGTTTCATCCTCAGGCAACTCGCCCTGGGTCATGTAAGCCAGATAGGGCATTGTCCAGTCTGGTATGATATGGAGAGCCGCCACCAGCCGTGCCTCTGGGTCAGGGACAGCCAAATTTTCCTCTGTAGGCAACTTAACAGAAGGATTATACAGGACATCCAGGAAAGTATTAGGCGGCACCGGCTTTCGCTGAGAGCCTAGCCGGCTTAAAGCATCAGCCGCCTCATTCTTCCTGCGATCAATGTGCTCTACTTGGTAGCCCTGAAAGTGCCCAGCAATGGCATTAACTTTGCGCCGATAAGCCGCCATGAGAGGGTCCTTAGAGTCCCACTTGCCTGATACTTGTTGAGCCACCAAGTCTGAGTCACCGAAACACCTTACCCGGCTCAAGCTCATCTCCTTAGCCATCCGAAGACCGTGGAGCAAGGCCTCGTACTCAGCCGCATTGTTAGTGCAAGGAAACATCAACTGTAGCACATAATGGAACTTGTCACCTTTAGGGGAAGCCAATACAACTCCAGCCCCCGAGCCCTCCAACTGCCTGGACCCATCGAAGTGAATAGTCCAATACGTGTTATCCGGCTTTTGCTCGGGCACTTGTGATTCTGTCCAATCATTGATGAAATCCACCAGGGCCTCGGATTTAACAGCAGTGCGTGGCACATATTTGAGACCATGAGGTCCGAGCTCGATAGCCCACTTAGCCACTCGCCCTGTGGCCTCTCTGTTTTGAATGATATCACCAAGAGGGGCAGAACTGACCACATTTATGGGATGACCCTGGAAATAATGCTTAAGCTTCCGGCTTGCCATGAACACACCATAAACAAGCTTCTGCCAATGTGGATACCGCTGTTTGGACTCGATAAGCACTTCACTGACATAATAAACCGGCCGCTGAAACGGATGCTCCTTACCCTCTTCCTTGCGTTCCACCACCATAGCCACACTGACGGCTCGTGTGTTTGCCGCCACATACAGTAATAAGGGCTCTTTATCAACCGAAGCAGCAAGGACTGGGGCTCTGCCAGCTGCTTCTTCAAATCCTCAAAAGCGGTATTAGCTGCATCATTCCAGACAAAGTTATCAGTTTTCTTCATCAACTGATATAATGGCACGGCCTTCTCACCCAAACGGCTTATAAACTGGCTTAAAGCAGCGATGCGACCTGCCAAGCGCTGAACATCATTTATACACGCCGGCTTAGCCAGGGAGGTGATGGCCTTGATCTTCTCCGGGTTAGCCTCAATGCCTCTGTCAGAAACCAAAAAACCCAAGAGCTTGCCTGCAGGGACACCAAAGACACACTTGGCTGGGTTAAGCATCATCTTGTAGACCCGGAGATTATCAAAGGTTTCCCTTAAATCATCTATCAGGGTTTCCTCTTTTATGGATTTGACCACAATATCGTCCACATAAGCGTAAACATTGCGCCCAATCTGTTTATGAAGGCAATTCTGTACACAACCCCGGTAAGTCGCCTGTGCACACTTGAGTCCAAAGGGCATGGATACATAGCAGAAGGCTCCAAAGGGAGTGATGAACGCCGTCTTCTCCTAGTCCTTAACCGCCATTTTAATCTGATGATATCCAGAATAAGCGTCCAGGAAACTTAAGCGCGCACAACCGGCCGTAGCATCAATAATTTGATCAATACGGGGAAGGGCAAAAGGATCAGCCGGACATGCTTTATTTAAGTCCGTGTAGTCCACACACATCCGCCAAGTGCCGTTTTTCTTGAGTACGAGCACCGGGTTAGCTAACCATTCTGGGTGGAAGACTTCAACAATAAACCCGGCCGTCAAGAACCGGGCCACCTCTTCGCCAATGGCTTTCCGCCTCTCTTCATTAAACCGCCGAAGGAACTGTCTAACCGGCTTAAATTTCGGATCAACATTGAGAGTGTGCTCAGCGAGTTCTCTAGGTACACCTGGCATGTCAGAAGGTTTCCATGCGAAGATGTCCCTATTCTCACGGATGAACTCGATGAGCACGCTTTCCTATTTTGGATCCAAATTGGCACTAATGCTGAATTGCTGAGATGAATCTCCTGGAACGAAATCAACAAGTTTAGTCTCATCAGCCGACTTAAATTTCATTGCCGGCTCATGCTCAGTGGTCGGCTTTTTCAGAGAGGTCATATCTGTTGGGTTGACGTTGTCTTTGTAAAACTTCAACTCCTCTGTTGCACAAACAGATTCTGCATAAGCTGCATCACCTTCCTCACATTCCAAGGCCACCTTCCGGCTGTCGTGAACCGTAATGGTCCCATTATGACCCGGCATCTTGATCTGTAAATATACGTAACACGGCCGTGCCATGAATTTGGCGTAAGCCGGCCGCCCAAATATAGCATGGTACGGACTTCTTATCTTGACCACCTCAAAAGTCAATTTTTCCACCCTATAGTTGTTTTCATCTCCGAAGGCCACTTCCAACTCGATCTTGCCGACCGGATAAGCCGACTTACCAGGTACCACACCATGAAAGATAGTGTTTGACTGGCTGAGATTCTTATCAACCAATCCCATACGGCGAAAAGTCTCATAATAGAGGATGTTGATGCTGCTGCCTCCATCCATGAGCACCTTAGTGAACTTATATCCTCCCACCTGAGGAGCCACCACCAGGGCCAAGTGACCCGGATTATCAACTCGGGGAGGGTGATCCTCCCTACTCCACACTATAGGTTGCTCTGACCACCGCAAGTAGCGTGGAACCGTCGGCTCAACAGCGTTCACAGCCCTCTTATGAAGCTTCTGATCTCGCTTGCATAGGCTGGTGGTAAACACATGATACTGCCCACCGCTAAGCTGCTTTGGATTGGTCTGATAACCTCCCTGCTGCTGTTGATGACCCTGGCCAGACTGCTGATTAAAGCCCCCTTGACCGTTCTGAGGGTTAGAATTTGAGCCGCCGCCCGGGCCATGAAAGCCGTCGGCGCCTGAGCCGCCGCCCGGGCCATTATAATTCTTAAAGGCCTTCATGATTGCACAATCCTTCCATAGATGAGTTGCTGGCTTCTCTCTAGAGCCATGCCTTGGACAAGGCTCATTCAACAGTTGTTCCAGCGTCGGACCGGACCCACCGCCTCGGGGAGGGGGCCTCCCCTTGCGTCGCTGGTTACTACCTTGCGAGCTGGCGTTGGCTACAAACTCTAGGCTGCCATCGGCCTTGCGCTTGCCTCCTCCTTGGTTTCCCCGGTTATGCTGAGGACACTTGCCATTGCCGTTCTTCTTTCCCTTCCCTGTCCTTTCATCATCTGAAGCGGGGTCCTTGGTACCATCAGAATCGGCGTACTTGACAAGAGCCGCCATCAGTGTACCCATATCATTGCAGTCGCGCTTAAGCCGCCCGAGTTTCATCTTTAGGGGCACAAAACGACAATTCTGCTCCAACATTAAGACTGCAGAGCCGGCGTCCATCTTATCCGAGGAATGTATTGTCTCCTTAACCCGGCGAACCCAATGTGTCGTAGACTCACCCTCCTGCTGCTTGCAGTTAGTTAAATCCACAATTGACATAGATTGCCTACAGGTATCCTTGAAGTTTTGGATGAACCGGGCTTTTAGCTCAGCCCAAGACCCAATGGAATTCGGTGGCAGCCCTTTCAGCCAAGTGCGGGCAGTCCCATCTAACATCATGGTGAAATACTTAGCCATGGCCGCCTCACTGACCTCCAGCAGCTCCATAGCCATCTCATAACTCTCGATCCAGGCTGCAGGCTATAAGTCTGCTATGTAATTAGGCACCTTCCTAGGGCCTTTGAAGTCCTTGGGAAGACGCTCATTGCGAATAGCTGGCACTAAACAAGGGACACCCCCGGTCCTGGTAGGGATTCCCACGTCGACGGAAGTCGTCGGATAAGCCGGGGGGGTCTGGTAAGCCGTCAATTGAGGCACCTGCTCCGCCTCTTGCCGCGCTCTGTCCTGGTCTGCTGCGTGAAAGGCTCCGTTATGAACCGGGCCATGGCCAGGGGGCGGGTCATGGCGTCGGACGTTACTTGAGCCGGTCGCTGAGACCATGTGCCTGCTGTAACTCGGGCTCTGGCCTGGGCGAGGGGTCGAGTGGATCCTGTCCCGGCTGTAGGAGTACGCCTCTTGCTGCACCAGTGCCGTCTGAAGGAGTTCCCTGACCCGGCGGGTTTCAATAGCCGTCGGAGAGTTGCCATCAACCGGGAGAGACGCCAGTCGTGCCGCCGCGGCGACCATGTTCTCCAGCGGGTTATTATAATGACCCGGGGGTGTTGGTACGTACTGAGGCGGGGCAGGGGGCACCTGGGGAGGCCCCATCACTTGTGGCTGAATAGGGGTCCCAGACCCGTGCACTATGACCCCTCGCGGGTTACTAGACCCTGCACCTGGCGTGTTGAAGAGGTTTCGCGGATCGTAAACCGGAGGGAGTCGGGATTGGGCCTATTGATGCCTCCTTCTCAGGACCTCATTGGACGCGTTTTGATCCATCGTGAGCCGGAAGGACTGCGCTTGAATCAACTGGGTTTGGGCGTCGAGAGCCGCCCTTTCCGCAGCCATCCTGATCCCTTCTGCTGCCAGATCCTCCTTAGCCTTTACTAGATCCAATTTTAACTGTGCCACCTCCGCATCATGCTGAGCTTGATCTGCCTGTTGGAAATATGCCCTAGAGGCAATAATAAATGGTTATTATTATATTTCTTTATTCATGGTAATTGTCTATTATTCATGCTATAATTGTATTATCCGGAAATCGTAATACATGTGTGAATACATAGACCACAAAGTGTCCCTAGTAAGCCTCTAGTTGACTAGCTCGTTGATCGACAGATAGTCATGGTTTCCTGACTATGGACATTGGATGTCATTGATAACGGGATCACATCATTAGGAGAATGATGTGATGGACAAGACCCAATCCTAAGCATAGCATAAAAGATCGTGTAGTTTCGTTTGCTAGAGCTTTTCCAATGTCAAGTATCTTTTCCTTAGACCATGAGATCGTGCAACTCCCGGATACCGTAAGAGTGCTTTGGGTGTGCCAAACGTCACAACGTAACTGGGTGACTATAAAGGTGCACTACGGGTATCTCCGAAAGTGTCTGTTGGGTTGGCACGGATCGAGACTGGGATTTGTCACTCCGTGTGACGGAGAGGTATCTCTGGGCCCACTCGGTAATGCATCATCATAATGAGCTCAATGTGACTAAGGCGTTAGTCACGGGATCATGCATTGCGGTACGAGTAAAGAGACTTGCCAGTAACGAGATTGAACAAGGTATTGGGATACCGACGATCGAATCTCGGGCAAGTAACATACCGATTGACAAAGGGAATTGCATACGGGATTGATTGAATCCTCGACACCGTGGTTCATCCGATGAGATCATCATGGAACATGTGGTAGCCAACATGGGTATCCAGATCCCGCTGTTGGTTATTGACCGGAGAGGCGTCTCGGTCATGTCTGCATGTCTCCCGAACCCGTAGGGTCTACACACTTAAGGTTCGGTGACGCTAGGGTTGTAGAGATATATGTATGCGGAAACCCGAAAGTAGTTCGGAGTCCCGGATGAGATCCCGGACGTCACGAGAGGTTCCGGAATGGTCCGGAGGTGAAGAATTATATATAGGAAGTCCAGTTTCGGCCACCGGGAAAGTTTCGGGGGTTACCGGTATTGTACCGGGACCACCGGAAGGGTCCCGGGGGTCCACCGGGTGGGGCCACCTATCCCGGAGGGCCCCGTGGGCTGAAAGTGGAAGGGAACCAGCCCTTAGTGGGCTGGGGCGCCCCCCTTGGGCCTTCCCCCATGCGCCTAGGGTTGGGAACCCTAGGGGGAGTTCCCCCTTGCCTTGGGGGGCAAGGCAACCCCTTCCCCCCTTGTGGCCGCCGCCCCCCCATGAGATCTCATCTCTAGGGCCGGCGCCCCCCCCCCCCCCAGGGGCCTATATAAAGGGGGGAGGGAGGGCAGCACAACACAGCCTTGGGCGCCTCCCTCCTCCCCTGCAACACCTCTCTCTCGCGCGCAGAAGCTCGGCGAAGCCCTGCCGGAGAACCGCTACATCCACCACCACGCCGTCGTGCTGTTGGATCTCCATCAACCTCTCCTTCCCCCTTGCTGGATCAAGAAGGAGGAGACGTCGCTACACCGTACGTGTGTTGAAGGCGGAGGTGCCGTCCGTTCGGCACTCGGTCATCGGTGATTTGGATCACGGCGAGTACGACACCGTCATCCACGTTCATTGGAACGCTTCCGCTCGCGATCTACAAGGGTATGTAGATGCACTCCTTTCCCCTCGTTGCTAGTACACTCCATAGATGCATCTTGGTGAGCGTAGGAAAATTTTAAAATTATGCTACGATTCCCAACAGTGGCATCATGAGCCAGGCCTATGCGTAGTTACTATGCACGAGTAGAACACAAAGCAGTTGTGGGCGTTGAGTTTGCCAATTCTTCTTGCCGCTACTAGTCGTTTCTTGTTTCGGCGGCATTGTAGGATGAAGCGGCCCGGACCGACCTTACACGTACGCTTACGTGAGACAGGTTCCACCGATTGACATGCACTAGTTGCATAAGGTGGCTAGCGGGTGTCTGTCTCTCCTACTTTAGTCGGAACGGATTCGATGAAAAGGGTCCTTATGAAGGGTAAATAGAAATTGGCAAATCACGTTGTGGTCATACGTAGGTAAGAAATCGTTCTTGCTAGAAACCTACAAACCACGTAAAACTTGCAACAACAATTAGAGGACGTCTAACTTGTTTTTGCAGCAAGTGCTATGTGATGTGAT
This sequence comes from Aegilops tauschii subsp. strangulata, assembly GCF_002575655.3. Taxonomy (NCBI): domain Eukaryota; kingdom Viridiplantae; phylum Streptophyta; class Magnoliopsida; order Poales; family Poaceae; genus Aegilops; species Aegilops tauschii. The sequence goes on along the minus strand of NC_053037.3, from coordinate 218,863,184 downwards.
ATGGCCAGAAGATGTGATGAATGATATATGTGATGTATGAGATTGATCATATTCTTGTAATAGGAATCACGACTTGCATGTCGATGAGTATGACAACCAGCAGGAGCCATAGGAGTTGTCTTTATTATTTTGCATGACCTGCGTGTCATTGAATAACGCCATGTAAATTACTTTACTTTGTTGCTAAACGGGTTAGCCATAGAAGTAGAAGTAATCATTGGCATGACGACTTCATGAAGACACAATGATGGAGATCATGATGATGGAGATCATGGTGTCATGCCGGTGACAAAGATGATCATGGTGCCCCGAAGATGGAGATCAAAGGAGCATGATGATATTGGCCATATCATGTCACTATTTGATTGCATGTGATGTTTATCATGTTTTTGCATCTTATTTGCTTAGAACGACGGTAGCAAGTAGGATGATCCCTTATAATAATTTCAAGAAAGTGTTCACCCTAACTGTGCACCGTTGCGAAGGTTCGTTGTTTCGAAGCACCACGTGATGATAAGGTGTGATAGATTCTAACGTTCGAATACAACGGGTGTTGACGAGCCTAGCATGTATAGACATGGCCTCGGAACACACGCAATACACTTAGGTTGACTTGACGAGCCTCGCATGTACAGACATGGCCTCGGAACACGGAGGACCGAAAGGTCGAGCATGAGTCGTATAGAAGATACGATCAACATGGAGATGTTCACCGATCTTGACTAGTCCGTCTCACGTGATGATCGGACACGGCCTAGTTGAATTCGGATCATGTTTCACTTAGATGACTAGAGGGATGTCTATCTGAGTGGGAGTTCATTAAAAATTTGATTAGATGAACTTAATTATCATGAACTTAGTCTAAAATCTTTACACTATGTATTGTAGATCAAATGGCCCACGTTGTCCTCAATTTCAACGCGTTCCTAGATAAAACCAAGCTGAAAGATGATGGCAGCAACTATACGGACTGGGTCCGGAACCTGAGGATCATCCTCATAGCAGCCAAGAAAGAGTATGTCTTAGAAGCACCGCTAGGTGAAGCACCAATCCCTGAGAACCAAGACGTTATGAACGCTTGGCAGCAGCGTGCTGATGATTACTCCCTCGTTCAGTGCGGCATGCTTTACAGCTTAGAACCGGGTCTCCAAAAGCATTTTGAGAAACATGGAGCATATGAGATGTTCGAGGAGCTGAAACTGGTTTTTCAAGCTCATGCCCGGGTCGAGAGATATGATGTCTCCGACAAGTTCTTCAGCTGTAAAATGGAGGAGAACAGTTCTGTTAGTGAGCACATACTCAGAATGTCTGGGTTGCACAACCGCTTGTCTCAGCTGGGAGTTAATCTCCCGGATGACGCGGTCGTTGATAGAATCCTCCAGTCGCTTCCACCAAGCTACAAGAGCTTTGTGATGAACTTCAATATGCAGGGGATGGAAAAGACCATTCCTGAGGTATATTCAATGCTAAAATCAGCTGAGGTAGAAATCAGAAAAGAACATCAAGTGTTGATGGTGAATAAAACCACTGAGTTCAAGAAGGGCAAGGGTAAGAAGAACTTCAAGAAGGACGACAAGGGAGTTGCCGCGCCCGGTAAGCCAGTTACCGGGAAGAAGTCAAAGAATGGACCCAAGCCCGAGACTGAGTGCTTTTATTGCAAGGGAAGTGGTCACTGGAAGCGGAACTGCCCCAAATATTTAGCGGACAAGAAGAAGGCCGGCAACACCCAAGGTATATGTGATATACAAGTAATTGATGTGTACCTTACCAGTACTCGTAGTAGCTCCTGGGTATTTGATACCGGTGCGGTTGCTCATATTTGTAACTCAAAGCAGGAACTACGGAATAAACGGAGACTGGCAAAGGACGAGGTGACGATGCGCGTCGGGAATGGTTCCAAGGTCGATGTGATCGCCGTTGGCACGCTACCTCTGCATCTACCCACGGGATTAGTTTTAAACCTCAATAATTGTTATTTAGTGCCAGCTTTGAGCATGAACATTGTATCTGGATCTCGTTTAATTCGAGATGGCTACTCATTTAAATCTGAGAATAATGGTTGTTCTATTTATTTGAGATATATGTTTTATGGTCATGCCCCGCTGGTCAATGGTTTATTTTTCATGAATCTCGAACGTGATGTTACACATGTTCATAGTGTGAATACCAAAAGATGTAAAGTTGATAACGATAGTCCCACATACTTGTGGCACTGCCGCCTTGGTCACATTGGTGTCAAGCGCATGAAGAAGCTCCATGCAGATGGACTTTTGGAGTCTCTTGATTACAAATCATTTGACACGTGCGAACCATGCCTCATGGGTAAGATGACCAAGACTCCGTTCTCCGGAACAATGGAGCGAGCAACCAACTTATTGGAAATCATACATACCGATGTGTGTGGTCCAATGAGTGTTGAGGCTCGCGGAGGATATCGTTATGTTCTCACTGTCACTGATGATTTAAGTAGATATGGGTATGTCTACCTAATGAAACACAAGTCTGAAACCTTTGAAAAGTTCAAAGAATTTCAGAGTGAAGTTGAGAATCAACGTGACAGGAGAATAAAATTCCTACGATCAGATCGTGGTGGAGAATATTTAAGTCAAGAGTTTGGTGCACACTTAAGGAAATGTGGAATAGCTTCACAACTCACGCCTCCTGGAACACCTCAGAGAAATGGTGTGTCCGAACGTCGTAATCGCACTCTATTGGATATGGTGCGATCTATGATGTCTCTTATCGATTTACCACTCTCATTTTGGGGTTATGCTTTAGAGGCTGCCGCATTCACTTTAAATAGGGCTCCGTCGAAATCCGTTGAGACGACACCGTATGAATTATGGTTTGGGAAGAAACCTAAGCTGTCGTTTCTAAAAGTTTGGGGATGCGATGCTTATGTCAAGAAACTTCAACCTGAAAAACTCGAACCCAAATCGGAAAAATGCGTCTTCATAGGATACCCTAAGGAAACTATTGAGTATACCTTCTACCTCAGATCCGAAGGCAAGATCTTCGTTGCCAAGAACGGGTCCTTTCTGGAGAAGGAGTTTCTCTCGAAAGAATTGAGTGGGAGGAAAGTGGAACTTGATGAGGTGATAGTCACCCCTTCCGAACCGGAAAGTAGCACAGCGCGGGAAAATGTTCCTGTGGTGCCTACACCGACTAGGGAGGAAGTTAATGATGATGATGATCATGAAGCTTCGGATCAAGTTACTGAACTTTGTAGGTCCACAAGGACACGTTCCGCACCAGAGTGGTACGGCAACCATGTCCTGGAAATCATGTTGTTAGACAACGGTGAACCTTCGAACTATGAAGAAGCGATGGCGGGCCCGGATTCCGACAAATGGCTAGAAGCCATGAAATCCGAGATAGAATCCATGTATGAAAACAAAGTATGGACTTTGACTGACTTGCCCGATGAGCGGCGAGCCATAGAAAACAAATGGATTTTTAAGAAGAAGACGGACGCGGATGGTAATGTGACCATCTACAAAGCTCGACTTGTCGCTAAGGGTTATCGACAAGTTCAAGGGGTTGACTACGATGAGACTTTCTCACCCGTAGCGAAGCTGAAGTCCGTTTGAATCATGTTAGCAATTGCCGCATACTATGATTATGAGATATGGCAGATGGACGTCAAAACGGCATTCCTTAATGGCTTCCTTAAGGAAGAGTTGTATATGATGCAGCCGGAAGGTTTTGTCGATCCTAAGAATGCTAACAAAGTGTGCAAGCTCCAGCGCTCAATCTATGGGCTGGTGCAAGCATCTCGGAGTTGGAACATTCGCTTTGATGAGATGATCAAAGCGTTTGGGTTTACACAGACTTATGGAGAAGCCTGTGTTTACAAGAAAGTGAGTGGGAGCTCTGTAGCATTTCTCATATTATATGTGGATGACATATTATTGATGGGAAATGATATAGAATTCTTGGAAAGTATAAAGGCCTATTTGAATAAGTGTTTTTCAATGAAGGACCTTGGAGAAGCTGCTTATATATTAGGCATCAAGATCTATAGAGATAGATCAAGACGCATCATTGGTCTTTCACAAAGTACATACCTTGACAAGATATTGAAGAAGTTCAATATGGATCAGTCCAAGAAGGGGTTCTTGCCTGTATTGCAAGGTGTGCAATTGAGCACGGCTCAATGCCCGACCACGGCAGAAGATATAGAAGAGATGAGTGTCATCCCCTATGCCTCGGCCATAGGGTCTATTATGTATGCCATGCTGTGTACCAGACCTGATGTAAACCTTGCCGTAAGTTTGGTAGGAAGGTACCAAAGTAATCCCGGCAAGGAACACTGGACAGCGGTCAAGAATATCCTGAAGTACCTGAAGAGTACTAAGGATATGTTTCTCGTTTATGGAGGTGACGAAGAGCTCGTCGTAAAGGGTTACGTCGACGCTAGCTTCGACACAGATCTGGATGACTCGAAGTCACAGACCGGATACGTGTATATTTTGAATGGAGGAGCAGTAAGCTGGTGCAGTTGCAAGCAAAGCGTCGTGGCGGGATCTACATGTGAAGCGGAGTACATGGCAGCCTCGGAGGCAGCACAGGAAGCAGTCTGGATGAAGGAGTTCATTACCGACCTAGGGGTGATTCCCAATGCGTCGGGCCCAATGACTCTCTTCTGTGACAACACTGGAGCCATTGCCCTTGCGAAGGAGCCCAGGTTTCACAGGAAGACCAGGCATATCAAGCGTCGCTTCAACTCCATTCGTGAAAGTGTTCAAAACGGAGAAATAGATATTTGTAAAGTACACATGGACTTGAATGTAGCAGATCCGTTGACTAAACCTCTCCCTAGGGCAAAACATGATCAGCACCAGGACGCAATGGGTGTTCGATTCATCACAATGTAACTAGATTATTGACTCTAGTGCAAGTGGGAGACTGTTGGAAATACACCCTAGAGGCAATAATAAATGGTTATTATTATATTTCTTTGTTCATGGTAATTGTCTATTATTCATGCTATAATTGTATTATCCGGAAATCGTAATACATGTGTGAATACACAGACCACAAAGTGTCCCTAGTAAGCCTCTAGTTGACTAGCTCGTTGATCGACAGATAGTCAAGGTTTCCTGACTATGGACATTGGATGTCATTGATAACGGGATCACATCATTAGGAGAATGATGTGATGGACAAGACCCAATCCTAAGCATAGCATAAAAGATCGTGTAGTTTCGTTTGCTAGAGCTTTTCCAATGCCAAGTATCTTTTCCTTAGACCATGAGATCGTGCAACTCCCGGATACCGTAAGAGTGCTTTGGGTGTGCCAAACGTCACAACGTAACTGGGTGACTATAAAGGTGCACTACGGGTATCTCTGAAAGTGTCTGTTGGGTTGGCACGGATCGAGACTGGGATTTGTCACTCCGTGTGACGGAGAGGTATCTCTGGGCCCACTCAGTAATGCATCATCATAATGAGCTCAATGTGACTAAGGCGTTAGTCACGGGATCATGCATTGCGGTACGAGTAAAGAGACTTGCCAGTAACGAGATTGAACAAGGTATTGGGATACCGACGATCGAATCTCGGGCAAGTAACATATCGATTGACAAAGGGAATTGCATACGGGATTGATTGAATCCTCGACACCGTGGTTCATCCGATAAGATCATCATGGAACATGTGGGAGCCAACATGGGTATCCAGATCCCGCTGTTGGTTATTGACCGGAGAGGCGTCTCGGTCATGTCTGCATGTCTCCCGAACCCGTAGGGTCTACACACTTAAGGTTCGGTGACGCTAGGGTTGTAGAGATATATGTATGCGGAAACCCGAAAGTTGTTCGGAGTCCCGGATGAGATCCCGGACGTCACGAGAGGTTCCGGAATGGTCCGGAGGTGAAGAATTATATATAGGAAGTCCAGTTTCGGCCACCGGGAAAGTTTCAGGGGTTACCGGTATTGTACCGGGACCACCGGAAGGGTCCCGGGGGTCCACCGGGTGGGGCCACCTATCCCGGAGGGCCCCGTGGGCTGAAAGTGGAAGGGAACCAGCCCTTAGTGGGCTGGGGCGCCCCCCTTGGGCCTCCCCCCATGCGCCTAGGGTTGGGAACCCTAGGGGGGAGTTCCCCCTTGCCTTGGGGGGCAAGGCCACCCCTTCCCCCCCTTGTGGCCGCCCCCCCCCCATGAGATCTCATCTCTAGGGCCGGCGCCCCCCCAGGGGCCTATATAAAGGGGGGAGGGAGGGCAGCACAACACAGCCTTGGGCGCCTCCCTCCTCCCCTGCAACACCTCTCTCTCGCGCGCAGAAGCTCGGCGAAGCCCTGCCGGAGAACCGCTACATCCACCACCACGCCGTCGTGCTGTTGGATCTCCATCAACCTCTCCTTCCCCCTTGCTGGATCAAGAAGGAGGAGACGTCGCTACACCGTACGTGTGTTGAACGCAGAGGTGCCGTCCGTTCGGCACTCGGTCATCGGTGATTTGGATCACGGCGAGTACGACTCCGTCATCCACGTTCATTGGAACGCTTCCGCTCGCGATCTACAAGGGTATGTAGATGCACTCCTTTCCCCTCGTTGCTAGTACACTCCATAGATGCATCTTGGTGAGCGTAGGAAAATTTTAAAATTATGCTACGATTCCCAACACTGCCGGGTCAACCGTGGCGGTTAACAGAGCCGTCGTCTTGTCCGTGAGATCCATTAGTACCTGAGCCGGAGAAGGCACCGGGTTTCCCGCTCCAGCAGCGGGGTTCTGAACAGGCTGCGCACCGGCCATAAAGACTCCAACCTGACTTGGCGGCTCAAACGGGTCCGGAATACTGTCACCATCGGAACAACCCATGAGCCTGCCATCTTGGAGTTGATACAACGAGTTTGACTCATCGGTGGACGACTCGCCGTCAGAGCCGGCGGCCGCCTCATCACCAGATTCAGATTGATCAGAGGGCCCTCCATGGATACATCCCACAAAAGCATGCCTTAAGGCAGGCCGGGCCCGGGCGGGTCGTGCACGCTGAGCCTTCTCGACGAGATCGGCGCAGAGACCCGGCTCAAGGCCCGGCTCACCGATCTTGCCAATGAAAACATGAATTCCGCCGAAGGGGACCCGGTACCCGTACTCAATTGAGCCGGCGTTGGGGCCCCAGTTTGCATCATCGATGTAGAGCTTGCTGCGACGACTCTTGGTCATCCGGCCCACAGCGTATCCCTTGAGCCCTTCGAAGCTGCCCTTCAAGAACTCAAATCCACCGTGCGCTGGCCCCACGGTGGGCGCCAACTGTCGTGGAATTGTCACGGCAGATGTCCTCGAGCTAGGACTTAGTCGTGGAGCCATCGCAGCTAGGAAGCTTGAAGGGGTTAATGTGGGACAAGGAACACGAGGGGTTATACTGGTTCGGCCCCTTACGGTGAAGGTAAAAGCCTACGTCCAGTTTGAGGTAGTATTGATTAGGGTTACGATCGCCAGGGAGCTAAACTGTTATGCCCGGCTCTCGATGAGATTGTTCTCGAGCTCAAACCGCTGCCGGGTCGTCCCTTTATATAGGGACTCTGACGCCCTGCAGCTCTCAGAGTCCCGGCCGGCTCATAAGAGTGTCCGGCTCGGACTCTCAACTATTCTTGCCTTACACTACAAGTTCTACCAGGATAATGATTGTAACTACGGGCCTTAAGCCATATCCGGGTCTTAAGCCCATCTTCGGACCACCGTCTTCAAGCTTGGCACTGGGCTTCTGGCAATGACCATATGAGTAACCCGGCCCCTCCTAGCGGGTGACTCTAAGGTCAATATCCTCAACATTAGGCCCCAGATTGATTTGAGCCGGCTCATGTCAATCTTCAATCCTTTCGACAGAAAATCTCCGGCTTACAATTGTGTGAAGGCCATAACCCGGCGTGACGTCATCCTCTGGACTCCGGGTAATCCGCCGTGATGTCATCTTCCATTAAGCCCATTTTTTTACTCCGCCAGATCCGCAACGGATCTTATCTTTACTGTCATCCCGAAAATCGAGGCGTTTCGTGGGGAGATAACCACGCCGTGGTCTCCTTGATTCTCGCGCCCACTTATGAGCTCGCCCTTATAAATAGGCCGGCCCGACGGGCCTTCAGCCACTCTTCTTCCTCCTCGCGCCACTGTTCCTCTGCCCGAGCTCGAACTCCACCGCCACCGCCGCGCCCCCGGTCTTCGTCAACCTTGGCCGCTGCATCACCCTGACTCGGTCCAGACAAACGGCGGCGACCCCCGCACCTCTTCAGCACCGGTAAGTCCTCACTACCCCGTAGAACAGATCTGCAGTAGGGTTCATCCGTGTTCGTCCGTGTTCGTCGCCGTCGCCCACAAGCTCCGGTAGTTCTCGTAGTTACTGCCCCTGTTTGATCTCAGCCTTGTATAGAACTAGTGCGGCGGTTGTTTAGTACTCATTTCAAATGCAGTAGGTCTCTTTTCACTGCATAAAGGCCTCGTTCGAGCTCAAGAACATCCGCGCGTCTGTTTCTAGGTCTAGAAACTTTTCTTTTACCCGACCATTTTGATCCAAAAATTTTACTACGATGTGTGAAACCTGTTTTACCACACTTAGTAAAAAACTGCAATCATTGAATCTCGGCGGTTTACAGTTCCGGTTTAAAGAAACCACGCGCCGTAGAACCGTCCGGCTTAAAGAAAGCCATGCGCCATAAAAATTTCCGGCTTAGTTGTGATAAGGCATGTAGACAATCAAATTACTCTCAATCCCTCGGCGGCTTAAATAGCCCGATGCACTTAAGTGTATACCATTAGTCCCCTTCATAAGCCGCCACCTTGACATTGAACTATAGATTTCTTCCGGCTCATAATTAACCCGGACATTTTTCCTTTTATCATAGACTGCCGACTTTCACCATGCCTCCCAAAGCTCCCAAAGCCTCCATTACTTGCAACTGGATGAGGTCCAATGTCACCAATGAGACCCTAGCGGATTTTGTTAAGTCTGGATATCTGCCCAAGAAGGACGTCATGTCCTACCGTGCCCCTGACCCGTCAGAAGAGAGACCACAGCCAAAGGACGGGGAGGTAGTGATTTTTGCGGATCATATGAGCCGGGGCTTCGCACCGCCCGGTTCAAAGTTTTTCAGAGACGTTCTGAACTTCTTCGATCTGCGGCCTCAGGACATAGGACCCAACTCAGTGTCCAATATCTGCAACTTCCAAGTGTTCTGCGAGGTTTACCTTGGAGAAGAACCTAGTCTGCTGCTCCTCAGAGAGCTTTTTTACTTGAACCGTCAGAATGAGTGCGCCAATGGGCCAAGTCTAGAGCTAGGTGGCATCTCCATTCAGCGGCGAAGGGACTGCCTTTTCCCTTACGCTGAGCCGCCCAGCCACCCCAAGGACTGGAATCTGACGTGGTTTTACTGCCAAGACACGTCGCCGGCTGATGAAAGTCCATTGCCCGGCTTTCGCCCTTCACGTATGGAGCCGACTCACCCACTGTCAGACAAGCTGACCCAAGCGGAGCGCCAACCTCTGCTCCCCACTATCAACAAGATCAAAGCTCTCCTGGGCAATGGTCTGAATGGAATCGATCTGGTCCGGGTCTGGATCTCGTGGCGGGTGATCCCATTGAGCCGCCGCCCTGGCTTAATGTGTGAGTACACGGGCCGAAAGGACGACCCTCAGAGACACAGCCGCAATGATCTTCCTGAAGACGTTGCAGAGGAGATGACCAAGGCTCTTTTGAACGAGAGCCTGGCAGACTGCGGAAGGACCGGGTTAGCCCCCATCTGCAAGACCAACCCAGCCCCAGTGGTAAGCCGCTGATCTGAACATCTTATCTGTACATAACTTTCATCTGAATCATTGTAAGAAAACCTCATGGTATTCTTTCAGGCTGATGACAAGTTCTGGCGGGTCAAATATGACCACGAAGCGGCCAAGAAGGCTAGAAAGGCAAAGAAAGCCGCCAAGAAAACCGCTCCCCACAAGAAGCGGAGTAGGCCAACTGCTTCGGAGCTGATGCAATTAAGCGACAGCTCCGAGTCAGAGGTAACCCCTGAACCTGTAAGCTCTTTGTTGCGTTTATTGTTTATTTCTTGTCCGCCTTACCAACACTTGTTCATCAACAGGATGACACCGGACCCAGTAACCCGGTGGTTGAAGAGGTAATGTCACTTTCCTCCGACTCGGAGCCCTTGCCAAGGCTGAAAGTCCGAAGGGTAACCCGGAAAGTAAGCTTTTCACATCCTTTAGCTTATCAAGATCCTCAATTTATTTTGAAGCGACAGGTTCATGAGAGCCGGCGTCACACCCAGACCAACAAGGACCCGGACCATTGTCGGCACATCGGGCGGCTTTGCTGCTCTTGTTTTACCATTGTCGAAACTTCTTGTAAACTGGGATTCCGAGACTGATCGGGTCTTTCCGGGAGAAGGTTTATCCTTCGTTGACCGTGAGAGCTTATAATGGGCTAAGTTGGGACACCCCTGTAGGGTATTATCTTTCGAAAGCCGTGCCCGCGGTTATGAGGAAGATGGGAATTTGTTAATGCCGGTTGTAGAGAGCTTGTCACTTGACCCAATTAAAATACATCAACCGTGTGTGTAGCCGTGATGGTCTCTTCTCGGCGGAGTCTGGGAAGTGAACACGGTTTGTGTTATGCGTGAACGTAAGTAGTTTCAGGATCACTTCTTGATCATTTCTAGCTTCGCGACCGTTGCGTTGCTTCTCTTCTCGCTCTCATTTGCGTATGTTAGCCACCATATATGCTTAGTGCCTGCTGCAGCTCCACCTCATTACACCATCCTTTTTCTATAAGCTTAAATAGTTTTGATCTCGCGGGTGTGAGATTGCTGAGTCCTCGTGACTCACAGATTCTACCAAAAACAGTTGCAGGTGCCGACGATGCCAGTGCAGATGACGCAACCGAGCTCAAGTGGGAGTTCGACGAGGAACGTGGTCGTTACTATGTTTCTTTTCCTGATGATCAGTAGTGGAGCCCAGTTGGGACGATCGGGGATCTAGCATTTGGGGTTATCTTATTTTCATTTGGATTTGACCGTAGTCGGTCTATGTGTGGATTTTGGATGATGTATGAAATATTTATGTATTGTGTGAAGTGGCGATTGTAAACCAACTCTCGTTATCCCATTCTTGTTCATTACATGGGATTGTGTGAAGATGACCCTTCTTGCGACAAAACCACAATGCGGTTATGCCTCTAAGTCGTGCCTCGACACGTGGGAGATATAGCCGCATCGTGGGCGTTACAATGCGCCTATGATATGTCGACACGTGGACTGGCCCAACAGTGGCCCATTCAGGTTAAAAGGCCGAGCCTGTCAAAATAAGCGGGCCGGCCATGTAGAATGGGCCTTTGATGGGCCGATTCTGTGTAACTCGTATGGGTCGTGCTTGTCAATGGGCCTGACTCAAGTAGGCGACAATTTCTAGCCCATCGTCAGTTTTAGCCTATTAACGGCCCGCTACGTCTTTGGGCCAAATTGCGGCCCGAGCTTCTTTCGGCCTGTTAGCGGACCATCATCAGTTCCAGCCCGTTAACGGCCCGGAATGTCTTTCGGCCTTTTCTTGGCCCATTCTGCAGTTGGGCCAATTCTAGCCCGCTGTGACTTTAGGCCTGTACTCGGCCCATTCGGTTAATGGGCCAACTCCTAGCCCATTTTGTCTCTCGGCCTGTTAACGGCCCGCACAATAGTTGGGCCTTTGACTTTAGGTCCTTTACGGGCCCATGTTCCGCAGGGCATCATTTCAGCCCAGCGCGACTTTCGGCCTGTTAAAAGCCTAGTTTGCAAATTGGGCCTCCTCTGCCCCATAACACTTTCGGCCTCTTACTGGCCCGTAAAGTAAAAGGGCCGAGACAAAATTGACATCTATTTCGGCCTGCTAGAGGCCCGCGGGCCATTTCCATTTATAAGGCCCTATAGAACTTTTGGCCTGTTAACGGCCTGCTAAGAGCCGTTGTTACGGTGGGCCACATCATTTGGGTTCCACTTAATATTATTTTGACCAGCCCAATTAAGGCCCGCTTTGAATACACATGTTTGTTCGTTTGTATGTCGTCCAGGAAATGTTTGGGCGTGTGGGCCCCCGTTTCAACGATATAGCATAGTCAAGAATTATCCTACTCTATACTATCGCCTCTAAAAAACATACACTATACAACAAAAAGACTAAGGCATAGAAACGTAAAATAATCCTACACTATACAATAAAGAAATTACAGCCGAATATACCCACTGGGCATTATAGTTCGGCACCAGTGATAATAAAGCGTACACAAACAGCAAATTACATACACTGGACAAATAAAGCTCATACATCATGGACACGCATCAATAGAACTTACCATTTGAACTATAATCTCTTCAGAAAATAGGATTGGCCGGATTCAGATAGCACAAATTTCAGTCTGCAAAATCTCCAATTCCTTCGTGGTTACCTCAATGTCTTGTTTCATTTTTTGACTCATGCATCTAATACCTGCATGTCTAGTCTCAACTTGTTGATTGTACGTTGAGAATCATGTACACGTTGTCTTGCCACCTCTAGTTGATGCTCGAGAACATCAGCACATTCCAATTCCAATCCATAATCATTCGGTAACGGCCATGCCGCACTGCTCGCAGATCTTTGTGTTGATGTCACTTCATCCTGAAATGTTTCTGTAAGTACACATGACTAGGGCAAAAATATAGTTACAACAGTGAAGCGAGCAAGACATACTATTTTGTACATGGAAAAATAGGACTAACAATAATGTTAGACGTCATGAAGCATAAGGAGGTGATATTTTAAAAATTATAAATATGGTAGTCTGTGCAGCCTCCATACAGAAATCTCTCTTAGCTCACCAGAGGAGCATGATGTTGGGGCCAAATCCAAAACACAAACAAGTTACAAATTTAGACAGCACATTGCGTATAAGTAAGCAAGCAGTTGGCCATTCTGTAGCTCAATTAAAGTCTTAGGGAGCATAATGAACAGCAGAGGGATTCATACAAACCTACTACAGCAAGCAAAGCTATGCAATCATTAGCCTAGTATAAACTAGATTCTGAGCCTCATGCAGTAATAGTTGGTTAATATACTTCAAAGCTTCAGGTACACTTCGCCAGAGTAATTAAATGGTAAGGCCTTTAATTATGTCAACTAATAGTTATACAAGTACCCAACATCAGGCATCATTGTTTGGGCATCTCATTAACTGAGGACAAATAAAGCAATCAAAAAGAGAAAATTAACTATACCTGAAACAAACAAGGAATTGAACTGTGAGTTGGATACAGTGACTTACCTTAACTGGTTGAAGAGGCTCAGCACTGCTCCTACTTCTCTTGCAAGGCTCCTTCCTAACATCTTGTACTTGGAAATCCTCAATCTTATCTTCTTTGCACCCCCTCTGTGTAACATCCTAAAATTCTAAATTTTGGAATGTTATATTAAATAGATAGTTTTGATTGATTGTATGATTGTTTGTGTGAAATTGAGTGAAATTTGAAACTCTTCGAAAGTGAATGAGAGGGAATAAAAGGACTTTCCCAAACTTTCATCTTGCTTTTATGATCTCCGTGAATTCAAATTTATTTCATCACAAAAACCATAGACAGAAGATGATATGACTTCTTCCATTTAATCAAATGAAAAAGGGGTTTTGAAAAGGTTTGAATTCCATTTGAAAATATTTCAAATTCAGAAACTTTAAGCAACCCAATGATTTTCATGAGAGAAGATAAAATGACTTCTTCAAAACATATGAAATATGAGTTGGAGGTTTGAAAGAATCAAATTTAAACCCCTTTGAAAATATTTTCAATTTGGAGTTATTTGGTTTTTATTCAAATTATTTTTCTCCAAAAATAGAATATATGGAAAATAGGGTAAAATGATTCCCTACAATAGAAAATTGGAGAGAAATAAATTTGAAATCATTTTGGTATTTTTTTAAATGATTTTATTGGGTTTGAAATAAACCAGTGGCACTGTTTGCTTTATTTAAATTTTTGTGGATTTTATTTGACGCTAGAAAAATATTCACGTTATCGAAAATCTTTTTCTGAAAATTTTGATATATATAATATGCTATATAAAATTTAAGTTTTTGCTATTTATTTCTATTTTTGTTTATCTGTTAAAAAAACTTCTGGACCAACCGGACCGGGCCGGCCCAGCCGGCCCGACGCGCCCACCCGCTCGTCCCTGAGCTCGGGACAGAGTCCCGAGCCGCCACGACGCCGCCGTCGACCTCGACGCCCGTGCCAAGGCCGGGCTCCTCTGCCCCTCGCCCACGCAACTTGCCTCCCCTCCTCCTATAAATACGGCCCGACCCCGCTGCCTCTCCTCCTCCCCTCACGCCGCCGCCCCTCGCCCGATCCACCGCCGCCGCCGTCGGTTGCCGCCGCTCGCCGCTGCTGCTCGCTGCCCCTCGCCGCCCCGAGCCGCCAGCCGCCCCGCAGTCGCCCCGCTCCACCGCCCCATGCCCGACGCCGCCGAGCCACTGCACCGCCCCCGCCGCATCCCCTTCGCCAGAGCCAGCCGCAGTCGCCACCGGTTTTTCGCCGAAAACCGCCCTGAACCGATATTAACCGCTGCGCCCCGTCCGGTTTGGTTAAAGTCTCGGTTTTATAAAACCGATCTGGTTTTTTTCAGATCTGGTAAGTTAGTAAACGTTTTCCAGTTAGTGGTTTTAGTGAACGTATTCGCCGTTTAGTCCTAAACAGTGAACACTCGTATTTTAGTTTCTGTTCTCGTGGCCAGGGACCTAGATGTAATTATTTATTTAGCAGTTTAGCCCCTGATCTTCAAACGATCACAACTTTTTAACCGTTTATCCAAATTCAATGAAACCAACGCCCACTTCTTCGTTATGATCCCCTCTGTCTAGTTAACCAACTTAAACATATTTTTGAAAGTTTAAAATTTGATTTCAAACAGATTTAATTTGAATTTTTTTTGTTCATAACTCAAGTTTTATAACTCTGATTTAATTGATTCTTTTTGCAAATCGAAGCTCTTGACCTAAATTTTCGGATAAGGACAAATCCACCCAATTTTGGTACTATTAGAAATTGTTTTCTGTTGCAAGAGTTTTTTGCTTGTTTTCGAAGTTTTTTGAGATCTTTTCTTCGATTCTTGTGCATGAGTGCTTATGTGTGCAATTGCTTGCTCATGATAGATTGAACGGAGTGTGACAAGTAGAACTATCATGAGTTATGAGTGCAAATCATCTTCATCAACAGTACAAGGCAAGTAACACTTTGATCATATCCCTTTATTACCCAGTTTTTATGCATTAGTTTCAACCTCAAACATTGCATGAGTAGGATTTGATAACATGTGGGTA
This sequence comes from Aegilops tauschii subsp. strangulata, assembly GCF_002575655.3. NCBI lineage: Eukaryota > Viridiplantae > Streptophyta > Magnoliopsida > Poales > Poaceae > Aegilops > Aegilops tauschii. The sequence continues at coordinate 218,847,872 of NC_053037.3, read as the reverse complement.
TTTGGGAAGTAGTTGATGAGGTAGAACCTATTGTCTTATATCAAACCCCGAGTATTACTACATAACGCTTATACTGCAATGCTATGCTCGTAGACGTGGATTGGTTTGAGAGAATTCATGAAAGATGTGAGAGTTTTTGTTAACTAAGGTTTAACTTAAGGTGGCTACTTTAATACACATATGGGTGGATTGGTTGCGGGCACCTGGAGAATCCAGTGTTGTCCTAGGATATCCCGGAGTACCCGTGTGATCATCCTATGGTTCGCCACCCAGGCTCAAAGGGATCATAAGATTATTCATCCTAGAAACTTTCGTGTGCAACCACAAGCCATTATGGGCTCTGGCATAGTTGAGTATGTTGTGTGACCTCTTTCAGTGGTAGACTAGCAGATGTACGGGATGTAGGTGGTACTGTCTATCCAGAGTAAAGAGTTAATGCTTCGGAAAGACTGTGTCTCGATCATCCGTTTCTCAAACACCATGTAGTGCGAGAAATTCAACGGAGGAGATCGAGTCTTGTGGGGAAAAGTGCGCAAACCTCTGCAGAGTGTACAAACTAATCATGATTAGTTGTGTCCCCGGTTATGGACATCTTGAGTATCTGGTACTTGAATTATTGATTTGATCTCATCACTTTATTTAATTAAATTTGTTGGATTATTAATATTATTTTGGGATTGAGTTGGAGGAACCTTCTCAATATTTTCAACAATTTTTGTAGTTAAATAAAATATATTCCTTTGTTGTGGGGAGAAATTAGCTTTATGCAAAATTAAACTTAGAGCCTCCACCAGCCAAATATGCATGTAGTGATAGCCATTATTCAGCATTTCTCTACAGTGTGAAATTGTCAGTACATTCAATGTACTGACCTACATGGCTGCAACATCTCATGTTGCAGGATTCTTACGACGAGTAAGTGATACGTTAGGGTTACGATGTCTACACTCAACTTTGTCGTTGGTGTTGTTGGGAACTTCACAACCTTGTCGTTACTTCCGCTATATGGATTGAGGTAATAGTATTTACGTTATTCATACATGTGATTTACCTCTGTTATAAATCCTCGAGTACTGTGTGTGTCAGCATACCGATCCAGGGATGACACTTGAGCACAGAGACTTGACCGTCTGAGGTCGGGTCGCTACACTCTGCAAGGTGACACAAACTAGTTACTCGTCTCCTTGGAAGATAAATATGCATACTTTCCAGTCTGTGGACAACACAAAAGGATGAGATTATAACAAAACAACACCACATAATGAAACATGCCACATCTCTTGCACTTGCACACAATGAAATGAGCATTTACTATGTGTGCACTATGTAAAAACTAGGCATACCTTCGAACTGGATCTCCAGGTACTCTTGGAGAGGTTTATTTAGTGTACAGCCAAACCTTTATGTCACCTATGAGTTAGACAAGCCCCCACTACAGCAGCCCTTAGTGTTTAAATCATTGACAAGCTCTGTTAGAGTGTTAGGTCAAGAACAACATGTAATCAAAGCAAACAGTTCTGGTATGCCTGGCTGATGCAAACAAGCAATTGAACAGACATATCAAGAAAAGAAGCAAAGAAAGAGGCTTAAAGACCATCACTTGACTGACCAGATTTAAGGGGCATTTAAACATCATGTGCAACGTATGAACTAACATAAACATTGCATATTCCAGATTCTACAATGGAATGCACATGTATTAGGTTATGCCATGTATGATGATGCCTAAATGTACACTATAGCAGGCAGGAGTGATTCATCATTGCACGCAGAATTGAGTTGCAGGTTAAGGGCCAGTTCTATTCTGCCTTTTCAGAGCTTATTGCCAAAATAAGCCATAAAAGATGTAAACAAGTCATTTTTGAGTTATGGGCTTGGGCTTAACTTATTTCGCTTTGGAGGGGGGTGTTTCGGGTAGAAGCTCACTAAAAATTGAAGGGAAGGGGAATAGTGAAATGACTCTGTTGTCTGCCTATATTACACTAAAAATGCAATTGCCCTGCCCACTTGCATCTCCTCTCCCCTTTCCCTCTACCTCGATCCCCTGCCTGCAGCGCTAGGGTTCCTCCAGCGAGCCGTCGCCACTGGTCCCATCTGGCCTGGTCCTCGACGATACTCTGTCCAGCTAGGCTACATGGCCGACGGGTAGGGCCAAATCTCCCCGGGTGCTCCTCCCTCTGGTGCCGCCCCTCATTCTCATGGTCTCCAACAGCTGCTCAACTATGGTCCGTCCAACGCACTACTCCGGTGGGCGCCGCACTACTAAGCTGATGCCACACTACGGCAGAAGGCACCTTATTCCCCATCCCCTCCTCCCAGGTCGTGGCCTTGAGGTGCTGTTGAAGGATGAGCTCATCCAACAAGGTGAGGATCTCCTCTGATTTTTTGCCAAATTTTCATTCTGATTCACTATACGATGAATTGCTATGAGCTGCTTCTACTACTGCTATATGATGCATTGCTATGAGCTACTCCTGCTGCTGCTATATGATGAATTGCTATGAGTTGCTGCTGCTATATGATGAATTGCTATGAGCTGCTGCTGCTATATGATGAGTTGTTATAAGCTGCTCCTGCTGCTGCTATATGATGAATTGCTATGAGCTGCTTCTGCTGCTGCTATATGATGAATTGCTATGAGCTGCTCTTGCTGCTTCTATATGATGAATTTCTATGAGCTGCTGATGGTATATGATGAATTGCACACTACTGCTACTACTGTTGTATGATGACTTGCTATGAGCTGCTGCTGCTATATGATGCTTTCAGGTGGTGCTGCTATATGATAATAACCAGCCTCAAGATCCCATCGCCACCATCTTCTGCAGCTACTGCCTTGCGGCTTTGCCCGCTGGTCGTCCGGCACCCCTCGCCGGTGAGACCTCGCGGCTGCGCGCCTCGATTCTCTCTCTCTCTCTTTGGCCGCTCTGACCTCCCCTGCTCTCCATCTTTTCTCTTTGGACAGAAGCAGGAGCTCCCCGCCATCTCCAGTGTCGCGCCTCTGCATCCTGCAGTGTCCGCTCGATCGGGAGAGGAGCTCCCGATCCTCGCGCCGCTCGTCCCCGTCGTTTTGGCAGGAGCTCGCCGGGGCCCTAGCTCCGGTCGCCTGTCATCCCCGTGCCAAGTCCATCTTCAAACCAAGCCGCCGCCCTGAAGTTTCTCCGGCGCCAAGCCCCTCTGCTCGACCCGCCATGTCCGGCGCCGCTGTCCTGTGCCTCACCCGTGCGCCGGCGTCTTCTGCTTCGCCCTGCTGCCATGTCCTGCCGCTGCCGCCTGCTTCATTTTGGTCAAGCAGAGCGCTCGCCCGCGCCGTTGATGAGTCGTCCTGCTGCGTGGACTGCCTTATCCACAGCGCCTCCCTGGCCCAACTCTAGATTCGGCCTCAAGGCCCGATGTGAGCAGCTCCTCTCTGTTGACCCAGCCAGATGCGGCCCGTTCATGTTTTTTCAGTTATGTGAATTTGTCTAATTTTCCAGAGTTGTCTGTTTTACAGAAAAACCCTCATGTTCATGCATTTAATAACTCCACAACCATGCATCATATTAAAACAAACTAAATATGTAAAATGCTTAGAATTTTGTGTAGATTAATAATATGCTACTTTCATCCCATGTTAAAATGTTTAAAATGCTGTTTTTTAATTTTGCTCAAATGCCATGCTAAAATGCTTTATTTCATAACTAAATAACCGTAGCTCTGAATTTAATAAACTTTATATGTAAATGGGGTAGAAAAATGCATAGATTAACATGTTGCACTTTATTTTCCTGTTTAACAACAATAAAATATGATTTTATGCAGAACAGTACCAAATCTAAAATATGGACATGAGGATTTTCCAGAATTGTTGTTTGTTGTTCCGGCCTCATTTAAACTTGCCTAAATAGTTAGTTTACTTATGCTTCACCTCTTGCCATGTTTAATAACATTTAATATTGTTGGGTACATAACCAAGAGTGAACTAAATTAATGAATGTGGTGTTTCGTCAATATGCAACTCGTTGCATATTGAGCTCCACTTAACTTGTAGTATTGTCTGTTGCACTTTGCCATGCCATGCATATTTGAACCGGACATGCATCATACTTGTTTGAGCATCATGCCATGTGTATGTGGTGGTTGTTTACTATATTGTCTGTTTCTTTCCGGTTTGCTTCTCTCGTTAGCTTCGGTTTCGTTCCGGAGTTGCGAGGATTCGTTCGACTACGTCCGTTTGTATTCTTCATGGACTCGTTCTTCTTCCTTGCGGGATCTCAGGCAAGATGACCATACCCTCGAAATCACTTCTATCTTTGCTTTCTAGCTGTTCGCTCTATTGCTATGCCGCGCTACCTACCACTTGCTATATCATGCCTCCCATATTGCCATGTCAAGCCTCTAACCATCCTTTCCTAGCAAACCGTTGTTTGGCTATGTTACCGCTTTGCTCAGCCCCTCTTATAGCGTTGCTAGTTGCAGGTGAAGATGAAGTTGGTTCCATGTTGGAACATGATTATGTTGGGATATCACAATATCTCTTATTTTAATTAATGCATATATATACTTGGTAAAGGGTGGAAGGCTCGGCCTTATGCCTGGTGTTTTGTTCCACTCTTGCCGCCCTAGTTTCCGTCATACCAGTGTTATGTTCCTTGATTTTGCGTTCCTTACGCGGTTGGGTGTTATGGGAACCCCTTGACAGTTTGCTTTGGATAAAACTCCTCCAGCAAGGCCACCTTGGTTTTACATTTGCCTACCTAAGCCTTTTCCCTTGGATTTTCGCGAGCCCGAGGGTCATCTTTATTTAACCCCCCCCCCCCCCCCCCAGGCCAGTGCTCCTCTGAGTGCTGGTCCGAACCGAGTAGACTGCGGGGCCACCTCGGGGAAACTTGAGGCTTGGTTTTACTCGTAGGATGTCTCATCCGGTGTGCCCTGAGAACGAGATATGTGCAGCTCCTATCGGGATTTGTCGGCACAGTCGGGTGGTCTTGCTGGTCTTGTTTTACCATTGTCGAAACGTCTTGTAACCGGGATTCCGAGCCTGATTGGGTCTTCCCGGGAGAAGGAATATCCTTCGTTGACCGTGAGAGCTTGTGATGGGCTAAGTTGGGACACCCCTGCGGGGTATTATCTTTCGAAAGCCGTGCCCGCGGTTATGTGGCAGATGGGAATTTGTTAATGTCCGGTTGTAGAGAACTTGACACTTGACTTAATTAAAATACATCAACCGCGTGTGTAGCCGTGATGGTCTCTTTTCGGCGGAGTCCGGGAAGTGAACACGGTTTGGGTTATGTATGAACGTAAGTAGTTTTCAGGATCACTTCTAGCTTCTCGACCGTTGCGTTGCTTCTCTTCTCGCTCTTATTTGCGTATGTTAGCCACCATATTTGCTTAGTGCTTGCTGCAGCTCCACCTCGTTACCCCATCCCTCCTATAAGCTTAAATAGTCTTGATCTCGCAGGTGTGAGATTGCTGAGTCCTCGTGACTCACGGATACTTCCAAATAGTTGCAGGTGCCGATGATACCAGTGCAGATGACGCAACCGAGCTGAAGTGGGAGCTCGATGAAGATCTTGTTCGTTGTGTTGTTTCGTTTCCTGTTGATCAGTAGTGGAGCCCAGTTGGGACGATCGGGGATCTAGCATTTGGGGTTATCTTCTTTTCATATGGATTTGACCGTAGTCGGTCTATGTGTGTATTTTGAATGATGTATGCATTTATTAATGTATTGTGTGAAGTGGCGATTGTAAGCCAACCCTCTTTATCCCATTCTTGTTCATTACATGGGATTGTGTGAAGATAACCCTTCTTGCGACAAAACCTACAATGCGGTTATGCCTCTAAGTCGTGCCTCGACACGTGAGAGATATAGCCGCATCATGGGCGTTACACCCTTGCACCTACATGAAGCACGAATGCCACAACACGACACAGGAACAATAAACATAACATAGTGACTTGGAAATCACGGTTCGTTACACGCCCTTGCAGGGCCCCATACTTGTTTCTTTTTTGAAATGCAGGAAGAAAGGAAAGAACAAAACAAAAGGGGCGCGCGCCCCCGCAGCGGTTCGTGAGGGTAGGCCCTCGGCGCCCTCCTGGACTCAGCCAGACCCCTCCTCGCGCTTCACTGGGGCGCGGTGACGAGACGACCCGCTACCGCCCTCGAAGCGGGCACGGCAGCGTGGCGGCTGATCGTAGCCGCCGCTGCTGGAGCTGTCATCGGAGGAGGAGCTACCGTAGCTGGACGAGCCGTGGCCAGCGCCGAGGGCGAGTTCACCTTCACCCTCATTCGCGGCGGCCGAGCACCTCTCCTCCGTCGTTGTCCTCAGGGCAGCATCCGACGCGGCGACCATCTTCCCCGAATACCCTTACGTAGAGTGTCGCGTCACCATCATACTTGAAGTGGAGGGTACACCGCCTGCCCAGTCCGCACGCGCGGGAAAACGTCTGCCAACCACGGGCCAGGGCTGCATTGCCTGCGACGGAGACCTCCACCGCGACCCATGAAGCCTTGCTGCAGCAGCCGTCCGCCTGCAGCCAGAGACCGCCTGGACCCGCAGCCGGCAGTTCGCCGGCGAAGGAGTGCGGGAGCTGAAGCCAAGTGCCGGCCGGGTTCTCCGACCACACGACGAACTCCGGCAGCACCTCCGCCGAGTGGAAGTGCGGCCGGGGAGGCCGCGCAACTATGGCACGCCTCCCTCCATCGACGGGGCTGCCACGACCTGGGCGGCTCCAACCACGCGAAGAGGTGCCGCCGCGGCCTCAAGGGGCCATGGAGGGGGTCGCGACATGCTTGCGTGGGCGACCGCGTCCCCTCTTGGGCGGTGGTGAGCCGGGCCCCTCCTGGCGGGCCTTCCCTTTCTCTGCGGCCAAGAACCTCTTCACCGGCGCCATGGGTGTCGCTACTAGCAATGAAGCAAGGAAGAAGAAGCGAGTGGAACCGAAGAGGTGGGCGACGGAGGCTCCGCCCCGTCCTCGATTATAGCAGGAGTGTTGGGGATCGTAGCAGAATTTTAAAATTTTCTACGCATCACCAAGATCCATCTATGGAGTATACTAGCAACGAGGGGAAAGGAGTGCATCTACATACCCTTGTAGATCGCGAGCGGAAGCATTCAAGTGAACGGGGTTGATGGAGTCGTACTCGCCGTGATCCAAATCACCGATGACCGAGTGCCAAACGGACGGCACCTCCGCGTTCAACACACGTACGGAGCAGCGACGTCTCCTCCTTCTTGATCCAGCAAGGGGGAAGGAGAGGTTGATGGAGATCCAGCAGCACGACGGCGTGGTGGTGGAAGTAGCGGGGATCCCGGTAGGGCTTCGCCAAGCGCAAGCGGGAGGGAGAGGTGTTGCAGGGGGAGAGAGAGGCGCCAGGGGCTGTTGTGTTGCTGCCCTCCCTCCCCCCCACTATTTATAGGGGTCCTGGGGGGCGCCGGCCACCCTGGAGATCCCATCTGAGGGGGGGGCGGCCAAGGGGGTGGCTTGCCCCCCAAGGCAAGTGGGGCGCCCCCCACCCCTATGGTTTCCAACCCTAGGCGCAGGGGGAGGCCCAAGGGGGGCACCCCAGCCCACTAAGCGCCGGTTCCCTTCCCACTTCAGCCCATGGGGCCCTCCGGGATAGGTGGCCCCACCCGGTGGACCCCCGGGACCCTTCCGGTGGTCCCGGTACAATACCAATAACCCCCGAAACTTTCCCGGTGGCCGAAACTAGACTTCCTATATATAATTCTTCACCTCCGGACCATTCCGGAACTCCTCGTGACGTCCGGGATCTCATCCGGGACTCCGAACAACTTTCGGGTTTCCGCATACTAATATCTCTACAACCCTAGCGTCACCGAACCTTAAGTGTGTAGACCCTACGGGTTCGGGAGACATGCAGACATGACCGAGACGCCTCTCCGGTCAATAACCAACAGCGGGATCTGGATACCCATGTTGGCTCCCACATGTTCCATGATGATCACATCGGATGAACCACGATGTCAAGGATTCAATCAATCCCGTATACAATTCCCTTTGTCAATCGGTACGTTACTTGCCCGAGATTCGATCGTCGGTATCACAATACCTTGTTCAATCTCGTTACCGGCAAGTCACTTTACTCGTACCGTAATGCATGATCCCGTGGCTAACTCCTTAGTCACATTGAGCTCATTATGATGATGCATTACCGAGTGGGCCCAGAGATACCTCTCCGTCATACGGAGTGACAAATCCCAGTCTCGATCCGTGCCAACTCAACAGACACTTTCGGAGATACCCGTAGTGCACCTTTATAGTCACCCAGTTACGTTGTGATGTTTGGTACACCCAAAGCACTCCTACGGTATCCGGGAGTTGCACGATCTCATGGTCTAAGGAAATGATACTTGACATTGGAAAAGCTCTATCAAACGAACTACACGATCTTTTGTGCTATGCTTAGGATTGGGTCTTGTCCATCACATCATTCTCCTAATGATGTGATCCCGTTATCATTGACATCCAATGTCCATAGTCAGGAAACCATGACTATCTGTTGATCAACGAGCTAGTCAATTAGAGTCTTACTAGGGACACGTTGTGGTCTATGTATTCACACATGTATTACGATTTCCGGATAACACAATTATAGCATGAACAATAGCCAATTATCATGAACAAGGAAATATAATAATAACCATTTATTATTGCCTCTAGGGCATATTTCCAACAGTCTCCCACTTGCACTAGAGTCAATAATCTAGTTACATTGTGATGAATCGAACACCCATAGAGTTCTGGTGTTGATCATGTTTTGCTCTAGGGAGAGGTTTAGTCAACGGATCTGCTACATTCAGGTCCGTATGTACTTTACAAATATCTATGTCTCCATTTTGAACACTTTCACGAATGGAGTTGAAGCGACGCTTGATATGCCTGGTCTTCCTGTAAAACCTGGGCTCCTTGGCAAGGGCAATAGCTCCAGTGTTGTCACAGAAGAGAGTCATCGAGCCCGACGCATTGGGAATCACCCCTAGGTCGGTAATGAACTCCTTCATCCAGATTGCTTCTTGCGCTGTCTCTGAGGCTGCCATGTACTCCGCTTCACATGTAGATCCCGCCACGACGCTTTGCTTGCAACTGCACCAGCTTACTGCCCCTCCATTCAAAATATACACGTATCCGGTTTGTGACTTCGAGTCATCCAGATCTGTGTCGAAGCTAGCGTCGACGTAACCCTTTACGACGAGCTCTTCGTCACCTCCATAAACGAGAAACATATCCTTAGTCCTCTTCAGGTACTTCAGGATATTCTTGACCGCTGTCCAGTGTTCCATGCCGGGATTACTTTGGTACCTTCCTACAAAACTTACGGCAAGGTTTACATAAGGTCTGGTACACAGCATGGCATACATAATAGACCCTATGGTCGAGGCATAGGGGATGACACTCATCTTTTCTCTATCTTCTGTCATGGTCGGGCATTGAGCCGTGCTCAATTGCACACATTGCAATACACGCAAGAACCCCTTCTTGGACTGATCCATATTGAACTTCTTCAATATCTTGTCAAGGTACGTACTCTGTGAAAGACCAATGAGGCGTCTTGATCTATCTCTATAGATCTTGATGCCTAATATATAAGCAGCTTCTCCAGGGTCCTTCATTGAAAAACACTTATTCAAATAGGCCTTTATACTTTCCAAGATTTCTATATCATTTCCCATCAATAGTATGTCATCCACATATAATAAGAGAAATGCTACAGAGCTCCACTCACTTTCTTGTAAACACAGGCTTCTCCATAAGTCTGTGTAAACCCAAACGCTTTGATCATCTCATCAAAACGAATGTTCCAACTCTGAGATGCTTGCACCAGCCCATAGATGGAGCGCTGGAGCTTGCATACCTTGTTAGCATTCTTAGGATCGACAAAACCTTCCGACTGCATCATATACAATTCTTCCTTAAGAAAGCCGTTAAGGAATGCCGTTTTGACGTCCATTTGCCATATCTCATAATCATAGAATGCGGCAATTGCTAACATGATTCGAACGGACTTCAGCTTCGCTACGGGTGAGAAAGTCTCATCGTAGTCAACCCCTTGAACTTATCGATAACCCTTAGCGACAAGTCGAGCCTTATAGATGGTCACGTTAACATCCGCGTCTGTCTTCTTCTTAAAGATCCATTTATTTTCTATGGCTCGCCGATCATCGGGCAAGTCAGTCAAAGTCCATACTTCGTTTTCATACATGGATCCTATCTCGGATTTCATGGCTTCTAGCCATTTGTCGGAATCCGGGCCCGCCATCGCTTCTTCATAGTTCGAAGGTTCATCGTTGTCTAACAACATGATTTCCAAGACAGGGTTGCCGTACCACTTTGGTGCGGAACGTGTCCTTGTGGACCTTCAAAGTTCAGCAGTAACTTGATCCGAAGCTTCATGATCATCATCATTAACTTCCTCCCCAGTCGGTGTAGGCACCACAGGAACATCTTCCCGCGCTGCGCTACTTTCCGGTTCGGAAGGGAAGACTATCACCTCATCAAGTTCCACTTTCCTCCCACTTAATTCTTTCGAGAGAAACTCTTTCTCCAGAAAGGACCCATTCTTGGCAACAAAGATCTTGCCTTCGGATCTGAGGTAGAAGGTATACCCAATGGTTTCCTTAGGGTATCCTATGAAGACGCATTTTTCCGACTTGGGTTCGAGCTTTTCAGGTTGAAGTTTCTTGACATAAGCATCGCATCCCCAAACTTTTAGAAACGACAGCTTAGGTTTCTTCCCAAACCATAATTCATACGGTGTCGTCTCGACGGATTTCGATGGAGCCCTATTTAAAGTGAATGCGGCAGTCTCTAAAGCATAGCCCCAAAATGAGAGCGGTAGATCGGTAAGAGACATCATAGATCGCACCATATCCAATAGAGTGTGATTACGACGTTCGGACACACCGTTTTGCTGAGGTGTTCCAGGCGGCGTGAGTTGTGAAACGATTCCACATTTCCTTAAGTGCGTACCAAATTCGTGACTTAAATATTCTCCACCACGATCTGATCGTAAGAACTTTATTTTCCTGTCACGTTGATTCTCAACCTCACTCTGAAATTCCTTGAACTTTTCAAAGGTTTCAGACTTGTGTTTCATTAGGTAGAAATACCCATATCTACGTAAGTCATCAGTGAGAGTGAGAACATAACGATATCCTCCGCGAGCCTCAACACTCATTGGACCGCACACATCGATATGTATGATTTCCAATAAGTTGGTTGCTCGTTCCATTGTTCCGGAGAACGGAGTCTTGGTCATCTTACCCATGAGGCATGGTTCGCACGTGTCAAATGATTCGTAATCAAGAGACTCCAAAAGTCCATCTGCATGGAGCTTCTTCATGCGCTTGACACCAATGTGACCAAGGCGGCAGTGCCACAAGTATGTGGGACTATCGTTATCAACTTTACATCTTTTGGTATTCACACTATGAATATGTGTAACATCACGTTCGAGATTCATTAAGAATAAACCATTGACCAGCGGGGCATGACCATAAAACATATCTCTCATATAGATAGAACAACCATTATTCTCGGATTTAAATGAGTAGCCATCTCGGATTAAACGAGATCCAGATACAATGTTCATGCTCAAAGCTGGTACTAAATAACAATTATTGAGGTTTAAAACTAATCCCGTAGGTAAATGCAGAGGTAGCGTGCCGACGGCGATCACATCAACCTTGGAACCATTCTCGACGCGCATCGTCACCTCGTCCTTCGCCAGTCTTCGCTTATTCCGTAGTTCCTGTTTTGAGTTACAAATATGAGCAACCGCACCGGTATCAAATACCCAGGAGCTACTACGAGTACTGGTAAGGTACACATCAATTACATGTATATCACATATACCTTTGGTGTTGCCGGCCTTCTTGTCCGCTAAGTATTTGGGGCAGCTCCCCTTCCAGTGACCACTTCCCTTGCAATAAAAGCACTCAGTCTCAGGCTTGGGTCCATTCTTTGACTTCTTCCCGGCAACTGGCTTACCGGGCGCGGCAACTCCCTTGCCGTCCTTCTTGAAGTTCTTCTTACCCTTGCCTTTCTTGAACGTAGTGGTTTTATTCACCATCAACACTTGATGTTCCTTTTTTATCTCCACCTCCGCTGATTTCAGCATTGAATATACCTCAGGAATGGTCTTTTCCATCCCCTGCATATTGAAGTTCATCACAAAGCTCTTGTAGCTTGGTGGAAACGACTGAAGGATTCTGTCAATGACCGCGTCATCCAGGAGATTAACTCCCAGCTGAGGCAAGCGGTTGTGTAACCCAGACATTCTGAGTATGTGCTCACTAACAGAACTATTTTCCTCCATTTTACCGCTGAAGAACTTGTCGGAGACTTCATATCTCTCGACCCGGGCATGAGCTTGGAAAACCATTTTCAGCTCTTCGAACATCTCATATGCTCCATGTTTCTCAAAACGCTTTTGGAGCCCCGGTTCTAAGCTGTAAAGCATGCCGCACTGAACGAGGGAGTAATCATCAGCACGTGATTGCCAAGCGTTCATAACGTCTTGGTTCTCTGGGATGGGTGCTTAACCTAGCGGTGCTTCTAAGACATAATCTTTCTTGGCAGCTATGAGGATGATCCTCAGGTTCCAGACCCAGTCCGTATAGTTGCTGCCATCATCTTTCAGCTTGGTTTTCTCTAGGAACGCGTTGAAGTTGAGGACAACGTGGGCCATTTGATCTACAAGACATATTGTAAAGATTTTAGACTAAGTTCATGATAATTAAGTTCATCTAATCAAATTATTCAATGAACTCCCACTCAGATAGACATCCCTCTAGTCATCTAAGTGAAACATGATCCGAGTTAACTAGGCCGTGTCCGATCATCACGTGAGACGGACTAGTCAAGATCGGTGAACATCTCTATGTTGATCGTATCTTCTATACGACTCATGCTCGACCTTTCGGTCTTCCGTGTTCCGAGGCCATGTCTGTACATGCTAGGCTCGTCAAGTCAACCTAAGTGTATTGCGTGTGTTCCGAGGCCATGTCTGTACATGCTAGGCTCGTCAACACCCGTTGTATGCGAACGTTAGAATCTATCACACCCGATCATCACGTGGTGCTTCGAAACAACGAACCTTCGCAACGGTGCACAGTTAGGGGGAACACTTTCTTGAAATTATTATAAGGGATCATCTTACTTACTACCGTCGTTCTAAGCAAATAAGATGCAAAACATGATAAACATCAACATGCAATCAAATAGTGACATGATATGGCCATTATCATTTTGCTCCTTTGATCTCCATCTTCGGGGCGCCATGATCATCTTCGTCACCGGCATGACACCATGATCTCCATCATCATGATCTCCATCATTGTGTCTTCATGAAGTTGTCACGCCAACGATTACTTCTACTTCTATGGCTAACGCGTTTAGCAATAAAGTAAAGTAATTTACATGGCGTTATTCAATGACACACAGGTCATACAAAAAATAAAGACAACTCCTATGGCTCTTGCCGGTTGTCATACTCATCGACATGCAAGTCGTGATTCCTATTACAAGAATATGATCAATCTCATACATCACATATATCATTCATCACATCTTCTGGCCATATCACATCACAAGGCACATGCTGCAAAAACAAGTTAGACGTCCTCTAATTGTTGTTGCAAGTTTTTACGTGGCTTCTATAGGTTTCTAGCAAGAACGTTTCTTACCTACGTAAAACCACAACGTGATATGCCAATTTCTATTTACCCTTCATAAGGACCCTTTTCATCGAATCCGTTCCGACTAAAGTGGGAGAGACAGACACGCGCTAGCCACCTTATGCAACTAGTGCATGTCAGTCGGTGGAACCTGTCTCACGTAAGCGTACGTGTAAGGTCGGTCCGGGCCGCTTCATCCCACAATACCGCCGAAACAAGATAAGACTAGTAGTGGCAAGAAAAATTGACAACATCTACGCCCACAACTGCTTTGTGTTCTACTCGTGCATAGTAACTACGCATAGGCCTGGCTCATGATGCCACTGTTGGGGATCGTAGCAGAATTTTAAAATTTTCTACGCATCACCAAGATCCATCTATGGAGTATACTAGCAACGAGGGGAAAGGAGTGCATCTACATACCCTTGTAGATCGCGAGCGGAAGCGTTCAAGTGAACGGGGTTGATGGAGTCGTACTCGCCGTGATCCAAATCACCAATGACCGAGTGCCAAACGGACGGCACCTCCGCGTTCAACACACGTACGGAGCAGCGACGTCTCCTCCTTCTTGATCCAGCAAGGGGGAAGGAGAGGTTGATGGAGATCCAGTAGCACGACGGCGTGGTGGTGGAAGTAGCGGGGATCCCGGCAGGGCTTCGCCAAGCGCAAGCGGGAGGGAGAGGTGTTGCAGGGGGAGAGAGAGGCGCCAGGGGCTGTTGTGTTGCTGCCCTCCCTCCCCCCCCCCACTATTTATAGGGGTCCTGGGGGGGCGCCGGCCAACCTGGAGATCCCATCTGAGGGGGGGCGGCGGCCAAGGGGGTGGCTTGCCCCCCAAGGCAAGTGGGGCGCCCCCCACCCCTAGGGTTTCCAACCCTAGGCGCAGGGGGAGGCCCAAGGGGGGGCGCCCCAGCCCACTAAGTTCTGGTTCCCTTCCCTCTTCAGCCCATGGGGCCCTCCAGGATAGGTGGCCCCACCCGGTGGACCCCCGGGACCCTTCCGGTGGTCCCGGTACAATACCGATAACCCCCGAAACTTTCCCAGTGGCCGAAACTGGACTTCCTATATATAATTCTTCACCTCAGGACCATTCCGGAACTCCTCGTGACGTCCGGGATCTCATCCGAGACTCCGAACAACTTTCGGGTTTCCGCATACTAATATCTCTACAACCCTAGCGTCACCGATCCTTAAGTGTGTAGACCCTACGGGTTCGGGAGACATGCAGACATGACCGAGACGCCTCTCCAGTCAATAACCAACAGCGGGATATGGATACCCATGTTGGCTCCCACATGTTCCACGATGATCTCATCGGATGAACCACGATGTTGAGGATTCAATCAATCCCGTATACAATTCCCTTTGTCAATCGGTACGTTACTTGCCCGAGATTAGATCGTCGGTATCCCAATACCTTGTTCAATCTCGTTACCGGCAAGTCACTTTACTCGTACCGTAATGCATGATCCCGTGGCTAACTCCTTAGTCACATTGAGCTCATTATGATGATGCATTACCGAGTGGGCCCAGAGATACCTCTCCGTCATACGAAGTGACAAATCCCAGTCTCGATCCGTGCCAACTCAACAGACACTTTCGGAGATACCCGTACTTCACCTTTATAGTCACCCAGTTACGTTGTGATGTTTGGTACACCCAAAGCACTCCTACGGTATCCGGGAGTTGCACGATCTTATGGTCTAAGGAAATGATACTTGACATTGGAAAAGCTCTAGCAAACGAACTACACGATCTTTTGTGCTATGCTTAGGATTGGGTCTTGTCCATCACATCATTCTCCTAATGATGTGATCCCGTTATCAATGACATCCAATGTCAATAGTCAGGAAACCATGACTATATGTTGATCAACGAGCTAGTCAACTAGAGGCTTACTAGGGACACGTTGTGGTCTATGTATTCACACATGTATTACGATTTTCGGATAACACAATTATAGCATGAACAACAGACAATTATCATGAACAAGGAAATATAATAATAACCATTTATTATTGCCTCTAGGGCATATTTCCAACAAGGAGAAGGCCAACCGGCGACCCCCCATGATCACAGGTAATGATGGTTTTCTCTGCATGCACCAGGGACTCGTCAAGTCGGGCAGTTGCCGAGGCAGCGTGGGGAAGCGGAGACGGCCACGTCCCGTTAGTCACCACGCGTCAATCAAGGCCGGAAGCCGTTGGGGCCCGCGGTGCTCCGCACTTGCCCTTTGGCTTCAACTCGAAGCAAGTCCGAGCACGCCTTGGGCCCGGGGGCTACTGTCGGCGTTCTGGGAACGGGGGTCCCCAGACTTGCCTGCCTGCGGCCCACGGCGTGGCTCCTCCGGCGGCCTGGTACGGCCCATCTTCACCAGCAAACACTCAAGACCCTCACGAGATGGATGACACAAGACCTCTTTAGGGGAGGCCTCACTAGGCCGGCTCGCGAGGAGCGGAGAGATCAAGGCGGGGGCACCTCGTGAGGTTCCCGTGACGTGAGCCATGACGACCAAGGCCACGCGGGCGCCAGGCGGGCGCCAGCGGGCGCAGACTACCCGTTCCCTCTTTGGTGCTAAAGGGGCAAGCGCAGGCGAGGAGTCCTGAGGCATCAGGCAAAGGTTTCCATATCGGTGCAACAAGGCCAAGACTAGTAGGACGGAGGTCATCGCGGAGCCCACGACGGCGTCACCACCAGAGCCTTTAGCAGGCGAAGACCACCTTTTGTCAGGATAGCTTGTACTAGCTGTCCCCCTTCAAATTGGCCGTTGTGGGATCCCTTCCCGCCTAATATGGGAAGAGGACCAGGGCCTCTATAAATAGGACTAGCCACCACCTTAGAAGGGACGGAACATTCAGATCACCCTTGACCACACAAGCTCACTGAGCTCAAGAACACCTCTCCTCAGGAGGCTGTTCTTCCCTTGTACTTGTTCATCCTCAGTCTACAAGGCAATCCACCACACCACACTGGAGTAGGGTATTACACCACATCGGTGGCCCGAACTAGTATAAACTCTTGTGTCCCTTGTTCTTCGGGTTCGGAGAGCTGAGCTTTGAGATCGTGGTGAGAGCGAAAGTTAGGTGGGAGAGAGATCTTCGTGTGCACCCTAGAGTTCGAACCTTAAGGGTTTTGCCGGAACCCGTGATCCAATAGTATCTTTATTTTCTAACCTTCAGAGATGATTTGAGCAGATATGGGTATATCTACTTGATGAAACACAAGTCTGAAACATTTGAAAAGTTCAAAGAATTTCAAAGTGAAGTGGAGAATCGTCGTAACAAGAAAATAAAGTTTCTACGATCTGATCGCGGAGGCGAATATTTGAGTTACGAGTTTGGCCTTCATTTAAAACAATGTGGAATTGTTTCACAACTCACGCCACCTAGAACACCACAGCGTAATGGCGTGTCCGAACATCGTAACCGTACTTTATTAGATATGGTGCGATCTATGATGTCTCTTACCGATTTACCACAATAATTTTGGGGTTATGCATTAGGGACAGTTGCATTCACGTTAAATAGGGCACCGTCTAAATTCGTTGAGACGACACCGTATGAACTTTGGCTTGGCAAGAAACCTAAGCTGTCGTTTCTTAAAATTTGGGGTTGCGGCACTTATGTCAAAAGGCTTTAGCCTGATAAGCTCGAACCCAAATCGAAGAAGTGTGTCTTCATAGGATACCCTAAGGAAACAATTGGGCACACCTTCTACCACAGATCTGAAGGCAAGATATTTGTTGGCAAGAATGGAAACTTTCTAGAGAAGGAGTTCCTCTCGAAAGAAGTGAGTGGGAGGAAAGTAGAACTTGATAAGGTAATCATACCTTCTCTCGAATTGGAAGGTAGCTCATCACAGAAAATAGTTCCCGTGATGCCTACACCAACTAGAGAAGAAGCTAATGATGATGATCATGAAACTTCAGATCAAGTTACTACTGAACCTCTTAGGTCAACCAGAGCACGATCCGCACCAGAGTGGTACGGTAATCCTGTTCTGGAAATCATGTTACTAGACCATGACGAACCTACGTACTATGAAGAAGCTATGATGAGCCCAGATTCCGATAAATGGCTTGAGGACATGAAATCTGAGATAGGATCCATGTATGAGAACAAAGTATGGACTTTGGTGGACTTGCCCGATGATCGGCGAGCCATAGAGAAAAAATAGATCTTCAAGAAGAAGACTGACGCTGATGGTAATGTTACTGTCTACGAAGCTCGACTTGTCGCGAAAGGTTTTTGACAAGTTCAAGGAGTTGACTACGATGAGACTTTCTCACCAGTAGCGATGCTTAAGTATGTCCGAATCATGTTAACAATTGCCGCATTTTATGATTATGAAATCTGACAAATGGACGTCGAAACTGCATTCCTTAATGGATTTCTTAAAGAAGAGTAGTATATGATGCAACCAGAAGGTTTTGTCGATCCTAAAGGTGCTAACAAAGTGTGCAAGCTCCAACGATCCATCTATGGACTGGTGCAAGCATCTCGGAGTTGGAATATAAGCTTTGATGAGGTGATCAAAGCATATGGTTTTATACAGACTTTCGGAGAAGCATGTATTTACAAGAAAGTGAGTGGGAGCTCTGTAGCATTTCTAATATTATATGTGGATGACATATTGTTGACTGGAAATGACATAGAATTTCTGGCTAGCATAAAAGAATACTTGAATAAGAGTTTTTCAATGAAAGGCCTCGATGAAGCTGCTGATATATTAGGCATCAAGATCTATAGAGATAGATCAAGACGCTTAATTGGACTTTCACAAAGCACATACCTTGATAAAGTTTTGAAGAAGTTCAAAATGGATCAGTCAAAGAAAGGGTTCTTGCCTATGTTACAAGGTGTGAAGTTGAGTCAGACTCAATGCCCGACCACTTCAGAAGATAGAGAGAAAATGAAAGTCATTCCCTATGCCTCAGCCATAGGTTCTATCATGTATGCTATGCTGTGTACCAGACCTGATGTGTGCCTTGCTATAAATTTAGCAGGGAGGTACCAAAGTAATCCAAGAGTGGATCATTGGACAACAGTCAAGAATATCCTGAAGTACCTGATAAATGTTTATTATTCATGCTAGAATTGTATTGATCGGAAACCCAAATACATATGTGAATACATAGACAAAAACGGTGTCCCTAGTGAGCCTCTACTTGACTAGCTCGTTGATCAAAGATGGTTAAGGTCTCCTAACCATGGACATGAGTTGTCATTTGATAACGGGATCACATCATTAGGAGAATGATGTGATGGACAAGACCCATCGGTTAGCTTAGCATAATGATCGTTCAGTTATGTTGCTATTGCTTTCTTCATGTCAAATACATATTCCTTTGACTATGAGATTATGCAACTCCCGAACACCGGAGGAATGTCTTGTGTGCTGTCAAACGTCACAACGTAACTAGGTGATTATAAAGATGCTCTACAGGTATCTCCGAAGGTGTTTGTTGGGTTGGCATAGATCGAGATTAGGATTTGTCACTCCGAGTATCGGAGAGGTATCTCTAGGCCCTCTCGGTAATGCACATCATAAGAAGCCTTGCAAGCAAAGTGACTAATGAGTTAGTTACAAGATGATGTATCACGGAACGAGTAAAGAGACTTGCCGGTAACGAGATTGAATTAGGTATGTGGATACCGACGATCGAATCTCAGGCAAGTAAACATACCGATGATAAACGGAATAACGTATGTTGTCATAACGGTTCGACCGATAAAGATCTTCGTAGAATATGTAGGAGCCAATATGAGCATCAAGGTTCTGCTATTGGTTATTGACCGGAGAGGTGTCTCGGTCATGTCTACATAGTTCTCGAACCCGTAGGGTCCACACGCTTAACGTTCGATGATGATTTAGTATTATATGAGTTATGTGATTTGGTGACCGAATGTCGTTCGGAGTCCTGGATGAGATCACAGACATGACGAGGAGTCTCGAAATGGTTGAGAGGTAAAGATTGATATATAGGATGATAGTATTCGGACACCGGAAGTGTTCCAGAGTGTATCGGGTATTTATCGGAGTATTGGGGGGGTTACCGGAACCCCCGGGGGAAAGATATGGGCCATATGGGCCATAGGAGGGGAGCACACCAGCTCACAAGGGGTGGCGTCCCCCCCCCCCAAAGGAAGAAGGCCAAGTGGGAGAAGGGAAAGAGGGGTCCCCCCCCTTCCTTCTCTCCTTCCTCTTCCCTTTTCCCCCTCCGGCAAATATGGAAGGGGGGAGGCCGAATTGGGGAGGACCCCAAGTAGGATTCCTCTTACTTGGGGCGTACCCTTGTTGCTCCCATCCCCCTCCCACCTATATATATATGGGGAGGGGGTGCCTAGAACATACAACATCAATTGTTAGCCGTGTGCGGCGCCTCCCTCCACAGTTTACACCCCCCGTCATATTCTCGCGGTTCTTAGGCGCAGCCCTGCGCGGATCACTTCACCATCACCGTCAACACGCCGTCGTGTTGACGTAAATCATCTACTTCCTCGACACCTTGCTGGATCAAGAAGGCGAGGGACGTCATCGCGCTAAACGTGTGCAGAACTCGGAGGTGTCGTACGTTCGGTGCTTGATCGGTCGGAGCTAGAAGAAGTTTGACTACATCAACCGCGTTGTCAAACGCTTCCACTTTTGGTCTATGAGGGTACATAGACACATTCTCTCCCCCTCGTTTCTATGCATCTCCTAGATAGATCTGGCGTGAGCGTAGGAAATTTTTTGAATTGCATGCTACGTTCCCCAAGAGTATGAACCATGGAGAAGTTGGAATATAGTAGATATAAGACCAATATAAAGTTAGAATGAGTTCACAACAGTACCTAAAGTGGTGATTTGCTTTATTATACTAACGGAGCTTATGAGTTTTCTATTGAGTTTTGTATTGTGAAGTTTCCAAGTTTTGGCTATAGATTTCATGGACTACGGAATAAGGAGTGGCAAGAGCCTAAGCTTGGGGATGTCCAAGGCACCCCAAGGTAATATTCAAGGACAACCAAGCATCTAAGCTTGGGGATGCCCCGAATGGCATCGCCGCTTTTGTCTTGAAATCCATCGGTAAATTTACTTGAGGCTACATTTTTATTCACCGCATGATATGTGCTTTGCTTGGAGCGTCTTGTATTACATGATTATTTGCTTTTTAGTTTTCCACCATAATCCTTGTGATACACACCTTTTGAGAGGGACACACAATAATCGTGAATCTATTAGAATACTCTATGTGCATCACTTATATCTTTTGAGCTAGGTAGTTGCTCTAGTGCTTCACTTATATCTTTTTAGAGCATGGCGGTATTTTTATTTTGAAGAAATTGATCAACACTCATGCTTCAATTATATTATTTTGAGAGTCTTAAAAATAGTATGGCAATTTTCCTAGGTTATGAATTTAGTCCTAATATGATGGGTATCCAAGAGGGATATAATAAAAACTTTCATGAAGAGCATTGAATCTTTGAGAAGTTTGATTCCTTGCATTTGTTTTAAGATATAAAGATGGTGATATTAGAGTCATGCTAGAGAGTAATTGTGGATTAGTAAGAATATTTGTGTTAAGGTTTGTCATCCCCGAAGCATGCACGTACGGTCTCCCATTATGCGATGAAGTTAGAGCATGATTTATTTTTTATTGTCTTCCTTATGAGTGGCAGTCAGGGATGAGCGATAGTCTTTTCCTACCAATCTATCCCCCTAGGACAATCTGTATTAGTACTTTGCTTTGATGGCTAATAAATTTGTGCAAAAAGTATATGAGTTCTTTATGACTAATGTTGAGTCCATGGATTATACGCACTCTCACCCTTCCACCATTTCTAGCCTCTCTAGTACCGCGCAACATTCGCCGGTGCATTAAACCCACCATATACCTTCCTCAAAACAGCCACCATACCTACCTATTATGGCATTTCCATAGTCATTCCGAGATATATTACCATGCAACTTCCACTGTTCCGTTTATTATAACACATACCATCATTGTCATATTGCTTTGCATGATCATATAATTGATATAGTATTTGTGGCTTGGCCACCGTTCATATTTTTTATACATGTCACGCTAGATCATTGCACATCCCGGTACACCACCGCAGGCATTCACATAGAGTCATATACTTGTTCTAGTATCGAGTTGTAAGTAAATAAATGTGTGATGATCATCGTTATTAGAGCATTGTCCCGTGTGAGGAAAGGGTGATGGAAGCTATGATTCCCTCACAAGTTGGGGTGAGACTCCGGACTTTAAATTAAAAAAAGGCCAAAGAGCCAAAACAAAAAAGTGGCCAAAGAGCCCAAAAATAAAAAAAATATGAGAGAAAAAGAGAGAAGGGACAATGTTATTATCCTTATCCACACTTGTGCTTCAAAGTAGCACCATGTTCTTCATGATAGACAGTCTCCTATTTTGTCACTTTCATATATTACTAGTGGGAATTTTTCGCATTATAGAACTAGGCTTGTATATTCCAATGACGGGCTTCCTCAAATTGCCCTAGATCTTTGTGAGCAAGAAAGTTGGATGCACACCCACTTAGTTTTCTTTTGAGCTTTCATACACTAATAGCTCTAGTGCATCTGTTGCATGGCAATCCCTACTCACTTGCACCGATATCAATTGATGGGCATCTCCATAGCCCATTAATTTTCCTAGTTGATGTGAGACTTTCTCATTTTTTTCATCTCCTGACAACCTCCACCATATTCTATTTCACCTATAGTGCTATATCCATGGCTCACGCTCATGTATTGTGTGAAAGTTGACAAAGCTTGAGAACATTAAAAGTATGAAACAACTGCTTGGCTTGTCATCGGGGTTGTGCATGATAAATACTTTATGTGGTGAATATAGAGCATGACAAGATTATATGATTCTGTAGGGATAACTTTATTTAGCCATGATATTTTGAGAAGACATGGTTGCTTTATTAGTATGCTTGAAGTATTATTATTTTTACATCCATATTAAACTTTTGTTTTGAATATTATGGATCTGAATATTTATGCCGCAATAAGAATTACATTGATAAACATGTTAGGTAGCATTCCACATCAAAAATTCTACTTTTATCATTAACCTACTCGAGGACGAGCAGGAATTAAGCCTGGGGATGCTTGATACGTCTCCAACGTATATATAATTTTTTATTGTTCCATGCTATTATATTATCTATCTTCGATGTTTTATATGCATTAATATGCTATTTTTTATCATTTTTGGGAATAACCTATTAACCTAGTGCCTAGTGCGAGTTTCTATTTTTTTCCTTGTTTTTGTCTTTTACAGAAAATCAATACCAAATGGAGTCCGAACGGAATGAAACTTTTTGAGGATTATTCTTGGACCAGAAGACAATCTCGAAGCTTCGGGAGGAGGCCAGATGTGACACCCAGGTTTTTATTTGGATTTTTCAAAAGATTTTATTTGACTTGAGGGAGGTGATTTAAATTTTTCTTCAAGAGAACTCTCCCTCTCAAATATTTTTCTTTATGGAAAAAGTTTTATGTGGATTCACCCAAGATCTGTCTTTGATCTTGGAGGTTCTTGCTTTTCATTTGGACTCAAGACAAAACACTTTTCACTTGGGAAATTAACTTTTGAAAATCTCCTTGAAATTTGCACTATGGCTTTTGGAAAGTCCTTTGCCACTTTCAACAATTTCTTCTTGCCATGACCTTAGTGCAAATCCTCTCTCCTAACCCTTCCCTCACCTTTGGATCATGATCTGCATCAAATCCAGTAAGTTGAACCTCCCCATGTGGTTATTTCCATTTAAATTCTATTCAAAGAAATTTCTGTCTTCTCCTCTAGCTCTTGGAGATTTACAAAGGAACTCCTTTTTCTGTTTTGATTTTTGCCACCAAACCAACTCTCCCTCCTAGTCCTTTGAAACCCCAACCTAGAACTATGAAGATCCACTGGTCTTCAGTTTAAAATTTTCAAACTACACTTGCTGCAAGTTTGGACCAGATTTGCCAAATTTGGTGAAATTCATTCCAAACCTTCTCCAAAAATTCCAAGTAAAATCAGGCAGCCTCTGGGTGCATTGAGTGGTCATCTCACCAAGTTACAGCTCCAGAAAAATTTATCTCATGGCCAAAACCTCCTGTCGAACACCTGCAGTGCATGGTCATTGTCAAGTTCAGAGTTTCAGAGATTCAGTCAAGTGGCTGCTGTCATTTTCTTCAGAAGCGGACGTCGATCTCGCCAGTGCCACCGCGTCGCCTTGCTCCTCGTCCCCGCCCTCTTGTTCCTGCACCGCACGAATGCCTGGCGCCTTGCGGGCGTCGGCGACGAGCAGCAGAAGGTGCGCCGCCCCGTGACCGACGCCGGCGGCGGCTTTGCGAACGCCAGCAGGAGACATGGCGCCGACGACGCCACCCAGCGCCGCCCAAACCACCGGAGCTTGCCGCGTGGCCTTCCACTCCCCCGAACGCGCTGCCGCTCTCGTCGTGAACCGCAGGGCGCGGAGCACGCTCTCTGCCGCCGTTGAGCCCGTGCGGTCACCTCACCGTGGACCGACGCCATTACGCCAAGACCGACCCCGTTTGGCTGCAAAACGAGTCCAGTAACCTCCACTGATGCTGCCCGGCCGCTCAAACCCCCTGCCAACCCACTGCTCCGCCGTAATGGCTCGCCGGAGATTCTCCGTTCACGGCCACCCCGTCGATCTGCCTATAAATAGAGGCCCCGAGCTTCAACTCGAGCACCCACCAGCACTGCACTCCCCCTAGAGCAAGCCTAGCCACTGGTAGAGCCCCGAGGAGGTCTCCTTCCTCAACTCCGGCCGCCGCGACCCGCCACGGGATCTAGCCCGATTCGCCCCCGTGTGTGCTCCTCCGCCTCCATTCTCTTGCTAGTAGCTTCACCTTGCATCCCTCGTTCTGACCCGCGCCTCAATTCGTAGCTTGCAGCCCTCCACCGGAGTTCCCCATCCTCACCCGAGCCGCCGTCCGCCGGAGAAAGTGTCGCCGTCGACTTAGTGCTCCCCGTTGGACGAGTCCACCACCCACCGACGCGGAAGAGGACGCTGAAGCTCTTGGTACCCTCCGTTCCTCCTAACTCGCCGTGGTTCGACGCCGGCGTCCACCGCAGTCTTCGGGCGCCGGCGAGCTTTTCAAACCTGACATGTGGACCCCGCATGTCAGCCTCTGTTATTCGCGAACCGTTTTCTGTTGGCGCCTTCAGGCAGAATACGTTTTCTCCTTTGCGCTTGCGCATTCCCAGCCGAAGCGTTTTCTGTTTTCTCAGTTAAAACCCTGGAACTTTTCTGTTTCATTACAGATAAGTCCCTGGACAGAAACCTTTATAACTTTTTAATAAAAAGGTATTTTTGAGTGATTCTTTTTCTGACTATCTTCAAATTTTGTCTAGTTTTTTATGGGATTTATTTGAAAAATATTTGGAAAGGTTTCTGTGCATGTGTTGGTTTTCACGTTAGTACCCGTTTCGTGATTGCCGTAGGTTCCGGGGGAGGTGACGGAGCCGCGAACTTCGCCGAGCTAGACTCCGACTTCTCCGAACCAGGCAAGCATGTTTTGAACATTTGATATGACAGATGTTTTACATGTTCACGTGAGAGTTTGTGCGTGGCATATGGGTGTCGGTAAATACCTCGTTGCTTGTAAGGCAACGACCCGGTTGTTCCAAAGTTGCGATGACCTCTGATGAGAGGTGGCCTAATCATGTGGTGACATGAAGGGCAGCAAGGTGGTACTGTTGTAGCATGCCAGCCTTGCGTCATCCGACTCTCTTCGACGTTAACGTGGTTGGAGCCGCGTTATCGATCTTTTTCCGCATGTTCCAAAGTTGCGATGATCTCTGATGAGAGATGGCCAAATCATGTGGTGACATGAATGGCAGCAAGGTGGTACTGTTGTAGCATGCCAGCCTTGCGACATCCGACTTTCTCCGACGTTAACGTGGTTGGAGCCGCGTTACCGTTCTCTCCCCTTTCCGTGCTACCACATGTCTCATTGCCAGGATGCGGTTTAGTAAGTTGGTCACCTCTTTCCGTGTACACACCAAACAGAGAGGCCGGGATGATGGTACCTTGGCCCAGGATTAAAGCCAGTCATCCGGTCAGGGGGCATGGGTGTTTCCAGTTGGGACCGAGAGGGGGGCACCCCCTTAAAGCGCGCGTATAGAAATTTGATCCCATGCTACGCGAGGTTGTAGCCTCCCCGTCTCAAGGTTTTTCTTGAAAATTGCCGAGGGTGATCCCTGGCTTCGGATGGTTAAATTGGGTGTGTACTGGTTAGACGTGTTTCTTCCAAAACACCGTAGACGGAACTAGTCCCCGTGACTATTGAAATCCGTTGGCTGTGGTTAAGTACAAACTCTGCAGAGTCAATTCTTTCCAAATCATCGTACCCATGATCAAGCAGTGTAAGAATTATATCCATATCTATCTATGTGACAAAACTTGCCCCGGTGAACAAGCTCAAGGCAAATCCAGAATAATTGTTATTCCTGTGGATGGACTAACTTTATATTTGTCTCATGCCTGTGGTAATTTATGTTCCCAAACTATTGTATTAATGAGTTGTGATATAAGCCCTTTATGTGACGTCGCGCAGACGTCCGACTGTGGCGTGTACTTGTTTCTTACGTTAAATATAAGCCCTTTATGTGATGTCGCTCAGACGTCCGACTGCGGCATGCACTGTCTATTATTTTCTGTTATAAGCCCTTTATGTGGTGTCGCCCCGACGCCCGACTGTGGCATTATTGTTCCGCATTTTCCACTCGAGGAGTCTTTCAGACACTCGTTTGGCACCCGCATTAATATTCCGCATTTTTCCGCTCGAGGAGCCTTTCAGACACTCGTTTGGCACCAGTATTACAATTCTGCAGTTTCCGCTCGAGGCGTCTTTCAGACACTCGTTTGGCGCCATTATTACTATTCTGCAGTTTCCGCTCGAGGCGTCATTCAGACCCTCGCTTGGCACCCAGTATTTATTACCGTTATGTCTAATCGCACCAGTTAACTTGTTCATATGCTTCATGTTTACATTTGTTATATCTTATGTCCGAACTGTCTTGCGAGTACTTTCATAGTACTCACCTGGCTTGTTGATTTGGCCAGTTGTTGACGAAGGCGATCTCTTGGATGAAGAGTTTGATAGCGCGTCCGATGCCTAGAGGAGTCCCAGTCAGTCCTGCGCGATCCCGGATATTGGTCACTTGTATTGTGTACGCTTCCGCCGCCCGCAATAAGTCTTCTCGAGCCTCACTCCGATGCTCGAGGAGCTGTAGTCTTCTGGAATCATATCACTCGCTTCGCGGTGATATTTCCACCACCGTTATTATCGTGAGTTAGTAGTTGCCACCCTATCCGCCGTTTTGTTTTAGCGGCGCGCTTGTAATAAATTGTTGGGCAGTCTCTGCTCAACCTTGTATTATATTTAGTACTCCTAGTATTTTTCTTCTGTGACCAAGAGATTGTCTACCAGTGAGAAGGAATTCTTCCTCGTTGGTCCGCAAAAGGGATTGGTCTCTCAATAATTATTTTATTGAAAAACCGGTCGTGACAAGCTTGGTATCAGAGCCAGGCTGACTGTAGGAAGCCACTAGGTGCGATCGCTAATCGGTTATTAGCGTTTTTGTGCTTTTTCAGCATTTTGCAATTGTAGCTATTTTCTGTTGGTCATCATAAATTTATGACATGACTACTCAGAATTTTTGCCTACTTTTGTAGATGGCTGGCAGCAGCTGTGAGAATCGAGTGTTCACCAACGTGCCCGAGGGGTTCGTCAAGCTCCTCGTCTCCATCACCAAGCTCGCGATCGGGCCAGCAGCTCGCCCGGAGTTCACGCTCTATCAGCACAAGCTCAGTGACGACGTGTCTATGCACCAAGCCGTGGTGCAGTTCAGGGGAGGACGTTCTGCTGCTCGTCACTTCCGTTTTACGAGAAGGGCCATGCCTACGGAGAGGCATGCCATGCAGATGGCTGCCCGCGAGGCGATAGCTCGCCTTCGGGACATCCTTCCTACGATGAAGACTCGTCGCTACCGCTACCTCCCATGCCATGTGCCTTACACCAGCCACTATGCGTTCGCCTGCTATCGGGGAGAACGAGATGAAGCCATCGAGATGGTTGTGGAGTATCTCAAGGCTCTGGAGGAGTCTTTCGACAACCTCGTAGATGATCTTGTGGCTGCCCGCATGGACTTAGTCCGGGGCGGTCCTGCCAGCAGGAAGGAGCTTCTCCACACGGCGCCGCCTCTGACATTCGTCTCGTCTTCAGCCTCGTATGCACCGGCCGTTATGGCCACTACTCGCCGTCTGCCTACCACTGAGGAGTTCGACCGAGTCATCGCTCCTACTCCAGTCAGAGCCGCACCGCCTGCCGCACGCGCTCTACCACCAGTCGCCCCCGCACCATCACCGCAGCGCAGCGTCACGTGCCAGGTGCCAGCTAGAGAGGAGGTGGAGGTTGATTCTCCTGGACCGCTGAGCCTTGCCATCGGCAAGGGGAAGGAGATCTTCACCATCTCCGACTGAGAGCAGCGAGTAGCCGCGTGTTATGCCAGCTTGTATGATGTGTTGTTTTATCTGTGCGCTAGTTTGTATTGGTGTGTTTGCTGCCTTCTGGAGTAGTACGCTAGTTTTTAAATAACATGTCAGGATATGTACGCGCATCCTGAGTGCTGTATCATGTGTTTGCTTTTCGCATGTAAGTTTTATGTTAAGCACTTCTTCTCCATGAAAAATCTTTTGTGTTTCTTTGAAAACCTTGAACCTCGTTAATTATCGCCTTGGCAAGATTTTTTTTCTTGTGCTACACAGTTTTTCTCATGGGTTTTGCAAATAATACCCCAGACTGGAAAAATGTCTCGCCCGTGGACTCGCTCCATGCCCAATCAGCCAGAAGAGGCTTACGGGACACAGACCAGCAACAATTTCACTCAGGGTCAGTCCAGCCAACCAGACAGCGAAGCAGCACTGTCTCAAGTATGCCGTCTCTTCGAGCAAAGCCAGCAACAACACCAAGAGATGATGAATCATGTCATCAATATGGGAAACCACCGTGAAACCTATCAACCCCATTCCAAGCTATCTGAGTTACAGAAGACTCGCCCCTCAACTTTTGCTCACACCGACAGACCGCTGGAAGCCGATGATTGGCTTCGTGAGATTGAAAGGAAACTGATTATTGCTCAGTGCTCAGATCATGAGAAGGTGCTTTATGCACCGCACTACCTTACTAGAGCAGCCGCAGCATGGTGGGAAAACTTCTTACACATGCATCCCAGGGAACACAACATCACCTGGGAAGAGTTCAAGGAGGGCTTCCGTGGGGCACACATCCCCAGGGGCATCCTAAAGATCAAGAAGAGAGAGTTTGATGACCTGAAGCAGAGAGGCATGTCAGTAACAGAGTACAATGGTCAATTCACCCAACTGTCTCGTTATGCCTACGACGAGCACATGACAGAAAACAAGAAGATGGAAAAATTCCTGGACGGCCTGGCACCAGCGTTAAGATGCCAACTGATCGTGCACACCTTTCCAGATTTTAAGACGCTGGTAGACAAGGCCATCACCTTGGAGAATGAGCGCCGTAGTCTAGAAGATATCTGTAAGCGGAAGAGGGACAAGACGACTCTTGCCCGCAGCAACCGAGGCAAGACTGAGGTCCCAAGGACAGACGCAAGGAGATCCACGACTACTGAGCCAAGGCCCGTCGGACAGTTTCATGCCAGGGACAAGGAGTTCACATACCGTCCAGGGGTCACCTGCTATGCTTGTGGTCAACAAGGGCATTATGCTAAACAGTGTCCGAAGCCGAGAGACGCGGCACCCAAGCCGAACAATGGTGGGAACAATCCAGCCCCCAAGCGCAACAACTTCAACCCCAGCAACAACCACAGGAAGGGTCACCTGAACCATGTGACCAGGGAAGGAGCGCAGAGTGCCCCAGACATCGTGCTCGGTACGTTCCCTGTCAACACAGTACCTGCCACGGTTTTGTTTGATTCTGGAGCTTCCCATTCGTTCGTTTCGAAGAGTTTTGTTTCGCAGCACGGTTTTCCGATACTTCCCTTGGAAAAGTCTATGATCATCAAGTCCCCCGGAAATAAGCAAATCGCTCAAGGTTACTGCCAAGGAGTGGTCATTGAGTTCGAAGGACTACAATTCCACGCGAACCTCATCGTGTTGGAAAGTAAAGGACTGGATGTCATTTTAGGGATGGACTGGTTGACCACCAACAAAGGATTCATCGACTGTTTCAATCGGACAGTGATTCTCACTCACCATCACGGCAAGACTATAAGAGTTTCCGCTCAAGAAAGGCCACGAACAGAAACCAAAACTGAACAAAATGGACATTGCAGAACTGAAAAAAGTTCCAGTGGTATGCGAGTTCCCTGATGTGTTCCCGGAAGAACTACCAGGCATGCCACCAGACCGAGAGATAGAATTCAGCATTGAACTAGCACCTGGCACCGCCCCCATCTATAAAAAGCCATATAGAATGGCACCCTCAGAATTGGTGGAGTTGAAGAAGTAGATAAAGGAATTGTTGGACAAAGGATTTATTTGAGCCAGCTCCTCACCTTGGGGTTCGCCTGTGTTGTTCGCCAAAAAGAAGGATGGGACACTGAGGCTGTGCATAGACTATCGAGCCCTCAATATGGTCACCATCAAAAACAAATATCCGATGCCACGAATAAATGATTTGTTTGACCAGCTCGCACAGGCCAAGGTATTCTCAAAAATTGATTTGAGATCGGGATATCACCAATTGAAGGTACGGACGGAAGATATTCCCAAGACAGCTTTCACTTCCAGATATGGGTTATACGAGTTTACAGTGATGCCTTTGACTAACGAACGCCCCCGCATATTTCGTCCACCTCATGAACAAAGTGTTCATGAAATTCATGGACAAATTTGTGGTGGTATTCATTGACGATATTCTGGTTTACTCGAGGACACCAGAAGAGCATGCTGAGCACCTCAGAATTGTTTTGGGAGAATTGAGGAAACATCAATTGTACGCCAAATTTAGCAAGTGCGAATTTTGGCTAAGACAAGTTGGTTTCTTAGGCCATATACTGAACCAAGAAGGCGTGGCCGTAGACCCAGAAAAAGTCAAGGCCATACTGGACTGGAAGCCACCCGCGAATGTTACAGATGTGCGGAGTTTCCTAGGAATGGCCGGATATTACAGAAGATTTATTGAAGGGTTCTCCACTGTGGCAAAACCTATAACACAGTTACTCAAGAAGGACAAGAAATTTGTATGGACGGAAGCATGCGAGCAGAGCTTCCAAGAACTCAAGAAGAAACTGACAACCGCACCGGTCTTAACCGTACCGGACATACACAAGAGCTTTGAAGTGTATTGTGACGCGTCCCGAAAAGGTCTCGGATGTGTGCTAATGCAGGATGGCAAGGTTGTCGCATATGCCTCCAGGCAACTGCGAAAACATGAGGAAAATTACCCAACACATGACCTGGAGCTAGCAGCAGTTATACATGCACTCAAGGAGTGGAGGCACTTTCTGTTGGGGAATCGCTGTGAAATATATACGGACCATAAGAGCCTCAAATATATTTTCACACAGCCAGAGCTGAATTTGCACCAACGACGCTGGTTGGAACTGGTCAAGGACTATGACATCGGTATTCACTACCACCCAGGGAAAGCAAATGTAGTGGCCGATGCCCTTAGTCGAAACCCCAGCCCGGACAGTGACGGTCAGCAAAATTTGAGGCCTGAGTTTCAGCGAGAGTTCACTCGGCTCAACCTGATGTTAGTCTCTGAGGGCACCGTATCGAACCTGGAGATACAACCCACCCTAGTGGAACAAATCAAGAAGGCTCAACAAGGACATCCCAGTATCGAAGGCATAAAGAAGAAAATGAACCTTAGTAAGACTTCAGGATTCGTCACGGACAGTGAAGGGACATTATGGTACCGGGACAGGCTTTGCGTACCCAACATTGAGGAACTCAAGCAACAGATCTTGAAGGAAAGCCACACCGCCCCATACTCGATCCATCCTGGAGGAACCAAAATGTACAAGGACATCCAGGAAAGGTTTTGGTGGCACGGTATGAAAAGAGATATAGCCACATTCATCGCTTGTTGCGATTCATGTCAGCGCATCAAGGCCGAGCACCAAAAGCCAGCAGGGCTACTCCAGCCTAACAGGATACCGGAGTGGAAATGGGACGAAATCGGAATGGACTTCATTGTCGGATTACCCCGATCACAACGCGGAAATGACGCCATATGGGTCATCACAGACCGGCTAACCAAGGTTGCTCATTTCATTCCCGTGAAGACTACCTACTCCACACAAAGACTAGCAAAACTTTATCTCTCCCGTATAGTTTGCTTGCACGGAGTCCCAAAGACTATAATATCAGACCGAGGCACCCAATTCGTCTCCAAATTTTGGGATCACCTACAACAAGCTCTGGGCACGCAACTGGCTTTCAGTACAGCATACCACCCTCAGACCGATGGACAAACAGAGCGTGTAAACCAAATCCTAGAGGATATGCTAAGAGCCTGTGTGCTCACCTATGGATCCAGTTGGGAAGAGAGTTTGCCGTATGCCGAATTTGCTTACAACAACAGTTACCAAGCCAGCTTGCAAATGGCACCCTTTGAAGCGTTGTACGGACGAAGATGTCGTACCCCTCTGAATTGGTCAGAAACAGGTGACAGCCGTATCTTCGGCCCAGACATGCTTAAGGAGGCCGAGGAGAAAGTTAAACAAATCAGGGACAGACTCAAGACAGCACAGAGCCGACAAAAGAGCTACTATGATCAGAAGCACCGTGAGGTCAGCTTTGAACCTGGTGATTCCGTATACCTCCGCGTATCTCCTATGAGGGGTCTGCAACGGTTCAAAATTAAGGGGAAGCTAGCCCCAAGGTTTATTGGACCATTTTGTGTAAAGGCACGAAGAGGCACGGTGGCCTACCAACTAGACCTCCCCAAGGAGCTGTCAGACGTCCATGACGTATTCCACGTCTCACAGTTAAGAAAATGTGTGAGCAACCCAGAAAAACATGTACCTCATGAGGACATTGATATGCAACCAGATCTCACCTACAGAGAAAGGCCAGTAAAGATTTTAGAAGAGTCTGAACGGAGGACCCGTCAGAAAACGACAAGATTTTTCAAGGTTCAGTGGAGCAACCACACTGAGGATGAAGCTACATGGGAAAGGGAAGATTTCCTTCGAGCAGAGTATCCACATCTATTTGAGGATCAGCAGAAATCTCGAGGACGAGATTTTTCCTAAGGGGGTAGGTGTTGTGACACCCAGGTTTTTATTTGGATTTTTCAAAAGATTTTATTTGACTTGAGGGAGGTGATTTAAATTTTTCTTCAAGAGAACTCTCCCTCTCAAATATTTTTCTTTATGGAAAAAGTTTTATGTGGATTCACCCAAGATCTGTCTTTGATCTTGGAGGTTCTTGCTTTTCATTTGGACTCAAGACAAAACACTTTTCACTTGGGAAATTAACTTTTGAAAATCTCCTTGAAATTTGCACTATGGCTTTTGGAAAGTCCTTTGCCACTTTCAACAATTTCTTCTTGCCATGACCTTAGTGCAAATCCTCTCTCCTAACCCTTCCCTCACCTTTGGATCATGATCTGCATCAAATCCAGTAAGTTGAACCTCCCCATGTGGTTATTTCCATTTAAATTCTATTCAAAGAAATTTCTGTCTTCTCCTCTAGCTCTTGGAGATTTACAAAGGAACTCCTTTTTCTGTTTTGATTTTTGCCACCAAACCAACTCTCCCTCCTAGTCCTTTGAAACCCCAACCTAGAACTATGAAGATCCACTGGTCTTCAATTTAAAATTTTCAAACTACACTTGCTGCAAGTTTGGACCAGATTTGCCAAATTTGGTGAAATTCATTCCAAACCTTCTCCAAAAATTCCAAGTAAAATCAGGCAGCCTCTGGGTGCATTGAGTGGTCATCTCACCAAGTTACAGCTCCAGAAAAATTTATCTCATGGCCAAAACCTCCTGTCGAACACCTGCAGTGCATGGTCATTGTCAAGTTCAGAGTTTCAGAGATTCAGTCAAGTGGCTGCTGTCGTTTTCTTCATAAGCGGACGTCGATCTCGCCAGTGCCACCGCGTCGCCTTGCTCCTCGTCCCCGCCCTCTTGTTCCGGCACCGCACGAACGCCTGGCGCCTTGCGGGCGTCGGCGACGAGCAGCAGAAGGTGCGCCGCCCCGTGACCGACGCCGGCGGCGGCTTTGCGAACGCCAGCAGGAGACATGGCGCCGACGACGCCACCCAGCGCCGCCCAAACCACCGGAGCTTGCCGCGTGGCCTTCCACTCCCCCGAACGCGCTGCCGCTCTCGTCGTGAACCGCAGGGCGCGGAGCGCGCTCTCTGCCGCCGTTGAGCCCGTGCGGTCACCTCACCGTGGACCGACGCCATTACGCCAAGACCGACCCCGTTTGGCTGCAAAACGAGTCCAGTAACCTCCACTGATGCTGCCCGGCCGCTCAAACCCCCTGCCAACCCACTGCTCCGCCGTAATGGCTCGCCGGAGATTCTCCGTTCACGGCCACCCCGTCGATCTGCCTATAAATAGACGCCCCGAGCTTCAACTCGAGCACCCACCAGCACTGCACTCCCCCTAGAGCAAGCCTAGCCACTGGTAGAGCCCCGAGGAGGTCTCCTTCCTCGACTCCGGCCGCCGCGACCCGCCACGGGATCTAGCCCGATTCGCCCCCGTGTGTGCTCCTCCGCCTCCATTCTCTTGCCAGTAGCTTCACCTTGCATCCCTCGTTCTGACCCGCGCCTCAATTCGTAGCTTGCAGCCCTCCACCGGAGTTCCCCATCCTCACCCGAGCCGCCGTCCGCCGGAGAAAGTGTCGCCGTCGACTTAGTGCTCCCCGTTGGACGAGTCCACCACCCACCGACGCGGAAGAGGACGCTGAAGCTCTTGGTACCCTCCGTTCCTCCTAACTCGCCGTGGTTCGACGCCGGCGTCCACCGCAGTCTTCGGGCGCCGGCGAGCTTTTCAAACCTGACATGTGGACCCCGCATGTCAGCCTCTGTTCTTTTATTCGCGAACCATTTTCTGTTGGCGCCTTCAGGCAGAATACGTTTTCTCCTTTGCGCTTGCGCATTCCCAGCCGAAGCGTTTTCTGTTTTCTCAGTTAAAACCCTGGAACTTTTCTGTTTCATTACAGATAAGTCCCTGGACAGAAACCTTTATAACTTTTTAATAAAAAGGTATTTTTGAGTGATTCTTTTTCTGACTATCTTCAAATTTTGTCTAGTTTTTTATGGGATTTATTTGAAAAATATTTGGAAAGGTTTCTGTGCATGTGTTGGTTTTCACGTTAGTACCCGTTTCGTGATTGCCGTAGGTTCCGGGGGAGGTGACGGAGCCGCGAACTTCGCCGAGCTAGACTCCGACTTCTCCGAACCAGGCAAGCATGTTTTGAACATTTGATATGACAGATGTTTTACATGTTCACGTGAGAGTTTGTGCGTGGCATATGGGTGTCGGTAAATACCTCGTTGCTTGTAAGGCAACGACCCGGTTGTTCCAAAGTTGCGATGACCTCTGATGAGAGGTGGCCTAATCATGTGGTGACATGAAGGGCAGCAAGGTGGTACTGTTGTAGCATGCCAGCCTTGCGTCATCCGACTCTCTTCGACGTTAACGTGGTTGGAGCCGCGTTATCGATCTTTTTCCGCATGTTCCAAAGTTGCGATGATCTCTGATGAGAGATGGCCAAATCATGTGGTGACATGAATGGCAGCAAGGTGGTACTGTTGTAGCATGCCAGCCTTGCGACATCCGACTTTCTCCGACGTTAACGTGGTTGGAGCCGCGTTACCGTTCTCTCCCCTTTCCGTGCTACCACATGTCTCATTGCCAGGATGCGGTTTAGTAAGTTGGTCACCTCTTTCCGTGTACACACCAAACAGAGAGGCCGGGATGATGGTACCTTGGCCCAGGATTAAAGCCAGTCATCCGGTCAGGGGGCATGGGTGTTTCCGGTTGGGACCGAGAGGGGGGCACCCCCTTAAAGCGCGCGTATAGAAATTTGATCCCACGCTACGCGAGGTTGTAGCCTCCCCGTCTCAAGGTTTTTCTTGAAAATTGCCGAGGGTGATCCCTGGCTTCGGATGGTTAAATTGGGTGTGTACTGGTTAGACGTGTTTCTTCCAAAACACCGTAGACGGAACTAGTCCCCGTGACTATTGAAATCCGTTGGCTGTGGTTAAGTACAAACTCTGCAGAGTCAATTCTTTCCAAATCATCGTACCCATGATCAAGCAGTGTAAGAATTATATCCATATCTATCTATGTGACAAAACTTGCCCCGGTGAACAAGCTCAAGGCAAATCCAGAATAATTGTTATTCCTGTGGATGGACTAACTTTATATTTGTCTCATGCCTGTGGTAATTTATGTTCCCAAACTATTGTATTAATGAGTTGTGATATAAGCCCTTTATGTGACGTCGCGCAGACGTCCGACTGTGGCGTGTACTTGTTTCTTACGTTAAATATAAGCCCTTTATGTGATGTCGCTCAGACGTCCGACTGCGGCATGCACTGTCTATTATTTTCTGTTATAAGCCCTTTATGTGGTGTCGCCCCGACGCCCGACTGTGGCATTATTGTTCCGCATTTTCCGCTCGAGGAGTCTTTCAGACACTCGTTTGGCACCCGCATTAATATTCCGCATTTTTCCGCTCGAGGAGCCTTTCAGACACTCGTTTGGCACCAGTATTACAATTCTGCAGTTTCCGCTCGAGGCGTCTTTCAGACACTCGTTTGGCGCCAGTATTACTATTCTGCAGTTTCCGCTTGAGGCGTCATTCAGACCCTCGCTTGGCACCCAGTATTTATTACCGTTATGTCTAATCGCACCAGTTAACTTGTTCATATGCTTCATGTTTACATTTGTTATATCTTATGTCCGAACTGTCTTGCGAGTACTTTCATAGTACTCACCTGGCTTGTTGATTTGGCCAGTTGTTGACGAAGGCGATCTCTTGGATGAAGAGTTTGATAGCGCGTCCGATGCCTAGAGGAGTCCCAGTCAGTCCTGCGCGATCCCGGATATTGGTCACTTGTATTGTGTACGCTTCCGCCGCCCGCAATAAGTCTTCTCGAGCCTCACTCCGACGCTCGAGGAGCTGTAGTCTTCTGGAATCATATCACTCGCTTCGCGGTGATATTTCCACCACCGTTATTATCGTGAGTTAGTAGTTGCCACCCTATCCGCCGTTTTGTTTTAGCGGCGCGCTTGTAATAAATTGTTGGGCAGTCTCTGCTCAACCTTGTATTATATTTAGTACTCCTAGTATTTTTCTTCTGTGACCAAGAGATTGTCTACCAGTGAGAAGGAATTCTTCCTCGTTGGTCCGCAAAAGGGATTGGTCTCTCAATAATTATTTTATTGAAAAACCGGTCGTGACAAGCTTGGTATCAGAGCCAGGCTGACTGTAGGAAGCCACTAGGTGCGATCGCTAATCGGTTATTAGCGTTTTTGTGCTTTTTCAGCATTTTGCAATTGTAGCTATTTTCTGTTGGTCATCATAAATTTATGACATGACTACTCAGAATTTTTGCCTACTTTTGTAGATGGCTGGCAGCAGCTGTGAGAATCGAGTGTTCACCAACGTGCCCGAGGGGTTCGTCAAGCTCCTCGTCTCCATCACCAAGCTCGCGATCGGGCCAGCAGCTCGCCCGGAGTTCACGCTCTATCAGCACAAGCTCAGTGACGACGTGTCTATGCACCAAGCCGTGGTGCAGTTCAGGGGAGGACGTTCTGCTGCTCGTCACTTCCGTTTTACGGGAAGGGCCATGCCTACGGAGAGGCATGCCATGCAGATGGCTGCCCGCGAGGCGATAGCTCGCCTTCGGGACATCCTTCCTACGATGAAGACTCGTCGCTACCGCTACCTCCCATGCCATGTGCCTTACACCAGCCACTATGCGTTCGCCTGCTATCGGGGAGAACGAGATGAAGCCATCGAGATGGTTGTGGAGTATCTCAAGGCTCTGGAGGAGTCTTTCGACAACCTCGTAGATGATCTTGTGGCTGCCCGCATGGACTTAGTCCGGGGCGGTCCTGCCAGCAGGAAGGAGCTTCTCCACACGGCGCCGCCTCTGACATTCGTCTCGTCTTCAGCCTCGTATGCACCGGCCGTTATGGCCACTACTCGCCGTCTGCCTACCACTGAGGAGTTCGACCGAGTCATCGCTCCTACTCCAGTCAGAGCCGCACCGCCTGCCGCACGCGCTCTACCACCAGTCGCCCCCGCACCATCACCGCAGCGCAGCGTCACGTGCCAGGTGCCAGCTAGAGAGGAGGTGGAGGTTGATTCTCCTGGACCGCTGAGCCTTGCCATCGGCAAGGGGAAGGAGATCTTCACCATCTCCGACTGAGAGCAGCGAGTAGCCGCGTGTTATGCCAGCTTGTATGATGTGTTGTTTTATCTGTGCGCTAGTTTGTATTGGTGTGTTTGCTGCCTTCTGGAGTAGTACGCTAGTTTTTAAATAACATGTCAGGATATGTACGCGCATCCTGAGTGCTGTATCATGTGTTTGCTTTTCGCATGTAAGTTTTATGTTAAGCACTTCTTCTCCATGAAAAATCTTTTGTGTTTCTTTGAAAACCTTGAACCTCGTTAATTATCGCCTTGGCAAGATTTTTTTTCTTGTGCTACACAGTTTTTCTCATGGGTTTTGCAAATAATACCCCAGACTGGAAAAATGTCTCGCCCGTGGACTCGCTCCATGCCCAATCAGCCAGAAGAGGCTTACGGGACACAGACCAGCAACAATTTCACTCAGGGTCAGTCCAGCCAACCAGACAGCGAAGCAGCACTGTCTCAAGTATGCCGTCTCTTCGAGCAAAGCCAGCAACAACACCAAGAGATGATGAATCATGTCATCAATATGGGAAACCACCGTGAAACCTATCAACCCCATTCCAAGCTATCTGAGTTACAGAAGACTCGCCCCTCAACTTTTGCTCACACCGACAGACCGCTGGAAGCCGATGATTGGCTTCGTGAGATTGAAAGGAAACTGATTATTGCTCAGTGCTCAGATCATGAGAAGGTGCTTTATGCACCGCACTACCTTACTAGAGCAGCCGCAGCATGGTGGGAAAACTTCTTACACATGCATCCCAGGGAACACAACATCACCTGGGAAGAGTTCAAGGAGGGCTTCCGTGGGGCACACATCCCCAGGGGCATCCTAAAGATCAAGAAGAGAGAGTTTGATGACCTGAAGCAGAGAGGCATGTCAGTAACAGAGTACAATGGTCAATTCACCCAACTGTCTCGTTATGCCTACGACGAGCACATGACAGAAAACAAGAAGATGGAAAAATTCCTGGACGGCCTGGCACCAGCGTTAAGATGCCAACTGATCGTGCACACCTTTCCAGATTTTAAGACGCTGGTAGACAAGGCCATCACCTTGGAGAATGAGCGCCGTAGTCTAGAAGATATCTGTAAGCGGAAGAGGGACAAGACGACTCTTGCCCGCAGCAACCGAGGCAAGACTGAGGTCCCAAGGACAGACGCAAGGAGATCCACGACTACTGAGCCAAGGCCCGTCGGACAGTTTCATGCCAGGGACAAGGAGTTCACATACCGTCCAGGGGTCACCTGCTATGCTTGTGGTCAACAAGGGCATTATGCTAAACAGTGTCCGAAGCCGAGAGACGCGGCACCCAAGCCGAACAATGGTGGGAACAATCCAGCCCCCAAGCGCAACAACTTCAACCCCAGCAACAACCACAGGAAGGGTCACCTGAACCATGTGACCAGGGAAGGAGCGCAGAGTGCCCCAGACATCGTGCTCGGTACGTTCCCTGTCAACACAGTACCTGCCACGGTTTTGTTTGATTCTGGAGCTTCCCATTCGTTCGTTTCGAAGAGTTTTGTTTCGCAGCACGGTTTTCCGATACTTCCCTTGGAAAAGTCTATGATCATCAAGTCCCCCGGAAATAAGCAAATCGCTCAAGGTTACTGCCAAGGAGTGGTCATTGAGTTCGAAGGACTACAATTCCACGCGAACCTCATCGTGTTGGAAAGTAAAGGACTGGATGTCATTTTAGGGATGGACTGGTTGACCACCAACAAAGGATTCATCGACTGTTTCAATCGGACAGTGATTCTCACTCACCATCACGGCAAGACTATAAGAGTTTCCGCTCAAGAAAGGCCACGAACAGAAACCAAAACTGAACAAAATGGACATTGCAGAACTGAAAAAAGTTCCAGTGGTATGCGAGTTCCCTGATGTGTTCCCGGAAGAACTACCAGGCATGCCACCAGACCGAGAGATAGAATTCAGCATTGAACTAGCACCTGGCACCGCCCCCATCTATAAAAAGCCATATAGAATGGCACCCTCAGAATTGGTGGAGTTGAAGAAGTAGATAAAGGAATTGTTGGACAAAGGATTTATTTGAGCCAGCTCCTCACCTTGGGGTTCGCCTGTGTTGTTCGCCAAAAAGAAGGATGGGACACTGAGGCTGTGCATAGACTATCGAGCCCTCAATATGGTCACCATCAAAAACAAATATCCGATGCCACGAATAAATGATTTGTTTGACCAGCTCGCACAGGCCAAGGTATTCTCAAAAATTGATTTGAGATCGGGATATCACCAATTGAAGGTACGGACGGAAGATATTCCCAAGACAGCTTTCACTTCCAGATATGGGTTATACGAGTTTACAGTGATGCCTTTGACTAACGAACGCCCCCGCATATTTCGTCCACCTCATGAACAAAGTGTTCATGAAATTCATGGACAAATTTGTGGTGGTATTCATTGACGATATTCTGGTTTACTCGAGGACACCAGAAGAGCATGCTGAGCACCTCAGAATTGTTTTGGGAGAATTGAGGAAACATCAATTGTACGCCAAATTTAGCAAGTGCGAATTT
Organism: Aegilops tauschii subsp. strangulata; assembly: GCF_002575655.3. Taxonomy (NCBI): domain Eukaryota; kingdom Viridiplantae; phylum Streptophyta; class Magnoliopsida; order Poales; family Poaceae; genus Aegilops; species Aegilops tauschii. The sequence continues at coordinate 218,807,243 of NC_053037.3, read as the reverse complement.
TGGCTAAGACAAGTTGGTTTCTTAGGCCATATACTGAACCAAGAAGGCGTGGCCGTAGACCCAGAAAAAGTCAAGGCCATACTGGACTGGAAGCCACCCGCGAATGTTACAGATGTGCGGAGTTTCCTAGGAATGGCCGGATATTACAGAAGATTTATTGAAGGGTTCTCCACTGTGGCAAAACCTATAACACAGTTACTCAAGAAGGACAAGAAATTTGTATGGACGGAAGCATGCGAGCAGAGCTTCCAAGAACTCAAGAAGAAACTGACAACCGCACCGGTCTTAACCGTACCGGACATACACAAGAGCTTTGAAGTGTATTGTGACGCGTCCCGAAAAGGTCTCGGATGTGTGCTAATGCAGGATGGCAAGGTTGTCGCATATGCCTCCAGGCAACTGCGAAAACATGAGGAAAATTACCCAACACATGACCTGGAGCTAGCAGCAGTTATACATGCACTCAAGGAGTGGAGGCACTTTCTGTTGGGGAATCGCTGTGAAATATATACGGACCATAAGAGCCTCAAATATATTTTCACACAGCCAGAGCTGAATTTGCACCAACGACGCTGGTTGGAACTGGTCAAGGACTATGACATCGGTATTCACTACCACCCAGGGAAAGCAAATGTAGTGGCCGATGCCCTTAGTCGAAACCCCAGCCCGGACAGTGACGGTCAGCAAAATTTGAGGCCTGAGTTTCAGCGAGAGTTCACTCGGCTCAACCTGATGTTAGTCTCTGAGGGCACCATATCGAACCTGGAGATACAACCCACCCTAGTGGAACAAATCAAGAAGGCTCAACAAGGACATCCCAGTATCGAAGGCATAAAGAAGAAAATGAACCTTAGTAAGACTTCAGGATTCGTCACGGACAGTGAAGGGACATTATGGTACCGGGACAGGCTTTGCGTACCCAACATTGAGGAACTCAAGCAACAGATCTTGAAGGAAAGCCACACCGCCCCATACTCGATCCATCCTGGAGGAACCAAAATGTACAAGGACATCCAGGAAAGGTTTTGGTCGCACGGTATGAAAAGAGATATAGCCACATTCATCGCTTGTTGCGATTCATGTCAGCGCATCAAGGCCGAGCACCAAAAGCCAGCAGGGCTACTCCAGCCTAACAGGATACCGGAGTGGAAATGGGACGAAATCGGAATGGACTTCATTGTCGGATTACCCCGATCACAACGCAGAAATGACGCCATATGGGTCATCACAGACCGGCTAACCAAGGTTGCTCATTTCATTCCCGTGAAGACTACCTACTCCACACAAAGACTAGCAAAACTTTATCTCTCCCGTATAGTTTGCTTGCACGGAGTCCCAAAGACTATAATATCAGACCGAGGCACCCAATTCGTCTCCAAATTTTGGGATCACCTACAACAAGCTCTGGGCACGCAACTGGCTTTCAGTACAGCATACCACCCTCAGACCGATGGACAAACAGAGCGTGTAAACCAAATCCTAGAGGATATGCTAAGAGCCTGTGTGCTCACCTATGGATCCAGTTGGGAAGAGAGTTTGCCGTATGCCGAATTTGCTTACAACAACAGTTACCAAGCCAGCTTGCAAATGGCACCCTTTGAAGCGTTGTACGGACGAAGATGTCGTACCCCTCTGAATTGGTCAGAAACAGGTGACAGCCGTATCTTCGGCCCAGACATGCTTAAGGAGGCCGAGGAGAAAGTTAAACAAATCAGGGACAGACTCAAGACAGCACAGAGCCGACAAAAGAGCTACTATGATCAGAAGCACCGTGAGGTCAGCTTTGAACCTGGTGATTCCGTATACCTCCGCGTATCTCCTATGAGGGGTCTGCAACGGTTCAAAATTAAGGGGAAGCTAGCCCCAAGGTTTATTGGACCATTTTGTGTAAAGGCACGAAGAGGCACGGTGGCCTACCAACTAGACCTCCCCAAGGAGCTGTCAGACGTCCATGACGTATTCCACGTCTCACAGTTAAGAAAATGTGTGAGCAACCCAGAAAAACATGTACCTCATGAGGACATTGATATGCAACCAGATCTCACCTACAGAGAAAGGCCAGTAAAGATTTTAGAAGAGTCTGAACGGAGGACCCGTCAGAAAACGACAAGATTTTTCAAGGTTCAGTGGAGCAACCACACTGAGGATGAAGCTACATGGGAAAGGGAAGATTTCCTTCGAGCAGAGTATCCACATCTATTTGAGGATCAGCAGAAATCTCGAGGACGAGATTTTTCCTAAGGGGGTAGGTGTTGTGACACCCAGGTTTTTATTTGGATTTTTCAAAAGATTTTATTTGACTTGAGGGAGGTGATTTAAATTTTTCTTCAAGAGAACTCTCCCTCTCAAATATTTTTCTTTATGGAAAAAGTTTTATGTGGATTCACCCAAGATCTGTCTTTGATCTTGGAGGTTCTTGCTTTTCATTTGGACTCAAGACAAAACACTTTTCACTTGGGAAATTAACTTTTGAAAATCTCCTTGAAATTTGCACTATGGCTTTTGGAAAGTCCTTTGCCACTTTCAACAATTTCTTCTTGCCATGACCTTAGTGCAAATCCTCTCTCCTAACCCTTCCCTCACCTTTGGATCATGATCTGCATCAAATCCAGTAAGTTGAACCTCCCCATGTGGTTATTTCCATTTAAATTCTATTCAAAGAAATTTCTGTCTTCTCCTCTAGCTCTTGGAGATTTACAAAGGAACTCCTTTTTCTGTTTTGATTTTTGCCACCAAACCAACTCTCCCTCCTAGTCCTTTGAAACCCCAACCTAGAACTATGAAGATCCACTGGTCTTCAATTTAAAATTTTCAAACTACACTTGCTGCAAGTTTGGACCAGATTTGCCAAATTTGGTGAAATTCATTCCAAACCTTCTCCAAAAATTCCAAGTAAAATCAGGCAGCCTCTGGGTGCATTGAGTGGTCATCTCACCAAGTTACAGCTCCAGAAAAATTTATCTCATGGCCAAAACCTCCTGTCGAACACCTGCAGTGCATGGTCATTGTCAAGTTCAGAGTTTCAGAGATTCAGTCAAGTGGCTGCTGTCGTTTTCTTCATAAGCGGACGTCGATCTCGCCAGTGCCACCGCGTCGCCTTGCTCCTCGTCCCCGCCCTCTTGTTCCGGCACCGCACGAACGCCTGGCGCCTTGCGGGCGTCGGCGACGAGCAGCAGAAGGTGCGCCGCCCCGTGACCGACGCCGGCGGCGGCTTTGCGAACGCCAGCAGGAGACATGGCGCCGACGACGCCACCCAGCGCTGCCCAAACCACCGGAGCTTGCCGCGTGGCCTTCCACTCCCCCGAACGCGCTGCCGCTCTCGTCGTGAATCGCAGGGCGCGGAGCGCGCTCTCTGCCGCCGTTGAGCCCGTGCGGTCACCTCACCGTGGACCGACGCCATTACGCCAAGACCGACCCCGTTTGGCTGCAAAACGAGTCCAGTAACCTCCACTGATGCTGCCCGGCCGCTCAAACCCCCTGCCAACCCACTGCTCCGCCGTAATGGCTCGCCGGAGATTCTCCGTTCACGGCCACCCCGTTGATCTGCCTATAAATAGAGGCCCCGAGCTTCAACTCGAGCACCCACCAGCACTGCACTCCCCCTAGAGCAAGCCTAGCCACTGGTAGAGCCCCGAGGAGGTCTCCTTCCTCGACTCCGGCCGCCGCGACCCGCCACGGGATCTAGCCCGATTCGCCCCCGTGTGTGCTCCTCCGCCTCCATTCTCTTGCCAGTAGCTTCACCTTGCATCCCTCGTTCTGACCCGCGCCTCAATTCGTAGCTTGCAGCCCTCCACCGGAGTTCCCCATCCTCACCCGAGCCGCCGTCCGCCGGAGAAAGTGTCGCCGTCGACTTAGTGCTCCCCGTTGGACGAGTCCACCACCCACCGATGCGGAAGAGGACGCTGAAGCTCTTGGTACCCTCCGTTCCTCCTAACTCGCTGTGGTTCGACGCCGGCGTCCACCGCAGTCTTCGGGCGCCGGCGAGCTTTTCAAACCTGACATGTGGACCCCGCATGTCAGCCTCTGTTCTTTTATTCGCGAACCGTTTTCTGTTGGCGCCTTCAGGCAGAATACGTTTTCTCCTTTGCGCTTGCGCATTCCCAGCCGAAGCGTTTTCTGTTTTCTCAGTTAAAACCCTGGAACTTTTCTGTTTCATTACAGATAAGTCCCTGGACAGAAACCTTTATAACTTTTTAATAAAAAGGTATTTTTGAGTGATTCTTTTTCTGACTATCTTCAAATTTTGGCTAGTTTTTTATGGGATTTATTTGAAAAATATTTGGACAGGTTTTTCTGCATGTGTTGGTTTTCACGTTAGTACCCGTTTCGTGATTGCCGTAGGTTCCGGGGGAGGTGACGGAGCCGCGAACTTCGCCGAGCTAGACTCCGACTTCTCCGAACCAGGCAAGCATGTTTTGAACATTTGATATGACAGATGTTTTACATGTTCAGGTGAGAGTTTGTGCATGGCATATGGATGTCGGTAAATACCTCGTTGCTTGTAAGGCAACGACCCGGTTGTTCCAAAGTTGCGATGACCTCTGATGAGAGGTGGCCTAATCATGTGGTGACATGAAGGGCAGCAAGGTGGTACTGTTGTAGCATGCCAGCCTTGCGTCATCCGACTCTCTTCGACGTTAACGTGGTTGGAGCCGCGTTATCGATCTTTTTCCGCATGTTCCAAAGTTGCGATGATCTCTGATGAGAGATGGCCAAATCATGTGGTGACATGAATGGCAGCAAGGTGGTACTGTTGTAGCATGCCAGCCTTGCGACATCCGACTTTCTCCGACGTTAACGTGGTTGGAGCCGCGTTACCGTTCTCTCCCCTTTCCGTGCTACCACATGTCTCATTGCCAGGATGCGGTTTAGTAAGTTGGTAACCTCTTTCCGTGTACACACCAAACAGAGAGGCCGGGATGATGGTACCTTGGCCCAGGATTAAAGCCAGTCATCCGGTCAGGGGGCATGGGTGTTTCCGGTTGGGACCGAGAGGGGGGGCACCCCCTTAAAGCGCGCGTATAGAAATTTGATCCCATGCTACGCGAGGTTGTAGCCTCCCCGTCTCAAGGTTTTTCTTGAAAATTGCCGAGGGTGATCCCTGGCTTCGGATGGTTAAATTGGGTGTGTACTGGTTAGACGTGTTTCTTCCAAAACACCGTAGACGGAACTAGTCCCCGTGACTATTGAAATCCGTTGGCTGTGGTTAAGTACAAACTCTGCAGAGTCAATTCTTTCCAAATCATCGTACCCATGATCAAGCAGTGTAAGAATTATATCCATATCTATCTATGTGACAAAACTTGCCCCGATGAACAAGCTCAAGTGGCAAATCCAGAATAATTGTTATTCCTGTGGATGGACTAACTTTATATTTGTCTCATGCCTGTGGTAATTTATGTTCCCAAACTATTGTATTAATGAGTTGTGATATAAGCCCTTTATGTGACGTCGCGCAGACGTCCGACTGTGGCGTGTACTTGTTTCTTACGTTAAATATAAGCCCTTTATGTGATGTCGCTCAGACGTCCGACTGCGGCATGCACTGTCTATTATTTTCTGTTATAAGCCCTTTATGTGGTGTCGCCCCGACGCCCGACTGTGGCATTATTGTTCCGCATTTTCCGCTCGAGGAGTCTTTCAGACACTCGTTTGGCACCCGCATTAATATTCCGCATTTTTCTGCTCGAGGAGTCTTTCAGACACTCGTTTGGCACCAGTATTACAATTCTGCAGTTTCCGCTCGAGGCGTCTTTCAGACACTCGTTTGGCACCAGTATTACTATTCTGCAGTTTCCGCTCGAGGCGTCATTCAGACCCTCGCTTGGCACCCAGTATTTATTACCGTTATGTCTAATCGCACCAGTTAACTTGTTCATATGCTTCATGTTTACATTTGTTATATCTTATGTCCGAACTGTCTTGCGAGTACTTCCATAGTACTCACCTGGCTTGTTGATTTGGCCAGATGTTGACGAAGGCGATATCTTGGATGAAGAGTTTGATAGCGCGTCCGATGCCTAGAGGAGTCGCAGTCAGTCCTGCGATCCCGGATATTGGTCACTTGTATTGTATACGCTTCCGCCGCCCGCAATAAGTCTTCTCGAGCCTCACTCCGACGCTCGAGGAGCTGTAGTCTTCTGGAATCATATCACTCGCTTCGCGGTGATATTTCCACCACCGTTATTATCGTGAGTTAGTAGTTGCCACCCTATCCGCCGTTTTGTTTTAGCGGCGCGCTTGTAATAAATTGTTGGGCAGTCTCTGCTCAACCTTGTATTATATTTAGTACTCCTGGTATTTTTCTTCTGTGACCAAGATATTGTCTACCAGTGAGAAGGAATTCTTCCTCGCTGGTCCGTAAAAGGGATTGGTCTCTCAACAATTATTTTATTGAAAAACCGGTCGTGACACCAGAGGGGCCATGAGGGAGCCACAAGCTCGTAGGGCGTGCCCCAGGGGGGGCGCCCCCAAAGCTTGTGGGTCCCTTGAGACTCCCCTAACCCTAATCCAGCTCCATAAATACCCCAATATTACCCGTACACCAGAGGGCACGCCAAAAATAATTTTCCGCCACCGCAAGCTTCTGTTCTCGTGAGATCCCATCATAGGGCCTTTTCTGGCACTCTGCCGGAGAGGAATTCAATCACGAAGGGCCTCTACACCAACCTTGCTTCCCTACCAATGATGAGTGAGTAGTTTACCACAGACCTACGGGTCCATAGCTAGTAGCTAGATGGCTTCTTCTCTCTCTTTGATCTTCAATACAATGTTCTCCTCGATGTTCTTGGAGATCTATTCGATGTAATCTTCTTTTGTGGTGCATTTGTTGAGATCCAATGAATTGTGGATTTATTATCAGATTATCTACGAATATTATTTGAGTCTTCTCTGAACTCTTTTATGCATGATTAAGATAGCTTTGTATTTCTCTCTGATCTATTGATTTGGTTTGGCCAACTAGATTGATCTTTATTGCAATGGGAGAGGTGCTTTGTGATGGGTTCAATCTTGCGGTGTCCTCACCCAGTGATAGTAGGGGTAGCGAGGCACGTATTATACTGTTGCCATTAAGGATAAAAAGATGGGGTTTTTACCATATTGATTGGATCTATCCCTCTACATCATGTCATCTTGCTTAAGGCGTTACTCCATTCTTGTTAACTTAATACACTAGATGCATGTTGGATAGCGGTCCATTTGTGGAGTAATGGTAGTAGATGCAAGCAGGAGTCGGTCTACTTGTCATGGACGTGATGCCCATAGTCATGATCATTTCCTTAGATATCGTCATAACTTTGTGCTTTTCTATCAATTGCTCAATAGCAATTTGTTTACCCATCGTATGTGTTCTTTCAAGAGAGAAGCCTCTAGTGAAAACTATGGCCCCCGGGTCTATTTCTTATCATATATTTTCAGATCTATTAAACCAAAAATACAAAAAATACCTTGCTGCAATTTATTTACCTTTACTTTATTTTTTCCTTTTTATTTATCTTTTATACCTATCTCTATCAGATCTTATCCTTGCAATTAATCGTGAAGGGATTGACAACCCCTTTTTCGCGTTGGGTGCAAGTATTTGTTTGTTTGTGTAGGTGCAACTATTAGAGACTTGTGTGTACCTCATACTGGATTGATACCTTGGTTCTTAACTAAGGGAAATACTTATCTCTACTTTGCTGCATCACCCTTTCCTCTTCAAGGGAAAAACCAATGCAAGCTCAAGAAGTAGCATCACAGAACCCCACTTTCATCAATAAAGCTTTCATCTTATATTCGCAATATCCAGATTGCAATTTTAGTTTCTTGCTTGTTCTTCGTTTGCGTGCAAGAAACAGACCCTCATGGTCAGGTTGATCGTGCTCCAGCATGGTCAATAACCTCTCGGGGTTAGTTTAGTGATTGATAAGGCGCGACGTCGTCGCACGTTCGTAGTCGGATCGTCAAAGTCTGCTCCACCAAAAACGATAGCCACCATCTCATCGGAAGATCGGGACCCTTGTCTCTATCTGTTTGGACCATAGAAGCACGTTTACCTACACCTTTGACATCATTAACAATTCTAATCAGCAAGTCACTCAAGTGTCAATCATGTAGGCATTTCGTTTCAATTGTTTCATAGCATTGGCATTGAAATGATCTTGCTTAATGATGTAATTGTCAAATTCATACCAGCATTGACTAGGAGATTTATTATAGGCAATATCACCTTCATCAAACTTCATAAGAGAATTTACCTCTACCACCTGTGGTGGTGTGTTAAGACCATGTATTTCTTCAATAGGTGGTAAATTCTTAACGTCTTCAACTTTAATACCTTTTTCCTTCATACATCTCTTTGCTTCTTGCATATCTTCAGGACTACAAAATAAAATACCCCTCTTCTTCAGAGTGGGTTTAGGAGGTGGTTCAGGAAGAGTCCAATCATTATCATTCTTCAATATATTATTCAATAGTTCCTCAGCTTGTTCAATCGTTCGTTCCCTGAAAACACAACCAGCACAACTATCTACATAGTCCCTAGAAGCATCGGTTAGTCCATTATAGAAGATATCAAGTATTTCATTTTTCTTAAGAGGATGATCAGGCAAAGCATTCAGTAATTGGAGAGGCCTACCCCAAGCTTGAGGGAGATTCTCTTCTTAAATTTGCACAAAATGAAATATTTCCTGTAAGGCAGCTTGTTTCTTCTGAGCAGGAAAATATTTTTCAGAGAAGTAATAAATCATATCCTAGGGACTATGCACACAACCAGGAACAAGAGAATTAAACCATATCGGATCTAACCCTTTAATGAGAAAGGAAATAACTTGAGGATATAGTAATAGCGAATTTTTCCTCATGAACAAATAGGGTGGCTATATCATTTGATTTAGTAAGATGTCCCACAATAGTTTCAGTTTCATAGTCATGGAAAGGATCAGATTCAACCATAGTAATTAACTCTGGATCGACAGAGAATTCATATCCTTATCAGTAATAAAGATAGGTGAAGTAGCAAACTTAGGATCATATTTCATTCTAGCATTCAAAGATTTTTCTTTCAACTTGCATAGTAATTTCTTAACATCATCTCTATCCTTACAAGCAAGAAAGTCCCTAACTATCTCTCCTTCCATAACATAACTTTCAGGTATCTTCGGAAATTCATATCTAGGAGAGCTAGGTCGAATAGGTGTTTCATAATTTCCAGTTTCGATAACTTCATCAGTTTTAGCATTCTCAAATTCTTTAGCTCTAGCAAGTTGTTCATCAAGAAATTCACCTAGTGACACATTCTTATCAAGCAAAGTACTAGCATCACCAATAGCATCATTCATAGTAGAAGTAGCATCATCAATTACTTGCGACATATCAGGATTAATAGCAGGTGGTGTTGTTGCAAACTTACTCAAAACAGAAGGTGAATCAAGTGCAGAGCTAGATAACAATTCCTTACCCCCCCCCCTCCGTCTTAGAGGGAACGATCTTGGTTCTATCATCCTTAAGATTCTTCATAGTGATTAACAGATATAAATCCCAAGTGACTCAACAAGTAGAGCTATGCTCCCTGGCAACAGTGCCAGAAAAGGTCTTGATAACCCACAAGTATAGGGGATCACAACAGTTTTCGAGGGTAGAGTATTCAACCCAAATTTATTGATTCAACACAAGGGGAGCCAAAGAATATTCGCAAGTATTAGCAGTGGAGTTGTCAATTCAACCAATATCTGCAGCAGAGTGATTAGTAGCACAGTAGTATGATAATTTGATAGTGATAGCAATAATAGTAGCAGTAACAGTAACGGTAGCAGAAATAGTTTTGTAGAATTGTGACAGCAGTAGCAACATAGCAAAAAAACAATATATGAAAAGCTCGTAGGCATTGGATCGGTGATAATGTTAGATAATATTCATCGTCTAACAGTCATAACCTAGGGCGACACAGAACTAGCTCCAATTCATCAATGTAATGTAGGCATGTATTCCGTATATAGTCATACGTGCTTATAAGAAGAACTTGCATGACATCTTTTGTCCTACCCTCCCATTGCAGCGGGGTCTGTAAGGAAACTAAGGGATATTAAGGCCTCCTTTTAATAGAGAACCGGAACAAAGCATTAACACATAGTGAATACATGAACTCCTCAAACTACGGTAATCACCGAAAAGAATCCCAATTATTATCACCTTGGGGTATGCGGATCATAACACATAGCAGGTGCATACAACTTGCAAGATCGGATCAAGAACACAAATATATTCATGAAAACATAAAGGGTTCAGATCTGAAATCATGGCACTCGGGCCCTAGTGACAAGCATTAAGCATAGCAAAGTCATAGCAACATCAACCTCAGAACATAGTAGATACTAGGGATCAAGCCCTAACAAAACTAACTCGATTACATGATGAAACTCATCTAACCCATCACCGCCTAGCAAGCCTACAAAGTAATTACTCACTCTTGGCGGTAAGCACCATGAAATTGGTGATGGAGGATGGTCGATGATGACAAAGACGGAAGATCCCCCTCTCCGGAGCACCGAACGGACTCCGAATTTGGCCTCCCGATGAAGAACAAGAGGTAGCGGCAGCTCCGTATCGTAAAACGCGATGAAACTTCCTCTCTTATTTTTTCTCGGGAAATAGGAATTTGTAGACTTGAGATTAGGTTCTGCGGAGCCACATGGGCCCCACAAGCCACTATGGCGCGCCCTGGTGCCTTGTAGGCACTGGGTGGCCCCCCTCAAGTGGACCTTGGCTCCAGTATTTTTTATTTATTCCATAAAAAATCTCCAAAAAGTTTCATCCAATTCCGAGAACTTTTTTTCTGCACAAATACAACATCACGGTAGTTCTGCTGAAAACAGCGTTAGTCCGGATTAGTTTCATTCAAATCATGCAAATTAGAGTCCAAAACAAGAGCAAAAGTGTTTGGAGAAGTAGATACGACGAAGATGTATCAGGCCAACCCCCCCCCCCCCCCCCGCCCGCCTTGTGCTCCCTCCTGCACCGTCTGGTCTCCTCCCTAAGCTTCCAGGGTCTCTAATGTCTAGAAAAAACTGTTAATTTTTTGTTCATGTTTGGACTTCATTTGGTATGGATTTCTTGGCAAAACAATAACATGCAGAAAACATGAACTGGCACAGGGCATTGAGTTAATAGGTTAGTCCATAAAATTAATATAAAACAGCATACAAAGTATACAAAAGTGATAATATAATAGCATGAAACAATCAAAAATTACAGATACGTTGGAGATGTATCAGGGCGCTGGTCGAAGAGACGATGGCGAGGTAGAGGAGGCACGATTTCGCCTCCGGGATAGGCGAAGTCGACGTCGAGGAAGAAGAGGGACATGGCCGCAAGTCCTGATGCCTCCGAGTGCTGCTGATAGAGGCAAAGGTGTCCCGATCTTTCGATGAGATGATAACTACCGATTTGGTGGTGATGAATTTGATGATCCGACTACAAACGTGCATGACGTTGCGCCTTAGCAATCGCTAAACCAATTCTGAGAGGTTATTGACCACGCCGGAGCACGATCAACCTGACCACGAAGGTCTATTCCTGCAAGAAATCAAAGAACAAGCAAGACTATGATAAAGCAATCTGAATATTGTGAATATATATGAAGTATTGATAAAGGTGGGGATCCGGAAGCGGTCTTGGTCTGGTCCTTCGACACAAATGAAGTACACGAAGTTGCAATGGCTAACTTTTAACTAAACAAATCCCAAGGAAGAAGGTACTAGATGGATATACTCATATAGGAGCAAGGGGTGACGGCCAAGGAGGTGGGCGGACGTCCCAAGGCAGCCTAAAACTAACCCTAGCTCGTAAAGGCTCATGGGCCCAAGTGGAGGTCATGCAACACCTTTGGACTTGTAGTTTGACTCAGATTCTGCTGCAGCATTAGATTGCTTCATCGATATCTCAACGCTCCGGACGAATTTGAAGGTGAATCCAATTGGGTTGGAAAGAGCACGAAATGTACTTTCGAACGAAAAAAGAATCACCCAATTCGGAGTCCATATGAAAGAGTTCTTGGCATTTTGAGTCAGGTATGTCTGTGCAGTCCGAATCTGAATCCAGAATGTGAGAGACTTGGACACTATCTTCTCTTGGCCAAAAAGTGACGTGAGAGGACTTTTTGAACAGCACCTAAACTTCTCTTTTTCCCTTATCTTCATATGTGGATTGTACAAATGTCCCATACACCTGCAATTAGACATGGCACAAAAGTCTGTGAAGTATTTTTGTCCTGGATGACATAAATAAATTATTGCATAGTTTGCATTAGAAATCACCTCACAAATATTCTCATATGCAATATTTTTGGTCATATCCTAGGTATTCATGTCCTCATCATCCTGCCCTTCTTGAAAACAAAGCCGTCATCGGCGTTGCTTAATCTGAAATGTGGCTAACAAAAGAAACAAGGTGTACATGTTGTATATGTATATGTATATGTCATCCATTTTTACTTCCCTTGGTTTTTGCACATATGACACATGTATACATGAGTAACTTTCATTGTTCATAAAATCTAAAGCCAAAATATTATCACAAGAAGTAGAAGGCATGAAAATATTGCAAGTCAGTTTGCACATATAAGTGAAACTCTTATTCATTTCAAAAGATTGACAATGTTCATCATTAAACCATCCCAACATTGGTGAATAAACCTTACTTGCATCAAATTGACATGCTACAACATGCTTAAATAAGCAAACATGCAATAAGTCATTGGACACAGAATTATCACCAAGATTAGAGGTCATATCAAAATGATTAAACATTGGTTCTTTTGCATCAATAGTTAATTCAATGGGTGCACTCAAAATTGTTGGTATTTCAGTTGTTTGATCACACGATGCATTCACGACAGTAACACGATTCTCTAAAATAGGTGGTGTACTCAAATCAACAGGTAACTCAACACATGATGTATTCAAGTTAACTAGGCATGCATCATTCTCATGTGAAGTTATATCATCAATACCCTTACTGTTACCTCGTCGCAAAGACGTAGCTGATGTAGGTACGGACGATGACAATGTACCATACTCTTGAGATGATGTCGCACTCTTAATATGACGTGTGGCTGCTCTAGTAGGTGCAATGGTGGAGGAACCAACTGATGGTGGTGAGCATGCATACCAGCAATGCATCCTCCTATATCTGTCTCTCAAAGGTACAAGCGCGAACATGCATACCAGCAATGCAACAAGTAATATATTGAAATCTTGCATGAATATCATGGTTTAAACCACCAAAAAATATTCATTGTATAATCTTCAAATTCTTCTATGTCACATTGATGCATATAAGATTTGAACTCTTGGTAGTAAGCATGAACAGTGTTACTGCCTTGTTTTAATTGTTCCAATTTGCGAAGCAATTCACAGCGATAGTAAGGAGGAAAAAATTGTTGTCTCATTACTGCTTTCAAATCTTTCCAAGTTGTGGGTTAGTTATCAATGTTTTTCTTACAATGTACACTCCACCAAATAGAACAAAAACCAGTAAATGCCCCAGTGGTAGCTCGTACTCCCTCAAGTTCAGAAAAAATCATGGTGACTAAAAACTTGATCTACTTCAAGCTCCCAAGCTAGATAAATAGCAGGATTAAATCTACCCTCAAATGATGGTAAAGAGATAACCTGACCATGTTCTTGTGTGTGTTGTCCCACCTCTCGTGATGGTGAAGATGTATCTGTCGTCCAAGAACTTCTATCTCTGGAACCTGTCATGATTAGTAGAAATAAGAAACAGACTTCAAGAATAATTATCCTACGAACTACTAGGATGTGGTGGTAAAGCGCTCACAATAAGCAAATATCAATACCTTACAAGTTCTTACCATGTAGCAGGTGGCAACCGGAAACCAGCGGTGTCGAATAATTCCGAAGATTGAGTAAAGCGGATGCCAAGTGAATGTAAATATGCATGGTGTAGAAATCTGTGGATCTGGGTTGGCTTTATATATATGGTAGCAAAAGATTAGCAATAATCAATTCAGAGATGCAATGTTGAATAAACGCTCAACGACGGTACTGTGCTTGTCCTAGGCTAGACCGGACTAGAGACGCGAGCCTAGAACACTAATGAGGTCACCGCGTAGCACAACTAGCATCAATAAAGGATATGAAGTAGCTCTGGACAGCAAGATAAAAGTGAAGATCACAATAGCAGTAAAGATAATGATGTGAAACAACTGCCAAGCAGGATATACCAACAACTTTCTCTCCAACTTTCCTTTGGAAAAGTTTGTGCCAATTTTCTGATATTTTTTCTCAAGAATGGCACTAACTCAAGCTTTCAAACGCAAAAAGAATCACTCAATTCTGAGTTGATATGAGGAGTCAAAAAATTCTAAAACTGGCCTAAAAAACTGGAACAAGCTGTGTTCACGAACTTCAGAGGGCACAAAGACCTATTTAGAAGCTGATTTTGAGGTTTCAAATATTGAACTAGCTTCTCCAACTATTTAGATGCGGCTCGTCGCTAGCTTTAATTTTAGTACTCACGGAGCCAAAACAGACTTCGTACGAGGAAGATATGCTTGTTTTACTGAACAGTGCACAAAACAGATTCCTATCCGAATTCAGCTACGAGATTGACTTTAGATAGATCCTAATTTTATTTTATTTTCTCTCTTTTTTTCCTCACACATTTTTTTTCTTTTTCCCTCTTTTCAAAACAAACTAGATAAGATGCATATTGGATCAAGCGAAGATGTGAATGACCTCAACTATGATTATGACAATTAATGGTGGGTAGCACGTGGTGGAAATTGATGGATGGGATGGTGGACAGCGGAAGGAATAACATTGCAGCGGCGGTGTGACTAATGTGAACAGAACTCGAAACTCTAAACGAACTAGACATTAAGACCAGCAACTCAACACGACGATGCAACCGATAATTCAATAATGCAAACAATGAAAAGAAAATTGCAAAGGCTCAGACTGGTTTGGACAAAGGATAAATAGATCTAACTTTTTTGGGGGACTTTTTTTCTGGACAATAGGTAAGAAAATAAATCTAATCTAGGGAAAACTAGAATCTCACCGAGCAACCTAAAACTGATACCTATTGATAAAGGTGGGTATCCGGAAGCGGACTTGGTCTGGTCGTTGGACACAAATGAAGTACACGAAGTTCCAATGACTAACTTTTAACTAAACAAATCCCAAGAAAGAAGGTACTAGATGGATCTACTTATATAGGAGCAAGGGGTGACGGCCAAGGAGGTGGGAGGACGTCCCAAGGTAGCCTAAAACTAAGCCTAGGTCGTACAAGGCTCATGGGCCCAAGTGGAGGTGATGCAACACCTTTAAACTTGTAGTTTGACTCGGATTCTGCTGCAGCATCAGATTTTTTCATCGATATCTCGACGCTTCTCACGAATTTGAAGGTGAATCCAACTGGGTTGGGAAGAGCACGAAATGTACTTTCCAACAAAAAAAGAATCACCCAATTCGAAGTTGTATGAAAGAGTTCTTGGCATTTTGAGTCATGTATGTCTGTGTAGTCCGAATCTGAATCCAGAACGTGAGAGACTTGGACTCTATCTTCTCTTGGCCCAAAAGTGATGTGAGAGGACTTTTTGAACAGCACACCTAAACTTCTCTTTTTCCCTTATCTTCATATGTGGATTGTACAAATGTCCCATACACCTGTAATTAGACATGACACAAAAGTCTGTGAAGTATTTTTGTCCTGGATGACATAAATAAATTATTGCATAGTTTGCATTAGAAATCACCTCACAAATATTCACATATGCAATATTTTTGTTCGTATCCAAGGCATTCATGTCCTCATCAGCTGCTCCATGCCACACACCCCATCGAGGAGCTGCTCCTCACTGCCAATTCCTCCTCTGAGCCGCCCCACTCGTCCTGAACCGGCGGCTGCATGGTGCGCTGCCCTGTTCCTCTGGATCCGGCGGCCTCCAACTCATCGCAGGGATCCGGCGGTGATGAGGACATCATTCATACAGTTACACCCACAACCCCTGCTGCTACACATGCTGGACCAATTTACAGCTCGCGCACGTCAATTAAATTACCAGGTGCTTTCGTTCCTTGGTAACAATTCTAATATTCATGAGAATATGATGCTCCTTGAATTGGATACATTTATTTTGCTTACAAATGAAGGACCCAGCATGGGCAAGAATGATGAACATTCGAGCATAATCAAGTATGGAGATGATGGTGTACGCAAGAGGAACAAGAATGGAGTTTTCGGTGAAGTTTTCAGCATTTCGAGGCCATCCTGATGACATACAAGGACATGAATGAAATATACAAGATATCCTTTCATAAATTTCGTCCGTAGCTTAGTATAGATGTTGCGCCACCTTATTTTTGGGCCAGACCAATGTAATTTCGTAATACACTTAATAGTCTTTTTTTAGATTTCATATTAATAGGTAAAATGACATAGGATAGAATTTAGTCCCACCTTGCCAAGGGTGAACAAAGTTCTCCTCTGTCTCACTATAAATATAGCCCTTAGGGCGTTGTTTTAGACTTGGGTTTTGTTTAGATTAAAGTTCTCCATAGTTGCAACCCGCGTACTTCGTTAGACCAAGACGTTACAGAACCCCACTTTGATCAATAAAGCTTTCCTCTTAGATTCGCAATATCCAGATTGCATTCTCAGTTTCTTACTTGTTCTTTTTTTGCCTGCGGGAAATAGACCCTTCTGGTCAGGTTGATCATGCTTCGGCGTGGTCAATAACCTCGCGGAGTTGGTTTAGAGATTGCTAAGGCGCGACGTCTTTACACATTCGTAGTCAGATCATCAAAGTCTACTCTGCCAAAAATGATAGTTACCATCATTGAAAGATGGACACCTTCGTCTCTATCAGGTGGTCTCCTGCTCGTCGCCAAGATTCGATTTTGGGTGGAGGGGGTGAGAGTGAACGAAGATGGAGATGAAGAGTGAGGGGATAGAATATGGAATAGCAAGGAGCACCGCTCGTTCAGTCGACCACTCACTAGCGCGAACATATGGGAAAGATGTCGTGGCAAATGTCCAGCGCTTTAAGATCGTTGCTTTAATCCAACGGCAATAATGACGTTTTGATTGGGAACCCAGAATCCTGATAGTACATATCAATAAAGTTTTGTGGGGGGAGGGGGGAGTCAATGAACCAAATAAGTTTCTCCAGTACTCCCTCTATGCATCTATATAGGGCCTAATGCGTTTTTCAAGGCTAACTTTAATCCAACGGCAATAATGACGTTCGGGCTGGGAACCTTGAATCCTGACATTCAGTACATATCAATAAGGTTTTTTTGGGGGGGGGAGGGGTCAATGAACCAGATAAGTTTCTCCAGTACTTCCTCTATCCATCTATATAGGGCCTAATGCGTTTTTCGAAACTAACTTTGACCACATGTTAGAGCAATAATATATGATATATATAAGTTTTTTTTGGCGAGATGACATGCAAGTTACATAAAGCATACTGTCAAATTTGTACGTGAAAGGAGTTTCCAATGATATAATTTTCGCATTCTACAATTCATATAGTATTAGGTACGGACATGGAGCGCCTCTTTTTCCATGTCGTACAACCTGCGGGAGTTGGTGTGCTGGAACGTGAGGGGACTGAATAGCCCCGCGAGGAAGAAAGCTCTTAGAGATTTTGTCGAGTCAGTTCGGGTTGCTATCATCTGTATCCTAGAAACTAAGTTGGAGTCGGTGGATCAATATGTAATAATGCAATGTGTTGGACCAGCGTATGATGGCTTTTTTTACTTGCCGGCCTCGGACACGCGTGGTGGTATCTTTGTGGCGTGGGACTCCACGAAGGTGCAGTTGACTAACTTCGTCAATGACACGAACTTCACTACTGGCTATGTGTCCCCGTTGGAGGGTCCGTCGTGGTGGCTCACTGTGGTTTACGGGCCGCAAGACGATGCCCAAAAGATCACGTTTCTGGAGGAGCTTGCGGCGAGGAGAAAACTTTGTCCTAGACCTTGGCTAGTGTGGGGAGACTTCAACATGATCCTATATGCGGCGGACAAGAACAACGCATTGCTGGATCGGAGGATGATGAGCAAGTTTAAAAGGTTTGTGGAGGACAATGCCCTCAAGGAGCTCTTCTTGCATGGGCGTAGATTCACGTGGAGTAGTGAGCGGGGGGTGCCGACGCTTACTAAGATTGACAGAGCATTTGTTTCGATTGATTGGGAGCTAGACCACCCAGAGTGTCTATTGCAGGCTCTCTCTACCTCAACATCCGACCATTGCCCTCTGTTTCTATCTCTGGAAGAGCATATACACTACAAGAGATTCAGATTCAAGAAGTTCTGGGTCAAACTGGAAGGACTCCTGGATGTTGTGAAAGAGGCTTGGGTCTGTGATCCAGCGATTACGGATCCTTTCCACCGGCTAGACGTGCTACTTAGGAACACGGCCAGAGTGCTTGCGATATGGGGTCAGAAAAGAGTTGGAAACATCAAGCTGCAGATTGCTGTTGCAAATCTTGTCATATTGCAGTTTGATTATGCACAAGAAAATCGTTTGTTGACCAGAGAGGAACGTGGGATGAGAGGAATGCTCAAGCACTTGGTGCTCGGGCTTGCTTCTTTGGAAAGAACCATATCCCGCCAGAGGTCTCGGATTACTTGGCTGCACGAAGGAGACGCTAATTCTAAACTATTCCATCTTGTGGCCAATGGGAGGAGGATGAAGAACTACATCCCAGCTATTCACGTGGATGGGCAGGTCATCACCGATCAAGCTGGCAAGGAGGAGGCTTTTCTTAATGCCTATAAGGCCATCCTTGGCAGGGATGTGAGTCGGGAGCATACTTTGGACATAGAATCCCTAGGTATCACCGCGGTGGACCTATCTGAGCAAGATCTGGTCTTTTCTGAGGAGGAAATATGGGCGGTAGTCAAAGAGATGCCTTCGGATAAGGCACCGAGGCCGGACGGATTCATTGGACTATTTTTTTCAAAAAGCATGGGCGATTGTTAAGTGAGATCTAATTGCTGCTCTGCATAAGTTGTTCATTGGCAATGGGGTTGGTTTTGGGAGGTTAAACCAAGCGCTTACAACTCTCATTCCAAAGTCACCGGAGGCATGTAGCATTAACCACTTCCGGCCGATCAGTCTGGTTCATAGTATGCCAAAGCTGGCCTCCAAGCTCATGGCAACAAGATTGAGGCCGAGGATGGGAGAGCTGGTGCATATTAACCAGTCAGCGTTCGTAAAGGGCAGAAACATACATGACAATTTCTTGCTGGTCCGACAAATGGCACGTAGGCTGCACAAGAGGAAGGCCAAGGGTGTGTTGCTCAAGCTGAACATATCTAGAGCGTTCGACTCACTCTCGTGGCCTTTTCTTTTTGAAGTGTTGAGAGCAAAAGGGTTCTCGGAACGTTGGATTGCTTGGGTTGCCACTCTTCTTACCTCGGCTAGCTCAGGAGTGATTGTGAATGGTTCGGTGGGAGCCAAGTTCATGCATGCAAAGGGTTTAAGACAAGGGGATTCAATTTCACCCTTGCTTTTTGTCATTGCCATGGATGTTCTCACGGACATTGTGATCAAGGCGCGTGACTCGGAGGTTTTTAGTAAAATGAATAGATGCACCCCATTGCAGAGATTGTCCTTATATGCGGATGATGTGGTCTTGTTTATCAAGCCAAACATATCAGACTTGCACTTTGTGAGAGAAGTGCTTGGCATTTTTGGCGAAGCCTCAGGTTTGAAAATCAACTATGCGAAGTCTGCCTCAATTATGATCAGGGCTGATCCGGAAGATGAGCAGTTAGTCCGGGATGGTCTGCCATGGAAGATGGAGTCCTTTCCGTGTAAGTACCTCGGCTTACAGTTGAGCATCAAGCAGCTTAAGCGATCGGAGTGGCAACCTATGGTAGATGCAGCGTTGCACATTCTCCCAGGATGGTAACGAGGACTGGTGACACGGCCAGGGAGGCTGATCTTGGTGAACCAAGTCATGAGAGCTAGGGCGACGCACTATCTCATTGTTGCAGAGGCTCCCAAGTGGGCACTTGACAGTATTGATAAAGGATGTCGAGCATTTTTTTGGGCCGGGTCAGAACAGGTGCATGGGGGCAGATGCTTGGTATCCTGGAATAGAGTTTGCTGGCCTAAAGAGCTGGGAGGGCTGGGTGTCATTGACCTTTGCAAGCAAGGAATTGCCCTAAGGTTGAGATGGGCATGGTTATGGAGAACTGACGAGTCTAGGCTATGGCAGGGTCTGAATTGGAGACCAGATAAACAGGTTTGTGCGGCGTTCGGCAGTCTGGTGAAGTGGCAATTGGGTGCTGGCACAAAGGTGTTTTTCTGGACGGATCGTTGGATCAATGGGACAACAATTCAGGAACTGACGCCACGGGTTTTCGGTCGTGTCAGAACACAAATTGCCAATAAAAGATGTGTAAAGGATGCATTATGGATGCAGGCCTGGATGGAGGATATTAGCGGTGAGCTTGACACGGATGGGTTGGCACAATTCATTAGGTTGTGCGAGATTCTGATGGAGGTGCAAGTGGTCCCAGACACGCAGGATAAGCCTGTTTGGGACTGGAACAGGGAAGGAAAATACACGGCCTCATCTGCATATAGCATGATGTGTATTGATGGGGTTAGATTCCAGCATTTTCTGCTATTTGGAAGTGTTGGGCTCCACTAGTTTGCAAATTGTTGATGTGGCTCGCAATCCAGTACAGACTTTGGACGTCGGACAGGAGATGGAGACATGGGTTGCAGGAGGAGAAATCACCGTGTTTTCTATGTGAGCAAGAGGAAGACACGGTGGACCACATCACGATGCAGTGTGTCTTCTCTTGACAAGTCTGGTACATGTGTTTTGTCCGAATGGGGATTGATCTGGCGCTTTGTCCCTCGGCACAAGATAGAATTGGAGAATGGTGGTCGGGAGCGAGGAAGCGCATGCCTAAAATGCATCAAAAGGGTTTTGACTCCGTGGTCACGTCGATATGCTGGAACTTATGAAAACAACGCAACGGCGGGGTGTTTGCCCGAACGGATTTACAGAACGAAGGGGGCACAGAGGACCTAGTCTGGCAAGAGCTTGAAATGTGGACTAGGGCCGGGACTACCGGAGTAGCTACTTCTTGTGAGTAGTTGGCTAGGGTTGTGTGTGAAGGCTATGGTACGGCGGTGTGTGATGCCTACCTAGCGAAATATAATCTCTTGTAAATACTTTTCTCCCTTCTATAAAGCTATGGTATGTCTTGAAAAAAAATCTTATCAATAGTTAAAGGCAATCTCAAAAAGCACATTAGACCCTATTTATATTGATGGAAGGAGCAGTCATTTAGTCAAAATAAACTGCGAGGGAATGGAAGGAGGAGGGCAACCTCCTCGGAAAAGTTGCTCGCTTTGCATCAGCATCTGTGCTGGATGGACGCTTTAGTACCCTATACCAGCATGAATCTCAGCAAAGTCCAATCCGATAGCGCGAATATTCTCAACTGGCACCGAAAGCAGAGAAGGCTTTGCTTTCGCAACAACAAAAGAGATAGAGAGAGAGAAGACACAGCTTCTCGGACATCAGGACAGAACGGAACCCGCCTGCAGCTTTCTCTAACGGTTGCACAATCTGAATCTGGCTACAAGCGGTTTGTCTTTTTATTTTTATATAGTTAGCTTTTGAAAATTCTTTTGAAGGCCAAGCTCCATGGAGGTGGTTTTTGAAAAATCCAAAACTTGAGTTTTCACCTACATAACTTCTGTGGTCCGCAATAGGCCGCTAATGAGAATTTCTGTCAATTACTTACAAAAAGCTGATAGTGTCCAAGCAAATTCAGCCTGATATTTTAATGCACGAGTGATTGCCAAACCTGGAGCGACAATAATCACAATACATTATCACTGAAACTCGATATTGAAGAGATTTAGGAGCTGTTTGGTTCTAGGCCTAGCATTGACATATTTTGCCAAGTTTATCTAAGATTAGTTCATTCATCAAAATGAAAGCCACAAGTTAGCGGCCTAAGAAAATATTGCCATGCTTTTTGTGTGTATGCCATATGGAACACAACTGTGGCTCGAACAAACACTTATCTAAGGGTCAAACTTGCCTAACATTAGGTGTGATAATCTTTGCTAAAGTTAGTCACAAACCAAACAACCCCTTAGACTGCAACAAGCATTATGAATTGGGAACAACAGGGTAGCAAACATCGAGTAATTGCCAAACCTGCACTGACAGAAACAGCACTACCTTATCGCTCAAACTGAATATTGAGAAGGTTAAGACTGCACCAAGCATCGAGAATTGGGAAGAACAGGGTACTAGGATCACATATGGTTTTACAGATGCAGTACTAAAAAATAGCTGGACGACCGATAGAGGAAACCGCACAAGTACTGCGGTTTCAGTAGACTCAAAAAGCAAAAAGAAAGCACAGAAGACATCAAAAGACCCGACTAGTATTAACTCAGCACATATTTTTGTATTCCATACCAAAATACCAATCACTAGATGCCAATTCAGCGTGTCCACGGCGATGTTGAAACCCTGCTTCCTTCTAAAGAGAAGGAATTCAATTATCCAAGATACAACCACCAGCGGCAGCAGCAGGAATGATTAGACTCCTTCATACCCACCTCTCAAGCAGAGGCCTTGTCAAACTTGAGGGGCTTCACAACCTCCCAGGTGAAGTCAGCATCCTCACGGCCAAAGTGGCCATAAGCGGCCGTCTTGATGAACCTGTTGCCACCCTTCTTCAAGTCAAGGTTGATGCTGATCATCCCAGGCCTGAAGTCAAAGTTCTCCTTCACAATCTTGAGGATCTCCTTATCGGGGATCTTGCCAGTACCATAAGAGTCAACGAAGACAGATAAGGGCTCAGGCACACCAATGGCGTAGGAGATCTGAACAATGCAGCGGCGTGCAAGACCGCTAGCAATGATGCTCTTGGCAGCCTGCCTGGCAATGTAGGCGCCACTGCGGTCAACCTTAGTTGGGTCCTTGCCAGAGAAAGCACCACCTCCGTGTGCTCCCCAGCCACCATAGGTGTCGATGATGATCTTGCGACCAGTAAGACCAGCATCACCATGAGGGCCACCAATGACAAAGCGGCCTGATGGATTCAAGTGGAATATGGTCTTCTCGTCCAGGTACTTCTCAGGGATCACCGGCTTGATGACATGCTCCTTGAGGTCCGCAGCAATCTCATCATTGGTGACAGTCTCATCATGCTGGGTGGAGATCAGAACAGTGTGCACACGTACAGGAACCATGGCACCTCCCTCGTTGAGGTATTCAACCGTGACCTGGGTTTTGCCATCAGGCCTTAGCCAGGCACAAGTGCCATTCTTGCGGACTTCAGTGAGGCGGGCACCCAGCTTGGTGGCAAGCACATGGCTGAGGGGCATGAGCTCAGGGGTCTCATCGGTGGCATAGCCAAACATGATACCCTGGTCACCAGCACCAATATCCTCAGGGCGCTTGGTGAAATGTCCGTGCACACCCTGGGCAATGTCAGGAGACTGCTGCTCTATGTTGACAAGCACCTTGCACCGGTCCGCATCAAGGCCAACATCATCAGAGATGAAGCCAATGTTGCGGCAGGTGTCACGCACAATCTTCTCATAGTCAACCGTGGCCTTGGTGGTGATCTCACCAAAAACCATGACCATGTTGGTCTTGGTGCATGTCTCACAGGCAACCTTGCTGTCAGCGTCTTGGGCGAGGCACGCGTCAAGCACAGCGTCAGAGACCTGGTCGCAGAGCTTGTCAGGGTGGCCCTCGTTCACAGACTCAGAGGTGAAGAGGAAAGTCTCGGCCGCCATTTCTTGCGCGGTGGTGGTGATACTCCAATCTACCTCTGCGAATGCAAAAACAAGTGGTGAATTAGATTTAGAACTCCACAGCAAATTTACAGATGCCCACAAAATGCTAAATCTAAATGGAAGTATTTGTTTCTTCACAGCAGAACTTTCGATAGTAGCAATTGATTATTTATAAGCTTACATCAGTCGAAGTGAAGGCTACCTGATTACGCTCAATTAAAGAGATGTATCCGCCAAAATTCCAATTGGTCTACTCGATGAAGAGATTTAAAAATGAATAAAAACATAGCCGAGATCTATAAGCCCATCGCATGACCGACAAGTAATCTACACACTAAAAAGGGCGGATCTTTTGTGCAGGCAAGTAGATCCATATGATATATTATTATTTGTTTAAAAGAAGAGACATGAGAAAAGAACAAAAAGATCCAATTCTCCACTCCCCTGATGAACTCTCACGTCCCCGAATTTCTAACCGACCGTAGAATTTCAAGAAACTAACAAAAGCAAGACTATTCCCAATATCTCCTTTGATAGGCGAGAACCGCAACAAAGATACAAAACGGAACGCCGTGAAACCAGATCTACGCCGAAAATCACCATTACCCCTCTTTTCAGCCACCCTCCTGCCTCTTCCCTCACAAAGCAAGAGATCTCAAATCCTATACGTGCAGATCCAGTAGAAGAGAGGGCAAGAGAGAGACGCGCAGTAATTGGCTAGGGTGGGAAGGGCTCACCTTGCGCTGCCGCTGCTGCCGCCGCCGCGTTTGATCGGGAAGTAGAGAGGGATGAAGTGGGTACGGGGGTATACACGTAGTTTTTATAGCAGCAGATGCGTCGGGTGCGGATCGGGGAGGAGGATGGTACTAGATGGTTGGAGAGGATGGGCCCGCGCGGGTGTGCGAGGTGGTGCGTGCGAAAAGTATTTCGGCGAGCGTGGTAGGGAGAATGCACGTGAGGACCGCATAGCCAGTGAGTGCTGTGTCGCTGACCGGCTCGACCTTCCCAACCCGCGCTGTCCTCCTCCTCACCAACCCCGTTGCCAACAACCCCACGTTGTGGCCCCGCCTCACCAAACATCTGAAAGAAAACCTTTCTTTACTTTGCCGATTTGTATTGTGTGATGTGAGTTGTTTTTTCACCTAACCCAGTGTCTCGTCTCGGGAGGGTTAGTTTTTTTAAAAGATCCAGCATGGCTGGTATTCATTAATAATAGTAGGAAGTAGCCGAAAACAATACGAAAAAGATAACGTCCACACGTGTGGGCGTTAGCCAACTCAACCACACACCTTGATCGGTTTCTGCACGAATCTTGGCACGTTTTGGCTGATTTTGTGTGCCACGTAGGACAAGTCGCGTGTGTGGTGTGTGAGAGTGTTCGCACACACGCCGGTTGCCCCCCGCGGTCAACGGTTGCCACTCGGAGGCGTGCGGTGGAACTGCTCTGCGCCCGCACGCCACGCCCGAACTGCGGTTGCCGTCAACCACGTCGCGCACTTCGCCCCTTCTCCCCTCACGGTTCCATTTACTCTCCACTTCATTACTCACCCAACCCACCCCGCAGTTCATTCGATTGGAAGAGAAGGCGAGAGGAGAAGGCGACGGCGAAGGCGGAAGAGTCGACGGCATTCGCGGCCGTCGGTGGGACTCGCCGGACCGGAGCGTATTCGCCGGAGTGCCTACAGAGTGAAGGTAATGCTCCTTCCCACGGTCACGTTCCTTCCTTGCATTTCTCCCCTCTCCTCTGTGGTCAATGTTCCGCTCGAGATTCATCGAGATTCAGGCGGATTCGCGATGCTCCGGCATTCCCGCCGGCGGCGGAGTCCTGTGCTGGTCGTTTTCGGTGGCATTGCATAGTTTGGTCGCCGCCACGGCGGCTGTCATGCCGGTGTGGCTCGGCCTGCCCGCAGCCACATCCTGGTTCTGCCTTGGGATTGAGTCGGCGTTTTTCTATCCATTAGTTATGTATTTGTCTCGAAATGCTATTTGCGATCAGTGTAGGAAGTTTTTTGTTGACGAATTTCAGGTTATGATAGTTGCCAATGAACCCTAGATCTAGGTAGTTGTATTTCAAAGTGCAGTATGAAGGTAGACATGATAGTTTCAGTAACTATCTGCACTGGATGGCAACTAATTCTCTGATCAACTGTGTCGGTTGTCACAAATTTGTTTTCCATGTGGCAACTATTTTTGTGCACACACTATGGTTGTTGCCATGCTGTAGGCATGATAAAGTGTAGTAAATAGGTAGTCATGGCAGTTTCAGCAACTATGTGCACTGGATGGCAACTAATTTCTGATCAAATGTGTCAGTTGCCACACAATATGATTTCCATGCGGCAAGTATTTCTGTTGAGACACTAAGGCTGTTGCCATGATATAGGCAGGATAATGTGGCAAATTCACTGTACAATAGACTCAATTTTGTGTTTTGCCATGCTGACTTGTGATATCTGAACATATTTGACCGTATTACATGGCAACTCATTTTTAATATGAGGTCAGTGTGTGAGTTGCTGTTGGGAATCGTAGCATAATTTTAAAAAAATTCTACGCTCACCAAGATGCATCTATGGAGTATACTAGCAACGAGGGGAAAGGAGTGCATCTACATACCCTTGTAGATCGCGAGCGGAAGCGTTCCAATGAACGTGGATGACGGAGTCGTACTCGCCGTGATTCAAATCACCGATGACCGAGTGCCGAACGGACGGCACCTCCGCGTTCAACACACGTACGGTGCAGCAACGTCTCCTCCTTCTTGATCCAGCAAGGGGGAAGGAGAGGTTGATGGAGATCCAGCAGCACGACGGCGTGGTGGTGGATGTAGCGGGATGTCGGCAGGGCTTCGCCGAGCTTCTACGAGAGAGAGAGAGGTGTAACAGGGGAGGAGGGAGGCGCCCAAGGCTGTCATCTTGCTGCCCTCCCTCCCCCCTTTATATAGGCCCCCTGGGAGGGGGGGCGCCGGCCAAGTCCCATCTAGGGTGGGGGGCGGCGGCCAAGGGGGGTAACTTACCCCCCACCCTAGGGTTTCCAACCCTAGGCGCAGGGGGGAGGCCCATGGGGGGCGCCCCAGCCCACTATGGGCTGGTTCCCTTCCCACTTCAGCCCATGGGGCCCTCCGGGACAGGTGGCCCCACCCGGTGGACCCCCGAGACCCTTTCGGTGGTCCCGGTACAATACCGATAACCCCCGAAACTCTCCCGGTGGCCGAAACTGGACTTCCTATATATAATTCTTCACCTCCGGACCATTCCGGAACTCCTCGTGACGTCTGGGATCTCATCCGGGACTCCGAACAACTTTCGGGTTTCCGCATACACATATCTCTACAACCCTAGCGTCACCGAACCTTAAGTGTGTAGACCCTACGGGTTCGGGAGACATGCAGACATGACCGAGACGCCTCTCCGGTCAATAACCAACAGCGGGATCTGGATACCCATGTTGGCTCCCACATGTTCCACGATGATCTCATCGGATGAACCACGATGTCGAGGATTCAGTCAATCCCGTATACAATTCCCTTTGTCAATCGGTATGTTACTTTCCCGAGATTCGATCGTCGGTATCCCAATACCTTGTTCAATCTCGTTACCGGCAAGTCTCTTTACTCGTACCGCAATGCATGATCCCGTGACTAACGCCTTAGTCACATTGAGCTCATTATGATGATGCATTACCGAGTGGGCCCAGAGATACCTCTCCGTCACACGGAGTGACAAATCCCACTCTCGATCCGTGCCAACCCAACAGACACTTTCGGATATACCCGTAGTGCACCTTTATAGTCACCCAGTTACGTTGTGACGTTTGGCACACCCAAAGCACTCCTACGGTATCCGGGAGTTGCACGATCTCATGGTTTAAGGAAAAGATACTTGACATTGGAAAAGCTCTAGCAAACGAAACTACACGATCTTTTATGCTATGCTTAGGATTGGGTCTTGTCCATCACATCATTCTCCTAATGATGTGATCCCATTATCAATGACATCCAATGTCCATAGTCAGGAAACCATGACTATCTGTTGATCAACGAGCTAGTCAACTAGAGGCTTACTAGGGACACGTTGTGGTCTATGTATTCACACATGTATTACGATTTCCGGATAACACAATTATAGCATGAACAGTAGACAATTATCATGAACAAGGAAATATAATAATAACCATTTATTATTGCCTCTAGGGCATATTTCCAACAGTCTCCCACTTGCACTAGAGTCAATAATCTAGTTACATTGTGATGAATCGAACACCCATAGAGTTCTGGTGTTGATCATGTTTTGCTCTAGGGAGAGGTTTAGTCAACGGATCTGCTACATTCAGGTCCGTATGTACTTTACAAATATCTATGTCTCCATTTTGAACACTTTCACGAATGGAGTTGAAGCGACGCTTGATATGCCTGGTCTTCCTGTGAAACCTGGGCTCCTTCGCAAGGGCAATAGCTCCAGTGTTGTCATAGAAGAGAGTCATCGGGCCCGACGCATTGGGAATCACCCCTAGGTCGGTAATGAACTCCTTCATCCAGACTGCTTCCTGTGCTGCCTCCGAGGCTTCCATGTACTCCACTTCACATGTAGATCCCGCCACGACGCTTTGCTTGCAACTGTACCAGCTTACTGCTCCTCCATTCAAAATATACACGTATCCGGTTTGTGACTTCGAGTCATCCAGATCTGTGTCGAAGCTAGCGTCGACGTAACCCTTTACGACGAGCTCTTCGTCACCTCCATAAACGAGAAACATATCCTTAGTCCTCTTCAGGTACTTCAGGATATTCTTGACCGCTGTCCAGTGTTCCATGCCGGGATTACTTTGGTACCTTCCTACCAAACTTATGGCAAGGTTTACATCAGGTCTGGTACACAGCATGGCATACATAATAGACCCTATGGCCGAGGCATAGGGGATGACACTCATCTTTTCTCTATCTTCTGCCGTGGTCGGGCATTGAGTCGTGCTCAATTGCACACCTTGCAATACAGGCAAGAACCCCTTCTTGGACTGATCCATATTGAACTTCTTCAATATCTTGTCAAGGTATGTACTCTGTGAAAGACCAATGAGGCGTCTCGATCTATCTCTATAGATCTTGATGCCTAATATATAAGCAGCTTCTCCAAGGTCCTTCATTGAAAAACACTTATTCAAATAGGCCTTTATGCTTTCCAAGAATTCTATATCATTTCCCATCAATAGTATGTCATCCACATATAATAAGAGAAATGCTACAGAGCTCCCACTCACTTTCTTGTAAACACAGGCTTCTCCATAAGTCTGTGTAAACCCAAACGCTTTGATCATCTCATCAAAGCGAATGTTCCAACTCCGAGATGCTTGCACCAGCCCATAGATTGAGCGCTGGAGCTTGCATACTTTGTTAGCATTCTTAGGATCGACAAAACC
Organism: Aegilops tauschii subsp. strangulata; assembly: GCF_002575655.3. Classification (NCBI taxonomy): domain Eukaryota; kingdom Viridiplantae; phylum Streptophyta; class Magnoliopsida; order Poales; family Poaceae; genus Aegilops; species Aegilops tauschii. The sequence continues at coordinate 218,778,020 of NC_053037.3, read as the reverse complement.
TTCCGGCTGCATCATATACAACTCTTCCTTAAGGAAGCCGTTAAGGAATGCCGTTTTGACGTCCATCTACCATATCTCATAATCATAGTATGCGGCAATTGCTAACATGATTCGGACGGACTTCAGCTTCGCTGCGGGTGAGAAAGTCTCATCGTAGTCAACCCCTTGAACTTGTCGATAACCCTTAGCGACAAGTCGAGCCTTATAGATGGTCACATTACCATCCGCGTCTGTCTTCTTCTTAAAGATCCATTTGTTTTCTATGGCTCGCCGATCATCGGGCAAGTCAGTCAAAGTCCATACTTCGTTTTCATACATGGATCCTATCTCGGATTTCATGGCTTCTAGCCATTTGTCGGAATCCGGGCCCGCCATCGCTTCTTCATAGTTCGAAGGTTCACCGTTGTCTAACAACATGATTTCTAGGACAGGGTTGCCGTACCACTCTGGTGCGGAACGTGTCCTTGTGGACCTACGAAGTTCAGGAGTAACTTGATCCGAAGTTTCATGATCATCATCATTAACTTCCTTCCCAGTCGGTGCAGGCACCACAGGAACATTTTCCCGCGCTGCGCTACTTTCCGGCACGGAAGGGGTGACTATCACCTCATCAAGTTCCACTTTCCTCCCACTCAATTCTTTCGAGAGAAACTCCTTCTCCAGAAAGGACCCGTTCTTGGCAACGAAGATCTTGCCTTCGGATCTGAGGTAGAAGGTATACCCAATAGTTTCCTTAGGGTATCCTATGAAGACGCATTTTTCCGACTTGGGTTCGAGCTTTTCAGGTTGAAGTTTCTTGACATAAGCATCGCATCCCCAAACTTTTAGAAACGACAGCTTAGGTTTCTTCCCAAACCATAATTCATACGGTGTCGTCTCAACGGATTTCGACGGAGCCCTATTTAAAGTGAATGCGGCAGTCTCTAAAGCATAGCCCCAAAATGAGAGCGGTAAATCGGTAAGAGACATCATAGATCGCACCATATCCAATAGAGTGCGATTACGACGTTCGGACACACCATTTCTCTGAGGTGTTCCAGGCGGCGTGAGTTGTGAAACTATTCCACATTTTCTTAAGTGTGCACCAAACTCGTGACTTAAATATTCTCCACCACGATCTGATCGTAAGAATTTTATTTTCCTGTCACGTTGATTCTCAACCTCACTCTGAAATTCCTTGAACTTTTCAAAGGTTTCAGACTTGTGTTTCATTAAGTAGACATACCCATATCTACTTAAATCATCAGTGAGAGAGAGAGAGAGAACATAACGATATCCTCCGCGAGCCTCAACACTCATTGGACCGCACACATCGGTATGTATGATTTCCAATAAGTTGGTTGCTCGCTCCATTGTTCCGGAGAACGGAGTCTTGGTCATCTTACCCATGAGGCATGGTTCGCACGTGTCAAATGATTCGTAATCAAGAGACTCCAAAAGTCCATCTGCATGGAGCTTCTTCATGCGCTTGACACCAATGTGACCAAGGCGGCAGTGCCACAAGTATGTGGGACTATCGTTATAAACTTTACATCTTTTGGTATTCACACTATGAACATGTGTAACATCACGTTCGAGATTCATCAAGAATAAACCATTGACCAGCGGGGCATGACCATAAAACATATCTCTCAAATAAATAGAACAACCATTATTCTCGGATTTAAATGAGTAGCCATCTCGAATTAAACGAGATCCAGATACAATGTTCATGCTCAAAGCTGGCACTAAATAACAATTATTGAGGTTTAAAACTAATCCCGTGGGTAGATGCAGAGGTAGCGTGCCGACGGCGATCACATCGACCTTGGAACCATTCCCGACGCGCATCGTCACCTCGTCCTTCGCCAGTCTCCGTTTATTCCGTAGTTCCTGTTTTGAGTTACTAATATGAGCAACCGCACCGGTATCAAATACCCAGGAGCTACTACGAGTACTGGTAAGGTACACATCAATTACATGTATATCACATATACCTTTGGTGTTGCCGGCCTTCTTGTCCGCTAAGTATTTGGGGCAGTTCCGCTTCCAGTGACCACTTCCCTTGCAATAAAAGCACTCATTTTTAGGCTTGGGTCCATTCTTTGACTTCTTCCCAGTAACTGGCTTACCGGGCGCGGCAACTCCCTTGCCGTCCTTCTTGAAGTTCTTCTTACCCTTGCCCTTCTTGAACTTAGTGGTTTTATTCACCATCAACACTTGATGTTCGTTCCTGATCTCCACCTCCGATGATTTCAGCATTGAATATATTTCAGGAATGGTCTTTTCCATCCCTGCATATTGAAGTTCATCACAAAGCTCTTGTAGCTTGGTGGAAGCGACTGGAGGATTCTGTCAATGACCGCGTCATCCGGGAGATTAACTCCCAGCTGAGTCAAGCGGTTGTGCAACCCAGACATTCTGAGTATGTGCTCACTTACAGAACTATTTTCCTCCATTTTACAGCTGAAGAACTTGTCGGAGACATCATATCTCTCGACCCGGGCATGAGCTTGGAAAACTAATTTCAGCTCCTTGAACATCTCATATGCTCCATGTTTCTCAAAACGCTTTTGGAGACCCGGTTTTAAGCTGTAAAGCATGCCGCACTGAACGAGGGAGTAATCATCAGCACGCTGCTGCCAAGCGTTCATAACGTCTTGGTTCTCTGGGATTGGTGCATCACCTAGCGGTGCTTCTAAGACATAATCTTTCTTGGCTACTATGAGGATGATCCTCAGGTTCCGGACCCAGTCCGTATAGTTGCTGCCATCATCTTTCAGCTTGGTTTTCTCGAGGAACGCGTTGAAGTTGAGGACAACGTGGGCCATTTGATCTACAAGACATATTGTAAAGATTTTAGACTAAGTTCATGATAATTAAGTTCATCTAATCAAATTATTCAATGAACTCCCACTCAGATAGACATCCCTCTAGTCATCTAAGTGAAACATGATCCGAGTTAACTAGGCCATGTCCGATCATCACGTGAGACGGACTAGTCAAGATCGGTGAACATCTCCATGCTGATCGTATCTTCTATACGACTCATGCTCGACCTCTCGGTCTTCCGTGTTCCGAGGCCATGTCTGTACATGCTAGGCTCGTCAAGTCAACCTAAGTGTATTGCGTGTGTTCCGAGGCCATGTCTGTACATGCTAGGCTCGTCAACACCCGTTGTATGTGAACTTTAGAATCTATCACACCCGATCATCACGTGGTGCTTCGAAACAACGAACCTTCGCAACGGTGCACAGTTAGGGGGAACACTTTCTTGAAATTATTATAAGGGATCATCTTACTTACTACCGTCGTTCTAAGCAAATAAGATGCAAAACATGATAAACATCAACATGCAATCAAATAGTGACATGATATGGCCATTATCATTTTGCTCCTTTGATCTCCATCTTCGGGGCGCCATGATCATCTTCGTCACCGGCATGACACCATGATCTCCATCATCATGATCTCCATCATTGTGTCTTCATGAAGTTGTCACGCCAACGATTACTTCTACTTCTATGGCTAACGCGTTTAGCAATAAAGTAAAGTAATTTACATGGCGTTATTCAATGACATGCAGGTCATACAAAATAATAAAGACAACTCCTATGGCTCCTGCCGGTTGTCATACTCATCGACATGCAAGTCGTGATTCCTATTACAAGAATATGATCAATCTCATACATCACATATATCATTCATCACATCTTCTGGCCATATCACATCACATAGCACATGCTGCAAAAACAAGTTAGACGTCCTCTAATTGTTGTTGCAAGTTTTTACGTGGTTTGTAGGTTTCTAGCAAGAACGTTTCTTACCTACGTATGACCACAATGTGATTTGCCAATTTCTATTTGCCCTTCATAAGGACCCTTTTCATCGAATCCGTTCCGACTAAAGTAGGAGAGACAGACACCCGCTAGCCACCTTATGCAACTAGTGCATGTCAGTCGGTGGAACCTATCTCACGTAAGCGTACGTGTAAGGTCGGTCCGAGCCGCTTCATCCTACAATGCCGCCGAAACAAGAAACGACTAGTAGCGGCAAGAAGAATTGGCAACATCAACGCCCACAACTTCTTTGTGTTCTACTCGTGCATAGTAACTACGCATAGGACTGGCTCATGATGCCACTGTTGGGAATCGTAGCATAATTTTAAAATTTTCCTACGCTCACCAAGATGCATCTATGGAGTATACTAGCAACGAGGGGAAAGGAGTGCATCTACATACCCTTGTAGATCGCGAGCGAAAGCGTTCCAATGAACGTGGATGCCGGAGTCGTACTCGCCGTGATTCAAATCACCGATGACCGAGTGCCGAACGGACGGCACCTCCGCGTTCAACACACGTACGGTGCAGCAACGTCTCCTCCTTCTTGATCCAGCAAGGGGGAAGGAGAGGTTGATGGAGATCCAGCAGCACGACGGCGTGGTGGTGGATGTAGCGGGATGTCGGCAGGGCTTCGCCGAGCTTCTACGAGAGAGAGAGGTGTAACAGGGGAGGAGGGAGGCGCCCAAGGCTGTCATCTTGCTGCCCTCCCTCCCCCCCTTTATATAGGCCCCCTAGGAGGGGGGGGGGGCGGCGGCCAAGTCCCATCTAGGGTGGGGGGCGGCGGCCAAGGGGGGTAACTTACCCCCCAAGTCAAGTGGGGCGCCCCCCACCCTAGGGTTTCCAACCCTAGGCGCAGGGGGGAGACCCATGGGGGGCGCCCCAGCCCACTATGGGCTGGTTCCCTTCCCACTTCAGCCCATGGGGCCCTCCGGGACAGGTGGCCCCACCCGGTGGACCCCCGGGACCCTTTCGGTGGTCCCGGTACAATACCGATAACCCCCGAAACTCTCCCGGTGGCCGAAACTGGACTTCCTATATATAATTCTTCACCTCCGGACCATTCCGGAACTCCTCATGACGTCCGGGATCTCATCCGGGACTCCGAACAACTTTCGGGTTTCCGCATACACATATCTCTACAACCCTAGCGTCACCGAACCTTAAGTGTGTAGACCCTACGGGTTCGGGAGACATGCAGACATGACCGAGACGCCTCTCCGGTCAATAACCAACAGCGGGATCTGGATACCCATGTTGGCTCCCACATGTTCCACGATGATCTCATCGGATGAACCACGATGTCGAGGATTCAGTCAATCCCGTATACAATTCCCTTTGTCAATCAGTATGTTACTTGCCCGAGATTCGATCGTCGGTATTCCAATACCTTGTTCAATCTTGTTACCGGCAAATCTCTTTACTCGTACCACAATGCATGATCCCGTGTCTAACGCCTTAGTCACATTGAGCTCATTATGATGATGCATTACCGAGTGGGCCCAGAGATACCTCTCCGTCACACGGAGTGACAAATCCCAGTCTCGATCCGTGCCAACCCAACAGACACTTTCGGAGATACCCGTAGTGCACCTTTATAGTCACCCAGTTACGTTGTGACGTTTGGCACACCCAAAGCACTCCTACGGTATCCGGGAGTTGCACGATCTCATGGTCTAAGGAAAAGATACTTGACATTGGAAAAGCTCTAGCAAACGAAACTACACGATCTTTTATGCTATGCTTAGGATTGGGTCTTGTCCATCACATCATTCTCCTAATGATGTGATCCCGTTATCAATGACATCCAATGTCCATAGTCAGGAAACCATGACTATCTGTTGATCAACGAGCTAGTCAACTAGAGGCTTACTAGGGACACGTTGTGGTCTATGTATTCACACATGTATTACGATTTCCGGATAAAACAATTATAGCATGAACAATAGACAATTACCATAAACAAAGAAATATAATAATAACCATTTATTATTGCCTCTAGGGCATATTTCCAACAGTTGCCACATTTGTAACACCCACGATGCGGCTATATCTCTCACGTGTCGAGGCACGACTTAGAGGCATAACCGCATTGTGGTTTTGTCGCAAGAAGGGTCATCTTCACACAATCCCATGTAATGAACAAGAATGGGATAAAGAGTTGGCTTACAATCGCCACTTCACACAATACATAAATAAATTATACATTAATCAGAGTACACACATAGACCGACTACGGTCAAAGCCAAAAGAAAAGAAGATAACCCAACTGCTAGATCCCCGATCGTCCCAACTGGGCTCCACTACTGATCAAAAGGAAACGAAACATAGTAACGACCAAGGTCCTTGTCGAACTCCCACTTGAGCTCGGTTGCGTCAACTGCACTAGCGTCGTCGGCACTTGCAACTGTTTTGGTAGAATCTGTGAGTCACGAGGACTCAGCAATCTCACACCCGCGAGATCAAGACTATTTAAGCTTATGGGTAGGAGAAGGTAGTGAGGTGGAGCTGCAGCAAGCAATAAGCATATATGGTGGCTAACATACGCAAATAAGAGCGAGAAGAGGAGCAACGGAACGGTCGTCAACTAGTAATGATCAAGAAGTGATCCTGAACTCCTATTTACGTCAAAACATAACCCAAAAGTCATTTTCTCTTCCCGGACTCCGCCGAAAAGAGACCATCACGGCTACACACGCGGTTGATGCGTTTTAATTAAGTCAAGTGTCAAGTTCTCTACAACCGGACATTAACAAATTCCCATCTGCCACATAACCGCGGGCACGGCTTTCGAAAGATAATACCCTGCAGGGGTGTCCCAACTTAGCCCATTATAAGCTCTCACGGTCAACGAAGGATAAACCTTCTCCCGGGAAGACCAGATCAGTCTCGGAATCCCGGTTTACAAGACATTTCGACAATGGTAAAACAAGTCCAGCAAAGCCGCCCGATGTGTCGACAATCCCGATAGGAGTCGCACGTACCTCGTTCTCAGGACACACCGGATGAACACTACGTACAACTAAAACCAGCCCTCAAGTTTCCCCAAGGTGGCGCTGCAAGTGGCTCTAATTTGGACCAACACTCCGAGGAGCACTGGCCCGGGGGGTAAAATAAGATGACCCTCGGGAGCGCGACTCCCAAGGGAAAAAAGGCTAGGTGAGGCAAATGTAAAACCAAGGTTGGGCCTTGCTGGAAGAGTTTTATTCAAAGCGAACTGTCAAGGGGGTCCCATAAATCACCCAACCGCGTTAGGAACGCAAAATCAAGGAACATAACACCGGTATGACGGAACTAGGGCGACAAGAGTGGAAAAAAACACCAGGCATAAGGCCGAGCCTTCCACCCTTTACCAAGTATATAGATGCATTAATTAAATAAGAGATATTGTGATATCCAAACATAATTATGTTCCAACAAGGAGCAATCTTCAACTTCACCTGCAACTAACAACGCTATAAGAGGGGCTGAGCAAAAGCGGTAACATAGCCAAACAATGGTTTGCTAGGAAGGGTGACAAAGGTTAGAGGTGGTTTCCTGGCAATTTGGGAGGCATGATATAGCAAGTGGTAGGTAGCGCAGCATGGCAATAGAACGAACAACTAGCAAAGCAAAGATAGAAGTGATTTCGAGGGTATGGTCATCTTGCCTGAGATCCTGCAAGGAAGAAGAACAAGTCCATGAAGAAGACAAACGGATGTAGTCGAACGAATCCTCACAACTCCGGAACGAAACCGAAGCTAACGAGAGAAGCAAACCGAAAAGAAGCAAACAACATAGTAAACAACCATCACATACACATGGCATGATGCACAACCAAGTATGATGCATGCCCGCTTTAATGAGGAATGGCATGGCAAAGTGCATAAACAATACTACAAATTAAATGGAGCTCAATATGCAACGAGTTGCATATTGACGAAACACCACATTCAAGTTATTTAGTTCGCTCTTGTTTATGTACCCAACAATATTAAATGTTGATTAACATGGCAAGAGGTGAAGCATAAGTAAACTAACTATTTAGGCAAGTTTAAATGAGGCCGGAACAACAAATAACAATTTCGGAAAATCCTCATATGCATATTTTAGATTTGGTACTGTTCTGCCTAAAACCATATTTTATTGTTGTTAAACAGTAAAACAAGGTGCACCATGTTAAACTAGGCATTTTTCTACCCCACTTACATATAAAGTTTATTAAATTCCTAGTTAGGGTTAATTAGTTATGAATTAAAGCATTTTAGCATGGCATTTATGCAAAATTAAACAAACAACATTTTTTAACATTTTAAACATGGATGAGAGTGGCATATTATGAAACTAGATAAAATTCTGAGCATTTTTCATATATAAATTATTTACATAAGATGCACGATTGTGGAGTTATTAAATGCATGAAGTCTAGGGGTTTTTCTATAAAACAGACGTTCACTGGATAATGCTAAAATCGCTGAAACAGGAAAAAATGTAACGGGCTGAAACTACACAGAACATGGGCTAAACAGAGGAGGGGCTGTGGGCGCTCACCCATGGGCCAAGCCCAAGATGGTGAGGAGGGAGAGGCTGAGGCTGGCTGGCTTCGGCTGGGCCTGGCGCTGGCTGCGGGCCACAGAGGCACATCGAGGCGAGGCAGGGCGCGGTCAACGCTCGGGACGAGTGAGCCGCTACTACTCTCGTCTCTGAAGAACAAAAAACAACATCAGGGAGGCCGGCGATGAGGGCTTGGGGAGGTCGATCCGGACCGGATCCGGTCGCCTCCGAGGCTTGGGCCCGCCGGAGTTTCGAGCTGGAGGCGCCGGACGGCATCCATGGCCATGACAGCTCCCCTGGCGGTGGAGGAGATGCTCGGGACCCTCCTGGTCCAGATCGAGCAAGGAAGGGCTCGGGTTGCAGCCATGGCGATGCAGCACGAGGACGGCGGCGTCGAAGCCCTGTCCATAGCAGCAGAGAGGGAGCAGAGAGATTAGGGAGGTGGAGAAGGACGGAGAAAAAGGAGAAAGGCGACGGGGGATGGCCTTGTCACGGTGGTCTCCATGGCTGACGGCTCTCCGGCGAGTCGAGCGGGGTCGAGGGCGACGAGGTCGAGGTCCGGAGCAGGGCGCCGGGGTGCGCTGCTGATGGCCCGCGCGGAGGAGCATGGCCGGCACGACGGGGCTGCTGGCTGGTGGGGATCGAGCAAAGGAGGCATGTCCTCGGGCTCGAGGAGGAGCACGACATGGAGGAGCTCTGGGGCTCGGGCGAGGAGTGGATCGAGGGGCCTGGGGTTGGTTCGATGCTGAAAACGAGGGAGGCGGTCGGTGCGATCTGGTTGGGTGGAATGGATCGGGAGCGATCCCAAGGAAGGTGGAGACAGGGGTTGCGGCGGCTAGGAGGATCGATGGGACAAGGGAGAGGATTTTTAGGGTTTGCCCAAAATGGACTAGGGGTGGACGAATATATACATCACGAATTAGGTTAGGGGCTACCTCGTCCCTCCGATCGCAATCGGACGATCGAGGAAAAAATAGGTAGGGAGTCCAAATAACAAAACGGAGATATTTTGTAGATGTTAGGGGATGATCCGGACCCAACGGTAACGAAAGTCCGGTTCGGGTTCGGGACAACTTCGGACGCACACACCAGGGGGGGTCTGTGCACTGTACAGAGAGACTCCGGTTTAGGCAAGAGGACAAACGAATAACAAGGTTGGTCTCGGAACGGTCAACGAAAGCAAGGGGGGACACGACAACTACGAGCGGATGCAAGTTTTATGAAAACATGCAAATGCAATGCGCATGATGCTATGAGATGAGATGCAACAAACAAATAAATAACACAACTGACTCGCAAAACAAGGAAGGCATCTGGAGTGTCGGTCTCGGGGCGTTACAACATTACAGGTTGTTCAGTAGATGTTTTCAACACTTTTTGAATTGTCTTGTATTTTAACATGGCAATTTCAACCTAGTACATTTGCCTTTGAATATATGACAACTATGTGCACTGAATGGCAACTAATTTCCTGATCAAATGTGTTAGTTGCCACAAGTATGATTTCCATGTGGCAAGTATTTCTGTTAACACACTATGGTTGTTGCCATGATGTAGGCAGGATAATGTGGCAAATTCACTGTACCATATACTCAATTTTGTGTTTTGCCATGCAAACTTGTGATATCTGAACATATTTGGCCGTACTACATGGCAACTCATTTTTAATATGAGGTCAGTGTGTGAGTTGCCACATTACAGGTTGTTCAGTAGATGTTTTCAACAATTTCTGAATTGTCTTGCATTTTAACATGGCAATTTCAACCTAGTACATTTGCCTTTGAATATATGACAACTCATTTTTTTGTATGAGGACAGAGTGTGAGTTGCCACATTATATGTTTGTGCAGCCGAAGATTTGTGCCTTTCTTTCGTACTATCTTGTGCTAACATGGCAACTTCAGCATTTTTGTTTCAAGTGCCTTATGATCTGTACATTTTTCAAATGAAGCCAATGTGTTTTGTTGCCACATTTATTGTTGGACAATCATAGGGGGTGTGGGTGTTCATACGATATTGCCTAAACTTTTTGCCATTTTCAATTGAGCCCATGTGGCAAGTACATTCTGTTAGGTGGCAACTGCTTACTTCATACTTTCATTTTCACCCTGACATTTTGCTTTGTTCTTACCTCAGCAGAATGGCTCACGGCAATCATCAAGACGATGATGATGATTTCATAGAGTTACCGCGGCAGAATCGCGCAACTAGACGGACAACAGACGGCGATGAGGTAACTGTCCACCCCCCAGCCCCCTTCCCCCATATGTTTTGAATGTCATGTTGAGTTTGCAATCGTCTGATAGGGTCTAAACCTTCATGATAGTGAAACATGGCAACAAATGATCATTTCTCTGTTTTGCAGAAGAAGAAACGTAATCGCAATAGGGCTTCACAGGAACGCCTGACTATATTGACCGAGGGATTCACCGACGACCAGAAGGGAGTTGCTGCTGAGTTGGGGATGCAGGCTCTGATGGATGTTCGGTGCAAGAATCTAGTGAACCCTGTATGCGATTGGCTCGGTGAGATTTACGAGCCCGCCTCCAGGGAATTTGTGATTCCGGGACATGGAAGACTGCCGTTAGACGAGGAATCCGTGTTCTGCACGTTGGGTGTGCCCCGTGGAGAAATCAAAGTCCCGTATGAGGTCAATAATACGATTGAGGAAACGTTGTTTGCCCGTTTGTTTCCTGGGATGACATCCATGCCGAACACGACCGTGCTGGCAAATTCGCTGGAGGGCATGAAAACCCATGGCGAAGTTTTTAAGATGAAGCTACTCATGTACCTGATCTCAGCTGTTTTTGCGCCAACCACTTCTCTTCGCCCAAGCAACAAATGCTTCCCCATCCTGGTGAATGCTCTATCTCTACTCCTTCATTTTTCCTTCAATCTTTTGACTCATATGTCATTTGTAAGCTAGTCACTGCCAGTTTTTTTATGTTTTCCCATTTTGATTTCTGATGCAGCAACTTCTTGTCCTGAAATTTGTGTCGTGCAGGCAAAATTGAAAGAAGTGAAGAACATGAATTGGTGTAAGTTCATTGCGGACTTCCTGCATGATGCATTCTCAAACAAGATGTACCAGAAGGGTTGTCGACTCCATTTAATGGTATTTTTGTACTACTCTTTTGCAAACACTCCTAGCTCCTTGAGCATGCATGGCAACCATGATGGTGACATTGTGGCAACTACCATTATAACAAGATGGCAACTGCCAACATAACTAGAATGGCAACTGCCAACATAACTAGATGGCAACTGCCAACATAACTAGATGGCAACTAACACATATAGATGGCAACTAATAGAAATACATGGCAACTCTTTCCTTCTTCATGCCATCCAACTTGATGATTGAAGGAACATATGTTAGCTTCTTTTTTGCAAAATACCATGATGGCAACTGATATTTTTTCTTTTTAAATTGTTGTACATCAGCTCATGTACATCGATCGTCTTGATCTGTCCACTGTGGACTTTACTGGGATAGGAGGCCCGCCGCCTCCACACAAGTTTGTTGTTTCTACGTGGACTTACGATGCTGTCAAGGATGTGCTTGCCGCGGACAAGATAACTGATACGAAATACGAGAAACTGCAGGTTAGTTCTGGCATCTTTCTTTGCACGACATTCTTTTAATTTTGACGCTGCATAACATATGAAAAAATCCCCATACGGCAACCGTCTGTGGCTAACAAGAGATGACTACCTTGTTAGCCATGGCTGTCTGCGCATGGTATCCATGTCTTACGCCACATGGCAACTCTGCCATCCATTTTGAAACTTCTGTCCTCTTCCTCTATTTTATTTTTATTTTTGCAATACATGAACTGTTAGTTAGTGTTCATTGTTTTCTCTCTTTACATGCTAGCTGTAGCATGCTATAGACTACAACGTGTTTGGTGGGCCTCAAAACTTTGGAAAGTGGATGGACGTGCACTCAGCTCCGTCTTGTCCTATTGAGGTAATCAAGGATATATATCTATGGTTGTGTTTGGTTTATTTTGATCTTGTGCACGTGACTTTAATACGGTTGGTTACTGCTGCTTCTTGTTTCGTGCACAGGTGAGGGCACCTGTTGAGCATCTAATTGGGCAGTTTGCATCCGGAATGACCAGCTTGCTCGGGAAGTTGGTTGAGGGTTGGACGTCCCTTAATGGCTCTGACAGCGACGCGGTTGTAAGGCAGTTCACTCCATTTGTTGCAGAACGGACACATCGGCCAACTGGTCGCCGTGGTCGGTACGACTACAACAGCTCACAGGAGTTTCCTGACACACAAGATGAACTATATGGAGATGCTGCTCTCGACAAGGACGACGACGATGACATGGAGAACGTGCAACATGACACCGACGATGATGAACATGTCGACGTTCGTGCAGGTGGTAAGAAGGGCAAGGGTGTACCAGATGTCCCCTCACCGGAGAAAGTCAAAGAACAGACAGCTGCGAGAGGCAAGGGGGTGTCGCCCTCAAAGAGGGGGAGGGATCCAGAGGAGGTTGGGCAGGGCTCTCCTATCAAGAGACCTAGGACCGATCCCTTAGCTGCTAGGAGGAGGTTCGACTTCTTTTTTAGTGTTTTGTTTTGTCTATCCTTTCGAACAGACTGGCCCCCTTTTTCCATTTGTTTTTGCTAAGCGTGGCAACGATTTTCGTGTCTGACACTTGGCACCTTTTTTGCCTCTTTCTTATATGTGCAGCGAGGCGACAGCTGGTGGACGAGCAGTTACGAAGAAACAAGCACCAACGCCAACCCGTGTTTCTGCTCGATTGAACAAGGGTGCCCCTATTGCTGGTGACACGCATTCCACTAGGTCATCTCCTCGTACGTCAACGTCCAACACCGGTGATCCTGTCGTGTTGCCAGATTTGAGGAAGACAGTCAAGAAGTAGGTTATCCATGTTCTTTCTTGATTGCCATATTGCTATATTTTTGCCTTTCAATGCAGCTGTTCAGCTTGCCACATGGGCTACTGCCATCACTCCCACATCGCAACTGTTGTTTCTCCCATGCTCTATTTCTTCTTACTACATGGCAAATCCTGCCTGTTTTTGCATGGCAACTGCTAACCAGGCAAAATGGCAACTCTTATTCCATCTACATGGCAACTACCAGCTTTTCCATCTGTTTGTGCACTCATCCACACCTAGTTTTGAAATGGCATTCCTGGCACATCACACATTTCTTACATTTTTTAAGATGTCTACCATGGCAACTGCTGCTTGTTACGCATGGCAACTGCTAACTGGTCCACATGGCAACTCTTATTCTACCTACATGACAACTATCATCTGTTCATCTAACAATGTTCGTGTGTTTTTTTCAGGGTGAAGAAGACTACCACATGCGTGACGAAGCAGAACCCTAGAGACCCACTCGAACGCATACACTCAAAGCTGTCGACAGGTGGCAACTCAGACGTTCATGAGGCGCCAGTGCACAAACCTGCTGCTGCACCGTCCACTGTTCCCACTAGCTCTGATGCAAGCGGTCGAACATCTCCGCCGGTTGCAGATGTGCAGGCTACGACAGCAGGCATCCGTACATCTGGGAGTGACGAGTCGGTATCTGCTAGGACTGCTGAAATATTTCCCACTCTGCTAGCAATGAAGGATGCTGCTGTGAGCCATGCGACCCGATCAGCAAGTGTTGAAGTGGACGCCCCCGAGATCAACCTAAGCAAGGAAGATTCCTGCTCATCTGACACGGATTCCAAGCGCGTGGGTGGTGGCACTTCTTCGTCCACGAAAGAAGGGGCTGAGGCGACAGTTCATAATGATATGCCATCCATAGGTGAGACTCTTGGCACAACAGCTCCAGCTTCTGGTGCTCCAGAGGTTGCCAAGGTGACCGTTGCGCGAGCTGGTCTTCCACCTAGCGTCGTAGCCCCGCAAGCAATCTGCAGACACACCCAACGCGCCTGCTGTAGCTAGGAGCAGCAGAGATGACTCTGGTTATGTGCCTGCGTCCACACTATTCCCACCACCTACCAGAAGCAATGTTATGGAGAGAACGGAAGACCGGAGTACAACCGACCCAGGTGGCAAGCCGGGCACGACTGACGGAGGTGAACGTGCGGAGCAGACTGCGTCTTTACCCGCAGTGGATAACCCCAGCTTAGATCTACGCACTTCTAAGCTCCCAGTCAACATCAGTGTCCCCTACAGCCCAAACAAGAAGATTGTCAAGAAAGCTATGACTGATACCGCTGACAGCACGCCCCGTCCTACGAATAAGCCTGATGACTCTGCAGCATGCAGAAATGTTTGTTGAACTTTTACCCTTGGATTCTGCCCAGCAAGCTGCTCGCGGTTCGGCCAGTAGGCAGGAGAGGTACCCAATGGCCTTCACCCCACCGAGCTGTAGCCTTGGCATTGATCGCAGTCAAGATGAACCAGTGTTGCAAGATCCTTCACCAGTTGCCTTTGCTTTCCCGGCAGGCATGGCCCCAATGATGGCGCAACCAATGGTCGAGGGCAAGAAGGCTGTGAAGTTCGCAGAGCCGGTTGTGCAAGGTACATTTCTTTATGCGTTTATCATATTCGTGTATACGTCTTTTTAGTCTGACTTTTGTTCCAAGCATTTTTTTTGGGTTCTCACTTGTGATGGCAAATGTTATCTGGTGGACATGGCAACTGGATTTTCTTGCACGCTGTCACCTACATTTTTTTGTTGCCATACTCCATTTTTTCATTCTGCAAGCACATGGCAACTGCAGTTGATAGATCATGGCAACTGTAGTTGTTGTCACATGGCAACTACAATGCATTGCACATGGCAACTGGAGTTGCCTGCACATGGCAACTCCCTACTTTTCGGTGCCTACATCTCATATTTCTGCAACCTTCATTTCAAACTAGATTTGTTTTGTTTTCCAAGGATTCCTAACCCACTTTTTTGATCCGTGCAGCCACCCCTGAGGAGATTACGCCGTCACTTGATGAAGCTTACCACAGGATTGAGGAGGCAGCATTGCAGAGGAGGTCCTCACGAGGTCAGGGCCAATCAAGTTCCAACGTGCCTGCTAAGTCCGTATCTGAGGATACCATTAGAAGTGCCACCCCTGGTTCTGTGAGGCAGCGTAGGGTAGTTCACGCGCCACCCGCGGATGATTATGAGCCGGAAGTTAAGGCCACAAAGGATCAGAACCAGCTGTACGATATTGTCAAGCGCTTTGGAAATGCGAGATCCAACAGCAATCACATGAAGGAGCTGAAAGCGTAATGACCACACCCACATAAACCTCTCATTTGCTTTGCTCTTTTTACTATTCATCCTTTTGATATTTCTAGATATGCTCCGTTTACGTTTTATTTCTTTTTTTCACTTAGTAGACATGATTCTTTCATGTTATATCATTTTCATATAGCTCATGTTTGGACAGAACCAAGATCATACAATGTGATGCGACGTATGTTGACCTGGGTGATCTTGCCGAGTCTGTGAGGCCACTCGGTAAAATGTCGAAGAATGTAGTTGCATGTGGGATTGACTTCATCAACAGGCATATGGATATGTCTCCCGATAAAACAATCATGCAGTACATTGTGACGTGCAAAATATGGGATGGTGACTTCCACCACAAAATCCTAAGGAAGCATTTTGCTGCGCATGGTGATTTCAAGCTCACAATGAAGAAATGTGTGAGTACTCCTTCCTTTTTTGCACATTTTTTCCCTCCCATGTTATTTTTTTGCCAGTAGCTATGCTTCAGATGTGGGCTACACCCTATTTTGTGACAGCTATTTCATGTGGCAACAGCTGCCATGTAAAATGACTTCTGATTTGCTTTCCTAATACAACCTATGTGGCAACTTCAAACTAAAATACATGGCAACTTTGTTCATACATGGACGGCAACTTATTTTAATTACCCACTACAACTAAACATTATACGTTGGTCCACTTTTCTTGGACCCTTGATGCTTTCGTAGTCACTCATGTGCTTGTTAGTGTAACCGGTGATATCTTTACATGTCATTTTCCCAACTACATCATTTCTGTTCTTAATGTGAGCTCTGCTTCTTTTCTTTCCTTCATTTTTGTTTGCAGGTCTTGTTCCCCATGTTCCAGGAGCTTGCACCACACGACCCACACGACAAGTGTGGTCACCACTACGCGATCTGCCTTGACCTGAAGAACCAACGTTTTGAGGTGCTTGATTCAATGCGTTCAGAAGCTGATGCTGACCTTACTACGCATGCTGAATACTTCATCAACAACCTCAAAGAGACATGGAACCGTCACTATGAAAACTCAAACGTCCAGATCGGACATTTTCCAATTGAGTACGTGGCGACTACGAAGCAAGGAAACCGGTATTTTCCCATCTTTTCTTCATGTGTCCTCCAAACCAATGCTCACCCTCTCTTTTTGTCACCTCTGAATTGAAGTTTATGATTTTTTCTATATGTTCTTGTGAGTTAACCTGACTCTTTTCTTGTTTAGGCACGACTGCGGCTTCCACACGTTGGAATACCTTGCAAAGTGGGAAGGTCGACGGGTTCCTGTCGTCACAGTTGCAATGGTTGTCGAGCTCCGCAAAATTTACACATGGAACTGGTTGATGAATGAAGATTTCAACACGCGGTCCAACACACGTGAGTTCATAGAGGAAGCTGTGAAGAAAGCCGCCAAGAAGTACAAGTGGTCACGTGGTGCTCCTGACCGAACGCCTACCTTACATTCTGTTGCCGAGGAATGTAAGGTATTACCTTGTTTTTGCAAAACTATGTCCTTGTAATATGCTATGACTGCATCTCCCCATAGCCTAGTATACAGTGGTGGCGTGTGAGTAACATTTGAATAGTTTGTAATATATGTGTGGATGTGAACCTACTTAGGTTTGACAGCAGATACGTTTATGTGTTTTCAGTATTATTATGTGCTTGTGGGTTGGTAGTACCAGCATGGTGTTTTGAATGCGTCCTTGATGTCTGAAAACATGGCAAATGTAGTTGATCAGTCATGGTTAGTGAAAGTTATCGTTCTTTCTTGTTTGGCTTTTTGGGTTTTTTGCACTGCTAACTGTACCGGCTAGCATGGTAGTTTGATCACGGAGCAGTAACCTGTGCGGTTGCTGCACGAGACCGTTTCAGCTTGTTTCCCATAGTTTGCACCAGAATACAATATGTGTGACTAAAATGCGCTGACTGAACATGGAAATCTTCGCGGTGAAGATTCATTACAACTAACATGGCATGTTCAGTACAACTAACATGGCAGATTCAGTAAAAAATAAGATGGCAAATTCAGTAAAAATAACATGGCAAATTCAGTAGAAATGGCATGGCAGATTCAGTAGAAATGGTATGGCAGATTCAGTAGAAATTGCATGGCAGATTCAGTTCAAGTAACATGGCAAATTCAGTGCCATACACGTGGCAACTGCAGCTATTCCTTCATGGCATTTTTACTTCAGATTCTGATGCACCCGAAGAGTCATTCTCCAGTTTTTACAAAATTTAGAACATCTAGATTACAAAAAAAAATGTCACCATGGACCAAGTCAAAGTGTTCCAATGTTGTTTACGGATTGCCCGTCCCTTTCTTTGGTTTCTTGTGTTTTGCTTGAATCTCCAATCCCGATTTGTATCTTATCTCTTTTGGACGCCCTTTTGTGATGGAACGGGGCGGGTTCCTAACCTGTGTTTGTGTGCTTGCTGTTCCAGATCCTACCTCCGAGTTTTCAGATGATGGCCCTGTGGACGAAGGCACACTTGATGTGCGGGGGAACCTGTGTAAGGCTTCCTCAGCTTTCCTCTTCTTGATCTCATCAAGCTCTCTTTTGAGGGACTTCCTGTGTTTTTCTGCGACCCTTGCTGTCTCATCACTCTTGCACGCTTCATCAATTAGTTCAGCATAGTTCTTTGTCAACACAACGTGCCTCACGGCTTCCATGGTTGACTCTGGTCTCTCGTCATGCACGACCAAAACTGCGTTTGATGTTTGCGGCGCCAATGCGTTGTCAGCGTCCCAAGTCCATCGCCGCCTTATGAAATGGCGAGGCATTCATGTCACCACATTCAAGTCCATTACTTTTAGAATGTGACAGCACACAATCCCATCCCATTCGAATTTGCAGCATTGGCAGTAGTATTCGCCTTCGCTTATCGATGCCTTCACAAAGTAGTTCCTTCCCTTGTCTGGGTCTTAAGGTTCTGAATCCGACATGCCCATGATAGAACACACCTTGAACGTATGTTCGTCCACCTGGAAAGCCGTGTACATGCTGGCACGCTTTATTTCTTCCTGGAATCTGCAAGTTTTGTGTGGTTTTTGTTAAACTCTTGTGTGAAGTTTTTTGTAGCACCTTTTGTTTGTTGTGGCCAATGGAATTACAATTCGTTCAAACATGGCAACTACAGTTCATTAAACACGGCAACTGAAGTTGAGTAAACATGGCAACTGTAGTTCATTAAACATGGCAACTGCATTTCATTTAAACATGGCAACTACATAACAACTTCAATTTGGCATTTGCATTCCATACCATCATGGCCATTGGAATTTACATTTCATTAAATATGGCAACTGCAGTTCATTAAAAATGGCAACTGCAGTTCATCAAACATGGCAACTGCAGTTATGCAAACGTGGTAACTGCAGTTGAGTGAACGTGGCAAACTGCAGTTCATTAAGCATGGCAAACTGTAGTTCATTAAGCACGGCAAATACATATCATGTTTACTCTGTACCTAATGGCTACTTTTCAACACAATCATCATTTTCAAATAAGCATTTCAACTGCATTGCATTCTACATGGCACCTGGTACCTTCATGATTTGTGCAAATAAGATTGTAACACAACTGACTTACTTGTTAAAAATCGTGTTGGTGTATATCTTGCTCATCTGCCTCTCCATTGGTAAATACTTTAGCAATTTTGGCTGCTTGAGCGCGGTGTTTGCTTCTTGCTGTAGCTCGGATCCCAGTATTTTTTGTTGCAAAGCGGTGTACTGCTTGGCAAACTGTAGTAATGAGTTGCCAGGGCTCACGTACCGCTTCAAAACAACATTGAACCCCTCACTGCGCTGTGTAGTCTGCAGAAACGGGAAGAAGCACTGCATGAAGTAGGCCGGCACCCAGTACATTCGCTTCTGCCACAAGCTAGCAAGCGTCTCGTGGTCTTGGACTTGATATGTTTCAATCATAGCCATCCAGCTCCTTTCAAACTCCTCCACCGTCAAGCTGTGGTCCACGCATAGCTCGAATGCCTTGTGCAGGTCTGGACAATCAGCAAAGAACGGTCCTAGTGTCTCCTCAGCCTTCTTTATAATGTGCCACCTGCAGTGCCTGTGCACTGCCAATGGAAAGACCTCCTCTATGCCTGCACGCATGCTAAAATCCTGGTCTGTTATTATGTTCATCGGAGCAAGTCCACCCATGCACTCCAAGAAGGTCTTGAACAGCCAAACGTACCCATCTGTGTCTTCGTTCCAAACGAGCTTGCATCCGAACTGCAATGACTGATTGTGGTTATTTATTCCTATGAATGGAGCGCATGGCATCTTGTACATATTAGTGAGATATGTCGCGTCGAAAGAAATGCAGTCTCGGAAATGTTTGTAGGCTCTTCTTGCAGCACCATCCACCCAATACATGTTCCTGACACGGTCCTCATCGTCCAATCTTATCCTGTAGAAGAAATCTTGATCTTCTTTCGCTTTCTCATCGAAGTAGGCTATCGTGGCTTCTATGTCAGCCAACTTGCTTTCTCTACGGTACTTTGCCTTTAGGTTTGTGACGTCTAATGGTAGGTAGGGCATGCTACCCAGAGACCCGTTTTTGCTGTGGATGAGGGAGAGTATCTGCACCATTCTTGATGGACCGACGTTACAATCATGTAGCAGCTTTATGAATTTCTTCTCGAGGGCGGTGAATCCTCTGTGGGCGGTCAGAAATTTTATCAGGTCAAACTTCTTTATTAGCTCATGGTTGTGCTCGTCAAAATATTCAGTGACCACCCACGGTGCTCCATCTACGTTCAGCTTACACCGGACAGGGCATTCCGTCTTGACAATGATACCTCTCTTTTGTTCCGGAATGACAAGCGCATCACCTTTGCCCTTCTTGTTTCTTCGTGCCTTGTAGCACCTCATCTCACCTCTGCTGTACTCGTTAGTTTTTTTAATTTTCCTATGGTATTCGGTGTTGACCGCAAACCCATGGAACTTTGCATATGTCTGGTAGAATTCCTTTGCATCTGCAAACGAATCAAATCTCTGCCCAAGATACGGTGGCTGGGGTACCATGATTTCTGATTGCCCACCATCTTCATCCCCTTGTGCTTCGTCATCGGTTTCATCATTCACTTCAGTATCGGCGGATGTTTCACCTACTTGAGTGTTGCTTGTGCTGGTGTGCACATGTGTGCTTGTCGGTATTGCTGGCACGATTGCCATTTCCGACACTGACTCGACATTGTTTGTGGCATGAGTGTTGGCTGGCTGGTGGAACGCGTCTTCCGTGCGCTCAGAGCTCCCCGCAGTAGATGTCCCCGCGCCGCTGTTAATTGTAGTTGAAGGTCCTGCATTAAAAATCAGGTACGAGCGTAAGATTTTGCTTGAATGTCATGTGTATCGTAACGGAGTACAGCAACTGCATGTGATTTTGCATGACATCATTTCACACAGCAAGCCATGAATCTGGATATGGCCATGCATGGCAACTGTAATTCTCCAGTAATGGCAGCTACAGTCCAACCACATGGCAACTACCGTTGCCAACACATGGCAACCAGCGTCTTTTAGCTTGAGAACTTGTAGCATATAGCAATGGCAGAAATAGTCCAACACACATGGCAACTACTGTTGCCCACACATGGCAACCAGCTTCTTTCAGCATCAGAACTTGCAGCACATAGCAATGGTAGATACAATCCAGCATACATGGCAACCAGTATACTCTAGCATCAAAACTTTGTATTCTAGGCTTGAGCTCAATACGTAAATGTGAAAAATCATGAATGTTGCACACACTCTTATAGCAATTGGCAAATCCCGAAGACAATATACATCTCTTTTGCACATGACCACTTGGTAGCATTTTTTTGTTTTTTCCACCACCACCGTTACAAATCTATTTTTCTTCACATGCTATTCCCCACAAAAGCAAATGCAGTACTGTTTTCTGTTTTCACTTTTTTTACCTTGTTGTGCCGCATGTGCCGATCTTGTGTGGCCTGTCATTCCAATTTGATGTGCTCTATCTGCAATAGCGCTTTTCCTGCAACTGTGAAGCTTGCCATGAGATGTTTGCCGATGTGGTTCCACCGTAACAACCTGCGATCATGGTAGCAGTTGGTCATTGCATGGCAACTGTAGTTTGTTCAACATGGCACATGTAGTGGTCCAACCATGCCACACAGATTTGTTCACACTTGTCTACGGTTGTTTAGACATTGCAGTCACATTTGATTATACATGGCAACTGCAGTTGTCTAGGCATGGCAACTGCAGTTTGTCCAGCCATGGCAACCGAAGTTGTCCAGGCATGGCAACTGTAGCTGTCATATATGTTCCTTTCTCCTAACTCACTTTCCACAACTTCACTTTCATGCGCTCACCTGTGTACGACGTTGATGGCAGGTACATGGTTGCTGCCTGATGCCACGTGCTGCATGAAGGTCCTACATTTTTTCTGATATAACTCGTGAGTCTTTTGCCATCCTTGCACGTTTAATTTCATGTCCACAACAATAAGTTCCTTTTTCGTATGCGTTACCTTGATTTGCCACATTAGCTAGCTGAAGTTGGTTGCCCGTACATTTGTCAGCGTTAGCGCCCTGTGACGAAACTTGCCATGCTGCCCCCTGATTGTGGTTTGGTCATAAGAACCTGCTAAAAATAGATTGTAGGACATAAGTAGAATGACATCTTCATCGTCACGAACATGGCAACTGTTTCTTCTTTGTTTATCATGCATCGTACCGATGCCCGCGTAGTGCTCTAGTAGTGGCAGCAATGGCCCTGCAGAAATGACTTGATTGTACTCTGCTGCATCCCAAGGTGGCGTTTCCAGCCTTTGAGAAAGCCAAGGATCAGTGCCATCTTCGTGATTCATTCTTCTGCTTTTTCTTTTCTGCCCACTGTGCTTTTAGTCACTGCATGAACAAGAACGCATCAACAATCTGCAAAAAGCGTTCTTGCTGTTTGCACGTAGAAGATAACACGGCAATCCCATAACATTTCTTGCGTAGGCAACCAACACCTCATGGCAAGTAGGACATGCACATCCATTTTTCTTTTCTGAATTCTGGATGCCATCTATCATTTTGAAGCGATGGCAACAGAAAATAAAATAGGATGGCAAGCAATAGTATAACATGGTGGCAACTACGGACAACGATAGATGGAAACTGACATTAGATACAAGTGGCAATTATTTTTCCTCCCTCCCCATGCCAAATTCCTCCTTTCTCTCCCTATTTTATAGTGATTACTACGCTACCAACTACTCGCATGAAGCCAACCCAGAAGCTTGGCACAAGTCTAGCATAGTATATGGCAGATGTGGCGTATGTTGGTGGGCAAATGCAAAGACACACAAATTCGTGGGGTGTTTGCCCTGATAGCGTGGATCCAGTCGCCATCTTCGTGGGCAAATTTTGCAAATTCAGATTTCTGGACAAAAGAAGGTCGAGAAACAGAAGGAGATCGGGGATCCACCTGTTTTAGCTCGTCGTCTTGGGAGGGCGGGGTTGGGGTGGGAGGGGGGTAGGGGGGGTGGGTGGGTGGTTAGCTGTGGGAAAGGCGCTAGGGATCTGCTCTGGTTGCCATGGCAACCAGAGAAGGAAGGCGACGGAGGTAGGGGATCGAGAGGTGCGAGACAATGGCGGCAGGGCGGACTGGGGATCGGAAGGAGCCCGGAACGGCTGGCGTGCTGGGTCGTGCGGGCAGCGCGGTCGTTTGGCCCGGGCGTGTGGGCGGTTTTGCCACACACCGGACATGCGGGCTGTGGCTGCGCGCGCCCGGACGCGGTCGTGCGGGCGGGTTCTTCTCCATGCCACACGAGGCGTGCGACACAACCACTCGATACACCACATGTGTGGCAGTTATCGGTGTCCAAACAATAAGGTGACCAAGGTCCTAGGACCAAAGGATCCAAAGGTCAAAGAAAAAAAAAAGAAAAACAACAACCCTAATAGCTGCAACACAACACTCCATACAATTCATACTAGGCAGCGCAGCTCCGACTCCGACGATGAACTACCAAGGAAACTAGGCAGGGGTGGCGTCAAGGAGGATAACCGAACGAGCCATCTGTCATGCGTCAGCGTATACCATCGGCCCCCACTGCGGCTTCGACTTCACAGCAACAGGCATTCTCGGGAGGGTTAAGGTCAACGCACATGCTAATGCGGAAAAATAATAAATAGGCGATGGATAGGGAGCAACGAAATTTAGCTGAGGTTGCAAGAGGAGGGACTTCTTTGGTTTGTAGGAATTTCGTAGGATAGGATTTTCAAAGAAAAATTCCTATAAAGCCCGTTGGTTTATAGGAATGGGTTCATATTTCTATGAAGAATAGGATCCAATCCTATATACCTAAGAGACTCACCTTCACTATCCTATTTATCTAAACATGTAAGCTATCCACATCAGCAGAGGGACGCACCATAGATTGACAAGAAATTGTGTGATTAAATGTTTATTTACATGTAGCCATTCCCTGGTCACCGAAGAGACCACCGTTTCCCCTTCAACCTCATGCATTCTTAAAATATAACGAAGCCGAATAGAACGGATCAAACATAAGTTGAACTAAGGAATATAACGATATCTCCACATCCCACATCCCATTGAGCCTTCTTAAATTCTTTCCCTGTCTACATTCTGCGCGAGGACGCTCATCCGGCATGACCGCTCGCCTCCGCAGCTCTCCAAGGACTCTCTCTCGCAATTGCCCTAGCCGGCGTGGTGCCTGCTTCGTCAAGGCGGCGTCCGTGGTCCTCATCATCTCTGTGCCCATTCCCGCGAAGGTAGCTCCGCCGTCCCGCCGGCTAGGTTTGCTCTGGTCGAGAATTTGACCAACGGCTGGGTCCAGAGTTGGGTTTGTTTCCATCCTTGGAGGATGATCTGGTAGCCACGCTGGTGTCAGTCATGGAGTAGACGTGACGCCGGGCAGTGATTCTTTCCGGCCGATGATCTATCGACGACGTTGGTCAGGGCCTCTGTTCACAGAGACGACTTGGAGTAGCGTTGGGTCCAGCTCCTCTGGTGGGTGGCGCCCCGGCTGATTCAGAGACGAGCTTCTACAAACTTCAGAGTACGGCAACGACAATAGAAAAATTCAAGGTTATGTACTCTATTCTCAGATCTGTATTTTGTACTGGGATATAAGATTAAGTATTTCATCCGTCCTCTTTGATATTTAATTTGTTGTCCCCCACTAATTATCTTCCTGCTCCATGGTGAAGCCACGTTATCACATTACCAATTCTCTTGCAGTCATGCCATCACAAATACTTTTTTTTATCTTGGTATAGGTTCACCTGTCTATCTCCCTTCCGCCAGTTTCTATTCTCCTAATCGGTAATACAACACATGAATTGATCCTTCCATTCCATGTTAATCTACAGGTAACCTACCTGCTCATCACCACCTCCAAGGTAGCACGTGCCGCGCGGCACAAACAAGGAAGCAGACGACATCGCCAAGAGGGCGTCCTGGCACCTGCCTCAGGAGCCCGACGTCTTTGAGGAGCGGCTCTTCAAGCCGTCGGCAACCCCTCCTGCTGCGGAACCAGCATCACCGCAGGAGGAGCTCCTCCCAGCACCCCTCCCAGGAGCCCCCGCCTGTGGTCCAACCTCGAGAGCACGTCTAATCCTCGCGCTTGAGCCTCAGGAGGGGTGCTGGACCGAGGAGTTCAAGGCGTACCTGCTTCAGGGGACTCTGCCGGAGAAGGAGGAAGACGCAGAGCGTGTGGCTCGCCAGGCCACCGCCTACTGCATTCAGGACGGTGAGCTCTATCGGAAGAGGCCAAACTACGTCTCTTTGCGGTGCATCTCCAGGGAGCAAGGACACGAGCTGTTGGCGGACATACACGGCGGAGACTGCGGGCATCACTCTTCGTCACGCACCCTCGTGGGCAAGGCGTTCTGCAGTGGGTTCTACTGGCCCACGGCTCTCAACGATGCTATCGAGCTGGTGAGATCATGCGAAGCCTGCCAATTCCATGCCAAGCTGATCCACTAGCCCGCTCAGGGTCTCCAGACCATCCCACTCTCATGGCCGTTCGCGGTCTGGGGGCTGGACATCTTGGGCCCATTCCCTCAAGCACCTGGGGGCTATCTCTACCTCTACGTCGCCATCGACAAGTTCACCAAATGGGCGGAGGTGGAGGCAGTCCGCACCATCCCAGCCAGCTCGGCAGTCAAGTTCATCAAGGGCCTCGTGAGACGGTTTGGAGTCCCTAATCGCATCATCATTGACAATGGCTCGCAGTTCACTAGCAACCTTTTCAAAACATATTGTGCTAACCTTGGAACGCAGATATGCTATGCCTCAGTGGCACACCCGATGAGAAACGGCAAAGCCGAGCGTGCCAACGCGGAGGTCCTGAGAGGCCTCAAGGCAAGAACCTTCAAGAAGAAGCTCAAGGCCTGCGACAGGGGCTGGCTGGACGAGCTCCAGCCCATGCTGTGGTCCATCCGCACCACCGCGACCAAGCCAACGGGCGAGAATGCATCCTCCTTGTCTATGAAGCCGAAGCGGTTCTCCCACACGAGGTCAGGCATCGCTCCGCACGGGTCTTGGCATTTGACGAGGCACACCAGGACGACTCACGGGGGATGGACATCATGCTGGGGGAGGAACACCGCTGTCAAGCCTCGCTCCGAGCAGCGAGGTACCAGCAGGCGCTGCGGCGGTACCACGGCCGCAGCGTCCGCTCCAGGACGCTCGAGGTGGGTGATCTCGTCCTGAGGCGGGTGCTCTCTAGGAAGGGGCTGCATAAGCTCTCACCCATGTGGGAGGGCCTGTTCAGGATCGCCCGTCTCTCTAGGCCTGGCGCCGCGCGCCTGGAGACGCAGGACGGGATACCATCCAGAACGCCTGGAACATCCAGCACCTCTGCATGTTCTACCCATGAAGCAAGGCCCCGTGCCTGTGAAGGTCTCCGCTCGTGACACTCTCACGTAATAATGAGTGGGGCTGTACACGCCCCGGAGTCTCCTGAGTGTCGCCCGCGGGCCTCACGGGGGCTCCCTCCCACGTCCTAGTGGCATCACTTAGCTCCACGCTGGTGAGAAGACTAGACTAGGTGCCGGACGCGGCTGTTCTTTTGCTTGCTTTCTGTAGCTGGTTTGCAACTTCTTAATGGAATTTGGGGTTTTCGCGTTTGGTTCGCTGGAGTTGGATTTTTTCTCCTCTCGCTTCGCTCGCCTCTCAGTCTTGACCCGGGAAGAGCGGCAGTTGCCCGTTGCTCCTCCTCGCATGTCCCGCGCGCGGGGGCTGGGGCAGGTGTGCTCATTTGGTTTCACCCTCACGCGAGCACACCTCACCGAAACCCCGTTGCCCCAGTGCTTCGGCTTTTTAATCCTCGCGATATGCTGTCGAATGAGCTCGTGGACATGCGCACCCTCTTAAGTTCGTGCCCACCGAGCAGCGCGACGTGGTGCACTAAGGCACAATTAACCCACACCTGGGGGCTCTCGCAAAGAGGAACAAGGCGCCCCGTCAAGCTTTCTAACCCATCAAGCTTTCTAATAACCCTGCAGCTCCACAATGTCTCCTGAGGCCGACGGCTCCTGAGTCGGCAGGAAGGGCGCACCCTTGCGAGGTGGGAAGCTATCGCAAGCATATCGAGCTAAGTTACCTTAACTACACCTACTCGGAGCATAGATATCACGGCATGACATCGAAATAGTAAACATAGCATAGTAGCATAAGTGCCATAGTTCATTACACACTGAGGGAGTCCTGGACTAAGGGGTCCTCGGGCGTCCGGCCTGTTAGCCATGGGCCGGACTGATGGGCTGTGAAGATACGAAGACCGAAGATTGCACCCGTGTCCGGATGGGACTCTCCTTGGCGTGGAAGGCAAGCTTGGCGACCGGATATGTAGATTCCTTTCTTTGTAACCGACCTTGTGTAACCCTAGATCCTCCCGATGTCTATATAAACCGGAGGACTTAGTCCGGAAAGACAGATACTTATTACCATAGTCATACATGCTAGACTTCTAGGGTTTAGCCATTACGATCTCGTGGTAGATCAACTCTTGTAATACTCATATTCATCAAGATCAATCAAGCAGGAAGTAGGGTATTACCTCCATAGAGAGGGCCCGAACCTGGGTAAACATCGTGTCCCCTGTCTCCTGTTACCATTGACCTTTGACGCGCAGTTCGGGACCCCCTACTCGAGATCCGCCGGTTTTGACACCGACATTGGTGCTTTCATTAAGAGTTCCACTGTGCCGTCGATGACAGGATTGATGACTTGCCTCGTCCTTAAAGACAATATCACCACCGAAGGAGAACTGGCCTCAGGCCGAACCCTCCGGCTGGGCGGCTTTACCATGACCGCCCGTTCGGCCGCTAAGCCGACGATGACCTCTCGGGCCATCGAAAATCCCCTTCGTATCGACTCCAAACACTCCAAGCAGATGGATCCGGCGGAGTTTTCGTCTTTAAACAAGCTCCTTGATTGCATCGCCGCCCTGGGAATCGCCACAGATTATGATTGGATCGGGCTTAAACCCGACCAAAGAGAAATCAAATCTCCACCGGTCACCCACCAGATAGCGGTAGTCGAGGAGCAAGACGGCGACTCTTCCCCTATACTGAAGACGGCCTATGTCCGGGTCGCCGACCCTGCAGAGCCGGATACCCACCAGCAAAAGGAGGTGATGTTGGAAATATGCCCTAGAGGCAATAATAAATTGGTTATTATTATATTTCCTTGTTCATGATAATCGTTTATTATCCATGCTAGAATTGTATTGATAGGAAACTCAGATACATGTGTGGATACATAGACAACACCATGTCCCTAGTAAGCCTCTAGTTGACTAGCTTGTTGATTAATAGATGGTTACGGTTTCCTGACCATGGACATTGGATGTCGTTGATAACGGGATCACATCATTAGGAGAATGATGTGATGGACAAGACCCAATCCTAAGCCTAGCACAAGATCGTGTAGTTCGTTTGCTAAGAGCTTTTCTAATGTCAAGTATCATTTCCTTAGACCATGAGATTGTGCAACTCCCGGATACCGTAGGAATGCTTTGGGTGTACCAAACGTCACAACGTAACTGGGTGGCTATAAAGGTGCACTACAGGTATCTCCGAAAATGTCTGTTGGGTTGGCACGAATCAAGACTGGGATTTGTCACTCCGTGTAAACAGAGAGGTATCTCTGGGCCCACTCGGTAGGACATCATCATAATGTGCACAATGTGACCAAGGAGTTGATCACGGGATGATGTGTTACGGAACGAGTAAAGAGACTTGCCGGTAACGAGATTGAACAAGGTATCGGGATACCGACGATCGAATCTCGGGCAAGTAACATACCGATTGACAAAGGGAATTGTATACGGGATTGATTGAATCCCCGACATCGTGGTTCATCCGATGAGATCATCGTGAAACATGTGGGAGCCAACATGGGTATCCAGATCCCGCTGTTGGTTATTGGCCGGAGAACGTCTAGGTCATGTCTGCATGGTTCCCGAACCTGCAGGGTCTACACACTTAAGGTTTGATGACGCTAGGGTTATAGGGAATAGATATACGTGGTTACTGAATGTTGTTCGGAGTCCCGGATGAGATCCCGGATGTCACGAGGAGTTCCGAAATGGTCCGGAGGTAAAGATTTATATATGGGAAGTCCTGTTTTGGTCACCGGAAAAGTTTCGGGTGCTATCGGTAACGTACCGGGACCACCGGGAGGGTCCGGGGGTCCACCAGGTGGGGCCACCGGCCCCAGAGGGCTGCGTGGGCCAAGTGTGGGAAGGGACCAGCCCCTAGGTGGGCTGATGCGCCCCCCACAAGGGGCCCAGGGCACAGGAAGGGGGGGAAGGGGGAAACCCTAGGCTCAGATGGGCCTAAGGCCCACCTAGTGGTGCGCCCCCCTCTCTCCCCCCTTGGCCGCCCCCTAGATGGATCTAGGGCTGGCCGCACCCCTTGGGGGGGAAACCCTAGATGGGGGTGCAGCCCCTCCCCCTCCCCTATATATATTGGGGGTTTTGGGGCTGCCATACACATGAGAACATCTCTCTCTTTGGCGCAGCCCTACCCCTCTCCCTCCTCGTCTCTCGCAGTGCTTGGCGAAGCCCTGCTGGAGTGCCACGCTCCTCCATCACCACCATGCCGTTGTGCTGCTGCTGGACGGAGTCTTCCCCAACCTCTCCCTCTCTCCTTGCTGGATCAAGGCGTGGGAGACGTCACCGGGCTGCACGTGTGTTGAACGCGGAGGCCGTGGTTCGGCGCTTAGATCGGAATCAACCGCGATCTGAATCGCTACGAGTATGACTCCTTCATCCGCGTTCTTGCAACGCTTCCGCATCGCGATCTACAATGGTATGTAGATGCACTCCCCTTCCCCTCGTTGCTAGATTACTCCATAGATTGATCTTGGTGATGCGTAGAAAATTTTGAATTTCTGCTACGTTACCCTACAGTGGCATCATGAGCTAGGTCTATGCGTAGTTTCTATGCACGAGTAGAACACAAAGTAGTTGTGGGCGTCGATTTTGTTAATTTACTTGCCGTTACTAGTCTTATCTTGATTCGGCGGCATCGTGGGATGAAGCGGCCCGGACCGACCTTACACGTACTCTTACGTGAGACAGGTTCCACCGACTGACATGCACTAGTTGCATAAGGTGGCTAGCGGGTGTCTGTCTCTCCCACTTTAGTCAGATCGGATTCGATGAAAAGGGTCCTTATGAAGGGTAAATAGAAATTGGCATATCACATTGTGGCTTTTGCGTAGGTAAGAAACGTTCTTGCTAGAAACCCATAGCAGCCACGTAAAACATGCAACAACAATTAGAGGACGTCTAACTTGTTTTTGCAGGGTATGCTATGTGATGTGATATGGACAAAAGGATGTGATGAAAGATATATGTGATGTATGAGATTGATCATGTTCTTGTAATAGGAATCATGACTTGCATGTCGATGAGGATGACAACCGGCAGGAGCCATAGGAGTTGTCTTAATTTATTGTATGACCTGCGTGTCAATGAAAAACACCATGTAATTACTTTACTTTATTGCTAACCGTTAGCCATAGTAGTAGAAGTAATAGTTGGCGAGACAACTTCATGAAGACACAATGATGGAGATCATGATGATGGAGATCATGGTGTCATGCCGGTGACGAAGGTGATCATGCCGCGCCTCGAAGATGGAGATCAAAAGGCGCAAGATGATATTGGCCATATCACGTCACTTTATGATTTTCATGTGATGTTTATCATGTTTACATCTTATTTGCTTAGAACGACGGTAGCATAAATAAGATGATCCCTCACTAAAATTTCAAGAGACGTGTTCCCCCTAACTGTGCACCGTTGCGAAGGTTCGTTGTTTCGAAGCACCACGTGATGATAGGGTGTGATAGATTCTTACGTTCGAATACAACGGGTGTTGACGAGCCTAGCATGTACAGACATGGCCTCGGAACACAAGAGATCGAAAGGTCGAACATGAGTCGTATAGTAGATGCGATCAACATGGAGATGTTCACCGATGATGACTAGTCCGTCTCACGTGATGATCGGACACGGCCTAGTTTGACTCGGATCATGTATCACTTAGATGACTAGAGGGATGTCTATCTGAGTGGTAGTTCATTAATCAAATGAACTTAATTATCATGAACATAGTCAAAAGGTCTTTGCATATTATGTCATAGCTTACGCTTTAGTTCTACTGTTTAAGATATGTTCCTATAGAAAATTTAGTTGGAAGTTGATAGAAGCAATTATGCGGACTGGGTCCGTAAACTGAGGATTGTCCTCATTGCTGCACAGAAGGCTTATGTCCTTAATGCACCGCTCGGTGTGCTGAACCTCATCGTCGTCTGTAGATGTTTCGAAACATCTGACATACACGTTTTGATGACTACGTGATAGTTCAGTGCGTAATGCTAACGGTTTAGAATTGTGGCACCAAAGATGTTTTGAAAACGTCGCAGAACATATGAGATGTTCCGAAGACTGAAATTGGGATTTCAGACTAGTGCCCACGTCAAGAGGTATGAGACCTCTGACAAGTTTCTTAAGCCTACAAACTAAGGGAGAAAAGCTCAATCGTTGAGCATGTGCTCAGATTGTCTGAGTACTACAATCACTTGAATCGAGTGGGAGTTAATCTTCCAGATGAGATAGTGATGGTTCTCCATAGTCACTGCCACCAAGCTATTAGAGCTTCGTGATGAACTATAACATATCAAGGATAGACATGATGATCCTTGAGCAACTTGCGATGTTTCACACCACGAAAGTAGAAATCAAGAAGGAGCATCAATTGTTGATGGTTAGTAAAACCACTAGTTTCTAGAAGGGCAAGGGCAAAAGGGATACTTCATGAAACAGCAAATCATTTGCTGCTCTAGTGAAGAATCCCAAGGTTGAACCCAAACCCGAGACTAAGTGCTTCTGTAATGAGGGAAACGGTCACTGAAGCAGAACTGCCCTAGATACTTGGTAGATGAGAAGGCAGGCAAGGTCGACAGAAGTATATTGGATATACATTATATGAATGTGTACTTTACTAGTACTCCTAGTAGCACCAGGGTATTAGATACCAGTTCGGTTGCTAAGTGTTAGTAACTCGAAATAAAGCTGCAGAATAAACGGAGACTAGCTAAAGGTGAGATGACGATATGTGTTGGAAGTGTTTCCAAGGTTGATTTGATCAAGCATCGCATGCTCCCTCTACCATCGAGATTGGTGTTAAACCTAAATAATTGTTATTTGGTGTTTGCGTTGAGCATAAACATGATTGGATTATGTTTATCGCAATACGGTTATTCATTTAAGGAGAATAATGGTTACTCTGTTTATTTGAATAATACCTTCAATGGTCTTGCACCTAAAATGAATCTCGATCGCAGTGATACACATGTTCGTGCCAAAAGATATAAAATAGTAATGATAGTACCACATACTTGTGGCACTGCCATTTGAGTCATATTGGTATAGAACGCATGAAGAAGCTCCATGTAGATGGATCTTTGGACTCAGTCGTTTTTGAAAAGATTGAGACATGCGAACCATGTCTATTGGTATATATGCATGAAGAAACTCCATGCAGATGGATCGTTTGAACTCACTGGATTTTGAATCACTTGAGACATGCAAATCATACCACATGGGCAAGATGACTGAAAGGCCTCGTTTTCAGTAAGATGGAACAAGAAAGCAACTTATTGGAAGTAATACAATTTGATGTATGCAATCCAATGAGTGCTGAGGCATGCAGTGGATATCGTTATGTTCTTACTTCACAGATGATTTGAGTAGATGTTGAGTGTATTTACTTGATGAAACACAAGTCTGAATTATTGAAAGGTTCAAGTAATTTCAGAGTGAAGTTGAAGATCGTCGTGACAAGAGGATAAAATGTTTGTGATATGATCATAGAGATGAGTATCTGAGTTACGAGTTTGGCACACAATTAAGACATTGTGGAAAGTGTTTCACAATTAATACCGCCTAGAACACCACAGTGTGATGGTGTGTCCGAACATCATAACTGCACCCTATTGGATATGGTGCATGCCATGATGTCTCTTATCGAATTACAACTATCGTTTATGGGTTAGGCATTAGAGACAACCGCATTCACTTTAAATAGGGCACCACGCAATTCCGTTGAGACGACACCGTATGAATTATGGTTTAGAGAAACCTAAGCTGTCGTTTCTTAAAAGTTTGGGGCTGCGATGCTTATGTGAAAAAGTTTCAGGCTGATAAGCTCGAACCCAAAGCGGATAAATGCATCTTCATAGAATACCCAAAACAGTTGGGTATACCTCCTATTTCAGATCTGGAAGCAAAAGTATGCTTCTAGAAACGAGTCCTTTCTCGAGGAAAAGTTTCTCTCGAAAGAATTGAGTGGGAGGATGGTGGAGACTTGATAAGGTTATTGAACCGTCACTTCAACTAGTGTGTAGCAGGGCACATGAAGTTGTTCCTGTGGCACCTACACCAATTGAAGTGGAAGCTTATGATAGTGATCATGAAACTTCGGATCAAGTCACTACCAAACCTCATAGGTCGACAAGGATGCGTACTACTTCAGAGTGGTACGTAATCCTGTCTTGGAAGTCATGTTGCTAGACAACAATGAACCTACGAGCTATGGAGAAGCGATGGTGGGCCCGGATTCCGATGAATGGCTCAAGGCCATGAAATCCGAGAGAGGATCCATGTATAAAAGCAAAGTATAGACTTTGGAAGAAATACTTGATAGTCGTAAGGCTGTTGGGTGTAAATGGATCTTTAAGAAGAAGACGGACGTGGACGGTAATGTTACCGTCTATGAAGCTCGACTTGTGGCAAAGAGTATTTTCACAAGTTCAAGGAGTTGACTACGATGAGATTTTCTCATCCGTAGCGATGCTTAAGTCCATCGGAATCATGTTAGCATTAGCTGCATTTGTGAAATCTGGCAGATGGATGTCAAAAACAAGTTTCCTTACCAGCTTTCGTAAGGAAAGGTTGTATGTGATACAATCAGAAAGGTTTTGTCGATCCTAAGGATGCTAAAAGGTATGCTAGCTCCAGCGATCCTTCCATGGACTAGAGCAAGCATGTCGGAGTCAGAATAAACGCTTTGATGGAGTGATCAAAGTTTTTGGGTTTATACAAAGTTTGTTAGAAACTTGTATTTACAATAAAGTGAGTGGGAGCGCTACAACATTTCTGATAAGTATATGTGAATGACATATTGTTGATCCGAAATGATGTAAAATTTCTGGAAAGCATAAAGGGTTGTTTGAAAGGAGTTTTTCAAAGGAAGACCTGGATAAAGCTGCTTACATATTGGGCATCAAGATCTATAGAGATAGATCAAGACGCCCGATGATACTTTCAAAGAACGCACACCTTGACATGATTTTGAAAGAGTTCAAAATAGATCAGCAAAGAAGGAGTTCTTGGCTGTGTTACAAGGTGTGAGTACTGAGTAAGACTCAAGACCTGACCATAGCAGAAGAGAGAGAAAGGACGAAGGTCGTCCCCTATGCTTTAGACGTAGGCTCTACAGTATGCTATGCTGTGTACCGCACATGAAGTGTGCCTTGCCATGAGTTGGTCAAGGGGTACAATAGTGATCCGGGAATAGATCACATGACAGCGGTCGAACTTATCCTTAGTATCTAGTGGACTAAGGAATTTTGTCGATTATGGAGGTGAAAAGGAGTTCGTCGTAAAGGGTTACGTCGATGCGAACTTTGACACTAATCCGGATGACTCTGAGTAGTAAACCGGATTCGTATAGTAGAGCAGTTATTTGAAATGGCTCCAAGTAGCGCGTGGTAGCATCCACAAGATGACATAGATATTCGTAAAGCACACACGGATCTGAAAGGTTCAGACCCGTTGACTAATAACCTCTCTCACAAGCATAACATGATCAAACCAGAACTCATTGAGTGTTAATCACATAGTGATGTGAACTAGATTGTTGACTCTAGTAAACTCTTTGGATATTGGTCACATGGTGATGTGACCTGTGAGTGTTAATCACATGGTGATGTGAACTAGATTATTGACTCTAGTGCAAGTGGGAGACTGTTGGAAATATGCCCTAGAGGCAATAATAAATTGGTTATTATTATATTTCCTTGTTCATGATAATCGTTTATTATCCATGCTAGAATTGTATTGATAGGAAACTCAGATACATGTGTGGATACATAGACAACACCATGTCCCTAGTAAGCCTCTAGTTGACTAGCTCGTTGATCAATAGATGGTTACGGTTTCCTGACCATGGACATTGGATGTCGTTGATAACGGGATCACATCATTAGGAGAATGATGTGATGGACAAGACCCAATCCTAAGCCTAGCACAAGATCGTGTAGTTCGTTTGCTAAGAGCTTTTCTAATGTCAAGTATCATTTCCTTAGACCATGAGATTGTGCAACTCCCGGATACCGTAGGAATGCTTTGGGTGTACCAAACGTCACAACGTAACTGGGTGGCTATAAAGGTGCACTACAGGTATCTCCGAAAATGTCTGTTGGGTTGGCACGAATCGAGACTGGGATTTGTCACTCCGTGTAAATGGAGAGGTATCTCTGGGCCCACTCGGTAGGACATCATCATAATGTGCACAATGTGACCAAGGAGTTGATCACAAGATGATGTGTTACGGAACGAGTAAAGAGACTTGCCGGTAACGAGATTGAACAAGGTATCGGGATACCGACGATCGAATCTCGGGCAAGTAACATACCGATTGACAAAGGGAATTGTATACGGGATTGATTGAATCCCCGACATCGTGGTTCATCCGATGAGATCATTGTGGAACATGTGGGAGCCAACATGGGTATCCAGATCCCGCTGTTGGTTATTGGCAGGAGAACGTCTCAGTCATGTCTGCATGGTTCCCGAACCCGTAGGGTCTACACACTTAAGGTTCGATGACGCTAGGGTTATAGGGAATAGATATACGTGGTTACCGAATGTTGTTCGAAGTCCCGGATGAGATCCCGGACGTCACGAGGAGTTCCGGAATGGTCCGGAGGTAAAGATTTATATATGGGAAGTCCTGTTTTGGTCACCGGAAAAGTTTCGGGTGCTATCGGTAACGTATCGGGACCACCGGGAGGGTCCCGGGGATCCACCAGGTGAGGCCACCGGCCCCAGAGGGCTGCGTGGGCCAAGTGTGGGAAGGGACCAGCCCCTAGGTGGGCTGGTGCGCCTCCCACAAGGGGCCCAGGGCACAGGAAGGGGGGGGGGGAAGGGGGAAACCCTAGGCTCAGATGGGCCTAAGGCCCACCTAGTGGTGCGCCCCCCCTCTCTCCCCGCTTGGCCGCCCCCCTAGATGGATCTAGGGCTGGCCGCACCCCTTGGGGGGGAAACCCTAGATGGGGGCGCAGCCCCTCCCCCTCCCCTATATATATTGGGGGTTTTGGGGCTGCCATACACATGAGAACATCTCTCTCTTTGGCGCAGCCCTACCCCTCTCCCTCCTCGTCTCTCGCAGTGCTTGGCGAAGCCCTGATGGAGTGCCACGCTCCTCCATCACCACCATGCCGTTGTGCTACTGCTGGACAGAGTCTTCCCCAACCTCTCCCTCTCTCCTTGCTGGATCAAGGCGTGGGAGACGTCACCGGGCTGCACGTGTGTTGAACGCGGAGGCGCCGTGGTTCGGCGCTTAGATCGGAATCAACCGCGATCTGAATCGCTACGAGTACGACTCCTTCATCCGCGTTCTTGCAACGCTTCCGCATCGCGATCTACAATGGTATGTAGATGCACTCCCCTTCCCCTCGTTGCTAGATTACTCCATAGATTGATCTTGGTGATGCGTAGAAAATTTTGAATTTCTGCTACGTTACCCAACAGGTGACCAGCCTTCCGAACATAGAATCGGACGGCGGGCACAGGCAACCAGAAGATACTCCGGAGCCTGGACTCCTGAGTCTGGAAAACCTTCACACTCGGGATCATCGACCGGGTCAGGGTCCGAATCCAATTCCACCCACCCACCCAGACATAAGCGCTCTCATGAGTATACAACAGCAGTCTCAGGAAACGGTCCACCACTTCTGGGCCAGATTCCTCCTTGTCAAGGACAAGGTTAAAGATTGCCGTGACGAGGACGCGATATTTGCGTTCTGCAACAATTGCACGAACGAAGGAATCCTCAACACCATTAATAGCCGCCGTATACTGCACTTTGCTGACTTGGAAACTATCGTACAGAAGTACAGCGCAATGGAAAGCGCCTGGAAAGATTAGGCAGCTTGTTGGGAGCCATCGGTCCCAACTCAACTGCTGGTCTAGATGAAAAGGGCGCATCCTCGTGACACACCCAGTCTAATAGCCAAGAAACATAAACCCATTACGCGGCATGGAACCGTTCTGGAGGGATGGCTCGATGGCCTATGCAAAATACACACAACACCGGACACCATACCAACCCACAACCTTAAAGCATGTTGGATACTCCGGCAGGTAGGCAAGAGCGGCGAGGGCATCCTTACCAAAAACACCCCAGAGCAACACCCTCCAGAAGACGACGACCCCAGAGTATTGACGGTCTTCAAGACATTCGCGTCAAACAGTAAGCGCAAAAGGGCACTCCGCGACCTCGCCGAAGTCTGCCAAGTTGCTGCGATAAACCCTTGGAACGACACGGTTATAACCTTTAATGCCGGTGATGAACCGCAATACAAGACAGTCCGAGCGCCAGCCGCATTAGTCCTCAGTCCCATCGTGGACAGCTTTAGACTCACCAAGGTCCTCATGGACGGCGTCAGCGGGCTAAACCTCATCTATGAGGATACACTCCACAAAATGGAAATAGACAGGAGCCGCATCAAGCAAAGCAGCACGACCTTCCGAGGAATCATTCCTAGTCGGGAGGCGTGGTGTGCGGGAAAAATCACACTTGACGTGGTATTCGGCACGCCGGAGAATTATTGGTCTGAAGAGATCACCTTCCAAGTGGCTCCTTTCAGCAGCGGATACCACGCCCTGTTGGGGCGGGATGCTTTTACACGCTTCCAAGCTATACCTCATTACGGGTATATGAAGCTCAAAATGCCCAGACCAAACGGCATAATCACTCTTATTAGTGATCCGGACATAGCACTCCGCGCTGAAAACAAAACCGCATCCCTGGCCCTTGAGGCAGTATCTGAAGCCCTCGCGGCCAAAGAATTAACCGCACTGCGCTCTACGGTGGTAAGGACGATGTGATCTTAGACAAACGACCCAAATCCACCTCCTTCAAGCCGGCAGAAGAAATAGTCAAATTCCAGGTCCACCCAACGGACCCCAAGAAGACAGCATCTATTGGAGCACAACTAGACCCAACGGTCGACGCCGCGCTACGGGATTTCCTTCGCAAAAACTAGGATATATTCGCCTGGCACCCTTCTGATATGCCTGGAATCCCACATAAACTGGCCGAGCATAGTCTCAGTATATTAAAGGGATACAAACCAGTCAAACAAGCACTGCGGCGCTTTTCCGAACCCAAACGGCAAGCCATGGGGGAGGAGTTAGCCAAGCTAACTGAGGCCGGATTCATTAGAGAAATAAAATATCCGGACTGGCTGGCAAACTTGGTGATGGTACCAAAGAAGGACAAATCCTGGCGCCTGTGCGTCGATTTCAAAGACCTCAACAAGGCTTGCCCTAAGGATCCCTTCCCTCTCCCCCGCATCAATCAAATCATCGATGCTAACGCAGGACACGACTCACTGTGTTTCCTTGATGCATATTCCGGATACCATCAAATCAAAATGAAGGAGTCCGATCAAGCTGCAACAGCATTCATTACCCCATATGGGCCATTCTGCTTCAACACCATGCCCTTTGGGCTTAAGAACGCCGGTGCCACATACCAACGCATGATTCAAACATGCCTGGAGAAACAGATCGGCAAGACAGTTGAAGCTTATGTCGACGACGTCGTCATCCAAACCAGGCACGTCGAGACACTAATAGACGATTTACGTCTCACATTCGACAACCTCCGCGCGTATGACATTAAGCTCAATCCGGAAAAGTGCGTTTTCGGCATTCCCGCTGGTAAACTGCTGAGCTTCATCATTTCCAACAGAGGAATTGAAGCAAATCCAGCCAAAATCCGAGCTCTGTCACAATTGGCTACGCCAACAGACCTTAAACAAGTCCAAAAACTCACGCGTTGCGTGGCAGCTCTAAGGCGCTTTATCTCCAGATTGGGAGAAAAGGCACTGCCACTCTATCACCTTCTACGGCGAACCGATCACTTCGAGTGGACGGACGCGGCAACAGCCGGACTATAAAAACCCTTCTTGCGAGCAACCCAATCCTGGCCGCGCCAAACATCGGTGAACCGATGTTATTATACATGTCGGCAACACATCAAGTGGTGAGCGTCGTGCTCGTCGTTGAACGAGAACATGACGGACACAAATTCCCGCTTCAGAAGCCAGTATACTACATATCCACTGTGCTCACACCATGTAAATCCCGGCACCCCCATTATCAAAAGATAGCATACGCGGTCTTCATGGCATCCCGAAAGCTCCGTCACTACTTCCAGGAGTGCTCGATTACGGTGGCTTCTGAAGTACCACTCAATGACATAATAAACAACCGCGATTGTCGTGGAATTGTCACGGCAGATGTCCTAGTGAAAGGACTTAGTCGTGGAGCCATCGCAACTAGGAAGCAAGAAGGGGTTAATCGGGACAAAGGTACACAAGGTTTATACTGGTTCGGCCCCTTGCGGTGAAGGTAAAAGCCTACGATCCAGTTTTGAGTGGCATTATGTATGTCTCGATAACCAGGGAGCGAATCCGCTTGACCTAGCTCTCGATCCGATGTTACCTTTTTTCTAAGCCGCCGCTGGGTCGTCCCCTTATATACACGAGTTGATGCCATGCGGCCTACAGAGTCCCGGCCGGCTCATATACAGTGTCCGGCTCGGTGACTAGTTAATCTTGCCTTATAATACAAGTCATACCATCGGCGGTTTATCACTATGGGCCTTAAGTCGCCTGTTGGCTTTGGGCCCTTAACTGAACCGCCTTCTTCAAACTTGGTCTTGGGCTTCGAGAGTCTTCGTAGGTATAACCCGGCCCCTCCTGGGCGGGTCATACCTAACAGTTATATCCCCAACATTAGGCCCCAGATTGTTTTGAACTGGTTCATGTCAATCTTCAATACTTAAGCAAAATCTTCTGCTCTTCTCTTGTATAAAATTTTTGTAACCCGCCATGACGTCATCCTTTGGATTTATGGTGACCCGCCATGACGTCATCTGGCATTAATGCACGTTTTGCCCAACGTATCTCAACAGATCTTTTATCTTAATAACCGTACCGAGAATCGAGGCGTCTTTGTAGTTGGACTCGCGCCCACTTATCTGTCTTCCCTTATAAATAGGCACGACCAGGTCTTCCTCATTCTCCCCTTTCCTCGTCTTCTTCCTCTCGCAACCCTACTGCCACTCGAGCTCCGCCACCACCGTAGAGCACCTCGTCT
The DNA here is from genome assembly GCF_002575655.3 of Aegilops tauschii subsp. strangulata. Taxonomy (NCBI): domain Eukaryota; kingdom Viridiplantae; phylum Streptophyta; class Magnoliopsida; order Poales; family Poaceae; genus Aegilops; species Aegilops tauschii. The sequence continues at coordinate 218,737,473 of NC_053037.3, read as the reverse complement.
TCCTCGACCTCGGCCGCTGCATCAACCTGAATCAGTCCAGAGAACGGCGGCGACCCTCCGCGGTAGATCTGCAGCTGTAAGTCTTCGCCTTCCCGCTCCTCAGATCCGCATTAGGGTTTTCAAGTTCCTCTATGTTCTTCATAGTTCATCGTTGTTTCTTCGTAGTTTCTCCACCGCACCCTCTTTTGATCTAAAAGAAATATAAAGCTCATGCGGTAACTGTTTCGCATCCATTTCAGATGCTAGTAGACCCCTTTTCTTGTATAAAGGCCTCTTTAGAACTGATGAACTCCTTTGTATTGGTTTGTTAGGTCTAGAATATTTTTTCTTTTCTGAGCATCCGTTGATCCGAAAAAATGATTGCGATATGTGAAACTTGTTTTTTAAACACTTAGGTAAAAACTGTATTTGTTAGATCCACCTAGCCCTGGCGGCTCATATCACCGGCTTTAATTTGAAATGCTCAATAGCTAAGTTCAACCATACATGGCGGCTTAAATAACTTAACTGCTCATGGCGGCTTAAATAATCTGACATAATTAGCCATATACCATTAGGCCCTTTTTATAAGCCGCCATCTTGAATATAATTTGAAGTATTTCTCTCCGGCTTAAATTTGACCCGGAAATTTTTATTTTTTCGTAGGCTTCCATCTTTATAATGCCGCCGAAAGTGCCCAAATCACCCGTTACATGCAATTGGGTCAAATGCATCGTCACAGAAAGCACCCTTGCTGATTTTGTGAAGACTGGCTATCTGCCAAAGAAGGAAGTCATGTCCTACCGTGCTCCTGATCCAACAGAGGAAAAACCTCAACCCAAAGAGGGGGAAGTCATCATCTTTACTGATCACATGAACCGGGGCTTTTCTCCACCCGGCTCAAAGTTTTTCAGAAATGTCCTGCATTTTTTCGACCTCCGACCTCAAGATATCGGTCCCAACTCCGTATCTAACATTTGCAATTTCCAAGTGTTCTGTGAGGTGTACCTTGGAGAAGAACCCAACTTGCTGCTCTTCAGGGAATTATTTTATTTGAACCGCCAGAATGAACGTGCTAACGGGCCTAGCTTGGAGCTTGGTGGGATATCAATCCAGCGAAGGAGAGACTGTATTTTTCCGTATGCCGATCCACCGAGTCACCCCAAAGACTGGAACCAGACATGGTTCTATTGTCAAGATACTTCTCCGGCTGGTGAAAACCCTCTGCCCGGCTTTCGCGCCCTGCGCCTCGAGTCTACCCATCCTCTACCAGATAACCTGTCAGCTGCTGAACGCCAGAAACTTGCCCCCACCATGAGCAAAGTCAAGGCTCTTCTGGGGAATGGCTTAAATGGCATTGATTTGGTCCGGGTTTGGCTTGCCTGGCGGGTTATTCCATTGAGCCGCCGCCCTGGTTTGATGTGTGACTACACAGGCCAGAAGAATGATCCTCTGCGGCACAGCCCTGACGATTTACCTGATGACGTCATTGATGATAGGACAAAATCACTCCTGAATGAGAGCCTGGCAGACTATGGCAAAGTAGGTTTGAGCCCTTTTTGCAAAGCTAACCCGGCTCCAGCGGTAAGCTAGTAACTTAGCATTTTTATTTTATACTCTCACCTTTGAGGTTTTACCTTTACTCAAAACTCTTGTTGAAATTCACAGGCCACTGACGAGTTTTGGAAAGCTGTCGTGAAATTGTCACGGCAGATGTCCTAGTGTGAGGACTTAGTCGTGAGGCCAACACATCTATGTGGTAGCTTGAGAGGGGTTGATCGGGATGAGAGACGCGAGACGGATCAACACACAAGACAAGGGTTTAGACAGCTTCGGGCCCCGGGAAACATCATCCGGTAAAAACCCTACATGCTGTTTGTGGCTAGATCTCATTATGCTCATGAGAGAGTCGTCGCATAAGCCGGCTCCCCCTTGTGTCTAGCCCTAGAGATTGTTTCTTGTCCCTCTTGGGGTGCCCTGCCCCTCCTTATATATGTTGAAGGGGCGGGTTACATGACTAGTCCTAGTAGGATTAGGATTACTCTATTACAAGTGGAGTCCTAGTCTTGCTTCCTTTGTAGGAGAATATTCCTTATACCTTTCCTCTTAAGCCGGCCCATCATAACATGAGCCGGCCTTCGGGGCCTTGGGCCTTGTCATCCGTTTGAAACGCCCGCTGGGTCACCAATGAGTCTTCAGGCTTGTGAGTCGTCACACCAGTGAACCGCCATACACATAAGTCGCCAATCCTCTGGCGGGTTAACAATGAAACGCCAAGTCCGGCCGGGTCATATATCCGGCCGTGTCATACCGCGGGGTATATCCCCGACATTAGCCCCCAGTTTAATTTGGATTTATCCATGTTAAACTGATCTGCAACATAAACACAAGAACAAATTTGATAGGTTGTGCTCCGGTTTAAATATTCTTGTAAGCCGGCACCTGATCATCCTTAAGTCCTTGTCATTTCCTTCTTGTGGGAAGTCCGGGTCAATATACCAGCTTCATAATCAATTTGCTGACATTGGTTTCTCACAGAAAAATATTGTGAAGAATATTGGCCTTGAAATACTCATCTGATTTTCAGCCGGTTTGAAGATGTAGAACTTGCCGGTTTAATATTACAAAAATTGCCAGTTTGCAAATATTGATGGCACTGAGTCATAATTATTGCCAACGCCGGGTCATAGTTATTGATGACGCGAGGTTATGATTGTTGCAGACACCGGGTCATAATGATTGGTGACACTGGGTCAATCTGGTTTGCTCAAAACTGGGAATTTTGAAAATATTTCTCCTTATATCCGTGTTACCTGTAGCCCCCAAGTCTTGAGCAGAGCAAAGTGATGACTTAAGACTTGCTTCAATATAAATATTACCACTTTGAAGAAATCCATGTTGTTCATCTCAATCACTAGTCAAAACTGAGTATTCCTCGTATGTAGCCCCCAAGTGCCGGGTTGTCATGCTTACAGTAACCTGGGACTTTGTAATTGCCTGATGCCCATAAAAGTTCATTGAAAATAACATCATATGATTTAACTCCCATCATGGGGCTTGAACCCACGTCCACAAGGTTAAGAGCTTTGTGCTTTACCAACTGAGCAGTGGCCCCTTCCAATATAATGGATTAAAACTTGTGTACCTTGAATTGTTGACAGGAGCAATTGGTAGCACCCAAGGGCCGGCTCATTATGATGTGATGAGTCGGGTCTTAAATAAGGCCAGTAAAAGTGACTTTGCATTAGCCCCCAAGTGTCATGGTGCATGCCTGCAGCGACATGAAACTTGTATATTTGATATAATCTCAACTTGAATAATGTAGCCCCCAAGTGCCGGGTCGTAAGCCTGCAGCGACTCGGGACTATCCCTTCCATTGTAGAATAAATCATATCCATTGATAAGATAATAGCCATTGCGCTAAAGCGACTTTGAAAAACCTCAATGATAATACTGTTTATTGTTAACCATAAATAAAATCCAACCATGTTGGCTATTCAAGATTTGAATAATATAATCCGGTATGAAAACCTCAATCATTCAATATCATCATGACAATCCAGCCAAGTTTGGCTATAAAAGATGTGAATACCTTATCGGTTGACAAGTAAATCCGGAGTTTAAATACTCGGCGGCTCTTGGCCGATGGCGACTTAATGCACATTCATGGTAAGCCGGAATTTTAATAACCCGACGGCTTATAGCCTTTGAGAAAATCCAGAATGGATACCCCATTTGAAACATCACTTTTGATGATGATCTTGAACTTAATCATTTATATAAGTCATAGTTCTGCAAATCCTGCACAGAGTTTAAACAACATATGCCCTGGCGACTTAACGTCAAAAGCCAGGGCCGGTTTAAACATAATCATGTATAAACAATATTATACCTGTGATATTGAATGATACTACCGGCTCATGATACCTGTGCAGTAAGGGTGATAACCCAATCTTTAGAAGCCAAAACTTCCAAATGTTTATGACTGTCATATACTGGCGACTTATCATCCAAAGTCAAGCCGGGTTAAATAGAAACCACTCATATATGCTTCAGATATGATCAAAAAAGTCTCAAGACAAACCCAAAGACTTTTCAAAAAACTTAAGTCAAACAAAGAGAAAAATTTGAGGCTTCTGATTCAAATACGATCAGTAAACCGGACCAAAGGGGTTAAGCTAGGATTTGAATACGATCATGTAGCCCCCAGTGGCTTTGGCATTGCGCCGATCAAGAGGGTACCGACAGCTATGTTCTCTTTGGTTCGAATATGACCTATGTTTGAACAGGAAGCCCCCAAATGACCTTGAGAGTTTTTTAACGACTCTGATTCGAATACGATCAAAGTCGGACCCAAAAGGGATTAAGCTATGATTCGAATACGATCAAGAAGCCCCCTAGTCGGTTTGGCATTGCGCCGATCCAGAGGGTACCGACAACTATGTTCTCTTTGGTTCGAATACGACCTATGTTTCAACAGGAAGCCCCCAAATGACCTTGTGAGCTGTGCTCAAGGGAAACCTATGTTTGAACTATGCTTTTGCAACAGACTCTCTTTGGTCCCTTTACCTGGGTAGTAAGCCCCCAAGTTTATTGTAAGCATGGCATATAAGCCGGATCAAGAGGGATATTCACGGCTATGCTCAATGAGCAGGAAGCCTCCAAGTGATCAATAATATGATAAGCCAATAAGGCAGGATAACCCATGTTCGAACTGCGCATTATGGCAGCAAATTCTCTTTGGCAACCTTTAATTTTTCTGAGAACTCAAACTAGCGAGAGATGAATTCTTTTTGAACTGGAATTTCAAACCGGATATTGAGAGCTTTAATGCTTTGTGAGAGACAGAGTTACCTTGAGCTGGATTTTAAACCGGGATCTTTATTTTGAGCCGGAAATTTTCCGACGGCCTTTCAATTTTCATCAATATAACAGTAGCCTCCGGGACCGGGTTATCTTTCCCTCCAATGACCCGGGGTTCTTGAATCTCACAATATTTTCTAAGTCATATCATCGTAGCCCCCGAGTCTTAAGACGACTCAATGAGTTGACTTGAGATTCTCCACAGTTGACCGTCATATAGACCGGTTTGAGTCCTGCATGGGAGAACTTGCAAGCCAGAGTAACTGCTCTTTTAAAGAAAGCAATATGTAATATAAAAATATACTGGATATATTTCACCTGATACGTTAAGCCAGTAATTATCCACCGTGGAGTTGAGATCACCGTGGTGAAGCTGAAATCAATCACAGCCGAGTCGGACGCGGGAGCAGACAGATGAGCCGGCCGTAGCGTTGTAAGCCTGTGCAGACGGGAGAGTCGGCCAGGAGGTTTTAAGCCAGTGCGGACGAGAGAGTCGGCCGCGGCGTTGGAAATGGCAGACACGGGCGAGTCGGCTGCGGGAGCAGGCAGATGAACCGACCGCAGCATTGTAAGCCGATGCAGACGAACAAGTTGTCCTCCTCGTTGTGATCCAGCGCGGACGCGTGAACCGGCCATGAGAGCGGATGGGCGAGTCGTCCGTGGTGTTGTAAGCCTGTGCAGACGGGAGAGTCGACCACAGCGTTGTAAGCCGGTGCGGTCACGAGAGACGGCCACAACGTTTTAAACCAGTGTGAGCCTCATGTCCATGGCATGACGTCACTTTTTATAGTGGACTTTGTCTCGCGTAAAATATATTAAAAGACAGAGTAATTGTTCTTAGAAATATTAATACGTGCTAAAAATACTGAGAACAGATAGCACCTAATTTATTTTCTAGATGAACGCGGATACCAGTATCGGATAATGTTGGACGTATTCTGGTGCAGCCTTTAGTATGTAAACAGGACCAACGGACAGCCTCCGTATCAGTATGCTGATGATTTCCTGTTCTGATGTGACTACACCACTTGAAGAAGCTTCACGTGAGTTGAATTCTTTTGTCATGATCGACCTAGAAGCTTCATGTGATATTATAAAACTGATTTGATCTTTCTTCATACATCCGAGTGCTAGCTGAAGTCTTCGGTCTTCACGCGTGAGGTGTAAATAACATAGCACTAGATGTTGGCTTCGATCTGCTTATGGAAGTAAATTACAGGCGGAGGAGCAGTAACAGCCAGGCGGTCAGGCACCCGCATGACATTGCGTACGCCTACAACCACTGTAGGAAAAAAGAACAGGCCAGCTCAGAGAAACCTATGACGAGGCGGAGCAATGCGAGTGGCGGGCGGCGGCTCAGGGCCGGCCATAGCGGAAGGCGGCTCCTGGGCAGTACAAAGGCGCGGCGGTTCAAAGGTAGTGTAGAGGCAGCTCGATGCTCGACAGCGGAGCGACGTGCTAGCGGCCCTACGGCAAAGGCAAGCCAGCAACTGCGGAGGCGAGCCAGCGATGGCGACTCGGAGTGACTCGGAGTGCGGTGGCGACTTGCGAAGACAGAGACCGCCGGAGGCAGCCCGGCAGTCCTGGCGCGGTTGGCAAAGCTCCGGTTCGCGTGAAGCGGCTTGGAACGAGGTCAAAGCAGAGTCTCTGAATCCAACCCCCGTCCATGTTCCGGTTGTAACTGGTTTGACCCTCGGCCCGACCATGTAAAATTCATCTGTTGGTCCCGCTTAATCTGATCTTAGTAGAAATTGTAGCTGTACTGATGGCGTTACCTATGTCATTTTTTCGGTGGCCGTCGGCCCATATAAATACTCCAACTATAGACCTCGGGCATTGAAATTTTGACCGTATTGATCTTGTAGCAATAATCTATACTGCCTGTGAATCGTTCCAATATGGATTCTGTAGTCTCGTTTGTTTATTCCAGCTTTTTCATGGAAGCTGACTTGATTTCGGTAGTTGATGTACAAGTTCGTCTCGGGACTTGATTTTTCTGGCTGAAATTTGATGGTAGTGGCTCGCGGTTCGACAGCGGCCACCTCGACAAACAAACCACTGCTGCCTTGGCAATTTTCATGTGATGGAGAATCCTGTCGGTTCGTACTTCTAGCAGCGCCCCTGAAATCGACCTGGTTTCGGATTAGACTGCCTACCGGTCTTGTCAACTTGGCAGCGTAAGTTTTTATTGGATCTGACCCAGCAGCTTGCACGAGGATGTCTAAGAGATAAAAATCCAATGCGCTGATCCGATTACCCCGTGACACCACAGATGGAATTCTTGCCAGTCTTGTCGATGTACAGATGCAAAGGCGTCGTACAGCGGCTTGCAGCAGAATTGATCTTTGATCGGAAAATCGCGGTGGCGGCTGCCCAACTTGCAACCCTAAAAACCTTTCAATCTTAATCTCCGTACATGCTGTTCCAACCGCTCATCAATGATGAAGATCCTTCTTAACCAGTTCATTTTCATCTGAAAAATTGCAAACTTCTCCATCCCCGCGATAGATCCCTCCAAGAACTCATCACCACCGTGCGCAGGCCCCATGGTGGGCGCCAACTATCGTGGAATTGTCACGGCAGATGTCCTAGTGTGAGGACTTAGTCGTGAGACCAACGCATCTATGTGGTAGCTTGAGAGGGGTTGATCGGGATGAGAGACGCGAGACGGATCAACACACAAGACAAGGGTTTAGACAGCTTCGGGCCCCGGGAAACATCATCCGGTAAAAACCCTACATGTTGTTTGTGGCTAGATCTCATTATGCTCATGAGTGAGTTGTCGCATAAGCTGGCTCCCCCTTGTGTCTAGCCCTAGAGATTGTTTCTTGTCCCTCTTGGGGTGTCCTGCCCCTCCTTATATATGTTGAAGGGGCGGGTTACATGACTAGTCCTAGTAGGATTAGGATTACTCTATTACAAGTGGAGTCCTAGTCTTGCTTCCTTTGTAGGAGAATATTCCTTATACCTTTCCTCTTAAGCCGGCCCATCATAACATGAGCCGGCCTTCTGGACCTTGGGCCTTGTCATCCGTTTTAAACACCCGCCGGGTCACCAATGAGTCTTCAGGCTCGTGAGTCGTCACACCAGTGAACCGCCATACACGTAAGTCGCCAATCCTCTGGCGGGTTAACAATGAAACGCTAAGTCTGGCCGGGTCATATATCCGGCCGGGTCATACCGCGGGGTATATCCCCGACAAAAGCCAATTATGATCATGAGGCTGCAAAGAAGTCCAGAAAAGCTAAGAAAGCCGCCAGGAGAGCCGCCGCCAGGAAGAAAGGAAACAAACTCAGCGCCTCAGACATGCTTCGGCTAGAGGAAACCTCTGAATCAGAGGTAGCTCTTTATTCTCTAGGCTCCTTTTTTAACTATCTTATTGACACTGATTATCCTCAGGAGGATACAGGAGCGAGTCATGCAGCGGTTGAAGAGGTAACTATCATTTCCTCCGACTCCGAGCCTTTGCCAAGACAGGAAGTCCGAAGAGTAACCCGGAAAGTAAGATTTTCACTTCCTTTAGCTTACCAAGATCCTCAATTTCTTTTGAAGCAACAAGTTCATGAGAGCCCCGGAGGCAGACCCGGACCAGCAAAGATGTGGAACTCTCCTCCGGCTTGCCCAATACACCAAGGAAGCGTCGGAATGAGGTCACCTCTGATTTATATCCCTTTTATCCTTTGGCGGGTCTCACTCGTCAACCACTCAATTCTTCTGACTCCAATTATCAGGAAACTTCACCTTCTTCCGGCGAATCAATGCAGTCCAATATGCCGGCTTTTAAAACCGCTCCAGGGTAATGATAACCTGCTTATCCTGTATTCATTTCAATTTACTACACTTGTGTACTGACCTTTTGATCTTATGTAGTGGCCAAGTAAAGCCCAGCAAGAGGGCGAAGAAGAACAAGCCGGCCGAAGAGCCGATCTTAAATGAGCTGGAACTTGGAACAGCCGCCCCTGAAGCCTACACTCATGAGCCGCCGCCTGAGCCAGCTCATGATATACCGACGCCCACTGCTGACCCGCCTGTTGAGCAAGCCGTCGATGGTTCTGAAAACTCGGAAGTCCCTAGCCTTGCCAGGACGGATGATCCTCAAGATGCTGATGTTGAAATCACCAAGACTGGCTTTAATGAGCCGGGGAGACCAACCATGCCGGCCAAATGTTCTACCAAGGATGAACTTCTGGAACGCCGCCGGGTTAACTTTGACGTCACTGAGTATACTCACATGAGTATTGGCGAAGTCTTTTCTGGCTATATGAGCCAAGTGCACAGCAGTCGTGACACCAAAATTGATATGGTGAAGCAAATGTATCAGAAATTTGAGGTACAACCTTTTCTCTATATTCATTTATCCTTACTGTGCCAGCCCCCAAGTCTATTGCTTATGATGAATATGCTGTAGACTTTGGAAAGAAAACTTAGCAATATTAGTAACATAGTTGAACTAAAACACAGAAGAACTCCGGCTTACTCCGTAGTCCCCAAGGGGCGGTTTAATTAGTATGATTGAACCGGTTCTTCATATGGTTGCACAGAACAAACTATTTAAAAAGGCTTTAACAACAATATGCATTAGCCCCCAAGTGCCAAATACTCTTGCTTGCAAAGTGATTGGGACTTACTGTCATGAACCGCCACTTTAAACAAAAATTCTTCAGTATACATTAGTCCCCAAGTGCCAAGTGTTATTGCTTGCAAAAGACTTGGGACTTAATATTGCCTCATGAAAATCCTGATTTTGACCCGGTATTTGTACAGGCCACCAATAGTCAATTTGAATCGGAAATATCTGACTTGAAGAACCGCCTGGAAGCTCAGGAGATTGAAACTCAAAAAGCCAACTCCAAATTCGAGTTTAGCGTATCTGAACAAGAAAAACTGAAAAAAGGCTTTGAAGTGGAGAAGAAGGCCTGGGCTGGTGAAAAGAGCGCCTTGATCAACCGACCTGAGAAGGCAGAGGCGGCTCTTGCAGAAGCAACCGCCAAACTATCCGGTTTAAAACGCCATATATCTCAGATGGTCTCAGCAATCTTTGGTAAGCTATTCTGCTAGTGTTAGATATGTGAATCTGTCAAATGAGCATAATATTGTCATCAACTCACCTAACATTGTAATGCAGGGCCCAGGAGTTCCAATCTGAACCAAAGCATGTTGATAAAGCTGAAGGCGGTTTATACGCTGGTGGAGCAACTCTACACCGGGTCTCAACATGCTTTAGCCGCAGTGGCCCTGTCAAATGAAGTTCCCACTCTCCTGTTAGATGTATTAAAGCGGCTTGCTGTGCTACCTCAGCGGTTTAAGGAATTAGGGCGATCTTCTGCGAGAGCCTGAGCCATAGATGCATTAAGTCGGGCCAAGGCGTGGCTACCGGAGCTAGACCCGGCCGACATCGCCATTGGGTATCCAAGCTTAAAGGAGGACGGCACACCTTTTGGACAGGAGGACTTCACCACTTGTGTTAAGGAAATACGCCCTGTGGCGACCCTGATTGCTGATGACACGGATCTTACCAAGTATCATATGGGTTATGACGCTGACAATCGGAGGATTCCAACGCCGCATTATGAAGTGATCAGCATAATCCCTCCAATTCGTAAGCATACCTTCTCCCTTGAAGTTGACCCGGCCGGATTAATTGATGATGAAGCTGAATTTAAAGCTTTGAGTGGCATTGACTGGTCATCATCAACCTTCCAGGACAGGGAACAGGATGGAGGAGCGGAAAGGGATGATCCGGAAGCTTCAGGCCATCAACACAATTGATCCGTCGGGCGGGTCATATTCATACTTTGCTGAAAAAACAATGTTAATCATTTGGACTCGGGGAGTCATGTAATAGGATAGACATAACTTGGTTTTGCCGTGCCTTCGTGCACGTGTTTGGTGCTCAATACTGTTAAGCTGCCATCTTATATTCATCCATATTATGCTTATCATCTGTTTTCCTTGTGCTTAAGAAAACTTTTACACTGTCCTGCATAAAGAAATAAATCACAAGACCCTTGGCGGTTTACCGCAGGGCAGGTCATATATCTTACATAGAACCCGGAATATGCAAAAGAGTCATAGATAAACCGGTTATCATTTATAGCTTTGAAATATAACCACAATATCATACCTGTGATCCTTTGATTTATATTGCCGGTTTATGTGACCCAAACAGTAAGGGTGACAACCCAATCTTGTAGAAGCTGGTACTTCCACACATTATTATTGTTATATGCTGGCGACTTATTGACTAAGGCCAAGCCGGGTTAAATAGAAGCTACTCGTTAGATGCTTCCAATAGGATCAAAAAGAAGTCTCAAGACAAAAACTCAGAAAGGAACTGTATGCAAAAAACATCAAAAAAAATTGAGGCTTCTGATTCGAATACGATCAGTAAACCGTTCCAAATGGGTTAAGCTAGGATTCAAATACGACCATGTAGCCCCCAGTGGCTTTGGCATTGCGCCGATCAAGAGGGTACCAACAGCTATGTTCTCTTTGGTTCGAATACGACCTATGTTTGAACAAGAAGCCCCCAAATGACCTTGAGAGTTTTTTAACGACGCTGATTCGAATATGATCAACGTCGGACCCAAAAGGGGTTGAGCTATGATTCAGATACGCTCAAGAAGCCCCCTAGTGAGTTTGGCAGTGTGCCGATCAAAAGGGTATCGACAGCTATGTTCTCTTTGGTTCGAATACGACCTATGTTTGAACAGGAAGCCCCCTAGTGACCATGAGGTGTAACGGCTAGATTCGAATACGATCATGAGCCGGACCAAGAGAGTTAAGCCGTGCCATGAACTTTGCGTAAGCCAGCCGCCCAAACAATGCGTGATATGGACTCCGGATTTTGACCACCTCAAATGTCAACTTATCAGCCCTGGAATCATGCTCATCCCAAAAGGCTACTTCCAGCTCAATCTTACCCACTGGGTACGCCGACTTACCAGGCACTACTCCATGGAAAACAGTGTTGGATGTCTTGAGATTTTTACCAGTCAATCCCATGCGACGAAAGGTCTCATAATAGAGGATGTTGATGCTGCTGCCTCCATCCATGAGCACTTTTGTGAATTTATATCCACCAACTTGAGGTGCCACCACTAAGGCCAAGTGACCCGGATTGTCAACCCGGGGAGGGTGATCCTCTCTACTCCATATGATAGGCTGCTCAGACCATCTCAGATAACGAGGGACCACCGGCTCAACAGCGTTCACGGCCCTCTTATGAAGTTTCTGGTCCCTTTTGCACAGACTGGTGGTGAACACATGATATTGTCCACTATTCAGTTGCTTCGGGTTACTCTGATACCCGGATTGCTGCTGTTGCTGACCTCCCTGGCCAAATTGCTGATTATAACCACCTTGGTGACCTTGAGGGCCTTGGCCATGAAAGCCGCCACCACCTGAGCCGCCGCCCAGGCCATGAAAACTGCCACCGCCTGAGCCACCGCCCGACCCGTGATTACTGTCGAACATGTTAGAATTCTTGAAAGCCTTCATAATCGTACAGTCTTTCCACAGATGAGTGGCCGGCTTCTCCTGGGTGCCGTGCCTTGGACAAGGCTCATTCAGCAAGTGCTCAAGGGTGGGACCTGACCCGCCAGACCGAGGAGGTGGCCTCCCCTTGCGTCGTTGATTGTTGCCCTGTGTATTCGCAACAAACTCCGAGCTACCATCAGCCTTACGTTTATTATTGCCTCCTTGATTCATCAGGTTATGCCGAAGACCCTTAGCGTTACCGTTCTTCTTTCCCTTCCCTGTCTTCTCTTCATCAGACGCGGGATCCTTGGTACTATCAGAATCAGCGTATTTAACCAGAGCCGCCATCAGCTGGCCCATGTCATTACAATCGCGCTTGAGCCGCCCTAGCTTCTGTTTCAGAGGTTCAAAACGGCAATTTTTCTCCAACATTAAGACTGCAGAGCCGGTATCCATCTTATCAGATGAATGTATTATTTCCTTCACCCGACGCACCCAATGGGTCGTGGACTCACCTTCCTCTTGCTTGCTATTAGTCAAGTCCACAATCGACATGGGCTGCTTGCATGTGTCCTTAAAGTACTAAATGAATCGGGCCTTTAACTCAGCACAGGAACCAATGGAATTAGGTGGCAGTCCCTTTAACCAAGTGCGGGCCGTTCCATCCAACATCATAGTGAAGTACTTGGCCATTGCCGTGTCACTGACCTCCAGCAATTCCATGGCCATCTCATAACTTTCAATCCACGCCCTGGGCTGTAAGTCAGCCGTGTAGTTAGGCACCTTCCGAGGTCCCTTAAAATCCTTGGGCAAACGCTCATTACGCAGTGCCGGCACTAAGCAAGGGACACCTCCGGTTCTTGTGGTCGCGTCCGCCTCAATATAAGTCGTCGGATAAACCGGAAAAGGTTGGTAAGCCGCCTGCTCCATCGCCTGCTGAGCCGCCCGCTCAGCCTCTTGGCGTACCCTATCTTGATTAGCCAAGTTAGGGGCTCCATCTCGTGCCGGGTCTCGCCCACCTGGCTGATCACGGCGCCGGACGTTGCTTGAAACCACCGCCGAGTCCATATGCCTGCTGTAACTCGGACTCCGGCTCGGACGAGGGGTCGAATGAATCCTGTCTCGACTGTAAGAGTATGCCTCCTGCTGTACCAGAGCCGTCTGGAGAAGTTCTCGGACCCTTCGTGTTTCAATTGCCGTCGGAGAGTCGCCCTCCATCGGGAGAGCCGCCAATCGCACTGCCGCAGCGATCATGTTCTCCAGCGGGTTAGAATAATGACCCGGTGGTGTTGGCACATACTGAGGCGGAGTAGTGTTCACTCGGGGAGGTTTCGTCACCCATGGCTGAACCGGCGCCCCAGCTCCTGGCGTAGCAGCCGGATTACTGGGACCTGCACTGGGTGTGCGGAAGAGATTTCTAGTATCGTAGATCAAAGGCAGATGGGATTGAGACTTCTGGTGCCTTCTCCTCATGACCTGATTTGATGCGTTTAGATCCATCGTGAGCTGGAACGCTTCTGATTGAAGCTGCTGGGCTCGAGCATCCAAAGCCGCCCGCTCTGTATCCAATCTGGTGCCTTCAGCTGCTAGGTTTTCCTTGGCTTGTGTTATCTCCTCACGTAACCGAACCACCTCTGCATCATGCTCAGCCTGATCCGCCGGATTAACTGTGGCGGTTAACAGGGTTGTCAGTCTATCTGTGAGATCAATTAGCACCTGAGCCGGCGGGCGCACAGGGCCTCCTGCCCCGGCTACCGCTGACCCAGAGGTTATTGCTGCCGCAGCCGTAGAGTTTTGACCTGGTTGAGTGCCGGCCATGAAGATCCCTACTCTGTTCGGCGGCTCAAAGGGGTCCGGAATACTGCTGCCATCGGAATAGCCCCCAAGCCCGCCGTCTTGTAGTTCATACAACGAATCCGTCTCACCCATGGACGACCCACCGTCAGAATAGATGGCCGTCTCACTGCCAGACATGGATCCTTAAGGAAGTTCTCCATGGATGCATCCCACAAAGGCACACTTCATGGCGGGCGGAGCCTGGGCGGGTCTCGCACGCTGAGCCGTCTCGATGATGTCGGTGCAGGTGTCCAGCTCAGGGCCCGGCTCGCCGATCCGGCCGATGAAGACGTGAATTCCGCCGAAGGGGACCCGGTACCCGTACACAATTGAGTCGGTGTCGGGGCCCCAGCCTGCGTCGTCGATGTAGAGCTTGCCGCGACGACTCTTGGTCATCCGGCCCACATCGTATCCCTTGAGCCCTTCGAAGTTGCCCTTCAAGAACTCAAATCCACCGTGCGCTGGCCCCACGGTGGGCGCCAACTGTCGTGGAATTGTCACGGCAGATGTCCTAGTGAAAGGACTTAGTCGTGGAGCCATCGCAACTAGGAAGCAAGAAGGGGTTAATCGGGACAAAGGACACGAGGTTTATACTGGTTCGGCCCCTTGAGGTGAAGGTAAAAGCCTACGATCCAGTTTTGAGTGGGATTATGTATGTCTCGATAACTAGGGAGCGAATCTGCTTGACCTAGCTCTCGATCCGATGTTACCTTTTTTCTAAGCCACCGCTGGGTCGTCCCCTTATATACACGGGTTGACGCCGTGCGGCCTACAGAGTCCCGACCGGCTCATATACAGTGTCTGGCTCGGTGACTAGTTAATCTTGCCTTATAATACAAGTCATACCATCGGCGGTTTATCACTATGGGCCTTAAGTCGCCTATTGGCTTTGGGCCCTTAACTGAACTGCCATCTTCAAACTCGCTCTTGGGCTTCAAGAGTCTTCGTAGGTATAACCCGGCCCGTCCTGGGAGGGTCATACCTAACAGTTATATCCCCAACAGCGATGCCACGGGCCGGATTGCCAAATGGGCCATTGAGCTCCTTCCATTTGATATTGCATACAAGCCACGTCGAGCTATCAAATCCCAAGTATTGGCTGACTTCGTCGCCGGATGGACAGAGGCCGAACTCCCTAAAGAGTACGACACATATTCCAATTGGGTTATGTACTTCGATGGCTCGAAAATGCTGGCAGGGCTAGGAGCGGGCGTTGTTTTAACGTCCCATACTGGAGACGTCGTTCAGTACGTACTCCAAATACTATACACAGACTCCAAGAACGCAGCCGAATGCGAGGCCTTATTGCATGGTCTCCGGATGGCTGTCTCCATGGGCATACAACGCCTGGAAGTGAGCGGGGACTCAAACCTCGCAATATCTCAAATAAATGGAGACTTCGATGCCAAAGATCCGAAGATGGCAGCTTATCGGAATGATGTCATAAAAATGTAGGCTCGGTTCGAGGGGCTCGAGTTCCATCATGTGGCTCGAGAGAGTAATCAAGCGGCGGACGTTCTTGCTCGTATCGGCGCTAAGCGCGACCCCGTCCCGCCTAATATCTTTCTGGAAAGGCTTTCTAAGCCATCCGTGGTGTGGCAGGGGGAAAACGGCAACACTAGTCCGGATCCGAACATAACCCCAGATCCCGAAAACACCGACATCATCGGAGGCTCAGCCACTGAAATAACACCGTCGGCGCATCTCATCATGGCAGTCATTGCCTCGTGGACCGAACCCTTCCTGGCCTACCTTAATAGGAAGGAGCTTCCTGAGGACCAGAATGAGGCCCGCCGCATTTTCCGGCGTTCGAAGGCCTACAAGGTTCACGACGGAGAGCTCTATAAGAAAAGCGCTACCGGAGTCCTTCAAAGATGTATGTCCGAGGAAGAGGGGCGGCAGCTACTGGCTGAGATTCATGCCGGTCTTGGCGGGCACCACGCCGCAGCTTGGGCCCTTGTTAGCAAGGCCTTCCGTACATGATTCTATTGGCCGACGTCCCGAGAAGATGCACAGGACCTTGTCCAACGTTGCGTTGGATGCCAACTCTTCGCCAACCAAAGCCATATGCCCCCACCTCCCTACAAACAATCCCCATCACTTGGCCTTTTGCGGTCTGGGGACTGGATATGGTTGGACCCCTTAAAGGAGGAAGCCATAAGAAAAAATATTTGCTAGTCATGGTGGACAAATTCACCAAGTGGATAGAGGCTAAGCCAGTTAAAACGGCCAAGTCTGGGCCAGTAATAGACTTTATATCCGGTGTTGTACACCGTTACGGTGTTCCGCACAGCATCATCACTGATAACGGCTCCAATTTCACAGCTGACGAAGTGAAAACCTGGTGCGCTAATCTGGGCATCAAGCTCGATTACGCCTCTGTATATCATCCACAAACAAATGGTCAAGTCGAAAGAGCCAATGGTCTTATTATGAGCGGCATTAAGCCTAGACTAGTGCGGTCCTTGAAAGAGTCAGACAAGCACTGAGTTGAGGAGCTTGACTCTGTACTCTGGGGGCTGAGGACCACGCCCAATCGCACTACCGGATTCACACCTTTCTTCATGCTGTACGGCGCAGAGGCAGTACTACCCTGTGACATTATTCGTGACTCACCTCGAGTGCGCATGTACGAAGAGAGAGAGGTCGAGCTCGATCGGCAGGACAACTTAGATGCCCTGGAGGAGGAGCGCGACGTCGCAAAAGCCCGTTCCGCATTTTATCAACAGCAGGCTCGCAGGTATCAAAGCAGAGAGGTGCGGGCCAAAACTTACAACGTCGGCGAACTCGTTCTGCGCCCGCCGGAGAAGAAAAAGGACAAACTCAAGCCCAAGTGGGAGGGTCCCTTTATTATCGATGAAGTTCTCATCGGAGGGGCGTACCGCCTGCGTGATGCGTCAGACAATCGATTAGAGCCGAACCCCTGGAACGCGGCCAGACTCTGAAGATTCTATGCCTAGCGCGGAAATCTTTGTTCGTTTCCTTCCCCCTATTGTTTCCATTATTTTTTCTCTCTCTTTTCGTTTTTATTTTAAGCTTTAAAAGCTTTCGTTCGGTTAGACCGTACACCCCCGACGCATACGTCTTGAAGTATGTACGTCTATTATACCTGGGGGCTTCTTGATAGAAGCTTGCAATTGTTATTTCCCAAGTATCAAGCTCCTCACATATGCGTTTTCTCCCATATGTACCTTTTCTTCGCCATTATATGCATCGATATGACTTAAGTTTTGGCCAAGCTGGGTTGCCTGGCTCCTGTGCTTATGCCCTACGTTCCCGTTAGTTCGGCTAGGGCATAAAGGGAGCACCTCTGCGATTGTTATTGCCGGGTCATCCGGATGTGTACCTCAGACTGGGTGAAGCCGAAAGCTAGCGTTCTTAAGGGAATATTCGGTCGGTGAACTAAAGATGTTTTTGCGTTTGTCCCATCGTGAACCCCCAGAAGCTATACACATTGTGATTTCTTCATCACAGTTTGGACATGCACATCGATGCATGCACACCCAGGGAAAGGAACCCTTAACGGAACTATTCTCTCTGGAAGATGTTCTTACACTCTTAATGTAATATAACATAACTAGCCGGATAATTGCCTGTTCAACCAACTATGACCCCTACGCCTGGTTTCCATGCGTACCCGGTCTACTCGGCCGTTCTGGTATTCGGAAACACTCCGCGCCTTCGGGTCGAGAGGTTAAAGCGAAAAGGTCCGCCATGACAATCGTTTTCAGCTAGAGCTACATACACAAAGGAAAGTACATAGTCACTTGGACTCAAAAACTTCCTCCTCTATGCCGTCCAGCAGGCTATTTAACTTACAATCCTGCTGGGAATACTTGGCGGCCACTTCTACTTGGTTATATACTAAACTAACGGAAATTTCTTCCCCATTTGACCCTAGCGGTCCGACCCGGGCCATGTGATTCGGATCCAGCTTGGTATATCGTGTTTTTACCATGGCCCGGGCCTCTCGTGCACCCTCTCGGCAAGCCGATATCTTCCATAGTCGTTATACGCCGCCGCGCTCCCTTGAACAGCTCTACAAGCTTCTCCATACTCCCCGGAGGGGAGTCGGATGGCCATAAGGCCTTGGCTACACTCCGCATTGCCTGCCGAGCTTGCTCGTGCAACTGCGACAACCCTTGCAGGAGATCACTTGATGATCTGGACACCTCCTCTTCGGGACGGCCCGTCAACATACCTGCAATCACAGCTATATCAGCTACTTTTACCTCCAAACAGTTATAAGGTCAATTCGGCCACGTACTGAATATGCCGCCTCGCAGCCTTTTGTTCTCCTTCACGGAGTCGACTAGCTGGGCTCATACATCTTTCAGTTCTTCGCCCAGTTTGGTGTTTGAATCTTGGAGTTTGTTTTTCTCATCTCTGACTCGGGCCAGGATACGCTCACCTGCAGCGTGTAGTCTTTTTGCCTCTTTCTCTCCCACTTGAGCGGTTTTCAACTTCTCTTCCAGTTGACCTGATGATCCTATTATGAGATAAGCAAAAATATTAGCACAACTACTATATAATTGTTATTCCTCGATGGAGGGGATCCTTACCAGAAGATGCCTTCTTGGACTCTTTTAGTTTGGCGGTAGAAGCATTTAGCTGCGTCCGACACTGCTCCAGCTCTTGAGCTAGCAGGTTGTTCCTCTCCGTCAGAACCTGGTTACACATCGATCCTTAAATCACTTGTGCCAACTGCTTTCAGTCTCGGGGGCTACTAGCACATGCTTATCCTTTTCGGACAAAGTAAATCTTACCTGCACATCCGTTAAATGCTACTTTGTGGCTCTGCTAAGCCCATCTCGAGCAGGCCGGATGTATGCGTTAGCTGAGCTGAAGGCATCAAACGCCTCTTGGTCTCGTAAAATGGCCCTCCAGCGCCGATGATTCATGGCGCTCTCCACTTCCGAGTTGGTGACGGACATATTCTCCGAGCCCTCGGACGAGGGACAGTCCGGCGTCACTCCCATATCGACCCCCACCCCCTCGGCTGGGGCTGGATCCTGGCTGCTCGGAGTATTACTGCCCGGACCCCCGGACACAGTCCGGCGGACTCTTTTCCTGATACGGGTTGAACATGAAAGTCACAGTTGGATGTGACTATTAAAAACATATTTGCAAACCCATACCTCTTTAATGAGGGCCTGAGCGTGTCTTCGCCTGCCTTCCTCTTTGAAGGCTTGCCCGGTGCGGGAGCCGCTCTCTTTGGAGTCGCTCCTGGAGTAGCACGGTATGTCGAACGCCTCCCCTTCGAAGCACGAAACAGTGTGGTGGGTAAGGCGGAACGAGGGAATCCTTTCGGGGAAGATGTCTCCTGACTACTTACGTCTGAAGCGGGGAGAAGACCAGGGTAATCGGCAATGATGGCCACTTCGATGCCGTTTTAGCTCGCCTGGTAAAACACGCCATTCTCCAGCACCACAAATATATCCGGATCCTCTTCGAATCCGGGGTCAAGGTCCCGATTGTGGCCCTCAGGCTGCGGGGCGGGGCTGTAAAGCCCCTCAGAAGTCTTTCACCAGTGCTGTTATCAATAGACGGGTTAATAAAGCTCAGGGAGAAGAATGAGTGGAGCAAAAAAGTTGGGGGCTCACCCAGCTCGGAGGATTGTACATGGAATATCCTTCTCTGTGCGTGATGCGCAGGAACTCCTCTTCCTCACCCTTGAATAGTTCGACCAATATTTTGGCTAGGGCGGCAGGGGTGTCCGGACCTTTCCTGCCGCAGCGGGAGGCGTCATCTTCCCCATTGTAATTCCACATGGGAAGTCCTCTGTATTGGAGTGGCTGAACTCCCCGTACTATGGAGGTCGCCATCACCTCGACTATCGTATACCAGGACTGGACAAGCGTCTTGATCTTGCTCAGGAGTTGGCGAACTTGCGCACTACCTTCCTCCTCGGGGCTTCGAGGGTGCCAGCTGTGGCGCTTCTTCAGAGGAACACTCACAAACTCGGGGAGACCTCTCCAGACTGGATCTGGAAGTACGGCATCATCTATGTAAAACCACTCGGAGGTCCACTCTTCGCAAGCTTTCTCCGGTGTGCCGGATAGGTATCTGGTCTCAGCAATAAGCCATATTTCGGCCCCGCCCACTTCGAATATCGATCCCTCGTGGTTGCGCGGGACAAGGCAAAACAACTTTCTCCACAGATCAAAAATGAGCCTCACAACCCAGGAATAGTTCGCATAAAGCGACATAACCTGCAATGTGCAGGATGGAGGCTGGGGTAAAATTGTACAGCTGGAGGCCATAATACTCCAGTAGCCCTCAGAGGAATGGGTGAATGGAAAATCCCACGCCCCTCAGCAGATAGGGGACGAAGAACACTCGTTCCCCTGCGGATGGATTGGGAAAATCCTCCGCCTGGGTCTTGCCGTTGAAGGAAGCCAACCCTGCCCGAACAGGGACCAGATCTGCGGGAGGGAGAAACCCCTGCGTTTGCAGCTTCTTCAGCTGGCCATGAGATACGGAACACCTCTCCCACTCGCCTTTCTCTGGGCCGGAACGGGAGGAGGAGCGGGGGATGCTAGCCATGTTGGAATGGACTTTCCTAGCAATCTCTGAGGATTTCCTCCGCATGGTGCCGAATGGATCTGAGATCCAATATCTTTAAATAGACGCTCTTCCTTGCATGGCCGAAGTGTTATTTGCAAAAAATACCCTGACCGTCCGCATTCGCCCGACACGTGGAAGCTGAAGACATAGATGCACAGAAGCCGAGGGGTGCGGCATTGGATTATAAGCCGAATACATTAATTGGAAGTCGTTAGAGGAAGAACCCACCTTGCAATGCTGAAGACAATCTGCGCGCTGAACACCTCATCATTGAAGCCCGGTTCGGGGGCTACTAAGGGAGTCCTGGACTAAGGGGTCCTCGGGCGTCCGGCCTGTTAGCCATGGGCTGGACTGATGGGCTGTGAAGATACGAAGACCGAAGATTGCACCCGTGTCCGGATGGGACTCTCCTTGGCGTGGAAGGCAAGCTTGGCGATCGGATATGTAGATTCCTGTCTTTGTAACTGACCTTGTGTAACCCTAGATCCTCCCGGTGTCTATATAAACCGGAGGACTTAGTCCAGAAAGACAGATACTCATTACCATAGTCATACAGGCTAGACTTCTAGGGTTTAGCCATTACGATCTCGTGGTAGATCAACTCTTTTAATACTCATATTCATCAAGATCAATCAAGCAGGAAGTAGGGTATTACCTCCATAGAGAGGGCCCGAACCTGGGTAAACATCGTGTCCCCTGTCTCCTGTTACCATCGACCTTAGACGCGCAGTTCGGTACCCCCTACCCGAGATCCGCTGGTTTTGACACCGACACACACCCCAGCGGGGCCCTCTACTTTTTTCAAATGCAGGAGAAAGGAAAGGTTAAACAAAAGTGGCCCACATGACCGCAGCGGCTCCCGAGGCCGGGCTCCGGCCCCTGGGCTCAGTTCGAGTCTTCCTCCCGCTTCACCAAAGCACGGCGGTGAGACGACCTGTTGCCTTCCCCAATGCGAGCCCGGCAACATGGTGGTTGGTCGTAGCCGCCGCTACTGGTGCTCTCGCTGGAGGAGGAGCCACCGCTGCTGAAGGAAGCGCGACCGTCACCAAGGGCAAGCTCACCCTTGTCGCCATCGCGGCCGTCGTCAAGGCCAAGCTCATCGTCGCCGCTGCCGTCTTCTGGGCAGCACCCCGCACGACGGCCGTCCTCCCTGAACACCCTCACGTAGAGGGTCGCGAGGCCATCATACCTGAAGTGAAGGGTGCGCCTCCCGTTCAGGCCTCACGCGCGGGCAAACGCCTGCCAACCACGGGTCAAGGCCATGCTGCCCGTCGCGGTGACTTCAACCTCGACCCATGAAGCCTTGCTGCACCAGTCGCCAGCCTGAGGCCGTCAGGCCCCGCGGCCGGAAGCTCAACCGCAAAGAAGGGCGGGAGACGGAGCCAGGTGCCGGCGGGCCTCTCCGACCACACGACGAAATCCGGGAGCGAGTCTGCCGAGTGGAAGCACGGCCGGGGAGGCCGGGCAACCATGGCACGCCTCCCCTCATCGCAGGGGCTGCCTCGCCCCTAGCAGCTCCCACCTTGAGAAGAAGCGCCGCGGCGGCCGCCCAGAGCGACGCCGGCCCCTGACGAAGTGCGCTCGCGCCCCCGAGGAGCTACCGCCGGGGTCGCGGCATGCTTGCGGGGACGGTGTCAGTGTCAAAACCGGCAGATCTCGGGTAGGGGGTCCCGAACTATGCATCTGAAGATCAAAGGTAACAGGAGGCAGGGGACACAATGTTTACCTAGGTTCGGGCCCTCTTAACGGAGGTAATACCCAACTTCCTGCTTGATTAACTTTGATGAGTATAGGGGTTACAAGAGTTGATCTACCTCGAGATCGTAATGGCTAAACCCTAGATGTCTAGCCTGTATGATTATGATTGCCTCTACGGACTAAGCCCTCCAGTTTATATAGATACCAGAGGGAGATAGGTGTAGGGGCCCCGACTCATAAGTCGTGATCATCGAATGCACGTGTACAGTGATCCTAGAGATCAATGCTCATTGAACACACAAAAGCTGAATAACAAGAGTCTTACATCCGTACATACCGTATTACATAAGTAGGACCATTATGGTCAAGTCTTGAGTATAACATCGCAGCGGAAATCTTCGTCGATAACTTGGACCCATGCCATCTGCCTTAACCCTACAGGCATTCTGACTGGGAAGCGTCCTAGCTCGCATGTTCGTCACCGAAGTATTCTTCATCATATCCTGTTCTTTCATGCCTGGCCAATAAAATAACCAGTGGCAAGCCAATGAGTACTTTGAATGTACTCGCAAGCAACCCAAGAGTGATAACAGAATATTTATGCGAGGCTCTACTGCTAATTTGGAATTTTTGCGGAAAGCTAGTTTTTCTCATGCAAGTATGGTCATCATTTATCAAGGACATGAATGTGTCTGCAACAAGTATCAGGAGGTTACATACATCAACATCGAGAAAGAGTTATGAACAACTCATTATCAAGCTCATCATGACTTCCTCACGAATCATATGAACAAGATTACCAAACCGTGTTGTTTGTCAGAAACATATGGACATAGTCTAAGCAGCACCAACCAACTGTCCTTGACCGTGGACACGGCTATTCGAATAGTTTTACACTCTACAGAGGTTGCACACTTTACCCACAAGATCCGGGGAACTTCCGTGTCATCCACGACCCGCGGTACCTCGAGTACCCGGGGTAAGCACCCGATCACTATCTTTCCCTAGACGACACTAACATAGAGTCCACTCGATTGGTAGTAACCCCCATGCCCAACATTTCACATCTTAAAATTTTGGAGACTTGCTCCCATATTCATCACATACCAGAAGCACAGGGTACCAACGGTGTGTCCGGTGCCCTGTAAAAACAGTCATGGCCGCCCTACCTGGCATGACCCATCCCGAGAGAGCGCAACAATGACTCTCCCGTCACTAGTAATGCAGGCTCCAAGCTAGTATCGGCCTAGGTAATCAATAATGCCCTTACCCTTATAAGGGTAGAGTGGTTGCGCATGTAAGGTTGGGACAGTCGACAAATCTTAAATCTAATCCATCTCTGTAAACAACACTTTTATCAAGCCTCGGTACACTACTTCTCCACCAAGTAGTGACCTAGTTCATCATCATCTCCCAGGGCATCAGTGGCACCCACTAGGGCTGTTTGCAAGTATGTCAAACCACACTTGTTTCTTTCCATGCATAACCCTGACCCACTTTGCGTAGCCATTTACTATAGCATATTTCTACAGCCCACCAACACAACTCTAAGCAAGGGTAGAGTCATGAACAATGCAAGTATCAATGGAGTATGCAACGGAGGCAAGCCTAGCAAGGTTGCCATTCAAGATATATATCATGCACTCGATGAAACAACGAAAATGCTATTATGATGAAAAATGGTTCATCATGGTCAAAGGGCTGCTTGCCTGTTTTAAGAAAGTCTTCGAGGTCTTCAAATATCTCTGGTCCAACTCCAAGCATTTCGTCTACTTCGTCAACTATCGTCGAAAGCAACCATAATAAGCAACTCAACAAGGCAGAAAATAAAAGTGCTCTAAAATATTGATTTGACTTTTCTTGGACATCTCTGGTTATATGAAAATTAACCAGAGTGGTTTCATTGGAATTGGGTCAATGGATATTTCTAAACATTTTGATATGATGGAATCAAGGGGTTTATGGATTTGCAAGAAGTGTACAGAAACATATTTTTGAAAAATGAGCAAAGGCACCCATTTAACAAAGGATGATTTTAGAAGCACCTAGGATTTCGTTTCACTGGATTTGCAGTTCAAACGAATATTCTATGGATTTGCAAAGTGGACAAATATGAAGAAATGGCTCATTATTTTGTGTGGCATAGAAAGTATTAATAAAAATGTTTATAAACTAAGTTATGAACTTAGAAGCATTTGGAAATTTGAATCATGGCATTTGGATCAAATTTGGGCCCTCTGTGATTTTCTAAAGTTTATGACAGAAATGGAAAAATGGGATTTGTTAACTATTTTTGAAAGAAATATTTCTGTAAAAATGTGCAAGTAGCACCATGTGATAGGGCATGAATTTAGAAACTACTAGAAATTTGAATCATCAAATTTGGAGTTAATTTGAATTATTTATGGATTTTACAAATTGTACAGAAAAGAAAAAGGAAAAGGTTTTTACCCAAACGGGCTGGATCTGGGCGGCAACCGTGCGCACTGAGCACAGAATAGCAATTGGGCTGGCCCAGCGGCTCGTCTGCACGAGCGGACGAGTTGACGATGAAGGCGGCTTCACGGCGGTGCGCCTTCGCGCAGGGGAGGCGGGTTTGGCCGAAGCCGTTTCCACTTAAACGGTCGGGCCCGCCCATTGGGTCGCTGACGCGTGGGGCCCAGCGGCAGGTCCCTTCAACCTCCCGCGTGGTGCGACGGGAAACAGAGGAGGCGAGGACGAGCGGCGCCGGCGCTCTCCCCGGCGGCACCGGCCACCTCCGTAGGCGCCCAGCATACCAGCATGCTCGGGAGAGCATGCCGCACTCGCCGAGGTGCGCCACGACCGTAGGGGCGGTCGAACGCGAGCGTTCCATCGGCCGTGGCGGGCGAGGCCTCGGTGATGATGGAGCTCGATGGCACGACCACGGGAAGGAGATGAAGAAGCACAGGAGGGGCTCGCGGTGACGGTGAAGGTGCTCTGGTGCGGTCTAGAGGGGAGGAGGAGGAGCGGTGGGTGCGAATTTAGGCGGAGGCCGACGGCAAGGCCCCGGCCATGGTGGTGGATGGAGAGCGCGAGGAGGGGAGTGGGTTGGTCCAGGGGGTGCACGGGAGGGAGAGGGATCCAAAGGAGTAGAGAGGGGACTCGGGGGCGGCCTTAAGTAGCCGACCCGTGGCTCACCGTGGATGCGGCACACGGGTGGCCGTGGCAACGGCTCGGGAGGCAAGGGGAGAGAGCGAGGGGTTGTCTGCGGTGCTCGTGGGGGTGGAGTAGGGCACCAGGAAGAGAGAGAGGGAGCGGGGCGAGCTCCGGGTGGATCCATGAGCTCGCACAGCATTGGCGGGCTCGGGCGGCTCTGGGCACGCGCGGCACGGGCAGGACAGAGAGGGTATGGAGGGGGCCAGCGTGATGGCGTGTTGCGGACGTCTAGGGGCCTCGACTGGCGCAAGGGGGAGGCTCGAGGTGGTCGGGGGTTGCGGCGTCAACGGTTGAACGCCCTACCAGGCGCTCCAGAGCGTGACTTTGGCCGGCACCCGCGGCTTTTTGCGCGCACCCGCGCGCCCACTTGTGTCTGGCGTCTGCAGGAGGAATAAACAAGAGGGATGGAGGCTTTGGATGCTCTGGAACTTGCGAGGAGTGAGAGAGAGATGAGAAAGGGAGGGGAAAGTGGCTGTCCAGAGAGGAAAAATGGGTCTCTGCCCCCCTTAATCATTGCTCCTTGGGCAGCTAAGCATGCGGGAGGTAGGAGGGGGGTAGGAGAGGTTGTGGGAAGAGTTTCAGCTCATGGAGATTAGTGGAAGGGGTTGAAACATGGAGTTTTAAATTTTTCAGAAGGTGTTTGATGGTGGTTTGGGCAAGCAAATGCATTCTCCTTGCCATCATATTTACCAGGAGTGAGTGGCATCACATAATAGTAGTGACCACCAATTTTGAGGTCAATTGGAGAAAGTGGACAATGCAACTTTTGTAAACCCTAGAAATCAGCAGAAATGGCTTTACCAAGATTTAGTCATGAAAAGTTGATGCACCACTTGGTGTAGTGTCATCATTTGAGGATTTGAACATGTCCACGAAAATTCAGATCAAAAGGACACACTTGGCAATGTAGAGTTGTTCAAATTTGGTTCTGGAAAGAAAGGGTTTTAGAACACTTTGATCATGATATCCTTCTCTCCAACTTGTGCCATTTGGTCTAGATGCATTACTACACCATTTTAGCATGTGCACCAAGTTTGAGAGCATTTGGACATGTTTGACAGTGCAAAGTTGTTCAAACTTGAAAAAGGACAGAAGTGGTTTTGAGAGGGTTTCATGGGGTTATACTGTTCTCCATGACATGAGACTTGGCAATATCATCAAGCTGGCCATTTTTGACAAGGTAGAATTTTCCTGGATTTAATGGAGAACATTTCCTGTGTAAATTTTCAAATGCTTGAATTATCCAGAAAGGGTTTTTGAGGGATTTGACCAATAATTTGAACATGACCATGTGTTGAAACTCTTATATATGTCCACTGAGTTTCCCTGATTTTTCCCAAATATTTTTGAAGCTTTAAAATAATTTTGACCTATTATAGACCATTTCTGGTCTTAAGAAAAATACTATAAATAAAATAGGAAAATGACTTTTAAAATTGTATTTTTGTGGTTTATGGGAGTCCTATACCTAATAGGTTTCTAATATACCTTTTGAAAGATTTTTCACACCCTTAATTAAGTACTTGTAGTTCAAGTCTCAATCCAGGGGTTTTTGGAAAACCTAATTTAGAAAAAATACTTTTTGGCCAAAACATTTTTGCAAGAAATTATTTTTATGTCCTATACACATGGCATGATCATTGGGCAAGGTTTTGGATCAAGGAGAAGGAGTATAAGAGTTGGAGAAGTTATTTGATTTTTTAGAGCACTTGCAAACAGCAGTCAAACATTCAATCAAGGCAAAGACAAAACACTCAAAAGTTTTTGTCAAACCACATTTTATCATGATTTATTAGCTTAAGTGTTGTGGCATGAAAATCAGGGTGTGACAGACCTACCCCCCTTACAAGAATCTCGTCCCTGAGATTCCCAGACTAGGCACGGAAAGGGATACAAAAACTTGGATCTGGGGTAGTCTTCAAGTCTTCATGTTGCTTCTGCTTCTGTGTGGTGCTCCATTGAACTTGAAGTACTTGATGGTGTGGCTTCGTGTATGACATTCTTCTTGATCCAGGTTGCTAATGGGTAGCTCACGGTAGGTTAGATTGGGCTAGGGGTCGATGGTTCGGTGGTCGATGCCCTCATAGAGATCGGGCTAGTTAGGAAGTTGGAAACACTTCCGGGGGTGTGTCACGTGGAAAACGCTGTGCACAGTGGGTAACTCAGGTGGTAACTCCAGCTGGTAACTGTCTTCTCTTCGTCTTGTAGCGATCTCATAGGGGGTTGTTAAATCTTGGAGTGAGCTTCTGCTTGACATGGAAATGATTGGTTCTTCTGAGAGGAGTGACCCGTTGGTACACATGGTCTTCGACGTAGGAGTTTACTTCTTCACGATGGCGGTTGGTTTAGTTCTTCCTCCTTGACATGGCGGTCTTCAGATGTTCCCTAACCAGCTGAACAACTCTTCTTCCGTCTTCAGGTTGACATGCATGTCCTCAAATAAAGATGATAACTAACTTGCCCAAGTACTCTATGAAGTATATGGGGTACGTAGAGTGGGCTGAGGCATTGGTGGTGGTCACGGCTGAGTATTGGCCAAGGTCTTATCGATCTAGAGCCAAAGCCCAAGGTCAGGATTCGACCATGTTGTGGCTTGGTAGGGCGTAAGGGTTTCAAGGATTCTAGTGTGCGAGTGAATGTTTATCATCCCATCCTTGAGCACAGTTTCTGAGATGCCAATTGTCCTATATCCTCATGGCTTCCGCGAGGAGGTCTAACAGAATCATACATGTCAACCATCCCCAAACTTATATCTATGCAAAACTCCATGGGCAGAATATACACGCTTCCAAGCTTGAATGAATCATTACAATCCAAGTGCTCGGCCTATCCTTCCAAGGTTCAAGATAGTGCATCTCTATCCTAAGGAAACACGTCGTATGCCACTCCAAGATCTTGTTCCCTTCCTATGAGTCAACCCCAACAGCCCATTAAGTTCCATCAATCACTACACAATCCATTAATTCTACCAACCCAAAGTTTATGGTGTTCCACATGATCTCCTAAAGTCCATATAATCCCCAAATACTTAAAAGGGCTATCTCTACTATAGTAAGTCCCCAATTCCCATTTATCATTGTCAAGTAAACTCCAAGGTCAGGCTTATATAGATCCCTAAATATACTCCGACAATTGATCCAATCCCCTAGTTTATTGTCCACCGAGAAACATGGTATCATGTTCGAGATCATCAGTCTAAATCCAATTTACTCTGGGGTGATGAAAGCTATGCTACTCTATCCACATGATTCCACCAAGTTCATCTACCAATATGGAAACCTCAAACTCCACCAAAGAGTGTCAGATACTTCCTCAAGGTTACTAGTATAGCTCCATCAAGTCATTTGTCCTCTATTCCTATATCCTCAAACTGGTCTTCCCTATGGCATCGTCAGTTATGGTGCTATATTAGGATCGTAATGTGTTAGTTCACTATGTCTACTCGTTCCCTAATGAACCCTCTACTAAGCAAAGGTTGTTGGGGCTCAACTGGTTCTCCTGCAATTATGTGGGTTAAGCACTTGGTTAAGGATTCGAGCTGGGGTAGCTCGTGAAGTCTCAAAGGGTCTAGTGATGGGTTTCCAGTCTTCAGGGGTAAATATAGTTCTACGGGGTTGCACTTGGTCGGGGAGGTTGTAGCAAAAGTCCTCAGTGCTAGTTGGTTCCAAAGTATAACCCTTGGTGTATCTTGTCTTGCCGGCCTTCAGTTGAGGAGAGAGATGAGAGGGAAACGTAGCATAGAGGAGGGGAAGTGCCTAAGGGGGTTCTATAGTGTTAGTGCAAACAAACAGGTGCAAAAGGGCCAAACAAAAGAAAACAAGGAAGGTGGTATAGTCACGTACTTGTTGCCTAGGGCAAAAGTGTGACTTATATCAAAACACAAACAATAAAAACAAGCAACAGACAATCATGGTTCTATTCGAACCATCATACGGACTCGACTGCGCATAGGGGGTACACGACTCATCCTACCCTAGGGGTTCTCGGATTCAGTAGTCATGCCTTGTGCCTCGTGCAGTCTTCTGAGTTTTCCTCAGGTGTTTCTATGCCTCTTGTTCGATGAAATGATCTGGGTTGAGCCTGAAGAATATTCAACAACTTCTCGCCTGATGAGGTGATGGGGTGAAGGTGGCTCCTCGTGGCTGGCATTGACATGGTCTTCTCTTGTCTTTTGAATCATGACGATCACTTTTGCCTTTTTAAGCTGTCGGCGATTCCAGGTGGCAATCCTTTATGTAATGACATTAACAAGGCATAATAGAGGTCCAATCTGCCGGACACCTTGTTGACAATATCGTCACCAAGAGCGGGGGATGAAGAGAACCGTTTTCCTGCTCACCATAGTGAGGCGGACCAAATGGCTAGGTTCTCATCCACCGGTGGTTGCTGATGCAACAATGATAAGGACATGGTTGCTCTATTAGCGATGTATATCATGATCTTGCATTTCCTATGCCCTGATCATCATAGGCTAAGGTCGCATCATCTTGGGGCAATGTCACCATCTTCTGGGTCTTCATGTCCTCATTCCTCGAGGATGTATCTTCTATTGGTATCGTCTTGTTGTGGTGTCGCCAATCTTGTGTTCAGAAGATGTGGGTGAATGTCTGACAAGGCATCCTCCTTCTAGACTATCCACGAGGATTTCAAGGAATCCAGTGGTCAGGGGCATAAGGGTTCTAGCGACCAAATGTTTTGAAGGGGGAAGAGATCAATAAGGAAAGTTTACCTTGGTTTTCGAAAAACTAAGAAGGGATGAGAAGTATAGATAGTTTTGAAAAATTAGTAATAGCTTTGAAAATAGTTTTACCCTAACTGACGACCATGCTAACTAAGGCTTCCTACAGTCAGGATGGCTCTGATACCAGCTCTGTAGGGACCCCAACTCATAAGTCGTGATCACCGAATGCACGTGTACAGTGATCCCAGAGATCAATGCTCACTGAACACACAAAAGCTGAATAACAAGAGTCTTACATCCGTACATACCGTATTGCATAAGTAGGACCATTATGGTCAAGTCTTGAGTATAACATCGCAGCGGAAATCTTCGTCGATAACTTTGACCCATGCCATCTGCCTTAACCCTACAGGCATTCTGACTGGGAAACGTCCTAGCTCGCATGTTCGTCACCGAAGTATTCTTCATCATATCCAGTTCTTTCATGCCTGGCCAATAAAATAACCAGTGGCAAGCCAATGAGTACTTTGAATGTACTCGCAAGCAACCCAAGAGTGATAACAGAATATTTATGTGAGGCTCTACTGCTAATTTGGCATTTTTGCGGAAAGCTAGTTTTTCTCATGCAAGTATGATCATCATTTATCAAGGACATGAATGTGTGTGCAACAAGTATCAGGAGGTTAAAGACATCAACATCGAGAAAGAGTTATGAACAACTCATTATCAAGCTCATCGTGACTTCCTCACGAATCATATGA
Source organism: Aegilops tauschii subsp. strangulata (assembly GCF_002575655.3). Lineage (NCBI taxonomy): Eukaryota > Viridiplantae > Streptophyta > Magnoliopsida > Poales > Poaceae > Aegilops > Aegilops tauschii. The sequence goes on along the minus strand of NC_053037.3, from coordinate 218,706,432 downwards.
ACAAGATTACCAAACCGTGTTGTTTGTCAGAAACATATGGACATAATCTAAGCAGCACCACCCAACTGTCCTTGACCGTGGACACGGCTATTCGAATAGTTTTACACTCTACAGAGGTTGCACACTTTACCCACAAGATCCGGGGAACTTCCGTGTCATCCACGACCCGCGGTACCTCGAGTACCCGGGGTAAGCACCCGGTCACTATCTTTCCCTAGACGACACTAACATAGAGTCCACTCGATTGGTAGTAACCCCCGTGCCCAACATTTCACATCTTAAAATTTTGGAGCCTCGCTCCCATATTCATCACATACCGCAAGCACGGGGTACCAACAGTGTGTCCGGTGCCCTGTAAAAACAGTCATGGCCACCCTACGTGGCACAACCCCGTCCCGAGAGAGTGCAACAAGGACTCTCCCGTCACTAGTAATGCGGCCTAGGTAATCAATAATGCCCTTTCCCTTATAAGGGTAGAGTGGTTGCGCATGTAAGGTTGGGACAGTCGACAAATCTTAAATCTAATCCGTCTCTGTAAACAACACTTTTATCAAGCCTCGATACACTACTTCTCCACCAAGTAGTGACCTAGTTCATCATCATCTCCCAGGGCATCAGTGGCACGCACTGGGGCTGTTTGCAAGTATGTCAAACCACACCTGTTTCTTTCCATGCATAACCCTGACCCACTTTGCGTAGCCATTTACTATAGCATATTTCAACAACCCACCAACACAACTCTAAGCAAGGGTAGAGTCATGAACAATGCAAGTATCAATGGAGTATGCAAGGGAGGCGAGCCTAGCAAGGTTGCCATTCAAGATATATATCATGCACTCGATGAAACAATGAAAATGCTATTATGATGAAAAATGGTTCATCATGGTCAAAGGGCTGCTTGCCTGTTTTAACAAAGTCTTCGAGGTCTTCAAATATCTCTTGTCCAACTCCAAGCATTTCGTCTACTTCGTCAACTATCGTCGAAAGCAACCATAATAAGGAACTCAACAAGGCAGAAAATAAAAGTGCTCTAAAAATATTGATTTGACTTTTCTAGGACATCTCTGGTTATATGAAAATTAACCAGAGTGGTTTCATTGGAATTGGGTCAGTGGATATTTCTAAACATTTTGTTATGATGGAATCAAGGGGTTTATGGATTTGCAAGAAGTATACAGAAACATATTTTTGAAAAATGAGCAAATGCGCCCATTTAAAAAAGGATGATTTTAGAAGCACCTAGGATTTGGTTTCACTGGATTTGCAGTTCAAACGAATATTCTATGGATTTGCAAAGTGGACAAATATGGAGAAATGGCTCATTATTTTGTGTGGCACAGAAAGTATTAATAAAAATATTTATAAACTAAGTTATGAACTTAGAAGCATCTGGAAATTTGAATCATGGCATTTGGATCAAATTTGGGCCCTTTGTGATTTTCTAAAGTTTATGATAGAAATGGAAAAATGGCATTTGTTAATTATTTGTGAAAGAAATATTTCTGTAAAAATGTGCAAGTAGCACCATGTGATAGGGCATAAATTTAGAAACTACTAGAAATTTGAATCTTCAAGTTTGGAGTTAATTTGAATTATTTATGGATTTTACAAATTGTACAGAAAAGAAAAAGGAAAAGGTTTTTACCCAAACGGGCTGGATCTGGGCGGCAACCGTGCGCACTGAGCGCAGAATAGCAATTGGGCCGGCCAAGGGGCTTGTCTGCGCTAGCGGACGAGTTGACGACGAGGGCAGCTTCACGGCGAGGCGCCTTCGCGCGGGGGAGGCGGGTTTGGCCAAAGCCGTTTCCACTTAAACGGTCGGGCTCGCCCACTGGGTCGCTGACGCGCGGGGCCTAGCGGCAGGTCACCTTCAACCTCCCACGCGGCGTGACGGGAAACTAAGGAGGCAAGGCGGAGCGGCGCCGGCGCTCTCCCCGGCGGCACCGGCCACCTCCGTCGGCGCCCAGCACACCAGCGTTCTCGGGAGAGCGTGCCGCACTCGCCGAGGTGCGCCACGACCGCAGGGGTGGTCGGACGCGAGCGTTCCATCGGCCGTGGCGGGCGAGGCCTCGGTGATGATGGAGCTCGATGGCACGACCACGGGGAGGAGATGAAGAAGCACGGGAGGGGCTCGTGGTGATGGTGAAGGTGCTCTGGTGCGGTCTAGAGGGGAGGAGGAGAAGCGGTGGGTGCGAATTTAGGCGGAGGCCGACGGCAAGGCCCCGGCCATGGTGGTGGATGGAGAGCGCGAGGAGGGGAGTGGGTTGGTCCAGGGGGTGCACGGGAGGGAGAGGGAGCCAAAGGAGTAGAGAGGGGGCTCGGGGCGGCCTTAAGTAGCCGACCCGTGGCTCACCGTGGACGCGGCGCACGGGTGGCCATGGCAACGGCTCGGGCGGCAAGGGGAGAGAGCGAGGGGTTGTCTGCGGTGCTCGCGGGGGTGGAGTAGGGTGCCAGGAAGAGAGAGAGGGAGCAGGGCGAGCTCCGGGTGGAGCCATGAGCTCGCACAGCATTGGCGGGCTCGGGCGGCTCTGGGCGCGCGTGGCACGGGCAGGACTGAGAGGGTATGGAGGGGGCCAGCGTGATGGTGTGTTGCGGACGTCGAGGCGCCTCGACTGGCGCAAGGGGAGGCTCGAGGTGGTCGGGGGTTGCGGCGTCAACGGTCGAACGCCCTACCAGGCGCTCCAGAGCGCGACTTTGGCCGGCACCCGCGGCTTTTTGCGCGCACCCGCGCACCCACTTGTGTCTGGTGTCTGCAGGAGGAATAAACAAGAGGGATGGAGGCTTTGGATGCTTTGGAACTTGCGAGGAGTGAGAGAGAGATGAGAAAGGGAGGGGAAAGTGGCTGTCTAGAGAGGAAAAATGGGTCTCTGCCCCCCCTTAATCATTGCTCCTTGGGCAGCTAAGCATGCGGGAGGTAGAGGGGGGGGGGTAGGAGAGGTTGTGGGAAGAGTTTCAGCTAATGGAGATTAGTGGAAGGGGTTGAAACATGGAGTTTATATTTTTCAGAAGGTGTTTGATGGTGGTTTGGGCAAGCAAATGCATTCTCCTTGCCATCATATTTACCAGGAGTGAGTGGCATCACATAATAGTAGTGACCACCAATTTTGAGGTCAATTGGAGAAAGTGGACAATGCAACTTTTGTAAACCCTAGAAATCAGCAGAAATGGCTTTACCAAGATTTAGTCATGAAAATCTATTCTCCTTGATGCACCACTTGGTGTAGTGTCATCATTTGAGGGTTTGAACATGTCCACGAAAATTCAGATCAAAAGGACACACTTGGCAATGTAGAGTTGTTCAAATTTGGTTCTGGACAGAAAGGGTTTTAGAACACTTTGATCATGATATCCTTCTCTCCAACTTGTGCCATTTGGTCTAGATGCATTAGTACACCATTTGAACAAGTGCACCAAGTTTGAGAGCATTTGGACATGTTTGACAGTGCAAAGTTGTTCAAACTTGAAAAATGACAGAAGTGGTTTTGAGATGGTTTCATGGGGTTATACTATTCTCCATGACATGAGACTTGGCAATATCATCAAGCTGGCCATTTTTGACAAGGTAGAATTTTCCTGGATTTAATGGAGAACATTTCCTGTGTAAATATTTCAAAAGCTTGAAATATCCATAAAGGGTTTTGTGGGATTTGACCAATAATTTGAACATGACCATGTGTTGAAACTCTTATATATGGAAAATATATGTCCACCGAGTTTCCCTGATTTTTCCCAAATATTTTTGAAGCTTTAAAATAATTTTGACCTATTAAAGACCATTTCTGGTCTTAAGAAAAAGCCTTTAAATAAAATAGGAAAATGACTTTTAAAATTGTATTTTTGTGGTTTATGGGAGTCCTATACCTAATTGGTTTCCAATATACCTTTTGAAAGATTTTTCACACCCTTAATTAAGTACTTGTAGTTCAAGTCTCAATCCAGGGGTTTTTGGAAAACCTAATTTAGAAAAATACTTTTTGGCCAAAACATTTTTGGAAGAAATTATTTTTATGTCCTATACACATGGCATGATCATTGGGCAAGGTTTTGGATCAAGGAGAAGGAGTATAAGAGTTGGAGAATTTATTTGATTTTTTTAGAGCACTTGCAAACAGCAGTCAAACATTTAATCAAGGCAAAGACAAAACACTCAAAAGTTTTTGTCAAACCACATTTTATCATGATTTATTAGCTTAAGTGTTGTCGCATGAAAATCAGGGTGTGACACTAGGGTTGTACAAGGTCGGTTTTACAGAAGAAGGGAACTACACATCCGGACGCAAAGCTTGCCATCCACGCCAAGGAGAGTCCCATCCGGTTACGGGGGAAGGTCTTCGATCTTGTATCTTCACGGCCCATCAGTCCAGCCCATATCATTGCCCGGACGCCCGAGGACCCCCTAATCCAGGACTCCCTCAGTAGCCCCCGAACCAGGCGTCAATGACGACGTGTCCGGCGCACAGATTGTCTTCGGAATTGCAAGGCGGGTTCTTCCTTCGAATACTCCAAAGCAAAAAGAATTGTATTCAACCTCTCAATGATGATGATGTATCCGACTTGTATATCTTCGGTTTTGTAAGGTGAGCCCTCCATGACACTGCGGATAGCTTCGGATTCACATTAAATGTCATATCCTTCGGCTTCTGTGCTTCCGTCGCCTCGGCTTCCACGTGTCAGACGAATATGAAGTGTCTGAGTATTTTTACAGATGACACCCTGACGGCATAGGGAAGGCATCTATTTAAGGAGACTAGATCTCAGATGCCATTCCACACCAGTCGAAAATCCATAGAGCTAGCCACAGAAAACCGCGCAAACATGGCCGGCGCTCCCAGTTCTTCCTCGCGCCCCCACGGCCCTCAAAAAGGCGATTGGGAGAGCTACTCAGTCTCCCACGCCCAGCTGACCAAGCTCCAGACGCAGGGATATCTTCCTCCCGCGGACCTGGTTCCCGTTCTGGCAGGATTAACTTCCATAAACAGCGAAGCCCTGGCGGAAAATTTCCCCAATCCTACAGAAGGGGAGCGAGTGTGCTTCGTTTCCTTCCAACTAAGAGGCGTTGGATTTCCAATCCATCCTTTCCTCCGAGGTCTCCTCGAGTAATCCAGCTGCACAATCTCACACCGGGCTCCATTTTGCACATCGCGGGCTTCGTTGCTCTTTGCGAGATATTCCTAGGCGGCGACGCCCATTTTGAGTTATGGAGGATGTTGGGGAACATAGTAATTTCAAAAAAATTCCTACGCACACGCAAGATCATGGTGATGCATAGCAACGAGAGGGGAGAGTGTTGTCCACGTACCCTCGTAGACCAACAGCGGAAGCGTTATCACAACGCGGTTGATGTAGTCGTACGTCTTCACGATCCGACCGATCAAGTACCGAACGCACGGCACCTCCGAAGTTCTACACACGTTCAGCTCGATGACGTCCCTCGAACTCCGATCCAGCCGAGTGTTGAGGGAGAGTTTCGTCAGCACGACGGCGTGGTGACGATGATGATGTTCCACCGACACAGGGCTTCGCCTAAGCTCCGCGATGGTATTATCGAGGTGTAATCTGGTGGAGGGGGGCACCGCACACGGCTAAAATATCGTATATCAAGTGTGTCTAGAGGTGCCCCCCTGCCCCCGTATATAAAGGAGCAAGGGGGAGGCCGGCTGCCTATGGGCACGCCAAGGAGAGGGGGGGAGTCCTCCTCCTAGTAGGAGTAGGACTCCCCTTTCCTAGTCCTACTAGGAAAAGAAGGGGGGAAGGAAAGAGAGGGAGAGGGAGAGGGAAAGGGGGCTGCGCCCCCCTCTCCTAGTCCAACTAGGAATCCTCCTGGGAGGGGGCGCACCACCTCCTGGCTGCTGCCCTCTCTCTCCCCTCAAGGCCCACTAAGGCCCAATACTTCCCCGGGGGGTTCCGGTAACCCTCCGGCACTCCAGTTTAATCCGAAACTTCTCCGGAACACTTCCGGTGTCCGAATATAGTCGTCCAATATATCAATCTTTACGTCTCGACCATTTCGAGACTCCTCGTCATGTCCGTGATCACATCCGGGACTCCGAACAACCTTCGGTACATGTATAAGTCATGAAGAAAGCAATAGCAACATACTAAATGATCGGGTGCTAAGCTAACGGAATGGGTCAAGTCAATCACGTCATTCTCCTAATGAGGTGATCTCGTTAATCAAATGACAACTTATGTCTATGGCTAGGAAACATAACCATCTTTGATTAACGAGCTAGTCAAGTAGAGGCATACTAGTGACACTCTGTTTGTCTATGTATTCACACATGTATTAAGTTTCCGGTTAATACAATTCTAGCATGAATAATAAACATTTATCATGATATAAGGAAATAAATAATAACTTTATTATTGCCTCTAGGGCATATTTCCTTCAGTCTCCCACTTGCACTAGAGTCAATAATCTAGTTCACATCGCCATGTGATTTAACATGAATAGTTCACATCACCATGTGATTAACACCCATAGTTCACATCGTCATGTGACCATCACCCAAAGGGTTTACTAAGGTCTGATCATGTTTTGATTGTGAGATAATTTTAGTCAACGGGGCTGTCACATTCAGATCCGTAAGTATTTTGCAAATTTCTATGTCTACAATGCTCTGCATGGAGCTACTCTAGCTAATTGCTCCCACTTTCAATATGTATCTAGACCGAGACTTAGAGTCATCTATATTAGTGTCAAAACTTGCATCGACGTAACCTTTTACGACGAGCCTTTTGTCACTTCCATAATCGAGAAACATATCCTTATTCCAGTAAGGATAATTTTGACCGCTGTCCAGTGATCTACTCCTAGATCACTATTGTACTCCCTTGCCAAAATCAGTGTAGGGTATACAATAGATCTGGTACACAGCATGGCATACTTTATAGAATCTATGGCCGAGGCATAGGGAATGACTTTCATTCTTTTTCTATCTTCTGCCGAGTTCGGGTTTTGAGTCTTACTCAATTTCACACCTTGTAACACAGGCAAGAAACTCTTTCTTTGACTGTTCCATTTTGAACCACTTCAAAATCTTGTTAAGGTATGTACTCATTGAAAAAACTTATCAAGCGTCTTGATCTATCTCTATAGATCTTGATGCTCAATATGTAAGCAGCTTCACCGAGGTCTTTCTTTGAAAAACTCCTTTATGCTTTGCAGAATAATTCTACATTATTTCCGATCAACAATATGTCACTTACATATACTTATCAGAAATGTTGTAGTGCTCCCACTCACTTTCTTGTAAATACAGGCTTTATCGCAAGTCCGTATAAAACTATATCCTTTGATCAACTTATCAAAGCGTATATTCCTACTCCGATATGCTTGCACCAGTCCATAGATGGATCGCTGGAGCTTGCATATTTTGTTAGCACCTTTAGGATTGACAAAACCTTCTGGTTGCATCATATACAACTCTTCTTTAATAAATCCATTAAGGAATGCAGTTTTTTTATCCATTTGCCAGATGCGACAATTGCTAACATGGTTCGGACAGACTTAAGCATCGCTGCGAGTGAGAAAATCTCATCGTAGTCAACACCTTGAACTTTGTCAAAAACCTTTTTCCGACAAGTCTAGCTTTGTAGATAGTAACACTACTATCAGCGTCCGTCTTCCTCATGAAGATCCATTTATTTTCTATGGCTTACCGATCATCGGGCAAGTCAACCAAAGTCCACACTTTGTTCTCATACATGGATCTCATCTCAGATTTCATGGCCTCAAGCCATTTTGCGGAACCTGGGCTCACCATCGCTTCTTCATAGTTCGTAGGTTTGTCATGGTCTAGTAACATAACCTCCAGAACAGGATTACCGTACCACTCTGGTGCGGATCTTACTCTGGTTGACCTACAAGGTTTAGTAACAACTTGATCTGAAGTTTCGTGATCATCATCATTAACTTCCTCACTCATTGGTATAGACGTCACAGGAACCGTTTCTTGTGATGAACTACTTTCCAATAAGGGAGCAGGTACAGTTACCTCATCAAGTTCTACTTTCCTCCCACTCACTTCTTTCGAGAGAAACTCCTTCTCTAGAAAGGATCCATTCTTAGCAACGAATGTCTTGCCTTCGGATCTGTGATAGAAGGTGTACCCAACTGTCTCCTTTGGGTATCCTATGAAGACACATTTCTCCGATTTGGGTTTGAATTTATCAGGATGAAACTTTTTCACATAAGCATCGCAACCCCAAACTTTAAGAAACGACAACTTTGGTTTCTTGCTAAACCTCAGTTCATAAGGCGTCGTCTCAACGGATTTTGATGGTGCCCTATTTAATGTGAATGCAGCTGTCTCTAATGCATAACCCCAAAACGATAGTGGTAAATTGGTAAGAGACATCATAGATTGCACTATATCCAATAAAGGACGGTTATGACGTTCGGACACACCATTATGCTGTGGTGTTCCAGGTGGCGTGAGTAGTGAAACTATTTCACATTGTTTTAACTGAAGGCCAAACTCGTAACTAAAATACTCTTCTCCATGATCAAATCGTAGAAACTTTATTTTCTTGTTACGATGATTTTCGCTTCACTCTGAAATTATATGAACTTTTCAAATGTTTCAGACTTCTGTTTCATTCAGTAGATATACCCATATCTGCTCAAATCATCTGTGAAGGTCAGAAAATAATGATACCTGCTACGAGCCTCAATATTCATCGGACCACATACATCCGTATGTATGATTTCCAACAAATCTGTTGCTCTCTCCATAGTTCCGGAGAACGGCGTTTTAGTCATCTTGCCCATGAGGCACGGTTCGCAAGCATCAAGTGATTCATAATCAAGTGATTCAAAAATCCCATCAGTATGGAGTTTCTTCATGCGCTTTACACCAATATGACCTAAACGGCAGTGCCACAAATTGTTTGCACTATCATTATTAACTTTGCATCTTTTGGCTTCAATATTATGATTATATGTATCACTACGATCGAGATCCAACAAACCATTTTCGTTGGTGTGTATGACCATAGAAGGTTTTTATTCATGTAAACAGAACAACAATTGTTCTCTAACTTAAATGAATAACCGTATTGCAATAAACATGATCAAATCATATTCATGCTCAACGCAAACACCAAATAACACTTATTTAGTTTCAACACTAATCCCGAAAGTATAGGGAGTGTGCGATGATGATCATATAAATCTTGGAACTACTTCCAACACACATCGTCACCTCTCCTTTTACTAGTCTCTGTTTATTCTGCAACTCCCGTTTTGAGTTACTACCCTTAGCAACTGAACCAGTATCAAATACCGAGGGGTTGCTATAAACACTAGTAAAGTACACATCAATAACATGTATATCCAATATACCTTTGTTCACTTTGCCATCCTTCTTATCCACCAAATAGTTGGGGTAGTTCCGCTTCCAGTGACCAGTCCCTTTGCAGTAGAAGCACTTAGTCTCAGGCTTAGGACCAGACTTAGGCTTCTTCACTTGAGCAGCAACTTGCTTGCCGTTCTTCTTGAAGTTCGCCTTCTATCCCTTTGCCCTTTTCTTGAAACTAGTGGTCTTGTTAACCATCAACACTTGATGTTTTTCTTTATTTCTACCTTCGTCGATTTCAGCATCACGAAGAGCTTGGGAATTACTTTCGTCATCCCTTGCATACTATAGTTCGTCACGAAGTTCTACTAACTTGGTGATGGTGACTAGAGAATTCTGTCAATCACTATTTTATCTGGAAGATTAACTCCCACTTGATTCAAGCGATTGTAGTACCCAGACAATCTGAGCACATGCTCACTAGTTGAGCGATTCTCCTCCATCTTTTAGCTATAGAACTTGTTGGAGACTTCATATCTCTCAACTCGGGTATTTGCTTGAAATATTAACTTCAACTCCTGGAACATCTTATATGTTCCATGACGTTCAAAACGTCTTTGAAGTCCCGATTCTAAGCTGTTAAGCATGGTGCACTAAACTATCAAGTAGTCATCATATTGAGCTAGCCAAACGTTCATAATGTCTGCATCTGCTCCTGCAATAGGTCTGTCACCTAGCGGTGCATCAAGGACATAATTTTTCTGTGCAGCAATGAGGATAATCCTCAGATCACGGATCCAATCCGCATCATTGCTACTAACATCTTTCAACATAATTTTTCTCTAGGAACATATCAAAAATAAACAGGAAGCAACAACGCGAGCTATTGATCTACAACATAATTTGCAAAATACTATCAGGACTAAGTTCATGATAAATTTAAGTTCAATTAATCATATTACTTAAGAACTCCCACTTAGATAGACATCCCTCTAATCATCTAAGTGATTACGTGATCCAAAGCAACTAAACCATGTCCGATTAACACGTGAGATGGAATAGTTTCAATGGTGAACATCACTATGTTGATCATATCTACTATATGATTCACGCTCGACCTTTCGGTCTCTGTGTTCCGAGGCCATATCTGTACATATGCTAGGCTCGTCAAGTTTAACCTGAGTATTCCGCGTGTGCAATTGTTTTGCACCCGTTGTATTTGAACGTAGAGCCTATCACACCCGATTAACACGTGGTGTCTCAGCACGAAGAACTTTCGCAACGGTGCATACTCAGGGAGAACACTTTTGTCTTGAAATTTTAGTGAGAGATCATCTTATAATGCTACCGTCAAACAAAGCAAGATAAGATGCATAAAGGATTAACATCACATGCAATCAATATAAGTGATATGATATGGCCATCATCATCTTGTGCTTGTGATCTCCATTCCCGAAGCACCGTGCTCGTGATCTCCATCTCCGAAGCACCGTCATGATCACCATCGTCACCGGCGCGACACCTTGATCTCCATCGTAGTATCGTTGTCGTCTCGCCAAATAATTGCTTTTACGACTATCGCTACCGCTTAGTGATAAAGTAAAACTATTACATGGTGATAGCATCTCATACAATAAAGCGACAACCATATGGCTCCTGCCAGTTGCCGATAACTCGGTTACAAAACATGATCATCTCATACAACAAATTATATCACATCATGTCTTGACCATATCACATCACAACATGCCCTGCAAAAACAAGTTAGACGTCCTCTACTATGTTGTTGCATGTTTTACGTGGCTGCTACGGGCTTAGCAAGAACCGTTCTTACCTACGCATCAAAACCACAATGATAGTTTGTCAAGTTGGTGCTGTTTTAACCTTCGCAAGGACCGGGCGTAGCCACGCTCGGTTCAACTAAAGTGAGAGAGACAGACACCCGCCAGTCACCTTTAAGCAACGAGTGCTCCGAACGGTGAAACCAGTCTCGCGTAAGCATACGCGTAATGTCGGTCCGGGCCGCTTCATCTCACAATACCGCTGAACCAAAGTATGACATGCTGGTAAGCAGTATGACTTCTATCGCCCACAACTCACTTGTGTTCTATTCGTGCATAGCATCAATGCATAAAACCAGGCTCGGATGCCACTGTTGGGGAACATAGTAATTTCAAAAAAATTCCTACGCACACGCAAGATCATGGTGATGCATAGCAACGAGAGGGGAGAGTGTTGTCCACGTACCCTCGTAGACCGACAGCGGAAGCGTTATCACAACGCGGTTGATGTAGTCGTACGTCTTCACGATCCGACCGATCAAGTACCGAACGCACGGCACCTCCGAAGTTCTACACACGTTCAGCTCGATGACGTCCCTCGAACTCCGATCCAGCCGAGTGTTGAGGGAGAGTTTCATCAGCACGACGGCGTGGTGACGATGATGATGTTCCACCGACACAGGGCTTCGCCTAAGCTCCGCGACGGTATTATCGAGGTAATCTGGTGGAGGGGGGCACCGCACATGGCTAAAATATCGTATATCAAGTGTGTCTAGAGGTGCCCCCCTGCCCCCGTATATAAAGGAGCAAGGGGGAGGCCGGCTGCCTATGGGCGCACCAAGGAGAGGGGGGGAGTCCTCCTCCTAGTAGGAGTAGGACTCCCCTTTCCTAGTCCTACTAGGAAAAGAAGGGGGGAAGGAAAGAGAGGGAGAGGGAGAGGGAAAGGGGGCTGCGCCCCCCTCTCCTAGTCCAACTAGGACTCCTCCTGGGAGGGGGCGCACCACCTCCTGGCTGCTGCCCTCTCTCTCCCCTCAAGGCCCACTAAGGCCCAATACTTCCCCGGGGGGTTCCGGTAACCCTCCGGCACTCCGGTTTAATCCGAAACTTCTCCGGAACACTTCCGGTGTCCAAATATAGTCGTCCAATATATCAATCTTTACGTCTCGACCATTTCGAGACTCCTCGTCATGTCCGTGATCACATCCGGGACTCCGAACAACCTTCGGTACATCAAAACATATAAACTCATAATAAAACTGTCATCGTAACTTTAAGCGTGCGGACCCTTTGGGTTCGAGAACAATGTAGACATGACCGAGACACCTCTCCGGTCAATAACCAATAGCGGGACCTGGATGCCCATATTGGCTCCCACATATTCTACGAAGATCTTTATCGGTCAGACCGCATAACAACATACGTTGTTCCCTTTGTCATCGGTATGTTACTTGCCCGAGATTCGATCGTCGGTATCTCGATACCGAGTTCAATCTCGTTACCGGCAAGTCTCTTTACTCGTTCCGTAACACATCATCCCGCAACTAACTCATTAGTCACAATGCTTGCAAGGCTTATAGTGATGTGCATTACCGAGTGGGCCCAGAGATACCTCTCCGACAATCGGAGTGACAAATCCTAATCTCGAAATACGCCAACCCAACAAGTACCTTTGGAGATACCTGTAGAGCACCTTTATAATCACCCATTTACGTTGTGACGTTTGGTAGCACACAAAGTGTTCCTCCGGTAAACGGGAGTTGCATAATCTCATAGTTAGAGGAACATGTATAAGTCATGAAGAAAGCAATAGCAACATACTAAATGATCGGGTGCTAAGCTAACGGAATGGGTCAAGTCAATCACGTCATTCTCCTAATGAGGTGATCTCGTTAATCAAATGACAACTTATGTCTATGGCTAGGAAACATAACCATCTTTGATTAACGAGCTAGTCAAGTAGAGGCACACTAGTGACACTCTGTTTGTCTATGTATTCACACATGTATTAAGTTTCCGGTTAATACAATTCTAGCATGAATAATAAACATTTATCATGATATAAGGAAATAAATAATAACTTTATTATTGCCTCTAGGGCATATTTCCTTCAGAGGAGACTTTGCTGCCTCTTCCCCCGCTCCCAAAAGGGATCTATATTCGAGGTGGGTGGCGCCGAAGTATGGTGTATAGCTGGGACAGGATACCTGTCCGGCACTCCGAAGAAGGCATCTGAAGAGTGGCCCTCAGAGTGGTTTTATATTGAAGACGTTGTTCTCCCAGACCCAATCAGATGGGGCCTACCCAAATTTTCCAATGCTCTGCTAAAGAAGCGCCACAACTGGCGCCCCCGGAGCCTCGAGGAGGAAGATAGTGCGGAGGTCAAAAAGTTAATGAGCAAGATAAAGATACTTGCCCAATCCAGACTATCTAAAATCGAGGTAATGGCGATTTTAATAATGCGAGGTGTTCAGCTACTCCAATCGAGAGGGCTCTCCATGTGGCACTACAACGGGGAAGATGACGCATCACGCTGCGGGAGCAAGGGGCCGGACAATTTTGCCGCCTTGGCTGCCATGTTGGCTGATCTTTACAAAAGGGAGAAAGAAGACTTTACTCGCCTTAAGTGTCGGGAGGGCTTTTCCATGTACAACCCTCCTAGTTGGGTGAGCTTTCGCTCCGTAACCTTGTTCAATCCACTCCCTGAGTCATACCCAGTTGAACTTAATCCGACTATTTTTTATAGGAATGGAGACAGGTTGTCACGAGGATCTATAGCCCCGCTCTGCAGCCGGGGGACCATATTCAAGACTTGGATCCAGGATTTGAAGAGGATTCAGATATATTTATATAGCTCAAGGAGGGGGTCTTCTATTAGGCGAGCTATGACGACACAGAACTGGCCATTATAGCTGATTACCCCGGCCTTCTCCCCTCCTCCCACGTAAGTACCCAGGAGACGTCTCCTCCAAAAGAGTTTTCTCATCGTGCCTCACCCACCGCACTGTCTCGTGCTCCAAAGGGGCGGCGCTCGTCTCGCCACACCGTATCAGAGGCGTCCCTTAAGAGGGCGATGCCTGCGCAGGGCGGGTCTTCGAAAAGAAAGGTGGATGGCGACACTACCGAGCCCCCACCTTCATCAAAGAGGTATGGTTTTTAATATGCTCTTGGCAGACATACCGTATTGTGACTTTTCCTGCTATGCCACATTTTTAGGAAGAGCATACGTCGGACTATGTCCGGAGACTTCGCCGGTCATGCATCAACCAATCCGTCCCCGGACCCTGCCCCAAGGACTTGGGTTGATACGGGTGCAATGCTAGATTGTCCTCTCCCTGAGGATTCGGATAATGTATCCGTCACCAACTCCGAGGTGGAGAGTGCGATGAACCATCGGCGCCGGAGGGCGGGTATGCGCGACCTGAATTTTACCGAAGAGGCATTCAGTGCTTTCATCTCAGCAGATGCATACATCCAAGCTGCTCGGGATGGGCTTGCTAGAGCCACTCACCAGCTTTCAAAGGATGTGCGGGTAAGCACTATGGTGTAGATTTAATAACCGTATGCCAGTAGCCCCCGAGTCTTGAAGCAGTTGGCCCAACTGATTTAAGGGTCGTTACATCATCAGGTACCCACGGAGAAAAATAACGCCTTGTCCAAGGAGCTAGAAGGCTACCGAACTAAGCTAACTGTTGCCACCGCCGAACCGGAAAATTTGAAGAAATCCAAGAAGGCTCCTGATGGTAACTACAATAGTAGTCCGGAAATATAATTCCATGTCCACATTATTGTTTATTAAATATACATTATTGGCAGGGTCGACAGATCAGCTGGAGGAGAGGCTCAGGGCTGCTCAAGCGGACAAACAGCACGCGGAAGGGAAAGAAGCCGCTGGTCAACGTGTATTGACACAGACCATTGATGAGAAGAACAAACGACAAGATATGAACATCAAGCAAGCCGAAGAACTGAAGGGCATAAGAGCCCAACTATCGGATGCCTTGAAGGAGAACAGAAAGCTGAAAGGCGGTATATTCAGTATGCTATGAACCCTAACTTTCGTATGGTCCCCTGATGAAAAGGTTTTAACAAGTTTGTTTCTGTAGGTGTGCTAACTGGGCGGCCCGAAGGAGAAGTTTCCAGATTTCAAGGCGATCTGCTACAAGAGCTATCCAAAGTGCATGAGCGAGCTCGGAAGGAAACGAGGAACATTGCTAAGGCTTTATGGCCATCCGATTCTCTTCCAGGAAGTATGGAGGAACTCGTGAATTTATTCAAGGGGGCTCGTCGCCGTTTTGGGCTATGGAAGATATCAGCATGCCGAGAAGGCGCACAAGAGGCCTGGGCCATGGTGAAAACGCGGCACACTGGACTTGATCCGTATCACATGGCTCGGGTCGGACCTCGAGGACCAGATGACAAGAAATTCCTGTTAGCTTGGTGTATGACCAAGTAAAGATAGCCGCCAAGTTTTCACAATAGGGTTGTAAATTAGACAACCTGTTAGATGGTCTAGAGGAGGAAGAAGTTTTTGAATCCAAGTAGCAATGTACTGTTATCAGCAAACTTATCTCCATCCGAATTGTAAAACGATTGTCATGGCAGACCTTCTGCTTCAACCTCCGAAACCCAAGGTTTGGAGTGTTTCCGAATACTATACCGTCGGTAAACACCAAAGTATGTTCGGAAACCAGGCAGTCCGGTCATAGTTGCTTGAACAGACAAGTTGTATTCGGGGAGTTATGTTATATTACATTTGATCGTAAGAAACATCTTCCATAGAGAATAGTTCCGTTAAGGGTTCCTCTCCCTGGGCCAGCATGCGTTGTTGTGCATGCCTAAGCTGTGATGCGAAAAATCATAGTACACGTTATATTTTGGGCTTATATTGCAACGAAGGCAGTTCATCTTCTGTCCGCCGACCAATTATTCCCTTAAGGACGCTAGCTTTCGGCTTCACCCGTCTGAGGTAAACGTCCGAATAATCCAGCTGTAACAATTGCAGAGGTGCTCCCGTTATGCCCTAGCCGAACAAGCGGGAACGTAGGGCATAAACACAGGAGCCAGGCAACCCAGCTTGGTGAAAACTTAAGTCATAAAGGTGCATATAATGGCGAAGAAAAGACATATATAAGAAGATGACACATATATACGGTGAGCTTGATGCTCGAAAAATAATAATAAGCTTCTGTGAAAAGAAGCCCCCAGGTATTGTGGGGTATGTACATTTAAGGATGTATACCCGTAAGTGTGCAGTTTATCCGAACACGAGCTAGGAGTCGTATAAAAACGAAAAGAAGAAAGAGAAAAAAGAGAAAAAGGTAATGAACAATGAGTCCAGACTTAGGCGTAGAATCTGCGGAGTCTGGCAGCGTTCCATGGGTTCGGCTCTAAGCGATTGTCCGATGCATTACAAAGGCGATAGGCTCCTCCAGCTAGAACTTCATCTATAATGAAGGGACCCTCCCATTTGGGCTTGAGCTTATCCTTTTTCTTCTCTGGTAGGCGTAGAACGAGTTCACCGACATTATAAGTCTTGGCCCACACTTCTCTGCTTTGGTATCTTCGAGCTTGTTGTTGGTAGAATGCTAAACGAGCTTTTGCGACATCGCGCTCCTCCTCCAGGCCATCTAAGTCATCTTGCTGATCGAGCTCGGCCTCTCTCTCTTCGTACATGTGCACTCGAGGTGAGTCATGAATAATATCGCAGGGCAAGACGGCCTCTGTGCCGTACACCATGAAGAACGGTGTGTATCCGGTCGTGCGATTGGGTGTGGTCTGCAGCCCCCAGAGTACGGAGTCGAGCTCCTCAACCCAGTGTTTATCTGACTCCTTTAAGGATGGCACTAGTCTGGGTTTAATGCCGCTCATTATCAGGCCATTATCCCGTTCGACTTGACCGTTTGTTTGAGGGTGATACACGGAGGTGTAATCGAGCTTGATGCCCAGATTAGCACACCAAGTTTTTACTTTGTCGGCTGTAAAGTTAGAGCCGTTATCGGTGATGATGCTGTGTGGGACACCATAACGGTGTACGACACCAGATATGAAATCTATCACTGGTCCGGCTTCAGCCGTTTTAACTGGTTTGGCCTCTATCCACTTAGTGAATTTATCTACCATGACCAGCAGGTATTTTTTCTTCCGGCTTCCCCCTTTAAGGGGTCCGACCATGTCAAGCCCCCAGACCGCAAAAGGCCAAGTAATGGGGATTGTTCATAGGGCGGTGGGCGGCATATGGCTGTTATTGGCAAAAAGCTGACATCCAGCGCAACGCTGTACTAGGTCGTGTGCGTCTACTCGAGCCGTGGGCCAAAAGAAACCCGTGCGGAAGGCCTTGCTTACCAGGGCCCGAGCTGCGGCGTGGTGGCCACCAAGACCAGCGTGTATTTCAGCCAAGAGTTGCCGTCCCTCATCTTCGGAGATGCATCTTTGAAGGACTCCGGTAGTACTTTTCTTGTATAGTTCTCCTTCATGAACTTTGTAGGATTTTGCGCGCCGAATAATGCGATGGGCCTCAGTCTGATCATCAGGGAGCTCCTTCCTGGTGAGGTAGGTGAGGGAGTCCTGGACTAAGGGGTCCTCGGGCGTCCGGCTTGTTATCCATGGGCCGGACTGATGGGCTGTGAAGACCATACTCGTGTCCGGATTGGACTTTCCTTGGCGTGGAAGGCAAGCTAGGCGACCGGCTGTGAAGATTCCTTCTTATGTAACCGACTCCATGTAACCCTAGATCTCTCCGGTGTCTATAAACTGAAGAGATAGTTCGGATAGGACACATTCATTACCATATACACATAGGCTAGACTTCTAGGGTTTAGCCATTACGATCTCGTGCTAGATCAACTCTTGTAATACTCATATTCATCAAGATCAATCAAGCAGGAAGTAGGGTATTACCTCCATAGGGAGGGCCCAAACCTGGGTAAACATCGTGTCCCCCGTCTCCTGTTACCATCTATCCTAGACGCACAGTTGCGTACCCCCTACCCGAGATCCGCCGGTTTTGACACCGACATTGGTGATTTCATTGAGAGTTCCACTGTGCCGTCGTCAAAAGGTTTGATGGCCCCTTCAATTGTCGATGATGACGCTGTCCAGGGAGAAACCTTTCTCCCCGGACAGATCTTCGTGTTCGGTGGCTTCGTACTACGGGCCAACTCGCTTGGCCATCTGGAGCAGATCGACAGCTACGCCCCTGGCCATCAGGTCAGATTCGGAAGCTTGAACTACGTTGCGGACATCCGTGGAGACTTGATCTTCGACGGATTCGAGACCGCGGCAATCGCTCCCTGCCGCCCAGATGGACATGGCTTAAAACTGTCATCGGGCCGCATCCAGGAGAGAGCTCCTGCAACAACTCTGGCCTTAGACCGGGAGCAGATCAAGTCCCCCGAAGATGGGAAGCTCAACCCCATCACGGGGGCTACCGATTCTGCGGCGTTGGAGCCGCTCGCAGATTCCGCTGTGTACGACATCTGCATCAATGGAACCCTGGACTCTTCTCCGGTGTCGAACTCCGAACCCTGTGAGCCCGCGGATACCGAACTCGATCGGTTATCGATCTTCAAGTTCAGCGCCGCAGATGTCTTCCAACACTCGCCCATGGGCGACCTACTAAACTCATTAAAAAACCTATCCCTGGCAGATGGCTCGTCGCAGAACTATGTTTGGTTTGAACTTACGGCGGATGATGGAGAAATGTGACACCCAAAATTTTATTTGGCCTTTTCAAAAATTTTATTTGACTTGAGGGAGGTGTTTTAAATTTTTCTTCAAAAGAACCCTCCCTTTCAAAATAATTTTTTTATGGCAAGGGTTTTATTTGGATTCACCCAAGACTTGATTTTGGTCTTGGAGGTTCTTTCTTTTTATTTTGGACTCAAACCAAAATGCTTTTCACCTGGGAAAAATGCCTTTTGAAAATTCCTTTGAAATTGCCCTATGGCTTTTGGAATGATTCTTTGCCCCTTTCAACAAATCTCTCTTGCCATGACCTTAGTGCAAATCCACTCTCATAAACCTTTCCTCATCTTTGGATCATGATTTACTCCAAATCCAGCAAGTTGGACCTCTCCATAAAAAAATTCCCATTTATTTCTTATCAAAACAATTTCTGCCTTCTATTCTAGCTCTTGGAGATTTACAAAGGAGCTACCCTTTCTGTTTTGATTTTTGCCCCCAAACCAATTTCCCTTCCTAGTCCTTTGAACCCTCAACCAAGATCCATGAAGATCCACTGGTCTTCAGTTCAAACTTTTCAAACTATACTTGCTGCAAGTTTGGACCAGATTTGCCAAATTTGATGAAATTCATTCAAATCTTTCTCCAAAAATTCTGAGAAAAATCAGGCAGCCTCTGGGTGCATTGAGAGGTCACCTCACCAAGTCCCAGCCCCAGGAAAATTTTTCTTCATACCAAATCATTTCGTCGAACACCTACTGGACACTGTTTCTATAAGGTTCAGTCAAAGCAGTTAACAGTGTCTGAATCACTGTCGTTTTCTTCAGTGTCTGTTGTCGATCTCGCCAGTGCCCGGCGTCACCGTGTTTCCTGTCCCCTCCCCCTTGTCCTCTGCACCGCACGAGCGCCTAGATGCTTGCGGGCGTCGGCGACGAGCTGGAGGAGGTGCGCCGCCCCGTGACCGACGCCAGCGGCGGCTTTGCGGCCGCCAGAGAGAGGCGCAGCGCAGACGGCGCCACCCAGCGCCGCCCAAGCCACCGGAGATCGCCGCGTGGTCTTCCACTCCCCAGTGCGCGCTGCCACCCTCGTCGTGAACCGCTGGGCGCAGAGCGCGCTCTCTGCCGCCGTCGTGCCCGTGCGGCCACCCCACCGTGGACCGGCGCCATTACGCCAAGACCGACCAGGACTAGCGGGGGAACGGCACCAGTACACCTCACTGATGCTGCCTGGCCACCTAAACTCCTTGCCAAGCCGCTGCCTCGCCGTAATTGCTCGCCGGAGCAACCCCGTTCACGGCTACCCCCTCGAGCCGCCTATAAATAGAGGCCCCGAGCTCCAGCTAGTACCCATACCACCTCTGCACTCCACCAAGACCCTGCCTAGCCACTGGAAGAGCCCCGAGGGAGTCCCCTTCCTCGACTCCGGCCGCCGCGACCCGCCACGGGATCCAGCTCGATTCGCTCCCGGGCGTGCACCTCTGCCTCCCATCTCTTGCCAGTAGCTCCCTAGTACATCCCTCCTTCTGACCCGCACTTCAATTCGAAGTTTGCAGCACACCACCGGAGTTCCCCACCATCGCCCGAGCCGCCGTCCGCCGGAGAAAGTGTCGCCGTCGACGCGGTGCTCCCCGACGCCCAAGTCCACCACCCACCGACGCGGAAGGGCACGCTGATACTCTTGGTACACTCCGATCTCCCTGACTCGCCGTGGTTCGACGCCGGCGACCTCCGCAGCCTTCGGGCGCCGGCGAGGTTTTTCAAACCTGACATGTGGACCCCCCACGTCAGCCTCTCTTCTTTCACCCCCGAAGCGTTTTCTGTTGGCGCCTTCGGGCAGAGTACGTCTTCTCTGTGGGCTGGCGCGTTTCTATTCGAACCGTTTTCTGTTTTCTCAGTTAGGCCCCTGGAACTTCTCTGTTTCATTACAGATGAGTCCCTGGACAGAAACCCTTATAACTTTTTAATAAAAAGTGATTTTTGAGTGATTCTTTTTCTCACAGTCTTATAATTTCGTCTAGTTTTTTATGGGATTTATTTGGAAATTTTTTGGAACAACTTTTATGCACGCGTTGGTTTTCACGTTAGTATGCCTTTTCGCTATACCGTAGGTTCCGGAAGAGGTGACGGAGCCGCGAACTTCGCCGAGCTAGACTCCGACTTCTCCGAACCAGGCAAGCATGTTTGAACCTTTGATATGATAGGTGTTTTGCATGTTTGCGTGAAAGGTTGTGCATGGCATATGAGTATCGGTGAGTATCTCGTTGCTTGTGAGGCAACTACCCGTGTGTTCCAAAGTTACTGTGATCTCTGATGAGAGATGGCCTAGTCATGTGGTGACATGAAGGGCAGTAAGGTGGTACTGTTGTAGCATGCCAGCCTTGCGTCATCCGATAATCCCCGACGTTAACGCGGACGGAGTCACGTTATCGTTCTTCCCCCATCCGTGCTACCACTTGTTTTCTGCCAGAATGCGGTTTAGTAAGTTGGTAACCTCTTTCCGTGTACACACCAAACAGAGGGGCCGGGATGATGGTTCCATGGCCCTGGATTAAAGCCAATCATCCGGTCAGGGGGCATGGGTGTTTCCGGTTGGGACCGAGAGGGGGGCACCCCTTAGAGCGCGCGTATAGAAATTTGATCCCATGCTACGCGAGGTTGTAGCCTCCCAGTCTCAAGGTTTTTCTTGAACGTTGCCGAGGGTGATTCCTGGCTTCGGATTGTTGAATGGGTGTGTACTGGTTAGATGTGTTTCTTCCAAAACACCGTAAACGGAACTAGTCCCCGTGACTACTGAAATCCGTTGGCTGTGGTTAAAGTACAAACTCTGCAGAGTCAAATCCTTCCGAGTCATCGTATCCAAGGTCAAGTATCGTGATCAGCGTATCCATGTCTATGTCATAACCTCGTGGTATATTCTTCTTTCCGGTAAGTGAGCTAGAGTAGTAATCTTGGCTGAACGTTATTCCTGTGGATGGACTAACCCTGTTGTTTGTCTCATGTCTGATTATTCTCTTGATATGATTTAAAATTCATGAGCTACTCAGTTATGAATATAAGCCCTTTATGTGATGTCGCTCAGACGCCCGACTGTGGCATGTTTGTCTCTTACTTTCAATATAAGCCCTTTATGTGATGTCGCTCAGACGTCCGACTGTGGCATGTTTGTCTCTTACTTTCAATATAAGCCCTTTATGTGATGTCGCTCAGACGTCCGACTGTGGCATGTTTGTCTCTTACTTTCAATATGAGCCCTTTATGTGATGTCGCTCAGACGTCCGACTGTGGCACGCACTGTCTTTTATTTTCTGTTATAAGCCCTTTATGTGGTGTCGCCCCGACGCCCGACTGCGGCATTATTATTCTTGCAGTTTCCTCTCGAGGAGTCATTCAGATCCTCGTTTGGCACCCAGTATTTATTTTGGGATTTCGGGAGGACTACCGCCCGACTTCTCTGTCATTTTCCCATGCATTATTGTCTCTATGTCTGAACGCACTTGTTAATCTGTTCATATGCTCCATGTTTACATTTGTTATATCTTATGTCCGAACTGTCTTGCGAGTACTTTCATAGTACTCACCTGGCTTGTTGATTTGGCCAGATGTTGACGAAGGCGATCTCTTGGATGAAGAGTTTGATAGTGAGTCCGACGCCTAGAGGAATCCCAGTCAGTCCTGTGCGATCCTGGATATTGGTCACTTGTATTATATACGCTTCCGCCACCCGCAATAAACCTCCTCGAGCTTCTCCCCGACACTCGAAGAGCTGTAGTTTGCAGGAGTCATATCACCCGCTCCGCTGTTATATTTCCACTACCGTTGTTATCGTGAGTTAGTAGTTATGCCACCCAATCTGCCGTTATGTTTATTCGGCGTGCATGTAATAAATTGTTGAGCAGTCCCCGCTCAACCTTGTATTATATTCAGTACTCCTGGTACTTTTCTTCTGTGACCAAGATATTGTCTACCAGTGAGAAGGAATTCTTCTTTACTGGTCCGTAAAAGGGATTGGTCTCTGAATAAATATTTTATTGAAAAACCGGTCGTGACAAGCTTGGTATCAGAGCCAGGCTGACTGTAGGAAGCCACTAGGTGCGATCGCTAATCGGTTATTAGCGTCTTTTGTGCTTTTTCAGCATTTTGCAATTGTAGCTATTTTCTGTTGGTCATCATAAATTTATGACATGACTACTCAGAACTTTTGCCTACTTTTGTAGATGGCTGGCAGCAACTGCGAGACTCGAGTGTTCACGAACGTGCCCAAGGGGTTTGTCAAACTCCTCGTCTCCATCACCAAGCTCGCGATCGGGCCAGCGACTCGCCCGGAGTTCACGCTTTACCAGCACAAGCTCAGCGACGACGTGTCTATGCACCAAGCCGTGGTGAAATTCAAGGGAGGACGTTCTGCGTCTCGCCACTTCCGTTTTGTGGGAAGGGCCATGCCTACGGAGAGGCATGCCATGCAGATAGCTGCCCGTGAGGCGATAGCTCGCCTTCGGGATATCCTTCCTATGATGAAGACTCGTCGCTACCGCTACCTCCCATGCCATGTGCCGTACACTTGTCACTATGCTTTCGCCTGCCGTCGGGGAGAGCAAGATGAAGCCATCGAGATGGTTGTGGAGTATCTCAAGGCTCTGGAGAAGTCTTTCGACAACCTCGTGGACGATCTTGTGGCTGCCCGGATGGACTTAGTTCGGGGCGGTCCTGCCTGCAGGAAGGAGCTTCTTCACACGGCACCGCCTCTGACATTCGTCTCATCCTCAGCATCTTATGCACCGGCCATTTTGGCCACTGCTCGCCGTCTGCCTACCACTGAGGAGTTCGACCGAGTCATCGCTCCTACTCCAGTCAGAGCTGCACCGCCTGCCGCACCCGCACTGCCACCTGTCGCCCCCGCACCATCACCGCAGCGCAGTGCTACGCGCCAGGAACCTGCTAGAGAGGAGGTGGAGGTTGAATCTCCTGCACCGCTGAGTCTTGCCCTCGGCAAGGGAAAGTACATCATCACCATCTCCGACTGAGATCGCCGAGTAGCCGCGCGTTATGTTTGCTTGTATGATGTGTTTTATCTGTACGCTAGTTTGTATTAGTGTGTTCGCTACTTTCCGGAGGAGTATGCTAGTCTAAATAACATGTCAGGATTGTGTACGCACATCCTGAGTGCTGTATCGTGTGTTTGCTTTTCGCGTGTAAGATTTGGGTTAAGCAGTTCGCCTCCATGCAAAATCGTTTATGCTTTCTTGAAAAATCTTGAGGTCTTTTAAGTTTTTGCCTTTGCAAGATTTTCCTTGTGCCACACAGTTCTTCTCATGAGTTTTGCAAAATAATACCCCAGACTGGAAAAATGTCTCGTCCGTGGACTCGTTCCATGCCCAATCAGCCAGAAGAAGTTTATGGGACACAGACTAGCAACAACTTCACTCAGGGTCAGTCCAGTCAACAGGACAGCGAAGCAGCCCTGTCTCAAGTATGCCGTCTCTTCGAACAAAGCCAGCAACAGCACCAAGAGATGATGAATCACGTCATCAATATGGGAAACCACCGTGAACCCTATCAACCACATTCCAAGTTATTTGAGTTACAGAAGACTCGCCCTTCAACGTTTGCTCACACCGATAGGCCACTAGAAGCCGATGATTGGCTTCGTGACATCGAAAGGAAGCTGATTATTGCTCAGTGTTCAGATCATGAGAAGGTGCTTTATGCACCACACTACCTTACTGGAGCAGCTGCAGCATGGTGGGGAAACTTCCTACACATGCATCCCCGTGAACACAACATCACCTGGGAAGAGTTCAAGGAAGGCTTTCGTGGGGCACACATCCCCAGGAGCATCATAAAAATCAAGAAGAGAGAATTTGACGATCTCAAGCAAAGAGGCATGTCAGTGACAGAATACAACGGTCAGTTTACCCAGCTATCTCGTTATGCCTACGACGAGCACATGACAGAGAACAAGAAGATGGAAAAATTCCTGGACGGCCTGGCACCAGCTCTAAGATGCCAACTGGTGGTACACACTTTCCCGGATTTTAAAACTCTGGTTGACAAGGCCATTACCTTGGAGAATGAGCGCCGCAGCCTGGAGGATATCCTTAAGCGGAAAAGGGACAAGACGACCCTCGCTCGCAACAACCGAAGCAAGACTGAGGTTCCAAGGACAGGAGCAAGGAAATCCACAACTGCTGATCTGAGGCCCGTCAGACAGTTTCATGCCAGGGACAAGGAGTTCACGTACCATCCAGGGGTCACATGCTATGCTTGTGGAGAAGAAGGGCACTATGCTAAACAGTGCCCAAAACCGAGGAACTCGGCCCCCAAGCCGAACAATGGTGGAAACAATCCAGCCCCCAAGAGCAACAATTTCAATCCCAACAACAACCACAGGAAGGGTCACCTGAACCATGTGACCAGGGAAGAGGCGCAGAATGCCCCAGACATCGTGCTCGGTACGTTCCCTGTCAACACAGTACCTGCCACGGTTTTGTTTGATTCTGGAGCTTCCCATTCGTTCGTTTCGAAGAGTTTTGTTTTCCAACATGGTTTTCCGATACTTCCCTTGGAAAAATCTATGATCATCAAGTCCCCCGGAAATAAGCAAATCGCTCAGAGTTACTGCCAAGGAGTGATCATTGAATTCGAAGGACTACAGTTCCAAGCAAATCTCATCGTGTTGGAAAATAAAGGACTGGATGTCAATTTAGGGATGGACTGGTTGACCACCAACAAAGGATTCATTGACTATTTCAATCGGACCGTGATTCTCACTCACCATCACGGCAAGACAATAAAGGTTACAGCTCAAGAAAGGCCACGGTCACGGCAACCAAAGCTAAACAAAGTGGACATTTCAGAACTGAGAAAAGTTCCAGTGGTATGCAAGTACCCTGACGTATTTCCTGAAGAGCTACCAGGCATGCCACCAGACCGAGAGATAGAGTTCAGCATCGAACTAGCACCTGGCACCGCTCCCATCTATAGGAAACCTTATAGAATGGCACCCTCAGAATTGGTGGAGTTGAAGAAGCAGATAAAGGAATTATTGGACAAAGGATTTATTCGAGCCAGCTCCTCACCATGGGGTTCGCCAGTATTATTCGCCAAGAAAAAGGATGGGACACTGAGACTGTGTATAGACTATCGAGCTCTCAATATGGTCAGCATCAAAAACAAATATCCGATGCCACGGATAAATGATTTGTTTGACCAGCTCGCACAAGCCAAGGTGTTCTCAAAAATTGATTTGAGATCGGGATATCACCAATTGAAAGTACGGACAGAAGATATCCCCAAGACAGCATTCACTTCCAGATATGGGTTATATGAGTTCACAGTGATGCCTTTTGGACTAACGAACGCCCCCGCATATTTCGTCCACCTCATGAACAAAGTGTTCATGAAATTCATGGACAAATTTGTTGTGGTGTTCATTGACGATATTCTGGTTTACTCAAGGACACCGGAAGAGCATGCTGAGCATCTCAGAATTGTTTTGGGAGAATTGAGGAAACATCAGTTGTATGCCAAATTTAGCAAGTGTGAATTTTGGCTAAGACAAGTTGGTTTCCTAGGCCACATATTAAACCAAGAAGGCGTGGCCGTAGACCCAGAGAAAGTCAAAGCCATACTTGACTGGAAGCCACCCGCCAACGTGACAGATGTGCGGAGTTTCCTGGGAATGGCCTTTTCAAAAATTTTATTTGACTTGAGGGAGGTGTTTTAAATTTTTCTTCAAAAGAACCCTCCGTTTCAAAATAATTTTTTTATGGCAAGGGTTTTATTTGGATTCACCCAAGACTTGATTTTGGTCTTGGAGGTTCTTTCTTTTTATTTTGGACTCAAACCAAAATGCTTTTCACTTGGGAAAAATGCCTTTTGAAAATTCCTTTGAAATTGCCCTATGGCTTTTGGAATGATTCTTTGCCCCTTTCAACAAATCTCTCTTGCCATGACCTTAGTGCAAATCCACTCTCATAAACCTTTCCTCATCTTTGGATCATGATTTACTCCAAATCCAGCAAGTTGGACCTGTCCATAAAAATTTTCCCATTTATTTCTTATCAAAACAATTTCTGCCTTCTATTCTAGCTCTTGGAGATTTACAAAGGAGCTACCCTTTCTGTTTTGATTTTTGCCCCCAAACCAATTTCCCTTCCTAGTCCTTTGAACCCTCAACCAAGATCCATGAAGATCCACTGGTCTTCAGTTCAAACTTTTCAAACTATACTTGCTGCAAGTTTGGACCAGATTTGCCAAATTTGATGAAATTCATTCAAATCTTTCTCCAAAAATTCTGAGAAAAATCAGGCAGCCTCTGGGTGCATTGAG
Source organism: Aegilops tauschii subsp. strangulata (assembly GCF_002575655.3). Taxonomy (NCBI): domain Eukaryota; kingdom Viridiplantae; phylum Streptophyta; class Magnoliopsida; order Poales; family Poaceae; genus Aegilops; species Aegilops tauschii. Next base: position 218,679,345 of record NC_053037.3, on the reverse strand, counting down.
AGGTCACCTCACCAAGTCCCAGCCCCAGGAAAAAATTTCTTCATACCAAATCATTTCGTCGAACACCTACTGGACACTGTTTCTATAAGGTTCAGTCAAATTCAGTTAACAGTGTCTGAATCACTGTCGTTTTCTTCAGTGTCTGTTGTCGATCTCGCCAGTGCCCGGCGTCGCCGTGTTTCCTGTCCCCTCCCCCTTGTCCTCTGCACCGCACGAGCGCCTGGATGCTTGCGGGCGTCGGCGACGAGCTGGAGGAGGTGCGCCGCCCCGTGACCGACGCCAGCGGCGGCTTTGCGGCCGCCAGAGAGAGGCGCAGCGCAGACGGCGCCACCCAGCGCCGCCCAAGCCACCGGAGATCGCCGCGTGGTCTTCCACTCCCCAGTGCGCGCTGCCACCCTCGTCGTGAACCGCTGGGCGCGGAGCGCGCTCTCTGCCGCCGTCGTGCCCGTGCGGCCACCCCACCGTGGACCGGCGCCATTACGCCAAGACCGACCAGGACTAGCGGGGGAACGGCACCAGTACACCTCACTGATGCTGCCTGGCCACCTAAACTCCTTGCCAAGCCGCTGCCTCGCCGTAATTGCTCGCCGGAGCAACCCCGTTCACGGCCACCCCCTCGAGCCGCCTATAAATAGAGGCCCCGAGCTCCAGCTAGTACCCACACCACCTCTGCACTCCACCAAGACCCTGCCTAGCCACTGGAAGAGCCCCGAGGGAGTCCCCTTCCTCGACTCCGGCCGCCGCGACCCGCCACGGGATCCAGCTCGATTCGCTCCCGGGCGTGCACCTCTGCCTCCCATCTCTTGCCAGTAGCTCCCTAGTGCATCCCTCCTTCTGACCCGCACTTCAATTCAAAGTTTGCAGCACACCACCGGAGTTCCCCACCATCGCCCGAGCCGCCGTCCGCCGGAGAAAGTGTCGCCGTCGACGCGGTGCTCCCCGACGCCCAAGTCCACCACCCACCGACGCGGAAGGGCACGCTGATACTCTTGGTACACTCCGATCTCCCTGACTCGCCGTGGTTCGACGCCGGTGACCTCCGCAGCCTTCGGGCGCCGGCGAGGTTTTTCAAACCTGACATGTGGACCCCCCACTTCAACCTCTCTTCTTTCACCCCCGAAGTGTTTTCTGTTGGCGCCTTCGGGCAGAGTACGTCTTCTCTGTGGGCTGGCGCGTTTCTATTCGAATCGTTTTCTGTTTTCTCAGTTAGGCCCCTGGAACTTCTCTGTTTCATTACAGATGAGTCCCTAGACAGAAACCCTTATAACTTTTTAATAAAAAGTGATTTTTGAGTGATTCTTTTTCTGACAGTCTTATAATTTTGTCTAGTTTTTTATGGGATTTATTTGGAAAATTTTTGGAACGACTTTTATGCACGCGTTGGTTTTCACGTTAGTATGCCTTTTCGCTATACCGTAGGTTCCGGAAGAGGTGACGGAGCCGCGAACTTCGCCGAGCTAGACTCTGACTTCTCCGAACCAGGCAAGCATGTTTGAACCTTTGATATGATAGGTGTTTTGCATGTTTGCGTGAATGGTTGTGCATGGCATATGAGTATCGGTGAGTATCTCGTTTCTTGTGAGGCAACTACCCGTGTGTTCCAAAGTTACTGTGATCTCTGATGAGAGATGGCCTAGTCATGTGGTGACATGAAGGGCAGTAAGGTGGTACTGTTGTAGCATGCCAGCCTTGCGTCATCCGATAATCCCCGACGTTAACGCGGACGGAGTCACGTTATCGTTCTTCCCCCTTCCGTGCTACCACTTGTTTTCTGCCAGAATGCGGTTTAGTAAGTTGGTAACCTCTTTCCGTGTACACACCAAACAGAGGGGCCGGGATGATGGTTCCATGGCCCTGGATTAAAGCCAGTCATCCGGTCGGGGGGCATGGGTGTTTCCGGTTGGGACCGAGAGGGGGGCACCCCTTAGAGCGCGCGTATAGAAATTTGATCCCATGCTACACGAGGTTGTAGCCTCCCCATCTCAAGGCTTTTCTTGAACGTTGCCGAGGGTGATTCCTGGCTTCGGATTGTTGAATGGGTGTGTACTGGTTAGATGTGTTTCTTCCAAAACACCGTAAACGGAACTAGTCCCCGTGACTACTGAAATCCGTTGGCTGTGGTTAAAGTACAAACTCTGCAGAGTCAAATCCTTCCGAGTCATCGTATCCAAGGTCAAGTATCGTGATCAGCGTATCCATGTCTATGTCATAACCTCGTGGTATATTCTTCTTTCCGGTAAGTGAGCTAGAGTAGTAATCTTGGCTGAACGTTATTCCTGTGGATGGACTAACCCTGTTGTTTGTCTCATGTCTGATTATTCTCTTGATATGATTTAAAATTCATGAGCTACTAAGTTATGAATATAAGCCCTTTATGTGATGTCGCTCAGACGTCCGACTGTGGCATGTTTGTCTCTTACTTTCAATATAAGCCCTTTATGTGATGTCGCTCAGACGTCCGACTGTGGCATGTTTGTCTCTTACTTTCAATATAAGCCCTTTATGTGATATCGCTCAAACGTCCGACTGTGGCATGTTTGTCTCTTACTTTCAATATGAGCCCTTTATGTGATGTCGCTCAGACGTCCGACTGTGGCACGCACTGTCTTTTATTTTCTGTTATAAGCCCTTTATGTGGTGTCGCCCCGACGCCCGACTGCGGCATTATTATTCTTGCAGTTTCCTCTCGAGGAGTCATTCAGACCCTCGTTTGGCACCCAGTATTTATTTTGGGATTTGAGGAGGACTACCGCCCGACTTCTCTGTCATTTTCCCATGCATTATTGTCTCTATGTCTGAACACACTTGTTAATCTGTTCATATGCTCCATGTTTACATTTGTTATATCTTATGTCCGAACTGTCTTGCGAGTACTTTCATAGTACTCACCTGGCTTGTTGATTTGGCCAGATGGTGACGAAGGCGATCTCTTGGATGAAGAGTTTGATAGTGAGTCCGACGCCTAGAGGAATCCCAGTCAGTCCTGTGCGATCCTGGATATTGGTCACTTGTATTATATACGCTTCCGCCACCCGCAATAAACCTCCTCGAGCTTCTCCCCGACGCTCAAAGAGCTGTAGTTTGCAGGAGTCATATCACCCGCTCCGCTGTGATATTACCACTACCGTTGTTATCGTGAGTTAGTAGTTATGCCACCCTATCCGCCGTTATGTTTATTCGGCGTGCATGTAATAAATTGTTGAGCAGTCCCCGCTCAACCTTGTATTATATTCAGTACTCCTGGTACTTTTCTTCTGTGACCAAGATATTGTCTACCAGTGAGAAGGAATTCTTCTTTACTGGTCCGTAAAAGGGATTGGTCTCTCAATAAATATTTTATTGAAAAACCGGTCATGACAAGAAATTTGCTTCCCACCCGCCACCCACTTTATAGCCACCGTCGAGGACCCAGCCAACACGCCTGACCCCCGCTCCGAAGACATTGCCGGTATGGACGACGATGTGGGGCAGGGCCAGAGCCTCCTACCCGCTAGACACGGGATGGCCACTTCCTGGTATGACGTGTGTATGATAGACACACCCGACGATGCTCTCGACGATGATAAGGAGGATCCAGTCACGAATAAACCTCTTGGTACACAGTCCGAACACCAGCGCCGACGGCGCCGCTCCAAGCCACATCGCCCAAGTGAAAACACTACTAGCACCAGAGAAGATAACACTCCGGACAATCAAGCCCCTATTGAGGTAGAATCCGAACGGGAGGAACAGGAAAGCGGGCCAGACAACCTTGATGAACAGGCCACATATGGAGACTCGGAGGACAACAATTATCTCCCACCCTCCAAGGAAGGGGAGATCCTCGACAACGAGAATTTTATCGTGCCTAAGGAACCTCTCGAGCAGGAGCGTTTCAAACGCCGGCTTATAGCCACTACAAGGAGCCTAAGGAAGAAGCAGCTGCAACTTCAAGCAAGCCAAGATTTGCTCAAGGATAGATGGACCGAGGTCTTGACCGCCGAGGAATATGGCCTTAGTAGCCCAGACAAAAGCCACCCAAAGGGTGGGTGGCTTCCTCAATACGATGGCAGGGCGCTGGAGCCCACACCACCATCGAACAATGCGGCGGGCCGGCCACAGTTCGGTCCAGACAAAGCAGCAACCCAAATAGAGCAACATACCAACCCATCCGGCCGTCAAATCAAGAGTAAAATAGCTCGAGGGAACACCCGCGACATCAACCGAGACCCGGAAGATAGAGCAGGGCGCACAAGATTGATGTAGATCACGGAGATACACCCCGACCGACTATGATGGTCACCCATTCGGACACTACAGAGCCAACCACGCCCGGTCCAAACTCCATAAGCGGAGTCCGCTGGAGGTGCTTCATAGTGTGGCCCAACATAGAGGAGCTGCACACCCTCTCTGCTTCACCGATGAGGTAATGGAGCATGAATTCCCAGACGGGTTCAAACCCATTAACATCGAATCATACGACGGAACAACAGATCCCGTGGTATGGATCGAGGATTACCTCCTCCATATTCACATGGCTCGCGGAGATGACCTTCATGCCACCAAATACATACCTCTCAAGCTTAAGGGACCAGCTCGCTATTGGCTAAACAGTTTACCAGAAAATTCTATTGGTAGCTGGGAAGACTTGGAAGACGCCTTTTGAGACAACTTCCAAGGAACATATGTCCGGCCTCTAGATGCCGATGACTTAAGTCACATTGTCCAGCAGCCCGGTGAGTCACTCAGGGAGTTCTGGACTAGGTTCTTAGTCAAAAAGAACCAAATTGTCGACTATCCGGATGCAGAAGCCCTCGTAGCCTTCAAACACGGCATCCGGGATGAATGCTAGCGCGTCACCTCGGCCAGGAAGGACCCAAGTCCATGACAGCCCTTACCGCTCTAATGACTCGTTTTTGTGCGGGAGAAGACAACTGGCTCGCTCGTAAAAGCAACAACGCCAGCGACCCGGGCACTTCCAAAATTTGAGACGGCAACGGCAAGCCATGACAAACCGAACACAGCAGCCGCAGCACAACGGTGAACGCCGGATTTCACAATCCGAAGCCCGGTCAACGGAAGAAGCCACTAAAGGCAAACCAGGATGGGCCATCCACCCTTGACAGGACATTGGACCGACCTTGTCAGATTCACGGTCACCCTGATAGGCCAGCTAGTCATACCAACAGAAACTGTTGGGTCCTTAAGCAGGCAGGCAAACTCAACGCCGATCACGGAAGGAGGCCACCAGGCGATAAAGATGACGGATCGGCTCGCCAGCCGAACACCAGGGGCCAGAAACACTTTCCCTCTGAAGTTCGACCACTCCCAGAACGGAAATAGCAGTTCGGCTTCCGCCGCCCACCTGCTGTGTTGGCAAAGTTTACAGCACGCGTACATAACTACGCACTCAAGATACCATGGGCATCGGCGGAAGCACAACATGGACAACCCTGCAAAGATCCCCGTAACGTTTTAGCCGTCTTTCTTATTTTTATGTATAATATCTTAAAAACAGGTGACCGTCAGGACAGCATCTACTTCGGACTCTCTCGAAGTTCGGATCCGCACACTCACCTAAGGGGTCACTCCCATTAAGGATGCCCATCCCCGAGGACGGGCGGTGTAGACATGCGACAGGAGGTCCAAAAATAAGCTTTTGTAGACCGCACTCTTCTTTTTGAGCCTGTACCATGCCCTTTTCGTCTGTTCCCAACTATGAGCATGTCAAATAGCTGGGTTGTGGTTTTTACTCTTTATATATTTATCATTGGCATATTGCTCCCAGTAAACTTTACCCGAACTTATATTTCATGCTCTTTCTACAACGAGTTCGGCCGTAACTGCTGCCTTACAGGACGTGCCTCGGCATAACTTGCCAGGGGCCCGGTATGGGAACAAACGAGTCGCCAGTAAAAGTCCGAACAGCTCTATTGCGTACTTCGGTGTCGCAAGTTTGGCCTTATATGCATCAGCTCCGATCATTGTCTTTGGTCAATAGTTGGGTTGCCCGGCTCCTGTGCTTGCTACCCTACGTTCTGCTCTATCGGCTAGGGTAGTAAAGGGAGAACTACTACGATTGTGCCCTGGCCTAGACCAGATGAGCACCTCAGTAGAGAAAGCCGAAAACTGACTGTCATGATGCGGCGAGAGCTGGTCAAGCACTTGACGACTTATTCGAATCTTTAGTGATTCTCCGTGTCACACGAGGGATCTATTTGGATCAACATATGTAAGGCACTATGCGCCGTATACATACCAGGGGCTATCTCGTAGCCCCACCATAAAACTCCTATGGTTAAGTGAAAGTGTTAACACCCTATAGTCCGATTGCCTGGTTTGCCGCATTATCACCTCCTTATGGACCAAGACGTTGGATAAAGAGTGATTTACTGCTTTTCCGAACACGCCCGTACTTCCTACGAGGGGGCTGAAGCCGATGACTGGAAAACTTTCAGATTATACTAAAACGGTCACAGAGGAGGAATTCAAGCTTTTGAGCAAAATATAAATAGATTAACTATAAAGTTGTCTGTTACATCATTATATAAATCACTCGAACATTATATCTTTTGAGCATTGACTCTCTATTAAGCGGGCGGCATCTAAGACGTCTTCAAAATAGTGCTCCGGCTCATTACGGTCCTGGCCCTTGGGTGGACTCCTCGCCGCAACATCAATGGCCTTCATCTTTCCCCAAAATGTTTTGACTCGGGCAAAGGCCATCCGTGCACCCTCAATGCACGCCGACCGCTTCATAGCGTCGATATGTGGAACCGCGTCAACAAGCCACCGCACCAGGCCAAAATAACTACTCGGAATAGGCTCACTTGGCCACAACTGGATTATGATGTTCTTCATGGCGTCGCGAGATATCCTATGAAGCTCGGCCCACTGGGACATCTGTTCATTGAGCAACAGAGGGCGCTTCGACGTGCCGAACTATGACTAGAAAAGCTTCTCCGTTGCATACCCCTCTTGTGCGTGGTAAAATTGCGCCGCATCGGAAGAACTCTTCGGCAAGTCCAAAAATTCAGCCGGAGAACTCCAGACCTGGTTGAGCTGAGCATAGTCCGGATCGCCAAACTTGGTCTGAAGTAAAAAGGGCTTATCGGCCGCTATCTCCTTAGCCTGCCGAATCTCTTCACGAGCTGCCCTAGATTCAGACCGAGCTTCACTCGCCTCTCAGACGGCCTTATCAAGCTCAGGCATTTTGGCTTTATTCTCCTTCTTAAGGAATTCACAGCGGCTGGCAGTATTCTTCAATTCAAGTGCTGGTGCGGATATCTTTTCCTCACTTTGGCGCCAAGCTGCTTGTTCGCCTCTTAGATCCGCCGATGCCTTCTCGGCACCTGCATCACTACGACGGGCCTGCTCCTTGGCCTGGGCTAGCTCCACCCGAAGAGCTTCAATGGCGGCAGCACCATCTGCAATCATGCACATTTCATATAAACCCTTTTCGGCGTCAGGCCTAAATTACAAGCACATTGGTGCAAGGAATGCTCGACATATATACCTTGCGAGTCGTCAGGACGCCTGTAGATCAATGCAATGTCATCTTCCGCAATATCCAGCTTTCGCTGCAGTTCGGCCACTTCCGTATTTCAGGTAGCCGCAGGAGGGGAGGTGGCCTGTACTCCAAGTTAAATCAATGTTAGCAACTGAGCATATCTTTTTGATCCTCCGATCGCTTTCGTCGGAAGGCAATCCAAGTCTCAGGGGCTACGACATATACAACACGTACATTCTGTCAATATTATTCAATTGGCAAAACTACATCACAAACCTCAAAACCCCTTAGGAGGCTCGTGAAGGCCTCGTTCAAACCACTCTTCGCGGATAGAACCTTTTCGACCACCGTAACCATCAAGGCACGGTGTTCCTCCGAAACGGACGCTCGTCGCAACATGTCCGTCAGCATATCCGGCACTTCTGGGTCTTCGGAAGCCGCCGCCGGAGTACGGTATTCCTTTGAAGGAATCCGCCCACTCGCCCCCAGGATCGTCTCCGGCTCTAAACCGGATAGGGCAGGGCCGCCATGCTTGATTCCCGAACCCTGAGGGAAAGAGGCACCACCTTCGGGTAATGCCCTCTTCGTTTCCTGCACTGCTTGTTGACCGGGAGGAGCCCCCCGGGACGATACCTCAGAATCATCCGCCCTATTGGGCGAGGGGGCCGGGGAGGGCGTATCACTCTCCATCATCTCTGGAAGAAAGTCTCCCGAAGAGGAGGACGATTGGGAAACACCAGGTGTTAACCTGCGAGGACATACGTATGTCGGAGGATTACTTCAGTAATAAGAAAGGAAGGGGGTATGATTAAAGTACCCTGCTGCACTTACGGTCTGGCCAGAGGTTTATCCTCATCACAAAGCTCCACGTCAACATCGCTTGCCCGGCCCAAGCCGCCCGTCAATGGCGTTTTCCCTTTCTTGGAAGGTTTCCTCTCCTGACCTTCAGAAGCGACCCTCTTCCTACCACGGCGGGCTTCCTCTACACCTTTGCCCTCCTCCGCAGACACGTGGTATGGTGTCGGAGTCAGCATCCTCGTTAGTAGGGCGTTCGCAGAGTCTTCGAGAAGGGGCGCCGGACACCAGATCAACACCGCTTGCTTTATCCAGTCCTGTGAAGGGACGGGTTGTTCAATATCTTACCTAGAGATACTCGAATGAAGGGTGTGCAGAGATCGAATACTCACCGCGGTGTCCGGATGATTGCAGTCGAGGCCAACATCTTCGGTGGTGTCCGGCCATTGCTCTCGTTCCCCGAAATATAATTTCCACATTCCCTCGTGCGTAGTGCCGAGGAAGTGCTGAAGAGTCCGCCGTCCTTCGGGATTGAACTCCCACATACAGAGAGGCCGCTGCTGACATGGCAGGGTCCAGCGGACTAGCATTACTTGAACGACGTTCACAAGACCGATGCCCTTCTCGGTAAGGCTTTGGACGCGACCTTGCAGAGTCTACACTTCATTGACAGACCCCTGTCCAGTCCCTTATTGATCCATGAAGCAAGCTGAATTGGAGGGCCGGGTCGGAACGCAGGCGTAGCTGCCCACTTGGAGCCCTGCGGCTCATTGATATAAAACCACCCCTGCTGCCATAGGTCGGAAGACTTGGCGAAAGATCCTTCAAACCAAACCGCGCCGGCAAGCTTGCCTATTGTAACGCTGCCGCACTCTGCCTGCTCCTCCTCTGTCACCTGCGGCCTCACGTCAAAGGTCTTGAGCCACAAACCAAAGTGCGGAGGAGTCCGGAGGAAGGCCTCGCATGTGACGATAAATGTCGAGATGAGGAGAATAGAGTCCGGGGCTAGATCGTGAAAGTCTAGCCCATAGTAAAACATGAGCCCCCGGACGAAGGGGTTAAGCGTGAACCCTAACCCATGGAGGAAGTGGGACATAAACACTACCCTCTCGCCGGATTTGGGGGTAGGAATGACCTGCCCCTGTGCTGGAAGCTGATGGAGGATTTCCGTGGTCAGATACCTCGCTGTGCGGAGCTTCGTGATATCCTCCTCTGTGACAGAAGAAGCCACCCACCGGCCTGGACGGCTGGATCCGGACATGATTGGGGCCGGTGGCGATGGGAACCCGAGGGTTGGAACTCGGGGTGGCTAGGGTTGAGGAAGAAGCGAGCGCAAAGGAAGAAGACGAGTCTGAGACCCTATATAAAGAGCCCAAGTACTAAGCTTATCCACCTGGGTCCCGAAACTTACCAATCTCCAGAGAGTTGTACCCGGGGGATGGTTAGCTTACCCACGCCCGCATTAAAGAAAATCCCGTGAATAAGGGAACACGATCTCTGCTTTGGCAAGACAAGCCAGTAAAACCGTGTCCCGAACATGGGGCGACGCGTCGGCCAACGGTTGGAAATAGTGACCGGGCAGGCGTGATGTCATAAACAGTTACCGATAAATCAGGCTCGAATATTTTCTGCAATTATATACAGGTCTACATATATCTACTACATCCGAAGACTATCTCGGAGTTCGGAGGAAGGGGAACCCGCCTTGCAATGCCGAAGACAATCTGCGCATCGGACTCCTCGTCATTGAAGCCAGGTTCAGGGGCTACTGAGGGAGTCCTGGACTAAGCGGTCCTCGGGCGTCCGGCCTGTTATCCATGGGCCGAACTGATGGGCTGTGAAGACCAAAGACCATACTCGTGTCCGGATTGGACTTTCCTTGGTGTGGAAGGCAAGCTAGGCAACCGGCTGTGAAGATTCCTTCTTATGTAACCGACTCCATGTAACCCTAGATCTCTCCGGTGTCTATATAAACCGGAGAGATAGTCCGGATAGGACACATTCATTACCATATACACATAGGCTAGACTTCTAGGGTTTAGCCATTACGATCTCGTGGTAGATCAACTCTTGTAATACTCATATTCTTCAAGATCAATCAAGCAGGAAGTAGGGTATTACCTCCATAGAGAGGGCCCGAACCTGGGTAAACATCGTGTCCCCCGTCTCCTATTACCATCGATCCTAGACGCAAGGAGAGGTTCAGTCCATGGGGCAATGACAGCCATTATTTCATGGTCCGATGGTGTTATTTCGATCCCTGAGCCCCCGATGATATCGGAACTGTGTTCGGAGTCTGGGGGTATGATCGGTTCCAGATTGGTGTTGCCGCTCTCATCCTGCCATACGACGGATGGCTTGAAAAGCCTCTCCACAAAGGTGTTAGGTGGGACGAGGTCGCGTTTAGCGCCCATGGGAGCAAGGATGTCCGCTGCCTGATTTCCCTCCCGAGCTACATGATGAAACTCGAGCCCCTCAAACCGAGCTGATATTTTAAGTACGGCGTTGCGGTAAGCCGGCATCTTCGGATCTTTGGCATCAAATTCTCCGTTTATTTGAGATATCGTGAGGTTTGAATCCCCTCACACTTTGAGGCATTGTATGCCCATAGAGACGGCCATCCGGAGACCATGCAATAGGGCCTCATATTCGGCTGCATTATTAGAGTCTGTATACAGTATTTGAAGCACATAACAGATTGTGTCTCCTGTGGGGGATGTTAGGACGACACCAGCCCCAAGTCCGGCTAGCATTTTAGAGCCGTCGAAGGGCATCACCCAGTTGGAATATGTGCCCTACTCTTTAGGGAGTTCGGCCTGTGTCCACTCAGCGATGAAGTCAGCCAACACCTGAGATTTAATGGCTCGGCGTGGCTTATATGTTATTTCAAACGGTAAGAGCTCAATGGCCCATTTGGCAATTCGGCCGGTGGCGTCCCGGTCGTTGATGATATCGTTAAGTGGTACTTCGGAAGCCACCGTGATCGAACACTCTTGAAAATAGTGCTGCAGCTTCCGGGATGCCATAAAGACCGCATACGCTATCTTTTGATAATGTGGGTATCGGGGTTTGCATGGTGTGAGGACCGTCGATACGTAGTATACTGGTTTTTGGAGTGGGAGTTTATGTCCCTCTTCTTCTCGTTCGACGACGAGCACCGCACTCAACACCTGGTGTGTTGCGGATATGTAGAGCAACATGGGTTCACCAACGTTTGGTGCGGCCAGGATTGGGTTGCTCGCTAACAAAGTTTTTATTTCTTCCAATCTGGCTATTGCTGCGTCCGTCCACGCGAAGTGGTTGGTGTCGGTGTCAAAACCGGCGGATCTCGGGTAGGGGTTCCCGAACTATGCGTCTAAGGTTGATGGTAACAGGAGACAGGGGACACGATGTTTACCCAGGTTCGGGCCCTCTTGATGGAGGTAATACCCTACTTCCTGCTTGATTGATCTTGATGAATATGAGGATTACAAGAGTTGATCTACCATGAGATCGTAATGGCTAAACCCTAGAATTCTAGCCTGTATGATTATGATTCTCTCTACGGACTAAACCCTCCAGTTTATATAGACACCGGAGGGGCCTAGGGTTGTACAGAGTCGGTTTACAGAGGAAGGAATCTTCATATCCGAACGCCAAGCTTGCCATCCACGCAAAGGAGAGTCCCGTTCGGACATGGGAGGAAGTCTTCTATCTTGTATCTTCATGGCCCATCAGTCCGGCCCATGTCACATAGCCCGGATGCCCGAGGACCCCTTAATCCAGGACTCCCTCAGTAGCCCCTGAACCAGGCTTCAATGATGATGTGTCCGGCGCGCAGATTGTCTTCGGCATTGCAAGGCGGGTTCCTCCTCTGAATACATCAAAATAGTCCTTGAACACAGAAAACGTGTCCGGCTCTGCGAAACAAGCTCCACATACAACCGCAAAGAATATAATATTTAGCAAGTCCCATCTATTGATATCTTTTGTAGTGAGACGCCACGTCTCTACACGGTCATTATTTCGAAACGTTTTCTAGCCTCCCGCTCCATGTTTCGAGATGCGGTTTCCATTGGCACGTCTGTCGAAGCAGAGATCGTGTCCCCTTATCATGGGATTCTTATCAATACGGGCGTGGGTAATCCCACCGTGCCGTCTGCACGACCCATGGGGAATAAGCGAGTTTTAAGGTGAGTGGGGAGGCGCTTGATATTCACTGCCTTTATAAAGGGATAAGGATTCACCTTTTCACCCATGCCTTCTTTCTCTCTGCCCACCCATTCTCGAGCTCCAGCGCCCAAGCTTCCATCCTTTCCGCCCAAAAAAGCACTCTGACCATGTCCGGATCTGGAGCACAAGGCAAGTAAGCTCCGGGAGGCGGGGTACTTGGCCCAGGAAATCGCCCACCGGCTTCCAGCCAAGGGGCAGATCGTCCCCACCCCAAAGCCCCATGAGGGGGTGGTGTTCATTCCCCACTTTGTCTGCGGGTTGGGATTTCCCCTCCACCCGTTCGTCCGCGGACTCATGTTCTACTACGGGCTAGGTTTCCATGATCTGGACCCAAACTCCTTCCTCAACATTTCAGCATTCATTGTCGTGTGCGAGGCCTTCCTTCGCATCCCACCCCACATCGGATTGTGGCTGAAGACCGTCAATGTGAAGCCGAAGGTGGTGGGTGGTCAACACGGAGAGTGCGGAGGCGCTATGGTGAGCAAGATGTCCAACGTCACGTGGCCCAAAGGCACCTTCGTGGAGACTGTCAAAGGGTGGCAGCAGCAGTGGTTCTACGTCACAGAGCCCCGCGACACCACCTGGGCCGCGGCTGCCGAATTCAAGTCCGGGGCCCCAATGCGGCTCACCTCCTGGCTAGAGAAGGGCCTGGACTGGGCTTCGTCGGATGAGTTCACATCGCTGCAGACGCGCATCAAGAGCATGGTGGACAAGAACATCAAGATTGTCAACGTGATCCAGGTGATGCTCTTTCGTCGGTTCCTTCCTTGCCAAAGTCGGACTTGCAATTTGTGGGAGTTCGATCCGGCCAAACACCAGACCTTGCAACAGTTCTTCAGCGCTACGCACGAAGGCATCTGGAAGGGGCTTTTCAAGGCCAATGAGATGTGGCCGAAGACGACCAAGGACCGTGGGTACAATCTGACCCATCCAGCCAGTCTGGTATGTTTTGGTAGTACCAGGTGTATACTCTGCCCGTGCATTCCAGGAAGATGTCTAAGCTTCTCCATTTATCTTTTCAGGGCTGGACAACAAAGGTGGATCAGATCCAGTGTCCGGCCCCACTGCCTGAAAACCCAGCAATTCCACTTCTGACGAAGATGCTGGTTCCGGCGCCCTACCAGGCGCCGGAGAAGAAGGCCAAAAAGTAGGCCAAGGAGTCCAGAAGTGGCCTCCGCCGTAAAGGCACTTCGGACGTGACGTCCGAAGACGCGGAAACCCACTCCTCCCCCGCCACCAAAGACTACGAGGAGGAGGAGGAAAGCAACTCTCCCCCCGAGGGGGGAAGGAAGAAAAGGGCGGCCTCCACGGATCTGGAGGCAGAGGCGTCCAAGAAGGGGAAGGCCTCCCTCGTGGACAACTCCGCGCTGGACATTGATAGCAGTTCTGAGTGGCGCCCCAGGGAGAAGCCCCTGGACGAATCGTAAGTACTCAAAGGCACTTATACACGCATATATCCAACTTATTTACTTCGTGGTTTTAATATGTCGAATCATGCGCTGCAGTCCGGCCCACGCCCGCCCCCTGCGATCCTCATCTTCGGGGAATTCGCTAGATCCAAATGTGATGGACAGCGGGTCGCTTCCGGCGGCCTCCTCTCCCAAGGCCACGGACGACGCTGAGGTGCTGTCCCGAAGGAGCTTCCCAGGCCAGGGAGAGGTACAGGAGGCCGTCAGGGTGGCGCCAGAGGGTGATACCTCGGCCGCCGGACACATGGGGGAGCGAATCACCCCGGAGACTGGCGATGGGGGCCATATCCAATTCGGCCCCCAGCCGAATACTATTTCGGAGGCCCATACGGCTCTGGAATCAGGCAAGCAGCCTCCTTTGAAAGAAGGAGGTGCACCTATGTGGCCGGTGACCTTTGTCCATCCAGAGGCACCGGATACTTTACTGGAAGCACTGCAAAGTGCTTCCATTGTTGAGGAACACCGTATCCTTATGGGTACGGTGGTTGAGAGGGTTCAGTCTGCTAAGAGCTTACTGACCGAAGCCTGCGCCAACCTTCTAACAGGCTTTGAGGTATGTGACGTAATTGTGCAAAAAGAATGTCATAGTATAGACAGTAGCCCCTGAGACTCTGTCCGGTGTTCGAAAAGAAAAACCGGACAGAGGATCAAATAATTTTCGCAGGAGACTAACCATACATGTCTATGTGAATAAGCAGGCGTCGATGGTGGCTGCGACCTCCCATTCTGCCGAAGTCTCCAAACTGAAGCAGAGTCTTGAGCGGGCCGAGGAAGAGCTCGGCCATGTGAAAGAACAACTAGAGGACAAGCAAGGTATGCAATGGCCTATTCAGATCCAGAAAGATATGAATTGTTTGTGTTGATCATGGTATCATGATATTTTCGTAGGAGCTGCGACCGAGGTGGAGACCCTCAAGAACGCGCTGGCCGAGGCCCAGAGGAGAGCGGCAAAGGAACAAGCCGCCCGCAAAAAAACACGAGGCAAGGGTCGGGGACGTCCAGCAGGAGCTCCCGGACACCGTAAAGAAATGCGAGTCCTTGGAGCGCAAGATTTCTGACCAAGAGTCCGAACTTGCTAAGGCCCACCAGAGCGCACAAGAGGCCCAGGTCGAAGCCCAGGGCGCCCTCCAGGAAATCCAGGAGGCCAGGAAAATCACGGCGGGTAAGGCCTTTATTATGCAGAGCAAATATGTGGGGAAAAGGTACCTCTTACTGACCCGGATTTGGAGTTCTCCAGGAGCGTTTGTGGATCTGCCGCGCAGTGTTGCTGATGCTGCGGAGTTCTGCCGAGCGAAAGAGGGGACCTCAACGGAGAATTTGTTCTGGTCGCAATACCTTGCGCCAGAGCATCCGGTGCCCTTTAGCGATCAGCTGAAACAGCTGACCGAACTGCATAGGGTGGCCGAATTGGCCATGAAGGATTTGATAATCCGTCTATGGCCTGCTGAAGCCATACCCAGCAGCTACTTCGGGCTTGTGAAGCGGCTGATCGATGCCTGCCCTCGGCTTGATGCCATTAAGCGGTCGGTCTGCATTGAAGGTGCGCGGATGGCCTTCGCCCGTGTCAAAGTGAAGTGGGCGAAGATGAACACCGTCAAGCTCACGACCGAGGGACCGCCCGTGGGCAAGGAGCACCGTACACCCGAGCGGTATTTTGATGATGTCCTGGAGGGATCCCGCATTATAGAGGGCCAATGCGCAAAAGACATTATGTTTGAATGAATACATTCATGTTATCCCGTCCTGTTTTTTTGAAACAAAGCCGATATGTAATATAATGCTTGTTGTTTATTTTAAAATTTTGCCTCCTGTGCGGCCATTTTATTAAATCTGAGAGTTGGCCAGTCGTCGGCTTCAGCCCCCACGTAGGTAGTACGGGGGTGTTCGGTTAAAACCTAAACACTCTTAATCCAAGAGTTTGGTCCTTGAAGGAGGTGTTTAGCGCAATGAACCAGGTAATCGGACTATGTGGCTTTATCACCCTCACCTAGCCATAGGAGTTTGACAATAGAAATGTAGGTGCAGCCCCTAGTTAGGATATGTTAATCCGGACTAGGGTGCTGTAGACACCTGATCAGGTGGAGGCCGACCCGTCGCATAATGCGGGAAAAAATCGCAAGAGATTTTAACCTTCGAATAGCTGACTAGCTCTCGCTGCATCATGACAGTCAGTTTTCGGCTTTCTCTACTGAGGTGTTTACCCGGATAAACCAGAAACACAATCGCAATAGTTCTCCCTTTACTACCCTAGCCGATAGGACGGAACGTAAGGTAGCAAGCACAGGAGCCGGGAACCCAACTATTGACCAAAGACATGATTCGGAGCCGATGCATATAATTCTAAATTCGGGGTGCCGAACTATACTGTAAAAGGTGTTCAGACTTTGTTGCCGTAGTGCGGGGCGCAACGAAGCCCCTGGCGAATTAAAGCGTACCAAAGTGTACGGGTGCAATCGATAAGAATATCGAGATAAAATGAGGTCGTAAGCCAGTGCCACATAAGTTGGGGCGCAAACTGTTTCCATTAAATTTGATGAATACGTCAAAGCGTATTTGTACAAATAGTGCGATAGGCAATATCGCTATTTAACATGCCGAGACCAAGGGGGAGCTGTGTGCGGGTCCTTAAAATAGGTAGAGTGATCGTCAAGAAGACCACCTAGAGATTTCCTCACACGTCTATGCTGCTTGCCGCCTTGGTATATCCATCCTTCGAAAAGGTCGATGATCAGGCCGTCGTGAGGGGCCTGTGGAAAGGAAACCTAAAAAGGTTAAAAAGAAAACGGAAAGTAAGTGTGCCCGAGGAAGGTCGAGTCATATTATGGACCGCAATCAAGGTGTGCCTCCGTCTTTGCCCATGGTATTTTGAGTGCGTAGTTATGTACACGCGGTACGTACGCCGCCATTTGGTCGGGACTGAGACGGAGGCTGAATTGCTAGTCGAACTCCTGACGAGCTGGATTATCAGGGTGCGGAGTAGTCCGGACTCGTTTGACAGTGTCCGGGAGCTTGGCCGCTGAATTAATATTCTGCTTGATAAGTCCGCTCCGTACTTCCGCTGCCAGGGCCGCGGTGTGCTCCTCGGTACAGAGGGAGCATTCCGTGTTTCCATTGAGTGTTATGACACTGCGTGGTCCGGGCATCTTGAGTTTGAGATAAGCATAGTGTGGCACCGCATTGAATCGAGCAAATGCAGTTCGTCCGAGCAGTGCGCTATAGCCACTGCGGAAGGGGACTATATCGAAGATCAAGTCTTCACTCCGGAAGTTGTCCGGGGATCCGAAGATGACTTCCAATGTGATTGAGCCCGTGCAGCGGGCCTCTACACCTGGTATTACTCCTTTAAAGGTAGTTTTTGTTGGTTTGATCCTTGATGGATCGATGCCCATCTTGTGGACTGTATCCTGATAGAGCAGGTTGAGACTGCTGCCACCGTCCATGAGGACTCGCGTGAGGTGGACCATAAATGATTGGGTCGAGGACCAGTGCGGCTGAACCGCCATGATGGAATACTGGTCGGATGTTCCCTGCGATCGAAGGTGATCGGGCAGGACGACCATGGGTTGAATTTTGGGGCGACTGGATCTATCGTGTAGACGTCCGTGAGCGCGTGTGTGCACTCCCTCTTGGGGATATGGGTAACGTATATCATGCTCACCGTTTTAACCTGGGGGGAAACTTCTTCTGTCCCCCTGTGTTCACCGGACGAGGCTCCTCGTCGTCGTCCTCACTTTGCGACCCCTTCTCCTTATTCTCTGTATTTATCTTGCCGGCCTGTTTAAAGACCCAACAACTTCTGTTGGTATGATTGGCTGGCTTATCTGGGGTGCCGTGGATCTGACATGGACGCTCGAGTATGCGGTCCAAGCTGGACGAGCCCAGATTGTTTCTTTTAAATGGCTTCTTCCGCTAGCCGTACTTGGAGCCACTGAATCCGGCGTTGACCACCGTGTCATCGGTATTGTCACCGTTGCTTCAACGCTTGTGCCTGTTGCGTCAGGGCTTGCCGTTGCTATTTCTGGCTTCAGAGGTGCCAGGTTTGCTTGCAGTGTTATTGCTACGGGCTAGCCAACTATCTTCGCCCATGCAAAAGCGGGTCATAAGTGTCGTGAGGGCTGCCATGGACTTCGGCTTTTCTTGGCCGAGGTGTCGGGCGAGCCATTCCTCACGGATTCTATGCTTAAAGGCCGCTAGGGCTTCGGCATCCGGACAGTCGACGATCTGGTTCATTTTAGTTAGGAACCAAGTCCAGAATTTCCTGGCTGACTCTCCGGGCTGTTGAACTATGTGACTTAAGTCATCGGCATCCGGAGGTCGGACGTATGTACCTTGGAAGTTGTCACGGAAGGCGTCTTCCAAGTCCTCCCAGCTGCCAATAGAGTTTTCTGGCAGGCTGTTTAACCAGTGTTGAGCTGGTCCCTTGAGTTTTAGCGGGAGGTATTTGATGGCATGAAGATCATCACCACGGGCCATATGAATATGGAGAAGAAAGTCCTCGATCCATACCGCGGGATCTATTGTTCCATCATATGATTCGATATTCACGGGTTTAAACCCTTCTGGGAATTCGTGCTCCATTACTTCATCACTGAAGCAGAGGGGGTGAGTGGCACCTCTATATCGGGCCAAGTCGCGACGTAGCTCAGCTGGAGTCCGTCTGCGGTTTTCGGCCCGGACGTGGGTATACTTGTCACATCCGGCTAAATATCCGTCGTCGCTCATCGGGGCACGACCCGGCGATCCGTAGATCGATCTGGTCTGACCTGCTCTATTTTCCAGGTCCTGCCACAGGTCATATGTATATCCCCGAGCTGTTATGTCTCTACCTTTACGGCGAGGTGGCATGGGCTGGTGTTCGGCTTGAGTTGCCGTTTTGTCCCGGCCACGTGGTGGTTGGTCAGCCGCATTACGCGCTGATGGTACGGGCTCCAGTGCCTCATCATCGAATTGAGGTAGCAGTTTACGCTTTGGGTAACTTTTGGTTGGGCACTCGAGGCCGTATTCCTCGGCTGCTAGGACATTAGTCCACCTGTCGTTGAGGAGGTGTTGATCAGCTTGAAGCTGCTGCTGCTTCTTTTTCAGGCTCCTTGCAGTGGCTATGAGCCGGCGCTTAAAGCGCTCCTGCTCGAGAGGTTCCTCAGGAACGATAAAGTCTTTGTTGCTGAGGCTCACCTCGTCCTCGGAGAGTGGAAGATAATTACTGTCCTCCGAGTCTTCGTTTACGGCCTGTTCATCAGGGCTAACTTGCCCATCTTCCCGATCGTCCTGTTCGGAGGTTGGCTCGACGGGGTTTTCTTGGTCATCGGCGTCGTCCAGAGTATTGTTATCTCCCGTGCCGGTATTGCTGTCTTTTCCACGGCGTGATTTAGAGCGGCGCCACTGACGTCGGTGCTTTGGTTGTATCTCATGAGGTTTATCCTCTACTGGATTTTTCTCGTTATCGTCGTTACCCTCTTTGGGTGTATCTACCATGTACAAGTCATACAAAGAGGTGGCCGTCTAGCGTCTGGTAAATGGAGGGTTTTGGGCCAGCTCTTCTCCGGCATCGTCGTCCATACCGTTGATGTCTTCAGAACCGTAATCGAGCATGCCAGTTAAGTCCTCGACAGTGGCGATGAAGTGGCTGGTGGGTGGGACGTAAAATTCCCTGCTCTCAGCCCCTAGTTCGGGCTGGGCGTACTTCGGACGTTGCTCCTCTGTAATGACGAGGGATCGCATCAAGTCCAGAGCCTCGCTTAAAGGCGAGGTTTGGCCAGGGAGAAAAGAGTCCGTGGAGTACGGCGGGAAGGAGACTTCTTGGCTGAGCTCACACGATCCTGACTCCGAGGGTTCGGAGCCAGTGTCCGGAGAAGAGTCCGGCATCCTGATGGTTGCCAGCGACACTACTTCCTCCGGTCCTTCCGTACTGGGCTCAGTGGCCGCAGGTAGTCCGGCAGGCTCAGGAATCCCATCTTCGGACCTGGCAATGCGCTCCGGATCTAAGGCCAGAGCGGAGGTTGGGGTCATGAACCCTTGGAAGATCAAGTCTCCTCGGATATCAGCGACATAGTCCAGATTTCCAAAACTAATCAGGTGACCTGGGCGTAGCTGTCGATCTGCTCTAGATGGCCAAGCGAGTTGGCCCGCAGTGCGAAGCCGCCGAACACAAAGATTTGACCGGGCAGAAAGACCTCCCTCAGGGCAGTATTGTTGTAGATGATGGATGGAGCCATCGAACCTTCTGATGATGACACAACGGAACTCTCAATGAAAGCACCAATGTCGGTGTCAAAACTGGCGGATCTCGGGTAGGGGGTCCCGAACTGTGCGTCTAAGGTTGATGGTAACAGGAGACAGGCATGTTTTGAGCCATCGAACCTTCTGATGACTACATCATCTACATATGCTTCAACTGTCTTGCCGATTTGCTTTTCCAGGCATGTTTGAATCATGCGTTGGTAAGTGGCGACGGCGTTTTTGAGCCTGAAAGGCATAGTGTTGAAGCAGAAAGGCCCATACGGGGTTACGAATGCCGTTGCGGCTTGGTCAGATTCCTTCATCTTAATTTGATGGTATCCGGAGTATGCATCGAGGAAACACAGTGAATCATGTCCCGCAGTTGCATCAATGATCTGGTCAATGCGAGGTAGTGGGAAGCGGTTCTTAGGGCATGCCTTTTTTAGGTCTTTGAAATCGACACACAGGCGCCAGGATTTATCCTTCTTCGGCACCATGACCAGGTTTGCTAGCCAGTCTGGATGTTTGATCTCTCTGATAAACTCGACTTCCAGTAGCTTGGCTAGCTCCTCCCCCATAGCTTGTCGCTTGGGTTCGGAAAATCGCCGTAATGTTTGCTTGACTGGTTTGTATCCCTTTAGTATATTGAGACTATGTTCGGCCAGTCCGCGTGGGATTCCTGGCATATCCGAAGGGTGCCAGGCGAAGATGTCCCAATTCTTGCGCAGGAACGCACGTAACACGACGTCGACCATGGGATCCAGCTGCGCCCCAATGGATGCTGTCTTCTTGGGGTCCGTCGGGTGAACTTGAAATTTGACTATTTTGTCTGCTGGTTTAAAAGAAGTGGACTTAGGCCTCTTATCGAGGATTACGTCATCCCTATCCACTGTGGAGCGTAGGGTGGTTAATTCTTCGGCCGCAAGGGCCTCGGATAATGCCTCGAGGGCCAAAGATGCGGTTTTGTTTTTGGCGCGGAGTGCCATGTCCGGATCACTGGTGATAGTGATAAATCCGTTGGGCCTGGGCATTTTAAGCTTCATATACCCGTAATGGGGTATGTCTTGAAAGCGTGTGAATGCGTCTCGCCCCAACAGGGCGTGATATCCGCTGTTGAAAGGCGCCACATGGAAGAGCAACTCTTCGGACCTATAGTTCTCCGGCGTGCCGAATACTACATCGAGTTTAATTTTCCCCGAGCATCTTGATTCCGACTGGGGATAATGCCTAAAAAGGTTGTATTACTTGGCTCAATGTGGCTCCTGTCCATTTGCATTTTATTGAGCGTGTCTCCGTAGATGAGGTTCAGTCCGCTGCCGCCGTCCATGAGCACTTTGGTGAGTCAAAAGCTGTCCACAATTGAGTTTAGGGCCAGAGCGGCTGGTGCCCGGACTGATCGGGCTCTTGGTTTGTCCTCGGTGTTGAAAGTTATCACCGTATCGTTCCAAGGACTTATCTCTACTACTTGGCAGACATCGGCGAGGTCACGGAGCGCCCTTTTATGCCGGTTATTTGAAGAAAAGGTCTCGAAGACCATAAAAACTTTGAGATCGTCGCCCTCCGAAGAGTACTTCTCTGGGGTAGTGCTGGTGAGGATATCCTCGCCGCTCTTGGCCACTTGCCGGAGTATCCAACATACTCGAAAGCTGTGTGTTGATTCGGTATCCGGTGTCGTGTGTATTTGACAGGGCCTGTCGAGCCAGTTCTCAAGGACAATCCTGTGTCCCGTTAAGGGCTTGGTTTTCTTATCCAAAGGATGATGGTCACGTGCCCCGCGAGGGTGCATCATTTTTGTCCGTCCGGGAGATGGCTCGAAGGCCTGTGGTTCCTAGTGGGCTGTCTGATTTTTCCAGGCGCTTTCCATTGCGCAGTACTTCTGTACTATATGTACCAAATGTGTAAAGTGCAGTATGCGACGGCGGTTGAGGGCATTAAGAATTCCCTCCTCCTACAGTTTTGGCAAAACACTGAAATCGCGTCATTGTCGCAACAATCTTTGATCTTGTTTTTAACTAGGAGAAATCTGGCCCAAAAGTGATGGACAGTTTCCTGAGGCTGCTGCCGCACGTACATTAGGTCGCATATATCCGGAGGACCAGAATTGCTTGGGGAATATTGTTTGTGGTGGGTGGGCTGGTATAAATCCGAACCCCGACCCGCTGTGGCATCCGGAGTTTGAAGAATTTTTGAGGTCATAAACCCGGGATCTGGAGCGTCCTGGGAGTTTTCAGGATCAACGCCCGATTCTATGTTCGGAGGACAGGGAGTGTCCTCCCAAAGATGGGTATCCGGCTCATTGGGCTCGGAAATACGAACATAGTTTGTTCTCAACGTAGGAGAAGATTTGTCGTCGGCTTGTTCCTCCACGACCGCTACCAGATGGGTGATCGGTGGAGATTTGATTTCTCTGTGATCGGGTTTAAGCCCGATCCGATCATAGTTAGTTGCGACTCCCAGGGCGGCTATGCGATCTAGCAGTTCGTTCAAAGACGATATATCCACTAGATCCATCTTGTCAGAGTATTCGGGGCCGATGCGAAGATGATTTTTGGCGACTTGGGGGGCGCCTTTGGCTTAATGGCCGGATGGGCGCTCACAGTGAAGCTGCCAAGCCGGAGGGTCTGCCCTGAAACGAGGGCTCCTCTAGAAGTGATGCTGTCATTGATGACAAGGGGAGCCATCAATCCTTCTATCGACAACACAGAGGAACTCTCAATGAAAGCACCAATGTCGGTGTCAAAACCGACAAATCTCGGGTAGGGGGTCCCGAACTGTGCGTCTGAGGATCGAAGGTAACAGGAGGCAGGGGAGACGATGTTTACCCAGGTTAGGGCCCTCTTAATGGAGGTAGTACCCTACTTCCTGCTTGATTGACTTTGATGAGTATAGGCGTTAAGAGTTGATCTACCTCGAGATCGTAATGGCTAAACCCTAGATGTCTAGCCTGTATGATTATGATTGCCTCTATGGACTAAGCCCTCCGGTTTATATAGATACCGGAGGGAGATTGGGTTGTACAAGGTCGGTTTTACAGAAGAAGGGAACTACACATCCAGACGCAAAGCTTGCCATCCACGCCAAGGAGAGTCCCATCCGGTTACAGGGGAAGGTCTTCGATCTTGTATCTTCACGGCCCATCAGTCTGGCCCATATCATTGCCCGGACGCCCGAGGACCCCCTAAGCCAGGACTCCCTCAGACGGCCACGCCCTCTCTTGGGTGGCGGCGAGCCGGGCCCCTCCTTCAGGGCCTTCCCCTTCTCAGCGGCAGAGAACCTCCTTGTCGGCGCCGTGGATGCTACGTCAAGATGGGGAGCCGAGAAGAAAGAAGGAGGAGGAGCAGGCGGCGAGAAGATGGAGATGAGCAATGGGGGCTCTGCCGCTTCCCTCATTTATAACCAGAGGAAGGCCAACCGCCGACCTCCACGATCTCACGCAATGATGGTTTTCCTCTGCATGCAGCAGAGTCTCGTCAAGTCGGGAGCAGTTGCCGAGGCCGCGTGGGGAAGCGGAGATGCCCACGTCCCATCAAACGGCACGCGTAGACCAAGGCCGCTGGCGGTAGGGGCCCGCAGCGCTCCGCACTTGCCCTTTGGCTTCGGCTCAGAGCCAAGTTCGAGCGAGCCTTGGGCCCGGGGGCTACTGTCGGCGTTCTGGGAATGGGGGTACCCAGACTTGCCTGCCTGCGGCCCACGGCGTGGCTCCATCGACGGCCTGGCACGGCCAGCTTCAGTAACAACAACTCAAAACCCTCGCTAGGGGTCAAGCCTCGCGAGGCGGACGACAGCAAGACCTCTACGAGGAGCGGCCTCCTCAGGCTGGCTCCTGAGGAGCAGAGATGTCTATGCAAGGCTCACCTCGCGAGGCTCGAATGACGTGAGCCATGATGACCAAGGCCAGGCGGGCGCTAGCGGCCGCAGTGTGCCAGTTTCCTCTTCGGTGCTAAAGAGGCAAGCGCAGGCACGGAGTCCCGAGGAATCAGCCAAAGGTGTCCATTTCGGTGCAACAAGACCAAGACTGCTAGGACGGCAGGACGGAGGTCACCACCGAGCCCACCGCGGCGTCACGACCAGAGGCTTTTGTAGGCAGAGACTACTTTTGTCAGGATAGCGTGTACTAATTGTCTCCCTTCAAATTTGGCCGTTGTGGGATCCCTTCCCGCCTTTCATTTGGGAAGAGAACCAAGGCCACTATAAATAGAGCCTAGCCACCATCGTAGGGAGGGCTCGGATCGATTCCATCCTCACACTCACCACCTCACTCGAGCCCAAGAACACGCCTCCTCGTGAGGTTGTTCTCCCACAGTACTAGTTCATCCTCAGCCCCACGAGGCCAATCCACCACAAAGCAGGAGTAGGGTTTTACACCGCAAGGTGGCCCAAACCTGGGTAAACTGCTGTGTCTCGTTTCATTTCTATTCATCGAGCTAGGCCGTGAGATTGGCGAGTAGGCAAACTCTGGGGTGCGTGGGCAAACTACGGAGGTCGAGTTCTTCGCACGCACCCCAAAGTTTGAACCTCTCAAGGGTCTTTGGAACCCAAAATCCGACACAACATTTATGTTGTTTTCCGTATAATTTTGAGCCTATTCCATATTGTCTCAAATATAGTCCTATATAGCAATCTTTCTATATCAATTGACTCTTTGGATTTGACCTCTTCACCTGTCAAATTATAGCACATAAAGACCCTATGTTATATTTTAAGCCTATATTTATTGTTGTTGTTCAACCTTGCCGTATTTGTTTTGTTGTTATTTTGGTTCTTCTATATGGCATGGTTATTTATTTGGATTCTTTCATTTGCGATAGATTTCTAGGTGTGTGACGAGTAGAATTATCAGGAATTGTGAGTGCGACGATCTTCATCCAACGTACCAGGAAAGTTACACCTTGATCATACCCCAACCTATTGTTTTTCTATGTGTGTAGTTCTATATCACAATACCATATTATGCATGTGTAGGAATATTATGGTAGTATGCTATTGGTACTGAGTTTCAACTTAGTATGGCCTTATTGTAGATTGTGATAGTGTATTCTTGCTATGCTATGTAGACGGGGATTGGTTCGTGTATGCATTGAGATTATGTGAGGACTATATATAATGTAACTTGAGTAAAAACATAATATATAGTTCACCTCTAGATGGACAGGGTTGCATCATGGAATTTCTTGTTCCTTTTCTTAGGACATGGACCATGGCTATGTGTGCCCGAATGGTATTGCTGGGTGATTTCAGGAACATCATGGTTTATACCCTCTGAATGTAAGTGGGCGCCATCCAGGCTCAAAAAGATCAGACAGACTTACTGACTAGTAGCTTCCATGTACAATCCCTGGCTAATATGGGCTCTGGCTTAGTTGATCCGTTGTAGAAACCTTACTCGGATGTGCCAGCAGATGTAGTTATGATAGTTGGGATGGGCCTCCTATGGGACTAGGCGACTTCTTCTGAAAGACTTTGTCTCAATCGCCGGGTTGAGTCTAGTGGGTAAAGTGTAGAGACCTTTGTAGAGTATAAAAACTAATCATGATTAGTCGTGTCCCCGGTTATGGACAAATTTGAGCGACTATGCCATTACAGTTATTGGATGATCTTGACAGATGACACCTTAATAGAAAATAGTTTGGGAAACTTAATAATGGGGATAGGTTGGAATTGGATTGCCCAATTCAACCATATGTATTTAATTGTAGCAAGACATATATAAAATTTGACTATTATGTAGCTATTAGGGAAAATTTAGCTTTTCTGGAAAACAACCACTACACTATCTCTTGATATACCTTGCATATACATGTAGGTCTGTTATATAATTCCTCTGTGACTTGCCAATACATTCAAAGTATTGACCTTTTGTGGCTGCAATGTTTCATGTTGTAGATTTTATACGATGAGTGAGTGATGCAGTGTAGGGTTACGATGTCTATACTCGACATTTGCTTGTGTTGTTGATGGACTGCATGGAGATTTTATTTGCTTTTCTGCTGCATTTTGTTTGTATGCTAGCTTGAGCTTTGCAGATATGTATTATATTAAATTATGGATCTACGATGTAATATAATGACATGTGGTTTATTCTTGATATTTCATCTTGTACTGTGTGTGCTAGCTATTGATCCAGGGACTAGCACAGTAAGCACAGAGACTTGAATCTTATCAGGTTCTGTCGTTACACCTATGAACCAAAGAGGCCTGAAATGACTGGAATTTTGTGCATATGAAAAGACTGTAAAATTGCACACAAAAGATAAATAACAAATCTCCTTTGCAGAACCCTACAACGAGCAAAGAAGTATACGCGCGCAGTTACCTGCATACAATTCGATACTCTCTCCCTTCACAAAGTCCTGAATTACTAATCTTGTACTCTCTCAGCAAATTAATATAAGTTTTTTAACACTACATAGGGAGTACTTATCTAGATACGGATGTATCTAGGCACGTTTTAGTGTTAGATACATCCGTATGTAGAGAAACTAAGAAAAATAATCTGGGACGAAGATAATATAAGATGTTTTGAATATTTAATTGGAGGAAATATGCCCTAGAGGCAATAATAAAGTTGTTATTCTATATTTCCTTATTTATGATAAAGGTTTATTATTCATGCTAGAATTGTATTGATCGGAAACCATAATACATATGTGAATACATAAATAAACACCGTGTGCCTAGTGAGCCTCTACTAGACTAGCTCGTTGATCAAAGATGGTTAAGGTTTCCTAACAATTGACATGAGTTGTCATTTGACAACGGGACCACATCATTAGGAGAATGATGTGATGGACAAGACCCATCCATTAGCTTAGCATAATGATCGTTCAGTTTTATTGCTATTGCTTTCTTCATGTCAAATACATATTCCGTCGACTATGAGATTGTGCAACTCCCGGATTCCGGAGGAATGCCTTGTGTGCTATCAAAAGTCACAACATAACTGGGTGATTATAAAGATGCTCTACAGGTATCTCTGAAGGTGTTTGTTGAGTTGACATAGATCGAGATTAGGATTTGTCACTCCGAGTACCGGAGAGGTATCTCTGGGCCCTCTCGGTAATACACATCATAAGCTTGCAAGTAAACGACTAAGGATTTAGTCACGAGGTGATGTATTAAGGAATGAGTAAAGAGACTTGCCTGTAACGAGATTGAACTAGGTATAAAGATACCGACGATCGAATCTCGGGCAAGTAACATACCGATGGACAAAGGGAATTACGTATGTTGACATAACGGTTCGACCGATCAAGATCTTCGTAGAATATGTAGGAGCCAATATGGGCATCCAGGTTCCGCTATTGGTTATTAACCGGAGAGATGTCTCGGTCAAGTCTACATAGTTCTCAAACCCGTAGGGTCCGCACACTTAACGTTCGATGATGATACGTCACCAACGTATCTATAATTTTTGATTGTTCCATGCTATTATATTATCATTCTTGGATGTTTTATAATCATTTTATATCATTTTTTGGTACTAACCTATTAACAAAGTGCCAAGTGCCAGTTGTTGTATTTTGCATATGTGTTACATCACAAGAAATCAATACCAAACGGAGTCCAAACGCAGCGAAAATTTTAAAGGATTTTTTTGGACCAGAAGACATCCAGTGGGTTGGAGAAGCGCCTGGGGGGGTGCTCCGAGGGGAGCACAACCCACCAGGGCACGCCTGGAGGCCCAGGCGCGCCCTGGTGGGTTGTGCCCACCACGAGTGCCCCCCGGACCGCCACTCTATAAATACCCCAATATTCCAAAAACCCTAGGGGATTCAACGAAAATCAATTCCAGCGCCACAAGTTCCAGAAACACCAGATCCAATCTAGACACCATCACAGAGGGGTGCATCATGTCCATTGGTGCCTCTTCGATGATGTGTGAGTAGTTCTTTGTAGACTTACGTGTCCGTATTTAGTAGCTAGATGGCTTCCTCTCTCTCATTTGATTCTCAATACAATGGTCTCTTGGAGATCCAGATGATATAACTGTTTTTGCGATGTGTTTGTTGGGATCGGATGAACTTTGAGTTTATGATCAGATCTATGTTTTTATCCATGAAAGTTATTTGAGTATTCTTTGATCTCTTATATGCATGATTGCTTAGAGCCTCATATTTCTTCTCCGATATTTGGGTTTTGTTTGGCCAACTTGATTTATTAATCTTGCAATCGGAAGAAGTGCTTTGTGATGGGTTCGATCTTACGGTGCTTGATCCCAGTGACAGAAGGGGAACCGACACGTATGTATCGTTGCCATTAAGGATAACAAGATGGGGTCTATTTCTACATAAATAGATCTTGTCTACATCATGTCATCGTTCTTATTGCATTACTCCATTTCTCCATGAACTTAATACACTAGATGCATGCTGGATAGCGGTCGATATGTGGAGTAATAGTAGTAGATGCACGCAGGAGTCGGTCTACTAATCTTGGACGTGATGCCTATGTAATGATCATTGCCTGGATATCATCATGATTATTTGAAGTTCTATCAATTGCCCAACTATAATTTGTTTACCCACTGTTTGCTATTTTTCTCGAGAGAAGCCACTAGTGAAAACTACGGCCCCCGGGTCTCTTCTTTAATATATTTGCCTTTGGGATCTATTTTCCTTTGCTTTTATTTTCGGATCTATTAAACTAAAAATACAAAAATATCTTGCTGCACTTTATTTTATTTGGCGTTTGATCTATCAATATTTACAACTCTCTCACGCCCATTTGCCAATTTCTGGCGCCGTTACCCGAAAGGGATTGACAACCCCTTTGAAACATCGGGTTGCAAGTATTTGTTATTTGTGTGCAGGTGCTATTTACGTAGTGTTGCTTGGTTCTCCTACTGGTTCGATAACCTTGGTCTCATCACTGAGGGAAATACCTACCGTCGCTATGCTGCGTCATCCCTTCCTCTTTGGGGAAATACCGACATAGTTCTAGCAGACATCAAAAGGAATTTCTGGCGCCGTTGCAGGGGAGAATCAAGTCAAGTCTCCCGACAACTCGCCAATTTCTGGCGCCGTTGTCGCGGAGACATCATCAACATCTACCAGGTTCCTAATCACAAATCTCATCTCCTTGCAATTTACATTATTTGGCATTTGCCTCTCGTTTTCCTCTCCCCCACTTCACAAAAATTTGCCGTTTTATTCGCCCTCATTTTCGTTCGCCGTTTTCTTGTCAAATCTATCCTTTGCCTGCAATTATGAGTGATTTTGGTATGGCAAGAATAGATGATGGCGTAACTCTTAAGATTGGATGTACGGGCAATCTGGATGCCAAAACTTTTATCTTGGGGCAAGGCAATGTTATGGGAAAAGAACGTATCCAATTTTTTTTCAATTGTGCTGGAAATCTAAGTTTTGATAATGCTCCTATACTTATAAATACTAGATCTTATGCGGATGCTATTTCAGCACTAGTTTTGAAACTTGAAAGTAAATTTATCCATACTCATCCCACTCTACAAAGATTGTTTTTTGAGCTTCCCCTTATAAAGAATCCTAAAGCTAAAAAGTTGGCCACTCTCGTTCTTACGAATGAATTTGACTACATAATACGGGAAGCTAGGTAAATCTTTTATTTTTTTGGTATGAATCGTGAAAAGCCCGTGATAGATGAAATTCTTTACAATAGTTATTATGCGTTAAGACATTTACTTGGGGATAATAAAATCTTTGATGAGAATCTTAAAAGGAAATCTCCATTCTAGATGTAATCCAACAAGTCTTCGATAATGTTAATCAACATTACTCTTGGATTGTTGCAGGAAATCAAAGGGGTTATGATGATGAGCAACTTAATAATGCTAAAGTTTCTATGGTTAATATGTTTTATGTTGTTTTTCAAAACCCCATGACAAAAACATCTCTAAGGGAATTAAGGAGAAAGATGACAAAACTTAGATCCTTGCTTTATGCCTAGCTAGGGGCGTAAAACGATAGCGCTTGTTGGGAGGCAACCCAATGAATAAAATTTATTTATTTTTGCCTTTTTCTTTTTGTTCTTGAGTGTTTGCACAATTATGCCACTGTTATGATTGTGTTTTTTGTGTTTTAGTTAGTGTTTGTGCCAAGTAAACCCTTTAGGATCTTCTTGGGTGATAGTTGTTTGATCTTGCTGAAAAACATAAACTTTCACGCTCACAAAAATAATTCTCATTTTTAGCAGAAGCGTGATAAAATACAAATTCTTTTTGCAGAAGATTAATATACAAATTGCTCAGGTCGTCCTAATTTTTCAGTATTTGTGGAGTTACAGAAGTATTCGAAATATCCAGATTGCTACACACTGTTCTGTTTTTGACAGATTCTTTTTTCTTTGCGTTGTATGCTTGTTTTGATGATTCTATGGTTTTCTTTGTAGAGTTTTTGCCATAGAAAAGTTTAAATACAGTAGATATAATGCAAGAATAAAACATGAATAGGTTGCAACCGTACTTATAGTAGTGATTTGTTTTCTTATACTAACGGATCTCATGAAGGTTTTGTTGAGTTTTGTGTGATTGAAGTTTTCAAGTTTTGGGTGATGTTACGATGGAGGAAGGAATAAGGAGTAATAAGAGCCTAAGCTTGGGGATGCCCATGGCATCCCAAGCTATTATCCAAAGAGAAGCAAGCAACTAAGCTTGGGGATGCCCCAAATAGCATCCCCTCTTTCTTCTAACGACCATCGGTATTTTACTCGAAGCTATATTTTTATTCATCACATACTATGAGTTTTGCTTGGAGCGTCTTGTATGATATGAGCCATTGCTAGTTTTGCCTTTTGTTTTAAGTCTTGATTCCTTGCTGGACACACCTATTTGAGAGAGCCAAATTATGCCATGACTTGTTAAAATTGCTCTCTGTCGGCGTTCTAGGAACGGGGGTCCCCAGACTTGCCTGCCTGCGGCCCGCAGCGTGGCTAAGCTAGCAGGCCGTACGACCCATCTTCATCAACAAGGCATCCAAGACCCTCGCGAGGGTCCAAGCCTCGCGAGGCGGACGACGCAAGACCTCCTCTGGAGTGGCCTAGCCAGGCAGGCTCACGAGGAGCGGAGATATCAAGGCGAGGCAAACCTCACGAGGCTCTCGTGACATGAGCGATGACGAGCGGCACCAGGCAGGCGCCAGCGCGCGCAACATCCTTATTTCCTCTTTGGTGCTAAGGAGGCCAGCGCAGGCGAAGAGTACCAAGGCATCAGGCAAAGGTTGCCATATTGGTGCAACGAGACCAAGACCAGGAGGACGGCAAGGCGGAGGTCATCGTGGAGCCAAAGATGGCGTCACCCCAGAGCTTTTCGCAGGCGAAGACCACTTTTGTCTGGATAGCTTGTACTAGCTGTCCCCCTTCAAATTTGCCCGCCGTTGTTGGCTCCCTTCCCGCTCAACATTTGGGAAGAGGACCAGGGCCTATATAAGTAGAGCTAGCCACCATAGTAGGGGGGGGGGATATCTCATCTTAGCTTGATCCAACCCGATCGAGAGCCTAGCCACAAGAACACCTCAACCTCAGGAGGCTGTTCTTCCCTTGTACTATTCATCATCAGCCCAAGAGGCACTCCACCACCACCACACTGGAGTAGGGTATTACACCACAACGGTGGCCCGAACCAGTATAATCCTCGTGTCTTTCTGTGTTGCGAGTTCGTCGAGTTCGTCCGCGAGATCTTAGTGAGCTAGAGCGTAGATCTGTAGGAGGGAAAGACTTCGCGCGCACCCCAGTGTTCGAACCTTAAGGGTTTGCCGGAACCCCACATCCGACATTTGGCGCGCCAGGTAGGGGTGCGCCGTAGTTTCCCTTCCATCAGTTCGTCGCTCCATCGCTCCGTCATTTCCATGGCGGAGGCTCGCCGTGCTCGAGCTGAGCGTCGGGCTGCCCTCTCCGCTCGTGTCGCTCAGTCGGCTCCCGTCGGCGGGCCACCTCGTTGTTCTCTGTCTCCCGCCGCCAACGCTGCCACCGGCCCGGTGGGAAACAAGCAGCAGGCGTCCTCGCTGCATCCTTCGGTGCCGC
The DNA here is from genome assembly GCF_002575655.3 of Aegilops tauschii subsp. strangulata. NCBI lineage: Eukaryota > Viridiplantae > Streptophyta > Magnoliopsida > Poales > Poaceae > Aegilops > Aegilops tauschii. The sequence continues at coordinate 218,647,170 of NC_053037.3, read as the reverse complement.
AGGACGGCCGCACCGCTACTCCATCATTGACCCCTGCCAGTTCTTCGTCTCACGCACACCGTGCTCCCATGGAGGCACGGGCCGCGCTCCTTGCGGCGAACGAGCTCCTGCGTTACCGCCCCGTCGATGACCTCTATGAGGAGTGGCTCGACCGCATCGCCGAGCTTGTCCGCGCTCCAGGGGGCTCTCCGGCGCCGTCCCACTCTATGCCTCCTCCTCAACCAGCCGCAGGCGACGGGGCTCATGGCATGCCTCCACCACCTCAGCCCCAAGATAGTGCCTTGGCACCAAGGCGCGCGCCTCCACGGCGTGATCCACCGCACCCGGCGCCCGCGCGCGAAGAGAGAAGCTGCCAAGAAATCCCGCGGCACCTCGTCAGGACCGCGCGCCGCCTGCAGTGGCGCAACGCGGACCTCGTCAAGACCAAGCTCCACCTCTGAAGCGGGCCCCGCCAACCACGGCCGGCTGCTGCGCCTTCACCCCCGAGCTGCGTAGCGTCGCCTGGCCAGGCAAGTTCAAGCCCGATCTGCCTCCTCGCTATGAAGGCACCGCCGACCCCGCGGAGTTCCTGCAGCTCTATGAGCTGAGCATCGAAGCGGCCAACGGCGACGAAAAAGTCATGGCGAACTGATTTCCCATGGCTCTCAAGGATGGAGCCCGCTCCTGGCTCCCGAACCTGGAGCACGGCTCGATCTCCTCCTGGGACGAGATGCGCAACCGCTTCGTCGCCAACTTCCAGGGCACTCGCGACCGCCCACCGGCCGCGGGTGACCTGCGCTGCATCAAGCAACAACCAGGATAGACCCTCCAGAAGTACATCCAGCGCTTCAACAACACCCGCCTCGAGATCCCCAAGGTCACGAACGAAGCCATCATCTCCGTGTTCTCAGACGGCGTCCGTGATGTCAAGATGAAGGAAGAGCTCACTATCCACGAGGAGCTCTGCACATCTCAGGAGCTGTTCAACCTGGCGACCAAGTGCGCAAGAGCTGAGGAGGGGCGCCTCTCCCTCCTCGAGCTGCCAGCCGCAGGCGCAGAGGAGAAGAAGGCCAAGGCCAAGGACGTGAAGCGCAAGGAGGCAGTTGTGCTCGCAGCGGAGCCCGACACCAAGCGGGGCAGAGATCAGCCCGAATCATCCAAGAATGGCCGACCGTTCTACGCCTTCCACAACCTGAACACCCACAACACCAGCGACTGTCAAGAGCTCAGAGCCATACGAGAAGGACGCTACGGTCGACGCCCCGAGCGCAACGACCGGGGCTACGGCCACGGAGGAGGACGTGGAGGCGGACGCTGGGACGACCGTGGCCCGCGCCAGGATTGGCACGACCGGCCTCGTGAGGACCGCTGGCAGGACCAACCTCGCGAGGGCGCCTGGAGGGACCATCCTCGTGAGGATTGCCCCTAGGGCAACACAGGTCTTCCCCCGCTGCTGCCACGAAGAAGGAACAACGACCACCACCAGGACGAGGGGGCTGGGGGCTTCCAGGAGCCGCGTGCGATCGCCTGCATCTTGGGCGGCGCCCAGGCCCCAGCCTCTCAGCGCATCTTCAAACAGTTCGCTCGCGAGGTGAACGCGGTGCTCCCCAAGCTCGAGGCCACGCGCCCGCTCAGATGGTCCCAATGCGCCATCACTTTCAACTCGGCAGATCAGCTCAAGTGCGCAGCCACCGCCGGCGCCCTCCCTATGCTGTGCTCTCCGGTCATCAGCAATGTGCAGGTCACCAAGACTCTCATCGACGGCGGCGCAGGGCTCAACGTCTTGTCCGTCGACACATTCGACAACCTCCAAGTGCCATATGAACAGCTCCAGCCAACCAAGCCTTTCTCAGGAGTGACCGACGGTTCCACCACACCGATAGGGCAGGTCCGCCTGCCTATCATCTTCGGGGAGCGCAAGAACTACCGCACCGAGCTCATCGACTTCGACGTCGCGCACATCCGCCTGTCGTACAATGCCATCCTCGGGTATCCAGCCCTGGCCAAGTTCATGGCAGTCACTCATCACGGCTACAACGTTCTCAAGAGGCCAAGAAGTGGAGGAATCATCACGGTCCCGTGTGAAGAGAGGGATGCGGTGTGCTCCCTTGAGCGCGCCTTTCAAGCTGCAGCGACTGACGACCCGGACAGCTGAAGTGAAGGCCCTCCGAAGACCATCCCCAAGAAGAAGCTGCCGCGCCGCGCAGGACCCCAGGAGGATGGCGTCGCGGCAGGAGCCTCGTCAGGATCAGCGCCCGCTCCAGGGGCGCCTCCCTCCATCGCATAGGAAGGCGCGCCCGGCGCCCTCCTCGGGCAGGGCTCGGGGGCTCTCTTCTGGAGGGCCTCAGACCTTGCCAACCTCACGAGGGAGGCGCTTGGGCACCACTTGGAAGCGTGCCACGCGGCACATGTTCCTCAGGAGAGCACAAGGCAAGGAGTGCCCACCACTCAGGAGTTCATCGCCAAGACCACCCAGGAACTGCAAGAAGCAAGAGCCATGCGCGGCCACAGCCGCTCACAAGGCTCAGCTCCCCATCCGGGCGAGGATACCGGGCTGTGTGTCTGCGTTGATGTCCCAGGGCTCAACAGGGCCGCATCTCAGGAGCGCTTCTGGCCATCGCGTGTGGGCCGCTGCAAGGGCCCACCACACAGCTATGTCCGCATGCCCTTCGGCTTGCCGAGCGTGGCGTCAGCCTATCAGCGCAACATGCGGCAAGTCCTGGCAGCTCAGAAGGCCAGGTTCCATGCTGTCCTGGAGGAGATGGAGACGGTCTTCAGGGAACCTCCTGAACCCCCAGAGCCTCCCGAGGCTCAGGGTCCCGGTGGCTCATGAGGAGCCACTCCTTCGACGCGCGCCTTCTGCTGCACCAACTCTACTTCGTCTACAGAACCAGGTGACATCTTCCAAGTTCGTTTAAGCTGGGAGCACCCCTCGGGCTGCATTATTCCCAGGCCACATGGGTCCGTCCCTGTGGCATGTATCCCTTTTGCTTATGTCTTTAGCTTACCTTGCTGGGGGCGCCCCTCGGGCTGCATCATCCCCAAGCCGCTTGGCCGGGACCCAGTGGCATGTATCTTCCTGCATTTATCCAAGTTGATATGCTCTCCATGCTTAACCTGCCAACGGCTATCGCCTGCTCGATTGCCGTCCGCCACGGGTCTGTTCATCCTATGCAATTGGCTTGCACGTTAAAAGGGGGGCTCCTGAGCATCGCGACTCAGGAGCTCTTACTGGCTCTCCAGCCCTCACCCCCTGGCCTTGACCACGGCATCGCAACCTGGCATACCAGCGGCGGCTGAGCTCGGTCGAGGGCCGGGACCTGAGGACGTAGAGTGCTTGCATCTAACCGCCTTGCAGGAACATACAGTCACCAAGACTCAAGACCAGGCGCAACCCGCCTTGAGGTAGGGCCTCGTGAGTCCCACGCTGGCTCACGAGTGCCCAGATACACCTCGCAGCCCTGCCATGCAAGCCACGTGTCAGGGCGGGGCTGTACACGCCCCAGGGGCTCCTGCCGGAGGGGGCCCCCATCCCACGCCCAAGTGGAAGCACCATGCTCCGCGCTGGCTGTCGACACTGCCGAGGAGCGGCTATGCTCGTGCACAAGCATAAGCACTATGCTCCGCGATGGTGATAAACAACTGAGGGTGACCCCACGGTCGTGCCATCCTCAGGGAGCCCAGAGCTCAGTGCCCAGCCTTACCGCAACGCCTCCCCTCGGGAGAGCCGCGCATGGGGGCCGGGCACGGGGGCTGCGCTCGGGTCACGCCCAAGCGCACGCCACCCAACCAGGTCCCCCGGACCTGGGTATCGCGCGCCCCTCCCGAGGCCTCGGCGAGGGCAGGTATGGAAATTGTTTGCACGTCAAGAGGGACTCCTGAGCATCGCGACTCAGGAGCCTAGCTGGTCACATAGCCCCTCACTCCTTGGTCCGTCCTGGTCTCCGGTCGGCCCAATGGCGGTTGAGGTATGCGTGGGGCCGGGCTCTGCCGATGTAACATTGATCTATCCCCACGAACTCTCCCTATATGATGTTTGCGCGTCAAGGGGGACTCCTGAGCATCGTGACTCAGGAGCCTAACTGGTCACGTAGCCCCTCACTCCTTGGTCCGTCCTGGTCTCCGGTCGGCCCAATGGCGGTTGAGGTATGCGCGGGGCCGGGCTCTGCCAACGCAGAATGCAAAGCAAATAGGAAGGAAATCACAAAATCTCGAAGCAAATATTACAAGCATATTGTCCTCACAATACCAAATGAAAAGTCTAAATGCCTCCACGAGGCCTGATACATGTCACAGGAACGGAACGGGAAGAATGGCCGCAGGTCACCTCTAGACGTCGTTGTCGCCTGCGGAAGGTGCTCCCCCGTGAGCAGTTTTGTCTTCACCTTCGCCACCAGCTGCAAGGTCGATGACGCCGGACAGAGGGGCGGAGACAAAGCCGCGGAACCTCCTCAGCAAGGCCCCCACCTGATCCTGCACGGCCACGGCAGCCGCCTCGTATTGATCTTCAGCTACAGGCTCCAGCAGCTCGTCAAGGCAAGCGTTGGGGTCGCGAAGGTGCAGGTGGCTAAAGACGCGAGTCAGCGCGGCTGAAGACAGGACGCGAGCTTCTGCCTCCGCCATGGGACCGAGACCATCAACGACCTCCTCAAGCGCCTTCACCACGAGAGGAAGCAGCTGGGCGGGGCCGTCCTCGTCGGTGTCCAGAGGCTTCTCTAGGCCGTGCTCGTAGAGCGTATTCAACGCCTTGCGAGATCTCTTCTCGAGATCGGCAAAGGCCACGCGGTCTTCGGCAACGACTCGCGCCTTGGCATCAAGATCGGCCTCCCTCGTCCCCATCTTCCGCTCCAACTCTTCCAACCAGTTGCACTCGGCGGCCTGCTTCTTCCCCAGCTCCGCCAGCTCAGCATCACGGTTCTTGACGGCTTCCTCCCGGGCCTTCATCTCCTCCTCCTTCGCTTGGCGGCAGCGCACCTCTTCGGCGTGCTTGTCGCGCAGGCTCTGCAACTCGCCCTCCAGCACTTGGCAGTGGTCACGGGCGGCCTTGGCGTCTTTCAGCGCCGCCTCACGATCGGCTGCAGTGCTGGTGGCCCCTTGCCTCTCCTTCTCGGAAGCCGCAGCAGCCTGGCCCAGCGCCGCGCGAACTGCCAGGTCGGAGTGCAGCCAGCCGGAGGCCAACTCCAGACGCCCGGCCACCAGGCGCGGGTCCACGCTCAGGAGATCCACCGGCAGCTGGGACATCTCTTAAAGGGCACGCTCCAAGACAGCAGCAGGAGCAGAAGAACCAGGGAGTGGAAGTGCAGCAGTGGGAGGAAGCGACATCGTCACCAGGGCTTGGGAGACTGCGGGTTCCGGAGCAGCTGGGACCTCGTCAGCTGCGCTAAGTACCGGCACCTTCGGAGCCAGCGGGGCCATGGGGGCTGATTCCACGTGGCGATGCTCCTCTTGGCCTCGTGAGGACGATCGGGCCGGGGAGATGCGGGCGCTGTTGCCTCCTTTCTCCGCCGGAGGCACGGCCGCTGCGTCTTCCTTCCTTCTCTTCGCCGAAGATGTCGGCCTGATCAACCGAGGGCGAGTATCAGGAAAAGATGAGTACAAACAAGGACAAGGCGAAGCTTAAGACACTTACCGATCCACCGCGATGTATTCCACTGACCGCTTGGGAAGCTTGAAGCCTGACAGCTTCAGGACCTGAGGAGCAGGCGTTCGGGCTCCGGCGGCACCAGGAGGAGTAGAGGCAGAGCCGGAGCCAGCCCCAGGAGGTGCCAGGGCGGAGGCGGCACCACGGGCCACCAGCGACGACCTACCCTTCGTCGGGATGAGGGGTTGCTCCCTCTCCCCTTGGAAGGCGTCGGCCTCGGCATCATCAGGAAGGGCGCGGAGAATCTCGGCCTTGCTCGGAGGGGAAGTCTCCCCACCTCTTCCAGGGTCTTCTCCGAGTCTTCCTCCTCTTCCCCCTCTCCGCGGGACTCGCCAGAAGACACCTCCACTGGTTTCTGCGCCGTGGGAGCTCCCGGAAGCGCCGGCGGCACCAGCCCGCGCGCATCAAAAGTCGGCCTGGAAGCGACGAATTCCTCCCGGTCCCTGCGTTGGAACAGGGAAACGAAGGCGCTAGGCGGGTACTCCTGGTTGTCCCCGACTATGTGGCGCAGGACGGCGTCCAATTCATCGCCAGGCAGGTCCCCTGGCCTCAGGCGGGCCTTGTTTTCCTCTTCTTCAAGCTCCCAGAGGGGGCGCGCGCACCTGGAGTGGGGCAACCCGCAACATCAAGAACTCCCTCGGGAGCATCGCCCCTGTTACCTTGGCCGCCCTCGCGTTGGCCGGCTTCAGGTCGCTCATCATCTGCCCCAACACCAACGATGCCCGCTCGTCGACGAGCTCCGCCTTGGGCCACCCCCCGTTGGGAGGGGGCGCCACTGTTGGCAACGCCAGACGCAGGTCGGCGCGCTGGGCATCCATCATCACCCATTTGGATGGATGTTGTCGGCCCTCTTCCCGGTGCTCGAGATCGAGTTGTCCTTGCCGCATGCGACAAAATTAGCGCACCCGGAGGTGTGCTCGCCAGTGACGCGGAGGAAGAAGAAATGGCGCAGGAGCGCCACGGACGGCATAACGCCCAGGTATGCCTCACAGTAGTAGGCAAAGATGGACAGGAGGAGGACAGAGTTGGGATGGAGATGCAACGCCTGCAGCCCGTAGTGGTCGAGGACTTCATAAAAGAAATCAGAAAAGGGAGGAACCAACCCGACGGCGACGCTGCTCGAGAAGAAGGGGAAGAAGGTGCTCCCCTCAGGCTCCGGCTCGTTGGACGCAAGCCGGAGCTCCGTCTTCCCCCATTCATTGCTCTCGCCCGCCGTCAGCAGGCGCACGGAGGCGAGGCTCTTCTCCGTGACGGTGCGCGCCTCGATGGCCGGCTCATACCAAGCCGGTGCTGAGGAAGTCTTGACTTTGCACGGCGCCATGGGCGGCAGATGCAGGGCAAGGATGGAGCAGATCTGGAGATAGCGGCGGCAAAGAGCAAGAAAGGGGATCTGGAGCGAGGCAAGGAAGAAGCAATGAAGGAAAAAACTACCCGCGTCTCCCTTTGTCAGGGCAAGTAGTTGCCGAGGCAGCGTGGGGAAGCGGAGACGCCCACGTCCAATCAACCGCCACGCGTCAACCGAGGCCGCAGGGCTTTTTGGGGCCCGCGGTGCTCCGAACTTGACCCTTGGCTTGGCCGCGAAGCCAAGCCCGAGCGCACCTTGGGCCCGGGGGCTACTGTCGGTGTTCTGGGAACGGGGTTCCCCAGAGTTGCTTGCCCATGGCCCATAGCGTGGCTAAGATAGCAGGCCATACGACCCATCTTCATCAACATGGCATCAAAGACCCTCGCGAGGGTCCAAGCCTCGCGAGGCAGACGACGCAAGACCTCCTCTGGAGTGGCCTAGCCAGGCAGGCTCAAGAGGAGTGGAGATATCAAGGCGAGGCAAACCTCACGAGGCTCGACGTGAGCCATGACGAACGGCACCATGCGGGCGCCAGGCGGGCGCCAGCGCGCGCAGCGTCCTTATTTCCTCTTTGGTAATAAGGAGGCCAGCACAGGCGAAGAGTACCAAGGCATCATGCAAAGGTTTCCATATTGGTGCCACGAGACCAAGACCAGGAGGACGGCAAGGTGGAGGTCATCGTGGAGCACAAGATGGCGTCACCCCAGAGCTTTTCGCAGGCGAAGACCACTTTTGTCAGGATAGCTTGTACTAGCTGTCCCCCTTCAAATTTGCCCGCCGTTGTTGGCTCCCTTCCCGCTCAACATTTGGGAAGAGGACCAGGGCCTATATAAGTAAAGCTAGCCACCATAGTAGGGGGGGATATCTCATCTTAGCTTGATCCAACCCGATCGAGAGCCTAGCCACAAGAACACCTCAACCTCAGGAGGCTGTTCTTCCCTTGTACTGTTCATCATCAGCCCAAGAGGCAATCCACCACCACCACACTGGAGTAGGGTATTACACCACAACGGTGGCCCGAACCAGTATAATGCTCGTGTCTTTCTGTGTTGCGAGTTTGTCCGCGAGATCTTAGCGAGCTAGAGCGTAGATCGGTAGGAGGGAAAGACTTCGCGCGCACCCCAGTGTTTGAACCTTAAGGGTTTGCTGGAACCCCACATCCGACACTCTCTATGCTTTACTTAACTCTTTATGAGCTATGGAATTGCTCTAGTGCTTCACTTATATCTTTTAGCACGGTGTGCTTTATTATTTTTAAAGAAATGCTCTCGTACTTCACTTAGATTTATTTGAGAGTTGGTAATTTTTTAAGAAATTCTCTCTTGCTTCACTTAAATTAATTTGACAGAAAGAAATATTATGCTCATGATCTTCACTTATATTTGTTTGAGCTTATCAAAAGAAACACATGAAAATTAGTTCCAAAGTGATAGATATCCAAAAAGGATATAATAAAAACTTTCATGAAGATCATTGGACAAAATAAACTTGATTCCTTGTAATAGTTTTGAGATATGATGATGTGATATGTGAGTCATGTTGACGAGTAATTATGCTTTAGTAAGAATATTGGTGTTTAGGTTTGTGATTCCCTATGCAAGCACGAAAGTCAATAGTTGTGCAATGAAATTACATCCTACTTGTGGTGCTTTATTCGGTGTTAATTACACTTAATGCTCGCTTATGAGATTATTCTTTCTTGGTTGCTCGCTTCTCAATCTTTTGGTAGCCTTCATTTTGCAATAAGTATGATCACTACTTGTGCATCCAAAATCCATTAAACTAGTTTTGCCACATGAGTCCACTATATCTACCTATATGCGGTATTTTTTTGCCGTTCTAAGCAAATTTGTATGTGCCATCTCTATTTTTCAAAATAAATTTCTCTTTTGTGTGCTCATACCGCTCGCGAGGTGGTGAGGGGTGGCCGATATTTTCCATGCTAGATGTGTTATTCTCACGATGAGTGTTTATTCACTTGTCATTGCACGAGAGTAAGGCAAAGGTATTAGGGATGCCCAGTCCTGAAATGAAAAATGAATTTACATTATGTTGTCAAATAATAAATTCCTTGGAAAGTGTTGGTATGGAAGGCACCCGTGGATATGACTAGCCATGGAAAGTGAAAGTATGGTGCAAAAGGAATAAACTTTATTTTCTGTTTGGGAACCGCCTATGATATATCTAGCATGGAAAGTGTGGCGAACTCTAAATCGTTTTCATTGGTGGGAAAAGTATACCTCCCAAAATGTTTTGATCTCTATGTTTTTTGCTTTGAGCTCTTGCACCTCTACAAATCCCTACTTCCCTCTGCGAAGGGCCTTTCTTTTACTTTATGCAAATTTTTATTTTTAATTTGAGTCTCCATCTTCTCTTATAAAAGAACCAACTAGGGGGCACTATGATCGTACTTGAGCATTGGGTGTAGCTAATATGCGAGTGTGTTTCATGAATGGATCCATGATTGAGCATGATGGGCTAGAGATAACTTATTTTAGCGTTGATACTTTGAAAGACATGGTTGCTTCTTGATATGCTTGAGTATTTAAGTTATCATGTCAAAACTAGACTATTGCTTTGAACCATATAAAAGTCCAAATGTCCATGCTACAAATAAAAGAATATGAGATGACATGTTAGGCAGCATTCCACATAAAAAATTATATTTTTATCATTTACCTACTCGAGGACGAGCAGGAATTAAGCTTGGGGATGCTGATACTTCTCCAACGTATCTATAATTTATTGTTCCATGCTGTTACGTTATCATATTAGTATGTTTTATAATCATTTTATAGTCATTTTATATCATTTTTTGGTACTAACTTATTGACATAGTGCTAGTTGCTATTTTTTGCATGTCTTTTTACATCGCAGGAAATCAATACCAAATGGAGTCCAAACACAGTGAAACTTTTTGTGGATTTTTTTGGACCAGAAGACATCCAGTGGGCCGGAGAAGCGCCTGGGGGGGTGCTCCGAGGGGAGCACAACCCACCAGGGTGCGCCTGAAGGCCCAGGCGCACCCTGGTGGGTTATGCCCACCTCGAGTGCCCCCGGACGGCCTCTTTACTCTATAAATACCACAATAATCCAGAAACCCTAGTGGAGTCGACGAAAATCAATTCCAACCGCCGCAAGTTCTAGAAACACCAGATCCAATCTACACACCATCACGAAGGGGTGCATCATGTCCATTGGTGCCTCTCCAATGATGCATGAGTAGTTCTTTGTAGAACTATGGGTCTGTAGTTAGTAGCTAGATGGCTTCCTCTCTCTCGTTTGATTCTCAATACAATGGTATCTTGGAGATCCATATGATGTAACTCTTTTTGCGATGTGTTTGTTGGGATCGGATGAACTTTGATTTTATTATCAGATCTATCTTTTTATCCATGAAAGTCATTTGAGTCTTCTTTGATCTCTTATACGCATGATTTCTTATATCCTCATATTTCTTATCCGACATTTGGATTTTGTTTGGCCAACTTGATCTATTTATCTTGCAATGGGAAGAGGTGCTTTGTGATGGGTTCGATCTTACGGTGCTTGATCCCATTGACAGAAGGGGAACCAACACGTATGTATCGTTGCCATTAAGGATAACAAGATGGGGTCTATTTCTACATAAATAGATCTTGTCTACATCATGTCATCGTTCTTATTGCATTACTCTGTTTCTCCATGAACTTAATACACTAGATGCATGCTGGATAGCGGTCGATGTGTGGAGTAATAGTAGTAGATGCAGGCAAGAGTCGGTCTACTAATCTTGCACGTGATGCCTATATAATGATCATTGCCTCGATATCGTAATGATTATTTGAAGTTCTATCAACTGCCCAATAGTAATTTGTTTACCCACCGTTTGCTATTTTACTCGAGAGAAGACACTAGTGAAAACTACGGCCCCCGGGTCTCTTCTTTAATATATTTGCCTTTGCGATCTATTTTCCTTTGTTTTTATTTTTAGATATATTAAACTAAAATTACAAAAATACCTTTCTGCACTTTATTTTATTTGGCGTTCGATCTATCAATATTTACAACTCTCTCACCTCCGTTTGCCAATTCCTGGCTCCGTTACCCGAAAGGGATTGACAACCCCTTTAACACGTTGGGTTGCGAGTATTTGTTATTTGTGTGCAGGTGTTGTTTACGTAGTGTTGCTTGGTTCTCCTACTGATTCGATAACCTTGGTCTCATCACTGAGGGAAATACCTACCGTCGCTGTGCTGCATCATTCCTTCCTCTTTGGGGAAATACCGACGTAGTTCTAGCAGACATCAGATGACGATATAATATTATATGAGTTATGTGATTTGGTGACGAATGTTGTTCGGAGCCCCAGATGAGATCACGTACATGACGATGAGTCTCTAAATGTCTGAGACGTAAAGATTGATATATAGGACGATGATATTCGGACACCGGAAGTGTTTCGGGGGGTACCGGGTACTTATCGGGTCACCGGAAGGGATTTCGGGCACCCCCGGCAAAAGATATGGGCGTTATGGTCAAGAGGGGAAACACACCAGACACAAGGGGCTGGTGCGCCCCCCATATGGGCCGGCCTAAGGAGGAGAAGGAAAGGGGAGAAGGGAAAGGGAAGTGTGGATTAGGGAAGCATGGCAGGGGGGCGAAATGCAAGGCAGGGCCCCTAGGGGGCCGGGGCCAGCCCTAGGGCGTGCCCTGGCCTCTCCCCTCCCCTCCCACCTATATATATGTGGGAGGGGGGGCGACTAGCACACCCCATACAATTGCCTAGCCGTGTGCGGCGCCCCTCCACCATTTACACCCCGGTCATATTTTCGTAGGGCTTAGGCGAAGCCCTGCGGAGATCACTTCACCATCACCATCACCACGCCGTCATGCTGACGGAACTCATCTACTACCTCAACCTCTTGCTGGATCAAGAAGGCGAGGGACGTCACTGAGCTAAACGTGTGCAGAACGCGGAGGTGCCGTGCATTCGGTACTTGATCGGTTGAAGCGCAAAGAAGTTCGACTACATCAACTACGTTGTGAAATGCTTCCGCTTATGGTCTATGAGGGTATGTAGACACACTCTCCCCCTCGTTACTATGCATCTCCATGTATAGATCATTACGTGTGCGTAGAAACATTTTTGTTTTCCATGCAACGATTCCCAACAGTGGTATCAGAGCAAGGTATATGCGTAGATGATATGCACGAGTAGAACACGAAGAGTTGTGGGCGGTGATAGTCATACATCTTACCACCAACGTCTTATTTTGATTCGGCGGTATTGTGGGATGAAGCGGCCCGGACCAACCTTACATGTCCATGCACATGAGACCGGTTCCACCGACTGACATGCAACTTGTTTTGCATAAAGGTGGCTGGCGGGTGTCTGTTTCTCCTACTTTAGTTGAATCAAATTTGACTATGGCCGGTCCTTGAAGAAGGTTAAAACAGCAAACTTGATGAATCACCGTTGTGGTTTTTGACGCAGGTACGAACGGTTCTTGCTAGAAGCCCATAGCAGCCACGTAAAACTTGCAACAACAAAGTAGACGACGTCTAACTTGTTTTTGCAGAGCATGTTGTGATGTGATATGGTCAAGATATGATGTGATATATGTTGATGTATGTGATGATCATGTTTTGTAATATCGACAACCGGCATGGGCCTTAGTGTTGTCTCTTTATTGTATGAAGTGCAATTTCCATGTAATTGCTTTACTTTATCACTATGCGTTAGCGATAGTTGTAGAAGCAATAGTTGGCGTGATGACCTCGACGCAACGACGCTATGATGGAGATCAAGGTGTCAAGCCGGTGATGATGGAGATCATGACGTTGCTTTGGAGATGGAGATCAAAAGCACAAGATGATGATGGCCATATCATGTCACATATTTTGATTGCATGTGATGTTTATCTTTTATGCATCTTATTTTTCTTAGTACGGCGGTAGCATTATAAGATGATCCCTTCACCAAATTTCAAGGTAAAAGTGTTCTCCCTGAGTATGCACTGTTTCTACAGTTCATCGTGTTGAGACACGACATGATGATCGGGTGTGGTAGACTCTACGTTCACATACAACGGGTGTAAGATAGTTTTGCACATGCAGAATACTTGGGTTAAACTTGACGAGCCTAGCATGTACAGACATGGCCTCGGAACACTGGAGACCGAAAGGTCGAACGTGAATCATATAGTAGATATGATCAACATAGAGATGTTCACCATTGATGACTACCCCATCTCACGTGATGATCGGACATGGGTTAGTTGATTTGGATCACGTATCACTTAGATGACTTGAGGGATGTCTATTTAAGTGGGAGTTCTTAAGTAATTTGATTAATTGAACTTAATTTATCATGAACTTAGCCCTGATATTATTTGCATATCTATGTTGTAGATCAATGGCCCGTGCTACCGTTCCCCTGAATTTTAATGCGTTCATAGAGAAAGCTAAGTTGAAAGATGATGGTAGCAACTACATGGACTGGTCCGTAACTTGAGGATGACTGTACTAGAGACGTGAGCCTAGAACACTAATAAAATCACAACACCACACGGAAACAAGGGAAAAGCACACTCTGTTTTTTTACGCACTTTTATTTTTTTGCGCTCCTTTTTTTTGCCGAAAATCACTATAATGGCGAGTGTCTCAAAACTCTTCCCAAGTCAAAGTAACAGGATAGGCATGAATTTTTTTTGACAATTTCTTTTTTCAGAAATCAGGGTAGCGACGACGAAAAAGTGCGACAAAAAATCACTATGATGGCGAGTGTCTCAAAAGACTCAGAAAAGCCTAAAAACAGGATAGGGAAAAGTATTTTCACCTGCCGAAATTTTGGCCTAAAAACTGCCCGAGGGTCTCCAGACTTTTTTTTTCTGAAACCTACTCAGGCAAGGAAACACGAATTGGAAAATAGATGGATCTCGAAAACAAACCTAATATGAAAAGAACTCGGATTGGTGGTGGATATATGATGGGAAGATATGGCAGCGGTGGTGGTATATGGTATCAGTGGTGGTATATGGATACTGATTGGTGGTGGTATATGGATATGGATTGGTGGTGGATAAGCGGTGGTGGTAGATGGCAGGGGCGATGATGATGGTGCGGCGGCGGCGTGACAAGTTATGACCAGAAGTCGAAAATCTAAAAGACTAGACGCTAAGACCGTCAACTTGACACGACGATGCAACCGCAAATACAACAAAGCAAAATACGGAAAAGACTATGCAAAGGCTCAGACTGGTTCGGATATGATGAACTAACCCTAATTTTTTTGTGGCTTTTCCGTGGACTGTAGGTATGAAGAACATACTCGATCTAAACTATGAAAAACTATACAATCTCATCGAGCAACCTCGAAATGTGATACCACTTGTTAGAGGCGAGGGTGTCCCGATGTTTCGATGAGATAGCTATCATTTTTTGTGGGAGTCAACCTTGACGATCCGACTACGAACGTGCGAGAAGTCGCGCCTTAGAAATCAATAAACCAACTTCCGAGGGGTTATTGACCACGCTGGAGCACGATCAACCTGACCACGAAGGTCTATTTCCTGCAAGCAAACGAAGAACAAGCAAGAAACTAAGATTGCAATCTAGATATTGTGAATATAAGATGAAAGCTTTATTGATCAAGGTGGGGTTCTGTGACGCCTTGGTCTGGTCGTTGAACACAAACGAAGTATGCGAAGTTGCAGCTATGGTGAACTTTTAATCTAAACAAAACCCAAAGTCCAAACGATGCCCTAAGGGTTGTATATATGGAGGAAGATGGGGGCATTTCGTCCCCTTTGGAGGAGGGGTCCGAAACCAACCCTAACTCTTGTTTCCCCACACACACGGACTCTAAAAACAACCTATACTCAAGTATTTCAAAAATACATGGGCCTGGCCCAATAATAAGGTGACGTAGCACCTAGAATAGCCTCTAGACGAAATTTATGAAGTGGCATCTTGTATATTTCGTCCAAGGCTTCATGCACTCATTATGGTGGCTTCAAAGTCCTGAAATCATCACTTGTAACTCCGTTCTTGTTCCTCTTGCACATGCCATCATCTCCGTGCTTAAATTTGCTCCAAGGTTCATCTTTCTTGGCCAAGATGGGCCCTTCATATGTAAGCAAAACAAATGTATCCAATTTAGGCAGCGTCATATTCTCATGAACATTAGAATCGTTACCAAGAAACGAAAGTACCTGGTAATTCAGTTGGCGTGCACAAGCTCTAGTAATTGGTCCAGTATGTATAGCAGCAGGGGCTGTGGGTGTAACAATGGTATTGATGTCCTCATCAACATCTCAATGGTGTGTCCGAATGTCGTAACCATCCTTTATTGGATATGGTACGTTCTATGATGTCTGTTACCGATTTACCACTATCGTTTTGGGGTTATGCATTAGAGACAGTTGCATTCAGGTTAAATAGGGCACCATCTAAATCCGTTGAGATGACACCGTATGAACTATGGTTTGGCAAGAAACCTAAGCTATCGTTTCTTAAAGTTTGGGGTTGCGGCACTTATGTCAAAACGCTTCAGCCTAATAAGCTCGAATCCAAATCGGAGAAGTGCTTCTTCATAGGATACCCTAAGGAAACAATTGGGTACACCTTCTACCACAGATCCGAAGGCAAGATCTTTGTTGCCAAGAATGTAACCTTTCTAGAGAAGGAGTTTCTCACGAAAGAAGTGAGTGGGTGGAAAGTAGAACTTGATGAGGTAATCGTACCTTCTCTCGAATTGGAAAGTAGCACATCAAAGAAATCCGTTCCCGTGATGCCTACACCAACTAGAGAGGAAGCAAATGATAATGATCATGAAACTTCAGATCAAGTTGCTACTGAACCTTGTAGGTCAACCAGAGCATGATCCGCACCTGAGTGGTACAGTAATCTTGTTCTGGAAGTCATGTTATTAGACCAAGGCAAACCTACGAACTAGGAAGAAGCTATGATGAGCCTAGATTCTGACAGATGGCTTGAGGCCATGAAATCTGAGATTGGATCCATGTATGAGAACAAAGTGTGGACTTTGGTGGACTTGCCCGATGATCGGCAAGCCATAGAGAATAAATGGATCTTTAAGAAGAAGACTGACGCTGATGGTTATGTTACGGTCTACAAAGCTCGACTTGTCGCAAGAGGTTTTCGACAAGTTCAAGTAGTTGACTACGATGAGACTTTCTCACCCGTAGTGATGCTTAAGTCCGTCCGAATCATGTTAGCAATTTCCGCATTTTATGGTTATGAAATCTGCCAAATGGACGTCAAAACTGCATTCCTTAATGGATTTCTTCAAGAAGAGTTGTATATGATGCAATCAGAAGGTTTCGTCGATCCTAAAGGTGCTAACAAAGTGCGCAAGCTTCAGCGGTCCATCTATGTATTGCTGCAAGCATCTCGGAGTTGGAATATACGCTTTGATGAGGTGATCAAAGCATATGGTTTTATACAGACTTTCGGTGAAGCCTGTATTTACAAGAAAGTGAGTGGGAGCTCTGTAGCATTTCTAATATTATATGTAGATGACATATTGTTGATTGGAAATGATATAGAAATTCTGTGTAGAATAAAAGGATACTTGAATAAGATTTTTTTCAATGAAAGACCTCGGTGAAGCTACTTATATATTGGGCATCAAGATCTATAGACATAGATCCAGACGCTTAATAGGACTTTCACAAAGCACATACCTTGACAAAGTTTTGAAGAAGTTCAAAATGGATCAGTCAAAGAAAGGGTTCTTGCATGTGTTACAAGGTGTGAAGTTGAGTCAGACTCAAAGCCCGACCACTGCAGAAAATAGAGATAAAATGAAAGTCATTCCCTATGCCACAGCCATAGGTTCTATCATGTATGCTATGCTGTGTACCAGACCTGATGTGTGCCTTGCCATAAGTCTGGCAGGGAGGTACCAAAGTAATCCAGGGGCGGATCACTGGACAACGTTCAAGAATGTGGAACCCCGATCCGCATGGAGCAGGGGGCCTTCGCACGTCAGCCCAGGATAACACCTGATGCACGACAGGTCCATGATACAGCATTCCAGGTACAATAATATTCATCAAATACATGTGTATATGGTTACATCATAGATGAATACAATTATTTGGCATAGCCCTAAGGCTATTTAAAAGGGGGCGGAAGTCTTGGTTTGGCGGCTCATCAACTCTGGCTGAGCTCCATAACTCACAGGACTGGCAAGATTACGGCCTAGCACGACGGAACAAGCGAACGACTCGAGAACGACCTACAAAACTGGCATGACATGCCAGGTCAGTACATTGAATGTACTTGCAAGACAAACAATTATATAGCATCCAAGCAAGCAGATGACAAAGCAAGAACCAAGCGCATGAAACAACCTATCTCATATCAATTACTAAAAATGGCATGATATAGATCAACTAAGCATGAACAAAATCATAGCATCTACTAACAGGCAGTAACATGGCATATCAAAACCCGCTTCTAACATGGCAATAGCAAAACATAGCATATCATCTCAATCATGGCATAATTTAACATATCAATCAAAGCATGGCATGGCATCATGAAACTATGCTGAATATAAACTACCGGTCATATCCAATGCAGACATAGCATGTAACTTTATGCAACTATATCCTATTCTGCCATGGTTCTTTAAATGCAAACATATTACTCATGCAATGCAACCAAACTTGTGCACCGAGTCCCTCGGACTCTCTTACCAACGGGTTGCCTCGCAACCGGACGGTGATCACTCACGGATCACAAACGGAACCATACTAGGTTCAACGGGTTACCTTGTAACCAAACAGTGATCACCGATGGTTCACAAACGGAACCATACTCGGTTCAGCGGGTTACCTTGTAACCAAACGGTGATCACTCACGGATCACAAACGGAACCATACTCGGTTCAACGGGTTACCTTGTAACCAAACGGTGATCACTCACGGATCACCAACGGAAACATACTCAGTTCAATGGGTTACCTTGTAACCAAACGGTGATCACTCACGGATCACCAACGGAACCACACCGGGTTCAACACTCACCGAGACCTTGTCTCGTGATCATACCAACACATCACCGTGACTTCTCACGACTATCCCTTAGTCCAAGTCACCACATTCTTATTACCACATTAATTAACTTAATTATTTCAGGTTTATCCTCCATTTCAACCAAGACCTGATAGTGTGACCTACTACGAACTGTGTTGCTATCGATAGACTTTATAAACACTCTGCAGAGGTAGCGCACTTTACCCACACCACAGAACCCATGGCCTCGCACTCCCATTCGGGTGGACCAACTGCGTCCCGACAAAACCGACCTACTGCCATGACACTCTCCCGGCCACTCCGACTCCACACTGGGCTAAGTCCTGGGTGGCCCCGTGTCTACCAAAGACACCAACGGCCACCGTCGTGGCAAAACGGCCAACATCGTGGCAAAACAAAACGGTCCCAAACGGGGACATGAGCTCAATACCAAACCCGGGCACACAAGGCATATGTTCGCCTACCTGATCAGGGTAGCGCACGCCCATAACCTTCCCTCGTTGGAGGCACCGGCGAGAGGCACGACAATAGATCACATTAGGGCCTTCCCACAAAGGCAAAATGTGGCTGCACTGAAGAAGTTCGATTTGGTGGCACTATGACTCGATCCCATCGATGATGGAGGAGGTTTGTTATTATTAAGTCATATTATTATCTTCTCCATCATCATGAACATATTTAACATGAATTCAACAATGAGCATGCATCATATAAATGCTTTAACAAAATACCGAACTTCTCAAGTGAACAACTATAGCATACAGAACATGACACTACCAAGTACTAGAATATCAACGTGGTATTGCAATCATCATAACATTTTACAACGATGACATGAAAATAAGTAGAGCACTGACATGGCATTACCAATAACAACATTCTAATTAGCATGGCAAAAGATATCATCAAAACACAAGCATGCATGATAAGCATAACGGAATAACTGCACACAAAAACGATAAGAAACAACTGCAACTACACACACACAAGGTGCAAGCAAAGTCAACATGCAAGTTCGGGGCTCATGATAAGAGGTTGGCTTGCCTGGGGGTCGACAAATACTCCGGGAAGAAGTGTGAAATGATCGCGGAAAGATTTGCCGGAAACAGTTCTCTCTCGGAGGGGGCTATTTACGGGCAAGGGAAAAATGGTCATTTTCAGCATGTGCAAACATCAAGAAAATGGTCCCATTGAAAAGGGCTCGACGAACAGAGAAATTGAGCGTTGGAATCACCTCATTCGGAGTTACGGGTAAAAAGATACGGACGTTTAAAGCTCAAGGACTAGTATGTAAAAATACTTCTACAAACAGGTCCCTGGTAGTTTAAACAGAACGTGTCTTTTCTGAGAATACGTTTTCCAGAGACGAAAATGTATTTTCGGCCGAAGAAGAGGAAGAATACGCTTTCGGTGATCTGAAAGCACACTTTACAGGCATACGCTTCGCGTGGGGAAAGCGGCTTCGCGGCGGGGGCGCTGCCACTTATCCGACGTGGCGCTGGGCCAGGCCCTTCTGCCGCCTATAGGTGGGGCCGAGCGGGAAGGGGGCCCGCCTGGCCTAGCTTCTTCTTCCTCCCGCTCGGGATCGAGCGAGGCCGAGGGAGGGGATTGCCTCTACGGTGATTGCCGGCGACTCCGGCCACCGCTCGCGACGGCTGACCTACCCAGATGCTCAGGAAGGAGAGACGCATGTCGGGGTGGTAGCCATTGCCGCCGATGAGCGCCGTAGCGGGAGCAGCAAGGCACGCGGCGGAGGGAGGCTCCGGCCGCCGGTGAAGAGGGTGCTCCGGTGAGGGAAAGAGGCGGGCGACAAGCTAGGGACGGTCGCCGGAGAGTGGCGCGTCCATCCATGGGCTCGGACGGGGCAGGGTACGGTGTTGGGCGCGAAGGCCGTGGGCGAACTCCGGCTAAATTGCCAGGCTCCGGCAAGGGATTCGGCCGGGCACGGGCACTGGGGAGGACCGGAGGGAGTGGGGAGGAGGTTGGGAGTGCTGGCTTGCTCGGGGAGGGTCGCGGACGGGCTATGTATAGCCGGACGAGGAGCACCCGAACCGGGCACCGCCAAACGCGTCCGGCCGAGGCTCTGTCAGCCGCAGCAGTCACGGGGGCACACGGGAAGGGGACAAGGAGGGTGCGGACGAGCGCCAGAGAGTCACGGAGACGAGCAACGCTCGCAGACGAGAGGAGGAAGTGGAAACCAGGGAGAAAGAAGACGATGGCCACGGGAGCGCACTGTTCGGTCGTTGGCACGGCTCGCCGGAGAAGAAAACGAAGAGGGCAAGCGGTCCAGCGGGAAGAGAACGTCGAGGGGGAACTGTAGGGCATTAATGGCGAGGCCAGAGCCGGTCGGAGCAGCGTTGCCGACGAGAACGGTGGCTAGACCACCGTTTTGGGATGGCTACACTCTTGATCACCACACACAAGGCGCGCTCTAGATTTTTTACTGATGCCAGCTCATGTCTACCGCGTAGTGCGTCAAAGATAGAGCGTTACTACGGTAAACAAACGGGCAGAGACAAATGGAGCTGAGTAAACTAAGCTTCACAAGTTTGCTGTTGCAAACTTGGCCACACTCTAGAGATTAAACTAGAGAGGTGAAAAGGTAAACCTGATGTCTGAGAGGCTTAGGGTAGTAAGTGAAGGAAATATGCCCTAGAGGCAATAATAAAGTTATTATTTATTTCCTTATATCATGATAAATGTTTATTATTCATGCTAGAATTGTATTAACCGGAAACATAATACATGTGTGAATACATAGACAAACAGAGTGTCACTAGTATGCCTCTACTTGACTAGCTCGTTAATCAAAGATGGTTATGTTTCCTAGCCATAGACATGAGTTGTCATTTGATTAACAGGATCACCTCATTAGGAGAATGACATGATTGACTTGACCCATTCCGTTAGCTTAGCACTCGATCGTTTAGTATGTTGCTATTGCTTTCTTCATGACTTATACATGTTCCTATGACTGAGATTATGCAACTCCCGTTTACCGGAGGAACACTTTGTGTGCTACCAAACGTCACAATGTAACTGGGTGATTATAAAGGTGCTCTACAGGTGTCTCCAAAGGTACTTGTTGGGTTGCCGTATTTCGAGATTAGGATTTGTTACTCCAATTGTCGGAGAGGTATCTCTGGGCCCACTCGGTAATGCACATCACTATAAGCCTTGCAAGCATTGTGACTAATGAGTTAGTTGCGGGATGATGTATTACGGAACGAGTAAAGAGACTTGCCGGTAACGAGATTGAAATAGGTATCGAGATACCGACGATCGAATCTCGGGCAAGTAACATACCGATGACAAAAGGAACAACGTATGTTGTTATGCGGTCTGACCGATAAAAGATCTTCGTCGAATATGTGGGAACCAATATGAGCATCCTGGTTCCGCTACTGGTTATTGACCGGAGAGGTGTCTCGGTCATGTCTACATAGTTCTCGAACCCGTAGGGTCCGCACGCTTAAAGTTACGATGACAGTTATATTATGAGTTTATATGTTTGATGTACCGAAGGTTGTTCGTAGTCCCGGATGTGATCACGGACATGAAGAGGAGTCTCGAAATGGTCGAGACATAAAGATTGATATATTGGAAGCCTATGTTTGGACATCGGAAGTGTTCCGGGTGAAATCGGGATTTTTCCGGAGTACCGGGAGGTTACCGGAACCCCCCGATAACTTAATGGGCCTTAGTGGGCCTAGGTGGAAGAGAGGAGAGGAGGCTAGGGCAGGGCCGCGCCCCCCTTCCCCCCAGTCCGAATAGGACAAGAAGAGGGGGGGCGGCGCCCCCCTTCCTTCCTCCCCTCCACCTCTTCCCTTCTTCCACTCCTAGCCCAACAAGGACTCCTCCTGGCGTGCCACACCTCCTAGGCCGGCGGCCTCCCCCTTGCTGCTTTATATACGGGGGCAGGAGGGCACCTCTAGATACACAATTGATATACGATATTTTAGCCGTGTGCGGTGCCCCCTCCACCATATTACACCTCGACAATATCATAGCGGAGCTTAGGCGAAGCCCTGCGTCGGTAGAACATCATCGTCGTCACCACGCCGTCGTGCTGACAAAACTCTCCCTCAACACTCGGCTGGATCGGAGTTCGAGGGACGTCATCAAGCTGAACGTGTGCTGAACTCGGAGGTGCCGTGCGTTCGGTACTTGATCGGTCGGATCGTGAAGACGCACGACTACATCAACCGCGTTGTGTTAACGCTTCCGCTTTCGGTCTACGAGGGTACGTGGACAACACTCTGCCCTCTCGTTGCTATGCATCACCATGATCTTGCGTGTGCGTAGGAATTTTTTTTGAAATTAGTACGTTCCCCAACAGTGGTATCAGATCCTGGTTTTATGCGTTGATGCTATGCACGAGTAGAATACAAGTGAGTTGTGGGCGATATAAGTCATACTGCTTACCAGCATGTCATACTTTGGTTCGGCGGTATTGTGAGATGAAGCGGCCCGGACAGCCATTACGCGTACGTTTACGCGAGACTGGTTTCACCGTTGCGAGCACTCGTTGCTTAAAGGTGACTGGCGGGTGTCTGTCTCTCTCACTTTAGTTGAACCGAGT
Organism: Aegilops tauschii subsp. strangulata; assembly: GCF_002575655.3. Classification (NCBI taxonomy): domain Eukaryota; kingdom Viridiplantae; phylum Streptophyta; class Magnoliopsida; order Poales; family Poaceae; genus Aegilops; species Aegilops tauschii. The sequence continues at coordinate 218,624,575 of NC_053037.3, read as the reverse complement.
ATGGCTACGCCCGGTCCTTGCGAAGGTTAAAACAGCACCAACTTGACAAACTATCGTTGTGGTTTTGATGCGTAGGTAAGAACGGTTCTTGCTAAGCCCGTAGCAGCCACGTAAAACTTGCAACAACAAAGTAGAGGACGTCTAACTTGTTTTTGCAGGGCATGTTGTGATGTGATATGGTCAAAGCATGATGCTAAATTTATTGTATGAGATGATCATGTTTTGTAACTGAGTTATTGGCAACTGGCAGGAGCCATATAGTTGTCGCTTTATTGTATGAAATGCAATTGCCATGTAATTGTTTTACTTTATCACTAAGCGGTAGCGATAGTCGTAAAAGCAATAGTTGGCGAGACGACAACGATGCTACGATGGAGATCAAGGTGTCGCGCCGGTGACGATGGTGATCATGACGGTGCTTCGGAGATGGAGATCACAAGCACAAGATGATGATGGCCATATCATATCACTTATATTGATTGCATGTGATGTTAATCTTTTATGCATCTTATCTTGCTTTGATTGAAGGTAGCATTATAAGATGATCTCTCACTAAAATTTCAAGATAAAAGTGTTCTCCCTGAGTATGCACCGTTGCGAAAGTTCTTCGTGCTGAGACACCACGTGATGATCGGGTGTGATAGGCTCTACGTTCAAATACAACGGGTGCAAAACAGTTGCACACGCGGAATACTCAGGTTAAACTTGACGAGCCTAGCATATGCAGATATGGCCTCGGAACACGGAGACCGAAAGGTCGAGCGTGAATCATATAGTAGATATGATCAACATAGTGATGTTCACCATTGAAACTACTCCGTCTCACGTGATGATCGGACACGGTTTAGTTGATTTGGATCACGTGATCACTTAGAGGATTAGAGGGATGTCTATCTAAGTGGGAGTTCTTAAGTAATATGATTAATTGAACTTAAATTTATCATGAACTTAGTCCTGATAGTATTTTGCAAATTATGTTGTAGATCAATAGCTTGCGTTGTTGCTTCCCTGTGTTTATTTTTGATATGTTCCTAGAGAAAAATTATGTTGAAAGATGTTAGTAGCAAAGATGCGGATTGGATCCGTGATCTGAGGATTATCCTCATTGCTGCACAGAAAAATTATGTCCTTGATGCACCGCTAGGTGACAGACATATTGCAGGAGCAGATGCAGACGTTATGAACGTTTGGCTAGCTCAATATGATGACTACTTGATAGTTTAGTGCACCATGCTTAACGGCTTAGAATCGGGACTTCAAAGACGTTTTGAACGTCATGGACCATATGAGATGTTCCAGGCGTTGAAGTTAATATTTCAAGCAAATACCCGAGTTGAGAGATATGAAGTCTCCAACAAGTTCTATAGCTAAAAGATGGAGGAGAATAGCTCAAGCAGTGAGCATGTGCTCAGATTGTCTGGGTACTACAATCGCTTGAATCAAGTGGGAGTTAATCTTCCAGATAAAATAGTGATTGACAGAATTCTCTAGTCACCATCACCAAGTTAGTAGAACTTCGTGATGAACTATAGTATGCAAGGGATGATGAAAGTAATTCCCGAGCTCTTCGTGATGCTGAAATCGATGAAGGTAGAAATCAAGAAAAACATCAAGTGTTGATGGTTGACGAGACCACTAGTTTCAAGTAAAGGGCAAAGGTAAGAAGGGGAACTTCAAGAAGAACGGCAAGCAAGTTGCTGCACAAGTGAAGAAGCCTAAGTCTGGTCATAAGCCTGAGACTAGTGCTTCTACTGCAAAGGGACTGGTCACTGGAAGCGGAACTACCCCAACTATTTGGTGGATAAGAAGGATGGCAAAGTGAACAAAGGTATATTGGATATACATGTTATTGATGTGTACTTTACTAGTGTTTATAGCAACCCCTCGGTATTTGATACTGGTTCAGTTGCTAAGATTAGTAACTCGAAACGGGAGTTGCAGAATAAACAGAGACTAGTAAAAGGCGAGGTGACGATGTGTGTTGGAAGTAGTTCCAAGATTGATATGATCATCATCGCACACTCCCTGTACTTTCGGGATTAGTGTTGAAACTAAATAAGTGTTATTTGGTGTTTGTGTTGAGCATGAATATGATTTGATCATGTCTGTTGCAATACGGTTATTCATTTAAATTAGAGAATAATTGTTGTTCTGTTTACATGAACAAAACCTTCTATGGTCATACACCCAATAAAATGGTTTGTGGGATCTCGATCGTAGTGATACACATATTCATAATAATGAAGCCAAAAGATGCAAAGTTAATAATGATAGTGCAACTTATTTGTGGCACTGCCGTTTAGGTCATATTGGTGTAAAGCGCATGAAGAAACTCCATACTGATGGGATTTTGGAATCACTTGATTATGAATCACTTGATGCTTGCGAACCGTGCCTCATGGGCAAGATGACTAAAACGCCGTTCTCCGAGAGAGCAACAGATTTGTTGGAAATCATCTATACAGATGTATGTGGTCCGATGAATATTGAGGCTCGTAGCAGGTATCATTATTTTCTGACCTTCACAGATGATTTGAGTAGATATGGGTATATCTACTTAATGAAACAGAAGTCTGAAACATTTGAAAAGTTCATATAATTTCAGAGTGAAGCGGAAAATCATCGTAACAAGAAAATAAAGTTTCGACGATTTGATCGTGGAGAAGAGTATTTGAGTTACGAGTTTGGCCTTCAGTTAAAACAATGTGAAATAGTTTCACTTCTCACGCCACCTGGAACACCACGGTGTAATGGTGTGTCCGAACATCCTAACCGTACTTTATTAGATATGGTGCGATATATGATGTCTCTTACCGATCTACCACTATCGTTTTGGGGTTATGCATTAGAGACAGCTGCATTCACGTTAAAGAGGGTACCATCTAAATCCGTTGAGACGACATCTTATGAACTGTGGTTTGGAAAGAAACCAAAGTTGTCGTTTCTTAAAATTTGGGGTTGCGATGCTTATGTGAAAAGGTTTCATCCTGATAAGCTCAAACCCAAATCGGAGAAATGTGTCTTCATAGGATACCCAAAGGAGACAGTTGGGTACACCTTCTATCACAGATCCGAAGGCAAGACATTCGTTGCTAAGAATGGATCCTTTCAAGAGAAGGAGTTTCTCTCGAAAGAAGTGAGTGGGAGGAAAGTAGAACTTGATGAGGTAACTGTACCTGCTCCCTTATTGGAAAGTAGTTCATCACAGAAATCTGTTCCTGTGACTCCTACACCAATTAGTGGGGAAGTTAATGATAATGATCATGAAACTTCAGATCAAGTTATTACTGAATCTCGTAGGTCAACCAGATTAAGATCCGCACCAGAGTGGTACGGTAATCCTGTTCTGGAGGTTATGTTACTAGACCATGACGAACCTACGAACTATGAAGAAGCGATGGTGAGCCCAGATTCCGCAAAATGGCTTGAGGCCATGAAATCTGAGATGAGATCAATGTATGAGAACAAAGTATGGACTTTGATTGACTTGCCCAATGATCGGCGAGCCATTGAGATTAAATGGATCTTCAAGAGGAAGACGGACGCTGATAGTAGTGTTACTATCTACAAAGCTAAAATTGTCGCAAAAGGATTTCGACAAGTTTAAGGTGTTGACTACGATGAGAGTTTCTCACTCGTATCTATGCTTAAGTCTGTCCGAATCATGTTAGCAATTGCCGCATTTTATGAAATCTGGCAAATGGATAAACAAAACTGCATTCCTTAATGGATTTATTAAAGAAGAGTTGTATATGATGCAACCAGAAGGTTTTGTCAATCCTAAAGGTGCTAACAAAATATGCAAGCTCCAGCGATCCATCTATGGACTGGTGCAAGCATCTTGGAGTAGGAATATATGCTTTGATAAGTTGATCAAAGGATATAGTTTTATACAGACTTGCGGTGAAGCCTGTATTTACAAGAAAGTGAGTGGGAGCACTACAGCATTTCTGATAAGTATATGTGAATGACATATTGTTGATCGGAAATAATGTAGAATTATTCTGCAAAGCATAAAGGAGTGTTTGAAAGGAGTTTTTCAAAGAAAGACCTCGGTGAAGCTGCTTACATATTGAGCATCAAGATCTATAGAGATAGATCAACACGCTTGATAAGTTTTTTCAATGAGTACATACCTTAACAAGATTTTGAAGTGGTTCAAAATGGAACATTCAAAGAAAGAGTTTCTTGCCTGTGTTACATGGTGTGAAATTGAGTAAGACTCAAAGCCCGACCACGGCAGAAGATAGAAAAAGAATTCCCTATGCCTCGGCCATAGGTTCTATAAAGTATGCCATGCTGTGTACCAGATCTATTGTATACCCTACACTGATTTTGGCAAGGGAGTACAATAGTGATCTAGGAGTAGATCACTGGACAGCGGTCAAAATTATCCTTAGTGGAATAAGGATATGTTTCTCGATTATGGAAGTGACAAAAGGTTCATCGTAAAGGGTTACGTCGATGCAAGTTTTGACACTAATCTAGATGACTCTAAGTCTCAGTCTAGATACATATTGAAAGTGGGAGCAATTAGCTAGAGTAGCTCCATGCAGAGCATTGTAGACATAGAAATTTGCAAAATACTTACGGATCTGAATGTGACAGACCCGTTGACTAAAATTATCTCACAAGCAAAACATGATCACACCTTAGTACTCTTTGGGTGTTAATCACATAGCGATGTGAACTACATTACTGACTCTAGTAAACCCTTTGGGTGATGGTCACATGACGATGTGAACTATGGGTGTTAATCACATGGTGATGTGAACTATTGATGTTAAATCACATGGCGATGTGAACTAGATTATTGACTCTAGTGCAAGTGGGAGACTGAAGGAAATATGCCCTAGAGGCAATAATAAAGTTATTATTTATTTCCTTATATCATGATAAATGTTTATTATTCATGCCAGAATTGTATTAACCGGAAACATAATACATGTGTGAATACATAGACAAACAGAGTGTCACTAGTATGCCTCTACTTGACTAGCTCGTTAATCAAAGATGGTTATGTTTCCTAGCCATAGACATGAGTTGTCATTTGATTAACGGGATCACCTCATTAGGAGAATGACGTGATTGACTTGACCCATTCCGTTAGCTTAGCACTCGATCGTTTAGTATGTTGCTATTGCTTTCTTCATGACTTATACATGTTCCTATGACTATGAGATTATGCAACTCCCGTTTACCGGAGGAACACTTTGTGTGCTACCAAACGTCACAACGTAACTGGGTGATTATAAAGGTGCTCTACAGGTGTCTCCAAAGGTACTTGTTGGGTTGGCGTATTTCGAGATTACGATTTGTCACTCCGATTGTCGGAGAGGTATCTCTGGGCCCACTCGGTAATGCACATAACTATAAGCCTTGCAAGCATTGTGACTAATGAGTTAGTTGCGGGATGATGTATTACAGAACGAGTAAAGAGACTTGCCGGTAACGAGATTGAACTAGGTATCGAGATACCGACGATCGAATCTCGGGCAAGTAACATACCGATGACAAAAGGAACAACGTATGTTGTTATGCGGTCTGACCAATAAAAGATCTTCGTAGAATATGTGGGAAGCAATATGAGCATCTAGGTTACGCTATTGGTTACTAACCGGAGAGGTGTCTCGGTCATGTCTACATAGTTCTCGAACCCGTAGGGTCCGCACGCTTAAAGTTACGATGACAGTTATATTATGAGTTTATATGTTTTGATGTACCGAAGGTTGTTCGGAGTCCCGGATGTGATCACAGACATGACGAGGAGTCTCGAAATGGTCGAGACATAAAGATTGATATATTGGAAGCCTATGTTTGGACATCGGAAGTGTTCCGGGTGAAATCGGGATTTTTCCGGAGTACCTGGAGGTTACCGGAACCCCCCGGTAACTTAATGGGCCTTAGTGGGCCTAGGTGGAAGAGAGGAGAGGAGGCTAGGGCAGGGCCGCGCCCCCCTTCGCCCCAGTCCGAATAGGACAAGGAGAGGGGGGCGGCACCCCCCCTTCCTTCCTCCCCTCCACCTCTTCCCTTCTTCCACTCCTAGTCCAACAAGGAAAGGGGGGAGTCCTACTCCCGGTAGGAGTAGGACTCCTCCTGGCGCGCCACACCTCCTAGGCCGGCGGCCTCCCCCGTGCTCCTTTATATAGGGGGCAGGGGGCACCTCTAGACACACAATTGATATACGATATTTTAGCCGTGTGCGGTGCCCCCCTCCACCATATTACACCTCGATAATATCGTAGCGGAGCTTAGGCGAAGCCCTGCGTCGGTAGAACATCATCGTCATCACCACGCCGTCGTGCTGACGAAACTCTCCCTCAACACTCGGCTGGATCGGAGTTCGAGGGACGTCATCGAGCTGAACGTGTGCTGAACTCGGAGGTGCCGTGCGTTCGGTACTTGATCGGTCGGATCGTGAAGACGTACGACTACATCAACCGCGTTGTGTTAACGCTTCCACTTTCGGTCTACGAGGGTACGTGGACAACACTCTCCCCTCTTATTGCTATGCATCACCATGATCTTGTGTGTGCGTAGGATTTTTTTTAGAAATTACCACGTTCCCAACAGTAAGGACTACGGTCCTGGGAATTATGAGGTCATTAGGACAATGATTTAGCATAGTTGCAGTACAAATGCCAAATCTGGTCCAGAAACTAAATGAGGAAGAAGCGCTCACTAGGAGTGATGGATTGAGCTAAAATTTGGCAAAGCTTGATGATTTGGACATACAATGATGCTGTAAAAAAATTCATACCAAATGGACTTGCCAAATTGGTACTTCCTTCACAGCTATCATTTTTGCGCAGAAGCTTGAGAAAAATCCTTAGGGCAAATGGCTAAATGAAATGAGCCAAAATTTTGTGGAGACAGGTTATATGGATATGAGAAGGCCTGGGAAAAGTTTCAGCCATAATGGAGCAGGATAAGATACACTTGCTTCACAAACTGAAAAAATTGGACAGAAACCAAGAATTGCTCCTGTGCTCACATAGTTCAATGAATTGAACTGAATTTAGGTGGAGGCTAATGATTTGAGATACTTGAGAGGATGGAAAAGTTTCATCCCATTTGGAAACTCTATGAAGGTACTTCCTTCACAAAGTTACAATCTGGTCAGAAACTTTGAAAAATTGCACAAGGAGCTAGGAGGAAAGTATTGAGCTCATCTATGGTATCCATGGGTGACTTATCAATGTTAATCACCCTCCCAAATTGCAGCTCAATTGGAATTAGTAATAAAGCACTTCCTTTGCAAAATTTTAGAGAAGGCAGAAACTTGCATGGGATCATGTGTCAAATTTTCGAACGGAGGAACATGAAATTAGGATGGAACTAGTGAATATATAGCAAGGACAAGCTCCACAATTTATGTGGGAATTTTCTCTACTATAAAAATAGTAGTTCCTTTGGAAAATGGCAGAAATGCAATATTGGCATTAAATAGGAAAAGGCAATTTTCCTTATTTAATTATGGCCAATATATTTGCCAGAGCTTGGATTAGGCATAAGTATCAACTCCACCAATTCTCATGAATATAGGAGATGGATAGCTATGCCTTTGGATTTTATTCCTCAGATAGGCAAGAAAAGGAATAAATCACAATTCAAAAATATTGCATGGGACTTAGCAATATTTTTGCATATGCAAGGTTCAGAAAGATAGGAGGATCTCTGGGAACAATTGGGAGGATCAACAGATCAAGGAAAATGATGGCTCCTTTGTAAGCACAAAGGACATATCAAAATTCCAAAAATTTGGAATTAGGGTTTGAGATGATGCAAATGAGGTCTTGCCCACTGACAAAGACATGAGCAAGGTTTTGAAAGGTTGAAAATGACAAGAATAGTCATAGTCATCCAGCAAACTCAGGAGAAAATTTTGAAGAATGATTGCCAGGAAAGAATAACAACACAGAAATTGATAACCTAATTTTGGGGCTGTTACAAACCTTCCCCCCTTAAAAAGGATCTCGTCCTCGAGATTCCTAGGGTTACAGCACAACTGAAACGATAACCACTCCGGGGAAAAACCTCTGGGTTAATTTTTTTAACCCTTTGGTTAAATTCAAATGAGTTGGGGGCACCGATAATTGGTACACCCGGAGAGGGATATGGCAAACCTGGATATATCCACCGCTAGGGGCACTCGAGATCAAATTCCCGAAAAATGCTAGATGCACTGAATGAACAGTGGTTTCACCTACTAAGACGTGGGTCCAGGGCCCACTGGCAGCGTCCTTCTTCCACCTTCGGCTTACTGCTTCTCCTATGCAGCTGCTCCGCGTGCGGCTCGGTGCAGCGCACATCTAGCTCCTAGGGCGATGAGGACCCTAGATCCATAGTGCGCGGCGTGCACGGCGCCGGTGCAGCGAGCACTCACATCGCGGGCCAGCACCTTGTTGGCACTGCTCGCGGATTCGCCTCCTGGACGCCGGTGATCGAGCGACCAACGGTTCTCCTGGACCTCGCTCACCGTACGCCGGGGTTGGGCTATAAAAGATAGCAGCGCGGCTCTCCTCCAACGCACAAACACCATGCCGCTCTACTACCTCTTCGATTTGGACGAGATAGAGCCGAGCTCCTTCAGCGAGGCTGTGTTCCTGGTGGTGCTGATCGGATCGTCACTCCTGCTGATTCTCATCAGGAATGATCGGGTTCGAGACAACGGGCGGCCAGGTGCGGTGGCTCGAGACGTGGGAGAAGATGGCGCACTGGGTGGTCCTCCGCCACGCTTGATTCTCCGTCGCTTTGCGCCGGCGGAGTAATCGCATGCTGCGGTGGAGCGGTGGCGGCGATCTTCCTGCGCCACGCAAGGCAGTGACGGTGGTGGTGGGGTCCAGATGCAGGTGAGGTGGCTGCGCCAGCTCAAGAATCACACGGAGTACGGAAAAATTTCGCGGATAGCTCCACGAAATGTAGGTGTCGAGGTAGAATCGAGTTGAAACCTGTATCGGGGTAGATGTACTGGATCGAGGAAATAAAGTTGGCAGTGTTTCTCTGGAAATGAAATCGGGAAAAAGAATTAGGAACGAGGAATTACCAGACGGAAATGCCTCTGCGAGGTTCTAGATTTGAAAATCTGGCACACGGTGTATGCACAGATAAATAGGGACAGGTGACTTTGCATTCCCCCCGAGTACTGCCTGAATGTACTCGTGGGTGAACCGGGTATGCGTGCAGTATGCAGTATAATCTAAGCTAGCAAACAGACAGAGGCAATAATCATGCAACGGAAAAACACACCAGACAAATCATACTAAAGCGTGTTAATGCTAGTGGGTATATGTACTCCTGGCATACATATACCTACACCAGCGCGCATTTTATTATAGACTCAAGACGAGTCAATGTTATTTAGTGTATGTGATCTACTAATTAAAATCGAGTTAGCAACATATTGCCGACCCTGTCAAACATGTGTGCTTGACAGAGAGACAAACAAAAACAAAGCATGAAAGCAAAAGCATGAAACATACATAACATACGGGTTACAACAGTGCAAGCATACACGAAAGCATGAACATGCTACGCGCTAAAGGAAACAACTCACTCTGGGATACATGGTTCTATCCTCATATCGGGGATGAACCGACAGACTGATAATCTCACTGCGTGACTGAGGTCATGGAGGGGACTTGCCTTGCTGGGGCTCTCCGGGAGGACGAAGACTGACCCAATCTCCATCTTCATCATCCGACACTACTATGGGTTGGGGTTCGGCTGCTGGGGGTGTGGCTGAAATTGATCCGAGCAAATGCTGCTGCTGGATCCGTAAAAGAGCCTTGTTGAGGGTGATGATGTTTGGCTTGGGCCACAGCATAGGCTGAGAGGATAGCACTGGTTCGTATGGCGTTGGGCAAACGACTTGAGATGCAAATTTACGAGCCTCACGCTAAGCTTCCTTGACAACTCGCACCGCATCGTTGTCCAGAGTTCTAAATTCGGCAAGCATCTTAGAAATCATCATCCCCTGGGCAGTGATATATTGCACCAGGCGAGCGATTGCTGGGTCATCTCCCAGAACAGTGATCGGAGGCTGAATTCCTGCTTCTGTCACCACAGGGAAAAAGCAGACCTCCCGCCTCTCTGCCACTTGCGGGAACTTGGTTTGGAGGTATAGGATAGCCTCCACAGCAGCGGCCTGAATGGCCAAATCAGTAGTGGGCATGGCTCTGCCCTGAAAAACCAAAGGCTGACCATATACTGCGCGACCTGGGACGATGTGTACTCTTGCATCATAGCGATGAAGGTGAGGGACGGGTGCCGATTGGAACACCAGGTAATCGGGGCTAGCATTACAGCCAAAGGCTTTGGTGAGCATCTCAGCAAGAAGAGGTGGAAAGCCTGTATGGTTGACGGCAAAGGTGCGGGTGTAAAAGTTGGGAGCTTTGAAGGTGCTAGCCATGGCTGGGGTGTTACTAGCTAGGCTTCTTTGCAGGGACATGGCGGACTGAGGGCTGAGCGATACGGCGAGCGGAAAGGGGGATTTTATAGGCAGCTATGCGGGACATGTCCGCATGGTGTGGCCCCTTTCCCTTAATGGCGAAGGGTAAGCGGTGCGGCCGACCAGAAAGGATATGGTTTCTATACGATCCACGGATAACTAGGCGGGGACGGTGGGGTGAGGACGTGTCGGTCCCGACTGCGCCACCTATTCATTAACAGTGGCCATGCCGGATGCCAGGGATGGGTCAAATCCCTTAGGTCCATTACGGGTTACTGGTAGCGGTGATCTAATACTAGGATAACCTATGCCAGCCTGGCTGCTCTGATACAATGCCCTGTGGCACCCCGATCCGCATGGAGCAGGGGGCCTTCGCACGTCAACCCAGGATAACACCTGACGCATGACAGGTCCATGATACATCATTCCAGGTACAATAATATTCGTCAAATACATGTGTATATGGTTACATCATTGATGAATACAATTATCTGGCACAGCCCTAAGGCTATTTAAAAGGCGGCGGAAGTCTTGGTTTGGCGGCTCATCAACTCTGGCTGGGCTCCATAACTCACAAGACTGGCAAGATTACGGCCTAGCACGACGGAACAAGCGAACAACTCGAGAACGGCCTACAAAACTGGCATGACATGCCAGGTCAGTACATTGAATGTACTTGCAAGAAAACCAATTATATAGCATCCAAGCAAGCAGATGACAAATCAAGAACCAAGCGCATGAAACAACCTATCTCATATCAATTACTAAACATGGCATGATATAGATCAACTAAGCATGAACAACATCATAGCATCTACTAACAGGCAGTAACATGGCATATCAAAACCTGCTTCTAACATGGCAATAGCAAAACATAGCATATCATCTCAATCATGGCATAATTTAACATATCAATCAAAGCATGGCATGGCATCATGAAACTATGCTGAATATAAACTACCGGTCATATCCAATGCAGACATAGCATGTAACTTTATGCAACTATATCCTAATCTGCCATGGTTCTTTAAATGCAAACATATTACTCATGCAATGCAACCAAACTTGTGCACCGAGTCCCTCGGACTCTCTTACCAACGGGTTGCCTCGCAACCGAACGGTGTTCACTCACGGATCACAAATGGAACCATACTTGGTTCAACGGGTTACCTTGTAACCAAACGGTGATCACCCACGGATCACAAACGGAACCATACTCGGTTCAACGGGTTACCTTGTAACCAAATGGTGATCACTCACGGATCACAAACGGAACCATACTCGGTTCAACGGGTTACCTTGTAACCAAACGGTGATCACTCACGGATCACCAACGGAACCATACTCGGTTCAACGGGTTACCTTGTAACCAAACGGTGATCACTCACGGATCACCAATGGAACCACACCGGGTTCAACACTCACCGAGACCTCGTCTCGTGATCATATCAACACATCACCGTGACTTAGCAACTATTGTACAAAAGTACAGCGCGATGGAAAGCGCCTAGAAAACTCAGGCAGCTGGCTGGGAACCATCCCGACTCCCCTTACAGGCGAAAAGGACGCGCCCCCGTGGCACGCCCAGAGGAACAGTCAAAAAACATAAACCTATTGCGGTGCACGGCACCGTTCTGGAGGGATGGCTCAATGGCCCGTGCAAAATACACACGACGCCGGATACCATGGCAACCCACAGCCTTAGAGCATGTTGGATACTCCGGCAGGTAGCCAAGAGCGGCGAGGATATCCTTACCAAAGATACCCCAGAACAACACCCTCTAGCAGATGATGACAATAGAGTACTGGCAGTCTTCGAGACATTCGCTTCAAACAACAAGCGTAAAAGGGCCCTGCGCGATCTCGCCGAAGTTTGCCAGGTCGCTGCAGTTGACCCATGGAACGACACGGCCATAACCTTCAACGCCAGTGACGAACCTTAATACAAAACAGTCCGAGCACCAGCTGCCCTAGTCCTCAGTCCCATCGTGGACGGCTTTTGACTTACAAAAGTCCTCATGGACGGCGGCAGCGGACTAAACCTCATTTATGAGGACACGCTCCACAAGATGGATATAGACAGGAGCCGCATCGAGAAAAGCAGCACAACCTTTCGAGGTATCATTCCCAGCCGGGAAGCTCGGTGTGCCGGAAAAATTACACTTGATGTGGTGTTCGGCATGCTGGAGAAGTATCGGTCCGAAGAAATAACTTTCCAGGTGGCCCCTTTCAACAGTGGGTACCACGCCCTGTTAGGGCGAGAGGCCTTCACGCGCTTCCAAGCCATACCTCATTATGGGTATATGAAGCTAAAAATGCCTGGGCCTAATGGAATAATCACCCTCGTCAGCGATCCGTACATAGCCCTCCGCGCCGAGAATAAAACCGCATCCTTGGCCCTCGAGGCATTGTTTGAGGCCCTTGCGGCCGAAGAACTAAGCGCACTACGCTCCACCGTGGATAAGGACGATATGATCCTGGACAAACGACCCAAATCCACTTCCTTCAAGCTAGCAGAAGAAATAGTCAAATTTCAGGTCCATCCAACAGACCCGAAGAAGACAGCGTCTATCGGAGCATAGCTCAGCCCTGAAGTCGACGCCGCACTACGAGACTTCCTGCGCGAAAACCGGGATATATTCGCCTGGCATCCTTCCGATATGCCAGGAATCCCGCGCGAGTTGGCCGAACATAGCCTCAACATACTAAAGGGATATAAGCCGGTCAAGCAAGCTCTGTGGCGCTTTTCCGAACCCAAACGACAAGCTATGGGGGAGGAGCTAGCCAAACTCATCGAGGTCGGATTCATCAAAGACATTAAACATCCGGACTGGCTGGCAAACTTGGTAATGGTACCAAAGAAGGATAAATCCTAGCACCCATGCGTTGATTTCAAAGACCTTAACAAGGCCTACCCTAAGGATCCCTTCCCTCTTCCCCGCATTGATCAAATCATTGACGCCACTGCAGGTCACGACTTGCTATGCTCCCTTGATGCATATTCTGGATACCATTAAATCAAAATGAAGGAGTCCGATCAAGCCGCAACATCATTCATTACACCATACGGGCCGTTTTGCTTCAACACCATGCCTTTCGGGCTTAAGAACGCCGGCGCCACCTACCAGCGCATGATCCAAACATGCCTCGAGAAACAGATCGGCAAAACAGTGGATGCCTACATGGACGACGTCGTCATCAAAACCAGACACGTTGAAACACTAATAGACGACTTGCGTCTCACATTCGACAACCTCCGCACATACGACATCAAGCTTAACCCGGAGAAGTGCGTCTTCGGCGTCCCCGCCGGTAAACTATTGGGCCTCATCGTTTCCAATAGAGGAATTGAAGCAAATCCAGCCAAAATCCGCTCTGTTACAACTGGCCACGCCAACCAAACTCAAGCAGGTCCAAAAACGCGCTGGGTGCATGGCAGCTTTAAGCCGCTTCATCTCCAGGTTGGGAGAAAAGGCGCTGCCACTCTATCGCCTTCTACGGTGCACCGACAACTTCGAGTGGAGAGACGCGGCTACGGCCGGACTGGAAGAAATAAAAGCCCTTCTGGCGAGCAACCCAATCCTGGCCGCGCCAAACGCCGGCGAGCCAATGCTCTTATACATATCAGCAACACACCAGGTGGTGAGCGCCGTACTCGTCGTCGAACGAGAACAGGACGGACACAAATTCCCGCTCCAGAAGCCGGTACACTATGTATCCACCGTCCTCACACCATGCAAATCCCGGTACCCTCATTATCAAAAAATAGCATATGCAGTCTTCATGGCATCCCAAAAATTGCGACACTACTTTCAGGAGTGCTCTATCACGGTGGCCTCCGAAGCGCCCCTCAATGATATAATTAACAACCGGGATGCAACGGGCCGGATTGCCAAATGGGCCATTGAGCTCCTGCCATTCGACATCACGTACAAACCACGTAGAGCCATCAAATCCCAGGTACTGGCCGACTTTGTCACCGAATGGACAGAAGCCGAACTCCCTAAAGAGTATGGCGTGTATTCCAACTAGGTGATGCATTTTGACGGCTCCAAGATGTTGGCAGGGCTAGGGGCGGGCGTCGTATTAACGTCCCCCACAGGAGACATCGTCTAGTACGTACTCCAAATATTATACATAGACTCCAACAACGCAGCCGAATACGAGGCCTTGCTACATGGCCTCCGGATGGCCGTATCAATGGGCATACAACGCCTGGAGGTGCGCGGGGACTCAAACCTCGCAATATCCCAAATCAATGGAGACTTTGATGCCAAAGATCCAAATATGGCAGCTTATCGCAATGCCGTTTTGAAGATGTCGGCTCGGTTCGAGGGACTCGAATTTCATCACATCGCCCGCGAAAGTAACCAGGCGGCAGACGACCTTGCTCGCATCGGCGCTAAGCGCGACCCCGTCCCACCTAACATCTTCCTCGAAAGGCTCTTTAAGACATACGTGGTATGGCAAGGGGGAGATAGCAACGACAGTCCCATTCCGAACACAAACATAGATAACGAACACACCGATATCATCAGAGGCTCAACCACCGAGGGAACACCATCGGCCCACCTCATCATGGCAGTAATTGCCCCGTGGACCGAACCATTCATGGCCTACTTTAATAGGAAGGAGCTCCTAGAAGATCAGAACGAGGCTCGCCGCATAGTTCGGCGTTCGAAGGCCTATAAAGTTCACGAAGGAGAGCTCTACAAGAAAAGCACTACCGGAGTCCTTCAAAGGTGTATCTCCGAGGAGGAGGGGCGGCAACTTTTGGCAGAAATTTATGCCGGTCTCGGCGGACACCACGCCGCAGCCCGGGCACTTGTCAGCAAGGCCTTCCGTACAGGATTTTACTGGCCCACGGCCCGGGCAGACGCACAAGACCTCGTCCAACGCTGTGTCGGATGCCAACTCTTCGCCAACCACAGCCATATGCCCCAACCGCTCTACAAACAATCCCCATTACATGGCCCTTTGCGGTCCGAGGCTTGGACATGGTCGGACCCCTTAAAGGGGGAAGCCATAAGAAAAAATATCTGTTGGTCATGGTGGACAAATTCACCAAGTGGATAGAGGCTAGACCGGTTAAAACGGCCGAGTCCGGACCGGTGATTGCATTTATATCCGATGTGGTACACCGTTACAGTGTACCGCACAGCATCATCACCGATAACGGTTCGAATTTCAAAGCCGATGAGGTGAAAACCTGGTGTGCTAATCTGGGCATTAAGCTCGATTACGCCTCTGTCTACCACCCGCAAACAAACGGTCAAGTCGAGTGAGCCAATGGTCTTATTATGAGCGGCATCAAACCCAGACTAGTGCCTTCTTTAAAAGAATCAGATAAACACTGGGTCGAGGAGCTCGACTCCGTACTCTGGGGGCTGCGGACCATGCCCAACCGTACTACCGGATACACACCTTTTTTCATGGTGTACGGTGCAGAGGCCGTGTTGCCCTGCGATATTATACACGACTCACCTCGAGTGCGTATGTACGAGGAGAAAGAGGCCGAGTTGGATTGGCAAGACAGCCTAGATGCCCTGGAGGAAGAGCGCGACATCGCCAAAGCCCGTTCAGCATTTTATCAATAGCAGGCTCGAAGATATCAAAGCAGAGAGGTACGGGCCAAGACTTACAATGTTGGCGAACTCGTTCTACGCTTACCGGAGAAGAAAAAGGACACACTCAAGCCCAAATGGGAGGGTCCCTTCATAATCGACGAAGTTCTCACCGGAGGAGCGTACCGTCTTCGTGACGCATCAGACCATCACCTAGAGCCGAACCCCTGGAACGCGGCTAGGCTCCGAAGGTTCTATGCCTAGCGCCGAACTCTTTTTTAGTCTCCTTCTCCCCTATAGTTTCCATTACTCCTTCTCCCTTTTACACAATGTTTTTCGCTTTAAAGCACTCATTCGGCTTGACCGAACACTGCTGACGTACACATCTTTACATATGTACGCCCATTATACCTGGGGGCTTCTCTAACAGAAGCTTGTTAACATTATTTTCCGAGCATCAAGCTCATCACACATGCGCGTTTTCCCGCATGTCTTTTCTTCGCCATTATATGCATCGATATGACTTAAGTTTTGGCCAAGTTGGGTTGCCTGGTGATACGTCTCCAACGTATCTATAATTTATGAAGTATTCATGCTATTATATTATCCATCTTAGATGTTTTATATGCATTTATATGCTATTTTATATGATTTTTGGGACTAACCTGTTAACCTAGAGCCCAGTGCCAGTTTCTGTTTTCTCCTTGTTTTTGAGTTTTGCGGAAAAGGGATACCAAACGGAGTCCAATTGACGAGCCAATTTTTGATGATTTTTTATGGACCAAAAGAAGACCTCGGAGTAAAAGAGTTGGGCCAGGAGAGTCCCGTGGTGCCCACGAGGGTGCCCACGAGGGTGGGGGCGCGCCCACCCCCCCAGGCGCATGGGCCTGCCTCGTGGACACCTCGGGCACCTCCTTGATGTGAGACCGACGCCAAAAATTCCTATAAATAAAGAAACCTCAAAAAATTAACCTAGAGCGGGAGTTCAGCCGCCGCAAGCCTCTGTAGCCACGAGAAACCAATCTAGGCCCTCTCCGGCACCCTGCCGGAGGGGGCCATCATCACCGGTGGCCATGGAGAAGTATCCCGGAGGGGACATCATCACCATGAAGGCCAAGGACCAGAGGGTGGAGGCCATGGAGGAGGAAGCACAAGGGGGAGAACCTCTCCTCCTCTCTTCCGGTGGCGCCGGAGTGCCATCGGGAGGGGAATCATCACCACGGTGATCGTCTTCATCAACATCACCATCATCATCACCATCCTCATCTCTTTTACGTGGTCGACTCTCCCGCACCCCGCTGTAATCCCTACTTGAACATGGTGCTTTATGCCACATATTATGATCCAATGATGTGTTGCCATCCTATGATGTTTTGAGTAGATATCATTTGTCTTTGGGTTGATTGATGATCTAGATTGGTATGAGTTGTATGTTTTACTTTGGTGCTGTCCTATGGTGCCCTCCGTGTCGCGCAAGCGTGAGGGATTCCTGTTGTAGGGTGTTGCACGTTCATGATTCGCTTATAGTGGGTTGGTGAGTGACTGAAACACAAACCCGAGTAAGAGGGATTGTTGCATATGGGAATAAAGAGGACTTGATGCTTTAATGCTATGGTTGGGTTTTACCTTAATGATCTTTAGTAGTTGCGGATGCTTGCTAGAGTTCCAATCATATGTGCATATGATCCAAGTAGAGAAAGTATGTTAGCTTATGACTCTCCCTCATATGAAACTGCAATAGTGATTACCGGTCTTGTTAACAATTGCCTAGGACAATTCCGCACACCGATCCACCATTATTCCACACTCGCTATTTATAATATTTAGTAATATATTCTAACTTTATGATAACAGCACCTACTTCTATATTTTAGCTCTCTGATACCATGCAAAGTTATCCTGTTCATACCCACAACGTAGTTTTATTTCTCGTTTCTAGTTGGAAACAAATGTTCGGTGTACGTAGAGTCGTATCAGTGGCAGATAGGGCTTGAGAGAATATTGATCTTACCTTTAGCTCCTTGTGGGTTCGACACTCCATACTTATCACTTCCACCTTTGGAAATTGCTACGATGATTCCTTGCACTTGGGGATTATCAAGCTCTTTTCTGGCGCCGTTGCCGGGGAGCAATAGCGTGGGGTTGATATTCTCGTGTGTGCTTGTTTGCTTTGTTCACTAAGTAGATTTTGTTTTTCCTTTTTGTTTCTGTTTAGTTGTGGGTGAAACATACAAAAATTTTAAAAGAATGAAAATACAAAAAAAAATTACTTGCCTCTCATGCCTAAAAAGTTTTTCAAAAAGAGAAGTGATTGGAAAGTTATGCATTGAAGAAGTGAGGGTCGACCTTGAGCACTTGTGTTCATGCTCACGAAAACAATGTAGAATTTTTCATGGAAGTTTCTCTGTAAATAATTATCCCCTTGTATATATCCATTGTATTATAAAAATATTGTGCCAAGCTTTGGTTTTAGGATGATTAGATTGCTTGTTTACCTTGTGCAGAACAAAAACAGAAACTTTGGCTGTAGTGCGTGAATTTACATTTTTTACTGAAAGTCAAATGGGTCTGAAACTTTTTGAAAATTACTTCTGTACAAAATTTTCAAATTTTCAAATTTAGTTCATAATTTTAGGACTTACAGAAGTTTACCAAACTTCCAGATTACTACAGACTGTTCTGTTTTTAACAGATTCTGTTTTGCGTGTGTTGTTTGCTTATTTCGATGAATCTATGGCTAGTATCGGGGGGTATGAACCATAGAGAAGTTGGAATACAGTAGGTTTAACACCAATATAAATAAAGAATGAGTTCATTACAGTACCTAAAGGTAGTGATTTGCTTTAGTACACTAACGGATCTCACAAAGTTTTTGTTAATGTTTTGTGTGGATGAAGTGTCCGAAGGTCGAGGAGCTATCAATATGAGAAGAGTAAAGAGAGGAAGAGTTCAAGCTTGGGGATGCCCAAGGCACCCCAAGTAAATATTTCAAAGGATACTCAAGCATCTAAGCTTGGGGATGCCCCGGTTGGCATCCCATCTTTCTTCTTCAACAATTATCGGTATACCTCGGTTTTTGTTTTGTTCACATGATTTGTGTCCTTTGTGTTTTTATTTTTCTTTAAGAACCATGCTAGCATGAGATAGCCCTTCATTGATTTATAGAATACTTCATGAGCTTCACTTATATCTTTTAAGCATGATCTTATAGAACTGCTCTTTGTGCTTCACTTAAATCTTTTGAGTATGGTTTTATAGAATGCTTCATGTGCTGCACTTATACATTTTGAGCTTGGATATTGGTTAGTCTATATTAATTGTAGAATGCTCCATGAACTTCACTTATATCTTTTGGAGTATGAATAATACTATCATTTAAAGTGGGTTTGGAAGAGTGTCAACTTTAGGAATTAGTGATCCCACTATTTTGGAGGGTGTTGAATCTTAATGTGATATTTATGAAAGTGGATTTGGAAGAGTGTCAACTTTAGCTAGTAATGATTCCACTATTTCGGAAGAGGTTCCATGATGCTACTGAAAATTATTATGAGGGAGGAATACATGCTTGTAGGAGTTGCAATAATATCAAGTTTCCTCTCTATGTGCTTAAAGTTTTGAAGTTATACTTGTTTTGCCTTCCTATGCTAGTTGATTCTTGTTCCCATAAGTTGTGTTCTCACAAAATCCCTAGGCATAGGACGTTGGTTAGAATCAATTGTACTAGTCATATTCTTCAAGATGCTCTCCTTGTGCTTCAATTCCTACCTTTTATGTGAGCATCATTGAAATCATCATGCCTAGCTAAAAGGCATTAAAGAAAAGCGCTTGTTGGGAGACAACCCAATATTTAACCTGACTGTTTTTGTGTGTTTACATGATTAAGCTACTGTAGTAATCATGTTTTATAGCTTTTGTTTCTATAAAGTGCCAACTAAGACCTTTCGGAAGACTTAGGAGAAAGTTAATGTGATCTTGCTGTAAAAAACAGAAACTTTGCGCTCACGAGATTAGCTGTCATTTTTCATAGAAGAGTGATTTTGAGTTGATTCTTTTTTCAGAAGATTAATAGACAAATTCCTTACGTCCACCAATTTATTTCATAATTTTTGGAGTAGTATGTTCAGATCATTACAGACTGTTCTGTTTCTGACAGATTCTGTTTTCATTGCATAGTTTGCTTGTTTTCTAGTTTCTATGACTTATATTTCTCAATATAAATTGTAGAAATGATATGGTACAGTAGACATTGTGTGAGAACAATTATGAAACTTGTCCTTAACAGTACCAAAGTGAATGGTTTACTCTTTATCATACTAACCTATCTCACGAAGTTTGGTTAAGTTTTGTGTGATTGAAGTTTTCAAGCTTTGGGTGAGATATCGGTATGAGGAGAATAAGGAGTGGAAAGACCCTAAGCTTGGGGATGCCCAAGGCACCCCAAGGTAATATTCAAGGAATACTCAAGCGCCTAAGCTTGGGGATGCCCCGGGAGGCATCCCCTCTTTCGTCTTCAAAACTATCGGTATACCTTACTCGGAGCTATATTTTTATTCGTCACATGATATGTGTTTTGCTTGGAGTGTATTTTAAATTTTACTTGCGGTTTGAATAAAATCATTGGATCTGAAATATTTAATGAAAAAGAATCCTCCCATGGCTAGTTAATTATTTGACTACTCAGTGTTCTTCACTCATATCTTTTGGAGTAGTTTCTCATTTACTCATGTGCTTCATGTATATCCTATGAGTAAATGGTTGAATAAATTGAATGTCATAAATCTGAATTTATATATGTTTCATATGCTTATAACATGGGGAGTAATGACTTCACACATAATAAGTATAGGTAGTAAACTTATTGAAAGTTAGCAAACGTAGAATTGGTCGCTTGAACAATTCAAGAAAGAATATTGAAGGGAGAGGGATTTCACATATAAATATACTATCTTGGACATCTTTTGTAATTGTGAGCACTCATTAAACTATGACATGCTAAAAGGTTGATGTTGGCCAAGGAAGACAACGTAATGGGTTATGTTTTATTATATCTGAAATAAAGTATATTGTCATGGATCGCCCAACACGTTGAGCTTGCCTTTCCCCCTCATGCTAGCCAAATTCTTTGCACTAAGTAGAGATGCTACTTGTGCTTCCAAATATCCTTAAACCAAGTTTTGCCATGAGAGTCCACCATACCTACCTATGGATTGAGTAAACTCCTTCAAGTAAGTTGTCATCGGTGCAAGCAATAAAAATTGCCCTCTAAATATGTATGATTGACTAGTGTGGATGAAATAAGCTTTATACGATCTTGTGATGTGGAAGAAATAAAAGCGACAGACTGCATAATAAAGGTCCATATCACAAGTGGCAATATAAAGTGACGTTCTTTCGCATTAAGATTTTGTGCATCCAACCCTGAAAGCGCATGGCAACCTCTGCTTCCCTCTGCGAAGGGCCTATCTTTTACTTTTATCTCTCAACCTTATGCAAGAGTCATGGTGATTTTCACCTTTCCTTTTTACATTTTATCCTTTGGCAAGCACCTTGTGTTGGAAAGATTCTGATATATATATATATATATATATCCAATTGGATGTAAGGCATCATGAACTATTATTGTTGACATTACCCTTGAGGTAAAAGGTTGGGAGGCGAATCTATAAGCCCCTATCTTTCTCTGTGTCTGACTAAAACTTTGAACCCATAAATATCGCGTGAGTGTTAGCAATTGTGAAAGACTAAATGATAGTTGAGTATGTGGAGTTTGCTAAATCGAAGCTCTGACATAGACTCTTCCTGAAAATAAGATGAATTGCAATTGTTTGATGACTAAGGACGCTGTTTGTTAGTTTTCAAGAAAGTTTATGATCTATACTTTAACATGTGAATGGCTTGTTACTTGATCATGAAAAGTTGTATGCGATGAGCTACTGTTATGACATATAATGATGCTAGAAAAGGTGATTGAAATTATCACTGATCAAACTTGTGCACCTGCTAGCATTCACACTTCATAAATTATTTCTTTTATCATTTACCTACTCGAGGACGAGCAAGAATTAAGCTTGGGGATGCTGATACGTCTCCAACCTATCTATAATTTATGAAGTATTCATGTTATTATATTATCCATCTTAGATGTTTTATATGCATTTATATGCTATTTTATATGATTTTTGGGACTAACCTATTAACCTAGAGCCCAGTGCCAGTTTCTGTTTTCTCCTTGTTTTTGAGTTTTGCAGAAAAGGAATACCAAACAGAGTCCAATTGACGAGCCAATTTTTGATGATTTTTTATGGACCAAAAGAAGACCTCAGAGTAAAAGAGTTGGGCCAGGAGAGTCCCGGGGTGACCACGAGGGTGGGGGCGCGCCCACCCCCCCCCCCCCAGGTGCGTGGGCCTGCCTCGTGGACACCTCAGGCACCTCCTTGACGTGAGACCGATGCCAAAAATTCCTATAAATACAGAAACCTTGGAAAATTAACCTAGATCAGGAGTTCCGCCTCCGCAAGCCTCTGTAGCCACGAGAAATCAATCTAGGCCCTCTCCGGCACCCTGCCGGAGGGGGCCATCATCACCGGTGGCCATGGAGGAGTATCCCGGAGGGGCAATCATCACCATGAAGGCCAAGGACAAGAGGGTGGAGTCCATGGAGGAGGAAGCACAAGGGGGAGAACCTCTCCTCCTCTCTTCCGGTGGCGCCAGAGTGCCATCCGGAGGGGAATCATCACCACGGTGATCGTCTTCATCAACATCACCATCATCATCATCATCATCATCTCTTTTACGCGGTCGACTCTCCCGCACCCCGCTGTAATCCCTAGTTGAACATGGGGCTTTATGCCACATATTATGATCCAATGATGTGTTGCCATCCTATGATGTTTTGAGTAGATATCTTTTGTCTTTGGGTTGATTGATGATCTAGATTGGTATGAGTTGTATGTTTTACTTTGGTGGTGTCCTATGGTGCCCTCCGTGTCACGCAAGCGTGAGGGATTCCCGCTGTAGGGTGTTGCAATACGTTCATGATTCGCTTATAGTGGGTTGGTGAGTGACTGAAACACAAACCCGAGTAAGAGGGATTGTTGCGTATGGGAATAAAGAGGACCTGATGCTTTAATGCTATGGTTGGGTTTTACCTTAATGATCTTTAGTAGTTGCGGATGCTTGCTAGAGTTCCAATCATAAGTGCATATGATCCAAGTAGAGAAAGTATGTTAGCTTATGACTCTCCCTCATATGAAACTGCAATAGTGATTACCGGTCTTGTTAACAATTGCCTAGGACAATTCCGCACACCGATCCACCATTATTCCACACTTGCTATTTATATATTTAGTAATATATTCTAACTTTATGATAACAGCACCTACTTTTATATTTTAGCTCTCCGATACCATGCAAAGTTATCCTCTTCATACCCACAACGTAGTTTTATTTCTCGTTTCTAGTTGGAAGCAAACGTTCGGTGTACGTAGAGTCGTATCAGTGGCAGATAGGGCTTGAGAGAATATTGATCTTACCTTTAGCTCCTTGTGGGTTCGACACTCCATACTTATCACTTTCACCTTTGGAAATTGCTACGATGATTCCCTGCACTTGGGGATTATCACCTGGCTCCTGTGCTTACCCGTACGTTCCCGATTGTTCGGCTAGGTGGTAAAGGGAGCACCTCTGCGATTGTTACTGCCGGGTCATCCGGATGTGTACCTCAGACTGGGTGAAGCCAAAAGCTAGCGTTTTTAAGGGAATATTCGGTCGGTGGATGAAAAGTCTCTTTTGCACTCACTCTATTGTGAACCCCCAGAAGCTATACATACTGTGATTTTCACATCACAATTCGGACATGTCTACTAATGCATGCACACCCAGGGAAAGGAACCCTTAACGGAACTATTCTCTCTGGAAGATGTTTCTTATGAATCAAATGTAATATAACATAACTAGCAGGATACAACTTGTCTGTTCAAGCAATTATGACCCCTACGCCTAGTTTTCCAGGCATGCCCCGGCCTATTCAGCCATGAGGGTATCCGGAAACACTCCGTACCCTTGAGTCTGGAGGTTGAAGCGAAAAGGTCTGCCATGACAAATGATATACAATTCAGCTAGAATTCCACACGGCGAGGAAAGTACATAGTCACTTGGACTCAAACACTTCCTCCTCTATACCGTCCAACAGGCAATCCAACTTAAAATCCTGTTGGGAATATACCGACCGACACGCGCCATGTTATTAGGATCAAGCTTGGTATACCGAGTCTTCACCATGGCCCAAGCCTCTCGCGCACCCTCTCGACAGGCCGATATCTTCCATAGACGGATATGCCGCCGCACTCCTTTGAACCGCTCTACAAGCTCCTCCATACTTCCTGGAGGGGAGGTGGAGGGCCATAGAGCCTTGGCAACACTCCGCGTCGCCAGCCCCGCCTGTTCGTGCACTTGTGACAGATTACACAGCAGATCACTCGATGATCCGGACACCTCCTCTTCAGGACGGCCCGTCAATATACCTGCAAGCATGGCTATATCAGTTTCATTTCTCTCCGAACCACTAAAAATAAACAAGTTCGGAAACATACTGAACATGCCACCCCGCAGTTTCTTGTTCTCCTTTATGGAGTCGGATAGCTGAGCCCGCACATCCTTCAATTCTTCACCCAACTTAGTGTTGGAGTCCTGCAGCTTGTTTTTCTCGTCCCTGACGCGGGTCAGCACACGTTCTCCTGCGGCGGGTTGCCTCTTCGCCTCTTTTTCTCCCTCTTGGGTGATCTTCAACTCCTTCTCAAATTGATCATGCGACCCTATTATGCGATCAGTGGCAGTATTAGCACAGTTGGTATACATTCACTATTCCTCACTAGAGGGGAACGTTACTAGTGGACAACTTCTTCAAATTTTCCAGTTCGGCGGTAGCAGCATTTAGCTGCGTTCGACATTGTTCCAGCTCTTGGGATAGCAGGTTGTTCTTCTCTGTAAGAACCTAGCCATACAATGGTCCTTAAGTCAGTTGTACCAACTGCTTTCAGTCCCGGGGGCTACTGGCATATGGTTATCCTATTCGGACAAAAAAAACTTACCCGCACATCTGTTAAATACTGCTTCGTGGCTCTACTAAGCCCGTTTCGAGCAGTTTGGATGTACGCATCGGCCGAGCTGAAGGCATTGAATGCCTCTTCTGAAAACTCAGGGTCTCATAAAAGAGCCCTGCAGCGCCGATGATCAATGGCGCTCTCCACTTCCGAGTTGGTAACGGATATATTCTCCGAACCATCGGCCAAAGGATAGTACGGCACTGTTCCTATGTTGGCCCCCGCCTTTCCAACGGGGTCTAAATCCCGGGCGCGGGGAGTACGGCTGGCCGGACCCTCGGATTTAGTCCGGTGAACCTTTTTCCTGGTGTCAAACAAGCGTACAAGTTACAGTTGGATGTGACTATTGAAGTATACCTTTAAATCCTTACCTCTTTAACGAGGGACCGGTCGTGACTTCACCGACCTTCTTTTTAGAAGCCTTGCTCGGCGCCGGAGCCGCTCTCTTTGGAGCCGCCCCTGGAGTAGTGTGACGCGCCGAACATCTCCCCTGGAGCACGAGACAGTGCGATGGGTGAGGCAGTGCGAGGAAGCTCTTTTGAGAGAGGTTTTTTCTCAACGACTTACGTGGGAAGCAGGAAGAAGACCAGGGTAATTGGCGATAATGGCCACTTCCGTGCCATCGTAGCTCGCCTGGTAAAACACCCTTTCCGCGAGTACCACGAATATATCCGGATCTTCTTCATGCCCAGGATCCAGCTCCCGGTTGTGGTCCTCAGGCTGTGTGGCGGGGCTGTAAAACCCCTCGGTGATTTTTCGCCAATGCTGTTATAAGCGGATTAGAAATTTTTCAAAGGTAATCCGGGAAGCGAAATGAGTAAAGCAGAAGGATTGGGGCTTACCCAACTAGGAGGATTATACATAGAGTATCCATCTCTGCGATTGATTCGAAGAAATTCCACTTCCTCCCCTTTGAACAGCTCGGCCAGTATTTTGGCCAGAGCGGCGGGGGTGCCCGGACCTTTTCGACCACAGCGGGAGGCGTCGTCCTCCCCGTTGTAGTGCCACATTGGGAGCCCTCTGTATTGAAGCGGCTGAACCCCTCGCGTTATGGAGGTCGCCATTACCTCAACCATTGTTAATCCGGACTGGGCGAGCGTCTTTATCTTGCCCAAGAGCTGACGAACCTCCGCACTGTCATCGTCCTCAAGGCTCCGGGGGCGCCAACTGTGGCGTTTCTTTAGCAGAACACTTGCAAATTCAGGGAGACCCTTTCGAACTGGGTCGGGAAGCGCAACGTCCTCGATGTAGAACCACTCGGAAAGCCATTCTTTATATGCCTTCCTTGGTGTGCCAGACGGGTATCCGGTATCGGCGATGCGCTGCACTTCGGCTCTGTCACTTCAAATATTGACCCCTCATGGTTACGCGGGACAAGACAAAACAATTTTCTCCACAGTTCGAAATGGGCTTCAACACCCAGAAATAGCTCGCATAAAGCAACATAACCTGCGATGTGCAGGATAGAGGCGGGAGTGAAGTTATGCAGCTGAAGGCCATAATACTCCAGAAGCCCTCGGAGGAATGGGTGGACTGGAAATCCGACGCCTCTTATCAGATAGGGGATGAAGCACACTCGCTCCCCCCCGGACGGATTGGGGGAGTCCTCCGCCTGAGTCACATCATTGAAGGTAGCCAGCCCTGCTCGAACAGGGACCAGATCCGCGGGAGGAAGAAATCCCTGCGTTTGCAACTTTGCTAACTGACTGTGAGACACAGAGCACTTCTCCCATTCGCTTTTCTTTGGGCTGGAACGGGAGGAGGAGCCGGGAATGCTAGCCATGTTGGAATGGTTTCTCCTAGCAGTCTCCGGGGATCTTCTTGGTGTGGTGTCGCATGGATCTGAGATCCAGTATCTTTAATAGGTGCGCTCCCTGGCATGGACGGGGTGTTATTTGCAAAAATACCCAGACTTTCCGCATTCGCTCGACACGTGGAAGACGAAGTTATTAGCGTGCAGAAGCCGAGGGGAACAATATTGAGTCAACAGCCGAATACATTACTTGGAGAAGGGAACCCACCTTGCAATGCCGAAGACAATCTGAACGCCGAACACCTCATCATTGAAGCCTGGTTCGGGGGCTACTGAGGGAGTCTTGGACTAAGGGGTCCTCGGGCGTCCGGCCTGTTATCTATGGGCCGGGCTGATGGGCTGTGAAGACACGAAGACCAAAGACTATACCCGTGTCCGGATTGGACTCTCCTTGGCGTGGAAGGCAAGCTAGGCAACTGACTATGGAGATTCCCTCTTATGTAACCGACCTCGTGTAACCCTAGATCTCTCCGGTGTCTATATAAACCGGAGAGCATATTCCGAATAGGACAGATTCATTACCATATACTCATAGGCTAGACTTCTAGGGTTTAGCCATTACGATCTCGTGGTAGATCAACTCTTGTAACACTCATATTCATCAAGATCAATCAAGCAGGAAGTAGGGTATTACCTCCATAAAGAGGGCCCGAACCTAGGTAAACATCGTGTCCCCCGTCTCCTGTTACCATCGATCCTAGACGCACAGTTCGGGACCCCCTACCCGAGATCTACCGGTTTTGACACCGACAGTAAGGACTACGGTCCTGGGAATTATGAGGTCATTAGGACAATGATTTAGCATAGTTGCAGCACAAATGCCAAATCTGGTCCAGAAAATAAATGAGGAAGAAGCACTCACTAGGCGTGATGGATTGAGCTAAAATTTGGGAAAGCTTGATGATTTGGACATACAATGATGCTGTAAAAAATTTCATACCAAATGGACTTGCCAAATTGGTACTTCCTTCACAACTATCATTTTTGCCCAGAAGCTTGAGAAAAATCCTCAGGGCAAATGGCTAAATGAAATGAGCCAAAGTTTTGTGGAGACAGGTTATATGGATATGAGAAGACCTGGGAAAAGTTTCAGCCATAATGGAGCAGGATAAGATACACTTGCTTCACAAACTGAAAAATTGGACAGAAACCAACAATTGCTCCTGTGCTCACATAGTTCCATGAAATGAACTGAATTTAGGTGGAGGCTAATGATTTGAGATACTTGAGAGGATGGAAAAGTTTCATCCCATTTGGAAACTCTATGAAGGTACTTCCTTCACAAAGTTACAATCTGGTCAGAAACTTTGAAAAATTGCACAAGGAGCTAGGAGGAAAGTATTGAGCTCATCTTTGGTATCCATGGGTGACTTATCAATGTTAATCACCGTCCCAAATTGCAGCTCAATTGGAATTAGTAATAAAGCACTTCCTTTGCAAAATTTTAGAGAAGGCAGAAACTTGCATGGGATCATGTGTCAAATTTTCGAACGGAGGAACATGAAATTAGGATGGAACTAGTGAATATATATCAAGGACAAGCTCCACAATTTATGTGGGAATTTTCTCTGCTATAAAAATAGTAGTTCCTTTAGAAAATGGCAGAAATGCAATATTGGCATTAAATAGGAAAAGGCAATTTTCCTTATTTAATTATGGCCAATATATTTGCCAGAGCTTGGATTAGGCATAAGTATCAACTCCACCAATTCTCATGAATTTAGGAGATGTCTAGCTATGCCTTTGGATTTTATTCCTCGGAAAGGAAAGAAAAGGAATAAATCACAATTCAAAAATATTGCATGGGACTTGGCAATATTTTTGCATATCCAAGGTTCAGAAAGATAGGACGATCTCCGGGAACAATTGGGAGGATCAACAGATCAAGGAAAATGATGGCTCCTTTGTAAGCACAAAGGACATATCCAAATTCCAAAAATTTGGAATTAGGGTTTGAGAGGGTTTGAGATGATGCAAATAAGGTCTTGCCCACTGACAAAGACATGAGCAAGGTTTTGAAAGGTTGAAAATGACAAGAATAGTCAGAGTCATCCATCAAACTCGGGAGAAAATTTTGAAGAATGATTGCCAGGAAAGAATAACAGCACAAAAATTGATAACCCAATTTTGGGGCTGTTACAAAGAACATCCTGAAGTACCTGAAAAGGACCATGGATATGTTTCTCGTTTATGGAGGTGACAAATAGCTCATCGTAAATGGTTACGTTGATGCTAGCTTTGACACTGATTCGGATGACTCTAAGTCACAAACCGGATACGTATTTATATTGAATGGTGGATATGTCAGTTGGTGCAGTTCCAAGCAGAGCATCGTGGCGGGATCTACGTGTGAAACGGAGTACATAGTTGCTTCAGAAGCAGCAAATGAAGGAGTCTAGATGAAATAGTTCATATGCGATCTGGGTGTAATACCTAGTGCATCGGATCCAATGAAAATCTTTTGTGACAACACTGGAGCAAAGTCCTTGGCGAAGGAATCCAGGTTTCACAAGAGAACCAAACACATCAAGAGACGCTTCAGCTCCATTTGTGAACAAGTCAAGGATGGAGACATATAATTTTGCAAGATACATACGGATCTGAATGTGGCAGACCCATTGACTAAGCCTCTTCCGCGAGCAAATCATGATCAGCACCAAGACTCCATGGGTGTTAGATTCATTACAATGTAATCTAGATTATTGACTCTAGTGCAAGTGGGAGACTGAAGGAAATATGCCCTAGAGGCAATAATAAATTGTTATTTTATATTTCCTTATTCATGATAAAGGTTTATTATTCATGCTAGAATTGTATTGATCGGAAACCTTAATACATGTGTGAATACATAAACAAACACAGTGTCCCTAGTTGAGCCTCTACTAGTGAGATCACATACATGACGAGGAGTCTCAAAATGGTCGAGAGGTAAAGATTGATATATAGGACGATGGTATTCGGACACCGGAAGTGTTTCGGGGGGCACCGGGTACTTATCGGGTCACTAGAAGGGGTTCCGAGCACCCCCGGCAAAAGATATGGGCCTTATGGGCCAAGAGGGGAAACACACCATCCACAAGGGGC
Organism: Aegilops tauschii subsp. strangulata; assembly: GCF_002575655.3. Taxonomy (NCBI): domain Eukaryota; kingdom Viridiplantae; phylum Streptophyta; class Magnoliopsida; order Poales; family Poaceae; genus Aegilops; species Aegilops tauschii. The sequence continues at coordinate 218,594,563 of NC_053037.3, read as the reverse complement.
TAGTGCGCCCCCCATATGGGCCGACCTAAGGAGGAGAAAGAAGGGGAGAAGGGAAAGGAAAGTGTGGATTAGAAAAAGTTATTCCCTCCAATCCATATTATTTGTCACTGATTTGGAGCAACTTTGTACCAAACAAGCGACAATTAATATGGAGTAGGAGTAGTAGAACATATCTGTACATACTAATAAAGGACGGTGTGTTTTTTCGAGTTTTTGTCTGTCCATTCACCTTAATTGCTTTAAAGTTGGAATAAATTACCCACCCTACCACCCGTAAGTGAAAACAAACCTTCGTTAATGGTTACTATTTTTCCTGTCTCCGTCATCCGCGCTCTAGCCTTTTCGCCAGTTGCTTTCATTTTTTTGGCAAAGCTGGTATTCAAAGCCATGACCAATGCATCAAACTTCAGATGAGCAAGCCACAACCCTAGATAATTATTATGGTTAACAAACAAAGAGAGATGGAATATATGTGCACATGTGCTCTATGGGTCAGCTCATCCAGATTGCACAACTCTAGTTGATTTGCTTTCTTTGGCCCAAGGCCTAGGCGAATAAACTTCAGATACTTCCTTTGGCCCAAGACCCAGGCGAGGCAATATAACAAATTATTAACATATGTCAACACATGGGTTCGTGCTAGTTGTACTCATGAAATGAAGGTTAACAAAGTCCATATATTGTCATCAATATAAATGACGTCTATTACTCCTTTCATTTACAAAATATAAGATGCTTTGAGGGAAAAATAGTTCCCGCTTTATTCAAAGTTCACAATCCCTTTAGGAGCAATCTCCGGGCCAACACACTCTTGAGGCACATGGTCATGCGGAGCATCCCACGGCCATCCCCATGGATCTACCTTCATCTCCCCAAGTGTCAAGTGGACCGATGACACGAGCACGTGCAAGAGCTATCGAGACCGAAGTGACATCTCTCCTCGCTCAACTCCCTTTCGAATCACATGAGACATGGCTACTACCTCAAACGGAGACACTTTGCACACTCAGGTACCAAGGAACCGGCCATGGATAAGCTAAGGAGCAAGGCCGAATGATGCAGGGAGAAGAACGCGAAGATGGATAAGAAACAGAGCAAGACAGAGCTTGCCCAGATGATTCATACCTCCATCCGGACGATCCGGACCAAGCCCGGACAAGATGGACCTCCTCCCGGATGATCCGGCTAATGTGCACAAAGACAATAGAAAGCCTCTCGTCGAAGTCGGATCATCCGGAACTCCACCCAGATCATCCAGACCCAGCCGGACTTCTGGACCAGGTCCCGGACATCCAGTCCAGCCATGGCCACAACGACCTAGCTGGACCATCTGGGTGACCGCGTGGATCATCCGGACCGCCATCCGGATCATTCGGCCCTTTCCTGTGTGCACAACTCAGGCCGAGGGCCATGTACCCCTTCACTCCCCTAGACTATATATACTCGTCTCCTACCTACTTTTTAAGGTCAGCAAAGGATTAGGTCAAGATTGAGATAGAGCTTTGCTCATACACTAACTCTCCCATGGAGATCAAGACCTCCATGTGAGAAGATCCCCTAGTGGATTCAATACCCCTTCTTAGGGGATATCCTCCAAGGATTCAACACCTCTCTCCTTCAAGGATTGGGATGAACTAGTTCCTCTTTTGCCTTCTTGTGTTGGATTTGGTGTTGGGGAACGTAGCAATAATTCAAAATTTTCCTACGTGTCACCAAGATCAATCTAGAAGATGCTAGCAACGACAGAGAGGGAGTGCATCTTCATACCCTTCAAGATCGCTAAGCGGAAGCGTTACAAGAACGCGGTTGATGGAGTCATACTCGCGGCGATTCAAATCGCGGAAGATCCGATCTAGCGCCGAACGGACAGCGCCTCCGCGTTCAACACACGTACAGCCCGGGGACGTCTCCTCCTTCTTGATCCAGCAAGGGTAGAGGAGAAGTTGAGGGAGAACTCCAGCAGCACGACGGCATGGTGGCGATTGAGCTCGTGGTTCTCTGGCAGAGCTTCGCTAAGCACTACGGAGGAGGAGGAGGAGTTGGAGGAGGAGAGGGCTGCGCCAAGGTAAGGGTATGGCTGCCCTCTCACCCCCTCACTATATATAGGGGGAAGGGGAGAGGGGGCCGGCCCCTCTAGATGGATCTAGAGGAAGAGGCGGCGGCCAGGGGAAACCCTAGATGGGTTTGGGCGCCCCCACCCCCTAGGAAACTTGCCCCCCAAGCCAGGAGGGGCGGCTGCCCTAGGGGTGGCGCCCCCACCTCTCCTGGTTACGTGAGAGGGGTTGGGAGGGGCGCACAGCCCCTTAGTGGGCTGGTTTGCCCCTTCCCCTTGGCCCATAAGGCCCCCCAACGCTTGCCGGGGCCTCCGAAACCCCTTTCGGACATGCTGGCCATAGCCTGGTACCCCCGAAACAATTCCGGACTCCAATACCCTTCGTCCAATATACCGATCTTCACCTCCGGACCATTCCGGAGCTCCTCATCATGTCCGGGATCTCATCCGGGACTCCAAACAACCTTCAGTAACCACATACTATTTCCCATAACAACTCTAGCGTCACCGAACCTTAAGTGTGTAGACCCTACGGGTTCGGGAACCATGCAGACATGACCAAGACGTTCTCCGGCCAATAACCAACAGCGGGATCTGGATACCCATGTTGGCTCCCACATGTTCCACGATGTTCTCATCGGATGAACCACGATGTCGGGGATTCAATCAATCCCGTATACAATTCCCTTTGTCTATCGATATGTTACTTTCCCGAGATTCGATCGTCGGTATCCCAATACCTCGTTCAATCTCGTTACCGGCAAGTCTCTTTACTCGTTCCATAACGCATGATACCGTGGCTAGCTCCTTAGTCAAATTGAGCTCATTATGATGATGCATTACCGAGTGGGCCCAGAGATACCTCTTCGTCATACGGAGTGACAAATCCCAGTCTCGATTCGTGCCAACCCAATAGACACTTTCGGAGATACATGTAGTGCACCTTTATAGCCACCCAGTTACGTTGTGACGTTTGGTACACCCAAAGCATTCCTACGGTATCCGGGAGTTGCACAATCTCATGGTCTAAGGAAATGATACTTGACATTAGAAAAGCTCTAGCAAACGAACTACACGATCTTGTGCTATGCTTAGGATTTGGTCTTGTATATCACATCATTCTTCTAATGATGTGATCCCGTTATCAATGACATCCAATGTCCATGGTCAGGAAACCATAACCATCTATTGATCAACGAGCTAGTCAACTAGAGGCTTACTAGGGACATGTTGTGGTCTATGTATTCACACATGTATTACGGTTTCCAGTTAATACAATTATAGCATGAACAATAGACAATTATCATGAACAAGGAAATATAATAATAACCATTTTATTATTGCCTCTAGGGCGTATTTCCAACAGTCTCCCACTTGCACTAGAGTCAATAATCTAGTTCACATCGCCATGTGATTAATACCCAAGAGTTTACTAGAGTCAATAATCTAGTTCACATCACCATGTGATTGTAATGAATCCAACACCCATGGGGTTTGTTCATATCTCGCTTGTGAGAGAGGTTATTAGTCAACGGGTCTGAACCTTTCAGATCCATGTGTGTTTGACAAATCTCTATGTCATCTTGTAGATGCAGCTACCATGCGCTACTTGGAGCTATTCCAAATAACTGCTCTACTATACGAATCCGGTTTACTACTCAGAGTCATCAGGATTAGTGTCAAAGTTTGCATCGACGTGACCCTTTACGACGAACTCTTTTACCACCTCCATAATCGAGAAAATTCCTTAGTCCACTAGTTACTAAGGATATGTTCGACCGCTGTCATGTGATCCATTCCTGGATCACTCTTGTACCCCTTGACTAACTCATGGCAAGGCACACTTCAGGTGTGGTACGCAGCATAGCATACTGTAGAGCCTACGTCTAAAGCATAGGGGACGACCTTCGTCCTTTCTCTCTCTTCTGCCGTGGTCAGGTCTTGAGTCTTACTCAATACTCACACCTTGTAACACAGCCAAGAACTCCTTCTTTGCTGATCTATTTTGAACTCTTTCAAAATCTTGTCACGGTATGTATTCATTTAAAAGTACTATTAAGCGTTTTTGATCTATCCTTATAGATCTTGATGCTCAATGTTCAAGTAGCTTAATCCAGGTTTTCCATTGAAAAACATTTTTCAAATAACCCTGTATGCTTTCCAGAAATTCTACATCATTTCTGATCAACAATATGTTAACAACATATACTCATCAAAAATTCTATAGTGCTCCCACTCACTTCTTTGGAAATACAAGTTTCTCATAAACTTTGTAAAAACCCAAAATCTTTGATCATCTCATCAAAGCGTACATTCCATCTCCGAGATGCTTACTCCAGTCCTTAGAAGGATTGCTGGAGCTTTGCATACTTGTTAGCATATTTCAGGATTGACAAAACCTTCTGGTTGTATCACATACAACCTTTCCTCAAGAAAATCGTCGAGGAAACAATGTTTTGACATCCTATCTGCAAGATTTCATAAATAATGCAGTAACTGCTAATATAATTCCAACAGACTCTTAGCATCGCTATGAGTGAGAAAGTCTCATCGCAGTCAACTCCTTGAACTTGTCGGAAAACATCTTAACGACAAGTCGAGCTTTCTTAATGGTGACACTTACCATCATTGTCTGTCTTCCTTTTCAAATCCATCTGCACCCAACAGCCTTACGACCATCAAGTAGTTCTTCCAAAGTCTATACTTTGTTTTTATACATGGACCCTCTCTCAGATTTTATGGCCTTGAGCCATTCGTCGGAATCCGGGCCCACCATCGCTTCTCCATAGCTCGTAGGTTCATTGTTGTCTAGCAACATGACTTCCAAGACAGGATTATGTACCACTCTGAAGTAGTACGCATCCTTGTCGACCTACGAGGTTTGGTAGTGAGTTGGTCCGAAGTTTCATGATCACTATCATAAGCTTCCACTTCAATTGGTGTAGGTGCCACAGGAACAACTTCCTGTGCCCTGCTACACACTAGTTGAAGTCATGGTTCAATAACCTCATCAAGTCTCCACCATCCTCCCACTCAATTCTTTCGAGAGAAACTTTTCCTTGAGAAAGGACCCATTTCTAGAAACAATCACTTTTGCTTCCAGATCTGAAATAGGAGGTATACCCAACTGTTTTGGGTATTCTATGAAGATGCATTTATCCGCTTTGGGTTCGAGCTTATCAGCCTGAAACTTTTTCACATAAGCGTCGCAGCCCCAAACTTTTAAGAAACGACAGCTTAGGTTTCTCTAAACCATAGTTCATACGGTGTCGTCTCAACGGAATTGCGTGGTGCCCTATTTAAAGTGAATGCGGTTGTCTCTAATGCCTAGCCCATAAACGATAGCGGTAATTCGATAAGAGATATCATGGTATGCACCATATCCAATAGGGTGCAGTTATGATGTTCGGACACACCATCACACTATGGTGTTCCAGGCGGTATTAGTTGTGAAACAATTTCCACAATGTCTTAATTGTGTGCCAAACTCGTAACTCAGATATTCATCTCTATGATCATATCACAGACATTTAATCCTCTTGTCATGATGATCTTCAACTTCACTCTGAGATTACTTGAACCTTTCTATAATTCAGACTTGTGTTTCATCAAGTAAATATACTCAGCATCTACTCAAATCATCTGTGAAGTAAGAACATAACGATATCCACTGCATGCCTCAGCACTCATTGGACTGTACACATCAAAATGTATTACTTCCAACAAGTTGCTTTCTTGTTCCATCTTACTGAAAACGAGGCCTTTCAGTCATCTTGCCCATGTGGTATGATTTGCATGTCTCAAGTGATTCAAAATCAAGTGAGTCCAAACGATCCATCTGTATGGACTTTCTTCATGCATATATACTAATAGACATGGTTCGCACGTCTCAATCTTTTCAAAACGAGTGAGTCCAAAGATCCATCAACATGGAGCTTCTTCATTCATTTTATACCAATATGACTCAAGTGGCAGTGCCACAAGTATGTGGTACTATCATTACTATCTTATATCTTTTGGCATGAACATGTGTATCACTACGATCGAGATTCAATAAACCATTCATTTTAGGTGCAAGAACATTGAAGGTATTATTCAAATAGACAGAGTAACCATTATTCTCCTTAAATGAATAACCGTATTGTGATAAACATAATCCAATCATGTCTATGCTCAACGCAAACACCAAATAACAATTATTTAGGTTTAACACCAATCTCGAAGGTAGAGGGAGCATGCGATGCTTGATCACATCAACCTTGGAAACACTTCCAACACATATCGTCATCTCACCTTTAGCTAGTCTCCGTTTATTCTGTAGCCTTTTATTTCGAGTTACCAACACTTAGCAACCGAACAGGTATCTAATACCCTGGTGCTACTAGGAGTACTAGTAAAGTACACATTAATATAATGTATATCCAATATACTTCTGTCAACCTTGCCTACCTTCTCATCTACCAAGTATCTAGGGTAGTTCTGCTTCAGTGACCGTTCCCCTCATTACAGAAGCACTTAGTCTCGGGTTTGGGTTCAACCTTGGGTTTCTTCACTAGAGCAGCAACTGATTTGTCGTTTCATGAAGTGTCCCTTCTTTCCCTTGCCCTTCTTGAAACTAGTGGTTTTACTAACCATCAACAATTGATGCTCCTACTTGATTTCTACTTTCGCGGTGTCAAACATCGCGAATAGCTCAAGGATCATCATATCTATCCCTGATATGTTATAGTTCATCACGAAGCTCTAGTAGCTTGGTGGCAATGACTTTGGAGAACCATCACTATCTCATCTGGAAGACAACTCCCACTTGATTCAAGCGATTGTAGTACTGAGACAATCCGAGCACATGCTCAACGATTGAGCTTTTCTCCCTTAGTTTGCAGGCTTAAGAAACTTGTCGGAGGTCTCACACCTCTTGAAGTGGGCACGAGCCTAAATCCCAATTTCAGCTCTTGGAACATCTCATATGTCCCGTGACATTTCAAAATGTCTTCGGTGCCTTAATTCTAAACCGTTTAACATTACGCACTGAACTATCACATAGTCATCAAACCGTGTATGTCAGATGTTCGCAACATCCACAAACGATGCTCGAGGTTCAGCACACCGAGCGGTGCATTAAGGACATAAGCCTTCTGTGCAGCAATGAGGACAATCCTCAGTTTACGGACCCAGTCCGCATAATTTCTACTATCAACTTTCAACTAAATTTTCTCTAGGAACATATCTTAAACAATAGAACCAAAGCGTAAGCTATGACATAATTTGCAAAGACCTTTTGACTATGTTCATGATAATTAAGTTCATCTGATTATTTAATGAACTCCCACTTAGATAGACATCCCTCTAGTCATCTAAGTGATACATGATCCGAATCGACTAGACCGTGTCCGATCATCACGTGAGACGGACTAGTCATCAACGGTGAACATCTCCATGTTGATCATATCTACTATACGACTCATGTTCGACCTTTCGGTCTCTTGTGTTCCGAGGCCATGTCTGTACATGCTAGGCTCGTCAAGTCAACCTAAGTGTTTCGCATGTGTAAATCTGGCTTACACCCGTTGTATGCGAACGTTAGAATCTATCACACCCGATCATCACGTGTGCTTCGAAACAACGAACCTTCACAACGGTGCACAGTTAGGGGGAACACATCTCTTGAAATTTTAGTGAGGGATCATCTTATTTATTCTACCGTCGTTCTAAGCAAATAAGATCTAAACATGACAAACATCACATGCAAATCATAAAGTGACATGATATGGCCAATATCATCTTGCGCCTTTGATATCCATCTTCAAGGCGCGGCATGATCACCTTCGTCACCGGCATGACACCATGATCTCCATCATCATGATCTCCATCATCATGTCTTCATGAAGTTGTCTCGCCAACTATTACTTCTACAACTATGGCTAACGGTTAGCAATAAAGTAAAGCAATTACATGGCGTTTTTCATTGACACGCAGGTCATACAATAAATTAAGACAACTCCTATGGCTCCTGCCGGTTGTCATACTCATCGACATGCAAGTCATGATTCCTATTACAAGAACATGATCATTCTCATACATCACATATATATAATTCATCACATCCTTTTTGCCATATCACATCACATAGCATACCCTGCAAAAACAAGTTAGACGTCCTCTAATTGTTGTTGCATGTTTTACGTGGCTGCTATGGGTTTCTAGCAAGAATGTTTCTTACCTACGCAAAAGCCACAACGGTGATATGCCAATTGCTATTTACCCTTCATAAGGACCCTCTTCATCGAATCCGATCCGACTAAAGTGGGAGAGACAGACACCCGCTAGCCACCTTATGCATCAAGTGCATGTCAGTCGGTGGAACCTGTCTCACGTAAGTGTACGTGTAAGGTCGGTCCGGGCCGCTTCATCCCACAATGCCGCCGAATCAAGATAAGACTAGTAACAGCAAGCAAATTGAACAAATCATTGCCCACAACTACTTTGTGTTCTACTCGTGCATAGAATCTACGCATAGACCTAGCTCATGATACCACTGTTGGGGAACGTAGCAATAATTCAAAAATTTCCTACGTGTCACCAAGATCAATCTAGAAGATGCTAGCAACGAGAGAGAGGGAGTGCATCTTCATACCCTTGAAGATCGCTAAGCGGAAGCGTTACAAGATCGCGGTTGATGGAGTCGTACTCGCGGCGATTCAAATCGCGGAAGATCCGATCTAGCGCCGAACGGACGGCGCCTCCGCGTTCAACACACGTACAGCCCGGGGACGTCTGCTCCTTCTTGATCCAGCAAGGGTAGAGGAGAAGTTGAGGCAGCATGACGGCGTGGTGGCGATGGAGCTCGTGGTTCTCCGGCAGAGCTTCGCTAAGCACTACGGAGGAGGAGGAGGAGTTGGAGGAGGAGAGGGCTGCGCCAAGGGAAGGGTATGGCTGCCCTCCCACCCCCTCACTATATATAGGGGGAAGGGGAGAGGGGGCCGGCCCCTCTAGATGGATCTAGAGGAGGAGGCGGCGGCCAGGGGAAACCCTAGATGGGTTTGGGCGCCCCCACCCCCTAGGAAACATGCCCCCCAAGCCGGGAGGGGCGGCTGCCCTAGGGGTGGCGCCCCCACCTCTCCTGGTTACGTGAGAGGGGTTGGCAGGGGCGCACAGCCCCTTAGTGGGCTGGTTTGCCCCTTCCCCTTGGCCCATAAGGCCCCCCAACGCTTGCCGAGGCCTTCGAAACCCCTTTCGGACATGCTGGCCATAGCCTGGTACCCCCGGAACAATTCCGGACTCCAATACCCTTCGTCCAATATACCGATCTTCACCTCCGGACCATTCCGGAGCTCCTCGTCATGTCCGGGATCTCATCCGGGACTCCGAACAACCTTCAGTAACCACATACTATTTCCCATAACAACTCTAGCGTCACAGAACCTTAAGTGTGTAGACCCTACGGGTTCGGGAACCATGCCGACATGACCGAGACGTTCTCCGGCCAATAACCAACAGCGGGATCTGGATACCCATGTTGGCTCCCACATGTTCCACGATGATCTCATCGGATGAACCACGATGTCGGGGATTCAATCAATCCCGTATACAATTCCCTTTGTCTATCGGTATGTTACTTTCCCGAGATTCGATCGTCGGTATCCCAATACCTCGTTCAATCTCGTTACCGGCAAGTCTCTTTACTCGTTCCGTAACGCATGATCCCGTGGCTAACTCCTTAGTCACATTGAGATCATTATGATGATGCATTACCGAGTGGGCCCAGAGATACCTCTCCGTCATACGGAGTGACAAATCCCAGTCTCGATTCGTGCCAACCCAACAGACACTTTCAGAGATACCTGTAGTGCACCTTTATAGCCACCCAGTTACGTTGTGACGTTTGGTACACCCAAAGCATTCCTACGGTATCCGGGAGTTGCACAATCTCATGGTCTAAGGAAATGATACTTGACATTAGAAAAGCTCTAGCAAACGAACTACACGATCTTGTGCTATGCTTAGGATTTGGTCTTGTCCATCATATCATTCTTCTAATGATGTGATCCCGTTATCAATGACATCCAATGTCCATGGTCAGGAAACCATAACCATCTACTGATCAACGAGCTAGTCAACTAGAGGCTTACTAGGGACATGTTGTGGTCTATGTATTCACACATGTATTACGGTTTCCAGTTAATACAATTATAGCATGAACAATAGACAATTACCATGAACAAGGAAATATAATAATAACCATTTTATTATTGCCTCTAGGGCATATTTCCAACATTTGGACCCTTGTATCCCTTATGTGTATGCAGATTTAGCACATGTGTGATTGGATATTGATCAATTGAGTGTTCTTCTTGTGTTCTTCTCTTGTTTGATCATGTCCCCACCTCCAAGTGTGAAAATATCATGAACTTGGGTCCCATCCTACATCATCTTGGTATCATGAGCAAGGTTGATTCACGTCTTGGAGCCTCTACCCCCCACTTTCTAGCCTAATTTTATGTGTTTCTGTCCAATTTCAAAATCCCCACAAAATGAGCCATACCAATTTTCTTTTTGTGATTTGTTAGTTTGATGATGTTTTTTTGATTTCGATCCGTCGATTCGTTGTGTTGCAAGTGGATCTAGCATTCCCCACCTTCCCCACCATGAAATCCACCCGAAATCACCCCAGTTTTCCTTTTCTCCATGATTTTCGTGTTCATCCTGAGCCCCAACTCGCCTGTGTTGACCTGGCCGGACGATCCGGATGAAGTACCGAACGATCCGGACACAACCTGGATAATCCAAACCCTCCCCCGTATCATCCAGCTTCGCCTGTCAAAACTAAATTTTCGATAGAAAATTTCAGCCACCACATACACTTTAGCATCACACACTACAAGACCCACCATACCACTTGCGCTAACCCTTTGAGATACCACAACCTTACCACCACATTCCGCTACCACCTTTTGACATTTGCCTTTGAGATTTTGAGTTGCGGTTTTCCGTTTCCTAACGTGTTTCGGCTACTTAGGAACGATTCGACATCGACATCACCACCACTCAAATTCGCCATGGACTTGACATCGACAATGACCACTTCATCATTTACACCACCAACCGTAAGCAAGGATGGTAACCTCAACGACATCACTTGTACATCTCCCTTGCCATTCCATTGTGAACCCCTGAGCCAAATTTTGCGTCACTGTCCTATCGAGACTAGCCATTTGAGTATTGCTGGTCAATGTTACTTGTGCAACTTAGTGATACACGTTCCACAAAGCTATCATAGAATGCATATATCATCGTATCATCTCTTGTGTTATCAATTGTTCCCGCATATACATAATTAATATCTTAGTTCGAGCATTTTGTATAAGTGGCCAAAGAAAAATATCAAAAGAGAATCCAAAGCTTTTAAGCAAAGAGGAAAACAAGGAGCTTGTAAGCAATAGCCATAGCATCGCCACATTACATATCATATTGCCATATTTGATCATCTTGGATTATTGTGAGAGAATCACCGAGAACCATACATAGATAGCATAATAGGGATAAAAAGTTGACACATTTTATCTCTCATAGGTTTTGTGCACAAGTGTCATATCTCGCCTATTGAGCAATCCTGCTAGCGTCTCTCTAGAGTTGTGCAACACGAGCGTTTTCCGTGGTTTCCACGCTCATTTCTTGGTTGCACAACCCAACTTATCTATCAGTGTGTGTGTGTGTGTGTGTGTGTGTGTGTGTGTTTCCGTGTGCCACTCTTTGCTATTGGTCTACTTGTTTCACTTCTGAATTTGTGAATCTCTTTCAACATTATTGAATCTTGCTAACAATTCCATAAATTTTATGCCACATCCTCACCAAGCTACTCCAAAAGCTTTATTTGTGTAGGTGTGAGATAGACAAGAAGGTACCAATTGTGCTACTTCCATAATACCATATTGGGTGATCATCGATCCATCTTCAATATTGGATAAGGTACATTTGGTCTAGTTCTTTCCTTTCTTCCACTCATAGTTTGTTTCAGAATGATGGATAGGCCGAGCAAGAAGAGTAGCCGAACAACCACGTCACCAAGAATCAACTATTTGGTGCACATAGAGCTTTGCATAAAGAGAAAATGAAGTTTTGGGTGACCGCATTGAACAACTAGCCACCGACCTGTGACAATCCGAAGAAAGAACAAGGGACTACCTCGATGCCAAGATGGCAACCTAAATGGATGACTTTCGAGCCATGATGGTCAACTCTCCCTCAACGACGTCATCATCCAGACGACGCCACTCAAGCTTACACTCTTAGGACACGTCTTCAGATGCAAGTCTTCCACGAGCTCGTTCACATCATGACCAAGACCATCAAGATCATCAAGCTCCACAAAATCCATTCCATGGAAATGGTTTGCAAGACCGCCTTCGGGACCGTGAGCACCACTGTCACGAAGAGCAAGCTCCACAACACCAAGACCAAGAAAACTGCGACGCTGATGAGCCACAAGTATAGGGGATCTATCATAGTCCTTTCGCTAAGTAAGAGTGTTGAACCCAACGAGGAGCAGAAGGAAATGACAAGCGGTTTTTAGCAAGGTATTTTCTGCAAGCACTGAAATTATCGGCAACAGATAGTTGTATGATGAGACAATTCGTAACGGGTAACAAGTAACAAAAGTAAACAAGGTCCAGCCAGGTGGCCCAATCCTTTTTGTAGCAAAGGAGAAGCCTGGACGAACTCTTATATAAAGCAAAGCGCTCTCGAGGACACATGGGAATTGTTGTCAAGTTAGTTTTCATCATGCTCATATGATTCGCGTTCGTTACTTTGATAAGTTGATATGTGGGTGGACCGGTGCTTGGGTGCTGCCCTTCCTTAGGCACACCTCCCACTTATGATTAACCCCTCTCGCAAGCATCCGCAACTACGAAAGAAGAATTAAGATAAATCTAACCATAGCATGAAACATATGGATCCAAATCAGCCCCTTACGAAGCAACGCATAAACTAGGGTTTAAGCTTCTGTCACTCTAGCAACCCATCATCTACTTATTACTTCCCAATGCTTTCCCCTAGGCCCAAATAATGGTGAAGTGTCATATAGTCTACGTTCACATAACATCACCAGAGGAGAGACAACATACATCTCATCAAAATATCGAACGAATACCAAATTCACATGATTACTTATAACAAGACTTCTCCCATGCCCTCAGGAACAAACGTAACTACTCACAAGCATATTCATGTTCATAATAAGAGGAGTATTAATTATCATTAAGGATCTGAACATATGATATTCAACCAAATAAACCAACTAGCATCAACTACAAGGAGTAATCAACACTACTAGCAACCCATAGGTACCAATCTGAGGTTTTGAGACAAAGATCAGATACAAGAGATGAACTAGGGTTTGAGAGGAGATGGTGCTGGTGAAGATGTTCATGGAGATTCATCCCCTCTCGATGAGAGGATCGTTGGTGATGACGTTGGCTTCGATTTCCCCCTCCCAGAGGGAAGTTTCCTCGGCAGAACAGCTCCGCTGGAGCCCTAGATTGGTTCTGCCCAGGTTCCGCCTCGAGACGGCGGTGCTTCATCCCAAAAGCTTCCTTCTGATTTTTTCTAGGTCAAAACACACCATATAGCAAAATAGGTCTCTAAAATTTGCTCCTTTTCTAGTCCAGAATTCCAGCTGCCGGAATTCTCCCTCTTCTTGTAAACCTTGTAAAATAAGAGAGAAAAGGCATAAGTATTGTACCTAAATAGGTAATAACAGCCCATAATGCAATAAATATCAATATAAAAGCATGATGCAAAATGGATGTATCTACTCCCCCAAGCTTAGACCTCGCTTGTCCTCAAGCGAAAGCCGATATCGAAAAATAAGTCCACATGTTTAGAGATAGAGGTGTCGATAAAATAAAATACAGACATGAGGGCATCATGATCATCTTTATAACAGCAACATACAATGCCATATAATTTCTTATGCTAAAGTAACAATCCGTTCACAAGATAAAGTATGAATCAGAAACTTCATTGAAAACTAACAAACTATAATCTCAGTCATTGAAGCAATTGCAATTTATCATAACATCGGAAAGAGTCAATATAAGAGCTTTTGAGCAAGTCCACATACTCAACTATCATTTAATCTTTCACAATTGCTAACACTCACGCGATACTTATGGGTTCAAAGCTTCAATCGGACACACAGAAAGATAGGGGCTTATAGTTTCGCCTCCCAACCTATTACCTCAAGGGTAATATCAACAATAATACTTTATGATAACCTACATCCGAGTGGATATATATATATATATATATATATCCGGATCTCTCCAACACATGGTGCTTGCCAAAGGAAAAAGTGTAAAAAGGAAAGGTGATGATCACCCTGACTCTTTTATAAGGGTAGAAGACAAAAGTAAAAGATGGGTCCTTCGCAGAGGGAAGCAGAGATTGTCATGCGCTTTGATGGTTGGATGTACAAAATCTTAATGCAAAAGAATGTCACTTTATATTGCCGCTTGTGATAAAGAACTTTATTATGCAATTTGTCGCTTTTATTTCTTCCATATCACTGATAACCCACAAGTATAGGGGATCGCAACTGTTTTTGAGGGTAGAGTATTCAACCCAAATTTATTGATTCGACACAAGGGGAGCCAAAGAATATTCTCAAGTATTAGCAGCTGAGTTGTCAATTCATCCACACCTGAAAGACTTAATATCTGCAGCAACATATTTAGTAGCAAATTAGTATGGAAGTAACGGTAACAGTGGCAAAAGTAACAGTAGCAGTTTTGTAGCAATCGTAGCAATGGCAACGGAAAAGTAATGGAGCAAAGATCAATATGTGAAAAGCTCGTAGGCAATGGATCAATGATGGATAATTATGTCGGATGGCATTCATCATGCAACGGTTATAACATAGGGTGACAAAGAACTAGCTCCAGTTCATCAATATAATGTAGGCATGTATTCCGAATATAGTCATACGAGCTTATAGAAAAGAACTTTCATGACATATTTTGTCCTACCCTCCTGTGGCAGCAGGGTCCTATTGGAAACTAAGGGATATTAAGGCCTCCTTTTAATTGAGTACCGGACCAAAGCATTAGCACTTAGTGAATACATGAACTCCTCAAACTACGGTCATCACCGGGAGTGGTCCCGACTATTGTCACTCCAAGGTTGCCAGATCATAACACGTAGTAGGTGAGTATAAATTGCAAGATTGGATCAAGAACACAAATATATTCATGAAAACATAATAGGTTCAGATCTGAAATCATGGCACTCGGGCCCTAGTGACAAGCATTAAGCATAGCAAAGTCATAGCAACATCAATCTTACAACATAGTGGATACTAGGGATCAAACCCTAACAAAACTAACTCGATTACATGGTAAATCTCGTCCAACCCATCACGGTCCAGCAAGCCTACGATGGTATTACTCACATATGGCGGTGAGCATCATGAAATTGGTGATGGAGGATGGTTGATGATGACGATGGCGATGGATTCCCCTCTCCGGAGCCTTGAATGGACTCCAGATCTGCCCTCCCGAGGAAGAACAGGGCTTGGTGGCGGCTCCGTATCGTAAAACGCGATGAATCCTTCTCTTTGATTTTTTCCTCCCCGAAAGAGAAGATATGGAGTTGGAGTTGAGGTCAGTGGAGATCCAGGGGGGCCACAAGGTCGGGTGGCGCGCCCCCACCCTTGTGGCTAGGGTGTGGGCCCCCTTAACTTGATTCTTTTGCCAATATTTTTTTATTAATTCCAAAACTTATCTCCGTGAAGTTTCATGTCATTCCGAGAACTTTTTATTCTGCACAAAAATAACACCATGGCAATTCTGCTGAAAATAGCGTCAGTCCGGCTTAGTTCCATTCAAATCATGGAAGTTAGAGTCCAAAACAAGGGCAAAAGAGTTTGGAAAAGTAGATACGACAGAGACGTATCAACTCCCCCAGGCTTAACCCATTGCTTGTCCTCAAGCAATTCAGTTGACAAACTGAAAGTGATAAAGAAAAACTTCCACAATCTCTGTTTGATCATGTTGTTGAAAATATGTAAAGGCAACATTCAAGTTTTTAGCATAGATCATGAACTAACCATATTCACAATAACTTTTAGGTCTCACATTTACTCATATCAATGGCATTATCAACTTCCGAGCAATAATAATAAATCTCGGATGACAACACTTTCTCAAAACAATCATGATATGATATAACAAGATGGTATCTCGCTAACCCTTTCTGAGACCGCAAAACATAAATGCAGAGCACCCCTGAAGATCAAGGACTTACTAGACATCGTAATTCATGGTAAAAGAGATCCAGTCATACTCAATATAAATTAATAACAATGCATACAAATGACGGTGTTGCTCTCTAACTGGTGCTTTTTATAAGAGGATGATGACTCAGCAATAAAAGTAAATAGATAGGCCCTTCGTAGAGGGAAGCGGGCATTTGTAGAGGTGCCAGAGGTCGAGTTTTGAAATAGAGATAAATAATATTTTGAGTGGCATGCTTTCATTGTCGACATAACAACCAATAGTTCTCGGTATCTTCCATGCTACATACATTATAGGCAGTTCCCAAACAGAATGGTAAAGCTTATGCTCCCCCACCACCAACAAGCACACTCCATGGCTGGTCCGAAACAATGGTACCGTCCAACTAACAACAATCCTGGGGGAGTTTTGTTTGCAATTATTTTGATTTGATTTGAGCATGGGACTGGGCATCCCGGTTACCAGCCATTTTCTCGTGAATGATGAGCGGAGTCCACTCATCGTGAGAATAACCCACCTAGCATGGAAGATATTGCCAGCCCTAGTTGGTACATGAGCGATTCGAGCATACAAAACAGATAATCATTTGAAGGTTTAGAGTTTGGCACTTGCAAATTTACTTGGAACGGCAGGTAAATACCACATATAGGAAGGTATGGTGGACTCATATGGAACAACTTTGGGTTTATGGAAGTGGATGCACAAGCAGTATTCCTGCTTACTACAAGTGAAGGCTAGGAAGAGACTGGGAAGAGACCAACTAGAGAGCGACAACAGTCATAAACATGCATTGAGATTAACCAACATTGAGTGCAAGCATGAGTAGGATATAAATCACCACGAACATAAATATCGAGGCTATGTTGATTTTGTTTCAACTACATGCGTGAACATGTGCCGAGTCAAGCCACTCAAATCATTCAAAGGAGGATACCATCCTATCATACTACATCACAACCATTTTAATTTTCATGTTGGCACGCAAGGTAAACCATTATAAACTTCTAGCTAATTAAGCATGGCATGAGTAACTATAATCTCTAATTGTCATTGCAAAGATGTCTCATTCATAATGGGTTGAATCAGGAATGACGAACTAATCATATTTACAAAAACAAGATAGGTCGAGTTCATACCAGCTTTTCCTCTTCTCAATCATTTCATCATATATCGTCATTATTGCCTTTCACTTGCACGACCGAACGGTGTGGATAATAATAATAGTGCACGTGCATTGGACTAAGCTGGAATCTGGAAAATTTTATTCGAAGGAGAAGTCAAGGTAATATGGGCTCTTTGTTAGATCAACAATAATGGATATGAGAGCCACTCAACATTTTCATCGTGGTCTTCTCCTCTCGACCCCCAAAGAAAAGAAAAGAATTTCAAATAAACACACTGGAATATTTTTGGATTTTTTGTTTTTCTGGAGAAAGAGAAACAAGAACGAGAAAAACTACTTACACGGAAAGCTCCCAACAAACAAAAGAAGAACGAGAAATCTTTTTGGGTTTTCTATTAATATTACAACTAAGCATGCATAGAAAGTAAACTAACTACAACTAATTTTTTTGGTTTTTTCTTAAGTTTTTTCAAACACACAAGAAGAAAGCGAGAAAAAGAAATAAACTAACACGGATAATACAAAGAAAAAGCATGAGCACCAACAACTGAAATGAGTGTGTGAACATGAATGTAATGTCAGTGAGAAATACGTACTCCCCCAAGCTTAGGCTTTTGGCCTAAGTTGGTCTACGCCCATGGATCAAAGTAGCCATCCCCGGTGTACTGAGGAGGATCTTGGGGGTTCCACTGGTTAGCGAGCTCCTGTGGATCCCACTGATAAATAGACTCCTGGTATGGATCAGGTGATGGCTCTGGCTCAGGAAGTGGGGACCGTGTCCCCTCCCAGTATGCATGAATGTCCGCGGGCAAAATGAAGTACCTGCCTGAATGAATATCGAACAAAATAAGTGCAGACAAGGTAATAATCTGAAAAGTATTCTCGCTAAATACTAAGTTATATATGAGCCTCTTTTCCTCATCATGGCGAATAAACTTATGTGCTACCATGCTGTCATAATCTAAATATATAGTGGGTAGTGCTTTCTCCTCTTTTTCATAATGCCTAATGGGTATCTCAAAGTGTTTAGCAAGGCGGGAGGCGAAGATACCTCTGAAAATAGGACCCTTTGTCCGGTTTAAACTCAACCATTTAGTGACCATAGCACCCTAACTATAAGTTCTATCTCTATGTAAAGCGTGGCGCAAAATGGCGAGGTCAGGGTCTCTAAGGCCTCCACTCTCTCCACGACCAATTAAACATCTCCGACCGAATAATGAGTAATAACGTAAAACAGGGAAATGTATACTAGCCACTCTTGCTCCCGACACTCCTCTGTTTTCCCCTATGGTAATTTCATGAATAAAACCTTCCACATCACTAGGACGTGGTTCCTCGACACTACCCTCATAAGGTAACTTACAAACCTCACAAAAGTCATAGAGCGTCATTTCTTTGTAGTCATCATATAAGTGAAATCTATCGTGGGTGGTGATCTCCTAGCATGAAAATGAAAATTTTGCACGAAAGTATTAGTGAGTAGGAGATACTGGTCACACTGGTCGAGGAGGAAGTCGGTGATGCCTGCATTCTCGGCCAAATAATAGAAATCATCATAAATTCCAGCTGCTTGTAAGAATGCGTCACATGTCCATTCACATGGCCAAATCTCCGCGGCACGAGGAAGATTATACTTAGGCTTCTCTTTCTCCTCATTTTCATTTTCCTTCGAACCCCGGCTTGAGGAACCTCTAAATAATCTGCTCAACATTTTCATCCTCTGAAATTTTCTGAAATTTTTAGTGACTCAAAATAAAAGTGAACCAAACTCAATAAAATTGATAGCAACTACTCCTACAAGTGCCTAGAGGCCATATCATGCATCAAAACTACATTGGACCATATGAATTTGACATGCAAGCTCAAGAACAGGGTCACCAAGGTAGCCAAAATTTGCAATGAATAAAGTACTAGAACAAAAACTAATTGTACCATTGGAGGAGTCACATACCGAAGAACAATCCCCCAAAGTAGTTTTGTGAATGGAGCTTTGAGCAAGGAGATCGAAAATGGCAGTAAAATGAGCAAGAACACCAGTTTGAGCTATGGAGTGATTTTTTCTGGAGGAAGAAGGAGTGGATGGGGGCCACATGGGCCCCACAAGGACAGGGGCGTGCCCCAGGGGGTGGGCGCACCCTCCACCCTTGTGGCTAGCTGGTGAGGCCCCCTGGTGTGTTTTAAGTGCCAGACATTCTCAAATATTATACAAAAAATCATACTAAATTTTTAGGGCATTTGGAGAACTTTTATTTTTGGGGCATTTTTTATTGCACGGTGTCGGCGTTCTGGGAACGGGGGTACCCAGACTTTCCTGCCCGCGACCCACGGCGTGGCTCCGTCAACGGCCCGGTACGGCCCAGCTTCAGCAACAACAACCCAAGACCCTCATGAGGGGCCAAGCCTCGCGAGGAGGGCGACACCAAGACCTCCCTGGGGGGCGGCCTCCCCAGGCTGGCTCCCGAGGAGCGGAGATATCTATGCAAGCTGCACCTCGCGAGGTTCATATGACATGAGCCATGACGACCAAGGCCAATTGGGTGCCAGCGGGCAAAGTGTAGCAGTTTCCTCTTTGGTGCTAAGGAGGCAAGCATAGGCGCGGAGGCCCGAGGAATCAAGCAAAGGTTTCCATTTCTGTGCAACAAGACCAAGACCGCCAGGACGGCAGGACGGAGGTCATCACGGAGCCCACCATGGTGTCATCACTAGATGCTTTTGCAGGTGAAGACTACTTTCGTCAGGATAACTTGTACTAGTTGTCTCCCTTTGAATTTGGCTGTTGTGGGATCCGTTCCCGCCTACATTTGGGAAGAGGACCAAGGCCACTATAAATAGGACCTAGCCACCACCATAGAGGGAATCGGATCCATTCCACCTTGACCAACTCACCAGCTCATCGGGCACAAGAGCACCTCACCTCCTAAGGCTATTCTAGCATTGTACTAGTTCATCCACAGCCCCTCGAGGCCAATCTACCATAAAGCAGGAGTAGGGTTTTACACCGCAAGGTGGCCCGAACCTGGGTAAACTGTTGTCTCCCTTGTCCATTTGGTTCGTCAAGCTAGGCCATGGGATCGGTGAGCAGGCAGATTGGGGAGGAAGAGTTCTTCGCACGCACCCCAGAGTTCGAACCTCTCAAGGGTCTGCGAAACCCTGAATCCGACATTTTGCGTGCCAGGTAGGGGTGCATCGAAGATCAGCCACTCCATCCGCCACACTCTGCTGTTTGGCTCTCATGGCAGACGCTTCTCCATCGACTGAACCGATGCGTGCCCTCGGAGGAGCCGAGGGCCTCCGAGCCTTCACCCTTGCCCCGCGGCGGGCGCAGTGGCCGCCCAAGTTCAGGTCGGACTTGCCGCCCCGATATGATGGCGCGGCGGACCCGGCGGGCTTTCTCCAAGCATACGAGGAGGCTGCTTGGGCGGCCGGTGGCGACGACAAGGTCATGGCGAACTGGCTCCCCATGGCCCTGGTGGGCGCACCGCGCGCCTACCTTCTCAACTTGTCGGGGTCTTCTGTGGCATCCTGGGAGGATTTGTGCGTCCTCTTCATCGTGCGCTTCGCGGCACCAGCACCCCACATCATCGCAGCTCTCCTCGGTGGCTTGCAGGCGCCGCCCTCGGGCCGCCATGCGAAGCAGTTCTTCGGCTAGGCCGGCGCCGCCCACGTGCAGCAGGGAGCCCTTCCGGGTTGGGCGACACCCTATGCTGACCTCACCTTCGACTCAAGAGACCACCTGGCGACCACCGCGGGCGCCGGCGCGCTCCCAATGCTCTTCACCCCCACCATCTGCCATGTGGCGGTCACCAAGACCCTCATCGACGGCGGGGCTGGCCTCAACATGCTCTCTATGGAAGCTTTCGGCTTGCTTCACGTGCCACACGGCCGGCTCCGCCCCACCAAGCCCTTCTCCGGAGTCGTCGACGGCTTCACCTACCCCCTAGGGCAAATCTACCTCCCCGTCACCTTCGGCACCCGCTACAACTACCGCACCGAGCTCATTGACTTCGACATCGCCCGCATCGGCCTCCCGTACAACGCCATCCTCGGGTACCCAGCCTTGGCCAAGTTCATGGCGGCAACTCATCCTGCCTACAACCTCATGAAGATGCCGGGGAGCAGCGGCGTCCTCACCGTGGCCGGGGACACCAAGGAGGCGCTGGCGGCCCTCAAGCTCGCCTTCAGGGCCGCGGCCGCCGCACGACCGAAGGAGGAAGGAGCCCCAGGGGCCCTGGGGGCTGCGCCAGCAAAGAAGAAGCAGCTATTCTCCCATGATCGCGCAGAGACAAAGCAGGTGCTAGTTGAGGAGGGTGGTGCATCAGGCGCCACCTTCACCATAGGCGCTGGCCTCCCCCCGGATCAAGAGGAGGCACTGGTGAACTTCTTGCGCAAGAACAAGGAGGTGTTCGCCTAGGAACCCAAGGATCTGGTCGGGATCCCGAGGGGGATAATCGAGCACCACCTGAGGGTGTGCCCTAATGTGCGCTCGGTGAAGCAGAAGGCGCGGCGGCAGTCCATGGAGAAGCAGTCTTTCATCATCCAGGAAACCCGCAAACTACAAGAAGCTGGTGTCATTCGTGAGGTGCGGTACCCTGAATGGCTGGCGAACCCGGTCATTGTCCCCAAGAAAGGCGGGAAGGAACGCATGTGCGTCGACTTCACCAACCTTAATAAGGCTTGCCCTCAAGATCAGTTCTTGCTCCCGCGCAACGACCAGATCATCGACTCCAGTGCCGAGTGCGACCTGCTGTGTTTTCTGGACGCCTTCTCAGGCTACCACCAGATCAAGATGGCGGTGTAGGACATCGAGAAGACAGCCTTCTAGACCCCATGCGGGGTGTATTGCTACACCTGCATGCCCTTTGGGCTGCGCAACACCGGAGCGACCTTCCAACGGCTGCTGCACATCAATCTGGGCCGGCAGCTCAGGAGGAACGCCGAGGCCTACGTCGATGACATAGTGGTGAAGTCCCGAGAGGCTAGGACCCTCATCCAGGACCTGAGGAAACATTTTCCAAACTGCGCAAGGTGGACCTGCGGATCAACCCAGAGAAATGTGTGTTTGGCGTCCCCTCTGGTAAGTTGCTGGGTTTCCTCGTGTCACACAGGGGGATCGAGGCGAACCCAGTGAAGGTCAAGGCAATAGAAGAGATGAGCCCACCACAGACTCTCAAGGAAATGCAAAAACTGGCGGGCTGCGTAACCTCACTGGGGTGCTTCATCTCCAAGCGGGGGGGGGCATGCCCTCCCGTTCTTCAAGCTGATGAAAAAGAAGGGCCCATTCAAGTGGACTCCTGAGGCTGACGCAGCATTCCAAGATCTCAAGAAGTACCTCACCAGCCCGCCGGTGATGGTAGCACCGCGACCTCTGGAGCCCCTGGTGCTATACCTGGCCGCCACGCCCCACTCAGCCAGCGCGGCACTAGTGGCTGTCCGAGAAGAGTGCCAGGACAGGGGCCCACCGAGCGACGCCACGCGCCCTACCAAGACAACGTGGCTCCAGGACGGCACCACTGAAGCCTCGGCGGCGCCAACAGACAACCAGGCTCCACAGGACGGCGCTCCTAGGGCCGCAGCCACCCCAGCAAACGACCAAGCTCCCTAGGTCCCCCAGCCTCAGGAGGTGCCGGACTCCACCAACACTTCCGCCCTCGTCAAGCACCCGGTGTACTTTGTCAGCACGGTACTGCGTGACTGCGGGCATGCTACCCCATGCCACAGAAGCTCTTGCTCATGCTCCTCGTCGCCTCCCACAAGCTGCGCCACTACTTCCAAGGCCACCTCATCAAGGTCGTCTCGGCTTACCCTCTATAAAGGGTGCTCCGGAGCCCCAACGCCGCAGGGAGAATCACCGAATGGAACATCGAATTGCAGGCATTCCAGTTGGAGTTCAGCACCACCAGGGTCATCAAGGGGGCAGCACTCGCCGATTTCATGGCAGAATGGACAGACGCTCCAGGTCCCGAAGCAGGCGAGGACCGATCCCTCTCGCTAGGGAGCGACGCACCAGACGGCTGGGTCATGTACTTCGACGGCACCTTCACACGACAGGGCGCGGGGGCTGGATCCATGCTCATCACGCCCACTCAGGACAAGCTCTACTACGCTGTGCAACTCTGCTTCCAACACGGCAGAAAGGTCCCCAACAATATCGCGGAGCACGAAGGCTTGATTGCCGGTCTCAAGGCAGCGGCCGCCTTGGGCGTGAAGCGCCTCACCATCAAGGGCGACTCCCAGCTCCTCGTCAACTTCTCCAACAAAGTATACGAGCCGAAGGATGAACACATGGAGGCATACCTGGAAGAGGTACGCAAAATCGAGAAGCAATTATTGGGTCTCGAACTGCAGCACATGCCACGCGGCATGAACAAGGAAGCGGACGACATCGCCAAGAGGGCGTCCCGGCGCCTTCCTCAGGAGCCTGGCGTCTTTGAGGAGCGGCTCTTCAAGCCCTCAGCAGACCCTCCTGTTGCGGGCCCAACACCGCCCCCAAAGGAGCTCCCCCAAGCGCCCCTATCAGGAGCCCCCGCTTGTGGCCCAACCTCGGGAGCGCGTCTGCTCCTCGTGCTCGAGCCTCAGGAGGGGCGCTGGACTGAAGAGTTCAAGGCGTATCTGTTTCAGGGAACCCTACCGGAGAAGGAGGAAGACGCGGAGAGCATGGCTCGGTAGGCCAGTGCCTACTGCATTCAGGACGGTGAGCTCTACCGAAAACGACAAAACGATGTTTCCTTGCGATGCATCTCCAGCGAGCAAGGGTGTGAGCTATTAACCGACAGACACGGCGGAGACTGCGGGCATCACTCATCATCGCGCACCTTGGTGGGCAAGGCCTTCCGCAGCGGATCCTACTGGCCCACGGCGCTCAGCGATGCTGCCGAGCTATTGAGAACCCGTGAAGCCTGCCGGTTCCATGCCAAGCAAATCCACCAACCTGCTCAGGGTCTCCAAACCATCCCGCTCTCGTGGCCGTTTGCGGTCTGGGGGCTGGACATCTTGGGCCCGTTTCCCCGAGCGCCCGGGGGCTACCGCTACCTTTACGTCGCCATCGACAAGTTCACGAAGTGGGCGGAGGTGGAGCCCGTCTGCACCATCCCAGCTTGCTTGGCGGTCAAGTTCATCAAGGGCCTCGTGAGCCGGTTTGGGGTCCCCAATCGCATCATCACCGATAATGGCTCACAGTTCACTAGTAACCTCTTCAAAACATACTGTGCTAACCTTGGAACGCAGATATGCTACACTTTGGTGGTGCACCGCAGAAGCAACGGCCAAGCCGAGTGCGCCAACGCGGAGGTTCTGAGGGGCCTCAAGGAAAGGACTTTCAAGAAGAAGCTCGAGGCCTGCAGCAGGGGCTGGCTGGTCGAGCTCCAACCCGTGCTGTGGTCCATCCGCACCACCGCGACCAAGCCGACCGGCGAGACTCCATTCTTCCTCGTCTACGGAGCCGAAGCGGTTCTCCCACACGAGGTCAAGCATCACTCCGCGCGGGTCTTAGCGTTTTTCGAGGCACGCCAGGATGCCTCGCGGGGGATGGACGTCGTGCTAGGGGAGGAACGCCACCGCCAAGCCTCACTCCGAGCAGCAAGGTACCAGCAGGCGCTACGGCGGTACCACTGCCGCAGCGTCCGCTCCAGGACGCTCAAGGTGGGTGATCTCGTCCTAAGGCGGGTGCTCTCCAGGGAAGGGCTGCATAAGCTCTCACCCATGTGGGAGGGCCCGTTTAGGGTCGCCCGTGTCTCCGGGCCTGGAGCCGCACGCCTGGAGACGCAGGACGGGATCTCCATCCAGAACGCTTGGAACATCCAGCACCTCCGGAAGTTCTACCCATGAAGCAAGGCCCAGTGCCTGTGAAGGTCTCCGCTCTTGACACTCTCACGTAATAATGAGTGGGGCTGTACATGCCCCAGATTCTCCGGAGTGCCGCCCTCGGGCCTCGGGGGCTCCCTCCCATGTCCTAGTGGCAGCACTTAGCTCCGCGCTGGTGAGAAGACTAGTCTAGGTGCCGGACGCGGCTGTTCATTTACTTGCCTTCTGTAGTTGGTTTGCACACCTTTTTAATGGAATTTGGAGTTCTTGCGTTTTCGATTGGCAAGCTGGATTTCCCCTTCGTCTTCTCTCTTACCCTTCGGTCTTGGCCCAGGAGTGGGCAGGTGTGTGCGTGCGTCAGGCCCGCCCCGCGCCGCAAACACACTTCGCCATAGCCCTGTTCCCCCAGAGCCTTGGTTTTTCTATCCTCGCGAGACACTCTCGAACGAGCTTGTGGACATGCGCCTCCCCTTTAGTCCGTGCCCCCCAGGTAGCGCGACGTGGTGCACTAGGCCGCAGCTAGCTCATGCCTAAGGGCTCGCGCAAGGAAAAGCAAGGCGCCCCACCAAGCTTTCTAACAACTTTGCAGCTTTACGATGCCTCCTGAGGTTAACAGCTCCTAATTCAGCAGCAAGGGGACTTCACAAGATGCCAAGAGGCGCGCCCTCGTGCGACAGGAAACTACCATGAGTGTATCAAGCTAAGTCGTCCTACTTCACTTACTCGAAACATGGGTATCGCGGCATAACACCAAAACAATAAGCATAGCATAGTGGCACAAGTGTCATTGTTCGTTACATGCCCCAGCGGGCCTTCTACTTTTTTCAAAATGCAGGAGAAAGGAAAGGCTAAACAAAAGTGGCCCGCGCGACCACAGCAGCTCCCGAGGCCGGGCTCCGGAGGCCCCCCGGGCTCAGCCCGAGCCTTCCTCCCACTTCACCGGAGCGTGGCGACGAGACGATCTGCCACCTTCCTCAAAGCGAGCCCAGCGATGTGGCGGCTGGTCATAGCCGCCGCTGCTTGTGCTCTCGCTGGAGGAGGAGCCGCCGCTGCTGAACGAGCTGCGGCCGTCACCAAGGGCAAGCTCACCCTCAGCATCGTCACGACTGTCATCAAGGCCAAGCTCATCATCGTCACCGCCGTCTTTGGGGCAGCACCCTGCACGCCGCCCATCTTCCCCAAACACCCTCACGTAGAGGGTCGCGATGCCATCGTACTTGAAGTGGAGGGTGCACCTCCCGCTCAGGCCGTGCGCGTGGGCAAACGCCTACTAGCCGCGGGCCAAGGTCATGTTCCCGGCGATGGAAACTTCGACCCCGACCTATGAAGCCTTGCTGCAGCAGCCCTCAGCCTGCAGCCAGAGGCGGTCAAGGCCCGCGACCGGCAACTCACCCACGAAGAAACGAGGGAGCGGGATCCATGTGCCGGTCGGCCTCTCCGACCACACAACAAACTCCGGAAGCACCTTCGCCGAATGGAAGCGCGGTCGAGGATGCCGGACGACCACGGCGTGCCTCCCTCCATCACAGGGGCTGCCTCGCCCTTGGCGGCTCCCACCGCGAGAAGAAGCGCCGCCACGGCCGCTCGAGGCGTTCCCACGCCCCCGAGGAGCCACCGCAAGAGTCGTGGCATGCTTGCGGGGGCGACCTCGCCCTCTCTTGGGCGGCGGCGAGCCGGGCCCCTCCTTGGGGGCCTTCCCCTTCTCGGTAGTGGAGAACTTCCTCGTCGGCGCCATGGGTGCTACGGCAAGATGGTGAGGGAAGAAGGAAGAAGGAGGAGCGGGTGGCGAGAAGACGGAGATGAGCAAGGGGACTCTACCCCTCCCCTCATTATAGCCAGAGGAAGACCAATCGCCGGCCTCCACGATCGCACGCAATGACGATTTTTCTCTACTTGCAGCAGAGTCTTGTCAAGTTGGACGGTTGCTGAGGCAGCGTGGGGAACCGGAGGCACCCACGTCCCATCAGTCTCCACGCGTCAACCAAGGTCGCAGGCGGTTAGGGCCCGCGGCGCTCCGCACTTGCCCTTTGGCTTCGCCTCGAAGCAAAGCTCGAGCGTGCCTTGGGCCTGAGGGCTACTGTCGGCGTTCTGGGGATGGGGTACCTAGACTTGCCTACCTGCGGCCCACGGCGTGGCTCCGTCAACGGCCCGGTACGGCCCAGCTTCAGCAACAAGAACCCAAGACCCTCGTGAGGGGCCAAGCCTCGCGAGGAGGGTGACACCAAGGCCTCCCTGGGGGGCGGCCTCCCTAGGCTGGCTCCCGAGGAGCAGAGATATCTATGTAAGCTTCACCTCACGAGGTTCATATGACGTGACCATGACGACCAAGGCCATGTGGGCGCCAGCGGGCGCAGTGTAGCAGTTTCCTCTTTGGTGCTAAGGAGGCAAGCGCAGGCGCGGAGTCCCGAGGAATCAAGTAAAGGTTTCCATTTTGGTGCAACAAGACCAAGACCGCCAGGATGGCAGGGCGGAGGTCTTCGCGGAGCCCACCGCGGCGTCACCACGAGATGCTTTTGCATGCGAAGACTACTTTTGTCAGGATAACTTGTACTAGTTGTCTCCCTTTGAATTTCCCCGTTGTGGGATCTCTTCCCGCCTACATTTGGGAAGACGACCAAGGCCACTATAAATAGGACCTAGCCACCACCATAGAGGGGATCGGATCCATTCCACCCTGACCAACTCACCAGCTCATCGAGCACAAGAACACCTCACCTCGTGAGGCTGTTCTACCATTGTACTAGTTCATCCATAGCCCCTTGAGGCCAATCCACCATAAAGCAGGAGTAGGGTTTTACACCGCAATGTGGCCTGAACCTGGGTAAACTACAGTGTCCCTTGTCCATTTGGTTCGTCAAGCTAGGCCGTGGGATCGGTGAGCAGGCAAACTGGGGAGGACGAGTTCTTCGCATGCACCCCAGATTTCGAAACTCTCAAGGGTCCGCGGAACCCTGAATCCGACACACGGATAATTCAGAAAACAGACAAAAATATACTATTTTTGCTTTATTTCAACTAAATAACAGAAAGTAAAAAGTGGGTATAGAGAGTTGTGCTTTCTAAATTCATCCATCTCATGCTCATCAAAAGGAATCCATTAACAAGGTTGATCAAGTCTTATTAACAACTTCTTCCGAATAACATGGAACCGAAGGATTTTCGAGTAACACTAGGTTACCTCAACGGGGATATGCATGTCCCCAACAATAAGAATGTCATGTTTCTTTTTGGTAGTAGGAAGAGGAAATTCAAAACCTCCGATAGTAATAGTTGAAATTATCCCAATAGAATTGATACTATGAACTTGAGGTTGTTTCTTCGGAAAGTGTACCATATGCTCATTACCATTAACATGAAAAGTGGCATTGCCTTTGTTGCAATCAATAACAGCCCCTGCAGCATTCAAAAAGGGTCTACCAAGGATGATCGACATATTGTCGTCCTCGGGAATATCAAGAATAACAAAGTCCGTTAAGATAGTGACGTTTGCAACCACAACAGGCACATCCTCACAAATACCGATGGGTATAGCAGTTGATTTATCAACCACTTGCAAAGAAATTTCAGTAGGTGTCAACTTATTCAATTCAAGTCTACGATACAAAGAGAAAGTCATAACACTAACACCGGCTCCCAAGATCACATACAGCAGTTTTAACATAGTTTCTTTTAATGGAGCATGGTATAGTTGGTACCCCTGGATCTCCTAGTTTCTTTGGTATTCCACCCTTAAAAGTATAATTAGCAAGCATGGTGGAAATTTCAGCTTCCGGTATCTTCCATTTATTTGTAACAATATCTTTCATATATTTAGTATAAGGAGGCATTTTAAGCATATCAGTCAAATGCATACGCAAATAGATAGGTCTAATCATTTCAGCAAAGCGCTCAAAATCCTCATCATCCTTTTTCTTGGATGGCTTAGGAGGAAAGGGCATGGGTTTCTAAACCCATGGTTCTCTTTCTTTACCATGTTTCCTTCCTAGATTATTTTCTTATGTTAAGGACCCATGGATTACAGTCAAGGAGTTCTTCAATTCTCAGGATATTGTACAGCATTTCCATCTCCCCCTGTCTGCTCAGGCTTTTGGAGAGTTGGGCATGATTGAATCTATGGTGGATTCTCATAGCAGAGTATCTGGATCTAAGGATGTGTGGTTTTGGCAGAACTCTTCCAAGCAGTATAGACCCAAGATGTTTTACACCAACACATTCCAGTCTGAAACCTTTAACCCTCTGCTCTGTTGGATATGGAAATCATCCTGTACTCTCAAGATTAAGGTGTTTGCTTGGATGCTCATCATGGACAGGCTGAATACAAAGGATATGGTGGAAAGAGGGCATTGGCACATGGAGGATGGTGTGCATTGTAGACTCTGCCCCCTGCAGGTTCGAGAGACCAGGGATCATCTCTTCTTCAACTGCAATTTCAGTGTTCGTGTCTAGAACTACCTGCAAATTGATTGGCCTGTAGGGCACTCTATGTCTGATGTGGCTATTCAGGCTAGGAACAATTTTGACAAGCCTTTTTTCTCTGAAGTGGTGTTCACTGCATGTTGGAACATTTGGATCATTCGAAATGCCAAGGTTTTCAGAAATGAGAGGGCCAGATTTTATAAATGGCGTGCTGCTTTCAGGCATGATATCTCTTTGTTGCAATACAGGATTAAATCTGCCTACAAGGATGACCTTCTCAAGTGGATCTCTTTCCTTCCCCCTTAAGGCTTAGTGTAGTAAGGCTTTTATGCCCCCTCCTCTCCTTTTAGTTTAGCTTCTTTTTCTAGATTACTCCTTGTAATCTGCTGTTGTATCTTTGTTACTTTGTTTTAATAAAGTTTTTGATATGCTGTGGGGGTTTGCCCCACAGTTCCCAGTCAAAAAAACGAAGTCTGTCTTATCATAACGTTCATTCTTTGATTGTGGGTTATCAAGATCAACTGCAGGTTCAATCTCTACATCATTATCATTACTAGGTTGAGCATCAACATGAACATCATCATTAACATTATTACCAGGTTCATGTTCATCACCAGATTGTGTCTCAGCATCAGAAATGGAAATATCATTGGGATTCTCAGGTGTGTCTATAGCAGGTTCACTATCATGCAAAGTCCTATCAGTTTTCTTTTTCTTTTTAGTACGAGGACTAGGTGCATTAGTATTAGTTCTATGAGAATCTTGCTCAACTCTCTTAGGATGACCCTCAGGATACAAAGGTTCCTAGGTCATTTTACCACCTCTGGTCATAACCCTAACAACATTATCATTGTTATTACTATTCAACTCATTAAGCAAATCATCTTGTGCCTTAATTACTTGTTCTACTTGAGTTGTAATCATGGAAGCATGTTTACTAATAAGCTTAAGATCATTAACAGTTCTACTCATATAATCACCCAGTGGTCAAGCATGTAAGCATTACGTTTCAGTTGTCTACTAACATAAGCATTGAAATTCTCTTGTTTAACAACAAAATTATCAAACTCATCCAAGCATTGACTAGCAGACTTATTATGAGGAATATCACCTTCATCAAATCTATGGAGAGAGTTTACCTCTACTACTTGTGTCGGGTTTTCAAGACCATGTATTTCTTCAATAGGCGGTAGATTTTTAACATCTTCAGCTTTATTACCTTTTTCTTTCGTAGATTTCTTTGCCTCTTGCATATCTTCAGGACTGAGAAATAGAATACCCCTTTTCTTCAGAGTTGGCTTAGGAGTTGGTTTAGGAAGTGTCAAATCATTATCATTACTCAATATATTATTCAATAGCAATTCAACTTGCTCAACAGTTCTTTCCCTAAAAACACAACCAGCACAACTATCCAGGTGGTCTCTGGAAGCATCAGTTAGTCCATTATAAAAGATATCAAGTATTTCATTTTTATTGAGAGGATGATCAGGAAAAGCATTAAGTAATCGGAGAAGCCTTCCCCAAGCTTGTGGGAGACTCTCTTCTTCAATTTGCACAAAATTAAATATTTCCCTTAAATCAGCTTGTTTCTTATGAGCGGGGAAAAAGTTTGCAGAGAAGAAGTATATCATATCCTGGGGACTACGCACACAACCAGGAGCAAGAGAATTAAACAATATCTTAGCATCACCCTTTAAAGAGAAAGGAAACAATTTAAGAATGTAATAATAGCGAATTTTTTCCTCATGAGCAAATAGGGTGGCTATATCATTCAATTTAGTAAGCTGTGCCACAACAGTTTCAGATTCATAGCCATGAAAAGGATCAGATTCAACCAAAGTTATTAACTCAGGATCGACAGAGAATTCATCATCCTTATCAGTAACAAAGATAGGTTAAGTAGCAAAAGCGGGATCATATTTCATTCTAGCATTCAAGGATTTTCTCTCAGCTTAGGTAACAATTTCTTAAGATCATCTCTATCATTACAAGGAAAGAAGTCTCTAGCAATTTCTTCATCCATAACATAACCCTCAGGTACAACAGGCAATTCATATCTAGGGGGAGAATCATAATCATAATTTTCAATAATATCATCAGTTTTAGTAATTTCATTCTCTCTAACCCTAGCAAGTTGTTCATCAAGGAATTCACCTAGTGGCACAGTATTATCAAGTAGAGAAGTAGTTTCATCATACGCATCATGCATAGTAGAAGTGGCATCATCAATAACATGTGACATAGCAGAATCCATAGCAGGTGTAGGTGTCACAAGTTTACTCAAAACAGAAGGAAAATCAAGTGCAGAGCTAGATGGCAGTTCCTTACCTCCCCTCGTAGTTGAGGGAAAAATCTTGGTTTTTTGATCTTTCAAATTCCTCATAGTGGTCAACAGATATAAATCCCAAGTGACTCAGAGAATAGAGCTATGCTCCCCGACAACGACACTAGAAAAAGGTCTTGATAACCCACAAGTATAGGGGATCGCAACAGTGTTTGAG
This sequence comes from Aegilops tauschii subsp. strangulata, assembly GCF_002575655.3. Taxonomy (NCBI): domain Eukaryota; kingdom Viridiplantae; phylum Streptophyta; class Magnoliopsida; order Poales; family Poaceae; genus Aegilops; species Aegilops tauschii. Next base: position 218,562,379 of record NC_053037.3, on the reverse strand, counting down.
GGTAGAGTATTCAACCCAAATTTATTGATTTGACACAAGGGGAGCCAAAGAATATTCTCAAGTATCAGCAGCTGAGTTGTCAATTCAACCACACCTGAAAGACTTAATATCTGCAGCCAAATATTTAGTAGCAAAGTAGTATGGAAGTAACGGTAATAGTGGCAAAAGTAACAGTAGCAGTATTGTAGCAATCGTAGCAATGGCACCGGAAAAGTAACGGAGCAAAGATTAATATGTGAAAAGCTCCTAGGCAATGGATCAATGATGGATAATTATGTCAGATGGCATTCATCATGCAATGGTTATAACATAGGGTGACACAGAACTAGCTCCAGTTCATCAATATAATGTAGGCATGTATTCCGAATATAGTCATACGTGCTTATGGAAAAGAACTTGCATGACATCTTTTGTCCTACCCTCCCGTGGCAGCGGGGTCCTATTGGAAACTAAGGGATATTAAGGCCTCCTTTTAATAGAGTACCGGACCAAAGCATTAGCACTTAGTGAATACATGAACTCCTCAAACTACGGTCATCACCGGGAGTGGTCCCGACTATTGTCACTCCGGGGTTGCCAGATGATAACACGTAGTAGGTGACTATAACTTGGAAGATAGGATCAAGAACACAAATATATTCATGAAAACATAATAGGTTCAGATCTGAAATCATGGCACTCGGGCCCTAGTGACAAGCATTAAGCATAGGAAAGTCATAGCAACATCAATCTTAGAACACAGTGGATACTAGGGATCGAACCCTAACAAAACTAACTCGATTAGATGGTAAATCTCATCCAACCCATCACGGTCCAGCAAACCCACGATGGGATTACTTACAAATGGCGGTGAGCATCATGAAATTGGTGATGGAGGATGGTTGATGATGACGATGGCGACAGATTCCCCTCTCCGGAGCCCCGAACAGACTCCGGATCTGCCCTCCCGAGGAAAAAGGGGCTTGGCGGCGGCTCTGTATCGTAAAACGCGATGAATCCTTCTCTTTGATTTTTTTCTCCCCGAAAGATAATATATGGAGTTGGAGTTGAGGTCGGTGGAGATCCAGGGGGCCTACAAGGTCGGGTGGCGTGCCCGAAGGGGGTGGGCGCGCCCCCCACCTTTGTGGCCAGGGTGTGGGCCCCCTTCACTTGATTCTTTCGCTAATATTTTTAATAATTACAAAACTTATCTCCGTGAAGTTTCAGGTCATTCCGAGAACTTTTTATTCTGCACAAAAATAACATCATGGCAATTCTGCTGAAAATAGCGTCAGTCCGGGTTAGTTCCATTCAAATCATGCAAGTTAGAGTTCAAAACAAGGGCAAAAGAGTTTGGAAAAGTAGATACGACGGAGACGTATCAATCACAAGTTCGTATAAAGCTTATTTTCTTCACACTAATAGATCATACACATTTAGAGAGCAATTTTTATTGCTTGCACTGATGACAACTTACTTGAAGGATCTTACTCAATCCATAGGTAGGTATGGTGGACTCTTATGGCAAAACTGGTTTAAGGGATGTTTGGAAGCACAAGTAGTATCTCTACTTGGTGCAAAGAATTTGGCTAGCATGAGGGGGAAAGGCAAGCTCAACATGTTGGATGATCCATGACAATATAACTTCTATTCGGATATAAGAAAACATAACCCATTATGTTGTCTTCCTTGTCCAACATCAACTTTTTAGCATGTCATATTTTAATGAGTGCTCACAATTAGAAAAGATGTCCAAGATAGTATATTTATATGTGAAGCCGCTCTTTCTTTATTACTTCCTATTAATTGCAACAACGACCAAAACTATGTTTGTCAACTCTCAACAACTTTTATTCATCATACTCTTAATATGTGAAGTCATTACTCTCCATAAGATCAATATATGATCTTTTTTATTTCATTTATTATTTCTTTCCTTTAATTCCATCAAGATCATAGCAAGAAAGCAAAGCCCTCAACTCAAAACTACTCTTTATTATATATAACTCAAGGACTCGATTACATAGATAGAGATCGAAACAAAACTCAAAGCTAGATCATACTAAAAACTTTATTCTACTAGATCAGGATATAACCAAAAGGGTCGAACTAAGAAAAACGATAAAGATAAAGATGTGATGGTGATACAATACCGGGGCACCTCCCCCAAGCTTGGCAGTTGCCAAGGGGAGTGCCCATACCCATGTATTTATGTCTCTTTCTTCGGAGGTGGTGATGATGGAGTTGTTGATGAAGTAGTGCCAAATTTTGAGCGAATTAGAAACTCCAATCTACGAATGATGCTCTGGAGGGTAATGATATGCTCTTGCAACAGAATATTTTCACGGGTAAGATATTTGTTTTGCACACGAACTAATTCAATGATCTTGAAAGCTTCAATTTCAATAGGGATAAGATGATTGTAGTAAGGTTGAAGGATGTCTTCTTCTTCTGCTGCCGGAACTTGATATTCCGCAGCCTTCGTGATCTTATCACCCTCGTTGATTTCCCCAAGTTCTTCTCTCATCATCTCTATCTTCATTAGCCAAGCATCGTCGCCTGCATTGTTTGAGGAGGGGGACGACATGATGCCTCGCCTTGAAAACTCTGGCAGAAAACAGCTCAAAACAAAAACAGGGGATATTGCCGTGGTACGGTGGTCAAAACCTTCGGGAGATTATATAATGAATTTTTGCCTACCAAGAGAAGTATTGTGCAAGAAAACGGAGTCCGGAGGGCACACAAGGTGGGCACAAGGCAGGGGGCACGCCCAGGGGTTAGAGCGCGCCCTCCACCCTTGTGGTCGCTGTCGGATTACGGGTTCCGGCAAACCCTTGAGGTTCGAACACTAGGGTGCGCATGAAGATTTCTCTCTACCTAGCTCGCTCTCGCAATGATCTCAAGGCCTAGCTCGGCGAACCCAAGGAACAAGAGACACGAGGGTTTATACTGCTTCGGGCCATCGTTGTGGTGTAATACCCTACTCCAGTGTGGTGTGGTGGATTGCCTTGTAGGCTGAGGATGAACAAGTACAAGGGATGAACAGCCTCCTGAGGAGAGGTGTTCTTGAGCTTGGTGAGCTAGTGAGTTGGCCTTGGTGGAATGAGTCCGATCCAAGATGAGATGAGATGCCTCCTATGGCAGTGGCTAGTCCTATTTATAGAGGCCCTGGTCCTCTTCCCAAATGTAGGCGGGAAGGGATCCCACAACGGCTAGTTTTGAAGAAAACTAGTACAAGCTATCCTGACAAAAGGTGGTCTTCGCCTGCCAAAGGCTCTGGTGGTGACGCCGCCGTGGGCTCCGCGGTGACCTCCGTCCTGCCGTCCCGCTGGTCTTGGTCTTGTTGCACCGATATGGAAACCTTTGCCTGATGCATTGGGACTCCTTGTCTGCGCCTACCCCTTTAGCACCAAAGAGGCAAGTGGTACCCTGCGCCCACTGGCGCCCGCTTGGCCTTGATCATCACGGCTCACATCAGGCGCACCTCGCGAGGTGCCCCTTGCATAGATATCTCCGCTCCTCGGGAGCCAGCCTAGTGAGGCCGCCCCTGAGGTGGTCTTGGTGTCGTCCGCCTCGCAAAGCTTGGCCCCTCGCGAGGGTCTTGAGTGGTTGCTGATGAAGATGGGTTGTACTAGGCCATTGGTAGAGCCGCGCCCTGGGCCACAGGCAGGCAAGTCTAGGGATCCCCGTTCCCAAGACGCCGACAGTAGCCCCTGGGCCCAAGGAGCGCTCGGACTTGGCTTTGAGGCGAAGCCAAAGGGCAAGTGCGGAGCGCTGCGGGCCCCAATAGCATGTGGCCTTGATTGACGCATGGCGATTGACGGGACGTGAGCGTCTCCACTTCCCCACGCTGCCTCGGCAACTGCCCTTGATTGACAAAAGGTTGGCGCGTGCCGTGGATCCTTCATTGCCTCCCTTCGTCTTGCTCCAGATCCCCTTTCTTGCTTCTCGCTTCCAAAGACTCCAGATCCGTGCCAATTCCCCTCCGAGCCTGCAATCGATTGCATCCGGCAAGGCAAAAGCCGCTCTCCCGCCCGCCTGGTACGAGCCGGCTCTAAGCGTGCCTAGCGTTTCGGAGAAGAACCTTGCCGCCACGCTCCTGATGATGGCGGAGGGCAGCAACGAGAAGGGAAAGACCGTGCTCTAGGCTGGCTCCACCGAGCCGGAGGCCTTAGGCAGCACCTTCTATCCCTTCTTCATGAATAGTGTCGTCGCAGGGCTGGTTCCCCCCTTCTCCGTTATCTTCTACGCCGTCCTCAGCCACTACAAGCTGCATGCTCTTCATCTTCATCCCAACTCCGTCCTCCTCCTCTCGATCTTCGCCTTCTATTGTGAGGCATTCATGGGGGTGATGCCGCCCATGGTGCTGCTTCGCCACTTCTACCTCCGGAACAAGGACGGCCATTGCTCGGGGTGTGCCAACTTTGTTGTGGCCAACGGGACCAACGCGATCTCGAAGGCCGGGAAGAAGTATGAGGGATTCAGGAGCAAGTGGGTCCTCATGGACGCCAAGTGCTCCTACCCTCGGCTGGTGCTGGCGACGGAGATGCCCACGCCTCATGACGGGTGGTTCCGCACGAAGCTCACCGACCCCCGGGCGGAGCAGGTGCTGGAGAAGATGACCGCCGATCTGAAGCCTGACGACCCGAAGGCGGCGAAGCTGATGGGGGCCATGATCGTCAAGGAATTCCTGGCGCAGTGCATAGCTCCACTCCAGGCGCGCTCGCGCACCTTGTGGAAGCTCGGGGATGAGGAGGACGACCTCCGTCTGCGCCCGGGGACCTTGTCGGACGAGGACCTGGGCACGGCTCTCTGCCTTTTGGTCGGGGATGATGAGGGGTATCCGCCTGACACCCACAATCCCCTGTACTGCCGCCCAGATGGGGCGAAGGTAGCCGCCGCCATGCCCACCTTCGAAGGGCTTGGGCTCATGCCGCCAGCGCCCTCCGAGGACCCGGTGGTGGCGGCTCCGGTGATGGTGTCCTCCGATGACTCCGACGAGGAGGAGGAGCTGGACTCGGAGGCGACCCAGGAGGGGGCAGGGGAGACTTCTCCTCCGCGCAAGGCCGATCTCCTCCGTGCCCTTCCTGATGATAACAAGGCCGGTGACCATCCGGTGAGGGAGTCCCACGCCCACGCTGGGGTCACCACGAGGTCCAGGGGCACCCCCTGAAGAAGCCGTCGACCGGGCTTCCGACGAAGAGCAGGTCGGTGCTGGTCTCCCGAGGTAGCGCCACTGTTCTGACATCGACCGGTGCTGCCGCCGGACCGGCTGTCACGGCCTCATCTGCTCCTGGAACTCGTGCGCCAGCGCCTCAGGCTGCGAGGCCCCCGGGCTCCGTGCTTCTGAAGAGACCATAGGACTACGCCGTCGTGGACCAGTAAGCACCTTGTCCCGATTTTGTTCTTGCTCCGGCTTCTGTCGCTGCTTCCTGACGTTCTCTTCTTGCTCCGTCAGGCCGACGCTGTCGGCGAAGAAGAAGAAGGAGGGAGCGGCCGCACCCTCGGGGACCCAGCAGCCTGGAATGGCCGCACCTCCTCTAGCGCAGAAAAGCGGCAACAGCCCTTCCGCCTCTCCGGCCCGGTCATCCTCGCGGGGCCTGGAGGACCGTCCCCAGGAGAAGGCGACCTCCGCAGCCAAGATGGCTCCTGAGGCGCCCGTTCTTAGCTCGCCGGCCAAGGTCCCACTGGCTCCGGAGCTCCCGGCTTCTTCTGCTGCCATCAACTCGCAGATCTTGGCGACGACACTGCCTCCTCCTTCCGCCGCACCGCTAGCTCATGACCCTTCTACTTCACTCGACGCTCTGGAGAAGGCTCTTTCTGCGCTGACACGGCTCCAGGATGATCTTCAAGGCGCTGACCGTCGCCTAGTGGCGGGGCGCCTGGAGCTGATCTCAGGTTGGCTACACTCTGACGCGTCTGTCAGGACGGCGTTGAGCCAGGTCATGGCAACTTCTGAGGAGGACAAGCGGGCCGCCGACCAAGCCGCAGCCGCTCGTGAGGTGGCGCGGGAGGATGCCGAGGCCATCAAGGAGCGCTGCAAGGCGGCGGAGATCAAGTTGGAGAAGCTGCGCAAGGAACAGGCTGCCGTAGCTTGCCAGCTCGAGGTGCGGGAGGAGAAGGTGAAGGCTCAAGAACAAGCGGTGGCCGGCCGTGATGCTGAACTGGAGCAGCTGGCGTAGGCGCGGGCCGCGGAACGTGACCGCCTGGAGAAACTGGAGAAGGAGGTGGAGGCCGAGAGGGTCCAGCAGGAAATAAAGGCGAAGGTTCTTGCCGAAGACCGCGAGGCCTTCAAGTCTCTTGAGGAGAGATCCCGCGAGGCGCTGCGGGAACTCTACGAGAAGGGCTTGGCTAAGCCTTTGGTGTCAGACGGCGATGGCCGCGCCCAACTACTTCCTCAGCTCGTCACGGTACTCGAGGATGTCGTCAACGAAATCGGCCCCATGGTGGAGGGGGAAGCGCACGCGCTCTCTTCATCGGCCTTGACGCGCATCCTCAGCCATCTTCACCTTCGCGATCCCAATGCCGACCTTGATGTCCTGCTCAAGCCGGTGGATGAGGAGCACTGCGCAGCTACTACCGAGGCCTTGAAGGGCCAAGTGAACGCCTTGCTGAAGAAATTCCTTGCCATCGACCCTATACCTCCAGCCGGCGGTGCCGCCGATCTGGCGAACAAGGCCAATGACACGACTGACGGCAATGCTGCCGACGGGAAGGCGTTCCCTGACGACGGCGCCCAAGGCTGAAGAAAAGGCTTGCCAGTGAACAGTGGTGCTCCTTCCCGTTTTATTTTCCTACAAACTTTCCAGCAACATTCGGCGTGCCTCGTGGAGGCATTAAAACTTCTGTTTGGTGCTTAATGAACAATATGTTTTGTAACGTTTTATTGAGATTTTGCGACTTCCTTCCCGTTTGCTTGATGTTCTAAGTCGGTAGGGCCCGACCCCGCGCATACCTCAGCTGCCGTTGGACCGTCCGGATCACCAGGATGGGACCAAGGGGTGAGGGGCTACGTTGCAAGTTACGCTCCTGAGTCGTAATGCTCAGGAGTCCCCCTTGATGCACAAATGTCCTGCGGGAAGGAGATGCGAAGGTAGGCCTTAGTGTTCTACATCGGCAGGGCCCGACCCCGCGCGTACCTCAGCCGTCGTTGGACCGTCCAGATCACCAGGATGGAACCAAGGGGTGAGGGGCTACGTGGCCAGTTAGGCTCCTGAGTCATGATGCTCAGGAGTCCCCCTTGACGCTCAAATAGACCTTCATACCTGTCCTCACCGAGGTCCGCTCGGGAGGGGCGCGCGACGACCAGGTCTGAGGGACCTGGCAGGGCGGCGTACGCTAGGCGTGACCTGAGCGTAGCCCCCGTGCCCAGCCCCCTCGCGCGACTCTCCCGAGGGGAAAGCGTTGCGGTGAGGCTGGACACAGAGCCGGGTGGCTCCCTGAGGTTGATGCGGCCATTGGGCCGCCCTAAGTTGTTTATCACCAGCGCGGAGCATAGCGCTTCCACACTTGCACGGGCATAGACGCTCCTTGACCGTGTCGACTGCCAGCACAGAGCATGGTGCTTCCACTGGTGCGTGGGCGAGGGCTCCCTCTGAGTGGATCCCCCGGGGTGTGTACAGCCCCGCCCTGACACGTGGCTTGCACGGCAGGGCTAGACGAGGTGTGTCTGGGCACTCGTGAGCCAGCGCGGGACTCACGAGGCCCTACCTCAAGGCGGGTTGCGCCTGGCCTTGATTCTTGATAGCTGTTGTAGTCCTGCGAGATGGTTAGGCAACCTGCGCCGGATGAATTTCCTGAGGTGATTACATGAGGAGGCCAGGCACCAACGACTCCAGGAGGTGACGTGAACGGGGCCGGCCCGCCAGACAGAGCTCAGTTGTTGGGTTTATCGACGATGCAGGGATGGACCCGGGCACAGACGCTATGCCTAGCCTTCTCATGCAAATAATCCTAAAGAAAGACAAACGGCACGCGGCTTCCACGGTTGTGAGGGCGGTTGTGGGTGGGCTTGCAAGGGCGCACGCCGTTCATGGTATCAAAGTACTAGACAGGCAGGCAACAATCGTAAGGCTAATCATGCGAGGGAGCAAGCTAGTTCAAATAGATGCAAGAACGATACATGCCACTGGGACGGACCCGAGCGGCCTGGGGATGATGCAGCCCGAGGGGCACCTCCAACAGAGTAAGCTAAAGATGCAAAAGGATACATGTCGTGGGGACAGGCCCGTGCGACTTGGGGATAATGCTGCCTGAGGGGCGCCCCTAGCTGAATGAACTGAAAAGAGTCACCTGATACCGTAGCTGGAGTGGGGTTGGAGTAGCTGAAGATGCGTGCTGGAGAAGCTGCTCCTCACGAGCCACCAGGGTCCTGAGCCTCAGGAGGCTCCGTAGGCCTTGGTGGCTCCTAAAGAACTGTCGCCATCTCCGCCAGGATGGCATGATGCCTGGCCTCCTGAGACGCCAGAACGATCCGCGGGTGGCGCTGCAAGGTGACAGCCGTGTTCGGCAAGCCGAATAGCATGTTAACATAGCTGTGAGGTGGACCCTCGCACCGTCCAACGCGCGAAGGCCAGAAACGTCCCTGAGACACGGCCCTGTTGAGCCCTGGAATGTCGACACAGACGTGCAGCCCGCCGTCCTCGCCGGGATGGGGGGCTGCGCTGGGTGGCGGGCGGCGGTGGCCGTGTATGGTCCTTGCCTCTTGAAGCTCCTGGGTCGCCTTAGTGATGAACTCCTGAGCACTAGGTGCTCCGCGCCTTGTGCCTTCTTGAGGGAAACGTGCGGCGAAGCACGCCTCCACGTGGTGCCCGAGCGCCTCCCTCGTGATGCTGGCTAGGTCCGAGGCCCTCCAGAAGAGAGCCCCCGAGCCCAGACTGAGGAGGGCGCAGGGCGCGCCTTCCTATGCGATGGAGGGAGGCGCCCCTTCCGCGAGTGCAGGTCCTGAGGTGGTGCCACTGGAAATGCTGCTCTCCTGAGGCCCTTGGGGGAGTAGCTTCTTCTTCTTCTTGGGGATGCCCTCAGGAGGGTACAGGGTGCCTTCCTTGTTGGGGTCTTCGGCCGCTGCAGCTTGGTAAGCTTGCTCGAGGGAGCACACCGCATCCTTCTCTTCACAGGCGACCGTGATGACGCCACCGGTCCCTAGAATCTTGAGGGTGTTGTAGCCATGATGGGTTATACCCATAAACTTGGCCAAGGCTGGATACCCAAGGATGGCGTTGTACGGCAGGCGGATGTGGGTGACGTCGAAGTCGATGAGCTCGGTGCGGTAGTTGTCATGCTGGCCGAATGTGACAGGGAGGCGGACCTGCCCTATCGGGGTGGTGGAGCTGTCGGTCACTCCTGAGAAGGGCTAGGTAGGCTGTAGCTGATTGTATGGCACTTGGAGGCTGTCTAACATCTCGATGGACAGGACATTGAGCCCTACGCCGTCGTCAATGAGGGTCTTGGTGACTTGAACGTTGCTGATGACGGGTGAGCAGAGCATCGGGAGGGCGCCGACGGTTGCCGCGCACTTGTGCTGGTGTGACGAGCTGAAGGTGATGGCGCACTTGGACCACCTGAGCGGGCGCGTGGCCTCAAGCCTGGGAAGGGCCGCGTTCACCTCGCGAGCAAACTACTTGAAGATGTGCTGGGAGGCTGGGGCCTGAGCACCACCCAAGATGCAGGCGATGGCACGAGGCTCTTGGAATCCCCCAGCCCCCTCGTCCTGATGGTGGTCGTCATTCCTCCTTGGTGGTGGTGGCAGCGGAGGGAGGCCTGCATTGCCCTGACGACGTTCCTCACGCGACTGGTCTCTCCAGGCGCCCTCGCGAGGCGGGTCCTGCCAGCGGTCCTCACGAGGCCGGTTGCGCCACTCCTGGCGGGGGCCGCGGCCGTCCCAGCGTCCTCCACTTTGTCCTCCTCCTCGGCCATAGCCCCGATCACCGCGCTCGGGGCGTCAACCGAAGTGCCCATCGCGGATGGCCCTGAGCTCCTGACAGTCACTGGTGTTGTGGCTGTGAACGTTGTGGAAGGCGCAGAATGGGCGGTTGGCCTTGGACGACTCGGGGTACTCGCGGCCGCGCTTCGCCTCCGGCTCCGCTGCAAGCACGACAGCCCCCTTGCACTTCATGTCCTTGATCTTTGCCTTCTTGTCCTCCTAGTCGGCAGCTGGGAGCTCAAGGAGGGAAAGGCGCCCTTCCTCAGCCCTTGCGCACTTGGTTGCCATGTTGAACATTTCCAGGGCCGTGCATAGTTCCTCGTGGATGGCGAGCTGCTCCTTCATCTTTACGTCGTGGATGCCATTGGGAAACATGGAGATGATGGCCTCGTCCATCACCTTGGGGATCTTGAGGCGGACACTGTTGAAGCGCTGGATGTACTTCTGCAGTGTTTCCCCCAGTTGTTGCTTGATGCGCCTCAGGTCACCTGCGGCCGGCGGGCAGTCGCGAGTGCCCTGGAAGTTGGCGACGAAACACTCACGCATTTCGCCCCAAGAGGAGATCGACCTCGCGGGCAGGTTCAGGAGCCATGAGCACACGCCATCCTTGAGGGCCATGGGGAACCAGTTCGCCATGACCTTCTCAACACCGTTGGCAGCTTCGATCCTCAGCTCGTAGAGCTGCAAGAACTCCGCGGGGTCGGGGGTGCCGTCATAGCGCGGAGGCAGGTCTGGCTTGAACTTGCCGGGCCAGACAACACTGCACAGCTCGGGAGTGAAGGCACGGCAGCCTGCTGTAGTCACTGGAGCCCGTCGAGGGGCAGAGCCTGGTCTTGGTACCCACGCGTCGCCACCGCAGGCAGTGCACGGTCTTTACGTGGCGGTGCTAGGAGTGCAGGAGCTTCTTGTTGCGGCCGAGGGACCTCTTGTCTGTTTCCTTCTTCACGCATGCGCGCCCTGCGCGGTGGGTCATGCCGCGTGGCCGCGCGTCTTGGTGCGAGGGTGACGTCTTGACGCGGAGGTGGTGGAGGCGCTCCGTGGGCCACGTCGCCCGCAGCGGGAGGCGGACGAGGCAGCGAGAGGGACGGTGCAGGAGAGCCTCCGGCGGCGCTGACGAGCTCGGCGATGCGGTCCAGCCATTCCTCGTATAGGTCGTCGACCGGGTGGTAGCGCAGGAGCTCGCGCGCGATGAGAAGGGCGGCCTGTGCGTCCACGGGCCCGCGGCAAGCGTGAGACGACGAGCTGGCCGGAGTCAGCAACGGGGTGGCGGTGCGTCCGTCCCGCCGCACAAGGGGGTGCAGCGATGAAGCTTGCTGCTCGTTCCTAGCCGGGCCGGTGGCAGCGTTGGCAGCAGGCAATGGAGAACGGCGGGGAGGTCTGCCAATGGGTGCCGTCTGAGCAACACAGGCGGCCCGGCGCTCAGCACGAGCTCGGCTAGCGTCTGCCATGGATACGGCGGAGCGGGGAGCGTGGATAGACGGAGGGAAAGCTTCGGGGCACCCCTACCTGGCGCGCGAAATGTCGGATTACGGGTTCCAGCAAACCCTTGAGGTTCGAACACTGGGGTGCGCACGAAGATCTCTCTCTACCTAGCTCGCTCTCACAACGATCTCAAGGCCTAGCTCGGCGAACCCAAGGAACAAGAGACACGAGGGTTTATACTGGTTTGGGCCACCGTTGTGGTGTAATACCCTACTCTGGTGTGGTGTGGTGTGGTGGATTGCATTGTAGGCTGAGGATGAACAAGTACAAGGGATGAACAGCCTCCTGAGGAGAGGTGTTCTTGAGCTCGGTGAGCTGGTGAGTTGGCCTTGGTGGAATGAGTCCGATCCAAGATGAGATGAGATGCCTCCTATGGCAGTGGCTAGTCCTATTTATAGAGGCCCTGGTCCTCTTCCCAAATGTAGGCTGGAAGGGATCCCACAACGGCCAATTTTGAAGGAAGACAACTAGTACAAGCTATCCTGACAAAAGGTAGTCTTCGCCTGCCAAAGGCTCTGGTGGTGACGCCGCTGTGGGCTCCGCGGTGACCTCCATCCTGCTGTCCTACTGGTCTTGGTCTTGTTGCACCGACATGGAAACCTTTGCCTGATGCCTCGGGACTCCTCGTCTTTGCCTGCCCCTTTAGCACCAAAGAGCAACTGGTACCCTGTGCCCGCTGGCGCCCGCCTAGCCTTGATCGTCATGGCTCACGTCACGCGCACCTCGCGAGGTGCCCCTTGCATAGATATCTTCGGGTTAGTTCCATTCAAATCATGCAAGTTAGAGTCCAAAACAAGGGCAAAAGAGTTTGGAAAAGTAGATACGATGGAGACGTATCAATCACAAGTTCGTATAAAGCTTATTTTCTTCACACTAATAGATCATATACATTTAAAGAGCAATTTTTATTTCTTGCACCGATGACAACTTACTTGAAGGATCTTACTCAATCCATAGGTAGGTATGGTGGACTCTTATGGAAAAACTAGTTTAAGGGATGTTTGGAAGCACAAGTAGTATCTCTACTTGGTGCAAAGAATTTGGCTAGCATGAGGGGGAAAGGCAAGCTCAACATGTTGGATGATCCATGACAATATAACTTCTATTCGGATATAAGAAAACATAACCCATTATGTTGTCTTCCTTGTCCAACATCAACTTTTTAGCATGTCATATTTTAATGAGTGCTCACAATTAGAAAAGATGTCCAAGATAGTATATTTATATGTGAAGCCTCTCTTTCTTTATTACTTCCTATTAATTGCAACAACGACCAAAACTATGTTTGTCAACTCTCAACAACTTTTATTCATCATACGCTTAATATGTGAAGTCATTACTCTCCATAAGATCAATATATGATCTTTTTTATTTCATTTATTATTTCTTTTCTTTAATTCCCTCAAGATCATAGCAAGAAAGCAAAGCCCTCAACTCAAAACTACTCTTTATTATATATAACTCAAGGACTCAATTACATAGATAGAGATCGAAACAAAACTCAAAGCTAGATCATACTAAAAACTTTATTCTACTAGATCAAGATATAACCAAAAGGATCGAACTAAGAAAAACGATAAAGATAAAGATGTGATGGTGATATGATACCGGGGCACCTCCCCCAAGGTTGGCAGTTGCCAAGGGGAGCGCCCATACCCATGTATTCATGTCTCTTTCTTCGGAGGTGATGATGATGGAGTTGTTGATGAAGTAGTGCCAAACTTTCAGCGAAGGAGAAACTCCAATCTATGAATGATGCTCTGGAGGGTAATGATATGCTCTTGCAACAGATTATTTTCACGGGTAAGATATTTGTTTTGCACACGAAATAATTCAATGATCTTGAAAGCTTCAATTTCAATAGGGGTAAGATGATTGTAGTAAGGTTGAAGGATGTCTTCTTCTTCTGCTGTCGGAACTTGATATTCCGCGGCCTTCGTGATCTTATCACCCTCGTTGATTTCCCCAAGTTCTTCTCTCATCATCTCTATCTTCATTAGCCAAGCATCGTCGCCCGCATTGTTGGAGGAGGGGGACGACATGATGCCTCGCCTTGAAAACTCTGGCAAAAAACAGCTCAAAACAAAAATAGGGGATATTGCCGTGGTACGGTGGTCAAAACCTTCGGGAGATTATATAATGAATTTTTGCTGACCAAAAGAAGTATTGTGCAAGAAAACGGAGTCCGGAGGGCACACGAGGTGGGCACAAGGCAGGGGGCGCGTCCAGGGGTTAGAGCGCGCCCTCCACCCTTGTGGTCGCTGTCAGATTACGGGTTCCGGCAAACACTTGAGGTTTGAACACTGGGGTGCGCACGAAGATCTCTCTCTACCTAGCTCGCTCTCGCAACAATCTCAAGGCCTAGCTCAGCGAACCCAAGGAACAAGAGACACGAGGGCTTATACTTCTTCGGGCCACCGTTGTGGTGTAATACCCTACTCCAGTGTGGTGTGGTGGATTGCCTTGTAGGCTGAGATGAACAAGTACAAGGGATGAACAGCCTCCTGAGGAGAGGTGTTCTTGAGCTCGGTGAGCTGGTGAGTTGGCCTTGGTGGAATGAGTCCGATCCAAGATGAAATGAGATGCCTCCTATGGCAGTGGCTAGTCCTATTTATAGAGCCCCTGGTCCTCTTCCCAAATGTAGGCAGGAAGGGATCCCACAACGGGCAATTTTGAAGGGAGACAACTAGCACAAGCTATCCTGACAAAAGGTGGTCTTCACCTACCAAAGGCTCTGGTGGTGACGCCGCCGTGGGCTCCGCGGTGACCTCCGTCCTACCGTCCTGCTGGTCTTGGTCTCGTTGCACCGATATGGAAACCTTTGCCTGATGCCTCGGGAGTCCTCGTTTGCGGCTGCCCCTTTAGCACCAAAGAGGCAATTGGTACCCTGCGCCCGCTGGCACCCGCCTGGCCTTGATCGTCACGGCTCACATCACGCGCACCTCGCGAGGTGCCCCTTGCATAGATATCTCCGCTCCTCGGGAGCCAGCCTAGTGAGGCCGCCCCTGAGGAGGTCTTGGTCTCGTCTGCCTCGCGAGGCTTGACCCCTCGCGAGGGTCTTGAGTGGTTGCTGATGAAGATGGGCCATACCAGGCCGTTGGTGGAGCCGCGCCCTGGGCCGCAGGCAGGCAAGTCTGGGGACCCCCGTTCCCAGGACGCCGAAAGTCGCCTCGTGTCTCTTTCATACTACTTTTAATTTTCCTAATTTTTTAAATATTCCAAAACGAAGAAAATTGCCATTAGAACAGTTTTGGAGTCGGTTTACTTACCGTACCACATACCTATTTCTTTTCGGAGTCTGAAACATTCTGGAAACTGTCCCTTATGTACTTCTCCGGTGTTACGGTGTCAATTATATTGGTCTCAACATTTATGGGACTACCTGAGATATAATGTTTGATTCTTTGATTGTTTACCACCTTCAGATTTGTGCCTTCAGCATTGTTGATTTTAATGTCACCGGAACAATAGACCTCCTCGATAATGTAAGGACCTTCCCATTTAGAGAGAAGCTTTCCTGCAAAAAAAATTAGACGAGAGTTGTATAGCAAAACACGATCACCTATATTAAACTCACGCTTTTGTATCATCCTATCATGCCATCTTTTAACTTTTTCTTTAAACAACTTGGCATTCTCATAGGCTTGGGTTCTCCATTCATCAAGCGAGCTAATGTCAAATAACATCTTCTCACCAGCAAGTTTGAAATCATAATTGAGCTCTTTAATAGCCCAATATGCCTTATGTTCTAGTTTGAGAGCTAAGTGACATGCTTTTCCATAAACCATTTTATACAGAGACATACCCATAGGGTTCTTATAAGCAGTTCTATAAGCCCATAATGCATCATCAAGTTTCTTATACCAATTCTTTCTAGATCTATTAACAGTCTTTTGCAAAATCAATTTAATCTCTCTATTGGTCAATTATACTTGACCACTAGACTGAGGATGATATGGAGATGCAATTCTAGGGTTAACATCATATTTAGCAAGCATTTTACGGAAAGCACCATGGATAAAATGTGAACCACCATCAGTCATTAAATATCTAGGGACTCCAAACCTCGGAAAAATAACTTCTTTAAGCATCTTAATAGAAGTGTTATGATCAGCACTACTAGTTGGAATAGCTTCTACCCACTTAGTAATGTAATCAACAGCAACTAAAATATGTGTATACCCACTAGAGGAAGGAAAAGGTCCCATATAATCAAAGCCCCAAACATCAAATGGTTCAATAACAAGTGAATAATTCATAGGCATTTCCTGACATATACTAATATTACCAATTCTTTGGCATTCATCACAAGACAAGACAAACTTACAAGCATCCTTGAAGAGAGTAGGCCAATAAAAACCAGATTGTAATACCTTATGTGCAGTTCTATCTCCAGCGTGGTGTCCTCCGTAAGACTCGGAGTGACACTTGCGTAGGATCTATCCCTGTTCATGCTCAGTTACACAACGTCTAATAGAACCATCTACTCCTTCTTTATAAAGGTGTGGGTCATCCCAAAAGTAATGTCTTAAATCATAGAAAAACTTTTTCTTTTGCTGGTATGTGAAACTAGGTGGTATAAATTTAGCAACAATGTAATTAGCATAATCAGCATACCATGGAGTATTACGAGAAGCATTTATGACAACTCATTGTTCATTAGGAAAACTATCATCAATAGGCAGTGGGTCATCAAGAACATTCTCTAATCTAGACAAGTTGTCTGCAACGGGGTTCTCAGCTCCCTTTCTATCAATAATATGCAAATCAAATTCTTGTAACAAGAGAACTATCTAATAAGTCTAGGTTTAGCATCTTTATTTTCCATAAGATATTTAATAGCAGCATGATCAGTGTGAACAGTTACTTTGGAATCAACAATATAAGATCTGAACTTATCACAAGCAAATACAACTGCTAAAAATTCTTTTTCAGTAGTAGCATAATTTCTCTGGGCACTGTCTAGAGTTTACTATCATAATGGATAAAATTCAATTTCTTATCAACTCTTTGTCCTAGAACAGCACCAACAGCATAATCACTAGCATCACACATAATTTCAAAAGGGTAAATTCCAATCAGGTGGCTGAACAATAGGTGCAGAAATCAAGGCTTTCTTAAGTATTTCAAATGCTTCTACACAATCATCATCAAAAACAAAAGGAACATCTTTTTGCAAGAGATTAGTGAGAGGCCTAGAAATTTTAGAGAAGTCTTTAACAAACCTCCTATAGAAACCAGCATGACCAAGAAAGTGTCTTATACCTTTGATATCTTTAGGACATGACATCTTTTCAATAGCATCTACTTTAGCTTTATCAACTTCAATACCTCTTTCAGAAACTTTATGCCCCAAGACAATACCTTCATTAACCATAAAGTGGCACTTCTCCCAATTCAAGACAGGGTTAGTTTCTTCACATCTTTGCAAAACTCGATCAAGGTTGCTTAAGCAATCATGAAAAGAAGTTCCGTAAATGGAGAAATCATCCATGAAAACCTCAACAATCTTTTCACAAAAATCAGAGAATATAGCAGTCATACATCTTTGAAAGGTAGCGGGTGCATTGCATAAACCAAAAGGCATACGTCTATAAGCAAAGGTACCGAAAGGGTAAGTAAAAGTGGTCTTTTCTTGGTCCTCTTTTGGCACGGGTATTTGAGAGAACCAGAATAACCATCTAGAAAGCAAAAATGTGTATGTTTGGATAATCTTCCTAGCATTTGATCAATAAAAGGTAGAGAGTAATGATCTTTTCTAGTAGCTTTGTTCAATTTGCGAAAATCAGTTACCATTCTATAACATGTAACAATTCTTTGTGGAATCAATTCATTCTTATCATTAGGAACAACAGTAATACCTCCCTTCTTAGGGACACAATGAACATGACTTACCCATCTACTATCAGCAATAGGATAAATTATACCTGCCTCTAGAAGCTTTAGTATTTCATTTCTTACCACTTCTTTCATCTTAGGATTTAACCATCGTTGGTGATCAACCACTGGTTTAGCATCATGTTCCAAATTAATTTTGTGCTGACAAGATTGGGACTAATGCCCTTAAGATCATCAAGAGTATATCCAATAGCGGCATAGTGCTTCTTTAGAGTTTCAATAATTTCTTTCCTTCATGCTCTGAAAGGTTAGCACTAATAATAACAGGATGTATCTTCTTTTCATCGAGACAATCATATTTTAGATTATCGGGTAATTGTTTAAGCTCAAACACGGGATCAACCTTGCGTGGAGGAGGATCCCCAAGGATTTCAACAAGCAAATTGTGTTTCAAAATAGGCCCTTGATTAAAGAATATTTCATCTATTTCCCTTCTTTCATTCATAAACATATCATTTTCATGGTCTAGCAAATATTGTTCTAAAGGATCAGTAGGAGGCACGACAATAGAAGCAAGACCAATAATTTCATCCTTACTAGGCAATTATTTTTCATGGGGTTGTCTGTGAAATTTAGAGAAATTAAAATCATGAGACATATCCCCTAAACCAACAGTAACAATATCTTTCTCGCAGTCTATCTTACCATTAACAATACTCAAGGAAGGTGTACCAAATATAATGGGACAAAAATCATCTTGTGGGGAACCAAGAACAAAAAAATCAATAGGGTATTTTATTTTCCCACACAAGACTTCAACATCTCTAACAATCCCATTTGGTGAAATAGTAACTCTATTGGCAAGCTTAATAGTAACATCAATATCTTCTATCTTAGCATGTGCAATATCATTCATAATTTCTTGGTACAAGGTATAAGGAATTGCACTCACACTAGAACCCACATCACATAAGCCATGATAACAATGATCTCCAATCTTAACGGAAACAACAGGCATGCCAACAACAGGTCTATGTTTATCTTTAATATCGGGTTTAGCAATTCTAGCACCTTCATCACAGAAATAAATAACATGCGCATCAATATTATCAACCAAGAGATTGTTAACCATAGTAATACTAGGTTCAACTTTAATTTATTTAGGGGGTGTAGGTGTTCTATTATAACTCTTACAAACCACAGTTAAAGCTTTAGCATGATCCTTTATTCTAACAGGAAAAGGTGGTTTCTCAATATAAGCAGTAGGAACAATAGGATCAACATTATAAGTAATAGTTTCTTCTTCAAGTTTAATAGGTTCTACTACTTTCACTTCAATGGGAGGATGATATTTAAACCACTTCTCCTTAGGGATATCAACATGAGTAGCAAAAGATTCACATAAAGAAGCTACTATCTCAGAGTCAAGTGAATATTTAGTGCTAAAATCACGAAAAGCATCAGTATCCCTAAAAGATTTAACACAATCAAACTTAAGGTTTATACCTGACTCCTTGCCTTTGTCGAGTTCCCAATCTTCAGAGTTGCGTTTAATTCCTTCCAATTGATCCCATTTGAATTCAATATCCTTCTTCATAAAAGAACCAGTACAAGAAGTATCGAGCATGGATCGATCATTATGAGAAAGCCGAGCATAAAAGTTCTGAGTATTCTCTTGAGAGCTCATGATTGAGGCATGAATATAACATTGACTTAAGCCTTCCCCAAGCTTGATCGATACTTTCTCCTTCACGAGGCCAAAAATTATATATATAATTCTGATCACGATGAACAAGATGCATAGGATAAAACTTCCAATTTCAATCTGTTGTAGTTCCATAACCCAATATCATCACATAGCCTAAACCATGTCAATACCTTTCCCTTCAAAGATAAAGGGAAGACCTTCTTCTTGACAACATCCTCGGGCATACCTGCAAGCTTAAATAATCCACAAACTTCATCCACATAGATTAGGTGCATATCAGGATGTAATGTTCCATCTCCTACATAAGGATTAGCTAGCAGTTTCTCTATCATACCTGAAGGAATTTCATAATAAATATTTTTAGTAGGTGCAGTAGGTTGTGGAGCAACTCTTTGCCCTTCCGGTCAAGGTGAAGATACCCCGAACAATCCCCTCAAAGGATTATTTTCCACAGTAACAAGTGACAGTAAATTTCAGCACACTATATAAATGTTTCCTTACCAAATTCCACTTACCAAAGGCGCTTCACTCCCCGGCAACGGCGCCAGAAAATAGTCTTGATGACCCACAAGTATAGGGGATCTATCATAGTCCTTTCGATAAGTAAGAGTGTCGAACCCAACGAGGAGCAGAAGGAAATGACAAGCGATTTCCAGCAAGGTATTTTCTGCAAGCACTGAAATTATCGGCAATAGATAGTTGTATGATGAGATAATTCATAACGGGTAACAAGTAACAAAAGTAAACAAGGTGCATCAAGGTGGCTCAATCCTTTTTGTAGCAAAGTACAAGCTTGTATGAACTCTTATATAAAGCAAAGCGCTCCCGAGGACACATGGGAATTGTTGTCAAGTTAGTTCTCATCATGCTCATATGATTTGCGTTCGTTACATTGATAATTTGATATGTGGGTGGACCGTTGCTTGGGTGTTGCCCTTCCTTGGGCACGCTTCCCACTTATGATTAACCCCTCTCACAAGCATCCGCAACTACGAAAGAAGAATTAAGATAAATCTAACCATAGCATTATGGATCCAAATCAGCCCCTTACAAAGCAACGGATAAACTAGGGTTTAAGCTTCTATCACTCTAGCAACCCATCATCTACTTATTACTTCCCAATGCCTTCCCCTAGGCCCAAATAATGGTGAAGTGTCATGTAGTCGACGTTCACATAACACCACTAGAGGAGAGACAACATACATTTCATCAAAATATTGAACGAATACCAAATTCACATGATTACTCATAACAAGACTTCTCCCATGTCCTTAGGAACAAAGTATATTCATGTTCATAATCAGAGGAGTATTAATTATCATTAAGGATCTGAACATATGACCTTCCACCAAATAAACCAACTAGCATCAACTACAAGGAGTAATCAACACTACTAGCAACACACAGGTACCAATCTGAGGTTTTGAGACAAAGATCGGATACAAGAGATGAAATAGGGTTTGAGAGGAGATGGTGTTGGTGAACATGTTGATGGAGATTGACCCCCTCTCAATGAGAGGATCGTTGGTGATGATGATGGCTTCGATTTTCCCCTCCCGAAGGGAAGTTTCCCTGGCAGAACAGCTCCGCTGGAGCCCTAGATTGGTTCTGCCCAGGTTCCGCCTTGAGACGGTGGCGCTTCGTCCCGAAAGCTTCCTTCTGATTCTTTTCCAGGTCAAAACACACCATACAGTAGAAGATGGGCTTCGGGGGCCTGCCAGGTGGCCCACAAGACCAGAGGGCGCCCCCAGGGGGTAGGGCGCGCCCTCCACCCTTGTGGATGGCAGGTGGCCCCCCTCTGTGCTTTCTTCGCCCAATATTTTTTATATATTCCAAAAATATTCTCCGTGAAGTTTCAGGACTTTTGGAGTTGCGAAGAATAGGTCTCTAATATTTGTCCTTTTCCAGTCCAGAATTCCAGCTGCCGGCATTCTCCCTCTTCATTTAAACCTTGTAAAATAAGAGAGAAAAGGCATAAGTATTGTACCTAAATAGGTAATAACAGCCCATAATGCAATAAATATCAATATAAAAGCATGATGCAAAATGGACGTATCAGACGCCCGCGGTTTAATCGTGCACTAATCATACACGCAAATGAACACAATCAAGATCAGAGACTCACGGGAAGATGTCACAACACAACTCTAGACACAAATTCAAACATAAAGCTGTATATTACAAGCCAGGGCCACGAAGGCTCGAATACATAGGTCAATGGAAGCAACAACATCTGAGTACACACATAAGATAAACAAGTTTGCCTTAAGAAGGCTATCAAAACAACAACATCAAGATCGAAAAGGCGCATGCCTCCTGCCTGGGGCCTGCTAACTACTCCTGGTTGTCGGCGGTCTCCACGTAGTAGTAGGCTCCATCGGTGTAGTAGTAGTCGTCGGCGGGATAAGCTGGCCCATGGATTCTGTCATCTGATCGCAGCCATCGGGTAGAGGGGAAAAGAGGTACCAAAGCAACCGTGAGTACTCATCCAAAGTACTCGCAAGACTTACATCATATCTATACTAAGTATGCATCCGTATCAAAGGAATGGGGCTATATCTTTGGACTATACTGCAGAAATACTAGAATAGAAGGGAAGGCCTAGCCTATCGCAGACTAGCATCTTGCAGCATTAGAAGAGTGCAGATTAGCATATCATAAAGTAACAAGTAGATTGTATTAACGCCCAGAGAACCTTCCCCGACTCCCCGGGAGAAAGCGACCTCGGAGCCATCATATCCATTTAGTGTATCCAATATCTAGTTCTAGTTGTAATAGTCGAGATACAACTCCGAGCGTTTGTTACCGTGGACACATCTATTCAAATAGATATACTTCCCTCCAGGGGTGCACCAATTTACCCAACATGCTCGATTAACTTTGACTAGTCACACTTTTTCGGGTCATGCCCGGCCTCGGCTAATCGTCACACCTTAGTCCTACCTAGGCTCAACAGAGAGTTCAGCATGCCGGTCTACATCCTAAATGCGAAGGTGCCATGGGCCAATCGTCCTTTGCAATCATGCATGTTGCAAACGCGGCCTGGGGCAGACCCACCCCCTTATCAAGCGCAGGTGGTTACCGTTCAACCGGGCGCCCCCCACTAAACTACTGACGTCTGAGAGCTTTCAGAAGAATCATAGGACGCTGATGCCCATACTTATTCCCGCGTGCTGGTTAGTGCAAAAAGGTCAGAGGCCTATTCAGATCACATATCCAAACCATTTAGTTTCTTGGTTGCGCACGGAGACGATCAGTGATCCTGTCGCCCCATCTTGCAGACTTACGACAAGGGTCGGACCCATTCCTCTCCTGGGGCGGTCTGCCTTCCCGGCCGTGCTGCGTAGTTATCTCGCAGGTACCCTCATGGTCAACCCGACTTCAGTAACTCTCGTGGATACCCCTCGGGGTGACCCGACTTCAACAAGGGACCGAGGTAAAGTCAAGGTATCCGTGTGTTCATAACATCAAGGGGGAAATCCGAGGAATCACCCTCGATGGATTCCCACTCGATGTAATTGTCAACGTGAACTTGGAGGAATCACCCTCGGAGGGTTCACACTTGAGGTGTTGCACAACAGAGTCATCATCGGGAGTGGTGAATGCGGAATCACAATTAGTAATCCACGACCGACTAGCTACACTAGAGAGGTATCATTAGGAGTGAGGTAGGAGGTATCACGCTCGACACTCGATAGTAGCTCTGCAGAGTCATACAACTAAGGGGGTGTGCGATGATGTGTCGGTCTCTGCACATCGATCATGTTGATCGAGTAATCCGGAAGTAAATTAAGCATGGCAACACAGACAAGGGTGTGGGGCCACTGATGGATCACTAACCAGCCTATACTAAGCATATAGGACAACAGGTAAACTATCGATAATAGGTTACAAAATCAGGCTATGCATCAGAATAGGAGCTATCGAACAACAGTAGCAAACATCTAATGCAAGCATTAGAGAGAAAGAATGGGCAATATAGGAATGATTAAGGGGGTTTTTCTTGCCTAGAAGCTCTGCTGAAAGGGGCTGGTTGTCAGGAGTGTAGTCGAACTCGGGAGCAGCGTCGGTCTCGGGGTCTATCGGAGAGAAGAGGGGGACGAAATAGTCAATACAAAGCAAACAAATACATCACAATGCAACATGGCGAAATGTTGTGCTAGGGGTTACCTAATGCGGTGCTACGCATCACAGACGCGGGAAAATACCTGTGGATATTTCCCCGGCTTTTGGCAGTTATCGGACACATGAACTGGAGGGGAACGTTCCATGTTTGTTGTGTTTGAGGCATGTGATAGGTATGTGGATAGTATATTCGGATTCATCATATTTTTCTGATCATTTTTATATGTAAATTATTTTCATCCGAGCTACGGTTTATTTTCAATTAATTTTCTATGTTTTAATCCTTTTTTGAGATTACTGGATTTTACTAATTCGAATTATCCAGAACAATAAATACTTTTTATACCCACTACAGACTACCCATAGTGGATGATAGGTGGGCCACCCCCTAGTCAGCAGTCCAGTCAGCAGTCAAATGGGTTGACTATTGACCTGGTCAAACTGACAGGTGGGGCCCCACTCTGAGTGACCCAGTTAATAAGACAAGGTTTATCTAGTTGATTAATTAGGTTAAATAGGGGCGGGCCCCATAGTCACTGACACACCTGGCTAATTAACATTATTTACCCTAAACTAAATCATAGCCCTAATTAAACAGGGCCCGGCCCCACTGGGTAGTGGCCAAGGCGGTCACACATACAAACACACACACCGCACGCACACAGCATGCACACGGCGTCGTCGGCCACCAGCAAGGGCGGCGGGCAGTGGCGGCCGGAGGCCGGCGCCGCCGACCGAAGGCGGACGCGGCCTGGTGCGGGCGGGCACAAGGAACGACATGCAGCGGCGGGCGCAACAACAGCAGTGAACAGCAGAGGGCAGCATCAGCGGTAGCACCAGCAGCACAGCAGTGGCTCACCGGGGCGAGCGAGAAAGTGCGACCGCGGCGGGGCGCACGACAGAAGTGGCGAGTGGCGGGGGCGGCCGACGAGCAGAGCGCGAGGTGCGGGCGCTGGCAGGGAGCCCAGGGAGCGAGATGGGAGCGGTGAGCGTGCATTCACCACGAGTGCGGGCACGGTGACCATAAGCGAGTGTGCGCGGGAATGGATCACCGTACGAGCTCGGGAGCGGCGGCTTTGGCATGGATTCTAAGTGTAAAGAAGGAGGAACAGGCGTGGCTCACTGGGAGGAGTTCGGTGGCGAGCTCGGGGAGGCCGGAGCGCGAAGAGGCGAGGCAACCGGACGGCGTCGACTGAAGCGGGGGACGCGCCTACTCTGGTGATGGCGTGGTTTCGGGCTTGTGCGGCAGAGCTCCCAGACAGGGACTCAGGCAACAGGGATGTCAATGAGCGCGAGGACCACGAGGGCCATGGCGTCCGTGGCTCAGTGACGCGGGCAGAGAAAGAACGACACGAGGAGGAGGGTGAGAGTGAGTAAGGGGCGAGCTAGGGTTCGGGGGGGCAGGGGTGCGGATGGCCGGCGCGTGCCGGTGGCCATGGTGGATGGCCTCCACGCCCTCTACCTCCACTGTAGCGAGGTAGGGGTTGCGCCAGGGTGGGCTGGGCCTCACTGTGCCTCCTAAGGCCCAGCCGCTTAGTGGGATTTTCTTTGTATTGCTTTTTCTCTTTCTTTTATTTCCTCCCGTTTTCTAATTCGTTCTGCTATCATTTGAATTTTGTTAAATGTGAAAACTGCCACATAAATACATTGTAACATAACAGAGCTCCACAAAAGGTTTTAAGCCATTGGGGGTGAATTAAATATATTTTATTTTTGAAAAGGCCAATTTAAATGTTATTGGTCTACTAAAAAGTCTCTGTGATTAATTTTAAAATTCAATTGATGTTGGTTTCACTTGGAAAATTACCAGGGGTTTATTTAGAATATTCTACATATTTTTGTCCTAGTGTTTGATGAAATAATTTCTGGACTTTATATTTTAAATTTGAATTTGAACCAAATTGAGAGTGGGATTATTTTCTAAATGCAACTTATGACGATCATGATGGCATGGCACATTAGCATGTGGTCACTATAGCTAACCATTGGGGGTGTTACAAATCTCCTCCACTACAAGAAATCTCGTCCTGAGATTTAAGAGGTGGAGTGAGGGGGAAAGTTTTGGTTATGAAATTCTAATAGATCTTCTCATTCTTGGTTGCTCTTCTTGAAGAAGTTGATCCATTTTGTTGATGTCTTAATTTCTCTGTTTCAGGCCATCATGATGAAGTCGTCATCCTTTCTTCGGGACCTCCATCGTACTTACAAATAGGTAAGGGATAGTTCGACAATGATAGATGCTATAAGGGGTAATCATATGGGGTTATCCCATGAATGAACACATGAGTATCTCTCGAGTTGAAACTCGGGGAAATCATCGAGAGCAATATAAGATGGTACTAAAAGTTTCAAACGGGTAAGCAATCATTCGATGCCTGGAACAGAGTGTGAAAGGGGTTTAGAGCAACGAGAATAAGTATTGCGTCTGATATCAGAATAGATCATTTCTAGGAAGGTGGCTCATGAATTACCTACGAAGCCAAGTGCAAGGAAAAACTTTGGAAACACGGATGTATAAGAGAGTCAGGTTTCGATCCTGTGGAATTGTGGTGAGTGTGGATTAAGAGTCGGGAGGATGGTGACATCTTGCACGACCACGACAGCAAGGCATGCCATAAGAAAGTTTGTCGGCTATGTTGGCAACCATGTCGGTACCAAGGGCGGGGGACGAAGAGAACCATTTTCCTGCTCGCAATGCGAGGCAAACCAATAGGCACAATTCTCATCCACCGGTGGTTAGAGGAATGTCATCAACAATAGTAACATGGTCTTGCTAATAGATTTGTACAACCGAGGTGTTGACATAAGCAGGGAATTATTACTGCTCAAATAAGTTAGATTTTAGGAAAGGTTAAACAAAATAAGGAAAATATGGCTATCAGATGAAAAAGACCAATGGAAAGGAAAATGTGTATACACGAGTATTAGGTGTATATCCTTCCCAAGAGCAAGCAAAGCGGGATAATCATGACAGGACTCCAAGTATGTAACCATTTAGACAAAGGGGCATGGAATTTATGATGTTTTCCCATACAACGGTGTTTGGATAATTGATCAAGAAAAAAATTAGCATTGCGCTTCCAATGTTCTTGTTGATGATCGAAGTACCACAAACATGCTTTGGGATAGCATTGACATGGTCATCAGGTAAAGGTCAGACTTTGGATACACAAAGGATCCATCAGGAACAACTTATAAAATAAGTCATACAATTTCTTCATGGAGGAATGGCTAATTTTGCTGAACAAGATACTATAACAATATGTCCTCCGGCCAGGTGTGCTAGGCATGGCATCATCTTATCGGGTTACATAAAGACCAATGTTATAATTCTTGGAAAATGTTCCAACCATCATATCTGCCCAAGATTCAGATATGATTGATTGGGATGATACCAGAGGAAGCAAAACAAAACTTTCTCATATTCACAACAGCAAAAATGCACGTGAACTTAGATAAAAAATCTTCTTTTATCGAACATATACTTCATGCTCATCATGAACCACAGAGAAGATGAGGGTGTGGATAATGTGCTCAGCACTGATTCAATGAGATTTCGTTAAAGATGGATTCCCAAAATTATATGAACAAGGAGATAACATTTGTCAGATCAAATGATATAATGATGTATGCTCGAGAAAAGCATCCACAATTAAACATTGATTGAAAGGTGCACCCAAAATATGGACTAAGTAGCACGATCAATGTTAGAATGGTGATTCAATCAGCAATAGCCTAAGAATAAAACTATTGACCATTAACTTCAAAGCAATTGGGTTGCTAGAAGCTTTGAGTTCACACATCGTAGTTCATTTGTAGGTATTCCGGTTAGAAACAACATGGAGAATAGGAAAGGAATGGTGATGGCGATAAGTATCACTTGTATCAAGAATTCCTAAGAGGTGGTGAAATTACCATGACATTATTGACATAAATGATGGTAATACTCCAATGTAGAACAATACATAAGCTGGATAGCAAGGAACTCAAGGTACAACACAGAACATGAACAAGTTTGTGTTGGAGGGAAGGCAAGAATGTTGTTGATGGTAACACAAATCATTTAGGGGCAAGGACGATATTTCTCATTATGAATTCGATTCATATCTTGGAAGAAGTCAAAATATTGATGATGATCACGACAAATCTTGTCGAGAGGTTCCATGAAGATGTAATCGATCAACGATGGCATTAAGCAAAAGGAATGATGAAGCGAAAGGTTATTGGAACAATGGATACGACAGAAACTTGAAATCAAGCTTGCTGTTCAAGGCAAAACAATATGACGAGGAAGATCGATGTAAGCTTAGCTCATTGTCGAAAATTGTTCTCCTGGAAGAAGGACCAAGTACACAGTTAAAATTAGCATGATAATGATATAGCCGATCAAGCTAGGAATGACGTGATGGAGTATTAAACTCCCCAGCAACAAATTACTAGGAGTACTATATCATAGTGTGGATTCGAGTCACTTGTCCAAGTTCTAGAGTGACGGACAATGCAGATCTGTGGAGTGACTAAAATGGTGCTAGTATTATTCCAACAGGAATTCATAAGAGATAGTGCAATGGCATGATTTCCCTGAGATACCAGGGGAAATACTCGAAGGTAGAACATAATAGAAGTTGAACTGGGTCGTTGACTTGCGATAGCAGATACTTTAATAGAAGGCAGTGGAATTGATTCTTTTCAGTTATATTGAATAAGGACAGCATGGTCGGAACCTTAACTGCAAGGGATCAAATTTAATGATACCGAAAGAATTATTCAAAAGACTAAATATTTTACAAGAAGCTCCTGTAACGGTCTACATTGTTTCCATGGGCATGAACACAAAGTTCAAGGTCGACTCCCACTTTTTTAGTGGATAATCTTGCATTCACTTCTTGCCTTTGAACAAGTTGTAGTATTGCAATTTTATCCGGCGTAACACCAGTAGAGTATGAACCATAGATGGTTTTGGGTTCACACAGATTAGGGAAGGCGTAGGTTCAACCCATTGGGGCATCTTAGGAACATATACCACAAACTTCAAGAGTAAATAACACAAGCTCGACACTACAACATGGTTGACAAAAGCAGAGGATGCGATTTACCAATGGCATTATGTCTTAGGGGAAGAACTCGCAAGATTTTTTTGAATGTGAAGGACATTGTCGGATAATAACCCATCAATGGGTCTGGCAATCCACAACGGAGCTGAGTATCGGTACTCAATCAGAAGAAGAAAGAATGCAAAGGCACAGGATTATCGAAACATATGAGCAATTTGATGCTTAAATACAAAGGAATTATGATTTCCAGCTTACTATATCAGAATCAGATGTTCTGATCAAATATGCATAGGTTGAATAGACTTAGAGGCATAATCAGTCAAGGTTTGATTTGCTGAAAACCAGCTCATATCCGGAATGATGTGTGAGCCTAAAAGATAATTTATAAGGATCAACTGATGATTGCATGCATTCGCACACATTGAATCATTAGGCTCAAAATGAAAATGGCAAGGGATGTCAATGAAGATTACTAGACATATGGAATTAACCATATTGCAAGCAGGCAGAAATTTCATGAGCAATAGGCTACTGATGATTTTGGAAGATTGAATAGCATTTTGAAGTTTCTTGTGAAACACATGAACAACTGGGGATGAACGGATCCCCGGTATGTGTAAGGAATTATTCGTAAGGGCTTTTATGCGGTAATGAACTACAAGGCAGTAAGCTCAAAGGATTCTCGGGACAACAGAGAGTATTTCTCGGCATCTTGTAATAACAAGAGCATTTGGAAAGGAATGTATGAATGGCAACTGTAGTAGTTATACATGAGGATATATCAGTGGTAGGGAATTGCAAAGGTGGTGGGCACAAGGGTCTCGGGAAAACATCAAAGAGTATCTTCGGAATCTTCTGATGAAGCAGGCGATCGTTTGGAATGAGGGGCTCTCCGGGAGGAAGTAGTTACCAGAACCTAGAGTTAGATTTAGTAAAATCTTTAACCCTAAAAGAAGAGATATCAGAATCCCAGAGTAAAGGAGAGGAATAAAAGATGCTAATCCCATCCATTTGCGATGTGGGCCCGTAAGTCACACAACAATGTTAGTAAAATAGTTTTTCAAAGACTAGACTCAACTTCGGCCAAGGAGTTGGAAAGGGGCTTCCTACAAGCAGTCGGCTCTGATACCAACTTGTGACGCCCCTGACTTAATCGTGCACTTATCATCCACGCAAATGCACACGATCAAGATCAGAGACTCACGGGAAGATATCACAACACAACTCTAGACACAAATTCAACCATAAAGCTTTATATTACAAGCCAGGGCCATGATGGCATGAATACATAGGTCAGCGGAAGCAACAACATCTTAGTGCAGACATACACTACTAGGTAAAAGGCAAGAAGTAGCGCGTGTCTAAGCTCTATCAGTAGCACGGGGTCCCGCGCTACCGATACGACGCTAAAGCTAACTTTTAGCAGTAGCGCATTCTGACCCGCGCTACTACTATATATGGGTAGCAGTAGCGCGTTTTGACCCACGCTACTTCTATATATGGGTAGCACTAGCGGGCTTTACTGAAACGCGCTACTGCTAATAGATGTAGCGGTTTACCTTAAGCAACCCTACTGTTAAGAGCACGTTGCTGCTAACTTCAACCCTTGCCACTCCTATTTCTATTAGTTTCTGGAAAAAAAAATCCAGCATATTTCTTTTGTATTTATACAAGCTTTATACAATAATCTCTAGAATATCATACACATACAAATGTAATCATAGCACACACATACAAATAGTCTCATTAAATGATGTCATCATCATAATCATCATCCAACACAAAGTGGTATCTCATCATCATCTTGAAATAGCGATACAAGTCTCGAATAGTTGCAACTACATCGTCATCCATCTAAATAATGATATACACGAGAAGAGCTATCACTATGAGTGAGAGCGGAACTATGCAGTACATGAGGCGGCGGTTATGAGTCTTCTCTCACGCTAGCATGAACCTCAAGTAACTAGCTTCTGCTTCTTGTCTGCTTTTGAACCCTTTATGGCTGGCGCCCGTGAACCGCTCCACTTGCGCCTGACACTCGGGCCACTCATCGTACACTCCCGGAACCTTCCCTGTGTACACGACATAGCACTGCTTCTTCGCCATCAACTATCTAGGTACCTGTTAGAGATGCATCTTCATCAAGAGAATGTACAATCATATGCAACAAAATATACTTGAGTAACACGAAAAAAAGGGTTAGCGAATAGATGCAACATATAGTAAACATAAATAATCAATGCAGTTTCATCGTACGCAAACTAATTACCTAGAGGCATGTAGGTCATCGTACCCAAACTAACAAAGTAGCATTACGCAAGTTCGTCAGGGACCGTGGACATCACAAAGTTTCATCGCTACAGAAAGTATACAAGTTCAACCGACACATATCATCATCATCAGCATCGTAAATGACTAGAAGTTCCATTCATCCGTATCATCGACGATGCACCCTAGCTTCTTGAACGATGTGAGCTCCTTACATTGCATGCCTATGCAAGTTCGGACGTCAGCTCACGATATAGGGTAGTGGTGGAACATCCCCTTCTCTTCAATGACTTCTTTCATGATGATCGTCACAATGTCCCTCTGGATGCAAAAGAAGTCGTCTCTAAGTTTATAATCCGCTTCTCCTTGAGATTCTACCCACTTGCGAATATAATCATGCTTCTGGCTGTCATGCGAAGCTTTTGGTGATCCCTTTTGAACTTCGTCGTGAGATGGAGGAGGTAGAATCCATCGTTCCTGCTTGGTTTCGGGACATGGATGCAGCAAAAGTTAGTTTTATGCGAGAAAACTGTCTTGTGGTTCCTTTGTTTTCCCGATCTGCAAGTAGCCACCCCTCAAGCTGAAGCCTTGGAGAGCATCATCTAGAATATTCATTACGTGGATGAGGTCCTTCTTCTCGTAGTTTTTGGTAGGGTCCAAATACACGGCGTGTGAGACTCGCGGGTAAAGAACGATAAGCATGGAGCGCCCGTTGCTCCAGGAAAAACACCTCAAATTATTCTCCATATGAGCAAGAAGGAATGATTGAAATGTATGAAAGGGTTGTTTGACACTGACTTACATTGGATGATAAGGCAGGAGGACAATTTCCTGGTCCTTATTCTCTATCATAAAGTTTTCGAGGCACTCCCTAGCAGTTTTACACTCAAAGTCGCCGAGACTCAAGAAGGACTCGTGCATGTAGTATGGATCTGCCACACAGATTTGCGAGACTTGTTCTCTCTTCATGATGGAGCTCATATGTAGCGCAAAAAGGCGTACGATAGTAAAATCGAGTCGCCTTGTCAGAAACATCTCGAAGATATGCTCAAACCATAGGAAGAACACCTCCGCGGGCCGTGTGTCGATGTAGAACTTCCCCTCAGGCACACGAGCCGTGTGTGTCGAATATCCTAGATCCTTCGAGGCTAGTAGGCTTTTGTCAGTTGATAGCACATGGTCGTGCAGTCTTGATAGAGGCAAAGGTGTCCCGTCTTTCGATGAGATGGTGCCTATCGGTTTTGGTGGAGTAGACTTTGATGATCCGACTATGAACATGTGAGGACGTCGCGCCTTAGCAATCGTTAAACCAACTCTGAGAGGTTATTGACCACGCCGGAGCATGATCAACCAGCTGACCACGAAGGTCTATTTCCTGCAAGCAAACGAAGAACAAGCAAGAAACTAAAATTGCAATCTAGATATTGCGAATATAAGAGGAAAGCTTTATTAATGAAGGTGGGGTTCTGTCACGTCTTGGTCGGGTCATTGAACACAAACAAAGTATGCGAAGTTGCAGCTATGGCGAACTTTTTATCTAAACAAAACCCAAAGTCTAAACGACGCCCTAAGGGCTGTATATATGGAGGAAGAGGGGGGAATTTCGTGGCCCCTTGGAGGAGGGGTCCGAAACCAACCCTAACTCTATTTTCCCCATACATATGGACTCTAAAAACATCCTATACTTTAGTATTTTGAAGGGCCTGGCCAAATAATAAGGTGACGCAACACCTATAATAGCCTCTCGACGAAATTTATGAAGTGGCATCTTGTATATTTCGTCCAAGGCTTCATGCACTCATTATGGTGGCTTCAAAGTCCTGAAATCATCACTTATAACTCTGTTCTTGTTCCCCTTGCACATGCCATCATCTCCATGCTTGATCTTGCTCCAATGTTCTTCCTTCTTGTCCAAGCTAGGCTCTTCATTTGTAAGCAAGACAAATGTATCCAATTTAGGCAGCATTATATTCTCATGAACATTAGAATCATTACCAAGAAACGAAGTACCTGGTAATTTAATTGGCGTGTGTGAGCTCTAGTAATTGGTCCAGTATGTATAGCAGCAGGGGCTGTGGGTGTAACAATGGTATTGATGTCCTCATCATCCCCCCTTCTTGTAGTAAAGTCGTCCTCGACGGAAGCTCATCTTCCTCACCCAAATAAGGCTTCAAATCTGCAATGTTAAAAGTGGGACTAACCCCAAAATCTATAGGCAGCTCAAGTTTATATGCATTATCATTTATTTTCTCTAACACCTTAAAGGGACCATCAGCACGTGGCATTAGCTTTGATTTGTGCAAATTAGGAAACCTATCCTTACGCAAATGTAACCAAACAAGATATCCACGTGCAAAGACAACATGTTTTCTACATTTATCTCCAGCAAGTTTATAGTTAGCATTCATACGCTCAACATTTTCCTTAGTTAACTCATGCATTTTTAAGATCAATTCAGCACGTTGTTTAACATCAAAATTTACCTTCTCTGAAGATGGAAGAGGCAACAAATCAATAGGTGCACGAGGTGGAAACCATATACAATTTCAAAATGGCACATCTTAGTAGTAGAATGCAGCGAACGATTATAAGCAAATTCAATATGAGGCAAGCATTCTTCCCACATTTTCTTGTTATTCTTCAAAACTGCCCTAAGCATAGTAGATAAAGTTCTATTGACTACTTCAGTTTGTCCATCAGTTTGGGGGTGACAAGTACTACTTAAAAGCAGTTTAGTCCCCAACTTAGCCCATAAACATCTCCAAAAGTAGCTAAGAAACTTAGTATCATGATCTGAAACAATAGTATTTGGCACACGATGCAAGTGAATAATTTCACGAAAGAACGAATCAGCAACATTAACAACATCATCGCTTTTGTGACATGGTATAAAGTGTGCCATTTTTATGAACCTATCCACGACAACAAATATGCTATCCCTCCCCTTCTTTGTTCGAGGTAAACCCAAACCAAAGTCCATAGATATATCCTCCCATGGAACACCAGGTATAGGCCAAGGCATATATAAACCATGAAGATTGAGTCGTGCTTAGCTTTTTGACATGTAGTGCAGCGAGCAACGAAGCGCTCAACATCCCGTCTCATCTTTGGCCAAAAGAAATGTGTAGCAAGTACATCCTCCATCTTCTTCACACCAAAGTGTCCCATTAATCCTCCTCCATGCACCTCCTGCAACAACAAAAGATGAACAGAGCTAGCTGGAATGTATAGCTTGTTAGAACAGAACACAAATCCATCATTAACGACAAACTTGTTCCATGGTCTCCCTTCTTTACAATTCTGCAATACATCTTTAAATTCAGGATCATGCACATATTGATCTTTGATGGTCTCCGGACCAAATACTATAAAGTCAAGTTGTGAAAGCATAGAATAACAACGAGACAATGCATCAACAACAACATTTTCTTTACCCTTCTTGTGTTTAATGACATAAGGGAAAGTCTCCATGAATTCAACCCATTTAGCATGTCTACAGTTCAGTTTTGCTCGACTTTTAATATGTTTCAAAGATTCATGATCAGAATGAATAACAAATTCTTTGGTCCATAATATGTTGCCATGTTTCCGAAGTCCGAACAAGAGCATATAATTCCTTATCATAAGTAGAGTAATTCAGACTAGGCCCACTCAATTTTTCAGAAAAGTATGCAACAGCTTTACCATCTTGTAATAACACACCTCCTAATCCAATTCCACTAGCATCACATTCAAGCTCAAAAGTCTTATTAAAATCAGGAAGTTGGAGTAGAGGAGCATGTGTCAACTTATCTTTCAATACCGTGAGGGCTTCTTCCTGTGCGGTACCCTAAACAAAAGGCACATCCTTCTTTGTAAGCTCATTGAGAGGTGCAGCAATGGTGCTAAAATCTCTCACAAAACGCCTATAAATACTAGTGAGGCCAAGGAAACTCCTCACTTGTGTGACCGTTTTGGGCTATGGCCAACTCTCAATAGCTTCAATCTTGGCTTTATCAACTTCAATTCCCTATGGAGTAACAACATAGCCAAGAAAAGATACTCGGTTGGTGCAAAAGGTGCACTTCCCAAGGTTACAAAACAAACGTGCATCACGTAGAGCAATAAAAACAACACGTAAATTTTCCAAATGTTCCTCCAAAGATCTGCTATAAATCAATATATCATCAAAGTAAACTACCACAAATCGTCCAATGAAATCACGCAAAGCTTCGTTCATTAATCTCTTGAAAGTACTAGGTGCATTAGTTAACAGAAAAGGCATGACTAACCACTCATATAATCCAAACTTAGTTTTAAATGTTGTTTTCCATTCATCTCCCAATTTCATACGAATTTTATGGTATCCACTATGCAAATCAACTTTGGAGAATATTATAGAGCCACTCAATTCATCAAGCATATCATCTAGCCTAGTGTAACATCCCAATTTTCAATTTGGATTTTATACATAGGCCATCATATGCATATCATATTTTATTTGCATTTTGTTTGTGATCCTAGAAATCTTAAGAAACTCAAGGACCCAAGGAGAGAGTTGGAGGTTTCATATATTTTCATCTTTGAACTTTTCTCAAATTTGAAAAGAGGATCAATTTGGTTTTAATATTTTTCTCTCCAATTATTTCCGATACTAAAAATAAAAGAGAGAAGATAATATGACTTCTTCAAAAGAGAGGAATATTGGAGAAGAAATTTTAAAATCAAATTTATATTTTATTTGGATTTAATTTGCTATTTATTTGAATTAGAAAAATATGCATTTTTGAAAATTGCATTTTAGGCCAGAAAAATGTTCACTTTGTTCTAAATATTAGGTTTAGACTGCGAAATTTTTTCCGATATTTTTAGAATATTTTTATATTTTATTAGGATTTTTCTTCGGGTGAGATTTTTATTTAAAAAAACTTCTTCCCGCCCGAATGGCCGAAGGCCCAGCCGAGCAGGCCGGCCCGCTCGCGCCACCACCTTCCCGCACCGCGTCGCCGTGCCGCCGCCGGACTCCGGAGGAGTCCGAGCGTGCCCCACCCCGCGCCGTCCGACCCCTCCCCCAAGTCGAACGCCGCCTCGCCCCTGGCCTTTAAAAGCCGAACCCCGGCCCCTCCTCCTCACCCCAAGCCGCCGCACCACCGCCGCCGAGCCGCACCGCCACCGCCCGTTGCCGAAGCCCCGCCTTGTCGCCGGAGTCGCCGCCGCCGCCGTTGACCCCGCCGCCGTCGGACCGGTATAAACCGTCCCGGATCGCCGGTTTTTCTTTTCGGTTTATTCGGTTTTCTTTTTAGATCGGTTTTTTAGGGTTTGCTAATTAGCGAACGCTCTCTGTTTAGATCGATTTAACGAACGAATTCGTTCGTTAGTTCTGTTAGCGAACGTTCGTTCGTTAGATTTTTCTTTTTCTATTTATTTTCGGCCAGGGATCCATCCGCGATTACTTTTATCACAAATTAGTCCCTGATCTTCAAACCCTTGAAACTTTTTGCTCGTTTATCCAAATCCAGTGAAACCAACGCCAAAATCTTCTTCTTGCTCCCCTCTTTCCAGTTAACCAACTTGAACATGATTTTGACAATTTAAAATTTGGTTGCAAGTATATTTTGTTTCGAACTTCTTTTGATCGTAGTTTGAGTTTCGTAGCTTCGATTCGATTGATTCTTTTTGCAAATCGAAGCTCTTCTCTTGAACTTTCAGTTTGGATCTTTTCTCTTGAGTTTTACCCTTGTATCTATTTCTTGTGTGATTATGTATGTTATTGTTTGTTTACGATAGAGTTTCTAGGGTGCGAATCGTGCTACTACGAGTCACTAGGGTTTTCAGATCGTCAGCAAGGCAAGCAACACTTTGATCATACTCTTCATACCCAGTTTTTATGCATTAGTTTCAATCCTCAAACATTGCATGAGTAGGATATGTTTAACATGTGGGATTGGGAAGTAGTTGATGAGGTAGAACCTATTGTCCTTTATTTCAAACCTTGGGAGTTATTTCTACGTTATGCTTAACGCTATGCTATGCACGTAGACGTGGAATTGGTTGGAGTGATTCATGACAGATGTGAGAGATTATTGTTAACTAAGGGATTACTTAAGGTGGCTACTTTAATACACATCTAGGTGGATTGTTTCTGGGCACCTGGGGAATCTAGTGTTGTCCAAGGAGATCCCGGGGAATCCGCGTGATCATCCTATGGTTCGCCACCCAGGCTCAAAGGGGTCATAAGATTATTCATGCTAGAAACTTCTGTGTGCTACCACAAGCCATTATGGGCTCTGGCATAGTTGAGTAAGTTGTGGGAATCCTTTCCATGATGGGCTAGCAGATGTAGGGGATTGTAGGTGTACCGGCCTATCTATCGGTTAAGGGGACCTCTTCGGAAAGACCGTGTCTCAGTCATCCGTTTCTCAAACATCATGCAGTGCGAGAAATTCAACGAGGAGATCGTGTCTTGTGGGGAAAAGTGCACAAACCTCTGCAGAGTGTACAAACTAATCATGGTTAGCCGTGTCCCCGGTTATGGACATCTTGAGTATCTGGTGCTTGAATTATTATGTTGATCTCATCACTTGAATCTAATTAATTTATTGGGTTATGAATTATTATTTTGGATTGAGATGGGGTTTCCATTCTCAATGTTTATCAACCAACTTTGTAGTTAAATAAAATATATTCCTTTATTGTAGGGAAAAATTGGCTTTACGCAAAAATAATAACCATAGAGCCTCCACCAGCCATATATGCATACAGTTATAGTTGTTTCAATGTTCATTGCTCTACTGTGTTATTGTGCCAGCATATTCCATGTGCTGACCCATTCCGGGCTGCAATGTATTATGTTGTAGATTTTTCAGACGAAGAGTAAGGTGTGCTAGGTCGTTGTCGTGCACTCAGTTATGCCATTGGAGTTGATGGACTTATTTACCCTTCAAAGCTTCCTATGTTATCTTATTTGGATGGCCTTAAACCATATTATTGTAATAAGTTCTCTTTTGAGACATTCGATGTAATAAGTGTGTGATTGAACTCCGTTATAAATCCTTCAAGTACTGTGTGTGTCAGCATTACCGATCCAGGGATGACACTTATACACAGATATTTGACCGTTTGAGGTCGGATCGCTACACCTAGCAGTAGGATGACGATAACAAATAGTAATATTATTAATGCCTCTACAATCAACACACATATGCGACGTACCATCCTTTTTTGGCACTAGTATAATAGGAACAGCACAAGGACTAAGAGATTCACGTATATAACCTTTTGTCAAGCAGCTCTTGTACTTGACGCATAATCTCCTTCGTATCCTCTGGATTGGTACGGTATGGCACACCGTTTGGCAGCAAAGTATTGGGAATTAAGTCAATCTGATGCTCAATCCCTCGAATAGGTGGTAATCCTGGTGGCATGTCTTGTGGAAAGACGTCAGCGAACTCCTGCAAAATGTTAGTGATAGCAGGAGGCAAAGAGGAAGGCACGTCCTCTAATGAAAATAATGCCTCTTTGCACACAAAATCATAGCAAACAGATTTGCTGAAATCCAGCTCATCAATATCAGATTTGTTGGCAAGTAAACATGCGCTTTTCAATTTAATTTCAGAAGCAACACTAGATGGTTTATTATTAGGCTTCATTTGTTGCTCAAATTCTTTTGCCACAATCTGATTTTCACTCTTATTTTTTCCTGTTTTACTTTATTAGCTCTATTAATATCATCTTTCAAAATGGAATCAGGAGAAGCAAAGTAATATGTTTATCCTTATGAACAAGAGTATAAAAATTGTTTCTACCATGGTGTATAGAATTTTTATCAAATTGCCATGGTCTACCAAGTAATAAGGAACATGCTTGCATGGATACCACATCACAATCAACATAATCAGCATATGTAGAGATACTAAAATGCACACAAACAGTATGTGTTACCTTAACCTTGCCGCTTTTGTTGGACCATTAGATGTAGTAAGGATGTGGATGTGGTCTTGTGGTGAGAGATAGCTTCTCCACCATCTCCATGCTAGCCAAGTTGTTGCAGCTCTCTCCATCTATGATGACGCGAACAGATCGTTCCTTCACAACTCCCTTTGTATGGAACAAATTATGCCTTTGATTTTGCTCAGCTTGTGTGAACTACACAATCAAAACACGTTGAGCAACTAAACTTTCATACCTGTCAGCATCTTCACCAGCCATGTATTGCGTCTCATGATCAGAATCATCTCCACCGTGTTCTTCACTTGTAATAAGAGCCAAAGCCTCCTCATCATAGTCACTAGCGGACTCATACCCACCATCCTTATTAGCAATCATAACACGCGGAAATTTGCATTCTCTTACATAATGACCTCTTCCCTTACAACGACGACAAATAATGTCATGTGTGTGCCCTGTTGATGCCATGGATGAAGAAGAGCTCTGGGCAGGCCCGGAAGGTGTAATCCTGGCAGATGGTGGTGGTCGTGCTTGTTTTCCTGTATCTCGTTTGGAATTGGCGGCTGAAGTCAGTGGTGCTGCAGTAGGACATGTGGGAGTTGAGGATGTATGTGGTGTCCATGATGAAGATCGACCTGCAGAAAAATTAGTTCGCGCCAATGCCTGTCGATCCTGCACTTCACGTTCTTGATGAGGTAGAATCTATTGTCCTTTATTTCAAACCTTGGGAGTTACTTCTACGTTATGCTTAATGCTATGCTATGCACGTAGACGTGGAATTGGT
Organism: Aegilops tauschii subsp. strangulata; assembly: GCF_002575655.3. NCBI lineage: Eukaryota > Viridiplantae > Streptophyta > Magnoliopsida > Poales > Poaceae > Aegilops > Aegilops tauschii. The sequence goes on along the minus strand of NC_053037.3, from coordinate 218,523,290 downwards.
TGGAGTGATTCATGACAGATGTGAGAGATTATTGTTAACTAAGGGATTACTTATGGTGGCTACTTTAATACACATCTGGGTGGATTGTTTGTGGGTACCTGGGGAATCCAGTGTTGTCCAAGGAGATCCCGGGGAATCCGCGTGATCATCTTATGGTTCGCCACCCAGGCTCAAAGGGATCATAATATTATTCATGCTAGAAACTTCCGTGTGCAGCCACAAGCCATTATGGGCTCTGGCATAGTTGAGTAAGTTGTGGGAATCCTTTCCATGATGGGCTAGCAGATATAGGGGATTGTAGGTGTACCGGCCTATCTATCGGTTAAGGGGACCTCTTCGGAAAGACTGTTTCTCAAACATCATGCAGTGCGAGAAATTCAACGGAGGAGATCGAGTCTTGTGGGGAAAAGTGTGCAAACCTCTGCAGAGTGTACAAACTAATCATGGTTAGCCGTGTCCCCGGTTATGGACATCTTGAGTATCTGGTGCTTGAATTATTATGTTGATCTCATCACTTGAATCTAATTAATTTGTTGGGTTATGAATTATTATTTTGGATTGAGATGGGGTTTCCATTCTCAATGTTTATCAACCAACTTTGTAGTTAAATAAAATATATTCCTTTGTTGTAGGGGAAAATTGGCTTTACGCAAAAATAATAACCATAGAGCCTCCACCAGCCATATATGCATATAGTTATAGTTGTTTCAACGTTCATTGCTCTATAGTGTTATTTTGCCAGCATATTCCATGTGCTAACCCATTTTGGGCTGCAATGTATTAAGTTGTAGAGTTTTCAGACGAAGATTAAGGTGCGCTAGGTCATTGTCGTGCACTCAGCTATGCCGTTGGAGTTGATGGACTCATTTACCCTTCGAAGCTTCCGCTGTTATCTTATTTGGATGGCCTTAAGCCATATTATTGTAATAAGTTCTCTTTTGAGACATTCGATGTAATAAGTGTGTGATTGAACTCTGTTATAAATCCTTCAGTACTGTGTGTGTCAGCATTACCGATCCAGGGATGACACTTATACACAGAGATTTGACCGTTTGAGGTTGGATCGCTACAAGATGATATCAGAGCACACGCTGACTATAGGACGCAACCACTAAGAAAAGCCATAGGACTTTCTTCTCTACTCATTTCTGACTCTCCTCCATTTTCTACTCTATAGATGGCGGACCCAAGGAACAAGTTTGCTCAACCGGATGAAGACACCCCTTTCGGACGACACTTGAAGGTAGCCACTAAGTACCTGAGCATCGGAATACCAAGTTTCACCGGGACCTACACCGCCACTCTACCTGAAGAAGAGAGCTGGACAGTTGGAATACATGTTCCAGGAAGGACATTCACGCCAGTTACTGAGCCCATAGAGTTTTCCTTTGGTGCACCAACCCGGAGTCTAGGAAAGAGCATGGCAGCTCACATCGCCATGGGACGCATCGGCGAAGTATACAACAAGGATCTTAAGGACACCATCTACCAGATATGTGGACGCTGAGATGAGCAATGGGAGATGATTAGCACCAGGAGGGGCAAGTCCATTGCAGCCTACATCCAGGAGTTAAACCAGCACATTCATCGTCGGGAGAACCAAATGTGCACCAGCATGCTAGACGTGAAGAAAGTGATGACCAGGAACATGGAGCTTGAAGAGGAACTCAAGTCTACACGCGATGGATATGAAGAGGAAATCGCAGTGTACTGGAGAAGAATGAAGACCTGAAGAAGAAGCTAGGAATATTCATGGGAGATCCCGCACGTGAGGAGGACATCCGTTCTGAAGACTACATCATCATCGACGACACCGACTCCGACCCCGACAGTAGCAATGATGATTATGAAGACGAAGCTGGAGTAGATATCATGGAGTCTTCTACCTATCAAAATTTCTAGCCGACCACCATATTATCAGTAGTTTTCCCCCATGTATATAGTAATATTCCGAGTATTTTGTAGCGATAGATTAGATCGTTTGTATGCCCTTGTTTGAATTGAGTGGTGTGATATGAATGTGTTTGTCTCATGTGCATATGGGTAGTGATTTTCTCCTTAGACCTCACTCTATTCTAATATCTCCCCTCTAAACCTATCAGATGCCTCCGAGACGTGACCCCGGATTTATCTTCCCACCGGAGCTCACTCAGTTGATCCAACAGCAGAATGCCTTGATGCAGTTACTAGTCCAGAACCAAGGCAACAACAACAATAACAACAACAACCCACCGTCACCACCTCTAGTTGACAACTTAGCCCGTTTTCTGAGGTTGAATCTGCTGGTGTTTTCCAGTAGCACCGAGCCGATTGTTGCAGATGACTGGCTCCACAGGATTGGAAGGGAGCTGACCACCGCAGGTTGCACAGATGCTGAGAAGGTGCGCTTTGCCGGACATCAACGGGATGGACCCGCAGCCTCATGGTGGGAGAATTACACCGCCACTTTCCCCATAGCCAATGTCACTTGGGATCAGTTTCAGCAAGCTTTTCGCACCGCACATGTCTCAACTAGAGCAATGAGTATGAAGAAGCATGAGTTTCGCAACTTGCACCAGGGAAATCATACCGTGGCACAATACGTGGATGAGTTCAGCAAATTAGCCCACTATGCCCCAGATGATGTAGCCACAGATGCCGCGAAGCAGGAGAAGTTTATGGAAGGGCTGAATGACGAGCTGAGCATGCAGTTGATGGTGGCAACATTTGCCAACTATCAGGAGTTGGTAGATAGGGCTCTTATGATCGAAGGGAAGCAGCAGCAGATAGAGAGCCACAAAAGGAAGTATGGACAGGGGAGGTACAACTCAAGAGCGCAGCAGAAGCCTCGCTTTACCCCTAACTCGGGAGGTTACACCCATAACCATGGAGGCCATACTCATAAGGAGGAAGCACACATAACCACAGTGGCCATAAGAATGGGAATGGGAATGGAGCAAGGAGCAGCCAGAACTGTCCCAATCCAGCAACACCCGCTAAGAAGGACCTGAGTCATGTCACCTGTTACAAGTGCGGGAAGACTGGGCACTACGCCAATGATTGTTCTGAGTTGAAGAATGGCAATGGCAATGGGAGTTCTGGGAAGAAGCCCAACCCCTTCACCAGAGGACAAGTGAACCACGTTAACGTGGAGGAGGTTGAAGAACAGCCAGATGCACTTATAGGTAAGTTTTTGATTAAGTCGTTTATTGCATTGTTCTTTTTGATATTGGTGCATCGCATTCATACATATCAAGGGGATTTGTGGATAAGTATAAGTTGCCCACCAAAGCCCTTAAGACACCTATGTTAGTAAGCTCGCCAGGAGCGGAGTATATGGCAAGCAGAGGATGTTTTCAGATGCCATTGACCATACGTAGGCATGTTTTCCCCTCGGACCTAATAATTTTGGAGTCACAAGGATTGGATGTGATATTAGGCATGGATTAGCTATCGATGTATGGAGGAAACATCGACTGTGCTAGTAAATCAATTTTGCTCACCACCCCGGAGGGAAAAAGGATTAAGTATGTATCTAGGCATGCGCCAAGGAGGACCCAAGTGAATTCCCTCACGGGAGTTATTCAGGAGGAAGTGCCTGTTGTGAAGGATTACCCGGATGTGTTTCCAGAGGAATTACGAGGAATGCCACCAGATCGAGACATAGAATTTTTTATAGAGCTGTTGCCAGGCACCGGACCAATATCGAAGAGTCCATATCGGATGCCCGCAAATGATCTGGAGGAGATTAAGAAGCAGATTAAGGAGTTACTGGAGAAAGGTTACATTCGACCAAGTTCATCACCTTGGGGAGCCCAAGTGTCTTAGTTGAGAATAAGGATGGATCTTTGAGAATGGTTGTTGATTAGCGGGCATTGACTGAAGTGACGATCAAGAACAAATACCCACTATCGATGATCAATGATTTGTTTGACCAGTCGCAAGGAGATAAAGTATTCTCCAAGATCGATCTTTGATCAGGATACCACCAGTTGAAGATCCGAGAACAAGATATACCTAAGACAGCTTTTACCACAAGGTATGGACTATATGAGTACACGGTCATGTCTTTTCGATTGACAAATGCTCCTGCCTATTTTATGAGTATGATGAACAAGGTGTTCATGGAGTTTTTGGATAAGTTTGTTGTGGTGTTCATTGATGATATTTTGGTGTACTCGAAGAATGAACAGGAACACAAGGAGCATTTGTGTTTAGTTCTCGAGAAGCTCAGGGAACATCAGTTATATGCCAAGTTCAGCAAATGTGACTTTTGGTTGAAGGAAGTTGGATTTCTTGGACATGTTATATCAGGAGAAGGTATAGCAGTAGACCTTACCAAGGTTCAGTTTGTCACTGAGTGGTTGGCACCCACCTCAGTTGGAGAGATCCGTAGTTTTCTGGGACTCGCGGGATACTATCGGAGGTTCATTGAGAATTTCTCCAAGATTGCGAAACCCATGACAGAGTTGTTGAAGAAGGACACCAAGTTCAAGTGGACCGAGGATTGTGAGGCCAGTTTTCAGGAGTTGAAGAAACGTTTGGTTACAGGCCCCGTGCTGATTCTTCCGGACATACGCAAGGATTTCCAAGTGTATTGCGATGCTTCTCGCTTGGGACTTGGAGGTGTACTTATGCAAGACGGAAGAGTTGTTTCATATGCTTCACGTTAGCTTCGGCCCCATGAGTTGAATTATGCCACGCACGATTCGGAGTTAGCAGCCGTAGTGCATGCGCTCAAGACCTGGAGACATTTTCTTATTGGAAACCGTTGTGATGTGTACACGGATCACAAGAGTTTGAAGTACATTTTCACTCAGAAGGAGCTGAATCTCAGGCAAAGGAGATGGTTGGAACTTATAAAAGATTGTGATATGAAGCTGCATTATCATCCAGGAAAGGCCAATGTCGTAGCAGACGCTTTCAGCCGCAAGAGTTATGTCAATACCCTCGTAAGCGGAGGATTACCACAGGAGTTAGTCGACGATCTCAAGGAACTTCGTTCAGAGATAGTTCCAAGAGGTTTTGTTGCAGCAATGGAAGCTACATTATTGGGAAAGATTCGAGAAGCTCAAAAGGATGATAAGGAAATTGCTGAGATAAAGGAGAAGATGAGCAAAGGAAAAGCCAAGGATTTTCGTGAGGTTGAGCACAAAACGCTATGGTTTGAGGATCGTGTATATGTGCCCAATAATGTGGAGATCAGGAAGTTAATACTTCAGGAAGCTCATGACTCGCCATACTCGATACACCCCAGAAACACCAAGATGTATTTGGATTTGAAGGAACGTTTCTGGTGGACAGGTATGAAGAAGGATATTGCCAAGTATGTAGCCGTATGTGATGTATGTCAGAGAGTAAAGCAGAACATCAGAAGCCGGCGGGATTGCTTCAGCCTATGCCAATACCCGAATGGAAGTGGGATAAGCTTGGCATGGATTTTATCACCGGATTACCCAGGACACGATCAGGATATGACCCTATCTGGGTAGTAGTTCATCGCTTGACCAAATTGGCCCACTTTATCCAAGTGAAAACCACTTATACGAGCGCGAAGTTGGCCAAGATATATATGACCAGGATCGTATGTCTGCATGGAGTTCCGAAGACCATCGTATTAGATAGAGGAACACGGTTTACCTTGAAGTTTTGGAATCAGCTGCACCAGACTTTGGGTACTAGGCTAGAGTTCAGTACAGCCTTTCATCCGCAGACAGATGGACAGACCGAGAGAGTCAATCAGATTCTGGAGGACATGTTGAGAGCTTGTGTGCTAGATTATGGATCTAGTTGGGATGATAATTTGCCTTACGCAGAGTTCTCCTACAACAACAGCTATCAGGCTAGTTTGAAGATGGCACCTTTCGAAGCTTTGTATGGAAGGAGGTGCAGGACACCGTTAATGTGGGATGAAGTTGGAGACCGTTAGTTTTTTGGACCAGATTTAATCAAGGAATCTTAAGAGAAGGTTAAGTTGATTCGAGATAGACTGAAGGTAGCTCAGTCTAGGCAGAAGAGTTATGCGGATACTAAGCGCAAGGAGGTAGTCTATGAAATCGGAGACAGAGCCTATCTTCGTGTGTCACCTCTGCGAGGAGTTAAACGATTTGGAGTTAAGGGAAAGTTAGCCCCGAGATTTGTAGGACCATGCCGAGTTTTGGTACGTATGGGAGACGTGGCCTACAAGTTGGAGCTACCCGAAGGATTGTCAGGAGTTCATGATGTGTTTCATGTTTCCCAGTTGAAGAAGTGTCATGCAGAGATGGCCGATATTCCTCTGAGAGATACAGTGCCCCTGGAAGCAATTCAATTAGATAATGACCTAACCTACGAGGAGAAACCTGTCAAGATTCTCGAGTTTGCCAGCCGAGTTACACGCAGCAAGGTTATCAAGTTTTGCAAAGTTCAGTGGAGCCACCATACCGAGGATGAAGCAACCTAGGAGCGAGAAGAAGACCTACGGAAAGACCACCCACACCTATTTTCTAACCAACCCGATCTCGAGGACGAGATTCATCTTAAGGGGGTAGGTTTGTAACATCCCAATTTTCAATTTGGATGTTATACATAGGTCATCATATGCATATCATATTTTATTTGCAATTTCTTTGTGATCCTAGAAATCTTAAGCAACTCAAGGACCCAAGGAGAGAGTTGGAGGTTTCATATATTTTCATCTTTGAATTTTTCTCAAATTTGAAAAGAGGATCAATTTGGTTTCAGTATTTTTCTCTCCAATTATTTCCCATAGTAACAATAAAAGAGGGAAGATAATATGACTTCTTCAAAAGAGAGGAATATTGGAGAAGAAATTTTAAAATCAAATTTATATTTTATTTGGATTTTAATTGCTATTTATTTGAATTAGAAAAATATGTATTTTTGAAAATTGCATTTTAGGCCAGAAAATGTTCACTTTGTTCTAAATATTAGGTTTAGACTGTGAATTTTTTTCTGGTATTTTTAGAATTTTTATATTTTACTAGGATTTTTCTTCGGGCGAAATGTTTATTTTAAAAAAAACTTCTTCCCGCCCGACTGGGCCGAAGGCCCAGCCGCGTAGGCCGGCCCGCTCGCGCCACCGCCTTCCCGCACCACGCCGTGCCGTCACCGGACTCTGGAGGAGTGCGAGCGCGCCCCGCCCCGTGCCGCACGACCCCTCCCCCAAGTCGGACGCCGCCTCGCCCCCGGCCTTTAAAAGCCGAACCCCGGCCCCTCCTCCTCACCCCAAGCCGTCGCACCACCGCCGCCGAGCCGCACCGCCACCGCCCGCTGCCGAAGCCCCGCCTCGTCGTCGGAGCCGCCGACGCCGCCGTTGACCCCGCCGCCGTCGGACAGGTATAAACCGTCTCGGTTTGCCGGTTTTTCTTTTCGGTTTTTTATTGGTTTTTCTTTTTAGATCATTTTTTAGGGTTTGCTAATTAGCGAACGCTCTCTGGTTATATCGATTTAACGACGAATTCTTTCGTTTAGTTCTGTTAGCGAACGTTCGTTCGTTAGATTTTTCTTTTTTCTGTTTATTTTCGGCCAGGGACCCATCCGCGATTACTTTTATCACAGATTACTCCCTGATCTTCAAACCCTCGAAACTTTTTGCTCGTTTATCCAAATCCAGTGAAACCAACGCCAAAATCTTCGTCTTGTTCCACTCTTTCCAGTTAACCAACTTGAACATGATTTTGACAATTTAAAATTTGGTTGCAAGCAGATTTGTTTTGAAACTTCTTTTTATCGTAGTTTGAGTTCCGTAGCTCCGATTCGATTGATTCTTTTTGCAAATCGAAGCTCTTCTCTTGAACTTTCAGTTTGGATCTTATCTCTTGAGGTTTACCCTTGTATCTATTGTTTGTGTGCTTATGTATGTTATTGTTTGTTTACGATAGAGTTTCCGGAGTGCGAAGCGTGCTACTACGAGTCACTAGGGTTTTCAGATCGTCAGCAAGGCAAGTAACACTTAGATCATACTCTTCATACCCAGTTTTTATGCATTAGTTTCAATCCTCAAACATTGCATGAGTAGGATCTATTTAACATGTGGGATTGGGAAGTAGTTGATGAGGTAGAACCTATTGTCCTTTATTTCAAACCTTGGGAGTTATTTCTACGTTATGCTTAACGCTATGCTATGCACGTAGACGTGGAATTGGTTGGAGTGATTCATGGCAGATGTGAGAGATTATTGTTACCTAAGGGATTACTTAAGGTGGCTACTTTAATACACATCTAGGTGGATTGTTTGTGGGCACCTAGGGAATCCAGTGTTGTCCAAGGAGATCCCGGGGAATCCGCGTGATCATCCTATGGTTCGCCACCCAGGCTCAAAGGGATCATAAGATTATTCATGCTAGAAACTTCTATGTGCTACCACAAGCCATTATGGGCTCTGGCATAGTTGAGTAAGTTGTGGGAATCCTTTCCATGATGGGCTAGCAGATATAGGGGATTGTAGGTGTACCGGCCTATCTATCGGTTAAGGGGACCTCTTCGGAAAGACCGTGTCTCGGTCATCCGTTTCTCAAACATCATGCAGTGCGAGAAATTCAACGGAGGAGATCGTGTCTTGTGGGGAAAAGTGCGCAAACCTCTGCAGAGTGTACAAACTAATCATGGTTAGCCGTGTCCCCGGTTATGGACATCTTGAGTATCTGGTGCTTGAATTATTATGTTGATCTCATCACTTGAATCTAATTAATTTATTGGGTTATGAATTATTATTTTGGATTGAGATAGGGTTTCCATTCTCTATGTTTATCAACCAATTTTGTAGTTAAATAAAATATATTTCTTTATTGTAGGGAAAAATTGGCTTTACGCAAAAATAATAACCATAGAGCCTCCACCAGCCATATATGCATATAGTTACAGTTGTTTTAATGTTCATTGCTCTACTGTGTTATTGTGCCAGCATATTCCATGTGCTGACCCATTCCGGGCTGCAACGTATTATGTTGTAGAGTTTTCAGACGAAGAGTAAGGTGTGCTAGGTCGTTGTCGTCCACTCAGCTATGTCATTGGAGTTGATGGACTTATTTACCCTTCGAAGCTTCCGATGTGATCTTATTTGGATGGCCTTAAGCCATATTATTGTAATAAGTTCTCTTTTGAGACATTCGATGTAATAAGTGTGTGATTGAACTCTGTTATAAATCCTTCAAGTACTGTGTGTGTCAGCATTACCGATCCAGGGATGACACTTATACACAGATATTTGACCGTTTGAGGTCGGATCGCTACACCTAGCAGTAGGATGACGATAACAAATAGTAATATTATTAATGCCTCTACAATCAACACACATATGCGACGTACCATCCTTTTTTGGCACTAGTATAATAGGAACAGCACAAGGACTAAGAGATTCACGTATATAACCTTTTGTCAAGCAGCTCTTGTACTTGACGCATAATCTCCTTTGTATCCTCTGGATTGGTACGATATGGCACACCGTTTGGCAGCAAAGCACTGGGAATTAAGTCAATCTGATGCTCAATCCCTCGAATAGGTGGTAATCCTGGTGGCATGTCTTGTGGAAAGACGTCAGCGAACTCCTGCAAAATGTTAGTGATAGCAGGAGGCAAAGAGGAAGGCACGTCCTCGAATGAAAATAATGCCTCTTTGCACACAAAAACATAGCAAACAGATTTGCTGAAATCCAGCTCATCAATATCAGATTTGTTGGCAAGTAAACATGCGCTTTTCAATTTAATTTCAGAAGCAACACTAGATGGTTTATTATTAGGCTTCATTTGTTGCTCAAATTCTTTTGCCACAATCTGATTTTCACTCTTATTTTTTCTTGTTTTGCTTTATTAGCTCTATTAATATCATCTTTCAAAATGGAATCAGGAGAAGCAAAGTAATATGTTTATCCTTATGAACAAGAGTATAAAAATTGTTTCTACCATGGTGTATAGAATTTTTATCAAATTGCCATGGTCTACCAAGTAATAAGGAACATGCTTGCATGGGTACCACATCACAATCAACATAATCAGCATATGTAGAATACTAAAATGCACACAAACAGTATGGGTTACCTTAACCTTGCCGCTGTTGTTGGACCATTAGATGTAGTAAGGATGTGGATGTGGTCTTGTGGTGAGAGATAGCTTCTCCACCATCTCCATGCTAGCCAAGTTGTTGCAGCTCTCTCCATCTATGAGGAACAGATCTTTCCTTCACAACTCCCTTTGTATGGAACAAATTATGCCTTTGATTTTGCTCAGCTTGTGTGAACTACACAATCAAAACACGTTGAGCAACTAAACTTTCATACCTGTCAGCATCTTCACCAGCCATGTATTGCGTCTCATGATCAGAATCATCTCCACCGTGTTCTTCACTTGTAATAAGAGCCAAAGCCTCCTCATCATAGTCACTAGCGGACTCATACCCACCATCCTTATTAGCAATCATAACACGCGGAGATTTGCATTCTCTTACATAATGACCTCTTCCCTTACAACGACGACAAATAATGTCATGTGTGTGCCCTATTGATGCCATGGATGAAGAAGAGCTCTGGGCAGGCCCGGAAGGTGCAATCCTGGCAGATGGTGGTGGTCGTGCCTGTTTTCCTGTATCTCGTTTGGAATTGGCGGCTGAAGTCAGTGGTGCTGCAGTAGGACATGTGGGAGTTGAGGATGTATGTGGTGTCCATGATGAAGATCGACCTGCAGAAAAATTAGTTCGCGCCAATGCCTGTCGATCCTGCACTTCACGTTCAGCTTTTCAAGCAAGATGGAATAAACGAATGATATTATTATACTCCTTATATTCTAGAATGGTCTGAATCTCTTTATTTAATCCACCCATAAAACGTGCAAGCATAGCTTCATTATCCTCAACAATACCACATCTAATCATGCCAGTTTGTAATTCCTGATAATATTCTTCTACAGAATTTTTTCCTTATCTTAAACGCTACAATTTTTGAAGTAATTCATGTTGATAATATGATGGAACCCAACAAGGATACATAGCAATTTTCAAAGTAGCCCAAGTAGCTAGAATAGGATATAATCTATAATGTTCAGACCACCAAACACATGCAAAACTACTGAAAGCACAAATAGCAGCAGGAACACGTCTCTCCTCGGGATATTGTAAACATATAAAACGTTGTTCAGTTTCTAACTCCCAAGTAAGATATATATCAGGAACATATCTACCCTCAAATGGTGGAATATTCAATTTTAGTTTAGGAAGATGGTCATGATCTCGTACCCTAGGTGGTGGTGCAGCCCTACCGTTGCAATGGTATACATGAGGACGACCTGGTGGTGGTGGTGGTTGCATGTAGTTCTGATTTTGATCAACCTCATCCTCGTAATGGTCCTCCACCTCTGCCGTAGCAGCAAGAGCTACAGAAGCATCAACAGCAATAGCAACGGCACTAGAAGTTTGTCCTGGCTCAAGAGGAACACGTTGCGCTCATCCTACTGGATCACGATGTGGAGGTGCACTACAAAAAAATACACTTCCATGATGACACATGTTTGTCACAGTAGGTCACGTTTTCTGTCATGCATGTACATCCATGACGATTTTATGACAGAATCAAGATAGTCATACATGTGATGTCGTAGAAGTGCTCCATGACATTACCAAAATTATCATCACGGAAGTGTCCACTTCCATGACAATAAATGTCGCATCATGGAAGTGCTTTCGACAAGGGTAACCGACACGTGGCATCCACCATAATGGGTCACCATTAAGCTATCGGGTTCCAGTTTGGATCCGGTAACCCGTTAATAGCCCAGACCAATGGGGATTTTCGACGTGTAAAATTCTCAATGGCCAGAGGAACCACGTGTCGGCTCAGCGTTGGGACACATGTCATCCACTCGTTGGACGGGAGGCGCCTATGATACGTTGACACATGGCACGGCCCAACAGAGGCCCATTCAGGTGAAAAGGTTGGCCTGTTTGACTTGGTCAAAAGGTAGCGGGCCGGCCCACGGAAAGCCTAACGGCATGTTCGCATATAGCCCATTTACAGCCCGCTAACTCATGGCCCGTTATGGCCTATCCGAATTGGGCCCAGTAGCATTATCTGGCCGTCCAATATGATCAAGCTCGTTGTAACTTCCGGCCCATATATGGCCCATGACGTCTTTTGGCCCATACGAGGCCCTTTGTAACTCTTGGCCCTTTAAAGGCCCGTGGTGAAACTGGCCCATAATGAACAGTGTAACGCTTTACACCCATTAACGGCCCATGATTCCATTTGGTTGTTTCCTGTCCGTGTTACATTTTGGCCTTCTAAGGGCCCATTTATTCTTGGGCTCATTTCTAGCATTTGGTTACTTATGGCCCGTTACTGGCCTATTCTGCTTGTGGGCCAAATTCAGCCCGTGGTTACAGTCGGCCCGTTTGTGGCCCGTTAACCCGTTGGACAGTTTTCTAGCGTCATCAAATACGACCCATTAATGACCTGTGATGCCTGTCAATACAATTAAGCCAGTTATACATTTCGGCCTATTAACGGCCCGTTATGGTCAGGCCATAAACACACAATTTCCACTCTAGCCCATTTACTGCCCATTTTGCACCGTTATTGGTCCACGAATAATACGGCCCGTATACGGCCCATTGAATATACAACCCGTCGAGGGCCCATGGATCCTACGGCCCGTAGGAGGCCCATGGTCACTACAACAGGTAGCAGGACCATGGTTACAACGGTCCATATGTTTCCCATGGTTATTGTGGCCTGGTTATGAAAAATAGGTTATTGTGGCCAGTAGAAAAACGCGGAAAAAGAACTGCAGTGACTACAAGAAAACAACTAAACAAGACAATAAGGAAATAAATAAGCAAGCAACTAACGCTAGGCTATTACGGCTATTACACGTATTACATCGACTGGGCATCAAAGTTAGACACCAGTGCAAATATAGGGAACAAAGCAGCATATCACATACATTGGTTGTCGAAGTTGGCGACCAGTGCAAATAAACGCCGCAGCAAAACAAGTCTATAACTTAAACCACTTCAGAAGAGCTCAAGAAACAATATCCTGGGTACCCAGCATTCTGGCAAGATGCTTAGCAAGCTTATTAACCTTCTCTTGTTTGGCGCTTAAGTCCTCTGGCGCTTGTTGTTGCACTAGAAAGTATGCATCTGAATTCTATAGGGACTTCCTCAGTCCTTCGGCTTTGTGTCGCAGCACATCTGATCGATGTCTTTCAACTTGAAGTTGAGACTCAAGAAGATGAACTGCTTCAAGCAGTGAGTTCGAAGAGCTTGTGCCAGCAGTAGTAGCCTGTAACTCGAACACTACATCAAGACAGGACTTTTGGGTTGTCTCACTGTCGTCAAGATAGTTTTTATCAGCTTTCTTGGAGACCAATAGGGATGTCTCACTATCTTGAACCTTATCTGCATTACTTCCTTTACCATTGCATAATGGGGTACTCTTCTCCAATATTTTGTCCGCATTCTAAAAGAGAAACAAGCAGAAACATATATCTATGTACCATGTTCACTGTATGGTCTATATCATTCTAGTTTTTGTTGCCAAATCAAGACAGAGACACAGTTCAAATAATAGCTGTTTAAGACAAAGCAGAATAGACTGAATATATGTGTGGGAAATTATAGAGCAATAACAACACTTGTAATGTGCATGACATGAGAACATAACTGTTTATTGAATTGAAACTGAAATCAACATAGAGCAAGTTACAACAGCAAACCAGTTAAAGAAACAGGTTTAAAACATACCTGTTGCACCATTGGAGTTTCAATTCCATCCTTCAAATTCGAAAATAGTTGGTATGAGTAAATACAGCGATGCAAGAGCAAAGGAGTATGAACCATAGCTATAGAACCTGGCCCGAGAACAATTCTTCTTCTCCTTTAAGCATTGAGTTGGGGTTCGGAGTGGTGGTCCTCTTGCTTTGGGCACTGCAGTTGCCTTATTAACTGCTCGTGTTTGGGTGCTTTGTGGTGGGGACAGTGTTGTGTCAACTGGAATTGGGTTACTATCTGCTGGGGTTGGGGTTAGAAGGGGTGTAGCTGGTTCTCTGTCCAACTAGGTAGGGGTACAATATGCGAGAGTCTGGGTTATGTGTGGTGGGGCTGGTTCTTGGGCAAGTACAACCGTGGTTCTATCTGCATCGACTGGTAGCACTATCTTTTTTGAAGACCGTGTTGTTACTTCCTTAGATATTGCCATCACCCTCTCCAATTCAAATGGCTGATAAACAAGAAAAGTAATTGAATATACATACATTGTGTGATAGACAGGTGCAATGGGTAGTGGGGAATAAAAGAGGGCATGAAATAATTCACATTTATGGTGTCTAACAAAATAGGATAGCATGACACAATTTCACATATATGATGGCTAACTAAATAGGATATCATGACACAATTTCACATATATGATGGCTAACTAAACAGGATGGAAAGACATAGTTCAAAATATGATGACTATGTAAATAGGATGACATGATATAACCATATAATGTGTTTATTAGATAGGTTGGCATGCCATAATTCACATACATGCCGCCTATGGAAACATGATAGCATGATATAATTCATGGATAGAATGACATAATTCAGAATATGATGACTGTAAACACTAAACAGGATGAGATGATATAACTATATGATGTCTTTATTAAATGGGTTGGCATGCCATAATTCAGATAGATGTTGTCTATGTAAACATGATGGCATGATATAATTCAAATATATGATTTACATACTAAGCAAGTAAGCAGATGGCAATCGCATATATGATGTAAAAAATAAGCAATGCAAGACAACATATGCATGATATGAGTAATATAACCCTACCAAGTTTGAGCATGGACCTCAGGGGGGAAATAGGACTGGTCATCTGTCTCTGAATCCTCCTCTGAGGAGCTATCTATAACCAGCAAGATGTCTGCTTCAGCAGGTAGCATTGTCTGCTCTGAATACCTTGTTTTCACTCTAGATACTTCCATCACCGCTTCAAATGGCTGATGCACAGGAAGAGTAGTTGAATATACAAACGTTGTCGACAAATGGAATTGTAAGTGCATCTGGTGCCCCTTAGTGATTTTGGTGTATTGAAGACTTATAGGTTAAGGGACTAATGAGTTTGTGAGTGTACACATGACTATAAGTCTATGAGGAGTTTGATATTTACAATGAAAGTCGACCCCTAAAAATGAATGTCTTCAGCTGAAGACTTTGAAAGTGAAGAAATTGGTGTGACCGTGAAGACTTGGTATTCATGCGAGGAATATGAAGCGTGGAGACTTTTTCTTTCGTAGTTTCATTTTCTCTTTCTTGAGTCATAGGAAACACCGTACTGTTAAAGGGGGTCGAGGTAAAACTAAGGAAAAGTTTCCAAGTGATGCTCATCTCAAAATCCTACACCTACCCAATCCTTTCGAGTGAAGCCATTGGAAATCTCATACAGTTCAGTCAACTTCTTCAGTGACAGAGACGAAGATCTTCTCGTCTCTGAGGAATTTGTTCTAACTGAGGAGTTAGGAATTCGCCAGTGCAGATTGCCTACAAGTGAGGAACATGATAGCCCTGAGGAATTTGATAGCTCAAATATCCGACCGTTGATGTGCTATGCGCCAGCTATCCCAAAATATCTTCCCACCTAACGGTCATATCATTGAAGGGCATTTATGTCTTATCATGTCGGGCTGCTCCCTAGGCTATAAATAGCCGCCCCCTACAACCACTAGTTGGTTGGCTGCTCCGAGAGAAACTGACACTTGTCATTGAGAGCATTGTTGGGTTCTCCGGTAGGGTGCGTCGACTGCAAATTAAAAATTCCTACGCGCAGAACAACCAAGAACGTGCTACGGGAGATGGATCACAGTTCTTTACCACTAGACGCGCAGTGCCGTGCAGCAGAAGAAGAGTTGGGGCAGCGCGTCTGCGTGGTTCGTCTCCTCCTCGTTCGATCTCCCTTGAACAGTCGGTCGTCCGATACCACGTACAAGTTCGCCGGAGCGGCGCAAGTGCACCGCCTCTAACGGTATCCGCGCGTGCAGCGGACTGCTAGGTCCGATCACACAACTGGCGGCGAGTGGAGGTGTCTATTCGCAACACATGCAACCCTTGTGACAGGGCCGAAGCGATCAACCGCATGAGTGTGCCGCACCTCCACTTATATAGGCATCCATCACGGGCTCAACACTTGGGCCTCGCACGGACCCTAAAGCCCACAAGTCTACTCGGCCACAATCCGAATACAGCTCAGATCACATCTGACCAGTGTCCTCGGATCCGACCTCGTAGGTTCCTTGCCTTAAGCGCGCGACCCCTTAGGTTCAAGTCGACTTGGTCATAGTTCGGATCACCTCCGGCCTGCATGGTTGGTAGCGGCCTCTATCAAGGCGTGCCGACCACCAAGTAGACTATGAAGCTGGTTAGCAAACCTATGCATCACACTTTCATTCCTTTTGCCACACGATATATGTTGTCGGGCTCAAGGCGAGTCTGTCATCCTTGTGCTAGACCGACCTCTTTCTCGTTCCAGTGATGCCGACCACAAACCGGATTATCTCATAATCCTTGTCGCATGGCCATGCTTATCCTGGTCGGATCACACGAGGGGCCCAGAGTATATCTCTCCTGATCGGAGGGGCAAATCCCATCTTGCTCGACCATGTCTCGCAGCATGGGTCTGGACAAGCCTGAAACCTACCTTTGTAACTACCCAGTCACGGAGTAGCGTTTGGTCGGCCCAAAGCAGGTATGTCACCATCCCGAGTACATGTGCCAGCTCAGGTCTTAGTACATAGAACGTATGTTGTACTAGAGACTCACAGATGACATATCGCTGCGTGTCATAGTTGGGTCTGTCCGACTCAGACTTTATCTCGACTCGGATCCGACTATGTCGAATCCGACCAGATCCTTCTGAGTCCATATTATCCGGTTAGCATCCACGCTCCATGGCTAGTGAGACCAAGCCATCGACCGTGTCATATGCTAGTCTAGTCGGCTGCGCGTCCACACAACCCTTTCGACTAGGGACCTTTTAGGACAGTCGTCATACAATGCATAGTCCCACAAACAAGTCACGTACTTGCTGATACATATATTGATAATGTCCAAGGACTATCTTTATTCATAAACACATAGGAAATATCACCATACATGATTGCCTCTAGGGCATATCTCCAACAAGCATCCCATCCTATGAGGACTATGAGCGAGAATCATCAAGTGAGGAAAACCCAAACCCAAACAAACACCTACAAACCCAAAGTGACTGAGCATCATTGAAGAGATTGTTCCTGTGTGGCACTCACGCTTGTTACCTTTGAGGACTGTGCATCCTCCAGACGGTTAGGCGTCATGGTCTAGAGCATCCAAGAGGAAATTGTGGATTGCCGAGTGACCGAGTCTTTGAAGGTTTGGAAGTCACCTGAAGACTTGCCACGAGTGATTGGGCGAGGTTGTGTGATCTTAGCTCAAGGAGAATATGGTGAGGACTATGTGTTCCCAGGTTTAAATACCTAGCCGCTCCAACCAGACGTACGACTGTCACAGCAGTTGGAACTGGTCTACCAAATCATCGTATTCACCAAGCTACTGGTTCTATTTCCTCAACCCTTCCATTTCCTCATTCTTGTGTTGAAGTACTTGATCGTTACTGTTTGAAGACCTTGACTGAAGACTTTCTCAATTTCTTCAATCCTATTTCTTCAGTCAGTTTGTCTTCAGCCTGCTTATCCTGTGTTCACGCTACTTGTACTCTGTGCTTGTTTTCATTTCATCATGATGACTGTGTTACTACTCTGTTATGGTTGCATCTGAGTACTTATTCCGCTGCTAGTCGTTCGTGACTTAGGAAATTCCTCACCTTGAATTTCCTCAGTGACGAATTTGTAAAAATCGCCTATTCACCCCCCCTCTAGTCGATATAACGCACTTTTAGGAATACGTAATACAAAAAAAGGATAGCATGATATAATTCACATATATGATGATTGGCTAAACATCATGGCATTGCATAATCCACATATATAATGCCTTGCAACAAGATAGCATTGCATAATTCACATATATAATGTCTTGCAACAAGATGGCATTGCATAATTCACATATATGGTAATTAGACACTAAACAGGTGGCATTCACACAAAGCATGTCTAAACTAAGCAAATGCCATAGCAATGCAAGACACCATACACACGATATGAGTAACATAACCTTACCAAGTTAGAGCATACACCTCGGGGGGGATAGCACTGGTCATCTGTCTCTAAATCCCCTCTGAGGAGCTATCCATAACCAGCGAAATATGCGCTTCGTTAGATAGCATAGTCTGCTCTAAAGACCTTGTTTTCACTCCAGAATTTTCCATCACCGTGTCAAATGGCTGATGCACACGAAGAGTAGTTGAATGTACTAACATTGTTGACAAATTTAATACGTAATGAAAAAAAGGATGGCACGATATAATTCACATATAAGATGACTGGCTAAGCAGGATGGAATTGCAAAATTCACATATATGATGCCTGGCTAAACAAGGTGGTGTTGCATAATTCACATATACTATAAAGAAACTAAACAGATGGCATTCACACAAAGCATGTCTAAACTAAGCAGATGACATATTTGATGTATAAAGTAAGCAATGCAAGGCACCATATGCATGATATGACCAACATCACCATGCCAAGTTAGAGCGAAGACCTCAGGGGGTAAATAGGAGTGGTCTTCTCCTTCTGAATCCCCCTCAGAATAGTTAACTTCCTCTTGATTATAATATGAAATGGGTGGAGGGGGCTGCCTTTGCGCCCACCATGGAGTGACGTCTGCATGAAATTTTATTACCACACAAGGCTTGTCTCTTTTGCTATACATGTTCAGTTCCATTGTATACAATAACTGACATGCATAGGAATAAAACATAGTGAGATTATGTAAGGAGTGCATGCAGAAATCCAGAGTGATGGTAGCAACCTATGGATAGACCCAAAACCAATGATAGCAGGCAGATAATGGCTTCAGTTAAAAAATACAGATAATGGCTTCTTTACTGCTTGTTTCCCACCGCACATGAAACTCATAGTAGACACCAGAGATTAACTAGATAGTAGATAGATACTATTGATTGCGGCCCCGATATGTACCCCATAACCATTTAAAAACTCAAATTTGAGCATTAGTTTGGAGCTGACTCAGAGTCTAATCGGTGAACAGGACGATAAAGTAGCATGTAATATTAAGCGATGCATAACATAAGCAGACACGGAAGAGTGCGGCCTCTCTTGCAGACCCGTGTAGTCCTCGAGGTCATCTTCAAGGGATGTAAATGGTACAGATAATTTCCGTCCCAAATCCGCATCCGCGTCCGTTTTTAAGGATATGGTATGCACATTCACAAATCCAACAGATACGGATGCGGATACGGATTTCGGTCAACCGGATATCTGACGAATAAGGTATCAATAATATCCGGCAGATGTGGATTATCCGGTATTTTTTGCGGATTATCCAGTGTTATCAAATAGGATTATCCGATAAATTTGGTCCAATCGACAAGCCCAAATACCCAATTAGGCCACTGACTAAAATCACCACATATAAATATCATATAACCGTGGTACGACTGTACACATCACATGTACGTACAAGCATAGCCAATTTACTTGAGAACACATAATGTACAAGCTCACTTACCTAATATTTAAACAGATTTTTATTGGACTAGAGAACACTATGAACGTATGATGTCTAATGTCTTGCTTGCTGCAACGGGATAACCATAGATCATTGGGAAATAATATACGGAGTTGAGCACCATGTTTAAGTAGGGATTACAATGGGGAGAAGGGGTGTTACACCGCTGCATAGAGGGGGAGAGAGTTGGTGTTGATGGTAGCAAGATTGTTGATGTAGATCGCAGTCCCGATCGTTGCCCCGGCGGCACTCCGGCGCCACCGGAAGCGAGGGGGAGAGAGCCCCCCTCCTTCTTCTTCTTCCTTGGCCTCCCCCCTATAAGGGAGGAGAGTTCCCCCTCTGGTCCTTGGTCTCCATGGCGGTGAAGGGGCGGGAGCCCCTCCGAGATTGGATCTCCCCCTCTGTTCTCTTCTGTTTCGCGTTCCCAGATCTGGCCGAAAACCGTTTCTTATATTCCCGGAGATCCGTAACTCCGATTGCGCTGAGATTTTAACATGATTTTTTTCCGGATATAAGCTTCCTTGTGCCCGAAGTACAGCTCCAACCGACGTACGAGGTGGGCACAACCCACCACGGCACGCCTGGCTCCTCTGGCGCGCCCTGGTGGGTTGTGCCCACCACGGGCCACCGTTTGCGGTGATTCCAACTCCCAAAAATCACATATATTCCAAATAATTCTCCGTGAAATTTTATTGCATTTGGACTTCGTTTGATATGGATACTCTGCGATACAAAAAACATGCAGAAAACAGGAACTGGCACTTGGCACTGGATCAATAGGTTAGTCCAATAAATCATATGAAAAGTTGCCAAAAAGTATGTAAAACTTGTATAATATTGGCATGAAACAATCAAAAATTATAGATACGACGGAGACGTATCACACCCCATGTAGGAACTTTCAATAGCATGCAACAAAGTGTTTCACCTTTTTATTCATCGACAACTAACTTGCAACATGTTAATCCAAACATGTCGGTGGATAGGGGAATTGGCCAGGCTACTACTAGTTATTTGGCCAACTACCCACAAAAATCATATGCTACATCCCATGCTACTAATTTTTTGGCACCATACGCAACTGTTGATGTCCATTTCAGCTACACACCTTCACGGCCATGGCCGAGTAAGTGAAACTTCTGCAGGAGCACAAATGGCTTCACCTACTACCATGGCATATCATGTCCCCCCAACACAATTACAGAATTTTGGCAACATCTCATTGCCGAAAGAGTCTAAAAGCATCGGCGGCAACCATATCCAGATTGGGTAATTGAGAAAAAGCTTACATTCTCTTGGGATTTGTGCAACGCTATTCGCCAGGAACTAATAGGTGGCGGGAAGCCTCATGATTTTGTTGTTGTAAAAGTTAGAGTTGTCCAAATGATGCATTCACCCAGCACTGTGGCATTAAGTGTACCCTCTAAACAATTGCAAAGTTTCAGCAACTCATTGCCGAAAGAGTCTCAAAGCATTGAGGGGCAATCTCATGAGGAGTGGATGGAAATTGAGATGAAAAAGTTTAAAGCTCGCCAAGCTGAGATGTGGGCTAAAATTCGACAAGAGCGGGAAGCCTTGCGAATTCAAAAATATAAAAGTGTTGATTAAGGTAACAAAGAAAATTCTGTTATTGAAAAAGCCGAATCAAATATTATGTGCGCCGAATCTATTGAAGAAAAAGAGGATGCCAAGGCGTTGGGGAGCCAACTGAAAGCGGAACAAAGTATCATTCAAATTACACCACTGTCATGCTCTCTCAACATATTCAAAGAGGTACGTCTAGCAAGTGATTTACCTATTTTCAGATTTGGTCGCAGCTTTATCGTTGATGCATCTATTAGAAAAAATCTTGTAAGTAATTTTGAAAGAGCAATGATGAAGGGAAATTTACTTGTTAGTAATAAAATTGTTACAAAGCGTATTGGTCAATACATTGTTTCATTCAAAGAGACCGATAGTGACTTATTATTGCAGCCAAAACTTTTCTCGTTGCTTTATTTAAAGTTCATATCTAATTGGGTAGTTTTGCTTGGTTCATACTTGACTTACGCATGGTGCTACTTCTTGAGCTTGCGTTGGTGTTTCCCTTGAAGAGGAAAGGGTGATGCAGCATAGTAGAGATAAGTATTTCCCTCAGTTAAGAACCAAGGTATCAATCTAGTAGGAGAAACGCGCAAGTCCCCAATAGATGCACCTGCACAAACAATCAAACACTTGCACCCAACGCGATAAACGCACAAACAATCAAACACTTGCACCTGCACAAACAATCAATCCCTTCACGATCACTTGCAAAGGTGAGATCTGATAGAGATAGATAGAACTAAACAAAAGATAAAATATTTTTGGGGTTTTTTGGTTTATAGATCTGAAAATAAAATATTGTAAAATAGTACATCGGGAACTAATATGATGGAAAATAGACCCGAGGGACATAGGTTTCACTAGAGGCTTCTCTCATGAAGGCAAATAATACGGTGGGTAAACAAATTACTGTCGGGCAATTGATAGAAAAGCGCAAAGTTATGACGATATCCAAGGCAATGATATGCAATATAGGCATCACGTCCGTGTCAAGTAGACCGACTCCTGCCTGCATCTACTACTATTACTCCAAACATCGACCGCTATCCAGCATGCATCTAGAGTATTAAGTTCATAAAGAACGGAGTAATGCCTTAAGTAAGATGAGATGATGTAGAGGAATAAACTCAAGCAATATGATGAAAACCCCCATCTTTTTATCCTTGATGGCAACAATTCAATACATGTCTCGCTACCCCTACTTTATCACTGGACGAAATCACGCAAGATTGAACCCAAAGCTAAGCACCTCTCCCATTGCAAAAAAACCAATCTAGTTGGCCAAACAAAACCGATAATTCGAAGAGAAATACAAAGATATCAAATCATGCATATAAGAATTCAAAGAATATTCAAATAATATTCATAGATAAGCTGATCATAAATCCACAGTTCATCGAATCTCGACAAACACACCGCAAAAGAAGATTACATCGGATAGATATCCAAGAACATCAAGGAGAACATGGTATTGAGAATCAAAGAGAGAGAAGAAGCCATCTAGCTACTAGCTATGGACCCGTAGGTCTGTGGTAAACTACTCACGCTTCATCGGAAGGGCAATAGAGTTGATGTAGATGCTCTCCATGATCGAATCCCCCTCCGGTAGGATGCCGGAGAAGGCCCCGAGATGGGATCTCACTGGAACAGAAGGTTGCGGTGGTGGAAAAGTGTTTTCATGGATGCTTCTCATGGTTCTGGAATATAAGTGAATATATAGGAGGAAGGGCTAGGTTAGAGCAGTCCCGAGGGGCCCATAAGGTAGGGGGCGCCCCCCTAGGGCGCGCCCTCCACCCTTGCCGCCGCCTCGTGGCTCTTCTGGCTTGGACTCCAAGTCCCATGGGTATCTTCTGGTCCAAGAAAAATCATCGTGAAGTTTTATTCCGTTTGGACTCCATTAAGTATTCCTTTTCTGCGAAGCTCAAAAACAAAGAAAAAAAACAGAAACTGGCACTAGGCTCTAGGTTAATGGATTAGTCCCAAAAATCATATAAAATAGCATATAAATGCATATAAAACATCCAAGATAGATAATATAATAGCATGGAACAATCAAAAATTATAGATACGTTGGAGACGTATCAAGCATCCCCAAGCTTAATTCATGCTCGTCCTCGAGTAGGTAAATGATAAAAACAGAATTTTTGATGTGGAATTCTACCTAACATATTTATCCATGTAATTTTCTTTATTGTGGCATGAATGTTCAGATCCATAAGATTCAAAACAAAAGTTTAATATTGACATAAAAACGATAATACTTCAAGCATACTAATAAAGCAATTATGTCTTCTCAAAATAACATGGCCAAAGAAAGCTATCCCTACAAAATCATATAGTCTGGCTATGCTCCATCTTCATCACACAAAGTATTTAAATCATGCACAACCCCGATGACAAGCCAAGCAATTGTTTCATACTTTTGATGTTCTCAAACCTTTTCAACTTTCACGCAATACATGAGCGTGAGCCATGTATATAGCACTATAGGTGGAATAGAATATGGTGGTTGTGGGGAAGAAAAAAACAAGGAGATAGTCTCACATTAACTAGGCGTATCAACGGGCTATGGAGATGCCCATCAATAGATATCAATGTGGGAGAGTAGGGACTGCCATGCAACGGATGCACTAGAGCTATAAGTTTATGAAAGCTCAAAAAGAAACTAAGTGGGTGTGCATCCAACTTGCTTGCTCACAAAGACCTAGGGCAATTTGAGGAAGCCCATTATTGGAATATTCCAGCCAAGTTCTATAATGAACAATTCCCACTAGTATATTAAAGTGACAACATAGGAGACTCTCTATAACGAAGATCATGGTGCTACTTTGAAGCACAAGTGTGGAAAAAGGATAGTAGCATTGCCCCTTCTCTCTTTTCTCTCATTTTTTTCCTTTCTTTTTTTTCGTCTGAAGTCTCACCCCGACTTGTGGGGGAATCATAGTCTCCATCATCCTTTCCTCACATGGGACAATGCTCTAATAATGATGATCATCACACTTTTATTTACTTACAACTCAAGAATTACAACTCGATACTAGAATAAGATATGACTCTATATGAATGCCTCCGGCGGTGTACCGGGATGTGCAATGACTCAAGAGTGACATGTATAAAAAAATATGAATGGTGGCTTTGCCACAAATACGATGTCAACTACCTGATCATGCAAAGCAATATGACAATGATGGAGCGTGTCATAATAAAACGAAACGGTGGAAGTTGCATGGCAATATATCTCGGAATGGATATGAAAATGCCATATTAGGTAGGTATGATGGCTGTTTTGAGAAAGGTAAAAGGTGGGTGTAAGGCACCGGCGAAAGTTGTGCGGTACTAGAGAGGCTAGCAATGGTGGAAGGGTGAGAGTGCATATAATCCATGGACTCAACATTAGTCATAAAGAACTCACATACTTATTGCAAAAATCTATTAGTCATCAAAACAAAGTACTACATGCATGCTCCTAGGGGGATAGATTGGTAGGAAATGACCATCACTCGTCCCCGACTGCCACTCATAAGGAAGACAATCAATAAATAAATCATGGTCCAACTTCGTTACATAACGGTTCACCATATGTGCATGCTACGGGAATCACAAAACTTTAACACAAGTATTTCTACAATCCACAATTACTCACTAGCATGACTCTAATATCACCATCTTTATATCTCAAAACAATCATAAGGAATCAAACTTCTCATAGTATTCAATGCACTTTATATGAAAGTTTTTATTATATCCCTCTCGGATGCCCATCATATTAGGACTAAATTCATAACCAAAGAAAATTACCACGCTGTTTAGAGAGACTCTCAAAATAATATAAGTGACGCATGAGAGTTCAATAATCTACAAAATAAAGCCACCGATGTGCTCTAAAAAGATATAAGTGAAGCACTTGAGCAAAATTGCCTAGCTCAAAAGATATAAGTGAAGCTCATAGAGTATTCTAATAAATCATGATTCAGGCGTGTCCCTCTCAAAAGGTGTGTACAGCAAGGATGATTGTGGCAAACTAAAAAGTAAAGACTCATATCATACAATACACTCCAAGAAAAACACATATCATGTGGTGAATAAAATATAGCCTCAAGTAAATTTACCGACAGACGAAGATGAAAGAGGGGATGCCATCCGGGGCATCCCCAAGCTTAGGCTCTTGGTTGTCCTTGAATATTACCTTGGGTTGCCTTGGGCATCCCCAATCTTAGGCTCTTGCCACTACTTATTCCATAGTCCATCAAATCTTTACCCAAAACATGAAAACTTCACAACACAAAACTCAACAGAAAATCTCATGAGATCCATTAGTATAAGAAAATAAAATCACCACTTTTGGTACTATTGTGGACTCATTCTTTATTTATATAGGTGTAATATCGAATGTATTCCAACTTCTCCATGGTTCATACCCCCCGACACTACCCATAGATTCATCAAAATAAGCAAACAACACATAGAAAACAGAATCTGTCAAAAACAGAACATTCTGTAGCAATCTGTAAACTTCGAATACTTCTATAACTCCCAAAATTCTGAAACATTAGGACAACCTAGGCAATTTGTATACCAATCTTGTGCAAAACTAATTAGATCAAAAGGACGCTTCTGTAAAAAATGAAAATTATTTTTCTGGGTGCAAAAGTTTCTGTTTTTCAGCAAGATCAAATCAACTATCACCGTAAGCCATCCGAAAGGTCTTACTTGGCACAAACACTAAATTAAACACAAAAACACATCTAACCAGAGGCTAGATGAATTATTTATTGAAAAAAGAAACAAAAAATCAAGAACAAAAATAAAATTGGGTTGCCTCCCAACAAGCGCTATTGTTTAACGCCCTTAGCTAGGCATAAAAACATAGATCTAGGTGTTGTCATATTTGGTATGCAATCCATAAGTAGCTCTCATAATAGATTCATATGGCAACTTAATTTTCTTTCTAGGAAAGTGTTCCATGCCTTTCCTTAACGGAAATTGAAATCTAATGTTTCCTTGTTTCATATCAATAATTGCACCAATCGTTCTAAGGAAAGGTCTACCAAGAATAATAAGACATGTAGGATTGCAATCTATATCAAGAGCAATGAAATCTATGGGCACATATTTCCTATTTGCAAAAATAAGAACATCATTAATTCTTCCCATAGGTTTCTTAATAGTGGAATCCGCAAGATGCAAATTTAAAGAACAATCATAAAGTGTTTGGAATCGTGAAAACACTAGCACCCAAATCACACAAAGCATGGCACTCATAATCTTTAATCTTAATCTTAATAGTAGGTTCCCACTCATCATAAAGTTTTCTAGGGATAGAAACTTCCAATTCAAGCTTTTCTTCAAAAGATTTCATCATAGCATCAACGATATGTTTAACAAAAGCTTTATTTTGATTATAAGCATGAGGAGAATTCAACATAGATTGCAACAAGGAAATACAATCTATTAAATAACAATTATCATAATTAAATTCCTTGAAATCCAAAAGAGTGGTTCATCGCTACTTAAAGTTTTGACCTCTCCAATCCCACTTTTATCAATTTTTGCATCAAGATCTATAAACTCCAAATTATTGGGATGCCTTTTAACTAAAGTTGACTCATCTCCAGTCCCATATTTATCACGATTTATATTGGAAAACAAAGATTCAGTAGGAGTCACATCAATCACTTTAAGATCTTCATCATTATTTTCACAAAAAAACTAGAAGAACACGCTTTTACAAACCAATCTCGCTTAGCACGCATCTTAGCGGTTCTTTCTTTGCATTCATCAGTGGAAATTCTCATAGCTTTTAGATATTCATTAATATCATGCTTTGGTGTAATAGATCTAATTTTCAAAGAACCAATCTCAAGAGAAATTCTATCAACGTTCCTAGCCAAATCATCAATCTTAAGCAATTTTTCTTCAACCAAAGCATTGAAATTCTTTTGTGAACTCATAAATTGTTTAATGATATTCTCAATAACAGAGGGCATCTTATTATAATTTCCATAAGAATTGTTGTAGTAATTACCGTAATTATTAGAGGAATTACTAGGAAGCGGCCTAGGATTAAAATTACCTCTATACGCGTTATTACCAAAATTATTCCACCAACAAAATTCACACCCATAGATTCATTATTATTCTCAATCAAAGTTGACAAAGGCATATCATTAGGATCAATAGAAGCACTCTTGCTAGCAAGCAATTTCATAAGTTCATCCATCTTTCCACTCAAAACATTAATCTCTTCAAACGCATGCACTTTTTTACTAGTGGAAGATCTTTCGGTATGCCATTGAGAATAATTAACCATAATATTATCTAGGAGTTTAGTAGATTCTCCTAAATTAATTTCCATAAAAGTACCTCCCGTGGCCGAATCTAAAAGATTTCTAGAAGCAAAATTCAATCTGGCATAAAAAAATTGTATGATCATCCACAAATTTAAACAATGAGTAGGGAAATTCTGTATCATCAATTTCATCCTCACCCGAGATTGTGCAACATGTTCGTGGTCATGTTGCTTAAAATTCATAATATTGTTCCTAAGGGAGATGATCTTAGCGGGAGGACGATACTTGGAAATAAAAGCACCTTTACACTTATTCCATGAATCAGTACTATTTTTAGGCAAAGATGAAAATCAAGTTTTAGCACGATCTCGTAGAGAGAACGGAAATAGCTATTAACAATATCATTATCCACATCTTTCTTCTTTTGCATATCACACAACTCAACGAAATTATTTAGATGGGATGCGACATCTTCATTAGGAAGGCCAGAAAATTGATCTTTCATAACAGGATTCAGCAAAGCGGCATTAATTTCATAAGATTCTGCACGAGTGGCGGGAGCAATCGGAGTACTAATAAAATCATTATTATTAGTATTGGAAAGTCACACAATTTGGTGTTCTTTTGAGTCATCGTGACAAAGCAAGCAATCAAACACACGAGTAAACAAAAAGCAAGTGAAAAGACGAACAGAAGAAGGGCGGATAAAAAGGCAAATCTTTTTGAAAATCGTTTTAGAAGTGGGGGAGAGGAAAATGAGAGGCGAATGGAGAATAATGTAAGGCAATAGATGGGAGTTTATGATGGGTACTTGGTAGGCTTGACGTAGATCTCCCTGGCAAGGGCGCCAGAAATTCTTCCTGCTACTTCTTGAGCTTGCGTTGGTTTTCCCTTGAAGAGGAAAGGGTGATGCAGCACAGTAGAGATAAGTATTTCCCTCATTTAAGAACCAAGGTATCAATCCAGTAGGAGAAACGTGCAAGTGCCCAATAGATGCACCTGCACAAACAATCAAACACTTGCACCCAACGCGATAAAGGGGTTGTCACTCCCTTCACGATCACTTGCAAAGGTGAGATCTGATAGAGATAGATAGAACTAAACAAAAGATAAAATATTTTGGGGTTTTTTTTGATTTATAGATCTGGAAATAAAAGATTGCAAAATAGTAGATTGAAAACTAATATGATGGAAAATAGACCCGGGGGACATAGGTTTCACTAGAGGCTTCTCTCATGAAGCCAAATAATACGGTGGGTAAACAAATTACTGTCGAGCAATTGATAGAAAAGCGGAAAGTTATGACAATATCCAAGGCAATGATTATGCAATATAGGCATCACATCCGTGTCAAGTAGACCGACTCCTGCCTGCATGATAGAGGCGAGGGTGTCCTGATCTTTCAAGGAGATGATAACTATCGATTTGGTGGAGAAGACTTTGACGATCCGACTACAAACGTGCACAACGTTGCGCCTTAGCAATCGCTAAACCAACTCCGAGAGGTTATTGACCACGCCGGAGCACGATCAACCTGACCACGAAGGTCTATTCCTGCAAGCAATCTAAAAACAAGCAAGAATATGATAAAGCAATCTGAATATTGCGAATATATATGAAGTATTGATAAAGGTGGGGATCCGTAAGCGGTCTTGGTCTGGTCGTTGGACACAAACGAAGTACACGAAGTTGCAATGGCTAACTTTTAACTAAACAAATCCCAAGGAAAAAGCTACTAGATGGATCTACTTATATAGGAGCAAGGGGTGGCGGCCAAGGAGGTGGAAGGACGTCCCAAGGCAGCCTAAAACTAATCCTAGGTCGTACAAGGCTCATGGGCCCAAGTGGAGGTGATACAACACCTTTGGACTTGTTGTTTGACTCGGATTCTACTGCAGCGTCAGCTTGTTTCATCGATATATCAATGCTCCAGACGAATTTGGAGGTGCATCCAATTGGGTTGGAAAGAGCACGAAATCTACTTTCCAACAAAAAAAGAATCACCCAATTCGGAGTCTGTATGAAAAAGTTGTTGGCGTTTTGAGTCAGGTATGTCTGTGCAGTCCGAATCTGAATCCAGAACGTGAGAGACTTGGACTCTATCTTCTCTTGGTCCAAAAGTGACGTGAGAGGACTTTTTGAACATAACCTAAACTTCTCCTTTTCCCTTATCTTCATATGTGGATTGTACAAATGTCCCATACACCTGCAATTAGACAAAACACAAAAGTGTGTGAAGTATTTTTGTTCTGGATAACATTAATAGATTATTGAATAGTTTGCACTGGAAATCACCTGACAAATATGCATGTATGCAATATTTTTGGTCCTATCCTAGGTATTCATGTCCTCATCATCCTCCCCTTCTTGAAAACAAAGCCGTCCTCGGCGTTGCTTAATCTGAAATGTGGCTAAAAAAAGAGACAAGGTGTACATGTTGTATATGTATATGTCATCCATTTTTACTTCCCTTGATTTTTGCACATATGACACATGTATACATGAGTAACTTTCATAGATCATAAAATATAAAGCCAAGATATTATCATAAGTAGAAGGCATGAAAATATTGCAACTCAGTTTGCACATATAAGTGAAGCTCTTATTCATCTCAAAAGATTGACAATATTCATCATTAAACCATCCCAACATTAGTGAATAAACCTTACGTGCATCAAATTTACATGCTACAACATGCTTAAATAAGAAAACATGCAATAAGTCATTTGACACTGAATGATCACCAAGATTAGAGGTCATATCAAAATGATTAAACATTGGCACAATTATTTTAACATGTATTTGATCCAAATCTGATTTATTTCCTGATTCACATGGTTCTTTGACATCAACAGTTAATTCAATGGGCGCACTCAAAATTGTTGGTATTTCAGTTGTTTGATCATATGATGCATTCATGATAGTAACATGATTCTCTAAAATAGGTGGCGTGCTCAAATCAACAGGTAACTCAACACATGATGTATTTAAGTTAATTAGGCATGCATCATTCTCATGTGAAGTTATATCATCAATACCTTTACTGTTACCTTGTTGCAAAGACGTAGCTGATGTAGGTATGGACAATGACAATGTACCATACACTTGAGATGATGTCGCACTCACAATCTAAGGTGTGGCTGCTCTAGTAGGTGCAACGATGGAGGAATCAACCGATGGTAGTGAGCATGAATTGGAATAGTAGTTGTTGTAGTCACCCAATGCATCCTCCTGTAACTGTCTCTCAAAGGTACAAGCACGAACATACATACCAGTAATGCAACGAGGAATATACTGAAATCTTGCCTGAATATCATGTTTCAAACCACCAAAAAATCTATTCATTGTATCATCCTCAGATTCTTCTATGTCACAATGATGCATATAAGATTTGAACTCTTGGTAGTAAGCATGAACAGTGTTGTTGCCTTGTTTAAATTGTTTAAATTTGTGAAGCAATTCACGACGATGGTAAGGAGGGAAAATTTGTTATCTCATTACATCTTTCAAATCTTTCCAAGTTGTGGGTTGGTTATCAATGTTTTTCTTACAATGCACACTCCACCAAACAGAAGCAAAACCAGTAAATGCTCTAGTGGCAGCTCGTACTCCCTCAAGTTCAGAAAAGTCATGGTAACTAAAAACTTGTTCTACTTCAAGCTCCCAAGCTAGATAAATAGCAGGATTAAATCTACCCTCAAATGACGGTAAAGAGATAACCTGGCCATGTGCTTGTGTGTGTTGTCCCAACTCTCGTGATGGTGAAGATGTGTCTGTCGTCCAAGAACTTCTATCTCCGGAACCTGTCATGATTAGTAGAAACAAGAAACAAAATTCAAGAATAATGTTCCTATGAACTACTAGTATGTGGTTGTAAAGTGGTCACAGTAAAGCAAATATCAATATCTTACAAGTTCTTACCATGCGGCAGGTGGTGACAGGCAACCAGCGGTGTCAAATAACTCCGAACATTGTGTAAAGTGATTGCCAGGGAAACGTACGTATACACTGTGTAGAAATATGTGGAGCTGGGTTGGCTATATATGGTAGCAAAAGATTAGCAATAATCAATTCAAAGATGCAATGTTGAATAAACGCTCAACGACAGTACTGTGCTTGTCCTAGCCTAGACCGGACTACAGACGCGAGCCTAGAATACTAATGAGGTCACGGCGTAGCACAACTAGCATTAATAAAGGATACTAAGTAGCTTTGGATAGCAAGATATAAGTGAAGATCACAACGACAGTAAAGATAATGATGAAAAACAACTGCCAAGCAGGATATGCAACTACTCTCTCTCCAACTTTCCTCTTGAAAAGTTTGAGCCAATTTTCTAATAACTTTTTTCAAAGAATGCTACTAACTCAAGCTTTCCAAGGAAAAAAGAATTACTCAACTCCGAATTGATATGAGGAGTCAAAGAATTCTAAAACTGGCCTGAAAAACTGGAACAAACTGTATGCGCGAACTTCGGAGGGCAAAAAGACCTATTTAGAAGCCGATTTTGAGATGCCAAATATTGAACTAGCTTTTGCAACTATTTAGATGCGTCTCGTCGCTAGCTTTAATTTGAGTACTCGTGAAGCCAAAATGGACTTCATATGAAAAAGATATGCCTGTTTTACAGAACACTACGCAAAACAGATTCCAATCCGAATTCAGGTACGAGATTGATTCTAGATAGATCCGAATTTTTTTTTATTCTCTTTTTTTCTCTCACTTTTTTTCATTTTCTTTCTCTCCTTTTTTTCTCTCACTTTTTTTCTCTCTTTTTTTTCTCTCTGCCTTTTTTTTCTCTCTCCCTCTTTCCAAAACAAACTAGATAAGATGCAGATTGGATCAAGCGAAGATGTGGACGATCTCAACTATGATTATGACACAGTGGGTAGCACGTGTTGGAAATTGATGGATGTGTGGTGGACAGCGGAAGGGATAACGATGCAGCGGCGGCGTGAATAATGTGAACAGAACTCGAAACTCTAAACGAACAAGACACTAAGACCAACAACTCGACACGACGATGCAACCGATAATTCAATTATGCAAGCAATGAAAAGAAAATTGTGAAGGCATAGACTGGCTTGGACAAAGGATGAATAGATCTAACTTTTTTGGTGTCTTTTTCTTGGAAACTAGGTAAGAAAATAAATCTAATCTAGGAAAAACTAGAAATTCTCACCGAGCAACCTGAAAAACTGATACCACTTGATAGAGGCAAGGGTTTCCCGATCTTTTGATGAGATGATAACTATCGATTTGGTGGAGACGAATTTGACGATCCGACTACAAACGTGCACGACGTTGCGCCTTAGCAATCGCTAAACCAACTCCGAGAGGGTATTGACCACGCCGGAGCACGATCAACCTGACCACGAAGGTCTATTCCTGCAAGCAATCGAAAAAACTGCAAGAATATGATAAAGCAATCTGAATATTGCAAATATATATGAAGTATTGATAAAGGTGGGGATCCGTAAGCGGTCTTGGTCTGGTCGTTGGACACAAACGAAGTACACAAAGTTGCAATGGCTAACTTTTAACTAAAGAAATCCCAAGGAAAAAGCTACTAGATGGATCTACTTATATAGGAGCAAGGGGTGGCGGCCAAGGAGGTGGAAGGACGTCCCAAGTAAGCCTAAAACTAACCCTAGGTCGTACAAGGCTCATGGGCCCAAGTGGAGGTGATGCAACACCTTTGGACTTGTTGTTTGACTCGAATTCTGCTGCTACATCAGATTGTTTCGTCGATATCTCAATACTCCGGACGAATTTGAAGGTGCATCCAATTGGGTTGGAAAGAGCACAAAATCTACTTTCCAACAAAAAACGAATCACCCAATTCGGAGTCCGTATGAAAAAGTTGTTGGCGTTTTGAGTCAGGTATGTCTGTGCAGTCCGAATCTGAATCCAGAACGTGAGAGACTTGGACTTTATCTTCTCTTAGCCCAAAAGTGACGTGAGAGGACTTTTTGAACAGAACCTAAACTTCTCCTTTTCCCTTATCTTCATATGTGGATTATACAAATGTCCCATAAACCTGCAATTAGACGAAACACAAAAGTGTGTGAAGTATTTTTGTTCTGGATAACATAAATAGATTATTGAATAGTTTGCACTAGAAATCACCTGACAAATATGCATGTATGCAATATTTTTGGTCGTATCCAAGGTAGTCAAGTCCTCATCACTGCATCTACTACTATTACTCCACACATCGACCGCTATCCAACATGCATCTAGAGTATTAAGTTCATAAAGAACGGAGTAACGCCTTAAGTAAGATGACATGATATAGAGGAATAAATTCAAGCAATATGATGAAAACCCCATCTTTTATCCTTGATGGCAACAATTCAATATGTGTCTGATAAGTGCATTTCCTATTCATATTTTGGCACACAAACACACCATTTATTGTGATCCAACGATCCATTCTTGTTATGAACTATGATATATTTGAATGAAAATCATATAAAAGATCATTTACTCGTCATTTGATTATTTGCAGAAAAGTGTGCAAAGGCACTATAAACTTCAAGATTCGGACAAATTGGCTATTGAGAAGAGAGAAGGGCACGAAAGAAGTGAAGAAAGGGACTTGAGCGAGAAGAATTGAAGTAATCAAGGGGCCAAGCTATAGATGGCAGGACCAACTTGGGAAGAAAGAAGAGAAATAGCAGGGCCAAATCGTAAAGTGGCAGAACAGAGGAGGGGATCAAAATCCCTAGCGCAGCCTAAATTCCCTTTGGGCCTGGCACACATCTCTCTCCCTCACCCCTCCTTCTCCACTACCGGCCGTCGCCGCGGCTAGGCCGGCGTGGCGGTGCGCCACCGCGCCACCAGCACACCCACCACACGCCACCAAATCCATCCACCATCGCCACCATCTCCAGCCACCTCCACACCTCGCGCGCCGGACCAGACAAGAGGGTCACGGGCGTCTGGTCCTCCGCGTGAGCGCCCCCATGTTGCTGATCTTCTTCTCCAACTGCCGTTGCTCCTCCCCTCGCCCCTTCTGCTGCTGCTCTTCCCTGCTTCTGCTTCCTATGCCTTGCTGCTGCTCCTAACTTGCTGCTCGCTGCTGCTGCTTCTTCATCCTCAAATCTGCTGCTACACTTCTCTGAATTTGAATCTTGCTGCTGCTGCTGCTGCTGCTGCTGCTGCTCTCTCTCTCTCCTCTCTCTCTCTCTCCTCTCTCTCCTCTCTCTCTCTCTCTCTCTCCTCTTCCTCTCTATCTCTCTCTCTCTCTCTCCTCTTCTCTCTCTCTCTCTCTCTCTCTCCTCTCTCTCTCTCTCTCCTCTCTCTCTCACTCTCTCTCTCTCTCTCTCTCTCTCTCTCTCTCTCTCTCTCTCTCTCTCTCTCTCTCTCTCTCTCTCTCTCTCTCTCTCTCTCTCTCTCTCTCTCTCTCTCTCTCTCTCTCTCTCTCTCTCTCTCTCTCTCTCTCTCTCTCTCTCTCTCTCTCTCTCTCTATTGCGAACTTTAGAAGTGTAATAATGTTCAGAATTGTGTAATGTCCAGGGTTGTGTAATATTCAGACTGGTATAATATAGTACTTGTTATGTTGGATCTGACTTGTTGATGCCCTCTTAATTTGGGAGGTGATTGATCTATCAGAATCTGCTTATGAGTATTAGTATTTTGCTAGCATGTATGTGTGTTCACCCTGTGTATTTCTACTTCCAGTACTAGTTAACTTTGTGTGTGTTTAATTTTCAGTCTCTGTGATAGCTTCGTCTCTGTGACAAATATGTTTGTAATGTGACCCATATCCATTCTGCTATATGTGTTCATGTCCTGTTTTTCCTTTGTGTTACTATTTTAGTTTCTCATGCAAATAAAAATAATACCAAAAAGACAGAGAGTATAATCTGAACCTCCATTTGCTTCTTTTCATTTACTTTGTCTGTTGATTTTCTGGAACTGTCTTAGATAGCTTAGGTTTATTTTCCTGCTATCATCACCCGAATCATGTTACCTAGCTTTAGTCTTGTGCCGTCGCTGATCGTCTAGTCCCTGTGGAGAATTCAACATCCATAGTTTGGGTGTAAAAACCCTACTGTACTTACAAAACGATCATTTTGGCGCCATTGCCGGGGGCTAGCGTCGTGCGACCGTGTTAGGCTATAGACTAGGTTTTGCTTCTGTTTCTATCTGGTGCCATATATTTGTGATATATCTCTTACCCCTAACCACTGTTCCAGTTATCTTCTCTTTCTTTTCTTGTTCATTTTGTAGGTTGAATTGTCTTCTTGGAAATGGCATTCTACTCAGATAATCATGCTTATGCAAGCAACACTACAAATAGCACGGAAAGTATTCAAGAACTGATAAGTAAGATTTCCCATCGATTAGATGATTTAGCTCGCAGCGAGAAGTAGTTTTTGAGGATAGGCCTAGCTCTTATGATCCTTATTCTAGAGGCCATCCTTATGTTGCTCCTACATGCCATATTTGTGGATTTCAGGGCCATTCACCCGCTGAATGTCAGCGTGGTTACTCTCACCCTCCCGATTGTTTTGGCATGAGCTTCGCCCCACAGCCTAGCTCATACCAAAACAATTACTCATATGGGTGGCCTGAAAACCAGAATATGTCATATAGGAACAACAGCCCTGAGAACTCATCGTTTGCCTCTAGTTATCAATTGCAGGGAATTGGGTACAATGAGGAGAGCAACAACTATGCACCACAACAGTTTTATTCAGCTCCTATTCATATACCTCAGAACCAGGAGATGTTGCCAATGGAGTTAAATGGTCCTCCATTTGGTCAACCAACACCTTCAACACAAGTGCCCACACAAGATGATTTTGACGATATAGACAAGCTCACATTGCTTAGTCTCGAGTTCACTTGGAGTGCTGAAGATGATCCAATCAGGCCGGTGATACTAGAGGAAATGAAGAAGATCAAGAGTGGAAAAGAGTTAGTGGAGGAAGTAAGGAAGATTGAGAAGAACATCAACGCTGGCGGCACTATTTCTTCACAGCTAGAGCTGAGTATTTCAGGGATATCCCTTGAGGTGTGTGAGTTTCCAACACCGTCACATCCAGCTGAGCAAGATAGCAAGAGCCCAGAGGAAGAGATACCTCAGATTGAAGAAGATCAACTCAAAGACAAGGAACAAGAGGATCCAGAGCTCGAAAGCCCAAGCAATCAAGTTGAAGATTCATCATCTATTACTCTTGAAGAAGTAGAAGAAGCTGTTGTAGTTGAAGATGAAGAACGAGAAATTCATTTGCCTATTGTCATACAAGAGCGTAATGTAGCAGGTTTATCTAATCCTCTTGATGACATGCGTCCATATGATCTGTTTGCTACTACTTTGCATTGCATGATGCCATCTGTTAAAGTAGATTTGAAAAAGTATTTGCTTGGATATGATCATATATACCCTGTTAGTGGCATTACTCACATTAGTGTTGATGACAGTTACTTTCCTCGTGCTAGACGTATGCTTAATGAAACATTTCATTCTCATGCTAGAATCATGCTTAATGAAACATATCATCCACATGCTAGTATTGAGCTTGCTGATTCCGACCATCCTAAACATGTGCTTTATAGCTATGCTTATGTAATTGGATATTCGATTGATGACTTGGAGGGCATTGTCCCTACCACTTGCATTGTCTCTTTCGTTGAGTGCTCTTTTAGGTTCTTGCTTGTGCACAAATCACTTCATGCTGACCAGGTTCGAGGTGACATTCCTTGGGACCCTGGTGGACTCAGAGCATGGTGAAGAGGAGAAGCAAGGGGCACACACGAAGAAGAGTGAAGCTGGAGCAGGCATGAGGATAGAGAAGCAAAAGGAGAGGAGCTGCAGTTGGTGAGGTGATCGAGAGTGCTACATCATCAAAGCCCGGTGAGTTGTTTCATGACCCATTTTGAAATCATCATCCATTGATGCTTGCTGAATTAAATTGCTATTTGGGTTGCTTGTGCCATTTCTTAAATGTTGTCCCACTGAATTTCACCTTTGACATATGGTGCTTGATGAGAATATGCGAACTGATTGTTGAATGCCCTGTAAACTAGTGATCTACACCCTGTTTGCTTTGCTGAAAGTAGTGAAAGCTATTAGTTTTGAGTGCTCAAATCCCTAGTGCACTAGTAAACTTAATCATTTTCTGCTTTTACCTTGATACACTCAGATCATTAAGTGTTAGATGATGAGTTTGTGCCTATTGTGTTCCCATTGAGAGCAATCACTTTACCACTATGGACTAGTATGCTATGTTCCCTGGATCGGTGGCATGTGAACCAGACATGGAGAAGTGATGATTCATGTTTTTGTGCTTATGCGTTATTCATTTAAGATAAGTAATAATGAATAAATAAGTCTAACTACCTACAGTAGCATGTCATGTTTCCTGGATCGGTGGCATGTGAAATCAGGTTAGCTTGGGCAGTAATTAATAATAAAAATTGTAATTGTCAAACCAGGTGTATACCAAGTTCTCTGGATCGGTGGTATGTTCCTTTGGGGAGACAAACAAAAAAATTGGTCGAGCCAGGTGTATAGCATGTTCTCGGGATCGGTGGTATGTTCCTTTGGTGAGACCGATAAAATATTATCATTACTTCCTTCAAATTCAATAAGTGCTTCAACCATAATGTTATGTTCTGGATAATAAGTTTTTTCTGGGATCATGCTCTCTTTAGGAACCCTTTGGCACAATCAGCATTTGAACTTGTTGATCCACTTTTATCATTGTAAAAGTTTAAAATAATAGAGTCTACTAGTATCCTATTGCTTTGTAGCACTCTTAACCATAGATTTTCACTAGCGAAGTTCAAAGCATGCATTGTTTGGAGATCTACTTCACTGGGACATCCTCCAGTCAGTTCGCCGTTCACTACCTTGCTCCTGTCAAATGCCTTTACTTGAGGACAAGTAAAGATTTAAGTGTGGGGGAACTTGATAAGTGCATTTCCTATTCCTATTTTGGCACACAAACACACCATTTATTGTGATCCAACGATCCATTCTTGTTATGAACTATGATATATTTGAATGAAAATCATATAAAAGATCATTTACTCGTCATTTGATTATTTTGCAGAAAAGTGCGCAAAGGCACTATAAACTTCAAGATTCGGACAAATTGGCTATTGAGAAGAGAGAAGGGCAGGAAAGAAGTGAAGAAAGGGACTTGAGCGAGAAGAATTGAAGTAATCAAGGGGCCAAGCTATAGATGGCAGGACCAACTTGGGAAGAAAGAAGAGAAATAGCAGGGCCAAATCGTAAAGTGGCAGAACAGAGGAGGGGATCAAAATCCCTAGCGCAGCCTCAATTCCCTTTGGGCCTGGCACACATCTCTCTCCCTCACCCCTCCTTCTCCACTACCGGCTGCCGTCGCGGCCAGGCCGGCGTGGCGGTGCGCCATCGCGCCACCAGCACACCCACCACACGCCACCAAATCCATCCACCATCTCCAGCCACCTCCACACCTCGCGCGCCGGACCAGACAAGAGGGTCACGGGCGTCTGGTCCTCCGCGTGAGTGCCCCCATGCTGCTGATCTTCTTCTCCAACTGCCGTTGCTCCTCCCCTCGCCCCTTCTGTTGCTGCTCTTCCCTGCTTCTGCTTCCTACGCCTTGCTGCTGCTCCTAACTTGCTGCTCGTTGCTGCTTCTTCTTCATCCTCAAATCTGCTGCTGCACTTCTCTGAATCTGAATCTTGCTGCTCTCTCTCTCTATTGCGAACTTTAGAAGTGTAATGTTCAGAATTGAGTAATGTCCAGGGTTGTGTTGTTATGTTGGATCTGACTTGTTGATGCCCTCTTAATTTGGGAGGCGATTGATCTATCAGAATCAGTATTAGTATTTTGCTAGCATGTATGTGTGTTCACCCTGTGTATTTCTACTTCCAGTACTAGTTAACTTTGTGTGTGTTTAATTTTCAGTCTCTGTGATAGCTCCGTCTCTGTGACAAATATGTTTGTAATGTGACCCATATCCATTCTGCTATATGTGTTCATGTCCTGTTTTTCCCTTTGTGTTACTGTTTTAGTTTCTCATGCAAATAAAAATAATACCAAAAAGACAAAAAGTATAATCTGAACCTCCCTTTGCTTCTTTTCATTTACTTTGTCTGTTGATTTTCTGGAACTGTCTTAGATAGCTTAGGTTTATTTTCCTGCTATCATCACCCGAATCATGTTACTTAGCTTTAGTCTTGCGCCGTTGCTGATCGTCTAGTCCTTGTGGAGAATTCGACATTCGTAGTTTGGGCATAAAAACCCCACTATACTCACAAATGATCAGTGTCTCGCTACCCCTACTTTTTCACTGGATGAAATCATGCAAGATTGAACCCAAAAGCTAAGCACCTCTCCCATTGCAAGAAAAACCAATCTAGTTGGCCAAACCAAACCGATAATTCAAAGAGAAATACCAAGATATCAAATCATGCATATAAGAATTCAGAGAAGATTCAAATAATATTTATAGATAAGATGATTATAAGTACACAATTCATCGGATCTCGACAAACACACCGCAAAAGAAGATTACATCGGATAGATATCCAAGAACATCGAGGAGAACATGGTATTGAGAATCAAAGAGAGAGAAGAAGCCATCTAGCTACTAGCTATTGATCCGTAGGTCTATGGTAAACTACTCACGCATCACCGGAAGGGCAATAGAGTTGATGTAGATGCCCTCCGTGATCGAATCCCCCTCTGGCAGGATGCCGGAAAAGTCTCCAAGATGGGATCTCACTGGAGCAGAAGGTTGCGGCGGTGGATAAGTGTTTTCGTGGATGCTTCTTGTGGTTCTGGAATATATGTCAATATATAGGAGGAAGGGCTAGGTTAGAGGAGTCCCGAGAGGCCCACAAGGTAGGGGGCGCCCCCCTAGGGCGCGCTCTCCACCCTTGCCGCCGCCTCGTGGCTCTTCTGGCTTGGACTCCAAGCCCCCTGGGTGTCTTCTGGTCCAAAAAAAATCATCATGAAGTTTTATTCCGTTTGGACTCCGTTTATTATTCCTTTTCTGCGAAGCTCAAAAACAAGGAAAAAACAGAAACTGGCATTGGGTTCTAGGTTGATAGGTTAGTCCCAAAAATAATATAAAATAGCATATTAATGCATATAAAACATCCAAAACAGATAATATAATAGCATGGAATAATCAAAAATTATAGATACGTTGGAGACGTATCACATGGTCTCAATTGAGACATGTATGTTCTAACTATTTTGATTTCAGAAATTTAAAGCCAAGGTTATACTCTGTTGAGAAAACCGATGATAGTATAATTGGTTTTTCAAAGACATCGGAGATAGAGTGCAAAACACAATGCATAGCCGAATGGGGTGATGTAAAATCTGAACCATTCGTTTGCTTAACTCCAAAGCCGTTCTCACAGTAAGATCAGCTAGAAAATAAACAGTTTACCTTCAATTCAAGCATGTGTAATCAAATATTTGATTTGTTGCTGAAAAATAATTACATAAGAATTCTTGATCACCATGTCAAGCCATCAATTCAAGGACGAATGTATTGCAGGTTGCATCATTCATTGAAACATAATTTTGAGGATTGCAACATGTTTCGTCAAATAGTTTAATCGGCAATTGATAAAGGACGATTGAAATTTGTTGAGACACCAAGAGATGACCAGTCTATTCTGATTGGTCCTGATGGTAAACGATTTTTGCATCGGCTACTTCAAGCCGATCCATTTAAACATGAGAAGGTAAAAACTGTGGATGATGGGATCAAGTTTTCAAGTAAAGAAGTTGTTCAAGAGCACAACAAAAATGTTCTTGAAGTCAGGAGTTCCATCAAGGTTGCACAGAAGATGCCAAGTACTGGGGGGCAACACGAAAATCCAAAGATCAGTGCAAGCACAATCAAAGGAAGCAAAGGCCGAGGTAAGCACAAATGTGAAAAGCCGAAAGTCACTTTCACGCAGCTATTGGAAAAATATCAAAAAAGGAGTGAAGAGAAAAGTGCTTATCGGCCAAGAAATTCAAAAGCATTAAGATCACCCCTTAGGCGCAAATATAAGGATCGGTATTGACAAAGTGAGAACTTCAAACCATCTTCATATCCTTATTTTGGGCCGCCAATGCCAATGTCGTGGATGCCTCCTGAAACGCCCACGATGAGGCTATATCTCCCACGTGTCGAGGCACGACTTAGAGGCATAACCGCATCGTGGTTTTGTCGCAAGAAGGGTCATCTTCACACAATCCCATGTAATGAACAAGAATGGGATAAAGAGTTGGCTTACAATCGCCACTTCACACAATACATAAATATCATCATACATCATCCAAAA
Organism: Aegilops tauschii subsp. strangulata; assembly: GCF_002575655.3. Taxonomy (NCBI): domain Eukaryota; kingdom Viridiplantae; phylum Streptophyta; class Magnoliopsida; order Poales; family Poaceae; genus Aegilops; species Aegilops tauschii. The sequence continues at coordinate 218,481,474 of NC_053037.3, read as the reverse complement.
TACAATCATAAAGACCGACTACGGTCAAAATCCAGATGAAAATAAGACAACCCCAAATGCTAGATCCCCGATCGTCCCAACTGGGCTCCACTACTGATCATCAGGAAAAGACACATAGTAACGACCCCGTTCCTCGTCGAACTCCCACTTGAGACGACGCCATCGACTGCACTGGCATCGCCGGCACCTGCAACTGTTTTGGAAGTATCTGTGAGTCACGGGACTCAGCAATCTCACACCCGCGAGATCAAGACTATTTAAGCTTGTAGGACAAGGAGGAGTAGTGAGGTGGAGCTGCAGCGGCAAAAGCATATATGGTGGCTAACTGCGCAAATGAGAGCGAGAAGAGAAGCAAAGGAACGGACGTCATCTAGCAATGACCAAGAAGTGATCCTGAACACCTACTTACGTCATACATAACTCAGACCGTGTTCACTTCCCGGACTCCGCCGAGAAGAGACCATCACGGCTATACACGCAGTTGATGTATTTTAATTGGGTCAAGTGACAAGTTATCTACAACCGGACATTAAGAAATTCCCATCTGCCTCATAACCGCGGGCACGGCTTTCGAAAGATAATACCCTGCAGGGGTGTCCCAACTTAGCCCATCATAAGCTCTCACGGTCAACGAAGGATAAACCTTCTCCCGGAAAAACCCGATCAGTCTCGGAATCCCGGTTTACAAGACATCTCGACAATGGTAAAACAAGACCAGCAAAGCCGCCCGAATGTGCCGACAAATCCCGATAGGAGCTGCACATATCTCGTTCTCAGGGCACACCGGATTGTCCAAGCTTCCGATAGGCCAGTCCAGAGTTGCCCCTGGTGGCCACCGGCGACTGACAGTTTGGACCAATACTCAGAGGAGCACTGGCCCGGGGGTTTAAAGTAAAGATGACCCTCGGGCTCTAGAAAACCCGGGGGAAAAAGTTATAGGTCGCAAATGGTAAAACCAAGGTTGGGCCTTGCTGGAGGAGTTTTATTCAAGGCGAACTGTCAAGGGGGTCCCATAAATCACCCGACCGCGTAAGGAACGCAAACTCAAGGAACATAATCCCGGTATAACAGTAACTAGGGCGGCAAGAGTGGAACAAAACACCAGGCATAAGGCCGAGCCTTCCACCCTTTACCAAAATATATAAATGCATTAATTAAATAAGAGATATTGTGATATCCCAACATATCCATGTTCCGACATGGAACAAACTTTAACTTCACCTGCAACTAGCAACACTATAAGAGGGGCTGAGCAAAAGCGGTAACATAGCCAAACAACGGTTTGCTAGGAGAGGATGGTTAGGGGCTGGCATGGCTGAAATAGGAGACATGATATAGCAAGTGATAGGTAGCGAGCATGGCAATAGAGCGAACAACTAGCATAGCAAAGATAGAAGTGATTTCGAGGGGTGGTCATCTTGCCTGCAAGATTCTCAGAGTTGTCGAAAGCTTGATCCTCGTAAGCGTACTCGACAGGTTCCTCGTTCACGAACTCGTCTCCCGGATCTACCCAAGACAAGAACACAAACAAACGAAACCACAATCAACAACGAGAAATGCGCAAACACCATGATGCAAAACATGTATGATATGCAAGATATGATATGCGATGCATATGCGTGCTCCGGAAGGAAAAAGATGAACATGGCAGTAACTTGGAAAACCAAGCATGCTGGAAAGATGAGGTGATTTCGGTCGAAATCCATATAAAGATCACCGGAATCGGATGCGCGGTTTGCAAATGGCAAGCAAAACAAGAATGACACGAATCTGTGATAAACAGCAAGATAGCACCTAAAATGCAACAAGCAACAAGGCTACAGCACCCCAACATAGCAACAAAGTACATGGCAGTAATCTACAGGAGATGCTTGACAAAAGATGAACACTGAGCTACGGATAGTTCACAACATATCAAGCTTAAACAAGCATGGCAAAAGTGCAAAAGATTACAGGTTCACAGACTTAGTGAAAAACTGGACATGGCAGAAATCATCATCAGGTAGCAATGTTCAGAGCACGAAATCAACATGCTACAAGAACTTAACATAGCAAAACAAGGCATGGTAGTGTTCTACTAAATGCACATGACAAAATTCCCTTACTGACCATAAGCCAAAAAGGACCAGAAGGTATGATGGCAAGCATGTAAACATAGCAAGTTTCGTTATCTGGTTTCAGACTTAGCAGAAAACAGAGCATGGCAGAAATATTAATATGTAGGCCTTTTTGTGAGCTTGATGCACTCACTACAGATCAATGCATGACAAACCCAGCATACCTACAACAAGATGGCATGTTTATGAAGCTATCCATGGCAAGAACAATTGCATAGCATATATGGATCAACTACAATAAGCTTGGCAAAAATGCATATCATGTTAAGAATCTGCCAAAAATATTTTATAGCAAAAGTAGATCAAGATTGAGTCATGCTATGGTACTCTAAAATTGCAAACAATTGCACGAATGGATCAATTACAACTATAGCTACAAAACATCCTTACTGAACATCTCCAAAATATGCATGGATCTCTCTGTAGCATCAAGTTTACATGGCAACAAAATTACAGCAGACAAAGAAAATCACTAAGTCCCTGAAATCAGAATTATTACGGGACCTACTTTGCATGCTTGTGCTAGTTACCACAGAGATCACAAAAATACATGGACTATACCATTGGAAAGATGGCATGGCATACTTCAAAACACATCTAGAGCTCATGCTCAGAAGATGCACAGAATAAAAGATACAAAAATGACAAATCTCCAAGTTCTGATAAGAACCAGAGATTAACAGCAACTAGCCCTCTTCCAACAAAGATTTGGGCATCAAGATGACCTCTAATGAAAATGGTGCAATTGAATAAAATGAAGAGCATCACGAGGCGAACAAATTGACATATTACACGCGCGAATCGGAGCTACATGCACAAAGTTACGGCATCTCAAACAGGAGCACATGCTGATGAAAAATCGAGACTTAGAAAAAAAATAGAGAGGCTCGGGGAAGTCAACGCCGTACAGAGATCTGGATCGGGCGAGGAGTTTGGGCTCGGGCTCCGGCTAGGAAGGTTGACGCCGGCGAGGCAGGGGACGACGGGGTCCGGCGCCGGCGAGGGCGGCGGGGTTCCCGAGGCGCGGCGGCGGCAGAGGAGTCCGGCGGGTCGGCGGGGCCGGCGGGCGAGCTCGTGGCGGCGGCGGCGGGCCGGCCGGCGACGGGAGAGGCGGCGGAGGCGCGGGCCGGAGGGCCGGGAGCGGGCCGGCGGGCCTCGGCGGCGGCGCGGTGGAGGCGCGTGGCGGCGGCGGATTCGCCGGGGCGCGGCGGCGGACGTTGTCCGGCGCGGGCAAACGCGTCCGGCGGCGCGGTGGGAAAATTTCTAGGGTTTCGTCTGAGATTTCGTTTTTCGGGATGCCCACTTATAAATAGGTAGAGGGAGCTAGGAGACTTCAAATGAGGTGCGGTTTTCGCCCACACGATCGTGATCGAACGACCTAGAGCATGGAAGAGAGTTTGGTGGGTTTTGGGATGGTATTGGAGGGGGTTTTTGCTGGACACTCAAATGGACTTAGCGGAAGCCCGGTTAACCGTTGGAGTACCAAACGACCTCCGAATGGAACGAAACTTGACCGATAGTCTCCGGGTGGTATAAGAAGACCACTTGACAAGCCTCGGTCCATTCCGAGAAAGTTTGACACACGCACACGAAAGAAAACTAGAGGGGTGCACCAGAGGAGATAGGAGCGCCGGATTGGAAAACGGACAACGGGGAAAATGCTCGGATGTATGAGACGAACACGTATGCGAATGCAATGCACATGATGACATGATATGAAAATGCATGACATGACAAAATACAAAACGAAAGACAAAACCCGACAACGGAGGGAAAACATATCACATAGCCGGAAATGGCAAGAGTCGGAGTTACAAATATGGCAAGTTACATGCGGGGTGTTACACCTCCCTATGCTCATGTAGATCCATATCCTTCATGGGACAGGTATGATACAAGGGCACATTCTCCATCTTATTTTAGACCATCTCACCAATATTGTGCAGCTCCGAGAAGATCAACATTTGAACAATCACATGTCAAAGACCGTTTCAATCATAAAGAATCGGTCCGAATCTCAAGGAAGAAGAAAGAGGTTGTCGAACAAGTATATCGAGTTAAAAAAGATGGTCGCGAGAGTGCCAATTCAGATTTGATCTTAAAAGATAAAGAGCCAATTAAAGAGCTCACATTGGCTACAAAAGGCAAAGAAGTGAAGCAATCAATTGTTAAGAGTCAAAGTGCCAGGTCTGAAGAAAAGAATTTGAGGGTGCACAAGGACAAAAAATAATTGCCATTGGTCGAAATTAAATCACAGCCGAGGTGCCAACTCGGCTTGTTGTATTGGCAAAAGAAGAAATTGCAAAAGCTAAGTGCACAAGAACTTGAAAAGAAGAACATGGCATGGGTTCCAAAAGGAGGAACTCGGAACAAGAATGATATACAAGCTTCCATTGCGAGAAGTGCAACAAAGATGAAGAAAGGGAAGAGTGAATGCTATGAACAACCAAGCCGAAGGTTAGCGCATCGAAATCTTCGATTCAACTATTATCCATATTCTTCAACTACATCATTGAGACCTATGACATGGTATTCATCCTCAAGTATGATTGGTTACCCTCCATGGACTTGTTTCGATCCATGGATGCAATATAATTTCTTACATCATCCAAGGGTATTACCACATCATCATGCATTTGATTAGCTGTATTTTGTTGCAAATAGCCGATATAGAATGATCGCCCTAAGCATAAACATGGCCGATATATAATTATCGCCCTAAGCATATAGATGGACGATAGAGTGTTGACATCGTCCTTAGAACCAGCATGGTAGAAGTTATTTTTCGGCACGCTAGCTTTGCGAAAAAATAGGGGGGATGTGTTGACGCTCAAAAGTGGCACAATCATAAAGAATAGCTTTAAGTTATATCAAGACTAATTCAAACTTATGATTGGAGGTCACCTCTGGATGGCTCTCTTTAAGAAGATCGAGATGGATATGAACATGGTCTAAAACGGAGCTCTTATATAATAGTTATGACAAGTTCAGAGATGCTCATGTTGACACCAGATTAAAGAATGGCATGAAACTTAATTAAGATAGCCTCTGATGGAAAACGTTCAACACGAAAGTTGTTCGTCTCATCGAAACGGTCAAATTTGCTTTTGGGCTCATCTTCATCTGAGATCGTTTGTAGCCTGTGGGATCTAAAAATTGAACTGATGTTTCCGACTTACCTAAATCCGAGTTCGTTAATTTTGGAAAGATTTGGACGTGATTTGGACATGATTTGGAGTCCTTTTCTTGTACGGGAAGTCCATCCGCCTCTTATATACCTAAGGGGTGACGGCCAATTTAACAACACACAATCGATTAAATCCATGTACCACTTTTACCTTTACTTTTATCTCTCTCCCTTGTTCTTCTTCTTCCTCATTCTTCGTTTGTTCTTCTTGTTGCGGGGCGGCGAACCTCGAGGCCCTAGGGGCGATCAGGTCGACGTAGGGCAGCCCATAGCCGCCGCGCGCCCTGACAGGGTCCCTCCCGGGTGTGTGGGGTTTCGGGTCCTCAAAAGCACCCGCCGGATTGCCTGCGTACCGCGCTTCCGGCCGGGTCTCATTTGACGTGAGCTGCGGTGCATCACCTCGGAGTTGGAGGTACACGGTGACGTGTTCGTGTGCGAACAAAAGCCAGGGGAAAATATAAGGAAGCCCCTACTGAGGTCAATATCATGAAAGAACATACTGGTGCTTTTCTACAAGCACAAGCTGACACTAAGGTGCAAAATGAAGAGATAATGGAATTGCAGAGTCAACTATCTGCTCAGAAGGTAGAAGCTAGTTGACTTGCATATGAGGCTGCAAAGGAGAAGACCGTGGCTAAGATGGCAGAGGAAAGAACCAAACTGTTTGACAAGTTCACAGAGATGTTGAATGCTGAGACTACACGACTTAACCATGGGCAAAGGAAATGCATATGAAGGCTGTCACGAGATTCGGGGATCAACTCTTCAGGGAGGAATAGAAGGTATGTAGTTCAATTTCTTCGGGTCCCTTTGTTTGTCTCCCTTCACTACACACATATGAATATTTGTTTTCCTGCAGTTTAGTTCATAGGAATTGCTTATGTGAGTTGGTACTTTCGGGTCAATCCACTCCATACATGGCTGAAATAAATTCGTTGGATCAATATATCAAGCAAATAAAACATGTTGGTCCTTTGAGCATGATTTTTCTCTGTTCTCCTCCTTGATTCATGTCATATTCTTTATTAGTAGATTCCAATTTCAAAAGAACCACACTAATCAATGGCTATTGCCTTTGAGCATGATCTTCCCTCTGCCATTCTATTGTTAGTATTCCATTTCTTGCTTTCTACTTAATCACTAGTTTTTACTTCTACAATCTTCTTTTTGTGAATGTTGTAACTGAGAATACTGACAAATTCAACGTTGCAAATGAAACTTCAGTTGTCGATGTTTCATCTCATGTTCAAGTCAAATAATTTCATGGTATACATGTATGAAAGCTAGCATCTTTACTCCACTAATAGTCGATAGGCCCATTTTCTGAGTTCGCCCAGGGCCCCCTAGAAGAACAGGACCGGCCTTGCCTGCTTGTTATTGTAGACTAAATCAGTGTCTTGCTTCTTATGTAGATGTTGTACAGATATGTGCATCAAAAGAGGGGTTCATGTGCAAGGAAGCATTGAAGATGTGAGACAATCTTTTTTTGGAATGAGAAGGTTCAGAGGATACACCAACAAATCCAGTTTGAACTTGTAAATTTGATATGAGTGTTTACAAATCTTCCCTTTACGAGTATTTGGAAACCTTTACATTATTTTATTACTGTGGAATTTTTTAGTATCATGGACAAGACATACTTGCTACTGTTTGGTTATCAACATTGTTGATTTTTGTATGAAAATCAAGTTTTTCGATAACTTTCAATATGCAAGCTTGTTGATATCGTTGATTCAAATGGTTGCTGGTATTGTTTAAATGTAGTGGAGGTTTCATGTGTTGGAAAGTATGTGAGAGAGAAAAAGTAAGATGATGACATCATATAGAGTAGCTTTCATTGGATGATTATGGCACACACGAGTAGCTTCATTGAAATTTATCTATGTGGATGGCCCGGGCAGCATACATGCCCTAAGACCCCCGCCCATGTACTGCTGGGCCATGGCATCTGTGAGACTAAAAAGGCTCCTGGGCCCGTGTGCCAGCTGTGACTAACGAATACCTACCTATTCATAAATGACTGCAAAATGGCTTATACACGTGCACATACTTCTGTGGCATTGATCCCCATGGAGACCAGCGACCAGTGTCAGCTGCGCGTGAAATCACTAATTCATTTTTCACGATATCACTTACAACCACAAATCAAGAACAAATGTATGCTGTAAACACTAAGGCCGCGCTTGGATGCGGTGTAATCAAATACAGACGTATTTAGTTTACACGTATATCTTACCGGCCACTAGTAGAGTTCCAGCCGGAATCAAAACGATGAGCGGAGATCTGTATCTTTTCTACAAGTGTATTTGAGACGAAACAACATTCCAAACAAAGCCTAAGCAACACTGTTGAAATGTAGTACTCCCTCCGTTCCAAAATAGATGACTCAACTTTGTACTAACTTTAGTACAAAGTTAGTATAAAGTTGGTCCGTCTATTTTAGAACGGAGGGAGTATCTCTGATTGTATAAATGGACTTTCTCAAAACAAAACAAAAAAGTTGTACAAATGGAGAATTGAGATTCGCCTCGAGGAGTAAAAGGAATCAAATGAATGGCCAGGACAGACTCCTATTATGTGACATACAACAAACTCTTCAAAGGCAGGAGAACACAAGCGATGCTCTAATTGTCTAAAATTTTGCGCGCCTGTGTGGCAAGAGATAATGCATTTACGCGACCACATCAGAGAAAATAATCAGGCAAAATTATACAGCTTCACTTCACACAAATTGCCGCTTCATCAACCCAAACAAGTGTTTGGGCCTTAGGCGTTACCTCGCAAAGTTTTCAGATTTCGTTTGGCAACTCTGTTTGAAACCAAACCTCGGCTATCCACAATCGTTTCTGATTGCACTCATCCAATTATTTGCATTAGCTTGGTTCCGGCGGGACCAATTTGAGGCTGCGCATCCACTCGCAAAAGCTAGGGTCATCAAAGTGGATGAAGCTGCTCTTTAGCCTGGCCCTCAGTTCAGGAGCAAGGGTCCGTAGCTGAGGAAATCTCGACTCCTGAAACGTGCAAATGTGCTCATGTTAACAATTACAGCCTTGCTCACGATTTTGTTTATCAGTGACCATGAATCTAGCTGCCATAAGAACCATCAGCGAAATAACCTAGCAGGGATGAATGCAGGCCAACCAGAATGTCACTGCTAAGGTTAAGAGAATCATTACCTGCTCATAAGTAGGGTCCTTGTGAGCTGGGATCAGGCGTGAGACAAAGTATCTAGCCTGAGAGCTCCCTTCCTGCACCAGAACACCAACGGGAAAAAAAAGATAGTGAGCAAAACAAAGCATTTACCTTGTGCAAGTCGTGTTTCATGATAGTTGCACAGTTAATGAATTTGGAAGTATTGTCAGACTGATTTGAAATCTAACAACACATGGGCTATATAAGATATGATACTATGATGATAGCAAAGGCATGAGCACAAAAGTTGATAAGATAAAAGGAAGGAAAGCAGTTTAAATTTTGGAAATCAAAGTCAAGGTTGGGAACAGGGAAACTGACTCTGAATGAAAGTATCCTGGGAGCTGGAAAACGGAGTTCACTTAGCTCTTCTGCCAGCGTACGACATGCTGCCAAAGCTGCTTGAGTTTGTCCTTCTTGGGTTGCTAGTTCAGCACCCTGAAGACACACAGTAAGAAAGTGCAACTCAGGAAATATTACTCTTTGCTAGCATTATGATGAATAACCAAAATAGCCATTGCATAATGATAATTCAACATCATTAATACGTTAAGTAAATCAGCAAAATATGACATCTTCCTGCAGCCCTAGTATATCAAGTACTACCTCTGTACCAAAATATAAGACGTTTTTGTAGGTTAAACTAGCTTACAAACACGTCTTATAGTTTTCATACAGAGGGAGTATTAGCATCATTTACACACATACATTCATGAGATCTCTATATTCGTTCTAACCACCAACTGGCCTCTATTGAAAATTTAATAGTTCCAACGAATTCACCTTTCAAACTCCATTCACTCTATTTCTTGCAAAATCTTATGATTATTACATAAACTCACAATCCTGGTAACAAGTTAGTTTTTGCAAACATGATACTGCTAAAATCCCATGCTTCATTTCTTTCCTTGCAAAAAGAAAGTCACGTTCTATTCAAATATCCCTCTGTTCCATAATGTAGTGCGTATAATTTTTGGAAATGTCAAACCTCACACAATTTGACCAGTAGCAATCAAGAACAAAGTCATGTTCAACAGCTACAATTCCGAAGCCAAAACATTTAATCCAAAAGACAACACCAGTGAAAAAAATATTGTGTCAAGAATGTTGAAAACAAAGGTGAATGGAGTAAGTTTAATATGCAGCTACAGCACTGAGATAATGTGGTAAAGAGACAGACCATACAGGTGACTCCCTTATTGGGAGTGGGGAGGGAGAGAGAGAAGATAGGAGGTGACTTACCAACCAGATGAAAATATCTGTTCCATGATCCAGTACCACTGCACAATTAGATTGCATGGTCAGATCATATGCTGGCAGCTCCTCAAATGTGCCACCTTCTCGATGCATTATACAACGAGGTGCAAGCATACGGAGCGAGAGGTCAAATGATGCATTCAAGAACAAACTCCTCAGAACTGATCTTTCATCTTCATGTCCTATTATGCTACCTAAGAGTGGCCCCCTTCTCAAATGAAACAAACACTCAGGGAGTGATGACAGCTCTTTTGGGAACCGATAAAGCTTTGATTTTGGAACCTGGGTACCAAATTTGAGAGCTATGTCCTTAATTCTTTCGTCAATTGTGAGCCTCATGTCAAGAGAATCGGAGGCAGTCCTGGCGCGCAAGACAGTTCTCTTACCAATGATTACTGAAGCTACATCTTCTTGCACACTTGAAAGATATGCAGACAAACCATCAACCGTTTGCAGCCTGCTAGTGATCACCCTTGTGCTTTCTGTTTGATACATATTAGAGTAACGGACTGCAAACTGGAAGTAAATGAAATCATTCCTGATATCTGCCTTTGTCTCCAAAGACACGGAAAAACTCTGTGTCCCCTCAACACTATGCATCTGGATACAAAATGAAGTGTCATGCTTGAATGTTTCATGAGAATCAGGAGAAGCCTCTTCACCAGGGCCAATTACTTGAGTGACAAGCATGCCATCTGAACATCTAATCTCAAATAAGCCATGAGAGCCAGCTGCTTTAGTTGACGCCCTCTGCAAGTTGACCCCAAAGGCCTCTCCAAAATCATCATGAAGTAAAAGCACACCACCAGAACACTTCGCCAGTGGCTGTAGGACAGGAACCCTCACAGGGCATGTTCCAGCACAAAGAATGTCAACGATGGTACTGTGTCTCCGTGCTTCATGACCAAGACTCTCCATGTACTTCATAGCTGTCTTCTCCAGGTAAGCATAGTTTGGGTGTTGAACAGAATGAGGTGTTGATCCTGGTCCAAACGTGTTGGGGCCACCAGCACACACCAAGATCCTGCAGTTGCCTCCTGATCTCTTGATGATTCCACGAGACAACTCCGCTGACGGCCCTTGAATAATACCAAGGGCAACCTCCACCGCTGCACCAAGGCATCGGTCCCTCGATACTTCCGCCACACCAAACTGATAGGGTCTCAGGGATGAGAATATTGTGTGTGCAACAGGCAGCGAAGCATGTATAGGAGACAAATACACCCCTGTCCCGTAGATTAGCACCTTCAATGACTCTTGGGCAAGCGACTTACTACCGGGTAGCACATCCGCTGACACCGCCGCCCCTTCCGAAAAATCATACACAGAGACAGTTCTACCATAGGAGATGATTCCAATCCTTGCTGTAGGAGGGAGCGAATCCACAAATGCATGCAAGGAGCCCTGTAGATGCTGCAGGTGCGCCTCATCAAGACACTCATCTATGAGAATAAAAATGGGACCAGAGACCCTCAAGACAGGCACCGGGATCAAGCCTGGCCGCCTATTCCCTGGATGCACATAATCGACAGTCGAGGACACGAGCTCTGGCCACTGAACCAGGTCCTGCTTGCTGGAGACCACAAATTCCCCCTCACTGCTGTTCAGCTTTTTGCAAATGACACACTGCCATTGCCCAGAGCCAATCAACACATCACAGTACAAATTCACATAAGCCCCACAGTTCAGGCACCGGCGGGGATCACGCTCCAAGGCTTCGGGACCTGGTGATACCTCCCTCCCTGGTGAAACAAGAGCTCCGAACCCCAAGCTAGGGGCATTCAGCAGTTTCTTCTGCTTCAGGACCTACAAGTGAAAAACACCAACTAAATGACAAGCTGGAGAATTTGCACATGCCTATGCACTAAACACGATTCGCATCTAAAAACCAAGCGTAATTCACAACTCGACTAGTAGTGTAATCGTGTAAGATCCAAATGGTAATGTACTTATGCGCATGCATAATTGAGTTATAGGAGATGTGCGGACATTACTGCGGTAAGGAAAGAGCGACGCGTACCTTGCGGGCAGAGAAGAGGACGTATGGGGAGTCGATGCTGGAGTCCTCCAGAGACGGCGCCACGGAGGGCGCGTGGCTGTGAGGGGTGGCCGCGCCGTTCATGGTGTGCGGCGCGGAGGATGTGGGGAGGGAGACGGAGGACGATGAGGAGGCGGTGCGGGAGGCGAAGGGTACCGCCTGAGGGGAGATCGGGGTAGTGCGGAATGGCACGGCGGCGGGACGCAGCGGCGAGGAGAAGACGGGCGGGCCCGGTGGTGTGCTGAAGTGCGCGGGGCTGGGGACGGTGGGGCTGCCCCGCAAGGACGTCGAGGAGAGAGCGCTCGGAGGGGTGAAGATCGCCGGGAACGGAGGAGATGCGTGCGCCGCCTGAGGCTGCGGCGGCGTGTCCTCCATGCTGCCGGCCTTATTGGGGATCGGAGGGGAGCAGCGAAAGGGAAACGCGGATCTAAACTGGGAGAAATACTGAGAAGTACGGCAGCACACACTAATCTGTGTGTTTATCGGGGTTGTGCCCAACAGTTTTTTTGTCGATGTCATATTGGCCGGATCGCGGCTTCCTATTGGCTGGTGCCCTTCCACAATGGCAACTCCTTTGGGGAACATGGGTCATCTCCAACGTAAAGTAGGCCACCGGTAGGGAATCAGAATAAGATGTATTGGATGTCCTCATGGAAAATGTGCGTACGCAAAAATTAAAGAGGAATGGGGTTCCGTGATATTCATTCTTTCAACCTGGCATTGCTCGCCAAACAGGCGTGGCGTCTTTTGGATAATCCTGATTCCTTGTGTGCCTCTATCCTAAGGACTAAGTACTACCCCAATGATGATTTGCTGAACTCCAAGCTAAGGAAGGGGTCATCTTTTACTTGGAAAAGCATTATGGCAGGCACAAATTCCTTGAAACGTGGTTATATTTGGCGAGTGGGGAATGGACAAAACATCAATATTTGGAAAGACGCCTGGATCCCAAGTTGTGCCAATAGGGAAGTTGTAACGCCTAAGGCAGGACAACTGTTAACTAAGGTAGGTGACCTAATTGATCATGTTTCCAATAACTGGGATGAAGATTTGATTAGACAAACTATGTGGCCCATCGATGTACAATTGATTCTTTCAATTCCACTCTCGCAACATGATATGCCAGATTTCATTGCTTGGAGTTATACCAAAAATGGTATGTTCTCGGTTCGTCAGCTTACTCTGTCGAGTGGGATCATCAGTATGACAGCAAATGAAGACACTCTAATGGAATGGGGCGAACCACAGTTAATCCCATTTGGAGTAAGATATGGAAGTTAGCTTGTCCGGCAAAAGTTAAAAAAATTATATGGCGTACGCTTCATGGTACACTCCCATGCCGGGTTACACTCGCTAACAAACATACGAAGGTCTCGCCCATTTGCCCTACTTGCTCTGAGGGTTTAGAAGATACAAAGCATATGCTCTTTCGGTGCAGTAAAGCAAAGGAGGTTTGGAAAATGCTGGGGTTGGATGACATTATTGATAAAGCTTGCGAAGTTGACCGTGCTGGTGAGGCAGCGTTGGAATATCTACTACTTCTTCCAGACCAAGAATTGTGGTTGATGGGCTACAAAAATGTGCGTGAGATGATTGCTGTCTCAGCATGGTATCTATGGTGGGAAAGACGAAAATTGATGCATAAGGAGAAAACGCAAAATGCAATTCAGATTTCAATGGGGGTTTCAGCCCTTGCCACAAACTTCGTAAATGCTTTATCGCCCAAGGCCTCTATAAAAAGGGGGGTTGTGGCCCCCAGAGGTTTTGTGAAACTTAACGTTGATGCTTCTTTTGACCACGACTTGCTTAGGGGCATGATGGGGGCGGTCCAGAGAGACGATAGAGGCGGATTCATTGCGGGAGGAAATGGCAAGATTGACCATTGCGCGGATGTGTTAATGGCGGAAGGCTTAGCTCTCAAATTTGGTCTATCACTGGCGCAAAGGGCGGGGTGTAATCGCCTTATTATTAACTCGAATAACCTGGAGGTGATTGAAACTATGCAGGATGGAGGACAATCGGCGGGTGCGGCGGCGGCAATTTTCGACGATTGTTTTCATTACGCCCGTGATTTCGTTACTACTAGATTCGAACATTGTAATAGAGAAGGAAATAAAGTAGCTCATGAGCTTGCTAGATTAGCTAGATTTTCCTTGACTTCTGATTGGTTTGAGGAACCCTTAAATGAAATTGTAATGATCCTCACAAACGATGTACTTCTTATCTCTAATGAATAAAGTCTCGGTTATTTTTTAAAAAAGAAGTAGGCCACTGGCTGATTCTTATGCAAGCTAATTCGATGAATGTGGATGCACCGAATTCAGTTTTGGATTCTTACTGTGCCGCCTCGGGGTAAACGGTGGGCGTTGAAAGATCTAGTATATTTTTCCAAATGATAAGTACCACACGTGTACATGTGGCACGAAGTAACACCATTCTGATGTTTTTACAACTAAAATTGTCATTTGAGAAAAAAATAAAAAAAACTGAAACTTGCAAACAAACAGAAAGTTGTCATGCTTCACAACTAAAGTTGCCATCATCGGGTAACTAAAGTTGCCATCCAAAAACGTCAGGGCGGAATTGTTTCGTTCCACACGTGTGTCACTTATCAGGATCCTATATTTTTAGTCTCAACACAAAAGTGGAAGACAAGGCACAAATTTGCACTATCCTGAATATTATGACTGAAGCCCTCATTGACAAATATTTGGGTTTGCCTGCAAATGTGGGTATGGATAAAAATGACTATTTCCAATTCTTAATTGATTGAATTATTGTGAAAATTAGTGGATGGAAAGAAAAATTATTATTTGCTAGAGGGAAGGAATTTTTTCTCAAATCGGTTGTACAAGCTATCCCAACTTATGCCACGTCCTTCTTTAAAATTCCTAAAAAAATTGCAAGGGAATCATTGACACAATGTCGCAATCTTGGTGGGGTGACAAAGACAATCAGAAGAGAATGCATTCAATGACATGGTGGAAGATGTGTGTCTCAAAAGACCAAGGAGGTATGGACTTCTGAAATATACAATGTTTCAATCTGGCTTTGTTAGCCAAACAAGTGTGGCGTCTGCTTGATAATCCTGATTCCCTATGTGCCATCATTTTGAGAACCAAATATTTTCCAGATGGTGACTTAATGATACAAGTCTAAAAAAAGGTTCCTCTTTTACATGGCAAAGCATTATGGTGGTAGTTGATTCTCTCAAAAATGGTTATATTTGGAGAGTTGGAAATGGACAAAATATTGATATTTGGAGAGATGCATGGATCCCGAACTGTGTGAATAGGAAAATTATTACTCCTAGAAGAGGGCATCTTCTATCAAAAGTTGTTGATCTTATCGATCCAGTCACCCATTTTTGGGATGAAGATTTAGTGAGACAAATGTTGTGGCCAATTGACACTCAAAGGGTGCTTGTTTTTCCCCTCCCTATGCATAATATGACGGATTTCATTGCTCGGAGCTATACAAAAAATGGATTGTTCATGGTTTGTTCGGCTTATTTGGAGGAATGGAACAAACAACATGGGAGGAAATTGCAACACACAAATGGTATGGGTAGAACAAATATCAATACTATTTGGGGTAAGATTTGGCAATTATCTTGTCCAGCAAAGGTGAAAATTTTCATTTGGCGTACATTGCACGGAACCCTCCCGTGTCATGTTACGCTTGCTAATAGACATATGAAAGTTTCGCCCATCTACCATCATGTTTGAATGGGCAAGAAGATATGTGTTGTTTCTATGTCAGAAGGTGAAAGAGGTTTGGGAGAAGCTGGGATTGCACGAGGCCATTAGTAAAGCATGTGCTATTGATCGTGCGGAAGAGTCAGTTTTTGAGTTCTTACTTCTTACGCCAGAGCAAGAACTATCTATATAGGGCATCCAGAATGTATGCGAATTGATCACTATAACATATTGGTATTTATGGTGGGACATACATAAGCTGGTTCACGGAGGAAAGTCCCGGTATGCATACCAAACTTCAATGGGGGCCTGTGCTATAATGACAAACTATGTTAATGCACACTCCCCGAAGGCAACAAATAGAATAGAGGGATGGAGAAGACCTCCTATGGGTTTTGTGAAGTTGAATGTCAATGCTTGTTTTGATCCTGACCTGCTAAGGGGCACAACTGGGGGTGTCCTTACA
Organism: Aegilops tauschii subsp. strangulata; assembly: GCF_002575655.3. Classification (NCBI taxonomy): domain Eukaryota; kingdom Viridiplantae; phylum Streptophyta; class Magnoliopsida; order Poales; family Poaceae; genus Aegilops; species Aegilops tauschii. Next base: position 218,465,519 of record NC_053037.3, on the reverse strand, counting down.
GATGACAAAGGAAGGTTCATTTTTGGCGGGAATTGGAGGATGGATTGGTGTGCAGATGTTTTGAAAGCAGAAGCGTTGGATCTAAGACTTGGCTTATTACTTGCATAGAAGACGGGATGCAGTCGTCTTATTGTTAACTCCAACAATATGGAAGTGATTGACCACAATGAAGAATGGAGGGCATTAAGCGGGAGCGGCCGCGACAGTGTTTGACGATTATTATTTTATGGTGTGTGATTTTCCTCTTTTTATGTTTGAACATTGTAATAGGGAAGCAAATCAGGTTGCTCATGAACTTGCTAGGTTAGCTAATTTTTCTATGACAATGGATTGGTTTGAGGAACCTATGAATGATATTGTATCTTTTCTTATTGACGATGTAACCGTTATTTCCAATAAATAAAGTTGATGTCCTGTTCCAAAAAAAGTAGGCCACTGGCCCAATGCCCCAAAAGTAGCTTTCTAAAGTTTTTTACATTAGCTTTGTAGGGTATTTGGATTAAAAAAGGATGCCCCAAAAGCTGCTTTATTTATATATATTTTTTGCGCGCTTTCGGGGAGGGCATGTGAAAAAAATCACGGCGCTGCATGCCCCTAAGAAGCTCTTCAAGGACATCGACAAGGTCACGCCGCTGCTTCCTCTGGGCCCAAGATGAGGACATATTCGGGGGAAGTGCAAGGTCAGTTGGTCGGTCGACAAATCACCAGAGTGCAACGGCGGTCTGGGCATCCATGATTTGCCCGGGTTCGCACGCGCCCTTCGCTTATGCTGGCTATCGCTATCTTGGCGACAGCCATACAGGCCATAGGTGGGCACCAGGTGACGGTGTCCTGGACTAGGGAGTAGTAACCTATATGAACCACGGTCCATGGGTCGAGCTTATGGCCCACCGATCTTCACAAGGGAGGACTTCGGAAGCTATGAACTTCGGCGTGATCAAGATGGAAACCTCCTAAGACTTGGCGTGTACTCAAAGGATAGATTGCTGGCTGGCATGATTGGCAACCAACCATATGTGTAACCTAGGTGCCCCCGACGTGTGTATAAGCCGTGGGGTTTAGTCTTTAGAGGCACAATTACTCTCCTTAGGGTTTAGAACACAACATACAATCTCGAGGTAGATCATCTTATACTCGATCACTGGTACGCGTCGGTGCTATACAAATGGTTTTTAACCCCTTTCCGCGATGGCATTTGGCACCGTCTCCTAGTGAGTGACGGCGATAGGGGGTGCTTCCCACACGACCCAGAAACCGTCAGGGATATGCCCTCCTGGCTCACACGCTCGGCAAAATGAGGTCGTGTGCGACCGGCGAGCGCTCAAATACATAAATACGTACAATAGAGCTAAAAAATACAATTATATAAGTGAAATTGTTTCCGGTCGCAAGTACATCCCACACAGTCAGTCCCCGCTAAACGTTTCCATTCGTATGTACATCCCACACAGTGGCTCCAAGGAAAACGTTTCCGTTCACAGGTACATCACACACAATTTTCCCCGTTAAATCGTTTGTGATAGCGTTGCCATTGCACACGATATTAACAATTTGACCGTTTGCGTTATTGAATGCATCACACATGGTGCGTAGAAGAAACTGTGTGGCAAAGGCTGTCCATCACACACAGTTTTTATGTGGTAAACGTTTGCGCAAGGTGGCCTAACACAAACAGTTTTCAAGAGAAGGTCGTGTGTGATTGTTCATTGATCCAACACGGTTTATTTCTAGAAACTGTGTGCGTTGCCTGAGGTCATCGCCCACGATATCTTCTGAATAACCGTTTGCAATAGCAAAACCCAATTAGCAGGCTAATTCGCCATTAGCAGGCTAATTTCCCTATTATTAATAATCCATTTATTAATCTAATTGACATTCATAAGCACATAATATATTTCATTTCCATATTAAGAAGCAGGATTTCATAATTGAAATACATCAGAGTACAACATGATATAGCTTCAGCACTCAGCTACCCCATTACACAACTGCACCAGCATCAAGTTTCACATGCAACATGTAGAACCTTTCAAAATTAGCATCATAGATGGTATACAGACAGATGCATCTCATCTGGAAAACTGCTGAAGCAGAAGGCGAATATTCAGCTTTCATTCATGTTGAAGGTCTTTGCAACTTTAGGCCAGTGCCTGTGGATGATTGACCGTCCGTCCTTCGTCCTCTTTAGGAATACTTCAATATTGAACCGTGGGTGTTGTATGAAAACCTTCCTCGCCTCCTGACCATAGAGGTGGTTTGAGAGGTAATCATCAGTGAACTGCTTTGGAAAGGCCTGAAAACAAGGATGTGCATAAATATCTTCTCTATATTGGAAATGGGGCAAAGGAATAAAAAAAGGCAAGGTATAATAGTTAGTACCATCTTGTAGTGAACTGATGTCTTCTTCGTTGTGCAGACAAAGATCTTGTTGTTTTTTGTCGCTAATTTCTTTATCCTAACAATCTTTCTGAGTTTCTTGACTTGATTGATATTCATGGACAACTCATTTCCCCATATGCAAAAAGGGTCGAACAGTGGGTCAAAACCTCTAACAGCAGGACCTACATGTGCAAGACCAAATTGTTAAAAACCTAAATATTAGAATGGTTCCTGCAATTGCACAATAATGTGCTATTAGACAACGGACCATGCACGTGCTAACCTCGATTGTAAACCTCAGTGCTTCCCATTTGTTTCCCTGCAACACATATAAGGTAGTTAGTCATCAGGTTAAGTAAGGGTTCACATGCTATTAGTAAAATATGTTGATGAAAAATAAGCACATTGCAGATTCATCAGATTAATTCAAGCCACATGGAAAACCCATTTATCCAAACCAAGCATGATTAAGAACTAGGAAATATAGCACTTGTATATGTTTCTCATGTATTAAGTGCAACCAAATTCGATTTATTCCTCACATGCACAATAATACAAAATTCTACCCACGACAATTGGACATCGCATTGCAGAATTGAACCAAGCAATTAACTAAACACCACAACAAATGAATCAAACATTAACTGAGCACCACATTGCACAATATAACATACTCCTAATAGAAGATCAGACAGTTAACCAAACCAAGCATGCTTAACAACTTGTAAATATAGCAATTGTATTTGTTTCTCATGTATTTACTGCATCCAAATTCAATTTATTCCTCACATGGTATACAATAACAGAATGCACCCACAACTATTGAACATCGCATTGCAGAATTGAACCAAACAGTTAACTAAACACCACAGCACAAATGAACCAAACGTTAATTGAGCACCACATTGCACAATGTATAACCAAACCAAGCATGCTTGACAACCTGAAAATATAGCAATTGTATTCGTTTCTTATGTATTTTGTAAAGATAAATTCGATTTATTTCTCACATGGGAGACAATACAAAATTGCAACCTGAAGAATTGAACATCACATTTGCAGAATTGAACCAAACAGTTAACTAAAGACGACAACTAATTAACAAAACAGTTAATAAGTGAGCACCACACTGCACGATATATAAAACATATACACTAGAGCAACAGATTGCATGGTAAAATTAGATAGTACAATTCACTAGAATTTGTGAAGGAAAGGCAGGAGCAGCACACGCAATGGGTAAACCGAGCATGCTTAACCGACGTAGTTAGCAAATGGCAAGGTTCTCCTCCAAGATCTGTGGGTCGGCATGAATGGCAACCATCACGACCTCATCCGCGCGTGCGGCCGCGATTTGCTTCTCCGCTGCCAAATGCTCCTTGAGATCCTGGCTATACTGCGTGCACCATGGCTTAGGGCGGCGCTTAATTGGTGGAGGGGAGGGGTTGGTGATTTGGGTGGAAGGTGTCGTGCTGGCGGTCGGGGCATGTGGGATGTGGAAGGAGGAGGAGGATGGGGGTCGTGTGTGGATTACCTGCCTGGATAGACGAGGCCGAGCAGCGTGAAGGAGGGTCGTCGACGAGGAGGCGGCACTGCAAGCAAGGAGTGAAGGTTTCAACTTGGAAAAGAAGGCGGAAACAGGGGAAATGTGGCTTTTGGTAAGGGGGGGGTGGGGAGGTAGATATTTCCGCGGAAGCCAAAAATTTGGAATTGCTTCAGCGAAAAAACTGGCGCGCAAAGTGTCATCAGACACGGTCCCTTATTCAGAACTGTGTACGATATGTGAACATCACAAACGATTCAGATAGCTTAATCCGTGTGTGATGAGTTTGAACGTCAAATATTTTTGTTTGAATTTCCCTGGTTACAGTGGTCATCCACGTCATTGCATAATTTGGGTACACAAAGGAGACTACAACACACCCACACTTCTTAATCGATCAAGTTCAGCAATTAAACAGAGCTAGCTGACCTAAACAGTACTCTGACAAACTAAAGACCGGTGCTCTTAATTAAACAAAACAAAGAGTACTACTACGGCCGGTGCTCGTCGATCTCTGCTGCTGCCTCCATGTCCAGATCGTGCCCGACGGTCTCCTGGGGAAGGGGATCCATGGCATCCATCGCACCATACTCGGCAAGCATCTCGCCATCCGCGCCCGCCATCTCTTTGGAAAAGGCCGCCACGAGCTGGGCGTGGGCGGCCGCGATCTGGGCTTGGACGGGCTCTGTCGTCGCAAGGTATGCGGTGGAGGAACGGACGGCTGCTCGAACGCTCTCGGCGATTGCCAACTCTTCGGTCATGGGTTGCCGACCATTGTCGGAGAAGCTTCGTTTGATTTGTGTGGTGACCGCCACGAGCTGGGCATGGGCGGTCTCGACATGGTCGTGGGCGGCCTCCATCAGGGCTAAGGCCGCCGCTGCGGAACGGACAGCTGTTGTGCCGCTCTCGCCAGTTGCTATCCCTGAGGCAGATGTTGCTATCGCCACCTGAGAAGCAACAGCGACCGTTTGGGCTGCCTTGGCTGCGCGGTCGCAGATTGCGGCCGCGCTCATGCACAATGTTAGCACGCGCATGGCGGCTACGGCCGCGCTCTCGCCGGATTGGCCGCCGAAGTTGCCCTCACGACGCAGGTCCACGTGCCCATCTTTCACCGGCGACGATTGAACAATGAAATGATATTTGGGGAGCGAGCTAGTCTGCTAGAGACGCCGGCTATGGACTGTAGCCGATGCACCTTCTCGCGTAAGCCATAGGCGTACTATACACCGAGGGTGCTCTAGGATATTTTGTGCTGCATGTCACACAGTTGGTGATAATAAACTGTGTGGGATCCACTTCATTTTTCATCTTGATTTGAATTACATAATGGGGTCACAGTGGTAATGGACGGTGTTTGAATTGCTAGACCTTTTATCTGCAGTGAACATGCAACTATATGTGTGTCGTAAAAGAATTGGAATTATTCAGGGTTCATTTGAACATTTTACACATTAAATTGGTTTTCTAGCCATTTCAGGTGCACAATTCAAAATTAAACTACATGCACAAGCTCCGATGCACCGACATGGGTTGTAAAATCATATATGTGTCCATGGGTTTATGCTTATGTCCCATGCAAGAAATGGGGATGAAATTCGAACACCACGGCACCGTGGCTCTCCGGCAAATGTCGACATACTTGCTTTTGTAATTCTAGTAAATCCAAAATTCATCCGAAATTCATGAAACTTGGCATGCTATCATGGAACATCAACATGTCGTGGTAAACTTTTTGTCCTATTTGGGGCAGGTTTGGGTATAAGCTTCTCATAAACCAGAGCTTCTCACAACAAGTGTGATGGTTTCGGTAGGGAACATTTCACCTTTCTGGACGAAATGATATCCGGTGCCTCTTCTCGATTTCAAATTTTTTCCTAGTGTTAACATAAAACAACAGGAGTGTTGTGTCAATTTTTGGGATTTTTCGGGGTTCGCTTGGACATTTTTGTACATTAACTGAGTTTTCTATGCATTCATGTGCATAATTCAAATTTGAACTACAGGCACATGCTCTAATGCATATAAATTAGTTGAGAATTCAAATCTGTGTCCTTGGTTGCATGCTTAGGTCCCATGGAAGAAATGAGAATGAATGTCAAACACCCTACCACCGTCACTCGGCCGCAAACATTGAGATACCTGATTTTTAAATTCTAGTAAATCCAAAGCTTGTCCAAAATTCATGAAACTTGGCATGCTGTCATGGAGCGGCATCAACATGCCGTGGTAAATTTTTTGTCCCATTTGGGGCAGGTTTGGGGATATGCTTCTCAAAACCAGAGCTTCTCACAACAAGCCTGATGGTTTCGGTAGGGAACGTTTCACCTTTCTGGACTAAATGATATCACCATTGCGTTTTCTCGATTTTAATTTCTTTCCTAGTGTCAACATAGAACAACAGGAGTGTTGTGTCAATTTTTGGGATTTTTCGAGGTTCGTTTGGACATTTTTATGCATTAATTGAGTTTTCAATGCATTTATGTGCATAATTCAAATTTGAACTACATGCACATGCTCTAATGCATATAAATTGGTTGAAAATTCAAATATGTGTTCTTGGTTGCATGCTTAGGTCCCATGCAAGAAATGGGAATGAATGTCAAACACCCTGCCACCGGCACTCGACCGCAAACATTGAGATACCTTGTTTTTAAATTCTAGTAAATCCAAAACTCGTATGAAATTCATGAAACTTGGCATGCTATCATGGAGCGGCATCAACATCCCGTGGTAAATTTTTTGTCCCATTTGGGGCAGGTTTGGGTATATGCTTCTCACAAACTAGAGCTTCTCACAAAAGCCTGATGGTTTCGGTGGGGAACGTCCCACCTTTGGGGACAAAACGATATCCATTGCCTCTTATTGCTTTCAAAAAATTTCTCGTGTCAACGTAGAACAACAAGAGTGTTGTGTCAATTTTTGTGATTTTTCGGGGTTCGTTTGGACATTTTTATGCATTAATTGAGTTTTCAATGCATTCATGTACATAATTCAAATTTGAACTACATGCACATGCTCTAATGCATATAAATTGGTTGAAAATTCAAATCTGTGTTCTTGGTTGCATGCTTAGGTCCCATGCAAGAAATGGGAATGAATGTCAAACACCCTGCCACCGTCACTCGGCCGCAAACATTGAGATACCTGGTTTTTAAATTCTAGTAAATCCAAAGCTGGTCTGAAATTCATGAAACTTGGCATGCTATCATGGAGCGTTATCAACATGCCGTGGTAAATTTTTTGTCCCATTTGGGGCAGGTTTGGGGATATGCTTCTCACAACAAGCCTGATGGTTTCGGTAGGGAACATTTCACCTTTCTGGACGAAACGATATCCATTGCGTCTTCTCGATTTCAATTTTTTCCTAGTGTCAACATAGAACAACAGGAGTGTTGTGTCAATTTTTGGGATTTTTCGGGGTTCGTTTGGACATTTTTAAGCATTAATTGAGTTTTCAATGCATTTATGTGCATAATTCATATTTGAACTACATGCACATGCTCTAATGCATATAAATTGGTTGAAAATTCTAATATGTGTTCTTGGTTGCATGCTTAGGTCCCATGCAAGAAATGGGAATGAATGTCAAACACCCTGCCACCGTCACTCGGCCGCAAACATTGAGATACATGGTTTTTAAATTCTCGTAAATCCAAAGCTCGTCTGAAATTGATGAACGCATGCTGTCATGGAGCGTAATCAACATGCCGTGGTAAATTTTTTGTCCCATTTGGGGCAGGTTTGGGGATATGCTTCTCACAAACCAGAGCTTCTCATAACAAGCCTGATGGTTTCGGTAGGGAACGTTTCACCTTTCTAGATGAAACGATATCCATTGCCTCTTCTCGATTTCAATTTTTTCCTAGTGTCAACATAGAACAAGAGGAGTGTTGTGTCAATTTTTGGGATTTTTCGGGGTTCATTTGGACATTTTTATGCATTAATTGAGTTTTCAATGCATTCATGCACATGCTCTAATGCATATAAATTGGTTGAAAATTCAAATATGTGTCCTTGGTTGCATGCTTAGGTCCCATGCAAGAAATGGGAATGAATGTCAAACAACAGGGCACCGTTGATTGCCGACAAAACATTGAGATACTTTGTTTTTAAATTCTAGTAAATCCAAAACTCGTCTGAAATTCATGAAACTTGGCATGCTATCATGGAATGGCACCCGACATGCTGTGGTATTTTTCGTGTCCATTTTGAGAGAAGGCGCACTCGGATAACAACCAACAAAGATATTTTGAAAAAATAGCCGCCACTTTAATATCTCAAACGTTTGTATAATTCAAACCGTGTGCGTTCTGTTAACCATTCACGTGACACCACGTGTCTTGGTTTTAATGGCTATAGGAGGTGCCGTGCGGACAACTACTTGACCTTGACTGAACAAGAGGCGTGCGAGCGTAGTCTGCTGTGCAGGCTGACCGAGAGGCGTGCAAGCTGTCCTCCAATGCGCAGGCTCACCGGGAAGCATGCAATCTGTACGTTGTGCAGGCTCACTGGGAAGCGAGCCCTTTGACTTCCATGGTCGCCCGCCTTCCTCTCCATTAATGGCACCCGAGCCACTGCTTAATACGGGCGGCCTTACTGTTCGCCTCCCATTCCCCTCCCACCCGCAGACCTCCACCAACGCCATGGCGCAGAAGGATCATCTGCCACTAGTCTTCAAGTTTGGTGAAGTCAACTCCGAGCCGAAGGAGATAGAAAATAAGGAGGAATGGGGCCTCATGGACATGGCCCAGGACGAGCTGGCTGCGGCGGTTGCTGCCCCCGCTCTCGTCGCAGCTCCCATCCCCGCGCCTGTGCCAGTGACCATCCCTGTAGCGTTGACGGGCTGGTCGCCGAGCACTATCGCAGAGCTGGAAGCCGCAGGCGTCAGCGAGGTCTCTGCGGACCCGCGCGATGTGGCACCCTGGCTCAGAGAAACCGGAACGCCCCGTATTCCAGCCCAGAGATCGAGGAGAAGTCTTCTGGAATACGACACTGCTTAGCATAGAACAAATTAGCTCTTTATTACAATCTATATTAGGTACAAGGGGTTCCTATATAACGGGGAATTACATCGGCACGGCGACACTACGCCTGCCACTGTTGCTCCATGCAAGCAGCAGAACAACTCAAAGCAGCGGAATAACGATGATGGTGGTGAACTCCACTCCGTAGGGACTCTGGCTGGAACGCTTATCCTAGCTCACAAACAAGGAATCCACGTCAAACAAGCAATCAACTCCGTCATGACCTGCAAACTGGCATGACACGCCAGGTCAGTACATTGAATGTACTTGCAAGCTCACAATAACCAGAAGCATTCAAGACAAACAACAGCATGGCAATTACAGGTTAAACATGGATGAACATGATACCATCAGATCAACATGGCATGTACAACATGATACAACTAGAACAGTATGAGCATGGCATGAACATGTAAACATGATAGCACTAGCATATAACATGATGACACTATCATGCACCAACTTACTCTAATCGGGTTACCTCGTAACCAAAACATGCATGAACTTACCATCGCGGACATCACACGATAATCTTAGGATCCAATCAATCTTGGTATTACAATACCATAGTACTCATACATGACCACAAGGGGCTTGACCTTTACCTGCGATAACATCACAAATATCCATCAACTCGGTATACACGATACCACGGTGATCCTCTCACGATCACAATAAATGTCAACCAACTTGTTTCATCATCGAACCAAGGTTGTTATTTACCACATTATTATTATTACTGTTGACCCACAGTGTGACCGACTACGAACTGGGCCCATATCCACGGGCGCGGCTATCGATAGATTTAAACACACACTCTGTAGAGGTTAGTACACTGTACCCACACCATGGAACCCATGGCCTCGCACTCCCATTCGGGTGGACCAACGGCGTTCCGACAAAATCAATCTACTGCCATGACACTCTCCCGGCCACTCCAACCAACTCCCCTTTGGGCTAAGTCATGGGTGGCCCCGTTCCTACCAAAGGCATCAACGGCCACCGTCGTGGCAAAACAAAAACGGTCCCAAACGGGGACATGGTATACCAATCACAACAACGGGCACACAAGGCTTATGCCGTCCTACCTGATCAGGGTAGCGCCCGTGCACAACCTTCCCTCGTTGGAGGCACCGGCGAGAGGCATGACAATAAACCCAATTAGGACCTTCCCATAAAAGGCAAATGTGGTTGCACTGGTCAGCTCGATATGGTGGCACCATGACTCAACCAACAGTTGTTCAAGTTCATTTAAGTCTGGTTAAACTAGAATGCAATAAGCTGAGTCATATTAAAATAACATGATGCAACTACAATGCATGAGTATGATATCAACATAAGCATAGAGGTGCAACATAATCATCGAGCATAACCACAATGAATCATATATCTGAATGAGCATGGCATACTGACAAGCATGAATATCGCAAGCATAACACAACTCATAGCATAACATGGCCACTAGCATCAATAATAGATACTAAGCAAGAACATATCAAAAATACTACCACGAAGCATATAACCAGCTAGATGCAAAGGAACATGCATAATCACGGTACTCGGTAGCAGACGATAGTCATGCTCCGAAGTACATGACCAACATCAACATGTAATACTACCAAACAATACATATGACAGAAATACTAACAACTAGTATATGATAACCAGGTGCACAAGAACATATCATGAAAGTAAACACAGATCCATAGCATAACCGAAACAACGATAGTAGTAACAAAACAAACAAACAGTTATTTAAGATTCGAGTTGAAAACCAATGCTACTGCATGGCTATCATGCAAATGGTGGTTGTGGCTTGCCTGGGGATGAAGAAGGCACCGGGGAGGAGTGTAGAACGATCGCGGAACGAAACGCCAAAAAGGTTTCTCTCTCAGAGGGGGCTGATTAGGGGCAAGGGCAATAAGGTCATCTCCAGTATTTCAAACAATAATGAAAGTTACACCAACAGAACGGGCTCGACGAGACGAAGAAGTAGGCTTTGGATTCACCTCAATCGGAGTTACGAGTGAAAAGTTGTGGTCGTTCACTTTTTAGGCAGAAAAGGGGCTAAATAGTGAACGTTCACAAAATAACCACTTCGGCCGGCTGAGATGAAAAAGAGAAAGCGTATTTACAGGATTACCCCTTCAGAACAGAGGAAACGTACTTTAAGCTGAAACAGAACTAAAGTACGCTTTCCAGCTGGGAAGACGTATTCCGAAGAATACGACTCCACTTAAGTGACGTGGCTGGGCGGGGTCAACACCGTGCGGCTGACTGGTGGGGACGGGGTGATGCGGGGCCCGCCTGGCAGGTCTTCTTCTTCCTCTCGCCTGGACGCATCGGGCCGAGCAGGGGAGCTCACCCCGACGAGGCTCGCCGGCGATCCCAACCACCATATGGAGCGTGTGAGCTACCGGCGAGCTCAGCGCGGCGAGGCGGATCCCGTCCAGGTGGTAGAAGACGCCGGGGAGCACCGAGCCGAGAGGGATGTCGGCTGCGGCGGAGGAGGGCTTTGGGCTCTGCTGGAACTAGTGCTACGATGGGGGAGAAGAGTGGGCGAGACTATAGGGAGGTTCGCCGGACTCTAGTGGATGCTCTGGAAGTGGAGAGGAGGAGGGGGAAGCACGGGTTCGCCGAAATCGAAGCGAGGCTCACCGGCGACTGTGGCGATAGAGGAGCTTGGGGAGGCACTCCGGCGAGGTTCTGAATGGCTGGGGAGGCATAGGGGAGTGAGGTGAAGCTGGTGGAGTACTCGGATGGGCTCGGGTGCCGCCGCTCGCGTCCGGCCGAGGCCCTGGCAATGGGCAACGATCACGGGAGGGCTCGGGAAGGCGACGAGGGAGGTAAAGGACGAGCCGCAGAGGTCAAGGAGACGAGCGGAGCTCGGGGACAAGAAGAAGAGGACACGGCCGAGGAAGACGACGCGGTCACGGGCCGGAACTATGCGGCAACGGGGACGGCTCACCGGAGAAGAAGACGGAGGGGGCAAGAGCTCCAGAGAGACGGCGACGACGCGGGGAACACGCTAGACATGGTCAGGCGATGAGGAGATGAGTGCACAGAGAGGGAGAAGAAGACAGAGGTGCCAGAGCGCGCGTTTGGCCGGCATGACCCGTGGTCACCGCCTGAGCTGGCATGCTCGGGGCACAGCGATCGGCCAAATCATGTCTGGTGGAAGGACCCTGCTACCCTTAGTCCAAAGAAAGCAACAATACGGTCCAGGGGCAAAGAAGAGAAAAACAGAAGGCTCCAAACCAGCTGAACAACAAGGTGTTTGATGCCTTCTGCAGAAGATTGGTCGGGAGGGTTAGACTGAGGTTTGACTGAGGTTGATCACCCACTAAGGTGAGTAAGATGGCAGGGTTTCAGCTCAAGGGGAGGGGTTTAGCTAGTAGTTGCTGTAGAAAGTGCCACACTGTCCAGAAATGTAGACATAGAAGTAGCACTCACATAGTGCATCCACTTGGGCTGATGGCATGGAAGGGTTATTTGGTCACATGAAGATGCTGTAAAAGTTTCATACCAATTGGATAAACCAAAATGGTACTTGCTTCACAAATATCCCCACTGGACAGAAACTTGCAAAAAGTCCTGAGGGAAAATGGCTCGGCAAATTATGCCCAAATTTGGTGGATATAGGTTATATGGGTAGGAGAAGGTCCAGGAATTTATTTAGCTTAGTTGAAGCAATATAACATATACTTGCTTCACAAACTGAAAAATTTGGACAGGATCAAAGAATTGAAGATGAGCTCACAGGGAGGCATGACATGAGCTCAAATTTGGTGGAGGGCTATGATATGATGATATTGAGGTCATGCATAAATTTAAACTCATTTGGATATGCCTAGCTTGTACCTCCTTCACAAAGTTTCTTTCTGGACAGAAACTTTGGAAAATCATTGATAAATAATCACTAGGAAAATGAAGTTGAATTTTGGCATGTGGCAATGATATGGACATGAAAAGATGTCCATGAAGTTTGGAGTCAATTGGGCAAAAATAAATAGCACTTGCTTCACAATGTGCTATTTAGGACAGAATATGGAATGAATTATTTGAGCATGATGGAAAACATGGAAAGTGAAATATTTTGCCATATTTGAGGAAGATATGACCCAAAAAATTTATGAGAATTATTTGGGAATTTTAGGAGTGATGAAATATAGGTTGCTTCACAACCTAGGGCAAATTGAGTTATTCCTTTAACAGAAAAAGGAATATTCTCAAGGAAAAGATTATTGGGGTTGGTCCAAGATGGAAATGGCAAGGTCTAGGGATGGATATGAGGATGACAAGCCACTCTGGAAGGAAAGAAGAGGTCACCTTCTTCATTTTCCAGACCACATAGCCACTGAAAAAGAAAACTCAGGCAAAAATCTCAGAAAAACAAAAGAAAAAGAAAGGGCCAAAAATCAGGCTGTCACACGCGAGCTCGTGTACATGCCAGCGCCAGCGCCCGTGCCCGTGCGTGCCCCTCCACCCATCGTGGTGCCGGTCCCCGTGCGTTTGGCTGCACCCGCCGCGCCCATGCTCGTGCGCGTGCCCCCCCCTCAGCGGCATGGGACGCCGCCGTCGACCGCTACCTCTTAGTGCCACCAGCTGCCGTCCTCCTGCGCCCCGCCCGTCGATCGCGTGACGACATGATGTTTGATTTACAAGTGAAGAACATTACATGCTGCATTGAAGATTTCAACAATGGCGTCCCGGAGGACGACAACGACAACGACGGCGTGGCATGCCGCCTCCGCCGCCGCCGGAAATAGTTTTTTTTCTTGGGTTTAATACTGTATCTCAATCATATGAATATAAATTCACAGTACAACTGAATGAAAGACATGGTTTGAGCGAACTTGCGTTTTTTCTTAATGTGCAAACTTATCAAACGATTTTCTTTTGAAAAAAACATCAATGGTTTTTAAATATGAAACACTCATCACAAACATTTTAGTTAGAACACCCGTATGCAAACCGACAGCTTCTCCAGGAAGCCAAGGGAAAATGTGCCAAGCAGGATTTGTGCAGCACTTGATCGCAAACATTTTAGATAGAACACCCGTATGCAAAGTGAGAGCAGGATTTGTGCATCTCTTCAACGCAAATGGTTCTTTTGGATGACCCGTGTGCAACCACTTACAAACAATTTGGTAAGATTTGCATCTGTCATATTGGGTATGTTGCCATTTGCCAAACTGGAAAGATTGACATTTGTTGATCTAGTAACATTGCCATTTGTCAACCTTGTAACACTGCGATTTGTCAAAATATGAAGCTAAAAATCACTAGCAGTATCTAATTTTTGCAACTAAAATTCAGTAATTAAGCATAGATTTCATTCATAGATTAAGCAGTCGTTCTTAATTTATACAAACAATTCAACTCGACAGTTGAACCGACCAAAATTTTCCCCAATTGTTGCCAACCACGTACTGAAATAGCTAGTTTAACTATATATACTAGCTAATTTTAAGTACGCTGTACAGTTCCACCACATCTATAGTCAGATGAACCGAACAAAATAACCCCTAAATACTACTACTACGACTACAGAGGGGCTTTGTACTACTTTCGGCTGCCTCTCCTCTGCCGAGCGCGCTCAATAAGAGGCAAAGGAGGAGGAGCCTACCGACGAGCTGGGCAACTGCAATACGGTGCCTGCCGCTGCTGCAGCTTCAGCGACGCTCACCTCGAACGCCCTCTGCCGCTCCAGACGACCCCTCTCGAAGCGGTGGTTCTCCTCGTAGATCTTCTGATTCCTCACCTCTGAGGCGGCGTGTGCCGCAGCCACAGCGGCGGTAAGGCTCTTTGCATGCTCGACGAGGCGCTCCTCCTCCTCCCGAAGGAACTCGGTGTAGCGCGCAAGGTCGCTGACGCACGTGCGGGCATCCACCTCCGCCTCCCGCCTTCGGGCGACGGTGGCAGAGCGGGTGATGACCCCGGTGGTCGACGGTGGGCTGGCAGCCACGGCGGCCGACGAAGGGGTGGTGGCCACAACCACCACCTCCCGCCTTCGGGCCGCGGTGGCGGAGCGGGTGATGGCCACGGTGGCCGGCAGTGGGGTGGCAGCCACGACGGCCATCTCCTGCCTTCGGGCCGTGGCGGCAGAGCAGGCGATGGCCCTAACTTTCGACGGTGGTTTGGTGGCAACGACGGCCGGCAATAGCTGCCGACGGGCAGCGGCGGCGGAGCGTGTGGTGGGTGTTCCGCGCACACCCAACAGGGACGCCATCCGCACTACACTACGCCAGGGACTGCGCCGCCGTCGTGGTGTAGCCTCCCAGCTGGAGCTGTCCTCTGATGACGGCGGAGTGGCTGAGCGACGACGACGGACCGGTGCCATTGGCGATTGTGGGAGAAGCAGACGAGATAGGCTACAGGGAGGGAGGGGAAAATGCGACGCAAGACTCGCCGGCCGTGAGGGTTTATATAGCAGGCCGGTAAGCATTGGGATTTTGGGGGATTTCACCGAGTCGAGCGGGAAGCTTGCGCGGGAATCTATGAGGTTGCGTGGGAACGGGCTCACCGATGATTCATTGGCGCCACCGTTTGGCCAAAAGAACGCCCCCGCGCGCTGCGCAAGCTTGCGCGGTAAGCCATCTGCGGCAGCGGGGTGACAAGACGTGCGAGAGGAGGATGAATGCCACGTACACATATGGTTAATAAAAAAACATTTGTGATTTAATTACCTACTATACCCCCGTCCTGGTTTATAAGTATGATTTAACTAATAAAATACGAATGCATGTCGCCAAAGATTATTTAGTTGGATTCGTATTTGAACATAGTTTCCAATTATATAATTTTTGTAACATGCATTAACATTTTGGTGGTTAAATTTGAGGGCAAAGTATGGCACAGAATATAAAGGGGACTATAGACTAGACAGAGGTAGTAGCACACGGTCGCTCTCTACGCAGCGACGCAACTGTCGGCTGGCTTGTAGGCGACCATTTACTGTGTCTTCAACTGCTCTATGCGTGTGGTTGCTTGCGGTTCAGGCGGCCACAGCGCGCTCTGCTCGCGTCCCGCCATGCGCGCTCTGCTCTCGCATCCCTCCAGGTGCTCTTCCCTCATCCCTCCATGCGTGCTGCCAGTGTTTTGGGCCGGCGCACGATCACACACGTTCGTGTGCATGCGGTTGCGTCGGGCGCGGCGCGACAATGCAGTTACCCGCTGCAAAAACTGCCATGTGGACGCGCAGAGAATCCAGGCTGCCCGGCCCCCATTTATTCCTACGGCCATTTACCTTCATCTCTCGCATCACATAACACAATAAGCACACCCACGACGACACATATAGAGAGGACATCCAGCGGTTCCAATGGCGCTCCCCGTGGCTCCAATGGCTCTCCCAGCGGCCGACGACGACAACGGCGGGCAGTTCACCACGCCTCACGTAGTGGACATGCACGTGAGGGGGAAGGCCCTCTCAGTGGTGTACATGAATGATATGGTCTCAGTGGAGAGCTCCATCCAAACTATGGAGCAGTTCCTTGCCGAGGACAAGTACCAAGTGGCCGAGGACAAGTACCGCGAGTACACAATCGGTCGTGCCGGGCACGATCAGAAGGTTGCCGTCGCCCGGTTGTGCGTGCGACATGATGTCCTCGTCTTCCAGTACCACCTTGTCACAAGGCCTTGCGAGCGTTTCTTCAGGTTTATCGATAGCTCCGACTATAGTTTCGCCACAGTGGGCACCACCAACGATCTAGAAGCGCTCAAGGTTTCGGGCTTGAAATGCCCGAATCTTGTCAACATCCAGCACCACTACAAGGTCTGGGGCAGCGACAAAAACAAACTGAACTCCCTGGTTAACCTCGCCTTGGCCATCATCGACCCCTAGTACATGAAGATGAAGAATGAGAGCAAGAAGGACAAGAACGCCTGGCACAGTGTGTGGCATGAGAGACTGGATGAACAACATGTCAAGTACGCGGCGAAGGACGCGTACACAAGCTACGAGATGTACAGGCGGATCATTGACATGAGGAAGTGTCTTCTTCCTGCCCCAGACGAGGGATCGAGCCACAGAGCAGTGGCGGGAGCGTCACAAGAAGTAGATGACCAGACGATCATTTCTCCTACTTTAGAATGCATGCAATTGTTTAATGAGGTGTGTGCGAATGATCTGTATAGTCACTTATGTAATTGGATGTTTATTCAGTTATATATATACATGTTATTCTTTTATAGACAGAGCAAATCACACGGCTTATTAGCAGCAATCGTCTGTGTTATTATTGGTCTTCGCACACATTTCTGATTACGGACCTGTTTGCCACGTATCACACACATCTTGTTCAGTTGAACCGTTTCCATTGTGTTGCCTAATCACACATAGTTCATCCTAGTGAACCGTATGCTGTATATCGCACACACCTTCATCTGGCTACCCGTTTCTTTTGTTCCTCCTCATCCCAAATAGTTAATTGAACTGAACCGTATGCCCTACATCGCACACGCAACTAAAATCTAAACCGTGTTTGATGCATCCGTCATCGCAAACGTTTTGCACCTTTTTTGACGGTTTTCTTACACCACCGTTTGTCGCGTTTGGACCATCCTGCAGTAGTGGATACTCTATCACAACAATATAATCAAAGAAGGACGTAGGGTTTAACCTCTTCAAGAGGGCCCAAACATGGGTAAACATTGTCTCCTGTTTCCCCCTTGTTGCCATCGTTCTCGGATCACCAGCTCGGGACCCCCTACCTGAGATCCATCGCTTCAGCACTGACATTGGTGGCCCATGCAGGTCCCGCTGTTTGGTCACTCCAGAATGATGGAAGGATCGATTAACGATCATGCTCAAAGCGGCATACCTACTATGTCGGACCTTCAAGGCATCGGATCACCCGAAAATCACGATTACATCGGATCGCCCCTCTCTCCTCAAGGATCGAAGGGTAACAATACTGAATCAATGTACAAACCTCATGTCCCGTCCTCTAACTCGACCGAGGACCTCCGTGCACAGGAGAACCATGACTCGACACGCCGATCGCTCGAGATCGGCAACCCTAACCAATTAGGGGAGCTCTGGAGCTCGAACCCAAAGGACAACCCTGCTAATCCAACATCGGCACCGTAAGTGCATCTAGTGCCTCCCCTAGTTGGTTTTGGAGTACTAACGACAAACTTGGTTGAGGGAATAATGTGTTTGTGAGATTCACATGAGAATAGAGGTTGAAATCCATATTGATTCGGTTTACCCATCGGAGATGACCCTAAAAATGTATGAAGACATTGAAGACAATGGTGGTTCGCGAAGACATTTTGTTGAATATAATGACATGTGAAGACATTCATTTGAAAACAATGGAATGCGAAGACATGCTCTTTTGGTAGTTTCATTTTCTTCTTTCCTGAGTCATAGGAACCACCGAACTGTTAAGTGGGGTCGAGGTAAACAAAGTCAGAAAACTGACGTGATTCTCAACCTAAAATCCTATGTCTTCGAGCGAAGACAACGAGAGAAAAACTCTTCCAGAGTTGGTTGAGTCACCTTTACTTGGAGCCCAAGTCAAGCTGCTGCGTGTGTTTGAAATCCGACCGTTGGGCACATGTCGGTTTTCCATTGACCCAGGGTCATTCGGACATATCATGTCAGATTGCCTCCTGGATATAAATAGCCCACCCCTTCCACCATAAGTTGGTGGTTGCTCTGAGTTAGTGCACGGCTTTTGTCGTTTGAGAGCAACTAATAACCCACAAGTATATGGGATCAAGTGTAGATTTTTTGATAAATAAGAGCGTCGAACCCAACGAGGAGATAAAGGTAGAATTTATATTCCCTCCAAGTTCTATCGACCACCGATACAACTCTATGTACACTTAACGTTCGCTTTACCTAGAACAAGTATGAAACTATTCTGTAGGTGTAAGGATAAGTTAGCAAGAATAAAACTAGATGTACTTAGCGAGAATAAAACTATGAGTAATTTGCAAGATAATAAAAGTTAGTTGTTTAGTAGAAAGCTTTTGTAACACAAGAGAAGGATTTTGTCCCTAGGCAATCAATAACTAGACCAGTAATCATTATTGCAATTTTACATGAGGGAGAGGCATGAGCTAACATACTTTCCGTACTTGGATCATATGAACTTATGATTGGAACTCTAGCAAGCATCTGCAACTACTAAAATCATTAAGGTCAAACTCAAACATAGCATTAAGTATCAAGTTCTCTTTACTCACATACGCAACAACCCCCCTTACTCGCGTGTAAGCTTCTATCACTCTAGCCACCCACTATAAGCGAATTATGAACGTATTGCAACACTCTACATCGGTAATCCCACACGCTTGCGCGACAGGGAGGGCGCCATAGGACAACACCAAAATAAAACATAAAACTCAAACCAATCACGATCATCAATCAACCAATAGGACAAAACAAATCTACTCAAACATCATAGGATGGCCATACATCATTGGATAATAACATATAGCATTAAGCACCATGTTTAAGTAGAGATTACAATAGGGAGAAGAGGCGTTACACCACTGCATAAAGGGGGAGAGAGTTGGTTATGATGGTGGCGAAGTTGTTGGTGTGGATCGCCGTCACGATGAATGCCCCCATGACGTTCTGGCACCGCTGGGAGAGAGGGGGAGAGAGCCCCATCCTTATTCTTCTTCCTTGGCTTCCCCCTAGATGGGAGGAGGGTTTCCCCTCTAGACCATGGTCTCCATGGCTCCCGGAGGGCAGGAGCCCTCCGAGATTGGGTCTCTCTCTGTTCTCTTCTGTTTCGCGTTCCTGTTTTCTGGCCAAAAACCGTTTCTTAAATTCCTGGAGATCCGTAACTCCGATTGGGCTCAAAGTTTAACACAATTTTTTTCCGGATATTATCTTTCTTGCGGTGAAAGAAGGGGGTCAACAGACTTACGAGGGGCTCACGAGGCACCACATCACGCTCTACCCCCTAGGCGCGCCCTGGTGCCTCATGGGGCCCACAAGCACCGTCTTGCGTTGATTCTTCTTCCAAAAAATCACATATATTCCAAAATAAATCTCTGTGAATTTTTATCGCGTTTGGACTTTGTTTGATATGGATATTCCGCGAAACAAAAAACATGCAACAAAAAAGAACTGGCACTGGGCACTGGATCTATATGTTAGTCCCAAAAATAATAATAAAATGTTGCCAAAAGTATATGAAAGTTGTTGAATAATTGCATCAAACAATCAAAAATTATAGATACGATGGAGACATGTCAGCATCCCCAAGCTTATTTCCTAGTCATCCTCGAGTAGGTAAATGATAAAAGTATAATTGTTGATGTGGAATGCTACATAGCATAATCTTGATCATGTAATCTAATCATGGCATGTATATTAAGACACAAGTGATTCAAAGCAATAGTCTATAATTTGATATATATAAAGACATCAATACTCAGGCATCCCAACAAACAATCATGTCTTTCAAAATATCAATGCTAAAGAATGTTATCCCTACAAAATCATATAGCCTTGTCATGCTCCATCTTCTTAACACAAAGAATTGATCATGTACTACCCCGGTGTCAGCCAAGCAATTGGTTCATACTTTTTCATGCGCTTCAGCTTTTTCAACCCCCATGCAATACATGAGCGCAAGCCATGAATATAGCACTATGGGTGGAATAGAGTACGGTGGTAGAGATAATTTGGAGAAGACAAAAAGGCAGATAGTCTCACATCGACACGACTAATAATCAACGGGCTATGGAGATGCCCATCAATTGATGTCAATGCGAGGAGTAGGGATTGCCATGCAACGGATGCACTAAGAGCTATAAGTGTATGAAAACTCAAACTGAATACTAAGTGGGTGTGCATCCAACTTGCTTGCTCGAAGACCTCGGGCATTTGAGGAAGCCCATCATCAGAATATACAAGACAAGTTCTATGATGAAATATTCCCACTAATATATGAAAGTGACAACATAGGAGACTCTCTATATGAAAAACATGGTGCTATTTTCAAGCACAGGCGTGGAAAGGATAGTAACATTGTCCCTTCTCTCTTTTCCTCTCATTTTTTTGTTTTCTCTCATTTTTTCCTTTTTTTGTTGGGATCTTTTTGGCCTCTTTTTTTGTGTGGAGTCTCATCCTGACTTGTGGGGGAATAATAGTCTCCATCATCCTTTCCTCACTGGGACGATGCTCTAATAACAAATAATGATGATCATCACACTTCTATTTACTTACAACTCAAAAAATTACAACTCGATACTCGAACAAAGTATAACTTTATAAATGCCTCTGGCAGTGTACCCGGATTTGCAATGATCTAGTGTAGCAAGGATATAAAAAAAATGGACAAGCCATGAAAAATGCTAGCTATCTTATGATCATGCAAAGCAATATGACAATGAATGTGTCGGATTCTGGGTTCTGGCAAACCCTTGAGGTTCGAACTTTGGGGTGCGCACGGAGAACTCTCTCTCCCTAGCTCGCTCTCGCAATGATCTCAAGGCCTAGCTCGCCGAACCCAAAGAACAAGAGACACGAGAGTTTATACTGGTTCGGGCCACCGTTGTGGTGTAATACCCTACTCTAGTATGGTGGTGGATTGCCTTGTAGGCTGAGGATGAATGAGTACAAGATATGAACAGCCTCCTGAGGAGAGGTGTTCTTGAGCTCGGTGAGCTGGTGCGTGTGAGGATGGTCTGAATGATACGTCCCAGAGGAGTTGCCTCGTGGTAGTGGCTAGTCCTATTTATAGAGGCCCTGGTCCTCTTCCCAAAAGTTAGGCGGGAAGGGATCCCACAACGGCAAATTTTGAAGGGAGACAACTAGTACAAGCTCTCCTGACAAAAGGTGGTCTTTGCCTGCCAAAGGCTCTGGTGGTGACGCTGCTGTGGGCTCCGCGGTGACCTCCGTCTTGCCGTCCTGCTGGTCTTGGTCTCGTTGCTCTGATATGGAAACCTTTGCCTGATGCCTCGGGACTCCTCGCCTGCGCCTGCCTCTTTAGCACCAAAGAGGAAACTGGTACTCTGCGCCCGCTGGCGCCCGCCTGGCTTCGGTCGTCATGGCTCACATCACGTGAACCTCGTGAGGTGCCCCTGCCTTGATATCTCTGCTCCTCGGGAGCCATCCTAGCGAGGCTGCCCCCATGGAGGTCTTGGTGTCGTCCGCCTCGCGAGGCTCGGCCCCTCGCGAGGGTCTTGAGTGGTTGCTGCTGAAGATGGGCCATACCAGGCCGCTGGTGGAGCTACGCTGTGGGCCGCAGGCAGGCAAGTCTGGGTACCCTCATTCCCAGGACGCCGACAGTAGCCCCCGGGCCCAAGGCGCGCTCGGACTTGGCTTCGAGGCGAAGCCAAAGGGCAAGTGCGGAGCGCCGCGGGCCCCAACCGCCTGCGGCCTTGACTGACGCGTGGCGATTGACGGGACATGGGCGTCTCTGCTTCCCCATGCTGCCTCGGCAACTGCCCGCGACTGACAAAAGGCTGACACGTGCTGCAGAGCCTTCATTGCCTTCCTTTGCCTTGCTCCAGATCCCCTTCTTCCTTCTCACCCCAAAGACTCCCAATCCACTGGAAATCTTCCGCCGAGCTCGCATCTGATGGCGCCCGACAAGGCCAAGGCCTCGCGCTCGCCCGCCTGGTACGAGCCGGCCTTGAGCACACCCACGGTCCCGGAGGAGAGGCTTGCTGCTACGCGCCGAATGAGGATGGGCGATGACGACGAGGGAAGAGCGGGATCGCTTCAGGCCGGCTCCACCAAGCCCGAGGCTCCGGGCAGTACCTTCCATCCTTTCTTCCTAAACAGTGTCTTCGCCGGGCTGGTCCCTCCTTTTTCTGATTTTTTCTATGCCGTGCTTAGCCATTACAATCTCCATGCTCTCCATCTCCATCGCAATTCTCTTCTCCTCTTGTCATTCTTCGTCTTTTACTGTGAGGCATTCATGGGGGTGATGCCATCCGTGGCGCTGTTGCGCCACTTCTTCTACCTCCGGATTAAGGATGGCCATTGCTCGGGATGCGCCAACTTCATCGCGGCCAACGGGACCAACGCGATCTCGAAGGCTGGGAAGAAGGCCGAGGGCTTCAGGAACAAATGGGTCCTCATGGATGCCAAATGCTCCTACCCCCGGCTGTTGCTGCCGACAGGGATGCCTTCTTCTCATGAGGGTTGGTTCAGCGCGAAGCTCACCAACCCCCGGGCGAAGCATGTGCTGGAGAAGCTGACCGCCGACTTGAAGCCAGATGACCCAAGAGCGGAGAAGCTGACGGGGGCCATGATACTCAAGGAGTTCCTGGAGCAGCGCCTGGCCCTGCTCAAGGCGCACTCACGCCCCCTGTGGACGCTTGAGGAGGAGGGGGGTGAGCTTCGTTTCCGCTCGGACCCTTTGTTTGACGAGGAGCTGGACTCAACCCTCCGCCTCCTGGTCGAGGAGGATCAGGGGTATCCGCCGGACTCACATCTTCCGCTGTACCGCCGCCCTGACGGGGCAGAGATTGCTGCCGCCATGCCTGTCTTCAACGAGTACGGGCTCGTGCGACCGGTGCCCGCCGAGGCCCTAGTGGTGCTGTCCTCCGGTGACTCCGACGAGGAGGAGGAGCTGGACTTGGAGACGACCCGGGAGGGTGCTGGGGAGACATCCCCTCTGCGCATGGCTGATCTCCTCCGTGCCTTCCCCGACGACGATGTCGCCAATGATCATCCGGTGAGGGGGGCCCTGCCCCCAGCTGGGGTCACCATGAGGTCCAAGGTCACCCCCTCGAAGAAACCGCCAGCCGGGGACCCGATGAAGAGCATGTCGGTGCTGATCTCCCAAGGCAGTGACCTTGCTTCGACGCTGACGGGTGCTGCCGCCGGCCCAGCTATTGCTCCCCCATCCACTCCTGGAACCCGCACGCTTGCGCCCCAGGCTGCGAAGCCTTCGGGCTTTGTGCTCCAGAAGAGGTCGAGGGATTACGCCGCAGTAGACCAGTAAGTGTTCTGTCCTGACTTGCTCCTGCTTCTGCCGCCGCTTCTTGACGTTTTTCCGTTGCGCCACCAGGCCAACGATGGCAGCGAAGAAGAAGAGAGAGGGAGCAGCCACGCCTCCTGGGACCAAACAACTCGCCACGGCCGCACCTCCCCCGGCGGGGAAGGGCGGCGACGGCGCTCATGCTTCTCCGGCCCGGTCATCCTCGCGAGGCCCGGAGGACCGACCTCAGGAGAAGGCGACCCCCATAGCCAAGTCGACTCCGGAGGCGCCCGCTCCTGGCTCGCCTGCCGAGGTCCCAGAGGCCCAGGAGCCCCCAGTTTCTTCTTCTATTGCTGCCAATTCGCAGGCCTTGGTGATGACGCTGTCTCCTCCTCCTCCCATCATGCCGCCGGCTCATGATCCTTCCGCTTCGCCTGACGCTGTGGGGGAGGCTCTCTCCGCGCTGACCCGGCTCCGAGACGACCTCCAAGGCCCTGACCGCCACCTGGTGTCAGGGTGCCTGGAGCTGATTTCAGGGTGGCTCCGTTTCAACGCGTCCATCAGGGCAGCATCGAGCCAGGCCATGGCAGCTTCCAAGGAAGGAGAGCGAGCCGCTGGTTTGGCCGCCGCTGCTCGTCACGCGGCGGAGAAGGATGCCGAGGCCGCCTGGGAATGCTGCCGGTTGATGGAGGCCGAGCTGGAGACCATGCGTAGTGAGCGCGCGGCCGAGGCTCGCGATCGCAAGGCGGAGGAGGAGAAGATGAAGTCCCGAGAAGATGCAGTCACTGGTCGCGACACCGAGTTGGAGCAGTCGGCGAGGGCGCAGGCCACGGAACGCAGCCGCCTGGAGAAGCTGGAGAAGAAGGTGGAGGTGGAGAAGATCCAGCTGGAGGCCAAGGCAAAGGTTCTTGCCGAGGATCGCGTGGCCTTCAAATCTCTTGAGCAGAGGTCCCGTGCAACACTGCAAGGGCTCTACGAGAAGGGCTTGGAGAAGCCACTGGCGACTGATGATGAGGGCCCCGCCCAGCAGCTCCCTCATCTGGTCACGGCGCTTGAGGACGTCATCAATGGGATCGGCCCCATGGTGGAGGGGGAAGCCCGCACGCTCTCCTACTCAGCTCTGACAAGCGTCTTCAGCCACCTCCATCTTCGCGACCCTGACGCTGATCTTGGCGAGCTGCTCAAGCCCGTTGAGGAAGAGTGCTGCGCAGCTTCTGCCGAAGCCGTGAAGGGCCAGGTGGAGGCCTTGTTGAAGAAATTCCTCGCAATTGACCCTACACCCCCGGCTGACAGTGTTGCCGATCCAGCGACCACGGCTGACGGCACGGGCGACAGCGATGCTACCGACGGGGAGGCGCTTCCTGGTGACAACGCCCGAGGCTAAAGAGGAGGCCTGCTAGTGACGTTCCTTCCCATTTTCACTTTCTTGCAAACTTCCCTGCAATATGCAACATGCCTCGTGGAGGTGCTAAAACTTTGTTTGTTGTTTGAGGAACAATATGTTTTCTAATATTTGGTTAAGATTCCGCGATTTCCTTTCCGTTTGCTTGATGTTCTACGTCGGCGGGGCCCGACCCCGCGCATACCTCAGCCGCCATTGGGCCGTCTGGATCACCAGGACGAAACCAAGGGGTGAGGGGCTACGTGGTTAGTTAGGCTCCTGAGTCGCGATGCTCAGGAGTCCCCCTTGACACACATGCAGCTTACGGGAAGGAGATGCGGAAGTAGGCCTTAGTGTTCTATGTCGGCAGGGCCCGACCCCGCGCATACCTCAGCCACCATTGGGCCGTCCGGATCGCCAGGACGAGACCAAGGGGTGAGGGGCTACGTGGCCAGTTAGGCTCCTGAGTTGCGATGCTCAGGAGTCCCCCTTGACGCTCAAACAGACCTCCATACCTGCCCTCGCCGAGGTCCCACTCGGGAGGGGCGCGCGACGACCAGGTCCGAGGGACCTGGTAGGGCGGCGTACGCCAGGCGTGACCTGAGCGTAACCCCCGTGCCCAGCCCCTTCGCGCGACTCTCCAGAGGGGAAGTGTTGCGACGAGGCTGGACACTAAGCCGGGTGGCTCCGTGAGGTTGGTGCGGCCATGGGGCCGCCCTCAGTTGTTTATCACCATCGCGAAGCATAGCGCTTCCGCTCTTTCACGGGCATAGCCGCTCCTCGACCGTGTCGACTGCCAGCGCGGAGCATGGTGCTTCCACTGGTGCGTGGGTGGGGGCTCCCTCTAAGTGGAGCCCCTGGGGCGTGTACAGCCCCGCTCTGACACGTGGCTTGCACGACAGGGCTAGATGAGGTGTGTCTGGGCACTCGTGAGCCAGCGCGAGACTCACGAGACCCTACCTCAAGGCGGGTTGCGCCTGGTCTTGGTTCCTGACAGCTGTGGTGGCCCTGCGAGATGGTTAGGCGACCTGCGGGGGACGAATCTCCTGAGGTGATCACATGAGAAGGCCAGACACCAACGACCCCAGGAGGTGACGTGAACAGGGCCGGCCCGCCAAACATAGCTCAGCCGTTGGGTTTATCGACGCTGCAGGGACGGACCCGAGCGCAGACGCCGTGCCTAGTCTTCTCATGCGAAAGATCCTGAAGAAAGATGACCAGCGCGCGGCTCCCATGGTGGCGAGGCACCGGGTCATGCTCCCTGGCCTGTCCGTCCATGATTAGCTCATGCGAGAACAAGGCACCAAGGGCCATGGGAGGTGACGTGCACGGGAGCTGGCCCGCGAGCCAGATCTCAGCCTCTTGGGTTTAGCAACGCTGCAGGGACGGACCCGAGCACAGACATCGTGCCAGTCCTTAATCATGAGGTGGTCGTGGGTGGGCTTGCAAGGGCGCACGACGTTTATGATATCGAAGTACCGGACAGGCAGGTGGTAATCGTGAGGTAACTCATGCAAGGAGGCAAGCTAGTTCGAAATAGATGCAAGAACAATACATGCCACAGGGACGGACCCATGCGGCCTGGGGATGATGCAGCCCGAGGGGCGCTCCCATCTGAATAAACCGGAAAGTGTCACCTGGCATCCTTGTCGAAGGGGTGTTGGAGTAGCTGAAGATGCGTGCTGAAGAAGTCGCTCCTCACGAGCCGCCAGGGTCATGAGCCTCAGGAGGCTCTGGGGGGCCGGGTGGTTCTTGAAGAACCGTCGCCATCTCTGCTAGGACTACGTGGTGCCTGGCCTACTGAGCCGCCAGAATGCTCCGCAAGTGGCGCTGGAAGGTGGCAGCCGCGTTCGGCAAGCCGAAGGGCATGCGAACGTAGCTGTGAGGTGGACCCTCGCACCGACCGACGCGTGAAGGCCAGAAACGCTCCTGAGATGCAGCCCTGTTGAGCCCTGGGATGTCGACGCAGACACGTAGCTCATCGTTCGTGCCAGGACAAGGAGCTGTGCCAGGCGGTGGGCGGCAGTCGCTGCGCATGGCTCTCGCCTCTTGAAGCTCCTGGGTGGTCTTGGTGATGAACTCCTGAGCACCAGGCGCTCCATGCCTTGTGCCCTCTTGGGGGAAACATGTGGCGAAGCACACCTCCGCATGGTGCCCGAGCGCCTCCCTCGTGACGTTGGCTAGGTCTAAGGCCCTACAGTAGAGAGCCCCCGAGCCCAGCCTGAGGAGGGCGCCGGGCGCACCTTCCTATGCGAGAGATGGAGGCGTCCCATCTGCGGGCACAGGTCCTGAAGTGCTGCCGCATGAAACGGCGCTCTCGCGAGGCCCTTGGTGGAGCAACTGCTTCTTCTTCTTGGGGATGGCCTCAGGAGGGTAGGTTGCACCTTTGTTGTCTGGGTCTTCGGCTGCTCCCGCCTGGTAAGCATGCTCGAGAGAGCACACCGCGTCCTTTTCCTCACAGGCGACTGTGATGACGCCGCCGGTCCCTGGCATCTTGAGGACGTTGTAGCCATGATGGGTCACCACCATAAACTTGGCCAAGGCTGGATATCTGAGGATGGCGTTGTACGGCAGGCGAATGTGGGTGACGTCGAAGTCGATGAGCTCGGTGCGGTAGTTATCGCGCTTGCCGAAGGTGACAGGGAGGCGGACCTGCCCTATCGGGGTGGTGGAGCTGTCGGTCACTCCTGAGAAGGGCTTGGTAGGCTGTAGCTGATCGTATGGCACTTGGAGATGGTCGAACGTCTCGACGGACAGGACATTGAGCCCTACTCCACCCTCGATGAGGGTCTTGGTGACTTGGACGTTGCTGATGATGGGCGAGCAGAGCATTGGGAGGGCGCCAGCCGTCGCTGTGCACTTGAGCTGGTCGGATGAATTGAAGGTAATGGCGCACTTGGACCACCTGAGCGGGCGCGTGGCTTCGAGCCTGGGGAGAGCCGCGTTCACCTCGCGGGCGAACTTCTTGAAGATGCACTGGGAGGCTGGGGCCTGAGCACCACCCAAGATGCAGGCGATGGCACGAGGCTCCTAGAGGCCCCCAGCCCCCTCGTCCTGATGATGGTCGTCGTTCCTCCTTGGCGGTGGCGGCAGTGGAGGGAGGCCAGCGTTGCCCTGAGGACGGTCCTCACTAGGCTAGTCCCTCCAGGTGCCCTCGTGAGGCGGGTCCTGCTAGCGGTCCTCACGAGGCCGGTCGCGCCACTCCTGGCGGGGGCCGCGGTCGTCCTAGCGTCCACCACTTCGTCCTCCTCCTCGGCCGTAGCCCCGGTCGTTGCGCTCGGGGCGTCAACCGAAGCGCCCATCACGGATGTCCCTGAGCTCTTGGCAATCATTGGTGTTGTGGCTGTGTACGTTGTGGAAGGCGCAGAACGGTCGGCCGCCTTTGGACGACTTGGGGTGGTCTCGGCCACGCTTCATCTCAGGCTCAACCACGAGCACGGCTACTCCCTTGCGCTTCACGTCCTTGGCCTTGGCCTTCTTGTCTTCTGGGTCGGCAGCAGGGAGCTCGAGGAGGGAGAGGCGCCCCTCCTCAGCTCTTGCGCACTTGGTCGCCATATTGACCATCTCCAGGGCTGTGCATAGTTCCTCATGGATGGCGAGCTCCTCCTTCATCTTGACGTCGCGGACGCCGCTGGAGAATGCGGAGATGATGGCCTCGTCCGTCACCTTTGGGGTCATGAGGCGAACGCTATTGAAGCACTGGATGTACTTCTGCAGGGTTTCCCCTGGCTGCTGCTTGATGCGCCGCAGGTCACCCACGGCCGACGGGCGGTCGCGAGTGCCCTGGAAGTTGGCGACGAAACGCTCGCGCATTTCGCCCCAGGAGGAGATCCATCCCGCGGGCAAGTTCAGGAGCCACGAGCGCGCGCCATCTTTGATGGCCATGGGAAACCAGTTTGCCATGACCTTCTCGTCACCGTTGGCCGCCTCGAAGCTCAGCTCGTAGAGCTGCAGGAACTCAGCGGGGTCAGGGGTGCCGTCATAGCGCGGAGGCAGGTCCGGCTTGAACTTGCCGGGCCAAACGACGCTGCGTAGCTCGGGAGTGAAGGCACGGCAGCCTGCCGTGGCCACCGGAGCCCGTCACGGAGGCGGAACCTGGTCCTGGTGCCCACGCGCCGCCGCCGCAGGCGGCATGCGGTCTTGACGCGGTGGTGCTGGGAGCGCAGGAGCATTTTCTTGCAGCCGAGGGACTTCTCGGCAGCTTCCTTCTTCGTGCGCGGGCACCCGGCGCGGCGGGTCGCACCGCGGGGCCGCGCATCTTGGTGCGAGGGCGCCGTCTTGATGCGGAGGTGGTGGAGGCGCTCTGTGAGCTACGTCGCTCGCAGCTGGAGGTGGGCGAGGCAGCAAGAGAGACGGTGCGGGAGAGCCCCCAGCGGTGCCGACGAGCTCGGCGATGCGGCCCAGCCCGTCCTCGTAGAGTCGTCGACCGGGCGGTAACGCAGGAGCTCACGTGCCATGAGCAGTGCGGCCTGCGCGTCCGTGGGCGCACGACGAGCGTGGGACGACGAGCCGGCCGGAGTCAGTAAAGGGGTGGCGGTGCGTCCGTCTCGCCGCACAGAGGGGTGGAGCGATGAAGCCTGCTGCTCGTTTCCCGCCGGGCCGGTGGCGGAGTTGGCGGCGGGCGACGGGGAGCGGCCCCGATGGGTGCCGTCTGAGCGACGCGAGCGTTGAGAGCGGCTCGGCGCTCGGCGCGGGCTCGACGAGCATCAGCCATGAAACTAGCGGAACGGTGGAATGTGGATCGACGAAGGGAAAGCTTCGGCGCACCCCTACCTGGCGCTCCAAATGTCGGATTCTGGGTTCCGGCAAACCCTTGAGGTTCGAACTCTGGGGTGCGCACGAAGAACTCTCTCTCCTTAGCTCGCTCTCGCAACGATGTCAAGGCCTAGCTCGCCAAACCCAAAGAACAAGAGACACAAGAGTTTATACTAGTTCGGGCCACCGTTGTGGTGTAATAC
The DNA here is from genome assembly GCF_002575655.3 of Aegilops tauschii subsp. strangulata. Classification (NCBI taxonomy): domain Eukaryota; kingdom Viridiplantae; phylum Streptophyta; class Magnoliopsida; order Poales; family Poaceae; genus Aegilops; species Aegilops tauschii. The sequence continues at coordinate 218,435,328 of NC_053037.3, read as the reverse complement.
CCTACTCCAGTGTGGTGTGGTGGATTGCCTTGTAGGCTGAGGATGAACGAGTACAAGATACGAACAGCCTCCTGAGGAGAGGTGTTCTTGAGCTTGGTGAGCTGGTGCATGTGAGGATGGTCTGAATGATCCGTCCCAGATGAGTTGCCTCCTATTGTAGTGGCTAGTCCTATTTATAGAGGCCCTGGTCCTCTTCCCAAATGTTAGGCGGGAAGGGATCCCACAACGGCCAATTTTGAAGGGAGACAACTAGTACAAGCTATCCTAACAAAAGGTGGTCTTCGCCTGCCAAAGGCTCTGGTGGTGACGCTGATGTGGGCTCCGCGGTGACCTCCATCCTACCATCCTACTGGTCTTGGTCTCGTTGCACTGATATGGAAACCTTTGCCTGATGCCTCAGGACTCCTCGCCTGCGCCTGCCTCTTTAGCACCAAAGAGGAAACTGGTACTCTGCGCCCGCTGGCGCCCGCCTGGCTTCGGTCGTCATGGCTCATGTCACGTGAACCTGACGAGGTGCCCCCTGCCTTCATATCTTCGCTCCTCAGGAGCCATCCTAGCAAGGCTGCCCCCAGGGAGGTCTTGGTGTCGGCCGCCTCGCGAGGCTCGGCCCCTCGCGAGGGTCTTGAGTGGTTGCTGCTGCAGATGGGCCATACCAGGCCGCTGGTGAAGCCATGCTGTGGGCCGCAGGCAGGCAAGTCTGGGTACCCCCGTTCCCAGGACGCCGGCAGAATGCTCAAGTCATGTATATGATGATGATGGAAGTTGCATGGCAATATATCTCGGAATGGCTATGGAAATGCCATAATAGGTAGGTATGGTGGCTGTTTTGAGGAAGATATAAGGAGGCTTATGTGTGATAGAGCATATCACATCATGAAGTTTGGATGCACCGACAAAGTTTTCACCAACTCTCGAGCTGAGAAAGGGCAATGCACGGTACCGAAGAGGCTAGCAAATTGCAGAAAGGTGAGAGTGTGTATAATCCATGGACTCACATTAGTCATAAAGAACTCATATACTTATTGTGAAAGTTTATTAGCCCTCGAAGCAAAGTACTACTACGCATGCCCCTGGGGGGAGGTTCGTAGGAGCTAACCATCGCGCACCCCCAACCTCCACGGAAAGGAAGACAATCAATAATAAATCATGCTCCAACTTCTTAGCATAATGAGAGACTACACATGCATGCTTCGGGAATTGCAAACCTTAACACCAATATGCCTACTAAAGCACAATCATTTAGTAGTACTCTCACATACTCCCATCTCTATATCGCAAAACTATTGCAAAGAATCAAACATATCATATTCAATGATCTACAGGTTTTATGTAGGATTTTATGACTAACCATGTGAATGACCAATTCATGTTGACTCTCTAAATAGATATAAGTGAAGCAAGAGAGTTTAATTCTTTCTACAAAAGACCATTCTCTAATAAATATAAAGTGAAGCAAAAGAGCATTTTACAAATAACGGTTTTCTATATGTATAGAAATAGACATCCATACTTCAAATGGTATAAGCGAAGCACATGAAGCATTCTATAAAGCCATACTCAAAAGATATAAGTGAAGTGCAAAGAGCATTCTATAAATCAACCAAGGACTATCTCATACCAGCATGGTGTATCACTAAAAGAAAAATAAAAAGCACACAACGCTCCAAGAATTTACGCATATCATGTGAATAAAACAAAAACTGAAACATACCGATACTTGTTGAAGAAATATTGGATGCCTTCCCGGGCATCCCCAAGCTTAGACGCTTGAGTATCCTTGAATATTTACTTGGGTTGCCTTGGGTATCCCCAATATTGAACTCTTGCCTCTCCTTATTCTCGTCATATCGATACCTCCTCGATCTTCGAACACTTCATCCACACAAAACTTAACGGAACTTTTTATTAGCGGGGTTAGTACATATAACATCAAATCCCATCATGTCGTGCCGTAACATTATTGTATAGTTATAATTAAACATTAACCACTGTATGCTATCACAATTTTATGGCTCCCAAGTCAACAGGGCTCAATAAGATTTCAAACTTACGCAAATAATGAAACTATAACATCCATTTGTGAAAATAGGACAATCTATAAAGATGCAGATGGTACATATACTTCTGTAACTCAAAACACTCTGAAAAATTAGGACAAAATAAACAATTTGCATAGAAGTACTATGTAAAAATTTCAGAATTTTTGCATGTTCCAGTAAAAAATGTAAATTCAAGCACTACAGCAAAAGTTTCTGTTTTTGCACTGCACATACCAAACAAACAATTTAAACACCCTAACAGCAAATCTTAGCACATTATTATTATAATACAATGGATTTGTACAAGGGGATAATTATTTTTGTTGAAAAGTTTCTGTAATTAAAGATTCACAAAGTTTCCCTAGGCACGAACAAGTTCAAGGATATCCCCCCACTTCAACGGTGTTCGTCTTTCTTACCTTCACTTTTCTTTTTGAAAAGTTTTAGGTTCCCCTCTATTTTTTTTTGTTTTTAAACTTTTTAAAAGCACATAGCAGAAGTAAATGACTCTCTGAAACTTCTGGGTTGTCTCCCTGGCAGTGCTTTCATTAAATCCATTAAGCTAGGCATATAGTGCTTAGGTAATTGATCCATCAGAATCCCAAGGTATATCAAAGACAATTTTAATTAACAATTATTTGTAATTTAGTAGTGAGCAAAAAGCAACATATATCACATAACAACGGAGTCTAACTTCTTCCTATGCATCGGCATGTCATAAAAGAACAATTCATGCACACACAATAAAGGCCGATACATACCATAAGCAGTTTCTTGCAATTTTATTGTGTTGGAAACATAGAGAGGTTGAGATGTAGTATCACTCTCATAATAATTGCAAGTAGGAGCAGCAAGCACATGCATACTATATCCATCAAAATCATCATGTGCAATGGTAAAATGCAACCCATCAATATAATCCTTAATAAACGCAAACTTCTCCGATATAGTGTAGTTGGGTGAATTCAGAAAGATAACAGGACTATCATGTGTGGGTGCAATAGCAACAATTTCATGTTTAACATAAGGAACTATAGCAAGGTCATCTCCATAAGCATCATTCATATTGGCATCATGGCCACAAGCATAGCAAGCATCAATTTCATCAAAAATGGATATTTCAAACGAATCAACGAGATCATATCAATCATCGTAGCATTCATCCCTTGGTAAGCACGAAGGGAAATTAAATAATGTATGAGTTAAAGAGTTACCCTCATTAGAAGGTGGGCATGGGTGATCAATCCGCTCTTCCTCCTTTTGTTCTTCGCTCTCCTTGTCATCTTTTTCATCATAGAGCTCACAGTTCTTCTTCCATAGATTCCTGCAAAATATTAGTCTCTTCTTGGATAGCGGAGACTTTTTCAATAGATTATTTAACATAAGCATTAGAAGCATAGAGTTCTATAACTATTTAATTATGATAGAATTCTCCGATTTTTAAAGAGTAATATCATACTTTTCAATCAAAGAAACAATTTCATAGGCACTCTTAAAAGAAACAAATTCTTCAATTAGTTCAATATCATTGTAATTATAGTCACCTTTGGCATCAGAAGATACGATTCCATTATCCTTAAACTCACATTGGAAGGGAAGATGGCTTTTAGGGTCTTCATAACAACAAGTAAGATCATGTATTTCGCATAAATTGCAAGTATAGAAATGTAAATTATTAATATGATGCCATAAAAGTTTCCCTTTTTGAGATAAGCGGTGTCACACAAAATAAGCATGCTCATTTAATGATTTTTCCTCAACTAAGCTAGTTGGGTTTTCAACACAAGCGCATTGGGATCGAAGATGATCCAAGTAGAAAGCTTCAGCAGTATGATAGATTTTGGGTGGTTCTTCCACCATTGGTTTAGCAAGTACAACTAATTTTTGGTATTTGACGTCTCCTACCCATAACTAAAGATAGAAAACAAGAGCACAAAATAAACACTACTTAGTGATAAAGCACACAAGCACACGCGAGTATATTCACCCCACGCTATTGCTTCCCGGCAACGGCGCTAGAAAAAGGTCTTGATAACCCACAAGTATATGGGATCAATTGTAGCTTTTTTGATAAATAAGAGTGTGGAACCCAACGAGGAGCTAAAGGTAGAATTTACATTACCTTCATGTTCTATCGACCACCGATACAACTCTACGCACACTTAACATTCGCTTTAGCTAGAACAAGTATGATACCATCTGTAGGTGTAAGGATAATTTTGCAAGAATAAAACTAGATGTACTTAGCAAGAATAAAACTATGAGTAATTTGCAAGATAATAAAAGTTAGTTGTTTAGTAGAAAGCTTTTGTAACATAAGAGAAGGATTTTGTCCCTAGGCAATCGATAACTAGACTGGTAATCATTATTGCAATTTTATATGAGGGAGAGGCATTAGCTAACATACTATCCGTACTTGGATCATATGAACTTATGATTGGAACTCTAGCAAGCATCCGCAACCACTAAAGATCATTAAGGTAAAACCCAACCATAGCATTCAGTACCAAGTCCTCTTTACTCCCATACACAACAACCCCCTTGCTCGGGCGTAAGCTTCTGTCACTCTAGACACCCACTATAAGTGAATTATGAACGTATGGCAACACCCTACAACAGTAATCCCACATGCTTGCACGACGCAGAGGGCACCATAGGACAGCACCAAAATAAAGCATACAACTCAAACCAATCACGATCATCAATCAACCCATAGGACAAAACGATTCTACTCAAACATCATAGGATGGCCATACATCGTTGGATAATAACATATAGCATTAAGCACCATGTTTAAGTAGAGATTACATCGGGGAAAAGAGGTGTTACACCGCTGCATATAGGGAGAGAGAGTTGGTGATAACGGCGACGAAGTTGTTGGTGTAGATCGCCGTCACGATGAGTGCCCCGACGATGTTTTGGCGCCACCGGGAGAGGGGGGAGAGGCCCCCTCCTTCTTCCTTGGCCTCCCCCTAGATGGTAGGAGGGTTTCCCCTCTGGTCCATGGTCTCCATGGCTCCCGGAGGGCAGCAGCCCCTCCGAGATTGGATTTCTCTCTCTGTTCTCTTCTGTTTCGTGTTCCCATTTTCTGGCCGAAAACCGTTTCTTAAATTCCTGGAGATCCTTAACTCCGATTGGGCTAAAATTTTAACACGAATTTTCCATATAGTATCTTTCTTGCAGTGAAAGAAGGGGGTCAACTGACTTACGAGGGGCTCACAAGGCACCACGGCACGCCCTACCACATGGTCGTGCCTTGGTGCCTTGTGGGGGCCCCTGAGCATCGTTTTGCGTTGATTCTTCTTCCAAAAAATCACATATATTCCAAAATAAATCTCCGTAAATTATCACGTTTGGACTTTGTTTGATATGGATATATTCTGTGAAACAAAAAACATGCAACAAACAAGAACTGGCACTGGGCACTGGATCAATATGTTAGTCCCAATAATAATAATAAAATGTTGCCAAAAGTATATGAAAGTTGTAGAATATTGGCATGAAACAATCAAAATTTGTAGATACGACATTGACGTATCAGCAACCCACCTCCGAAGCCTTTGAGAGAGAATCCTTGCAAGGACAAACCCAAAACACCCAGTGCCTAAAGTGTTTTGAGCATCACTGAAGTCTTTCTGTTCCGTGTGAACCAAAGACTTATTACACTTGAAGAATGTGATCTTCCAGTCGGTTAGGCGTCACGTTATGATCATCCAAGAGTCATTGTGGATTGCGGGTGAACAAAGTCTGTGAAGGTTTGGAAGTCTACCTTGAAGACTTACCTGAGTGATTGGGTGAGATCTGCGGGTCTTAGATCAAGGGTAATAAGGTGTAGACATGGTCTTCTAGGTTGAATCTCAGCCTCTCTAACCAGACATATTGTTGTCACCACCACTAGAACTGGTCTATCAAATCCTTCTCTTCATCGAGCAACTGGTTCTATCACTTCACTCCTTTACTTACAGTTTAGTTTCGTGAAGTCTTTGCATGTACGTATTGTTCGAAGACGTCATGTGAGCACATTCTCTCTGATTGCACATTTGTCTTCACACTATCTTCCAAATCTAATATGTTCTACCTAGCTGCTACTTGTGTTCGTGCATCTCCTATACTGTACTTTGACATCTTTGCATGCCTAGTGTAGTTTTTCTTCCATTGCATCATGTTTAGTTACTGTTTTGATTGCACATCTTCGAAGACATTGACTGTTTTGAAGACTTCCATAAAAATCGCCTATTCAATCCCCCTCTAGTCGATAACTAGCACTTTCAATTGGTATCAAAGCAAGGTGCTCCCATGTTCTGTGTGATTCATTTAACCACCTTGAGTTTTAACTATGTCGACTGTAGGGATAATCAAGGTCCCCGCTGCGTGCCCCGTCTTTGATGGCACTGATGACCCCTACTGGAAGAGTAAGATGTGCATGCATCTTGAAGCCACTGACAATGACCTCTGGTATGTCGTCAGGACTGGCATTTCCCAAAGTCGGTGAAGGCGTCACCGCTATTGATGTGAAGAGGTCTGCGCAATTGGACTCGAGTACCAATAGCATCATTTGTGGTCATCTGACCAAAGGGCGGTATGGCCGTGTGAGTGCTCTTGAGTCTGTGAAGCTAATCTGGGACTAGCTGTCCAAGGTCAACGAAGGCGTCTCATCTCAGAGAGACTCAAGAATCAATATTCTTTGCAATCTCTTCAACCGCTTCAAGAGGCTTGACAATGACAATGTCCATCTCACCTTCAACCGTCTTACTGATATCACCAATGAGCTTCATGCACTCGGCGCCATAGACATCACCAAGCATGAAGTTGTGAAGAAGCTATTGAGATCACTTGACAGTTCCTTTGACACTCTATCATTGATGATTCAAGAACGTCCAGACTTCAAGCAACTAGATCCCGGTGATATACTTGAGAGGCTCAATACTCATGAATTCCAACTATCTGAGAAGAGAGATATCTATGGTCCTAACTATGGGCGATCCCGCGCTTTTATGGCAAAGCCTGTATCTTCATCTGAAGACTCTGAGTGCAGTTCTAGTGGCCCTGAAGACTTTGCCAAAGAACTTGCAATGCTTGTGAGGAAGTTCCAAAAGTTCTCCAAGAAAAACTGCTTCAGAAATTCTTCAAAACACAACTCGAAGAATGCTGAGGCTTCCACTCGTGACTACAAAAAGAGAACCTGCCACAAATGCAAGAAGCCAGGCCATTACATATCTAAATGTCCTCAATGGGAAAAGGAAGCCAAGAAAAAGGAGAAGATAAAGGAATATGACTATGACGAAAAGAAGAAGAATAAATTCTCAAAATGTTCTTCTTCATCTCACAAGAAGAGTTCATCTAGTAAAGCTCATGCATTCATCGGCAAGGAAATGGATTCAGAGGAGGAGTCTGCTTCAGAAAAGGCAGAAGTGGAGCCGGAGGAGTCTGATTCAGGCGTCGCAAGCCTGGCTCTAGCTTCAGCATTCGTCACCAAGTCCATCTTCAACACTGAAGACAATGGTTACGTCACCCACGCTGAAGCCAATGATGATACGATGACTCTTCTGCCACCTACTGCTTCATGGCAAAAGGTGCTAAGGTAACTTCACGTGCCACCTACTTTGAAACCTCTAGTGAAGATGACTCTGAATGTGAATCCAAACCTAGCTATAAGACTCTTGCTAAAATTGCAATTGAACAACAAACTGTCATGGAAAAGATTAAAAAACTATTAGAAAAATGAGGACCTATTGGACGAGCAAATCAATCGAACTCAATCCTCAGTCAAAGACATCAAATATCTTTGAATTAAGTATGAGGACCTTCAAAGTCATCATGAAATCCTCTCAGCTGATTATGAGAAGCTTTTCTACAATTTTTGATGAGGGCATCAATACCATTGTTACACCCACAACTCTTGCTGCTATACATACTAGGCCTATTACAAGAGCTCGCACACGCTAATTAAGTTACCATGTACTTCCATTTCTTGGTAATGATTCTCTTGTTCATGAGAATATGATGCTGCCTAAATTGGATACATTTGTCTTGCTTACAAATGAAGGGCTAGATTGGACAAGAAGGATGAACATTGGAGCAAGATCAAGCATGGAGATGATGGCATGTGCAAGGGGAACAATAACGGAGTTTCAACTGATTATTTTAGGACTTTGAAGCCACCATAATGAGTGCATGAAGGCTTGGATGAAATATACAAGATGCCACTTCATAAATTTCGTCCGAAGACTATTATAGGTGTTGCGTCACCTTATTATTGGGCCATGCCCATGTAATTTGGAAATACTTCAGTATAGGCTGTTTTTAGAGTCCAAATTTGTGGGGAAACAGAGTTAGGGTTGGTTTTGGACCCCTCCTCCAAGGGTCACAAAATTCCCCCTCTTCCTCCATATATACAGCCCTTAGGGCGTCGTTTAGACTTTGGGTTTTGTTAAGATTAAAGTTCACTATAGCTGCAACTTCGCGTACTTCATTTCTGTTCAACGACCAGACCAAGACGTCACAAAATCCCACTTTCATCAATAAAGATTTCCTCTAATATTCACAATATCCAGATTGCAATCTCAGTTTCTTGCTTGTTCTTCATTTGTTCACAGGAAATAGACCCTCGTGGTCCGGTTGATCGTGCTCCGGTGTGGTCAATAACCAACAGAAGGTGGTTTAGCGATTGCTAAGGCACGACGTCTCACACGTTCGTAGTAGGATCGTCAAAGTTTACTCCCACAGAAAATGATAATCACATTCTCATCGAAAGACGAGATACCTTTGACTCTATCAAGTGGTATCAGATTTCCAGGTTGCTTGGTGAGCTTTTACCAATTTTCGTAGTCTAGATTGCATCTGTTCTTCATACCTACAGTCCACGAAAAAGCAAAAAAAAATTAGGGTAAGTTCATCATATCCGAACCAATCTAAGCCTTTGCATAATCTTCTTAGTATTTTGCTTTGTTGAATTTATGGTTGCATCGTCGTGTCTAGTTGCTGGTTTGGGTCTAGTCCTTTAGAGTTTCGAGTTCTGTTCACAAGTTGTCACGTCGCCACCGCACCATCTTCATCTCCGCTGCCATATACCACCTTCATCGCTGCCATATACCACCTCCCCACCATATACATCGCCGGTGCCATATACCACCCCACCATATACATCGCTGCTGCCATATACCACCACCAATCCGAGTCCACATATACCACCACTATATCCACCACCAATCCGAGTCCACATATACCACCATCTGCCTGCCATCAATGCGAGTTCTTTTCATATTCGGTTTGTTTTTGAGATCCATCTGTAGTCATATTCGTTTTTCCTTGTCTGAGTAGGTTTCGAATTACATCAATCTTTTGCCGTTCATCGAAGAGGTTGGTTTCCAAAAAAAAGAGTCCGGAAACCACCCCCCTTTTAGGCCCAAAATTTTCCAAAAACGCACTTGTCAAAAAAAATTCTAGCTATCCTATTTTTAGGTGTTTCCGAGCGTTTTGAGAGAGTCACCATTATAGAATTTTTTTTTGCACAGTTTCCAAATTTTGGTCCGCGTAGTCGAAAAAAATAGTCAAATGTTTTTTGTGCCTATCCTATTGTTTTGACTTGGGAAGAGTTTTGAGACACTCACCATTATAGTGATCTTCGGCAAAAAAAGAGCGTGAAAAAAAGAGCGCAAAAAAAATTAGAGTGTGCTTTTCCTTTGTTTCTGTGTAGCACTGTAACTTTGTTAGTGTTCTAGGCTCGCGTCTCTAGCACGGTCTAGCCTAGGACCAGCACAGTACCCTCGTTGAGCGTTTATTCAACTTTGCATCTCTGAGTTGATTATTGCTGACTTTTTTGCTACGATATTCTAAGCCATCCCAGCTCCACACACATGTACGTCGTGTGTTTGACTCTCCCTGGTAATCAATTTACACAAGCTTTCAGAGTTCTGACTACAACGGTTGCCAATCACCGCTTGCTGCTGGGTAAGAACTGGTAAGAATTTGAGATTTGCTTGACGGATTTGTGACACACCCACACCACCATTCCTAGTAGTCTGTAGGATCATATTCTTGTGTGTTTCTATTTCTACTAACCATGACAGGATCACAAGTCGATGAGACTGACTGGGAGAACATGACGAACAAGGCGTTACATGATAAATTTTAGCAAATGATGAGTGGATAGGTGCAAGATGTGCTGAACAGTTTTGAAGAGGCCATGGAGAGGATAGATGGCATTGAGAAGACGTTCAAAACAAAGCTATTTGACAAGTTTAAGGAACTACTCACGTGTCTTCCACAACCTCCACCGGCTGCACCTATCGCACCTCTGCAACAACAACCACCACCACCACCACCACCACAACAACAACAACAACAACAACAACAACAACAACAACAACAACAACGTCACTTCCAAATCAAGCGGGATGAGCCATGCGTGTTCCCCTTGAGCCCGACCAAACTTCTGGTGCCGCTGCCCCTACTGTTGTTGCTTCAATGGCTCTTGTTGCTACTGCAGAGGAGGAGGACTATTACGAGGATGAGGTTGATCAAAATCAGAACTACGTGCAACCACCAGCACCACCACCATCAGGTGGTCCTCATGCCTATAATCGCAATGGTAGGCCTACACCACCACCTCAGGTACGAGATTATGACTATATTCCTAAACTAAAGTTGAATATTCCATTGTTTGAGGGTAGATACATTCCTGATGTCTATCTTACTTGGGAGTTAGAAACTGAACAACGTTTCACATGCTTAAAATATCCTAAGGATAGACGTGTTGCTGCTGCTGTTTGTGAATTCACCAGTTTTGCTTCTGTTTGGTGGTCTGAACACTGTAGATTATATCATGATTATATCCCTACTACTTGGGCTGCTTTGAAAATTGCTATGCGTACACGTTGGGTTCCACCATATTATCAACATGAATTACTTCAAAATTTGCAGCGTTTAAAATAAGCAAAAAATTCTGTAGAGGAATATTACTAGCAATTACAAACTCGCATGATTACATGTGGTATTGTTGGGGATAATGAAGCTATGGTTGCATGTTTTATGGGTGGATTAAATAGAGAGATTCAGACCATTATAGAGTATACAGAGTATAATAATATCACTCATTTATTCCTGTAAGTGCATCTAGTGCCCCTTAGTGATTTTGGTGTATTGAAGGCTTATAGGTTAAGGGACTAATGTGTTTGTGAGTGTACACAGGTCTTACAAGTCTCTGAGGAGTTTGATATTTCTGAAGAAAGTCGACCCCTAAAAATGAATGTCTTCATCTGAAGACATTGGTTTTCTTGAAGACTTTGAAAATGAGGAAATTGGTGTGACCTTGAAGATATTGATATTGTTGCGAGGATTATGAAGCGTGAAGACTTTTTTTTCGTAGTTTCATTTCCTTCTTTTGAGTCATAGGAAACACTATACTGTTAAAGGAGGTTGAGGTAATACTAAGGAAAAATTTCCAGGTGATGGTCATCTCAAAGCCTGCACATACCCAATCCTTCGAGTGAAGCCTTTGGAAATCTCATACATTTTAGTCAATTTCTTCAATGGTAGACACGAAGATCTTATGGTCTCTGAGGAATTTGTTCTGACTGAGGAGTTAGGAATTCGCCAGTGCGAATTGCCTACAGCGAGGAACATGATAGCCCTAAGGAATTTGAGAGCTCAAATTTCTGACCGTTGTTGTGCTTCGTGCCAGCTGTCCCAAATATCTTATCCACATAACGGTCATATCATTCAGGGCATTTATGTCTTATCATGTCGGGCTGCCCCCCGGCTATAAATAGCCGCCTCCTCAACCACTAGCTGGTTGGCTGCTCCGAGAGAAATTGACACTTGTCATTTAGAGCATCCCATCCTCTAAGGACTTTGAGAGAAAATCATCAGTGAGAAAAAACCCAAAACCCCAACACCTACAACCCAAAGTGATTGAGCATCACTAAAGAGATTGTTCCTGTGTGGAACCGAAGCTTGTTACCTTTGAAGACTGTGCATCTTCTAGACGGTTAGGCGTCAAGGTCTAGAGCATCCAAGAGGAATTGTGGATCGCCGAGTGACCAAGTCTGTGAAGGTTTGGAAGTCACCTTGAAGACTTGCCATGAGTGATTGGGCAAGATCTATGTGACCTTAGCTCAAGGAGAATATGCTAAGGACTGTGTGTCCTTTGGTTTAAATACCAAGCCGCTCCAACCAGACGTACACCTGTCATAGCAGTTGGAACTGGTCTACCAAATCACTGTCCTCACCGAGCTACTGGTTTTTGATCATTACTGTTTGAAGACTTTGACTGGAGACTTTCTCAATTTGCTCAATCCCATTTCTTCAGTCATCTTGTCTTCTGCCTGCTTATCCTGTTTACACGCTACATGTGCTCTGTGTATGTTTCATTTCATCATGATGACTATGCTACTGTCTTGTTATGCATGCACCTGAGTACTTTATCCACTGCTTGTATTTCGTCACTTAGCAAATTCCTCAAGTAGTATTTCCTCAGTGACGAATTTGTAAAAATCGCCTATTCACCCCCTGTCTAGTCGATATAACACACTTTAAATTGGTATCAGAGCAAGGTACTTCCTTGTTCTGTGTGATTTTGGTTTAACCACCTAGAGTTTTAGTTATGTCGACTACAGGCATGATCAAGGTCTCGGCTGGGTGTCCTACCTTTATTGGGACGGACTACCCCTACTGGAAGAACAAGATGTGCATGCATCTTGAGGCAGTTGAGAATGATCTCTGGTATGTTGTGGAAAATGGCGTTCCCTCCATCACTCCCTCTGTAAACGCTACTGATGTGAAGAGATTCAAGCAACTTGACTATCAAGCGAAGAATATCATATGTGGCCAGAGCAAAGGACAGGACGGCAGAGTGAGTGCTTTGGAGTCTTCAAAGCTTATTTGGGATAGGCTGTCCAAGGTCAATGAAGGAATCTCAACCCAACGTGATTCTCGAGTTGACGTTCTTCGAAATCTCTTCAACCGCTTCAAAAGACTCAACAACAAAAATGTTCAGCAAACCTTCGATCACCTCATTGACATCTCCAATGAGCTTCAGGAACTTGGTGCCACTGACACCACCGACCAGGAGGTGGTGAAGAAATTGCTGAGATCACTTATTCCTCATTCGATACACTGGCACTGATGATTGAAGAACGTGGAGACTACAAGTCACTAGATCCCGCTAATATCCCTGAGAGACTGAATACTCATGAGTTCCAACAAGCTAAGAAGAGGGACCTCTACGGGCCAAACTTTGGAAGATGACGTGCACTGAAGGCCAAGGCAATTTCCTCATCTGAAGAGGAAGATTCTGACAACAACCTTGGTGATCCCGAGGAACTAAGCCAGGAGCTAGCAATGCTCGTGAGCAAATTCCAGAAGTTCTCAAGGCGTGGCCGTTTTGGAAAATCTTCAAGTGGTGATGACTTGAGATCAGATACCTCATCCCGCGATTACAAGAAAAGGACTTGTCACAAATGCAAAAAGCCTGGTCACTACATGGATGATTGTCCTCAGTGGCTGAAGGAATCAAAGAATAAGAAGTACAAGGATGACAGTTCAGATGACTTGAAGAAAAAGAAGAAATCTTCAAAGTCCACATCGTCAAAATATTCAAAGTCTTCATCTCACAAGAAGAGCAGTTCCAGAAAGGCTCGGGCATTCATTGGCAAGGAAATGGACTCTGAAGCTGAATCTGAGGAAAATGAGGAAGAGGAGGAATCTGAGGAGTGAGACTCTGGTGTGGCGAGCCTAGGTCTCGCTACTGCTTTCGTCAACAAGTCCATCTTCAACACTGAGGAATGTGGCAACTCCAACACTGCTGACGATGGCAACAATGACTTTGCTCCCACCTATGCTTCACGGCAAAAGGTGCCAAGGTACTCAAATATCCTTCCTCTGAATCTAGTGAAGATGAATCTGATGAAAACCTCAAACCTAGCTATTCCAAGCTTGCTAATATATCCACTAAACAACAGCAGGCTTTGGAAAGTGTTCAGAATCTGCTAGACAAAAGCGATGACCTATTGGGTGAGGAAGTGGATCAAACTCAAACTCTGACTGATGATCATAAACGTCTTTAGTCTTTGTTTGATAACCCTCAAGGTCATCATGAAACACTCTTAGCCGATCATGAGAAGCTTTCTTATGAGTTTCTTCAAAGAAAGCAAGATCTTGAGAAACTAAGGGTGAGTCATGATGATCTTCAAAGGGAAAATGATTCTTTGCTTGCTCAACAGATCAGTTCCGCTCAGGAAGAATTCATTCCACCATGTTTGAAATGCATTGAACGTGAATCTGCTAATTCTTCACCTGAAAGTTCAAATGCTTCCATCGCTGCAACTTCTTCAACTGTCTCTGTGGTCACAAATTCCTCATCTGAGGATACCCCAAGTATGACTGACGGAAATGCAGGATTGAAGGAATTGTATGTGAGAGGCATGTACAAAAGCCTCAAAGGGCATTAGGCTCTTTGTGATGTGCTTAAGAAGCAGATGCTCAATAGGAACCCTAGGAAAGAGGATATTGCATTTGAGAGGAAACTCGGTGCTGATGGGTCCTACTGGAAACTTGAGAAGTACTCCAATACCTCATGGGTTGTTGCAAAAGGACCTCACGTAGATCCATCTACTTTATCTGGTTTTACATGTGAATCTTCATATTCATCTGATGAGTCATTTGACTCTAACTATAAACTGTTCAAAAACCAGAATGGTGAGGTATTTGCTAGATATGTTGGAACTAAATTCAGGAATGGCCCCCCTATGAAGAAAATCTGGGTTCCCAAAAGGTGCCTTGAAAGTCTTCAGGTGAATGTCCTCATGACACCACCTGTGGAGAACAGGAACCCCAGACCAAATTCTTCATATGGACCAAAGTCCTCATATGATCATCATCGTGCTAATGCATCTGTTTTGCATGGAAACTCTAAGAGTTGTGAATATGTGCATTATTCTTCAAATCATTATGTTCATAAGTCCTCAAAGAATTTCTCTCCTTATTCATATGCATACTCTAACCCCTCTTCCGCAAAATTAAGTGCATTGGCTTCAATGCCACCTTTCTCTTATGGAGCTCGTAGAATGATGAAATCTTTGCCACCCCTCCAGATGTGGGTGGTGAAGAAAAAGAACTAATCTATTATGCAGGGTCAGGTCTGTAGACGAACTTGAACGTCTGAAGAATTTGCTGGAGACCTGAGAATGCTTGAAAGGACGCAAGCTAATCATGAAGAAATGAATTACTCATTTCTCACGTCCTTATTGCTGTATCTATTGCACTACTTGATGAAATTATATCTGATGAATTTGATGTCATATTCTTCAGTATGAAGTATATGAGTTTGTAAGATGCACTAATTCATCTGCATGATGAATCTCTCAAAGCTACCGAGTGGGTCCTCGACAGTGGATCTACAAATCACATGACCGGTGAAAAGAACTTACTCATGGACTCTACTCTATCTCCATAGCATCTGAAGCATATCACCTATGCTGATAAAGCAAAAAGCAAGGTATTGGGTCTAGGTAGGGTTGCAATATCAAAGGATCGACACATGGACAAAGTCATGCTTTGTCGAGTCCCTCGGATTCAACCTGATGTCTGTCTCAATGCTTTGTGATCTTGATATGGTTGTCATCTTTGGCATATATCATTGCATAGTACTCATGGAATTTGACAAATCCAAAGTCTTCGAAGGCTTTAGGAGAGGAGACTTGTATATTGTTGATTTCTCTACAGAACCACAACCTGCCACATGTCTACTTGCAAAAGCTTTAGAAGGCTGGCTATGGCATCATCGACTCTGTCATGCTGGCATGAGGAACTTGCACACGCTTGTGAAGAAGAAGCACATCATCGACATCGAGGGTGTCAAATTCCTCAAAGATCATCTTTGTGGGGCTTGTGAGGCTGGAAGGATGACCAGATCCAAGCATCCCTCAAAGACTATCATGACTACCACTCGTCCTTTTGAATTGCTTCACATGGACCTCTTTGGCCCCACTCATTATGCGAAATAACAAATGCATCATCATTATATGGCTTTGTTATTATTGATGATTATTCTTGCTACACCTGGGTGCATATCATTATGTACAAAACTGAAGTGCAGGAAGTCTTCAAACGATTTTCCTCAAGGGCCTCGACGAAAGTCGGTGTGAAGATCAAGCACATCAGGAGTGACAATGGGACCGAGTTCAAGAACACTGGTCTTGATGAACTTGGTATTACTCATGAGTTATCTGCCCTGTACACTCCTTAGCAGAATGGCGTCGTGGAGCGTAAGAACATGACTCTTGTTGAGATGACTCGCACTATGCTTGATGAATTCAAGACGCTTCATCATTTCTGGCCTGAGTCTTTTGATACAGCGTGCCACATCATCAACAGGGAATATCTTCACAAATTCTTCAAGAAGACCTCATATGAACTCCTCATTGACAAGAAACCCAATGTGAGTTATTTCAAAGTCTTCGGTGCTAAATGTTGGATTAGAGATCCTCATCACAATTATAAATTTGCACTGAAAGCACATGAAGGTTTTATGCTTGGTTACAGAAAGGACTCGCACACCTACAGAGTCTTCAACACCTATCACACCAAGGTTGTTGAAACTGTAGATGTGTGGTTTGATGAAACTAACGGCTCGCAAAGAGAGCACCTA
The DNA here is from genome assembly GCF_002575655.3 of Aegilops tauschii subsp. strangulata. Classification (NCBI taxonomy): domain Eukaryota; kingdom Viridiplantae; phylum Streptophyta; class Magnoliopsida; order Poales; family Poaceae; genus Aegilops; species Aegilops tauschii. The sequence continues at coordinate 218,418,642 of NC_053037.3, read as the reverse complement.
CCTCCTGTGCTAGATGAAATGTCTCCTGAGGAATCCATCAAGTTCAAGGCTACTGAGGATGTCATACCCACTGAAGAACCTGCTGAAGAAGTTATTCCAGACCATGAAGAAAATCATGCTGGTGCACCTAAGGAAAATGTTGCTGAAGAAAATGCTCAACCCAATCAAAGTCGTCAACCTGCTCAACCCGCGTCGGAAATGAAGTGCAGATCGAGAAAATCCTCGATGACATCAATGCACCAGGTCCTCTCACACGCTAAAAAGCTTCACATTTGTCTCAATTTTGTGGGCACTTCGCTGTTGTCTCTATCACAGAAGCCCACCAAAGTTGATGAGGCATTTCTGGAGCCTGAGTGGATTCAAGCAATGCAAGAGGAATTACATCAACTCGAGCTCAACATTGTGTGGGAACTTGTCAAGCGACCAGATCCTCGCCAGCACAACATCATAGGTACCAAGTGGATCTACCACAACAAGCAAGACGAAATGGCCTAGTGGTGAGGAATAAGGCTCGTCTTGTAGCTCAGGGCTACACACAGGTTGAAGGAACTGATTTCGATGAAAATTTTGCACCTGTTTCTAGACTTGAAGCTATTCACATATTGCTTGCTTATGCTAACCATCATAATATCATCCTATATCAAATGGATGTGAAAAGTGCATTCCTCAATGGTAAGCTTGAGGATGAAGAATATGTTGCTCAACCCCATGTTTTCAAGATCCTAAGCATCCTGAGAAAGTCTTCAGACTCAACAAGGCCCTCTATGGCCTCAAGCAGTCCCCACAGGCGTGGTATGTGTCGGTGTCAAAACCGGCGGATCTCGGGTAGGGGGTCCCGAACTGTGCATCTAAGGTCGATGGTAACAGGAGACGGGGGACACAATGTTTACCCAGGTTCGGGCCCTCTCTATGGAGGTAATACCCTACTTCCTGCTTGATTGATCTTGATGAATTTGAGTATTACAAGAGTTGATCTACCACGAAATCGTAATGGCTAAAACCCTAGAAGTCTAGCCTGTATGACTGTATATGTTTCCGGACTAAGCCCTCCGGTTTATATAGACACCGGAGGGGACTAGGGTTGTACAAAGTTGGTTACAGAGAAAGGAATCTTCATATGCGGTCGCCAAGCTTGCCTTCCATGCCAAGGAGAGTCCTATCCGGACATGGGAGAAAGTCTTCGGTCTTGTATCTTCACAGCCCATTAGTCCGGCCCATGCCCAATAGGCCGGACGCCCGAGGACCCCTTAGTCCAGGACTCCCTCAGTAGCCCCTGAACCAGGCTTCAACGACGAGGTGTCCGGCGTGCAGATTGTCTTCGGCATTGCAAGGCGGGTTCTCCTTCCCAAATACTCCAAGATAGTCTTCGGACGCAACGAACGTGTCTGGATCTGCAACACAAGTACCACACACACAGCCGTAGAGAGTATAATATTTCACGAGTCCCATCCGCTGACAACTTTTCGCAAGATGACATCACGCCTGCCCGGTCATTATTTCGAACCGTTTTCGTCTGCCGTTCTGCGTTTTGAGATGCGGTTTCCATTGGCACGTCTTGTCAAAGCAGATATCATGTCCCCTTATTACGGGATTCTCACGAATACGGGCGTGGGTAACCCAACCGTGCCGTTTACACAACCCTTGGGAATAGGCGAGTTTTAAGGCGAGTGGGGAGGCGTTCGATATTCACTGCCTTTATAAGGAGATAAGGATTCCCCTTCTTCACCCACGCCTTCTTTCTTCCTCTGCCCTTCCATTCCCGAGCTCCAGCGCCCAAGTTCTCGTCCTTTCCACTCCGAGCAGGCTCTCATCCATGTCCGGATCCGGAGGTCAAGGCAAGTGGATGGCCTCTTCCGTCACGGTGAAAGACATCGCCGAGCTTCGGGGGGGCGGGTATCTGGCGAAGGAGATCGCCCACCGGCTTCCGGCCAAGGGACAAGTCGTCCCTACACCAAAACCCAACGAGAGGGTGGTGTTCCTCCCTCTTTTCATCCGCGGGCTAGGGTTTCCACTCCACCCTTTTGTCTGCGGGCTGATGTTCTATTACGGGCTAGATTTCCATGATCTAGCGCCGAACTCCTTCCTCAACATCTCGGCATTCGTTGTTGTGTGCGAGGCTTTCCTCCGCATCCAGCCCCACTTAGAGTGTGGCTCAAAATCTTCGACGTGAAGCCGAAGGTGGTGGATGGCCAACACGCGGAGTGCGGAGGAGCCATGGTGAGCAAGATGCCCAACGTCACATGGCCCAAAGGCACATTTGTGGAGACGGTCAAGGAGTGGCAGAAGCTGTGGTTTCATATCACAGAGCCCCGCGACGCCACATGGGCCGCGGCTCCCGAATTCAAGTCCGGGGCTCCAATGTGGCTAACCTCCTGGATGGAGAAGGGCCCGAATTGGTCTTCGTCGGATGAGCTGATGGCGCTGCAAACGCGCATCCAAAGCATGGTGGACAAAAACATCAAGCTCGTCGACGCGATCTAGGTTATGCTGGTTCGCCAGATCCTCCCCTGCCAAAGCCGAACTTCCTCTCTATGGGAATTCGATCCGGAGAAGCACCAGACCTTGGTGAGGCTCTTCGGCACCACTCACGAAGACGCCTGGAAGCTGCTCTTCAAGGGCAACGAGAAGCCGCCGGCCATAGAATCGGATCGTGGGCACAATCTTGCCCACCCAGCCAGCGCGGTAAGTCCTTCACATCTCAAGGTGTACCCTCTACCTGCTTGTCCAAGGAGGGTAACTAAGCTTTGCTATTTTATCATTTCAGGAATGGACGGAGAAAGCGGAGCGTATTCACTGTTCGGCTCCGCTGCCCGAAGAACCAGGCATCCCGCTCCTGGCGAAGATGCTGGTCCCGGCGCCCTATCAGCCACCAGAGAAGAAGGCCAAGAAGAATGCCATAGGGGGCCGGGGGGGCCCCCGCCGCAAGGGCACTTCGGACGTGATGTCCGAAGACAAGACTCACTCCTCTACCGCTGAAGATGACGGTGAGGAGGAGGAGGAAAGCAACCCTCCCCCTGATGGGGGGAGGAAGAAGAGGGCGGCCTCCACAAATATGGAGGCGGAGGCGCCCAAGAAGGGGAAAGGCTCCCTCACGGATAAAACTGCGTGGGACGTCGACAGCAGTCCGGAGCGACCCCCCGGAACAAGCCCTTGGCCGCGTCGTAAGTATTGACAGACTCGTACCCGCTCGTGTATCCGGCCTTTCCTCCTTATTATATTAACATGGTTAATTATGCTATTGCAGTCCGGCCCACGACAGCTCCCAGCGATCCTCGTCAAGGGGTTCGTTGGATTCAAAGGCAATGGCCAGTGAGTCACCGCCGGCCGCTCACTCTCCCAAGGCCAAGGGCGACGCCGAGGTGCTGTCCCGAAGGACTTTCCCAGGCCAGGGAGAGTCTCAGGAGGCCGTCAGGGCGGCGCCAGAGTCCGAGACCTTGGCCGCCGGACATATGGGGGAGCAGTCCCCTATGGAGACTGGCGATGGGGGCCATGCTCAATTTGGCCCCCAGCCGAATACGTTGCCGGAGACCTATACGGCTCCGGAGTTCAGCCAGCAACCTCCTTCGAAAGAAGGGGGTGTGCCTATTCTGCCGGTGACCTCTGTCCAACCAGGGGCACCGGACAATCTTCTAGAAGCACTACGAGGCGCTTCCATCATGGAGGAACACCGTATCCTTATGGGTACGGTGATTGAGAAGGTTCAGTCTGTCAAGAGCGGACTGACCGAAGCCTGCAGCGACCTGCTGACAGGTTTTGAGGTAAGCGACGCAAAGGAGAAAATCCCCATATAGATAGTAGCCCCTGAGACACTGTCCGGTGTTCGGAAAGCAAGACCGGCCAGAGGGTCAATTCATTTTTGTAGGAAACTAACTAAATTTGTCTTGTATGAATGAGCAGGCATCGTTACTGGCCGCGCATGCTGCCGAAGTCCCCGGACTAAAGCAGAGACTGGAGCGGGCCGAGGAGGAGCTCGGACAAGCGAGGAAGCAGCTGGAAGACCAGCAAGGTATGTAATGACCCGCTGTGTATTCGGAAAGAATAAATGATATGTATTGACCATAGTGTGATAATATGTGCAGGAGCGACGACTGAGGTCGAGGCCCTTAAAAAGGCCCTGGCCGAAGCCGAGGAGAAAGCTGCCAAGGAGCAAGCCGCTCGTAAGAAGCTCAAGGCCTGAGTCAACGAGGTCCAGCAAGAGCTCCAGTATGCTGTGAAGAAATGCGAGACCTTGGAGTGTGATATTTCAGCTCGAGAGGCCGAACTCGCCAAGGCTCGCCAAAGCGCCGAAGAGGCCCGGGTTGAGGCCCAGGGCGCCCTCCAAGAGATCTAGGAGGCCAAGAAGATCGCGGCGGGTAAGGCATTTAATATGCAAAGTAAGTATGTGAAGAAGAAGTATGTCTTACTAACCCGGATTCGGAGTTCTCCAGGGGGCGTTTGCGGATGCCGCGCAGTGTGTCAGACGGTGCGGAGTTCTTCCGGGCCAAAGAGGGGAGCTCAACAGAGAAGCTGTTCTGGTCGCAATACCTTGCGCCAGAACATCCAGTGCCCTTCACCGATTAGCTAAAACATCTGGTCGAGCTGCATAGGGTGGCCGAACTGGCCATGAAGGATTTAATAATCCGGCTGTGGCCCACCGAAGCTATACCCAGCAGCTACTTCGACCTCGTGAAGCGGCTGGTGAACGCCTGTCCTTGGCTGGACATCATCAAGCAATCGGTCTGCATCGAGGGAGCGCGGATGGCCTTCGCACGAGTCAAGGCGTGGTGGGCGAAGATGGACGCCAAGCTTGTGACCGAGGGGCCGCCCGAGGGCAAGGAGCACCGCACACCCGATATGGATTGTATGAGTATACCGTTATGTCATTTGGACTGACTAACGCACCTGCCTATTTCATGAACCTGATGAACAAAGTGTTTATGGAGTTTTTGGATAAGTTCGTCGTGGTGTTCATTGATGATATTTTAATCTTTTCCAAGGATGAAGAAGAGCATGAGGAGCATTTGCGATTGGTACTTGAGAAGCTCAGAGAACATCAGTTATACGCCAAGTTCAGCAAATGTGAGTTTTGCTTGAAGGAAGTTGGATTCCTTGGACATGTTATTTCTGGAGAAGGAATAGCAGTAGACCCTGCCAAGGTTGACACAGTGACAAGTTGGGAATCACCCACGACAGTTGGAGAAATCCGGAGTTTTCTTGGACTTGCAGGATACTACCGGAGATTTATCAAAAATTTCTCAAGGATTGCTAAGCCCATGACTGAGCTATTGAAGAAGGACACCAAGTTTAATTGGACTGAGGAATGTGAAGCTAGTTTCCAAGAGTTGAAGAAACGGTTGGTTACATCACCAGTGTTGATTCTGCCAGATCAATGCAAGGACTATGAAGTTTATTGCGACGCTTCTCGTCGAGGACTTGGAGCAGTGCTTATGCAGGAAGGAAGAGTTGTTTCGTATGCTTCACGACAACTGAAACCCCATGAGAAGAATTATGCTACGCATGATTTGGAGTTAGCAGCCGTGGTGCATGCATTGAAGACATGGAGACATTTTCTCATCGGAAACCATTGTGAGGTGTACACGGATCACAAGAGTTTGAAGTACATTTTCACGCAGAAGGAGTTAAACCTCAGATAGAGGAGATGGTTGGAGCTCATTAAGGATTATGATATGAGATTGCATTATCACCCCGGAAAGGCTAACGTAGTAGCAGACGCGTTGAGCCGCAAGAGTCATGTCAACAACATCATTACAGGAGAGTTACCTCAGGAGTTAGCCGAGGACCTACGTGAGCTATGTTTGGAGATAGTCCCTAGAGGCTATTTAGCGACATTGGAGATTCAGTCTATCTTGATGGAAAAGATCAGAGAAGCTCAGAAGGCAGACAAGGAGATAGAAGAGATAAAGGAGAAGATGAGCACAGGAAAATCCAAGGGATTTCGTGAGGATGAGCACGATACCTTATGGTTTGAAGACCGTGTATATGTACCAAATGATCCGGAGATCAGGAAGTTGATTTTGCAAGAAGCCCATGATTCACCGTACTCGATTCACCCAGGGAATACCAAGATGTATTTGGATTTGAAGAATATTTTCTGGTGGACCGGAATGAAGAAGGATATTGCGGAGTATGTAGCAGTTTGTGATGTATGTCAGAGAGTGAAGGCAGAGCATCAGAAGCCAGCAGGATTGTTACAGCCATTGCCGATACCCGAATGGAAGTGGGATAAAATAGGCATGGATTTTATCACAGGATTACCCAGGACCCGTTCAGGCTATGACTCGATATGGGTTATAGTCGATCGTTTGACGAAAGTGGCTCATTTCATTCCAGTAAAGACCACGTACACCAGTGCTAAGTTGGCAAAGATATACATGACCAGGATAGTGTGTTTGCATGGAGTTCCGAGGACCATTGTATCAGACAGAGGAACCCAATTTACCTCGAAGTTTTGGAAGCAGTTGCATGAAACATTGGGAACCAGGCTGGAATTTAGTACAGCATTTCACCCGCAGACAGATGGACAGACTGAAAGAGTCAACCAGATTTTGGAGGACATGTTGAGAGCTTGTGCGCTAGATTATGGATCAAGTTGGGACGACAATTTGCCATATGCGGAGTTTTCTTATAACAACAGTTATCAAACCAGTTTGAAGATGGCCCCTTTCGAAGCTTTGTACGAAAGAAGGTGTAGAACACCGTTGTTATGGGACGAAGTTGGAGACCGTCAGTTGTTTGGACCAGATTTGATTAAGGAGTCTGAACAGAAGGTGAAGTTGATTCGCGATAGGCTCAAGGTAGCCCAATCCAGGCAGAAGAGTTATGCTGATTCTAAACGAAAGGAGACAGTTCATGAAGTCGGAGACAGAGTGTATCTTCGAGTATCACCACTTCAAGGAGTGAAGCGCTTTGGAGTTAAGGGAAAGTTAGCGCCTCGTTTTATTGGACCATACAGAGTGTTGGAACGTATGGGAGAAGTTGCCTATAAGTTGGAATTGCCCGAAGGATTGTCTGGAGTACATGATGTATTTCATGTTTCGCAGTTGAAGAAGTGCCACGCAGAGATGGCTGAGATACCACTGAGAGATACTGTGCCACTGGAAGCGATTCAGTTGGAAAGTGATTTCACCTATGAGGAGAAGCCAGTTAAGATTCTCGAGTATGCCAGCCGAGTTACCCGCAGCAAGGTTATCAAGTTTTGCAAAGTTCAGTGGAGTCACCACACCGAAGATGAGGCCACCTGGGAGCGAGAGGAAGATCTACGGAAAAACCACTCCCAACTGTTTTCTAGCCAACCCGAATCTCGAGGGCGAGATTCATCTTAAGGGGGGTAGGTTTGTAACATCCCAAATTTTCAATTTGGAATGTTATACATAGATCATCATTGCATATCATGTTTTATTGCATTTTGACAAATCCTCGATAAATCCTAAGCAACTCAAGGACCCTCGGAGAGAGTTGGGGATTTTCTCAAATTTTCTTATTTGATTTTTCAAACGAGGATTGGGATTTTAATTATTTTTCTCTCCAGAAAAATATTTCATTTTTAAGATAAACGAGAGGAGAAAATATGACTTCTCCAAAACAATTGAAATACTGGAGGAGAAATGTTAAAAACATTATTTTGGAATTTATTGGATTTTAGTTGCAATTTTTATTGCATTTAAAAATATGCATGTTTTGAAAAATGTTTATTTTTGATTTTAAAAATGTTCACCCTATTCCAGATTTTCTAACTAGACGGGGAAAATTTATTTCATATTTTTTTGAGTTTTATTTATTTTTCTACGCATTTTTCTTCGCGGAACTTAAAAAAAAAACGCGCGCCCGCGCGCCGACTGGGCCAAAGGCCCAGCCGACGGCCCGCCTCGCCGGTTTCCTCTTCCCGCACGGCCGCCGGAGTCCGGCCGAGCCACGACGCCGCCGCCGCCTCGATTGCCCCTTCCCCAAGCCGCCCTCGCCCCCCTCCATATATACCCCGCCCCCTCTCCGTTTTCGCCGCCACCATCGCCGGAGGAGCCGCCGCCGCCGCCGCCCGCCTTTTGCCTCGCCGCCGGGAGCCCCGAGCCGGAGCCCCCTCGCCGCCGGAGCCGCCGCCCCCCGAGCCCCGCACCCCCGCCTGCCGGAGCCCCTCGCCGGAGCGAGCCCGTCGAGGTACTGCCGCCGCCGTTCGTCGAGTTGACCGGTTTTCTGAAAAAAAAACCTTTTGTTTTTAAAAAAAAACCCTAGATCGGTTTTTTTCTCGGTTTTCTTATTTCGCGAGCGTTTACGGAACCGTTCGTTTTAACGAACACGTTCATCGGTTTTTCTCTGTTAACGAACGTCCGTTATTTAACCGTTCGTCCGTTTTTCTTTTTCGTTGGATTTTTCTCGTTATTTTCTCAGATTCGATTTCTGATCAAATTTTCGAATCTGTTTAACTTTTCGCTCGTTTATCGGAATCAGGTGATTCAAGCGCCTAGAGTTTCGTCTCGAAATTCTCTTCCCGTTTAATCTACTCAAACAAGTTTTTGCAACAGTAAAATTTGACCTAGATCCAGATTAGCTAACGAAGTTTCTTTCTTCCGCCGTTTGACTTTCGTTGCTTCTTTCGAGTTGATTCTTTTTGCAAACCGGAGTTCTTAAGTTGAACTTTCTGGTTGAATCTTTCATTCGAGTTTTACCTGTGCATTAGATGAGTACTGATTGTATGCTTGTTTGTTTGCGATAGAGTACCCGGAGTGTGCCGCTTGTTACTTCGACTCGTTAGTTTTCGCGGATCATCAGCAAGGCAAGTAACACTTTGATCATACCCCGTTCATACCCAGTTTTATTGCATTAGATCTATTTCCTCAAACACATTGCATGATTAGGATCTAATAAACTGTGGGTATTGGGAAGTAGTTGAGGTAGTACCTATTACCTGTTTTTCTATCAAACCCTCGGGAGTTACTTCTACGTTGCTTTTATTATCGCCATGCTATGCGTAGACGTGGATTGGGTTTGAGAGATATTCATGACAGATGTGAGTGTTTAATAAATGGTTCAACTTAAGGTGGCAACTAAAACTCACATCTGGGTGGATTGAGACACCTGGAGAACCCAGTGTTGTCTGTATGTATAAGGTCCGCCACCTAGGCTCAAAGGGATCATAAGATTTTCATGCTAGAAACCTCCGTGTGCAGCCGCAAGCTATTATGGGCTCTAGCATAGCTGAGTAGGTTACAGGATCTCTTGAAGAGGTGGACTAGCAGATGTAGGGAAAAGTAGGTGTACCGGTCCATCCAGAGTAGAGAGTGACTGTTTCTGAAAGACTGTGTCTCGGTCATCCGTTTCTCAAACATCATGCAGTGCGAGAATCAAGCGGAGGCGATCGAGTCTTGTGGGGAAAAGTGCACAAACCTCTGCAGAGTGTACAAACTGATCATGATTAGCCGTGTCCCCGGTTATGGACAACTTGAGTATCTAGTACCTGGATTATCATTTGAATCTCATCACCGTGATACTTTTAATTAATTTTGTTGGGTTAATGATGACACTTAATTGGGATTGAGTTGGAGGTACCTTCTCAATGTTTCAACCACCATGATAGTTAAATAAAATTTATTCCTTTGTAGTAGGATAAAATTGGCTTTTCGCAAAAACTGTAACCATAGAGCTTTCCACCAGCCATATATGCATATAGTATAGCATTATCATTGTTCATTGTTCTCTATGTGTTACATTGCCAGCATATTCCATGTGCTGACCCGTTTTCGGGCTGCAACGTTTCATGTTGCAGACTTTTCAGACGACGAGTAAGGTGCTTTAGGTCGTGGTCTTATACTCAGTGATGCCGCTGGAGTTGATGGACTCACTTATCTTCCAAGTCTTCCGCTGTTATCGTTTAGATGGCCTTAAGCCATGTTTATCATACTTAATCTCTTCGGAGATATTCGATGTAATAAGTGTGTGATTGCTACTCTGTTATAAATCCTCCATTTGTACTGTGCGTGTCAGCATTACTGATCCAGGGATGCCACTGGTGCACAGCAGCACATGCCATTTGAGGTCTGGTCGCTACAGCAAGCTTGCCGGGGCAGTCTTGGGACTTGTCTCTGGAGCAACCTCGTCCTCGCAAGGCTCACCTGCCCGACAAGGGAGGCCTTCCCTTAGTGGTATCTTGCTTCTCTTGTCTTGAATTGGTCTTATTGATCCGCTCTCTGACTCCTCAAAGAGTTGATCTCTTCTGCTTGGTCTGGTCTTGGATGTCGCAAACTTGCTCTTAGGCTTGTTGATATGTCTCCAACGTATCTATAATTTTTGATTGTTCCATGCTGTTATATTATCATTCTTGGATGTTTTATAATCATTTTATATCATTTTTTGGTACTAACCTATTGACATAGTGCCAAGTGCCAGTTGCTATTTTCTGCATGTTCTTTTACATCGCAGGAAATCAATACCAAACGGAGTCCAAACGCAGTGAAACGTTTTGTGGATTTTCTTTGGACCAGAAGACATCCAGTGGGCCGAAGAAGCGCTTGGGGGCTGCTCCGAGGGGAGCACAACCCACCAGGGCGCGCCTGGAGGCCCAGGCACGCCCTGGTGGGTTGTTCGCACCTCGGGTGCCCCCCAGACCGCCTCTTTACTCTATAAATACCCCAATATTCCAGAAACCCCAAGGGAGTCGACGAAAATCAATTCCAGCCGCCGCAAAGTCTAGAACCACCAGATCCAATCTAGACACCATCACGGAGGGGTTCATCATGCCCATTGGTGCCTCTCCGATGATGCGTGAGTAGTTCTTTGTAGACCTACGGGTCCGTAGTTAGTAGCTAGATGGCATCCTCTCTCTCGTTTGATTCTCAATACAATGGTCTCTTGGAGATCCATATGATGTATCTCATTTTGCGGTGTGTTTGTTGGGATCAGATGAACTTTGAGTTTATGATCAGATCTATCTTTTTATCAATGAAAGTTATTTGAGTTTCTTCGATCTCTTATATGCATGATTGCTTATAGCCTCGTATTTCTTCTCCGATATTTGGGTTTTGTTTGGCCAACTTGATCTATTTATCTTGCAATGGGAAGAGGTGCTTTGTGATGGGTTCGATCTTACGGTGTTTGATCCCAGTGACAGAAGGGGAACCGACACGTATGTATCGTTGCCATTAAGGATAACAAGATGGGGTCTATTTCTACATAAATAGATATTGTCTACATCATGTCATCATTCTTATTGCATTACTCCATTTCTCCATGAACTTAATACACTAGATGCATGCTGGATAGTGGTCGATGTGTGGAGTAATAGTAGTAGATTTAGGCAGGAGTCGGTCTACTAATCTTGGACGTGATGCCTATATAATGATCATTGCCTAGATATCGTCATGATTATTTGAAGTTCTATCAATTGCCCAACAGTAATTTGTTTACCCACCGTTTGCTATTTTTCTCGAGAGAAGCCACTAGTGAAACCTATGGCCCCGGGTCTCTTCTTTAATATATTTGCCCTAGTGATCTATTTCCTTTGCTTTTATTTTCAGATCTATTAAACCAAAAATACAAAAATACATTGCTGCACTTTATTTTATTTGGCGTTCGATCTATCAATATTTACTACTTTCTCACGTCCATTTGCCAATTTCTGGCGCCGTTACCCGAAAGGGATTGATAATCCCTTTAACACGTCGGGTTGCGAGTATTTGTTATTTGTGTGCAGGTGCTATTTACATAGTGTTGCTTGGTTCTCCTACTGGTTCGATAACCTTGGTCTCATCACTGAGGAAAATACCTATCGTCGCTGGGCTGCATCATCCCTTCCTCTTTAGGGAAATACCGACATAGTCCTAACCGACATCAAAAGGAATTTCTGGCGCTATTGCTGGGGAGACATCATCAACATCTACCAGGTTCCTAATCGCAAATCTCATCTCATCGCAATTTACATTATTTTCCATTTGCCTCTCATTTTCCTTCCCCCCACTTCACAAAAATATGTCGTTTTATTCGCCCTCTTTTTCCTTCGCCGTTTCCTCGTCAGATCTGTCTTTTGCTTGAAATCATGAGTGATTTCGGTATGGCACAACCAGATGATGGCCTAACTCCTAAGATTGGACGTACATGCAATCTGGATGCTAAAACTTTTATCTTGGGGCAAGGGAATGTTATGGGAAAAGAACGTATCCAAGAACAATTGTGTTTGAAATCTAAGTCTTGATGATGCTCCTATACTTAGAAATACTAGATCTTATGCGGATGTTGTTCAACACTAGTTCTGAAACTTGAAAGTAAATTTATCCGTACTCATCCTACTTTGCAAAGATTGTTTTTTGAGCTTCCCTTATAATGAATCCTAAGGCTAAAAAGTTGGCCACTCTCGTTCTTATGAATGAGTTTGACTACATAATACGGGAAGCTAGGGAAATCTCTGTTTTTTATGATATGAACTGTGAAAAGCCCATGATAGATGGAATTCTTTACAATAGTGATTATGCGTTAAGACATTTGCTTGGGGATAATAAAATCTTTGATGAGAATCTTAAAAAGGAAGTCCCCATTCTAGATGTAATCCAACAAGTTTTCAATAATGTTAACCAACATTACTCTTGGATTGTTGCCGGAAATCAAAGGGGTTATTATGATGAGCAACTTAATAATGCAAAGTTTTATATGGATAATATGTTTTATGTTGTTTTTACACAATCTCATGACAACAACACTTCTAAGGAAATTAAGAAAAAAGATGACAAAACTTAGATCCTTGCTTTATGCCTAGCTAGGGGCGTGAAACAATAGCGCTTGTTGGGAGGCAACCCAATGAATAAAATTTATTTTTGCCTTTTGATTTCTTTTCTTGAATGTTTGCACAATTATTCTACTGCTATGATTGTGTTTTTATGTTATAATTAGTGTTTGTGCCAAGTAAAGCCTTTAGGATCTTCTTGGGTGATAGTTGTTTGGTCTTGCTGAAAAATAGAAACTTGTGCGCTCATGAACATAATTCTCATTTTTAACAGGAGCATGATAAAATACCAATTCCTTTTGCAGAAGATTAATATACAAATTTCTCAGGTTTTCCTAATTTTTCAGAATTTTTGGAGTTAGATAAGTATTCAAAATTTCCAAATTGCTACAGACTATTTTGTTTTTGACAGATTCTGTTTTCTTTGCGTTGTGTGCTTGTTTTGATGATTCTATGGTTTTATTTGATGAGTTTTTGCCATAGAAAAGTTGGAATACAAGAGATATAATGCAAGAATAAAATATGAATTGGTTTGCAACAGTACTTATAGTAGTGATTTGTTCTCTTGTACTAACGGATCTCACGAAGGTTTTGTTGAGTTTTGTGTGATTGAAGTTTTCAAGTTTTGGGTGATGTTACGATGGATGAAGGAATAAGGAGTAAGAAGAGCCTAAGATTGGGGATGCCCATGGCATCCCAAGCTATTATCCAGAGAGAAGCATGCAACTAAGCTTGGGGATGCCCCGAGTGGCATCCCCTCTTTCTTCTAACGACCATCGGTATTTTACTCGAAGCTATATTTTTATTCGTCACATACTATGAGTTTTGCTTGGAGCATCTTGTATGATATGAGTCTTTGCTTGTTTTGCTTTGTGTTCTTAGTCTTGATCCCTTGCTGGACACACTTATTTGAGAGAGCCAAAATGATGCCATGACATGTTAGAATTGCTCTCTATGCTTCACTTAAATCTTTATGAGCTATGGAATTGCTCTAGTGCTTCATTTATATCTTTTTGAGCAAGGTGTGCTTTAGTATTTTGAAGAAATGTTCTCTTGATTCACTTATATTTATTTGAGAGTTAGTAATTTTTTTAAGAAATTCTCTCTTGCTTCACTTAGATTATTTTGAGAGAAAGAAAAATTATGCTCATGATCTTCACATATATTTGTTTGAGCTTATCAAAAGCAACACATGAAAATTAGTTCCAAAGTGATAGATATCCAAGAAGGATATAATAAAAACTTTCATGAAGATCATTGGACGAAATAAACTTGATTCCTTGTAATAGTTTTGAGATATGATGATTTGATATGTGAGTCATGTTGATGAGTAATTATGCTTTAGTAATAATATTGGTGTTAAGGTTTGTGATTCCCTATGCAAGCACGAAAGGCAATAGTTATGCAATGAAATTACATCCTACTTGTGGTGCATTATTCGGTGTTACTTATGCTTAATGCTCACTTATGGGATTAGTCGTTTCTTGGTTGGTCGCTTCTCATTCTTTTGCTAGCCTTCATTTTGCACTAAGTATGATCACTACTTGTGCATCCAAAATCCTTTAAACCAATTTTGCCACATGAGTCCACTATACCTACCTGTATGCAGTATTCTTTTGCCGTTCTAAGCAAATTTGTATGTGCCATCTCTAATATTCAAAATAAATTTCTCTTTTGTGTGCTCGTACCACTCGCGAGGCGGTGAGGGGTGGCCAATATTTTCCATGCTAGATGTGTTATTCTCATGATGAGTGTTTATTCACTTGTCATTGCACGAGAGTAAGGCAAAGGTATTAGGGATGCCCAGTCCCGAAATGAAAAATGAATTTAGTTTATGTTGTCAAATAATAAATTCGTTGGAAAGTGTTGGTATGGAAGGCACCCGTGGATACGGTTAGCCATGGAAAGTGAAAGTACGGTGGAAAAAGGAATAATCTTTATTTTCTGTTTGGGAACCGCCTATGATATATCTAACATGGAAATTGTGGGGAACTCTAAGTCATTTTCGTTGGTGGGAAAAGTATGCCTCTCAAAATGTTTTTATCTCTAAGTTTTTCGCTTTGAGCTCTGGCACATCTACAAATCCCTACTTCCCTTCGCGAAGGGCCTTTAGTTTACTTTATGCAATTTTTATTTTTAATTTGAGTCTCCATCTTCTCTTATAAAGCACCAACTAGGGGGCAATATGATCGTACTTGAGCATTGGGTGTAGTTAATATGCGAGTGTGTTTCATGAATGGATCAATGATTGAGCATGATGGGCTAGGGATAACTTATTTTAGCATTGATATTTTGAAAGACATGGTTGCTTGTTGATATGCTTGAGTATTTAAGTTATCATGTCAAAACTAGACTATTGCTTTGAATCATACCAAAGTCCAAATGTCCATGCTATAAAGAAAAGAATATGAGATGACATGTTAGGCAGCATTCCACATCAAAAATTCTGTTTTTATCATTTACCTACTCGAGGACGAGCAGGAATTAAGCTTAGGGATGCGGATACGTCTCCAACGTATCTATAATTTTTGATTGTTCCATGCTGTTACATTACCATTCTTGGATGTTTTATAATAATTTTATAGTCATTTTATATCATTTTTGGTACTAACCTATTGACATAGTGCCAAGTGCGAGTTGCTGTTTTCTGCATGTTTTTTACATCGCAGGAAAACAATACCAAACGGAGTCCAAACGCAGCGGAACTTTTTGTGGATTTTTTGGACCAGAAGACATCCAGTGGGCCATTCCGTGGGGACCACAACCCACCTCGGGTGCCCCCCGAATCTCCTCTTTACTCTATAAATACCCCAATATTCCAGAAACCCTAAGGGAGTAGATGAAAATCAATTCCAGCCGCCGCAGAGTCCAGAACCACCATATCCAATCTAGACACCATCACGGAGGGGTTCATCATGCCCATTGGTGCCTCTCCGATGATGCGTGAGTAGTTCTTTGTAGACCTACGGGTCCGTAGTTAGTAGCTAGATGGCTCCCTCTCTCTCGTTTGATTCTCAATACAATGGTCTCTTGGAGATCCATATGATGTAACTCATTTTGCGGTGTGTTTGTTGGGATCGGATGAACTTTGAGTTTATGATCAGATCTATCTTTTTATCAATGAAAGTTATTTGAGTTTCTTCGATCTCTTATATGCATGATTGCTTATAGCCTCGTATTTCTTCTCCGATATTTGGGTTTTGTTTGGCCAACTTGATCTATTTATCTTGCAATGGGAAGAGGTGCTTTGTGATGGGTTCGATCTTACGGTGTTTGATCCCAGTGACAGAAGGGGAACCGACACGTATGTATCGTTGCCATTAAGGATAACAAGATGGGGTCTATTTCTACATAAATAGATATTGTCTACATCATGTCATCATTCTTATTGCATTACTCTGTTTCTCCATGAACTTAATACACTAGATGCATGCCGGATAGCGGTCGATGTGTGGAGTAATAGTAGTAGATGCAGGCAGGAGTCGGTCTACTACGTGATGCCTATATAATGATCATTGCCTAGATCTCTTCATGATTATTTGAAGTTCTATCAATTGCCCAACAGTAATTTGTTTACCCACCGTTTGCTATTTTTCTGGAGAGAAGCCACTAGTGAAACCCTACGCCCCCCGGGTCTCTTCTTTAATATATTTGCCTTTGCGATCTATTTTCATTTGCTTTTATTTTCAGATATATTAAACCAAAAATACAAAAATACCTTGCTGCACTTTATTTTATTTGGCGTTTGATCTATCAATGTTTACAACTTTCTCACGCCCGTTTGCCAATTTCTGGCGCCGTTACTCGAAAGGGATTGACAACCCCTTTAACACGTCGGGTTGCGAGTATTGGTTATTTGTGTGCAGGTGCTGTTTCGTAGTGTTGCTTGGTTCTCCTACTGGTTCGATAACCTTGGTATCATCACTGAGGGAAATACCTACTATCGCTGTGCTGCATCATCCCTTCCTCTTTGGGGAAATACTGACGTAGTCCTAGCCGACATCACCTGTGCACGGTCTGGGCAACAGACCTAGGGTTTGTTGCACCGGTAGGAGCCCCGGGCCTGGCCCGAACGTGCTGCCGGGCGTCATCGGGGTAGGCCCTATCCAATGCACAGGAAAGAGTGTAGTAGTTGCTTGTCCTTTAGATCTTCTTCACTTCTTCATTAACTTGAGCCCAGGTCAGTTTCCGGTTCTCCCGTGCATCGTGTAACGCCAATTGTGGTGGGGCCACCTTTATAATGGCCGTGATTGATTTTAACGCACGGGTGAGTAACTGCCAATTCACTCTTCCCATCACACTCTTATCCTTGTCCACGTATGCTACATGCATTGAGGGGGGTAGATAACGGAGGTGCGTGGTGCGAGAGAGCGTCAAGGCAGGGGCCCGGTCTTCTTGGATTTGCGGAGGAGGGCGGCGGTTACTCGCCAAGGGATCAACTCCCAGCCTCGATCGACCTATATAGGAGGGAGTGGGGAAGGAGCGGGAGTGTTCATCCACACACCTCTCTTCCTCCATTCCTTGCCTTCTTCTGGTTATGCTGATGACCTTGAATGCTCGTGTTGATGTTTGGGGAGTAGAAGAAGGGTGCGGTCACTGAGGGAGTCTTGGACTAATGGGTCCTCGGGAGTCCGGCCTGTTGGGCATGGGCCGGACTAATGGGCTGTGAAGATACAAGACCGAAGACTTTCTCTCGTGTCCGGATAGGACTCTCCTTGGCGTGGAAGGCAAGCTTAGTGACCGCATATGAAGATTCCCTTCTCTGTAACCAACTTTGTACAACCCTAGTCCCCTCCAGTGTCTATATAGACCGGAGGGCTTAGTCCGGAAACATATAGAGTCATAGAGGCTAGACTTCTAGGGTTTTAGCCATTACGATCTCGTGGTAGATCAACTCTTGTAATACTCATATTCATCAAGATCAATCAAGCAGGAAGTAGGGTGTTACCTCCATAGAGAGGGCCCGAACCTAGGTAAACATTGTGTCCCCCGTCTCCTGTTACCATCGACCTTAGACGCACAGTTCGGGACCCCCTACCCGAGATCCGCCGGTTTTGACACTGACATTGGTGCTTTCATTGAGAGTTCCACTGTGCCGTCCCCAAAAGGTTCGATGGCTCCTTCAATCGTCCACAACGATGCTGTCCAAGGGGAAACCTTCCTCCCCGGACAGATCTTCGTGTTCGGCGGCTTCGCACTGCGGGCCAACTCGCTTGGCCGTCTGGAGCAGATCGACAGCTTCGCCCCTGGCCATCAGGTCAGATTTGGGAGCTTGAACTATGTCGCGGATATCCGCGGAGACTTGATCTTTGACGGATTTGAGACCACGGCAGCCGCTCCCTATCCCTACGATGAACATGATTTAAATCTGTCATCGAACCGTACTCAGGAAATTGCACCTGTAACCGCTCCGGCCTTAGATCCAGAGCAGACCGCGCCATCCGAGGACGGGAAGCTCAACCCCGCCACGGAGGCCACAGATTCCGCGGTGTTGGAGCCGCACACAGACTTAACCTCATGTGATATCTGTGTCGCCGGAACTCCGGACTCGTCTCCGGCTATAAGTTTCGAACCATGTGCGTCCGCGGATGCTGAGTTTGATCAGTTATCGATCTTCGAATTCAGTGCCGCAGATGTCTTCCGGCACTCGCATTTAAGCGATGTATTAAACTCATTAAGAAATCTGTCCTTAGCGGGGGACTCGCATCCGAAGTATATCCGGTTCGAACCGGAGGCTGATGACGGGGAATTTTGCTTCCCACCCGCCACCCACTACATGGCCACTGTCGAGGATTTAACCGACACACTCGATTACGGCTCCGAAGACATCGACGGTATGGACGACGATGCAGATGAAGAGCATGGCCAAAACCCGCCGTTTACCAGACGCTGGATGGCCACTTCGTCGTACGACGTATACATGGTGGATACACTCAAATAGAATAGCGGCGAGGACAAGGAAAAGCCAGTCAAGGACGAGGCTCCCAAGACACAACCAAAGCGCTGGCGTCAGCGATGCCGCTCTAAATCCCGCCGCAGCAAGGGCAGCAACACCGACACAGGAGATGATTACACTCCGGACGGTGCCGAAGACAGAGAAAATCCCGACGAACAAACAGCCGAACAGGTCGATCGGGAAGATAGGCAAGTCAGCCCTGACGAACAGGCCATAGACGATGACTCGGAGGGCAGCAATTATCTTCCACCCTCCGAGGATGAGGTGAGCCTTGGCAACGAGGATTTCATCTTGCCCGAGGAACCTCTCGAGCAAGAACGCTTTAGGCGTCAACTAATAGCCACTGCAAGAAGGCTAAAAAAGAAGCAGCAACGGCTTCAAGCTGATTAAGACTACTCAACGATAGATGGACTGATGTCCTGGCAGCCGAAGAATACGGCCTTAACGCCCAGCCAAAAGTTACCCGAAGCGCAAATTACTACCTCAGTTCGATGACGAGGCACCGGAGCCCGTACCATCATCGTGCAATGCGGCTGACCGACCACCACGCAGTCGGGATATAGCGGCAACTCAAGCCGAACACCAGACCGCCTTACCTCGCCGTAAAGGCAGGGACAAAACAGCTCGGGATTACACATATGACCTCCGGCAGGACCTGGATAGTAGAGCAGGACACACAAGGTCGATCTATGGATTGCGAGGACGTGCCTTGACACGCGACGACGGCTACCTATTCGGACGTGACAAACCTAGTCACGTCATGGCCGAAAACCGCAGACGGACTCCATCGGAGCTACGTCGCGATGCGACCCGATATAGAGGCGTCGCACACCCTCTCTGCTTCACTGACGAAGTAATGGATCATGAATTCCCAGAAGGGTTTAAACTCGTAAACATTGAATCATACGATGGAACAACCGACCTCGTGGTATGGATCGAGGATTTTATTCTCCACATCCATATGGCCCGCGGAGATGATCTTCACGCCATCAAATACCTCCCACTAAAACTCAAAGGGCTAGCTCGGCACTGGTTAAACAGTCTGCCCGAAAATTCTATTGGCAGCTGGGAGGCTTTGGAAGAAGCCTTCCTCGACAACTTCCAAGGTACATATGTCCGGCCACCAGACACCGATGACTTAAGTCAGATAGTCCAACATCCTGGAGAGTCAGCCGGGAAATTCTGGACTAGGTTCCTAACTAAAAAGAACCAGATCATCGACTGTCCGGATGCCGAAGCCCTAGCGGCCTTTAATCATAGCATCCGTGACGAATGGCTTGCCCGCCACCTCGGCCAGGAAAAGCCGAAGTCCATGGCAGCCCTCACGGCACTCATGACCCACTTTTGTGCGGGTGAGGATAGCTGGCTGGCCCGTAGCAAAAACACAGAAAGTGAAACGGGCACCCCCGAGGTCAAAAATAGTAACAGCAAGATCGGACGCAGCAGACACAAACGCCGAAGCAAGCGCCGGATTCAGTGGCTCCAAGTCCGGTCAGCGGAAGAAGCCATATAAAAGAAACAATCAGGGACCATCCAGCCTGGACCGCATACTAGACCGTCCGTGCCAGATCCATGGCACCCCAGACAAACCAGCCAATCATACCAACAGAGATTGTTGGGTTTTTAAACAGGCCGGCAAGTTAAATGCCGAGAACAAAGAAAAGGGATCGCAAAGCGAGGATGATGACGAGGAGCCCCGGCAACCAAACACAAGGGGAGAAAAGAAGTCCCCCCAAGTCAAAACGGTGAACATGATATATGCTACACACATCCCCAAGAGGGAGCACAAGCACGCGCTCAGGGACGTCTATGCGATAGAGCCAATCGCCCCAAAATTTAATCCATGGTCGTCATGCCCAATCACTTTTGATCGACGGGATCATCCGACCAGTATCCATCATGGCAGTTCAGCCGCATTGGTCCTTGACCCAATAATCGACGGATTCCACCTGACGCGAGTCCTTATTGACGGCGGCAGTAGCCTGAACCTGCTCTATTAGGATACAGTGCGCAAAATGGGCGTTAACCCATCACGGACCAAGCCCACAAAGACTACCTTTAAAGGAGTCATACCAGGCGTAGAGGCCCATTGTACGGGCTCAATTACGCTAGAGGTTGTCTTCGGATCTCCGGACAAGTTCCGAAGCGAAGAATTAATCTTCGATATCGTCCCTTTTCGCAGCGGCTACCACGCACTGCTCGGATGAACCGCATTCGCTCGATTCAATGCGGTCCCTCATTATGCTTACCTCAAGCTCAAGATGCCCGGTCCACGCGGTGTCATAACAGTCAATGGAAACACGGAACGCTCCCTCCGTACAGAAGAGCACACCGCTGCCTTAGCAGCAGAAGTACAGAGCGGCCTTCTCAGGCAGAACCTTCATTTGGCTGCCGAGCCCTCGGACACCGTTAAGAGGGTCCAGACTATTCTGCAGCAGGACAGCTCGGCTCGTTAGGAGCTCGACTAGCAATTTGGCCTCCGTCCCAGTCCCGATCAAGTGGTGGCATTGGTACCGCGCGTACATAACTACGCACTCAAAATACCATGGGCACAGACGGAGGCATACCTACCTTGTGATCCACAATACGGCTTGACCGCTCCTGGACACATTTACTTTCACTGTTTCCTTTTTCCTTTTCAGGTTCCTTTTCACAAGCCTTCCCTGATGGCTTGATCGCAGTTCCTTTCGAAGGACAAATACACCAAGACGGCAGTCAGCCTGGACGTAGAGGGGAATTTCTAGGTGGTCTCTTAACGACCACTCTACCTATTTTCAGGGCCCACACACAGCTCTCCCTTGGTGATGGCATGTTATATAGCCTGATGCTTATCGCACTATTTGTATCAATGCGCTTTGACGTATTAATCAAATCATAACGGAAATAGTTCACGGCCCAAATTTTAGGGCCCTTGCTTATTTCTTTTGCTCCTTTTCTGTTTTCCTTTTTTATTATTAATAATCTTATCAGATAGCAACCATACACTGCGGTACATTTCAATTTGCCAGGGGCTTCATAATGCCCCGCTCTATGGCAACAAAAGTCTGAACACCTTTCTACAGTACAGTTCGGCACCCCGAATTTAGCATTATATGCATTGGCTCCGAATCATGTCTTTGGTCAATAGTTGGGTTGCCCGGCTCCTGTGCTTGCTACCTTACGTTCCGCTATATCGGCTAAGGTAGTAATGGGAGAACTACTGCGATTGTGCCCTGGTTTACCCGATGGAGCACCTCAGTAGAGAAAGCCGAAAACTGACTGTCATGATGCGGCGAGAGCCGGTCAGCTCTTCGGAGGTCTCAAATCGTTGGAGATTTTTTCAGCATCACGCGAGGGATCGGTACTTACCCGATCAGGTGTTTACAGCATTCTAGTTCGGACACTAGGGGCTGCACCCACATTCTTTTTGTCAAACACCTATGGCTAAGTGAGAGTGCTAAAGCCGCATATCTGATTGCCTGGTTCGTTGCGCTAAACACCTCCTTCAAGGACCAAACAATTGGATCAAGAGTGTTTAGATTCCATCCCAAACACCCCCATACTACCTATGTGGGGGCAGAAGCCGACGACTGGCCAACTCACAGATTTCATACAAAATGGCCGCCCAGGAGGTAAAATTATTTAAACATAACATAAATTATATTACATAACAACTTTGTTTCATCATACATGGAAGAGACAACTTGAATGTATTCATTCAAGACAATGTCTTTCGCGCATTGCGTTGCTACAATGCGAGACCCCTCCAGGACGTCTCCGAAATACCGCTCGGGTGTGCTGTGCTCCTTGCCCTCGGGCGGCCCCTCGGTCACAAGCTTGGCGTCCATCTTCGCCACCATGCCTTGACTCGTGCGAAGGCCATCCGCGCTCCCTCGATGCAGAGTGATCGCTTGATGGCGTCCAGCCGAGGACAGGCGTTCACCAGCCGCTTCACGAGGCCGAAGTAGCTTGTGGGTATAGCTTCGGCGGGCCACAACCGGATTATTAAATCCTTCATGGCCAGTTCGGCCACCCTATGCAGCTCGACCAGCTGTTTCAGCTGATCGGTGAAGGGCACTGGATGTTCTGGCACACGGTATTGCGACCAGAACAGCTTCTCCGTTGAGCTCCCCTCTTCGGCCCGGAAGAACTCCGCAGCGTCGGACACATTGCACGGCAGGTCCGCAAACGCCCCCAGAGAACTCCGAATCCGGGTTAGTAAGACATACTTCTTCTTCACATACTTACTTTGCATATTAAATGCCTTACCCGCCGCGATCTTCTTGGCCTCCTGGATCTCCTGGAGGGCACCCTGGGCCTCAACCTGGGCCTCTTCGGCGCTTTGGCGAGCCTTGGCGAGTTCAGCCTCTCGAGCCGAAATATCACACTCCAAGGTCTCGCATTTCTTCACAGCGTCCTGGAGCTCTTGATGGACCTCATTGACCCGGGCCTTGAGCTTCTTACGGGCGGCTTGCTCCTTGGCAGCTTTCTCCTCGGCTTCGGCCAGGGCCTTTTTAAGGGCCTCGACCTCGGTCGTCGCTTGTGCACATATTATCACACTATGGTCAATACATATCATTTATTCTTTCCAAATACACAGCGGGTCATTACATACCTTGCTGGTCTTCCAGCTGCTTCCTCGCTTGTCCGAGCTCCTCCTCGGCCCGCTCCAGTCTCTGCTTTAATCCGGAGACTTTGGCAGCGTGTGAGGTCGCGGCCAGTAACGATGCCTGCTCATTCATACAAGACAAATTTAGTTAGTTTCCTGCAAAAAAGAATTGATCCTCTGTCCGGTCTTGCTTTCCGAACACCGGACAGTGTCTCAGGGGCTACTGTATATATGGGGATTTTCTCCTTTGCGTCGCTTACCTCAAAACCTGTCAGCAGGCCGCTGCAGGCTTCGTTCAGTCTGCTCTTGACGGACTGAACCTTCTCAATCACCGTACCCATAAGGATACGGTGTTCCTCCACGATGGAAGCGCCTCGTAGCGCTTCCAGAAGATTGTCCGGTGCCCCTGGTTGGACAGAGGTCACCGGCAGAATAGGCACACCCCCTTCTGTCGAAGGAGGTTGCTGGTTGAACTCCGGGGCCGTACAGGTCTCCGGCAACGTATTCGGCTGGGGGCCGACTTGAGCATGGCCCTCATCGCCAGTCTCCATGGGGGACTGCTCCCCCATATGTCCGGCGGCTGAGGTCTCGCACTTTGGCACCGCCCTGACGGCCTCCTGAGACTCTCCCTGGTGGGAAGTCCTTCGGGACAGCACCTCGGCGTCGCCCTTGGCCTTGGGAGAGTGAGCGACCGGCGGTGACTCACTGGCCATCGCCTTTGAATCCAACGAACCCCTTGATGAGGATCGCTGGGAGCTGTCGTGGGCCGGACTACAATAGCATAATTAACCATGTTAATATAATGAGGAAAGGCCGGATACATGGGCAGGTACGAGTCTGTCAATACTTACGACGCGGCCAGGGGCTTATTCTGGGGGGGGGGTTCGCTCCGGACTGCTGTCGACGTCCCACACGGTTTTATCCGCGAGGGAGCCTTTCCCCTTCTTGGGCGCCTCCGCCTCCAGATTTGTGGAGGCCGCCCTCTTCTTCCTCCCCCCATCAGGGGGAGGGTTGCTTTCCTCCTCCTCCTCATTGTCATCTTCGGCGGTAGAGGAGTGAGTCCTGTCTTCGGACATCACGTCTGAAGTGCCCTTGCCGCAGGGGCCACCCTGGCCCCCTATGGCCTTCTTCTCCGGCGGCTGATAGGGCGCCGGGACCAGCATCTTCGCCAGGAGCGGGATGACTGGTTCTTCGGGCAGCGGAGCCGAACAGTGAATTCGCTCTGCTTTCTCCGTCCATTCCTGAAACAATAAATTAGCAAAGTTCAGTTACCCTCCTTGGACAAGCAGGTAGAGGGTACGCCTTGAGATGTGAAGGACTTACCGCGCTGGTGGGGTGGGCAAGATCGTACCCACGGTCCGAGTCTATGGCCGGCGGCTTCTCGTCGCCCTTGAAGAGCAGCTTCCAGGCCTCTTCGTGAGTGGTGCCGAAGAGCCTCACCAAGGTCTAGTGCTTCTCCGGATCAAATTCCCATAGAGGGGAAGTTCGGCTTTGGCAGGGGAGGATCTGGCGAACCAGCATAACCTGGATCACGTCGACGAGCTTGATGTTTTTGTCCACCATGCTTTGGATGCGCGTTTGCAGTGCCATCAGCTCATCCGACGAAGACCAATTCGGGCCCTTCTCCATCTAGGAGGTCAGCCGCATTGGAGCCCCGGACTTGAATTTGGGAGCCGCGGCCCAGGTGGCGTCGCGGGGCTCTGTGATATAAAACCACAGCTTCTGCCACTCCTTGACCGTCTCCACAAATGTGCCTTTGGGCCATGTGACATTGGGAATCTTGCTCACCATGGCTCCTTCGCACTCCGCGTGTTGGCCATCCACCACCTTCGGCTTCACGTTGAAGATTTTGAGCCACAGTCCGAAGTGGGGTTGGATGCGGAGGAAAGCCTCGCACACGACAATGAATACCGAGATGTTGAGGAAGGAGTTCGGGGCTAGATCATGGAAATCTAGCCCGTAATAGAACATCAGCCCGTGGACAAAAGGGTGGAGTGGAAACCCTAGCCCGTGGACGAAATGAGGGAGGAACACCACCCTCTCATTGGGTTTTGGTGTAGGGACGACTTGTCCCTTGGCCGGAAGCCGGTGGGCGATCTCCTTTGCCAGATACCTGGCCTCCTGAAGCTCAGCGATGTCCTTCGCCGTGACGGAAGGGGCCATCCACTTGCCTTGACATCCAGATCCGGACATGGTTGAGAGCTTGCTCAGAGTGAAAAGGACGAGAACTTGGGCGCTGGAGCTCGGGAATGGAAGGGCAGAGGAAGAAAGAAGGCGTGGGTGAATAAGGGGAATCCTTATCTCCTTATAAAGGCAGTGAATATCGAATGCCTCCCCACTCGCCTATTCCCAAGGGTTGTGTAAACGGCACGGTTGGGTTACCCACACCCGTATTGATGAGAATCCCGTCATAAGGGGAAACGATCTCTGCTTTGACAAGACGTGCCAATGGAAACTGCATCTCGAAACACGGAACAGCAGACGAAAACGGTTCGAAATAATGACCGGGCAGGCGTGATGTCATCTTGCGAAAAGTTGTCAGCGGATGGGACTCGTGAAATATTATACTCTCTATGGTTGTGTGTGTGGTACTTGTGTTGCAGATCCAGACACGTTCGTTGCGTCCGAAGACTATGTTGGAGTATTCGGAAGGAGAACCCGCCTTGCAATGCCGAAGACAATCTGCGCGCTAGACACCTCGTCATTGAAGCCTGGTTCAGGGGCTACTGAGGGAGTCCTGGACTAAGGGGTCCTCGGGCGTCCGGCCTGTTGGGCATGGGCCGGACTAATGGGTTGTGAAGATACAAGACCAAAGACTTTCTCCCGTGTCCGGATAGGACTCTCCTTGGCGTGGAAGGCAAGCTTGGCGACCGCATATGAAGATTCCTTTCTATGTAACCAACTTTGTACAACCCAAGTCCCCTCCGGTGTCTATATAAACCGGAGGGCTTAGTCCGAAAACATATACAATCATACAGGCTAGACTTCTAGGGTTTTAGCCATTACGATCTCGTGGTAGATCAACTCTTGTAATACTCATATTCATCAAGATCAATCAAGCAGTAAGTAGGGTATTACCTCCATAGAGAGGGCCCGAACCTGGGTAAACATTGTGTCCCCCGTCTCCTGTTACCATCGACCTTAGATGCACAGTTCGGGACCCCCTACCCGAGATCCGCCGGTTTTGACACCGACAGTCACGCCTTTGCTTGGGTAGGATCCCCTCCCGACTTCACGCAGGCCTCCGGAGTGCACGGGCGGCACGGCGGTAGCGCTGGAGGTAGCGACTCCTATGCGCTCGTCGCCGGGTCGCCCGTGGCTTCAATCTTAGTGAGGGGCTACACAAGCGACACCATGCTGGAGCCCATAATGGACGCAAAGCGTGGTAGGCGATCATGGCCTATCCCCCTTCTAGTGTGACGTCGGGGGGAGACCGCGGAAGTGATTCACCATTGGTAATGGCAGATCCCTCCTGTCGGTGTCCTGGGAATGGGGGTACCTAGACTTGCCTACCTGCGGCCCGTGGCATGGCTCTATCAACGGCCTGGTACGGCCCAGCTTCAGCAGCAATAGCTCAAGACCCTCGCGAGGGGCCAAGCCTCGCGAGGCGGACGACGCCAAGACCTCCCTGGGGGCGCCCTCACTAGGCAGGCTCCCGAGGACTACTTTTGTCAGGATAGCTTGTACTAGTTGTCTCCCTTCAAATTTGGCCGTTGTGGGATCCCTTTCCACCTACATTTGGGAAGAGGACCAGGGCCTCTATAAATAGGACTTAGCCACCACCATCTTGGATGGGAGCCATTCCACCAAGGCCATCTCACCAGCTCATCGAGCTCAAGAACACCTCACCTCCTGAGGCTGTTCATCCAATGTACTAGTTCATCCTCAGCCCCTCGAGGCAATCCACCACAAAGCTAGAGTAGGGTATTACACCACAAGGTGGCCCGAACCAAGATAAATCTTTGTGTCTCTTGTTCCTTGGGTTCGTCGAGCTAGGCCGTGGAATCGTTGGGTAGGCAGGCTGGGGGGAGAGAGTTCTTCGTGCGCACCCCAGAGTTCGAACCTCTCAAGGGTCCGCGGAACCCACAATCCGACACCTCCTTTCGGGGTACTGCCTGTCTGGCATACGGGCGGGTTCCTTGTGCCCGTGCATGCTTCTTGAGAGGACGACATCCTTCTAACTTCGGGTCATTGGATATGACCATGCTCTTTGTGGAGCCCTCCGGAGCGCCTGGTGCCCGTTCTGGCCGCCATGGTAGGGGCTTAAGCGATAATGGGCGCGCCGCCTTGACGACAGCGGCCGGTAAGGTGGCGGCAACCCACGATGCATGAAGAGCGAGGACGACCGCTCCGATGAGGTGTGATTGCAGGCAGCACCATCATCACCGGCTAGGCCTTCGCTAGTGCCACCATCTGCACTTGGCCACCGGTTTCTTCCTCCCAGCCTAGGAACAGTGCCATCCTGATCCATGGGAGGCCCTGAATCTCAGCCAAGCCTTCCCTCCGTCTTCTTCATTTCCCCCTGCAGTTTCAAGGAGGGGAGGGACAGAGCAATGGCATCACGTGCATTTATCTTTTTTCAGTCTAAAATATGTAGGCATTGGCCAAACTTTAGTTTAAATTATGTAATCTTCTCTACCCATGTTTGTGTTCTATAAGATCTGTACTTGTTAATCAGCACATTAATGAAAAAGACAAACCTTGTTGGGTACTTGTGCATGTAACATTTCCATGCAGAGGTGAAATGCCTCTATACACTCAAGTAAACAAGTTTTACCCGGCAGGCTATCCTGCCGGTACCCTCAGTATGCTACCGCAGAGCTAGGCCTGTCGGGCACAAATTGCAAAGAGGGACCAGCCCCCTGCCAAACCTTTTCGCCAAAGGCCATTGCAACCGTCCTGACCGAAGCAACACTCGAGTCAAGGGATGGGAGCACCTAAGTTTCGAAGGTGACGGGCTTTTCATATGCAAAAGTCCCTACTTACAGAACACGTATGGATAAGAAAAGAACTTATCTGCTTGGCTTGCCGGGGAATGTAGGCTTGTCTTATCTTCTCTTCTGCGGGACAAAGTCCACGGTAAGAGCCTGCAGCTTAATGCAAATGAAAATGATGCCACATGCGATCTTATCTACATGAACATGCTATGCTCATGATATGCTTATGCATGCATGCAATTTGTCGGGGGCCCCAGTGCTTCATTTACTTCTCTGTTGCTCAGGGTTTGTGACGGGCTTTGTACAAGGGGTTACATCCAACATCGATGTCGTGGGAAACCACGGCCACCTATGGGGCCATGAGCCCCTTTTGGTTTGGCAGGGGGCTGGTCACGTTGCACTAAGAGCGGAGAAGCATAACACAGCATGACAGAGATCACACAGGCAGTTTTACCCAGGTTTGGGCCATTGTGAGGCGTAAAACCCTACTCCTGCTTTGGTGGATTGATGGTGAATAGTGGTGGAAAACGCGGCGCTCTTGCCCGGCAGGGTTGCCTCGGGGCGAGAGTGGCTATGCGCGTATGAATGTTCGAGGGTCCGAATCCTCTCTATGGTTGCCATGGGCCTCCTTTTATAGATAAAGGGGTCACCACGGTGGCAAATCAGTCTTTTACATACTAATTAGATAGAAAACAATGCTATCATACCTAAATCTACAGGCGAACGAAGCGCATTAAATGCGCTGCTCAGTGTCACATCATAGTGTGCCCGGCAAGCCTTGCCGGGCTGTTTTGCCAGCTTTGCGCCTGCTTGCTTGACACGTCTTAGGACGGGTGTCATCTAGAGGTGTTTTCCATAGAAAGTGGTTGCCATGTGGCAGGAAGCAGCCACTTAGTCACTTAGGGGCTTGACACCGCATTGATCGACGACTTGCGTCGCTGTGAGGTGGAGCAGTGAAGCTTTGGCGGGGCGGTCCGCCTCTGCTGTGCCCGGCAAGCCTGTTGGGGCGGTCTAGTTGCTTGTCTTCGGGGAAATCCTCATCCTCGCCAGGCTCGCCTGCTCGGCAAGGGAGGTTTTACCCTTAGTGATATCTTGCTTCTCTGGCTTGTCTTGGTCTTCTTGATCTGCACTTTGATTCTTCAAAGTACTGACCTCTTGTGCTTGGTCTGATCTTGGGTGCTGCAATCTTGTCCTTGGGCCTGTGCACAGTCTGGGCAACAGACCCAGGGTTTGTTGCATCGACAGGAGCCCCCGGGACTGGCCCGAACGCGCTGCCGGGCATCGTCGGGGTAGGCCCTAACTAGTTCACAGGCAGTAGCGTAGCGGTGGCTCGCCCCTTGAGATTTTCTTTGCTTCTTCATTAACCTGAGCCCAGGCCAGTTTCCGGTTTCCCCGCGTGTCGTGTAACGCTAATTGTAGTGGGGCAGGTAATGGGCCACGCTTCGCGGAGTACCCACGTTCCACGTTCATGGGGTGGTAACTGCCATCCCATTATCCTTCCTGCTTCAGGCGCCTCTGCCACGTGTGTCGTGTGCATTTTGCAGGGTTGGTGGCGGATGCAGAGGGCACGGGAATGGGTGCCATGGCAGAAAGCCAGGTGCCGTGGATTGGAGCAGAGGGTCGGCCTCAATTCTTTGGGTCATCGAACGGGGCGGCCACCTCCATGGAAAAATCTGGCCCCTTCCCCCGCTCGCATATAAAAGGGGACGCGGGGAGAGACGCTTTCCTGTACCTCCTCCTCCCTCCATTCTCACCATTGCCTTTCCTTACCATGGTGAGAGGTCGGGGGTCTGGTGTTGCTCCAGTGGCGACGAAAACTTCTACTCGACAGCGCCTCCCTCCTCCTCCTGACGATTCGGGAGCCGAGCCCGCGGTGAGAGGAGGTGGAAGGGGACGTGGCCGAGCTCGTCGTGGTGTACGAGGCCAAGGAGGACGGGGTGGTGCGTCGATTGCGCCTACGCCGGACGCCCCTCCCCCGATGGAAGGCCATGTCGGCGACCATCCCTTGAAGTTCGTCATCAGGTTGTATAAGCCTCCGCACGTCCGTCTCCGTCTCCCCACCCCATTTGCAAGGGCGATGGAGCTTGAGCAGCCCCAAGCGTTGAAACTGCACATGAGGGGCTGTGGGAATGGCAGCATACGGGTGGATGTAGATTTCCCTGCCCCTCATGTCATGTACTTCCGTCGAGGCTGGAAGAATTTTGCCCGCACCCACAGCTTGTCTGAAGGGCACGTCCTCCATTTTAAGTTAATGGAGGCCGGTTTCCTTTCCGTCAAGGTTTTTGGGAGCTCGGGTGCTCGCTTAGGGTGCTGCGCAGAGAGCTCGACCGACGACGAAAGCTCATCCTCGAGCAATAGCTAGGAGGAGGACAGTGACGGTGATGACGACGACACCGATCAGGAGGGAGACGACTCTTACTCGGGCTGAGCATCAGCCACACCATCACCGTCAGGCGGCGGTAGCACCATCTGCATCTTCACCTCCTCTCCGGCAAGGTGATTTGCCCGGGAGTTGGGAGCAGGGATGGAGGTGCTGCTTCCGGCTCCTTTAGCAACCTTCCAGCTGGACCCCGACAGGCTTCCTCGCGGGCTACAGCTTCGTTTCCCCTGCCGCGTCCTGCTGGCCCTGGTGGTGGTGGTTGACGGGTTGCCTCCACTGATCTCTTCACCATCGCCTTCGTCCGTGCCCTCCCACTCCCGTTGGGCTACCTCTCCTGGAGCTCGACAGGGTCAGGCTGGGCTTCTGCCCAGGCGCCCCTTTTGCCCTCTTCACCTCCTGCCGTAGTGCCTAGGAGGAGAGGGACAAGAAATGGCATCACGGGGCACTTATTTTCAATCTTAAATCAGTAGGCACTTGCCAAATTTTAGCTCAATTTATGTAATCTCTTTAATCCATGTTTGTGTCCTGTAAGGTCTGTACTTGTTTGATCAGCATATTAATGAAAAGATAAACCTTGTCGGGGACTTATGCAGAGGTGGGATGCCTCTATACTTTTAAGTAAACAAGTTTCCCCCGGTAGGCTATCCTGCCGGTACCCTCAGTTTTGTTGCCGCAGAGTTAGGCCTACCGGGCACAAATCATGAACATGGACTAGCCCCCCGCCAATCCTTTTTCGCCAAAGGCCACTGCGACCATCCTGACCGAAGCAACGTTCAAGTCAAAGGATGGGAGCACCTAAGTTTCAAAAGGCAGCGAGGTTTCCTTATGCACAAGTCCTTACTTACAGAACACGTATGGATAAGAGAAGGAACTTATCTGTTTGGCTTGCCGGAGATCGCAACATAGGCTTGATTTCTCATCTCCTCTTGGGGACCAAGTCCAAGGTAGGAGCATGTAGTTTATGCAGATGAAAATGATGCCAGATGCGATCTTATCTACATGAACATGCGATGCTAATGATATGCTTATGCATGCATGCAACTTGTCAGGGCCCCCCAGCGCTTCATTTATTTCTCTGTTGCTCAGGGTCTACGCCTCGCTTTGTACAAGGGGTTACATGCAACTGAGGCAAGGCCTGTACAAAAGGGTGGCTGCCGGGGAGGGCCCGACAACCACGCCTTGCGGGTAGAACTTGCAGAGATACTGAATATTCCATGAGTTTTGCAATTGAATGCCATCTCCGGTCTCCAGGCGGACTGCGCCAGGTCTGGTGACTCGTACTACCTGGTAAGGGCCTTCCCGCTTCGGCGTCAACTTGTTTGTACCCTTGGCGGACTGAACGCGCCTAAGGACAAGGTTGCCTTCCTCAAAACACCGGGCATGAACCCTACAGCTATGATAGTGACGCAGGGCTTGCTGGTAGCATGCAGCACGCGTAGCAGCTCGGAGACGGTTCTCCTCGATAAGCACAGCATCGTCACGCCGGTGATATTCCTGCGCTACTTCATCGTAGGCAAGCACTGGAGATGACCCGTAAATGAGTTCCGTGGGGATAACTGCTTCTGCCCCATAGACTAGCGACAAGGGAGTATGCCCGGTAGCTCGATTTGGTGTCATTCTGAGGAACCAAAGAACCACCGGCAACTCGTCGATCCATCGCCTGCCACGCTTCTGGGTAGGCAGATAGATATTCTCGGAATGGATCTGGTAGGCTTCACATTTGGTGACGAACTCAACTACATCTTGGAGGGTTGTGGGCCAGTAAATCCTTGCCGGAAGGCTTTTCCAATTAGAGCCC
The DNA here is from genome assembly GCF_002575655.3 of Aegilops tauschii subsp. strangulata. Lineage (NCBI taxonomy): Eukaryota > Viridiplantae > Streptophyta > Magnoliopsida > Poales > Poaceae > Aegilops > Aegilops tauschii. Next base: position 218,386,280 of record NC_053037.3, on the reverse strand, counting down.
TCGATCCAATGTGTGAGCCGCACATACCCTTATGTATCTCTGCCAACAATTCCTTTCCTTCTTCTCGACAAATGCACTTCAGTTTCACACCGTTGGGCCTTCTTCTGTACATCGTGTCATCAAAGAACTGATACATACTAGCCCTCCGAGCTACTCATTCAGCTTCTTCTTGCTCTTCGGGAAGTTCTTCAGTTTGGAGGAAATGGACTATGTGCCGCGCATAAGCACTACAAAAAATACACTTCCGTGATGATACGTGTTTGTCACAGTAGGTCACGTTTTCTGTCCTGCATGTACATCCATGACGATTTTATGACAGAATCAAGATAGTCATACCTGTGCTATCATAGAAGTGTTCCATGACATTACCAAAATTATCATCATGGAAGTGTCCACTTCCATGAAGATAAATCACGCGTCATAGAAGTGCTTTCGTCAAGGGTGACCGACACATGGCATCCATCATAACAGGTCGCCGTTAAGCTATCAGGTTCCGGTTTGGATCCGATAACCTGTTAACAGCCCCGACCAATGGGGATTTTCCACGTGTAAAATCATCATTGGTTGGAGGAAACACGTGTCGGCTCACCATTGGGATAGATGTCATCCACTCATTGGACCGAAGGCGCCTATGATACGTCGACACATGGAACGGCCCAACAGAGGCCCATTCCTGTGAAAAGGCCGGCTCGTTTGACTTTGTCAAAAGGTAGCGGGCCGACCCATGGAAAGCTTGTTTACGACCTGTTCGCATATAGCCCATTTAGAACCCGCTAACCCAGGGCCCATTATGGCCTATCCGAATTAGGCCCAGTAGCGTCATTTGGGCCGTCCAATATGATTCTAGCCCATTTTAACTTCTGGCCCATGTATGGCCCATGACGTCTTTCGGCCCATATGAGGCCCTTTGTAACTCTTGGCCCATTATCGGCCCGTGGTGAAACTGGCCCATAATGAACAGTGTATCACTTTATAGCCATTAACGACCCATTATTCCATTGGGCCGTTTCCAGCCCATGTTATCTTTCGGCCTTCTCAGGGCCCATTTATTCTTGGGCTCATTTCCAGCATTCGGTTATTTAGGGCTCGTTAATGTCCTTTTCTGCTTGTGGGCCAAAATCAGCCCGTGGTTAGAGTCGGCCCGTTTGTGGCTTGTTAATCCGTTGGGCCGTTTTCTAAGCGTCATCAAATATGGCCGATTAACGACGACCCGTTATGGTCGGCCCATGATCGGACGGTTCCAACTCTAGTCCGTTTATGACCCATAATGCGGTCCGTTATTGGCCCATGTTTGGCCAATCAATCATGCGACCCGTAGAAGGCCCATTGATGATACGGCCCGTAGAAGGCCCATTGTTTTCACGGCCCGTAGAAGGCCCATTGTTTTGACGGCCCGTAGAAGGCCCATTGTTTCTACGGCCCGTAGGAGGCCCAGGGTCACTACAGTAAATATGTAGCCCATGGTTATTGTGGCCTAGTTTAAAAAAATAGGTTATTGCGGCCACTAGCAAACCGTGGAAAAAGAACTACACTGACTACAAGCAAACAAATAAACAAGACAACAAGGAAATAAATAAGCAAGCAAATTATGCTAGGCTATTACGACTATTACACATATTACATTCACTGGGCATCAAAGTTCGCCACCAGTGCAAATATAGGGAACAAAGCAACATATCACATACACTGGTTGTCAAAGTTGGCGACCAGTGCAAATAAACACCGCAGCAAAACAAGTCCAGAACTGAAACCACTTCAGAAGAGATCAAGAAACAATATCCTTGGTACCCATAATGCTGGCAAGATGCTTAGCAAGCTTATTACTTTCTCTTGTTTGGCGCTTAAATCCTCCAGCACTTGTTGTTGCACCAGAAAGTATGCATCTGAATTCTGCAGGGACTTCCTCAGTCCTTCGGCTTCCTGTCGCATAACATCTGATCGATTTCTTTCAACTTGAAGTTAAGACTCAAGAAGTCGAATTGATTCAGGCAGCAAGTTCGAAGAGCTGGTGCCAGCAGTAGTAGCCAGTAACTCGAACACTACATCAAGACAGGACTTTGGGGTTGTCTCCGTGTCTTCAATATAGTTTTTATCAGCTTTGTTGGAGACCAACAGGGATGTCTCACAATCTTGAACCTTATCTGCATTACTTCCATTACCATTGCATAACGTGGTACTCTTATCCAATATTTTATCCGCATTCTAAAAGAGAAACAAACAGACACATCACAGGTTTACCATGTTGTATATGAAACTCATTTTGGTAAACCAGTTCAGTAGTAAGGTGGACAGGATAAAAACATGAAACAAACATATATGTAGTATGGTCACTGTATGGTCTATATCATTCTAGTTTATGTTTCCAAATCAAGATAGAGACAGTTCAAATCATATCTATTTAAGACAAAGCAGCATAGACAGAATATAAGTGTGGGAAACTACACATCAATAAGAACACTTGTAATGTGCATGGCATGAGAACATAACTGTTTATTCAATTGAAACTGAAATCAACATAGAGCAAGTTACAACAGCAAACACGTTAAAGAAACAAGTTTAAAACATACCTGTTGCGCCATTGGAGTTTTAATGGCATCCTTCAAATTTGAAATACAGTGATGCAAGAGCAAAGGAGTATGAACCATAGCTACGAAACCTGACCTAAGAACAATTCTTCTTCTGCTTTAAGCGTTGAATTGGGGTTCGGAGTGGTGGTCCTCGTGCTTTGGGCACTGTAGTTGCCTTACTAACTGCTCGTGTTTGGGTGTTCTGTGGTGGAGACGGTGCTGTGTCAACTGGAACTGGGTTACTATCAGCTGGGGTTGGGGTTAGAAGGGGTGTAGCTAGTTCTTTGTCCAACTGGGTAGGGGTACAATCCGCGTGAGTCTGGGTTATGTGTGGTGGGGCTGGTTCTTGGGCAAGTACAACCGTGGTTCTATCTGCATCGACAGGTAGCATGATCTTTTCTGAAGACCGTGTTTTTACTCTCACAGATACTGCCATCACCCCCTCCAATTCAAATGGCTGATAAACAAGAAAAGTAATTGAATGTACAGACATTATAAGATAGACAGGTGCAATGGATAGTAGGGAAGAAAATAGGGCATGAAATAATTCACATATATGTTGTCTAACCAAACAGAATAGCATGACATAATTTCACATATATGGTGGCCAACTAAACAGGATAGCATGACACAATTTCACATGTATGATGGCTAACTAAACAGGATAGAATGACATACTTCAAAATATGATGACATGATATAACTATACGATGTGTCTATTAAAGTGGTTGGCATGCCATAATTCACAAACATGTCGTCGATGGAAACATGATGGCATGATATAATTCACGGATAGAAGACATAATTCAAAATATGATGACTATGTAAACAGGATGAGATGATATAACTATATTATGTCTTTAGAAAACGGGTTGGCATGCCATAATTCAGATACATGCTGTCTATGTAAACATCAGATATATGATTTATATACTAAGCAAGTGAGCAGAGGGCAATCGCATATATGACGTGTCAACTAAGGAGATGGCATTCAATATTGTGTATATGATGTAAAAACTAAGCATTGCAATACAACATATGCATGATATGAGTAATATAACCCTGCCAAGTTTGAGCATACACCTCAGGGGGATAATAGGACTTGTCATCTGCCTCTGAATCCTCCTCTGAGGAGCTATCTGTAACTAGCAAGATATCTGCTTCAGCAGGTAGCATTGTCTGCCCCAAAGACCTTGTTTTCACTCCAGATTTCTCCATCACCAATTCAAATGGCTGATGCACAGGAAGAGCAGTTGAATATATAAACATTGTCAAGAAATGCAATGAGAAATACAAAAAATGGACGGCATGATATAATTCACATATATGACGCTTGGCTAAGCAGCATGGCATTGCATAATTCACATATATAATGCCTTGCAACAAGATAGGATTGCATAATTCACATATATAATGTCTTGCAACAAGATGTCATTGCATAATTCACATATATGGTAATTAGACACTAAACATGTGGCATTCACACAAAGCATGTCTAAACTAAGCAAATGACATAGCAATGCAAGACACGATACACACGATATGAGCAACATAACCCTGTCAAGTTAGAGCATGCACCTCGGGGGGCGGGATAGGACTAGTCATCTGTCTCTGAATCCTCCTCTGAGGAGCTATCCGTAACCAGCAAGACATGCATTTTGTCAGATAGCATTGTCTGCTCTGAAGACCTTGTTTCCACTCCAGATTTTTCCATGACCGTGTCGAATGGCTGATGCACAGGAAGAGTAATTGAATGCACTAAAATTATTGACAAATTTAATACGTAATAAAAAAATGATGGCATGATATAATTCACATATAAGATGACTGGCTAACCAGGGTGGCATTGCAAAATTCACATATATGATCCCTGGCTAAACAAGATGGCATTGCATGATTCACATATACGATAAAGAAACTAAACAGATGGCATTCACACAAAGCATGTCTAAACTAAGCAGATGACATATTTGATGTATAAAGTAAGCAATGCAAGGCACCATATGCATGATATTACCAACATCAGCACGCCAAGTTAGAGCGAAGACCTCAGGGTGTAAATAGGACTGGTCTTCTCCTTCTGAATCCCCCTCAGAACAGTTATCTTCCCCTTGATTACAATCTGAAATGGGTGGAGGGGGCTGCCTTTGCGCCCACCATGGAGCGACGTCTGCATGAATTTTTATTGGCACGCAAGGCTCGTCTCTTTTGCTCTACATGTTCAGTTCCATTGTGTACAATAACTGACATGCATACGAATAAAACATAGTGAGATTATGTAAGGAGTGCATGCACAAATCCAGAGTGATGGTAGCAAACTATGGATATTCCCAAAACCAATGATAGCAGGCAGATAATAGCCTTAGTTAAAAAATACAGATAATGGCTCCTTTAATGTTTGTTTGCACCCAACATGAAACTCATAGTAGACACTCGGGATTAACCAGATAGTAGACAGATAGTACTGATTGCTGCCCCAATATGTATCCCACAACCATTTAAAAACTCAAATTTCAGCATTAGTTTGGACCTGACTCGGAGTCTAATAGGTGAACACGATGATAAAGTAGGATGTCATCATATTAAGTGATGCATAACGTAAGCAGACCTGGAAGAGTGCGACCTTTCTTGAGGACTCGTGTAGTCCTCAAGGTCATCTGATCAGTTGATGATGGTAATGCAGTTGTCGTGGCTGCCGGCGGCGGGGAAGAAGATCTGAGGCGGCGAAAGACAGTCTGGAGAGCGGATCCCTGCTGTGGTGAACCCTTCCATCGTTGGAGCAGCTGAACTGGGGTGGAACACATTGCAGCAGGGGCGGGACAAACCACACAAGGTTTTCTTTGACACATATCTGTAACAGAAGTAATTGTGTAAGGGCTTGTTTGAATTTGAGGATTCTAATAATGCAGGGATAGGAAATACACAGGAATAGGATAGGAATGCACGTGAAAAACAGAGAATTTTAAAACACAGGATTTCTGCCAATCTGGGTGTTTGGTTCACAAGAATTGGAAGATCACAGGATGCAAAGAAGCATGGTGAGATTAAGTCAAACCACAAGAAAATGTACAATTATAATGTTATTATGCTACTATCTCTTAGTCTTGTGCTTCATGAATAGGAATTTGAAAAGGAGGACAAGTGGATATTAAAATTCCTATGGTTTTTCTTTCAAGGAGACACTAAAGGAACAAATCCTACAATTTTCCTTTGCTCCATTCCTTTGAACCAAATGCATGAATAGTACCATAGGAAACTTTCCAATTCCTATGTTTTCCTTCACTTTTCCTTTCAAGCACTGGCAATTCTAGTAGGCAGGCTTGAGCAGGGAAAAGCCAACACTCAAAAAATGTTTTTGTGCTACTTCTACTACTTCGGACACAGGCCACTGCCCTACTAGCTCAACTCCCAGGCCCATCTACAAATGCACAGCTCAAACGCTCAGAGATAAATAATGATGGCGTTCAAGAGAGTCCATCACGGATAGCTAAGTTGCCTGGTACCTCACTGCTTGTCATATAGTAGGAGAAACTAATCCTATTTCACGTTACTATGTGTGCTCAGTGGACAATATATATAACACGTAGAGTAAAAAAGAGATGCAACAAGTGTACAACCTCTTTGGCGAAGCCATGTCGATCTCAGCGTGATTGGGTTGGTCGGTGAGGATGCTCTGGCTGATTTGGCTATCGGAGGAGGGGAAGAAGATCTTAGGCGTCTGGAGATGGAGCCCAGGGTACTGCTCCGCTATGATGGAGGGTTTCGTCGTTGGAGCAGCTCCAATCAGTTGTACGACGACGAGGCTGAAGCAGGACAAGAGAGACAATGTTAACCTGAGTGGAATTCTAATAGCATCTCCAATAGATGACGTAAAATACATAACCACAAAGTGCTAGATGTAAAATACATCAGCCGCTCATCTCTGAACTTAACTGTAGATACTGAATTTAACTGTCGAAACTGAATTTAACTGTTGAAACTGAATTTGGTGTCAAAACTGAATTTTACTGTCGAAACTGAACACACTAGTAGCAGAAAAGCAGTAGCAGCAGCAGCAGCGCCTGGAGCAGCAGTGCGTGCGAGAGCCGGGGAAGCTGGTCGTGTAAATCGGAGCAGGCTGAGGCTACACGTCAGTCGACTGACTTTTTCATCTCTGGTCAGTCGATTTTCCAGCCGTTGGATACGAAATCAAGGGCCTGCAGTTCATCTTCAACCTCCACCCCCTGAGCCGCCAGCCACCACCGGCCCCCGCCGCCCACGGCCGGCGGCGCGCCGCCCTGCCCGCCCCGAGACTACTCCCCACCGTCGGTCCGCTGCCACCCCGACCATCCCTCTAGGCCCCCCTGTGCCGAGCTTTTTCTCCGGCGACCCCCACGCCACCGCCCACCACCACCGGCGACCACCGCCCCCACCCTGAACCCTAAGATAGATAGTGGGGTACTTCTCCGGCGAGCCCCCCTCACTGGTGCGCGTCGGTCCTACACAAACGGTTTTTAACCCCTTTCCGCGACGGCCTTTGGAACCGTCGCCAAGTGAGTGTGTGCGATAGGGGGTCCTTCCCACACGACCCAGAAACCATCGGGGATATGGAACAGTGATCCAGATCCCTTCCAAAATGTAATCGTGTGCGATGCAGCACACACTAAATTCTTTCGCACGTGTGGTATCGGTGATTAAGCGTTTCTAATGACGCAGTGAAACCATACGGTCTGTCGTAACGAACCATTTGGGAAACAGTATGTAAGGCACACGGGCCAACATATGAACTGTGTGTGATTTGTGCCCTATCGCACATGAGTTTTCTGCGTAACCCGTCTGCCATGCTAGACTCCATCACACACATTTTCCAACAATTACCGTCTGCGATAATGTTCTATCACAAACAGTTCAGGAGGCCCTTCGCACACATACAAGTGCTGCAGACCGTTTGTGATTTGTTAGGTATCACCGACGGTTGCCGCAAGAGTGACGTGTGCTTTTCGTTTGGGATCCCACACGTTTCCTGAAAAAAATACGACTGGGATTGTATTTTGCATTGGGCACGGTTTACTCCCAGTTCTTGTGTGCGATCACGCAATATCACAAGTGGTTCCGGAGAACCTACACACATGTAGTAGCACTGCGAATCGTTTGCGATCTGCTGTGTATCACTGACGGTTCCAATACAATTGACGTATGCTTTCCGATGTGGATCACACACACTCATTTAGTTGAACCGTGTGCGGAGCAATTGTCAGGTTAAAAAAAAATCCCATTTTGAATCGGCATGCAAAAAGCAAATTTGCCACAATATTCAATTGAACAAATAAAAAAACCCCATTTTGAATCGGCACGCAAAAAGCAAATTCGCCACAATATTCAATTGAACAAATAGTGTCCACAGGAAGAACATTCATCAGATTTCGCAACAATTGTAATTAAACATATGGTAGCTAAATTCCAATGATTTGTCCACACACATATGCATTACATAATTAATCATAGTGTACGAAATACGAAGACCTCATCAGATGGAAAACAATGGATCCATGTGTTATATGTATCCAAAAACGAGATCCATCGGTGTCTTACCAGAGAAACAATGCGTTCTGAAGCATCAGACTGCTTAGCAGTCTGTTCCACTAGGTTGGTCTGCTAAGCATGTGCTGCAGCTGGGTCTCCCCCCGCTGCTTCAGCGGCCGGCATCTGAACCGGTGGTGCATCATCATCAGTTGTAGGCCTTGCCACTAGTTGCTTTGGGGCGGAGGATCACATGGCCTGTATGCCACAAAGTCAGTCCGGCTGTTCACAGGTTGATGCATCAGCCCGCAAGAGCTACTCTGGCAAGGAGAGCGTCACCGGTTGAGGGGCGACAGTGGTTGCTCTTGGCGGGGCTTCAGGAATCTCATCGATGAACTCTATTTCCTTTCGTGGCCACTGGATGTGATGTAACAGTGTTTCTCCCAAGGTCCTTTGCTCATCAAAGTCTCCTAGGACGTTCTTCAGGGAAAATTCATTGAATCCAGGCTTTACTTCAGTCACGTAGCACTTCACACAGCCCGACTTGAATGGTACATTGTCCAAGAAGAGGCCATCTTCCAAGAAGGGTGGGCAAACCCAGGCTGTTGCACATTTTAATGTACCTTCATAATGTGTAAGCACTCCCTTCAGTCTGTCTTTCATTCCAGATAGATCAGATATGGCATCATCACGAGCAGTTGCAGTCTCAGTGTCGCTGGGGTCAGCTGATGCACAGCTACTCTTGTGCACTGTTATCGCGCAATAAGCAACATCATCCATGCCCGCCTCCCCTCCCATCTGCTGGTTATCTATCAGTGTTAGAGTCTTCTGCATCATCATCATTGACTCCTCAACATCCTTTCGAACAGCCGGATAAATCTCCTTCTTCAACTTTTCAAACAATGCATTCTGCTTCATTTCACTCCTCGCTTTTTTCATGCTGAGCCTCTCTTCTTTGCTGAGTGTGAAAGCCCTATTGTGCGGGACATTAACACCTATACTCCTTGCACGACCAGGGGGCTCTTTTGTGTCCAGAGCAATGGACAGAATGTCACATGGCCCTGAGTTCCTGTAGAACCTTCCAGGGATCTTGGAAGCCTCTACCATCACTTCATATAGTTTGGCGTCACGTGCGTTTTCAAAGTAATAAGTTCCGTCATCACGCCTCTTTGCACGTGCCCGCAAGTAGTCTCTGGCGCATTTGCCCTTGATTTCACTAAAGGCCGGACTCCCACCCGCCGCTACTGCTTCTTTGTCCTCCTGTTCCCATATCAGTTTCATGCCGCAGTATCCTGCCACACCCATATGGTGGGGGTGTATGTTCTTCTTCTGAAGTTCCGATTGCTTGAAACTCTTCATAGCAAACTCTGGAGTTGCACTGACCCTTTTGAATTCTGCCCAGTCTGCCTTTGTAATTTGGGGGTATGCGGGGATTGGGTCCTTGCCTTCACTCAAGTACTTCTTGTACATCACGTTCTTCTAGTTTCTCCAAGCATCCCTAGCCTTCTTCAGTGCAGCATGTTCCACCTGCATTCTCCACTGCTCTAGAACGTTGAAGTGATCCATGATCTCCCGGACTATCCTTCGCCATGTTTCTGTGTCAGCCTTCCGAAACCCCGGCAGATTAATGTTGAGCCTTGCCCTGCCAACAAATCCACACACACTCCTGAACCTCATGCGTGCTTTATGTGGTTTAGTTGGATCCCAGGACTTTAAATCAATCTCGGTTACTTCATATACACCTTTAAGCTGGTGTGTGGGCTTCCTTGGAGCGTTCCTTCGTGTCCTGACCGGAAGGGTAATTCCTGCAGCTCTATCCCGTTCAAGACTACTTGATCCCTCACAATCTGCTGAAGACCTAGGTTTGTCCGAATCAGATGAAGATACATGGCCTGAATGAGTGCTATCGCTGCTACTCGGCATCTACAGAGAACACATGCGAAACTCGGGAAAGGAGGATAAGCATAAAACTAACAACTTGGTATCAAGCTTCCTAAACATGCCATGCAATAATTTAGAAAATGTACGGCTAATTTGTTAAGTTTATGTGACTCGGGCGCCCGCGATCTGTAAATAGGCAGTAACTTAGTGGAACAAATACAACTTATATGTAGTAAGTAGGGTAGATAACGAACATATATATGCTCTCCATTATTTTATAGCCAATTTGGGAACATACGGAACAAAATTGGAAGAGGGATTGCGAGGAAATATGCCTCACCGTGATGGAGAGCAGTAACTAATAGGCTTCTTAATGCAAACCCGGCCGGACCACAGGAGAGGCGAGGGTTACTGCATCGATATGCTCGAGGGTGGCTGGCGAGCAAACGAAGACGGCGAGGCATGGGCCGCCGCGTGTTGGGAACAGCAGTGGAGGTAGGCTTGACGCCGAAGAGCGGGCACACGGCTGGGGTGAGCATGGCGGCGCCGGAGAGGGTTCTGCTGTGGATCTAGGGGAGGGGGAGCTGGCGAAGGAGATTGGGTGGATTAGTTGAGTGAAACGCGGGCGGACGGTTGGGGGGGGGGTGTTGGCGGCCTAGGTGAAAAGGGTGAAAAATATCCCCGGTCGCCGCGCGCGCGGAAAGGCCTATGCAAACGGTTGCCTCTAAGCGCTCGTGTGCACAAACAGAATAATTTCGTTTGAAATGAAGACGTACTAATTTTGAAATGAAGACGTGAGTTCATCGTTTCTCATCTAAATTTTTCGCACGTAAACCAATCACAATTTTACCACGGGTTTGATTTGCTGGCGCATTAGGTCTCGTGTGCTATATGTAAGACATTTTTTGGCATTTAACGTGCATGTTGGCATATAAATCAATTCCTAGCCGGAATGCATTTCCTGTCGAAAGGGATGAGTATTACAGTTCGATCAGGGAGCATCCAATGGTGCAGACGTACGATCCGTGGGGTTTGGGTTCTGGCCAATCAGAACGCACGACTCAGATCGCACGCGCGGCGAGGGGGGCATCGGCCACGGTTTGGTAGGCACACGGCTTTCGTGTGTGAACCGTGTGCTATTTGAAAACATTTTTTGGGAGGGGCTATTTGAAAACATGTACACGTGTTGTCGAAAGGGATGAGGATCGCCGTTCGATCAAGGAGAATCCAACGGTGTAGACGTACGATCCATGGGGTTTGGGTTCTGGCCAATCAGAACGCATGACTCAGATCGCGCGCGTGGCAGAGGGCTGGGGGGTGCATCGGCCACGGTTTAGTGGACACACAGCTTTCGTGAGTGAACCGTGTGCTCTTTGAAAACATTTACATTTCCTAACAACATATTTCGTTCGAATGAAAACATGAGTTCATCATTTCGCCTCCAATTTTTTTCCACGGTAAGAAATCATGAGTATAGTGGAGAGTGTCATATACTAGTATCATGAATATACAGTACATATGATACTACCTTTAATTAATTATAGCGCATAGTATAATACATAGAGTATAGTATCATATATAGATCATATTTATTGCCATGCATGACACAAATTAGCATCGCATTTAACATGATACGGTATCTACCTACTATATGTTACTCTAACCCTCTTTATATATATTTAATTCTTTGCCACATCAGCATATATACTTGCTATTTCCGAGTGTATGACATCGTCGGTATGATACCACCACTATGGCCAGCCTTATATAGTGGGGAGTATCATATAGTACTATATATATAGTATCATGCATATGATACTAGTGTATGATACTACGTACGTACCTTCATAGTGCATATATAGTATCATAGAGTAGTACTAGCTCCCTCTGTAAACTAATATAAGAGCGTTTAGATTACTAAATAGTGACCTAAACGCTCTTATATATTAGTTTACGGAGGGAGTATATATCTTAGATGACCATATTTATGGCCATGCATGACACAAAGTAGTATAGCATTTATTATATATATATATATATATGTTACGGTATCTACCTATGTTACTGCTTCTTTGCCACATCATCATTTTTTCTATTCCCGGGTGCATGATACCAGCTATGATACCCCACCATGGCCACCCTAATAAGGCTGGTCGTAATATGGGAGTATCAAGCGGTATGATGCATGCCAACTAGACTTTTTGGATGATGTGGCACACAGTTAAATGATGAAAGAGAGGGTGTGTGGTATCATATCATGATACCATATCATATTAAATGTTGTACTACTTTGTGTCATGCAGGGTAATTAATAAGGAACCCAAGATACTAACTCATGATACTATGCATGCGCGCATTACGGAGGTATTGCCGATCATATACTAGTATCATGCATATATACTCCCTCCTTTCCGGTTTATAGGCTTATCTCAAAATTTTAGTTTTTCCATTTTATAAGGCTCAATTTGGTTGTTCCTCATCACATGTCCAGATTCCAAGGTGCATTAAATCATTGCATGCAAGTATTAAGAGAAAGTTGACCAATGCATGTACTTTATATATGCATGCATGTATTGCAATTAATACATTGGAAAACATAAATTTTTGAGGAAAACAAAAGCATTAATTGGGTGTTCTTGCAAACTACAAAAGGTATTCCACCACTCATCATCTACCTTGGTTGGTGAGACTTTTTAATTGAGCCCTATAAGGCTGGTTGTAATGGGGAGTATCATATATACTAGTAGTATCATGCATATATATGATAGTGTAGCTAGGATACTAGCTACTTCCGTAATGCATAGTATCATAAGTTAACATCTTAGGTTGCCTTACTAATCACACAAAGTAGTAGTACAACATTTAATATGACACGGTATCATGATATGATAGCACATCCTCTCTTGTGTGCCACATCATCCAGAAAGTCTAGTTGGCATGCATGATACCGCTTATGATAATACCATTACAACCAGCCTAGCTAAACCGGAAAGGAGGGAGTATGAGACTAGCTAGCCACAATGGAGAGTAGTACACTGGTAACATACACATATCCCTAGACTATATATGTTACTACCTTCATAGTGGGTAGTAACATAAGTGTAGTGTCATGCAAAGCTTCATTTCTTAGGTTACAGACTCATATTGCATTGGGACATATGATGCTACAGTAACTATCTAAGTTACTGAAACTATCTCTCTCCTCATTAACTTATTGCCACATAAGCAGGTTTGCTGAGTTGGAGTCGGTGTTACTGCTGAAGTTACTCCCACTGTGGCTAGTCTGATACTAGCTAGTCGTCTATGATATACTAGCTACCTCACTAAGTGCATGGTTAATAATACAGCCAAGGGTCGGCTATAAGAAGTTGCCATGTCATATACAGCCAACCTCTTAGCGGATGTGTACAATAATAAGTTTATATACGTACTAGTTTATCAATAGTTGGGCCACCTTACATCCTCACAAAGTGTCTTGGGTCTCCTATTGCAGCTGGCTCTACTAACCAAGAACCCGCTTCTCTTCTCTTTCCTCGAACTAATAAGCACATATATATTATTCTATTCCTTATAGCCAGACTACCCACAGTGGGAGTAACATAGGTAGTAACATCTCACATATCTAGATAAAATAGATGATGTGGCAAGCAATAAATGAAGAAATGGAGGAAAGTGGATATGTGTGATGTTACTACCTATGTTACTCCCACTGAGGGTATAGTCTTACTATAGTATGAGACTACCCACAATGGGAGTAACATAGGTAGTAACATCACACATATCTAGATAAAGTAGATGATGTGGCAAGCAATAAATGAAGAAAGGAAAGTAGTAACATAGCTAGTTGCTAGTAGTATGAGTAACATCACATGTACATATCAACGCAAGATGTGTCTATAGCCTAATTAATGAAGTGTTGCATGTTATCACACATATATGTTACTCCCCACTATAGAGGTAGTAACATAGACTAGTAACACACGGGCATGTTACTAGTCTATGTTACTACCCATAGTGGCTAGTCTGAGTAACATCACACATCTCAAGGCAAGATGAGTCTATAGCCTAATAAATGAAGTGTTGCATGTTACTACACATATGTTACCACAATGGGTAGTAACATAGACTAGTAACATGCACATCTTGCCTTGATATGTGTGATGTTACTCATACTACTAGTAACTAGCTATGCTACTACTTTTCTCTCTTTCTTCATTTATTGCTCGCCACATCATCTACTTGATCTAGATATGTCTGATGTTACTACCTATGTTACTCCCATTATGGGTAGTCTTACTCCCAACTATAGAGGTAGTAACATAAACTAGTAACATTCTATGTTACTACCCATTGTGGCTAGTCTTATGTCACTCTATTGTGTACTTACTTGCTCTAATAATGCATAGTATCATAGAGTAGCTAGTATATCATATGTAGTACTTTATTTATATTGTCATGCATGACACATAATAGCATAACATTTATTATGATACGGTTTCATGATATGATACTTAACCCTCTCTTTCTTCATTTAATTAATTCTATGACAGCTCATCAAAATTGCCTAGTTGGCATGCATGATACTAGCTATGATACCCGCTTACTATCAGCCTAGCAAAGGTGTACAGATCATTTGTGCGTCACTTTGTGAGTTTTCATCCGTTTGTTCAAGAAGCGGGGAGAAGTTTCAAACATTTCAGCCGCGAGGTGCGGCCACTGGCGTAGGCCTAGTTGGTATTATAATTACAAAAAATTCAGATGGAGTTCGGACATCACCAAAATCGATGTGTGCCTGTGGCGTGCTCTCACGACCTCGTGGAAAAAAATTGGTGAAGTTTGGCACAAGTTTTGATGACCGCTCCTTCCAAACCGGAGCATCTCACATGAAGAATCATGGTTTTCCAAAAGGAGACGTGTCAATTCTAACTCCTGTGGTCGGTGACTTAATCGTTTGGCCTCATAAAAATTTCCACGGTACGCAATCACCATTATACCACGGGTTTGATTTTCTGGCGCATTTAAGGTATCGTTATCTATATTTAAGACATTTTTTGAGATTAACGTGCATTTTGTGCATAAAAATAAAATTACAACCAGAACTGCATGTGCTGTCGAAAGGGATGAGGATCGCCGTTCGATCTGGGAGCATCCAACGGTGCAGATGTACGATCTGTGGGGTTTGGGTGCTGGCCAATCAGAAAGCACGACTCAGATTGTGGGCGGGGTGGCGGGGTTTGGTCGGCACACGACTTTCATCAACGAACCGTGTGCTATTCGCAAACTAGATTGCATATTTTTGTTCACACATACTGTAGTGAGACTGGTTGAGTGTGCTACCTCTATGATATAATAATAATAACAAAAAACAGTTCATATTCATTGCCTGAGCTGACAGCATATCAATGTCAACATATTAACGATTCTAACATCAACAGAAAACCAGGCATAACTCACAAATTCAGTACACATGACAGTTCTAAATTGAACGAATTAAGTTGCAGGGTAGGAATAAAGACTAGTATTACAGCTTAATTCCCATGTACATGGGGGAACTGGGATCATTGACCCCGAATGAACTTGGGGTTCTTGATGATTTTAAACTTCTTCTCTGTTGCACTGGTGCGTGATCCCTTGGCTGGCAACTCATCAAATTCATGGTACTCGTCCTGATCGGCAACATCGTCGACACCCAGTACCCTTCTCTTCGCATGCATCGCTAAATGGCTGTTCTTATGCAAGGGGTCTTCCACAAAGAAAATCTGGGTAGCATCGCTGGCAAGAATGAATGGGTCCGCGTGATATGCCATTGTTGTCCTGTTAACACAGGTCTTCCTGTACTCATCAATCCTTACCTGACCAAGAGGGATCCATGCGCACCTGAATAATGCCACCTTAACTTTCACGTAGTCAAGCTCCCAAATCTCTTTGATGGTTCCATAGTATACCCTTTTATCAGCTTCATTTACAGTCATGCGTTCTATTCGAACAGAGATGTTCTGATACGAGGTCTTCTTATCATGTTCCTCGGTGTAGAACGTGTATCCATTTATGTCATATGCTTGGTACGTCAGCACCGTAGGTGATGGCTTTTGTGCCAACCACGTAGCAATGTCATTGATGGATCCTTGTGCCAAACGATTCTTCAGCCATTCGCCGTAGTTCTTAGTGTGCTCCTTCATCTCCACATCTGATGAAGGCACCATTGCTAAGAATCTTTGGTGTATCTCCGCCAACTGTTCTTCGGCATAAGCGATGAGAACTGAGCTGTTAAGCAGTACCGTCAAATGGGCTTTCTCTGCCAATTCTCCGGGTGCAACCATTTGCGTGCCAACAGGACTGGCTTACCTTTCAACCTTCCCTCGTGGCAAGAGAGGGGCAAACCTATAGGTCTTTGTTTCATGTATTCGGTGCAAAACTCAACCACCTCCTCCGCGGTATAACCTTTTAGGATGCTTGCCTCTGGATGGTTACGGTTCTGACAAAAGCACTTCAGGATTCCCATGAACCGCTCGAAGGGATACATGTTGTGAAGAAACACATGACCACAATACTTTATCTCGTCGACAAGGTGCACAGTGAGATGGACCATGATATCAAAGAATGATAGTGGGAAAAACATCTCTAGGTTGGACAATATTCCTGCAATGTCATCTTGCATATGATCCAACTCTTCAGGATCTACAACTTTCTGCCATAGTTGGTTGAAGAAATCACAGAGGTCAATGAGTGTGTTTCTTATATCTTTGTCCATCAGATTCCTAATGGCCACCGGGAGGATTTGTGTCAACATTACATGGCAATCATGTGACTTCATGTGTCCCAACTTCATTTTACCTAAGCTCACATCCATGAGACTTCTGATGTTTGCGTAGTAGGAAGAGGGTGTCTTAACTGACAACAAATAGGTGAAGAACTGTGTTGCTTCTTTTGTACTGAAATTGTAACTCTGGCGAGCTTTGATGAATTTGTCATCATCTTCTGCTTCACCCTTGCGTTGTGATTGATCAGCAAGCATATCGAGCCGTGAATAGTCACCATCCTTTCTTTTACCTTTAATCTTGAGCAGAGTACCAAGGATGCTTTCACATACGTTTTTCTCTATGTGCATGACATCGATGTAGTGACGTACACGTAGAATCTCCCAGTAAGGTAATTTCCAGAACACCGATTTCTTCTTAAACACTCGATCCTTGGGTGTTAGTTCACCGTCAAAGGGTGGTTCTTGCCAAGCACAACATTAATTTTTTTAGCCATGTTGTGGACCACCTACCCTTCATAGGGTCTTGGGGCTGCAGCTGCCTCTGCCGTACCATCAAATTCAGCTTTCATCTTTCGGTATGGGTGATTTTTCCGTAAGAACCTACGATGACGCGAATACACTGTTTTGTGCAAGTTGGGAAGTCTTCTTCTAGCTGTCCTATCCATGCATGTGACACACCCTACTTCTCCGTTGTTTTCTGCCCCGATGTGTTGCCTAATGCTGGCATATCTTGAATGGTGTGCACCAGCATCACATATAGATCGAAAATTTCCTTTCTGTAAGCATCATAACATTTATAGCAAGCGCATCTATCCACACTCTCAGCAGTTCTTCTACCAGTAGCTGAAAGTAAATGTTGATGTCATTTCCAGGTTGCTTCGGGCCTTGGATAATCATTGGCATCATAATGTATTTTTTTCTTCATACACAACCAAGGAGCTAGGTTATATATGCACAGAAGCACCGGCCATGTGCTGTGATTGGTGGTCATATCGCCAAAAGGATTCATCCCGTCAGTATACTCCCCGAGCCTTATACTTCTAGGATCCTTGGCAAAAATTTCAAACTTTTTGTCGATTAATTCCCACTGAGCCCCATCTTTCGGGTGCCTCATATACCTATCCGCAATTCGTTCATCATGATGCCACCGCAACCTCTTTGCCTCTCTAGGGTTTGCAAAAAAACGCCTCAACCTTGGAATGAAAGGCAAGTACGAAACAACCTTGAACGGGACTCCTGTCTTGATCTCGTCATCCAATTTGTACTTGTCCTTTGCTCTCCAGCCCTTGTATCGTGCATTCTTGCATGTGGGACATGCACGAAAATCTTAGTACTCACCACGGTACAATATACAATCATTCACACAAGCATGTATCTTCTGTACTTCAAGTTCAAATGGGCAAACAATTTTCTTCGCTTCATTCGTGCTTCTGGGGAGCACATTATCTTCCGGAAGAATTTCTTTCAAAAGACCTAACGTCTCTATGAAGCTCTTGTTTGATAGACCGTTTGCTGCTTTAAATCTGAGAAGCGCCAGGGTGGCACTCAACCTGGAATATTTCCTTTTGCAACCTGGATACAATTTTTTCTTGGAGTCCGCATCAATGGTTGGCAGATCCTTGTACCCAATCATATGCTTATCTGGGCCCTCGAAATATGCAATCGTAGCAGCAAAATCTGGCATATCAAGATCATCGTTATGTGCGTCGACGTCTTGGTTTTCAAGTGGGCGTTTCGGCTTTCCGGTGTTTCATTGGTAGCTTGATGCCTCTGCCCCGATGTTAGATTCAACATCCATGTGACACTGATTGGGGTTTGGCATCTCGCTGCCCTGGGTATCTTCATCCATGACCTCCTCTTCACCATGTCTGGTCCAACGTGTATATCCATCCATGAATCCCCTAGAGACTAAGTGCATCTGGACATCTGCAACTTCATGTGACTCTGTATTGGCACAGTCAATACATGGACACAAGATGTAATCCGCATCACCAATTCTCCTCTTTGTACTTTGAGCCAAATTCATGAACTCTGTCACGCCACTGATAAAATCTGCGTTTTTCCGATTCTTCATCCATCGAGATCGTTCCATCTGCAGCACATGAATGGTAATTAAAAACAAAACAACAACATTAATACACGGATTAACTGCTGTCCAAAGATGCGTGCATAAATCACAAGGTTTTATTTTAATAATTACTGAGGGGGCTCCATGTTGTTATCCAGACGTGCTATGACAAAAATTAATGGCCAGTCAATTTACATGCAGAGTACTAGTACAACACTACACTTAGGAATTGAATACCTAAATTTAGCCACTCACAAAAAGAATACCTTAATTAATTAGCCGCGCGGCGACCTCCACCCAGAAGACAGACAAGCGCGATGCGGCGGCATGCCGAGACAGCAGGGTCGAGGAGCAAAGCTTAGTGCGGCTGCCGCCTAAAGTTCGACCTCCACTATCCCGCCATCGACCGCGATGGATGTGCTCGAATCACGCCGCCGCCGACCTCAATGGTTGAGCTCCTCCTATCTCCCGCAGCAGAACGAGGATTGACCTCCTATGACGCCGCCACCGCGCACCGACCAAGGGTTGACCTCTTCTCCGGTAGCCGCTGCCTAGGCCGCCGCCGCCATCTCTATACGCAGAGCGGCTGTTTTTTTACGGATATCCGCGGAGCGGCTGTTTACACGGTATCTCACCGTAACTCAATTATATGGACAGGGTAGTACATCACATACGGTTATGTAATGGCAACCGTGTCTAACCTACGTTGTCTTCTCACACTGTTTGGTGCGGAAATCATGTGTGACGTTGTAATACCTAACACAAACGACATGTACAAACAGTGTGCCGTATACAACATATATATAGTGGCATTAGTAGTTCCCGACCGTTAGCTTATCTCCACAGTTTCCCCATTTTCCCCAAATCCTTACATAGCCTCCAAATTCCCTCACGTGGCGCTGACATTGGGGGAATGCGGACGAGTGGTGCTGATGGTTTCGGTACAGCTGCTCCTGCTCGTATCGCCGCCACGACGGCGGTCGCCGCGGAGCACTTGCCTAAGGTCATCAGAAGGCAGGTGTACCACGAATCCGAATCGTCCTGTCAGGTTCCGATCTACCCCGATCTGTTTTAGCATGTCCAAAGTATGGCTCCTTGCTGAATCGGTCCTGAATGACCCCCCCCCCAGGAAAGCGATCTGCCGCCGGATCCGGAGCTTGACTCCAGACTCCCGCAACACGAGTACGACTCTGAGTTTTGCGCCACCGAGAAGTACCAAAAGCTGAGTTGTGTGCATGGGCACACTCCCGCTCGACGTGTATGCACGGAGGGATTCGACATTGGCAGGTGGTTTCTCAGTTGCCCCTTAGAGGTTAGTGCTAATTAAGTTCATAATTTTACTTCAGTTAATGCCACCGCTCATCCATAATACTATTTAACATTGGCAGGGATATGAGGCTTGTGCCTTTGTTAACTGGCTGGATGAAGAATGGCATGGCATGGCTCGGAGTGTTATCACCAAGCTCGCAGAAGATAACGTAAAGCTGAAGAAGAAACTGGCTGATCTGGAATGTACAATCAGTACGATGAAGCAAGAAAGAATCAATCACAGGCAATAGATGAAAGCAAGAGACAAGAAGGAACTAGCATGTGTAGTTGTGGTTGTCGCATTAGCCATGTTCTATGCGCTGTTTGCAATGATGATTAGGGGTTTTGTTTGACAGTATTGCTAAAGCACATCTAGACGTGCTCTAAGTAATGCACATCTAGGTCCTATATATGCCATTGATGTTACGCGAAGATTCATGCAGATTTTTTTTGTCTTTTTTCTTTTCCTTTCTAGTTTTATTATTACTGGCTTTATCAATAAGAAGAGCTCAATGTATTGCTTGCCAACTGTCCTACTCCGTTCGTACTGGTACCGGTGCATAATCCCAAAACTCGTTCCTTGTTTTTGTCTTGAAAAAGGAAACTAGCCAAATAGCCAATAGGAGTCCTGCGCAACCCCCGGAATTTGGAGCGACTAGGTACAATTAATTGCGGTTGATTATATCAGCGGTTAGATAATACGTCAATCCCCGCTTCAATCCCCGCTTCAATTGGCAGGTCCTTTTCTCTGCATACCTCGCTTAAGTGTCCACCATCTTCATCGTCCCCGGTAGGCCGCGCTACATAGTGGCACACACTCTGCAGCCATGTCGAGCGATAGCGAGGACGATAGTTCGGCCAGCAGTCTGGCGCCCAATGATAGGTCAACATCGGAATCATCCCGCTCGTCTTCCATGAGTCCGGCGTCGAGCCCAGACCTCGATTATATCCGGTTCATGGAAGGGACGCCGCCTCCGGAGTCGTCAGACGACAACCAGACGGACGAGGAGCCGTCAGAGGATGAAGAAGAGGACGACGATGATGATGAGGAGGAATGGTCGAACGAGGAGGAGGAGGACGACGACATCAACGGCAATGACGATGGCGGCGACGATGAAAAGCCAACGGTCAGCGGCAAGAAGCGTCCTCGCCAAGATGATGTCACGGGGCCATCCAACAAGAACAACAACAAGAAGAAGGACTAAATTAAGCAGACTGTATATATCTCTGTTTATCCTGTCAACCTCACCGCAGACGGTTAGTAATATGTATTCGACAGAGATCTTCTACATTATCGCCAACAGGTTGGTTTGTTGAACTGTGTGCCCTGACGAGCACACAATTCACAAAAAAGACCGTATGGGCTGTCTATAATGATCGCACACAATTCTGATTACCGACTAGTTTGCCGGGTATCACACACATCTTGTTATGCCGAATCGTTTGTGTTCACCTCACTCATCGCAAACGATTCATCGGAGTGAACTGTATGCCGTATATCGCACACACACCTTGATCTGGCTGCCCGTTTCTGTTGTTCTGTCTCATCGCAAACAGTTCGTACAGATCAACCGTATGCCCCTCATCGCACACACAACTATAATCTGAACCGTGTTTGATGTATCGTTCACCGCAAACGTTTTGCATCATTTCTGACGGTTTTCATACAGCACCGTTTGCGATTATTGCATCGCACATAGTTTCTTGAAGGGTCTCTGATCGTAGTGTCGCGTTAGCAGCATCCTGCAGTAATGCCTCCCCGCTGCGGCTGGTTCTTCCTTAACTCCGGCGAGCCCCCCACCCCCTGAAAATCGACTGACCCAAAAGTCGATTCAGTCGACTGAAGTGTAGCTAAATCAGAGCAGCAGCGCAAGCAAGAGCAAGAGCGAGAGCAAGAGCTAGAGCAGTAACGCAAGCAAGAGAAAGAGTGAGAGCACCAGTGTGAGCAAGAACAAGAGCAAGAGCAGACCAGGCAGGGGACCGAGAGCAAGAGCAGAGCAGGAGCGCGAGCGAGAGCCAAAGCAGCAGCACGTCCTACTGATGTGGACGTCGCCGCTGAGGGAGCGACGCCGTGGAGGAAGTGGCCGGCGCCGCCGCCGTGGATGGAGCCGCGCCGTGTCGGCTCGGGACCGAGCGCCGGCAGCACTGTCAGATCAAATCAAGAAGAAAATGCGGCGGTTAGTGTATAACCTCTTTGGTGGCGCCAATTAGGCCTCAGCTTCATCTGAGGAAATGGTGATGATGCTGCCCTTCCGGTGGTGCAGGTGGTGTGGGAATGGAGGTGGCGTGAAAGACGAGGGGAATGTCGGGGCAGCTCCTTGGAGGTGGAGGACGGGGTGGCTGAACCGGCAGGACGACGAGATCGACGACGGATCCTCATCCGGTGTGGTGGATGAGGGACGTCGAGGTGTTGCTGTGGACGACGTCGTCGGGGAAGAGGCTCCGGCTGGGTGGCGGACGGAGGAGGGTGTGGGGCTTCGCAGGTTTTCGCGGCCTTGGTGTATGAATGGGTGGGCGGATGGGATGGGAGGGGGAACCATGGCTTAGGGACGCGCTTGTCCGAAATGTGGGGTAAGTTACGAAAGTACCCCCACCGATTTGAGCTAGGCGGTCCTTTCGGTTCAGGGGTATCACGGGCATTTCGTGTGTAGGGATTCCGCAGGAGGTGGGAGTTCTTGTGCGCGTTGTAATTTTGGGATAGCAAGGTGCGTGTTGAGATGGAGGGAGTTTTCGGAGCACAACGAGACAAAGATATATCTTAAATATTTCGGGGTAACAAGGCGCGGTTGAAGAGGCGGGAGTTTTGCAGCACGATAGACAGAGATGCTAGCTTGAAATTTTGACATAACAAGGCATGGCTTGAAATTTTGGGAGAACAAGCTTAACTTGTACAAAAAAAAGACATTTCGCACCTCATCACTAGAGAGAGCCATGTCCAGTTTTGCTATATTACTAGAGATGCATTCAAATACAACAACAAAAAACTAAAAAAATTGGGACAACAAACATAACGTGTACAGTACCAAATCAATTCGCACTTCCCTTAACAATAAAAAAAATTCGTGTTGTCTAGCATATGGACTAAATTGGAGTACATTTTCCCTGTTTGAATGGGATTGTACTCGGGTTAGTTATACAACCATCTAAATATTATCTTCACAACACATGACATGAATATTGGAGTAGTAAATTCCTATATAAATACGAACTACATGTACATACGATCTTAAATTGAAATATATGTATCCATTTTATGTTGAATTCAAATCATAGTACATGTATGCTCTAGCTAGATGTTCGGAATCTAAACCATGTATGATACTACGTACAATGTGTTTAACACGCACAACACACACACAAACACCATTTAGACTAGTAAGGTACACGTGCATTGCACGCATGAGATTTGGCAACCAAATTATGAATAAATACCACGTTATAGCATGTAAGCTTTGAGTCATATATGCATGATGTAGATGTTCGTTTAATTCTTATAGTTCATTTCATTCAAAATCATCTAGTTTTTATAAGAAAGCTAATCTATTTTAAGATTCATGGAATTGCACGTTATAAAGCATAGAGTAAAAACAAATAATGGAAAATCATGTAGAAAAACATTTGGGCAATTATGATACGGAAGATTCTAGAACAAAGAATAGTTCATTTCATTCAAAATCATCTAGTTTTTATAAGAAAGCTAATCTATTTTAAGATTCATGGAATTGCGCGTTATAAAGCATAGAGTAAAAACAAATAATGGAAAATCATGTAGAAAAACATTTGGGCAATTATGATACGGAAGATTCTAGAACAAAGAAGAAGTGGTTGTGTTTTGAGGTTTGTGCATTATGCTTAAGTTCAACCATGGAGTCTTCTAGATTGTACATGTGGCAAAATCTGGTGGAATGTAGATGATATCCAATGGCCCGTAGTGCTCGAATTTGCCATCTCTGCACCATCGGATTGGCTTCATCCAACGACCATCTTTGAAAGTTAAAGTTATCTGCACACTATATAAAAAATAAAAAATAAAATATATAGGGGTATAGATATAGATATGTGATGCGAAAGCCACCCATCATCTCCAATTAGAATAGTGTGTCCATGCACGGATGCAATGTGGCCAAACGATGTCTGCCATCGGTATCTCAAATTCAAATCAGTCTGACCTTGTTCAATGTGTATCCAGTATAACATGCTCGTTTTCAAACCACACCGCGCATATATGAGTTATATTCATGCATGCATGGGTTTCAAACATCATGATCTCTTATTCAAATATTTGAATTCAACTTTACATTGATTATGACCTCACCCAGTCTTCTACACCCACACAGTCGTCTCCTCTTTATAATTGTACCACTAACTTTCATTCTCTCGTGCATGCACGCACACACACTACCACTCGGCATTATCCATCGCACGGATGCAATCTTTTTCTTCAGGTCGGTCTCCCATGCACACACACACACACACACACACATACACACCTCCCCCTCTTCATCATATTGGGCATTCTTTATCTCTCACGTGCATGTGCAATGATCGATGTTCCTTTATGTGTGTGTATATATAGCTAGGTCTTTCACAGTTTTCCACACAAACCGATCAATCTATATATCTAGTGAGGTCTCACCCTCTTTCCCGCGTACACATCTATCAATCTATGCCTCTCTCTATATAGGATTACATACCTAATACACCCACATTAATTATATATCCAACGTCCCCCTCTCATCATCCATGCCTTCCGCTTCATCTCTCACACGACGCGTACAGTGGTTAAGACAGGGGGCGGCAAGGGCCCTGCCCCCCCTAACATCACTATATATTAAGGATAATATGAATGTGATCATTAGATCAATTGTTGGTAAAATGGTTTAAGTTGATGAATTGGCCCTCCTCGTAAAGGATTAGCAATGCTTGGCCCCCTAGCTCATTTATTTTTCATGGCTCTGCCACTGCGCACAACCGCGCACGTTCTCGCCCCCTCTCTTTAAATATCGGTCTCGCACTTGTGCACTACTTCATAGTCTCGCTCCACTTGGGCCCTCGCACCACCTTCTAGCCCCCACCGGATTTTTCCACATGTACAATCTAGCAGACTCCATGGTTGAACTTAAACATAATGCACATACCTCAAAAAATAAGTGCTTCTCCTTTGTTCTAGAATCTTCTGTATCATAACTGCCCAAACTTTTTTTCTAGGTGAATTGCCATTATTTGTTTTTACTTTATGCTTTGCAACACACAATTCCATGAATCATAAAATAGATTAAGGCTTCTTTGATTCAAAGGATTCTCAAAGTAATTTTGGAGGATTATAATCCTTAGGAATTTTTCCTATCTTGGTTGTTTGATTCGTAGGATTGTAAACCAAATGAATTTTTCCATAGGATTCATTTGCACTAGATTTCATAGGAACCTTTCCATCCACGCAAACCCCTTTTAAAGAATCCTACGTTTTTTCTATGCACAATCAAACACTCATACAATCCTGTAGAATTCAAGACGACATTCCACTCTAATCCCATGTTTTTCCTGTTCCCGCGTTTTGGAAATCCTACGAATCAAAGAGGCCCTAACTTTTTATAAAAACTAATTGATTTTGAATGACATGAACTATAAGAATTAAATGAACGTCTTCATCATGCATATATGACTCAAAGCTTACATGCTATAGTGTGGTATTTATTCATAATTTGGTTGCCAAATCTGATGCGTGCAATGCACGTGTACCTTACTAGTACTTCGAGTATGTGCAAAACACGTAAATTTTACAATGGCACGCTACACAGTGTCTCTCTTTCAATTCATGAAGCCACGTGGCACATGTGGAGGCGTTGTCGCGACCTCCTTGTGCGGATTGATCACAGTGACGTGCTATTGGTTCCAGAAGAATGTACTCATCCTCTCTCAGGCACACTGGCAGTACATGCACGAAGCGAAGATATGCACGCACGCACTCATTCCCTCGCACGCACACGCGGATACACGGTGGGATGCATTTTTGTACGAAGATCCACCCCATGTGATAATTTGACGCGTGTAAAGTCCTTCACTTCATTGATGGTCAATTAATACAGCGCATGCAAATTGAGTGGACGTGAGGGAGGAATTAGTTGAGAAAGACATTACTACTCCAGTGCGTGCATGCGAGTAGTTAAATCATGGGTTGCTACTTCCATTGGTATCCTTCGTATTTTGTGCCAATTTTTTACCTTATTTTTAAGTAACATAATATTTATGCATGTCATAAAAAGTGGCACAAAAAAAGGGGGCCAATAAACCAGGACGCAGGCGGCATGATCAATTTTTGCCAGGGCTACTGTTGGTGGCCTTTGTATTTAAATATGGACGTTGTGGAGTAGTACTATATTTATCTTAGCCTCATAGGGCTCTCCCAGCACCTAGGCTCGCCTCCCCGCCTCGCCCACCGGATCCCGCCATGGACAATCCCTTAGATCCCAGGATCCCGCAGGCTGCCCTCTCGCCGCGGCCCGCAGCACTGCCGCCTTTGAGCAAAACCCACATGTGTTTTAGAGGGGACCATTGTTTTGGAATCACAGATCGGTGGCGCCGTAGGACATGCCAGGGCTGCATTTCAAGTGGTGGGCATCAAGGGCAAATCGGATCGAGGAAGTGTCGCATCAATTGGAGAGAAGTTCGAAAGAGCTGCGCCTGGCGCAGCACAAGGCGGAGGCGCAAGTCGATCTCAGGGGAGAGATGCTGAGGGATGTCAGCATCTGGCAGCGTCGCGTTGATTTCGAGCTAGGGCTAATGGCAGAGATCATATTCACGGAGTCAACTGCGGAGGAAAGAACGTGCATGCCTGCGGAATGGCATGAGCAGCCGGTGCAACTGTTGAAATGGGCGGTAGGAGAAGCCAGATCGTGGGACCAGCTGCGGCGGCGCCGCTGGGCATGCATCGTAGGCGAGGTGAGCTGCCCTCCTTCTCCGCCGGCGATGTAGTGACCTACTCAGTTGCTGCTGCAATGAACTTGCAGCACCATGGCGGTTTGCAACCGTGAAAATCACTCCCTCTATATGTATTGTATTCCAGTGAAAATTCTTGGCTGTTTGAAAAAAGATGGTAATTGATTTATCACTAGTTTTTGAATGCTTGGTCGTGACAATCACCCGAAGCCACAACCAGAAGTCTCCATCACGTAATACTTACGGTCGGTCGCACCAATAGACGGTCGGTCGGACCAACAACACGCATCGGCTTGGTCTGACATGTACGACCAGTTACATCACCGACTTGTGCGACCATATTTGAGCAGTAGTACTTGAAATGTGTGTTCCAGGAAACTCATCGGGAGCCGTTTTGGGCCTAGAAACCAAAACCATCTATTAATCTTTAGCTTGTTCCCATCACATTCCAAAGTGTATAGTATAATTAAGTGCAAACCTGCTCACACCTAGTATGTATCAAACCTGAACGTGTTCCTGTTGGGGAACGTAGTAATTTCAAAAAAAAATCCTATGCACACGCAGGATCATGGTGATGCATAGCAACGAGAGGGGAGAGTGTGTCCACGTACCCTCGTAGACCGAAAGCGGAAGCGTTATGACAACGCGGTTGATGTAGTCGTACGTCTTCACGATCTGACCGATCCAAGTACCGAACGCACGGCACCTCCGAGTTCAGCACACGTTCAGCTCGATGACGTCCCACGAACTCCGAGCCAGCAGAGCTTCGAGGGAGAGTTCCGTCAGCACGACAGTGTGATGACGGTGATGATGATGCTACCGACGCAGGGCTTCGCCTAAGCACTGCTACGATATGATCGAGGTGGATTATGGTGGAGGGGGGCACCGCACACGGCTAAGAGATCAAGAGATCAATTGTTGTCCCTATGGGGTGCCCCCATGCCCCCGTATATAAAGGAGGAAGGGAGAGGCCGGCCCTAGAGGGGGCGCGCCAAGTGTGGGGAGTCCTACTAGGACTCCCAAGTCCTAGTAGGATTCCCCTTTCCTTTCCGGAGTAGGGGGCTGCACCCCTTGTCCAATTCGGACCAGAGGGGGGGGGGGGCGGCTCCTTCCTTTTGGCCTCTCTCCTCTATTCCCGTATGGCCCAATAAGGCCCAATACTTCTCCCGGTGAATTCCCGTAACTCCCCGGTACTCCGAAAATACCCGAATCATTCGGAACCTTTCCGATGTCCGAATATAGTCGTCCAATATATCGATCTTTATGTCTCGACCATTTCGAGACTCCTCGTCTTGTCCCCGATCTCATCTAGGACTCCGAACTACCTTCGGTACATCAAATCACATAACTCATAATACAAATCGTCACCGAACTTTAAGCGTGCGGACCCTACGGGTTCGAGAACTATGTAGACATGATCGAGACACGTCTCCAGTCAATAACCAATAGCGGAACCTGGATGCTCATATTGGCTCCTACATACTCTACGAAGATCTTTATCGGTCAAACCGCATAACAACATACGTTGTTCCCTTTGTCATCGGTATGTTACTTGCCCGAGATTCGATCGTCGGTATCTCAATACCTAGTTCAATCTCATTACTGGCAAGTCTCTTTACTCATTCCGTAATACATCATCCCGCAACTAACTCATTAGTTAAAATGCTTGCAAGGCTTATAGTGATGCGCATTACCGAGTGGGCCCAGAGATACCTCTCCGACAATCGGAGTGACAAATCCTAATCTCGAAATACGCCAACCCAACAAGTACCTTCGGAGACACCTGTAGAGCACCTTTATAATCACCCAGTTATGTTGTGATGTTTGGTAGCACACAAAGTGTTCCTCCGGTAAACGGGAGTTGCATAATCTCATAGTCATAGGAACATGTATAAGTCATGAAGAAAGCAATAGCAGAATACTAAACGATCAAGTGCTAAGCTAACGGAATGGGTCAAGTCAATCACATCATTCTCCTAATGATGTGATCCCGTTAATCAAATGACAACTCATGTCTATGGCTAGGAAACATAACCATCTTTGATCAACGAGCTAGTCAAGTAGAGGCATACTAGTGACACTCTGTTTGTCTATGTATTCACACAAGTAATATGTTTCCGGTTAATACAATTCTAGCATGAATAATAAACATTTATCATGAAATAAGGAAATAAATAATAACTTTATTATTGCCTCTAGGGCATATTTCCTTCAGTCTCCCACTTGCACTAGAGTCAATAATCTAGATCACATCGCCATGTGATTTAACATCAGTAGTTCACATCATCATGTGATTAACACCCATAGTTCACATCGTCATGTGATCAACACCCAAAGGATTTACTAGAGTCAATAATCTAGTTCACATCGCTATGTGATTAACACCCAAAGAGTACAAAGGTGTGATTATGTTTTGCTTGTGAGAGAAGTTTAGTCAACGGGTCTGCCACATTCAGATCCGTATGTATTTTGCAAATTTCTATGTCAACAATGCTCTGCACGGAGCTACTCTAGCTAATTGCTCCCACTTTCAATATGTATCCAGATTGAGACTTAGAGTCCTCTGGATCAGTGTCAAAACTTGCATCAACGTAACCCTTTACGATGAACCTTTTGTCACCTCCATAATCGAGAGACATATCCTAGATCATTATTGTACTCCCTTGCTAAACTCAGTGTAGGGTATACAATAGATCTGGTACACAGCATGGCATACTTTATAGAACCTATGGCTGAGGCATAGGGAATGACTTTCATTCTCTTTCTATCTTCTGCCGTGGTCGGGCTTTGAGTCTTACTCAATTTCACACCTTGTAACACAGGCAAGAACTCTTTCTTTGACTGTTCCATTCTGAACTATTTCAAAATCTTGTCAAGGTATGTACTCATTGAAAAAGCTTATCAAGCATTTTGATCTGTCTCTATAGATCTTGATGCTCAATATGTAAGCAGCTTCACCGAGGTCCTTCTTTGAAAAACTCCTTTCAAATACTCCTTTATGCTTTCCAGAAAATTCTACATTCTTTCCGATCAACAATATGTCATTCACATATATTTATCAGAAATGTTGTAGTGCTCCCACTCACTTTCTTGTAAATACAGGCTTCACCGCAAGTCTGTATAAAACTATATGCTTTGATCAACTCATCAAAGCGTATATTCCAACTCCGAGATGCTTGCACCAGTCCATAGATGGATCGCTGGAGCTTGCACATTTTGTTAGCACCTTTAGGATCGACAAAACCTTCTGGTTGCATCATATACAACTCTTCTTTAAGAAATCCATTAAGGAATGTAGTTTTGACATCCATTTGCCAGATTTCATAAAATGTGGCAATTTGCTTAACATGATTCGGACAGACTTAACCATCACTACCAGTGAGAAAATCTCATCGTAGTCAACACCTTGAACTTTGTCAAAAACCTTTTTCGACAAGTCTAGCTTTGTAGATAGTAATACTACTATCAGCGTCCGTCTTCCTCTTGAAGATCCATTTATTTTCTATGGCTTGCCGATCATCGGGCAAGTCAACCAAAGTCCACTCTTTGTTCTCATACATGAATCCTATCTCAGATTTCATGGCCTCAAGCCATTTCGCGGAATCTGGGCTCATCATCACTTCCTCATAGTTCGTAGGTTTGTCATGGTCTAGTAACATGACCTCCAGAACAGGATTACCGTACCACTCTGGTGCGGATTTTACTCTGGTTGACCTACGAGGTTCGGTAGTAACTTGATCTGAAGTTACATGATCATCATCATTAGCTTCCTCACGAATTGGTGTAGGAGTCATAGGAACAGATTTCTTGTGATGAACTACTTTCCAATAAGGGAGCAGGTACAGTTACCTCATCAAGTTCTACTTTCCTCCCACTCACTTCTTTCGAGAGAAACTCCTTCTCTAGAAAGGATCCACTCTTAGCAATGAATATCTTGCCTTCGGATCTGTGATAGAAGGTGTACCCAACAGTTTCTTTTCGGTATCCTATGAAGACGCACTTCTCCGATTTGGGTTCGAGCTTATCAGGTTGAAACTTTTTCACATAAGCATCACATCCCCAAACTTTAAGAAACGACAGCTTAGGTTTATTGCCAAACCACAGTGCATAAGGTGTTGTCTCAACTGATTTAGATGGTGCCCTTTTTAACGTGAATGCAGCTGTGTCTAATGCATAACCCCAAAATGATAGTGGTAATTCGGTAAGTGACATCATATATTGTACCATATCTAATAAAGTACGGTTATGATGTTCGGACACACCATTACGCCGTGGTGTTCCAGGTGGCGTGAGTTGCGAAACTGTTCCGCATTGTTTCAAATGAAGACCAAACTCATAACTCAAATATTCTCCTCCACGATCAGATCGTAGAAACTTTATTTTCTTGTTACGATGATTTTCCACTTCACTCGGAAATTATATGAACTTTTCAAATGTTTCAGACTTATGTTTCATCAAGTAGATATACCCATATCTGCTCAAATCATCTGTGAAGGTTATAAAATAACGATACCCGCCGCGAGCCTCAATATTCATCGGACCACATACATCAGTATGTATGATTTCCAACAAATCTGTTGCTCGCTCCATTGTTTCGGAGAACGGCGTTTTAGTCATCTTGCCCAAGAGGCATGGTTTGCAAGCATCAAGTGATTCATAATCAAGTGATTCCAAAAGCCCATCAGCATGGAGTTTCTTCATGCGCTTTACACCAATATGACCTAAACGGCAGTGCCACAAATAAGTTGCACTATCATTATTAACTTTGCATCTTTTAGTTTCAATATTATGAATATGTGTATCACTATGGTCGAGATCCAACGAACCATTTTCATTGGGTGTGTAACCATATAAGGTTTTATTCATGTAAACAGAACAACAATTATTCTCTAACTTAAATGAATAACCGTATTGCAATAAACATGATCAAATCATATTCATGCTCAACGCAAACACTAAATAACACTTATTTAGGTTCAACACTAACCCCGAAAGTATAGGGAGTGTGCGATGATGATCATATCAATCTTGGAACTACTTCCAACACACAGCGTCACCTCGCCCTTAACTAGTTTCTGTTCATTCTGCAACTCCCGTTCGAGTTACTAATCTTAGCAACTGAACTAGTATCAAATACTAAGGGGTTGCTATAAACACTAGTAAGGTACACATCAATAACATGTATATCAAATATACCTTTGTTCACTTTGCCATCCTTCTTATCCGCCAAATACTTGGGGCAGTTCCGCTTCGAGTGACCAGTCCCTTTGCAGTAGAAGCACTTAGTCTCAGGCTTAGGTCCTGACTTGGGCTTCTTCACTTGATTAGCAACTTGCTTGCCGTTCTTCTTGAAGTTCCCCTTCTTCCCTTTGCCCTTTTCCTTAAAACTAGTGGTCTTGTCAACCATCAACATTTGATGCTCTTTCTTGATTTCTACCTTCATCGATTTCATCATCATGAAAAGCTCGAGAATCGTTTTCGTCATCCCTTGCATACTATAGTTCATCACGAAGTTCTACTAACTTGGTGATGGTGACTAGAGAATTCTGTCAATCACTATTTTATCTGGAAGATTAACTCCCACTTGATTCAAGCGATTGTGGTACCCAGACAATCTGAGCACATGCTCACTGCTTGAGCTATTCTCCTCCATCTTTTAGCTATAGAACTTGTTGGAGACTTCATATCTCTCAACTCGGGTATTTGCTTGAAATATTAACTTCAACTCCTGGAACATCTCATATGGTCCATGACGTTCAAAACGTCTTTGAAGTCCCGATTCTAAGCCGTTAAGCATGGTGCACTAAACTATCAAGTAGTCATCATATTGAGCTAGCCAAACATACATAACATCTGCATCTACTCCTGCAATAGGTTTGTCACCTAGCGGTGCATCAAGGACATAATTCTTCTGTGTAGCAATGAGGATAAACCTCAGATCACGGACCCAGTCCGCATCATTGCTACTATCATATTTCAACTTTGTTTTCTCTAGGAACATATATAAAACATAGGGAAGCAACAAGGCGAGCTATTGATCTACAACATTATTTGCAAAATACTACCAAGACTAAGTTCATGATAAATTAAAGTTCAATTAATCATATTACTTAAGAAATCCCACTTAGATAGACATCTCTCTAATCATCTAAGTGATCACGTGATCCAAATCAACTAAACCATGTCCGATCATCACGTGAGATGGAGTAGTTTTCAATGGTGAACATCATTATGTTGATCATATCTACTATATGATTCACGCTCGACCTTTCGGTCTCAGTGTTCCGAGGCCATATCTGCATATGCCAGGCTCGTCAAGTTTAACCTGAGTATTCCGCGTGTGCAACTGTTTTGCACCCGTTGTATTTGAATGTAGAGCCTATCACACCCAATCATCACGTGGTGTCTCAGCACGAAGAACTTTCGCAACGGTGCATACTCAGGGAGAACACTTATACCTTGAAATTTTAGTGAGAGATCATCTTATAATGCTACCGTCGATCTAAGCAAAATAAGATGCATAAAAGATAAACATCACATGCAATCAAAATATGTGACATGATATGGCCATCATCATCTTGTGCCTTTGATCTCCATCTTCAAAGCATCATCATGATCTCCATCGTCACCGGCATGACACCATGATCTCCATCATCTTGATCTATATCAATGTGTCGTCACATGGTCGTCTCGCCAACTATTGCTCTTGCAACTATTGCTATCGCATAGCGATAAAGTAAAGCAATTATTTGGCACTTGCATCTTATGCAATAATGAGACAACCATAAGGCTTCTGCCCGTTGCCGATAACTTCAACAAAACATGATCATCTCATACAACAAAATATAGCATCATGTCTTGACCATATCACATCACAACATGCCCTGCAAAAACAAGTTAGACGTCCTCTACTTTGTTGTTGCAAGTTTTACGTGGCTCCTATGGGCTGAGCAAGAACCGTTCTTACCTACGCAGCAAAACCACAACGATAGTTCGTCAAGTTAGTGCTGTTTTAACCTTCTCAAGGGCCGGGCGTAGCCATACTCGGTTCAACTAAAGTTGGAGAAACTGACACCCGCCAGCCACCTGTGTGCAAAACACGTCGGTAGAACCAGTCTCGCCTAAGCGTACGCGTAATGTCGGTCCGGGCCGCTTCATCCAACAATACCGCCGAACCAAAGTGTGACATGCTGGTAAGCAGTATGACTTGTATCGCCCACAACTCACTTGTGTTCTACTCGTGCATATAACATCTACGCATAAAACCTGGCTCGGATACCACTGTTGGGGAACGTAGTAATTTCAAAAAAAATTCCTACGCACACACAGGATCATGGTGATGCATAGCAACGAGTGGGGAGAGTGTGTCCACGTACCCTCGTAGACCGAAAGCGCAAGCGTTATGACAACGTGGTTGATGTAGTCGTACGTCTTCACGATCCGACCGATCCAAGTACCGAACGCACGGCACCTCCGAGTTCAGCACACGTTCAGCTCGATGACGTCCCACGAACTCTGATCCAGCAGAGCTTCGAGGGAGAGTTCCGTCAGCACGACAGTGTGATGACGGTGATGATGATGCTACCGACGCAGGGCTTCGCCTAAGCACTGCTACGATATGACCGAGGTGGATTATGGTGGAGGGGGGCACCGCACACGACTAAGAGATCAAGAGATCAATTGTTGTCACTATGGGGTGCCCCCCTGCCCCCCTATATAAAGGAGGGAGGGAGAGGCCGACCCTAGAGGGGGCGCGCCAAGTGTGGGGAGTCCTACTAGGACTCCCAAGTCCTAGTAGGATTCCCCTTTCCTTTCCGGAGTAGGAGAGAAGGAAAGAGGGGGAGAGGGAGAAGGAAAAGGGGGCTGCACCCCTTGTCCAATTCGGACCAGAGGGGGGGCGCGCGCCTCCTTCCTTTTGGCCTCTCTCCTCTATTCCCGTATGGCCCAATAAGGCCCAATACTTCTCCCGGTGAATTCACGTAACTCCCCGGTACTCCAAAAATACCTGAATCACTCGGAACCTTTCCGATGTCCGAATATAGTCGTCCAATATATCGATCTTTATGTCTCGACCATTTCGAGACTCCTCATCATATCCCCGATCTCATCTGGGACTCCGAACTACCTTCGGTACATCAAATCACATAACTCATAATACAAATCATCATCGAACTTTAAGCGTGCGGACCCTATGGGTTCGAGAACTATGTAGACATGAGCGAGACACGTCTCCGGTCAATAACCAATAGCGGAACCTGGATGCTCATATTGGCTCCTACATACTCTACGAAGATCTTTATCGGTCAAACCGCATAACAACATACGTTGTTCCCTTTGTCATCGGTATGTTACTTGCCCGAGATTCGATCGTCGGTATCTCAATACCTAGTTCAATCTCATTACTGGCAAGTCTCTTTACTCATTCCATAATACATCATCCCGCAACTAACTCATTAGTTAAAATGCTTGCAAGGCTTATAGTGATGCGCATTACCGAGTGGGCCCAGAGATACCTCTCCGACAATCGGAGTGACACATCCTAATCTCGAAATACGCCAACCCAACAAGTACCTTCGGAGACACCTGTAGAGCACCTTTATAATCACCCAGTTATGTTGTGATGTTTGGTAGCACACAAAGTGTTCCTCCGGTAAACGGGAGTTGCATAATCTCATAGTCATAGGAACATGTATAAGTCATGAAGAAAGCAATAGCAGAATACTAAACGATTAAGTGCTAAGCTAACGGAATGGGTCAAGTCAATCACATCATTCTCCTAATGATGTGATCCTGTTAATCAAATGACAACTCATGTCTATGGCTAGGAAACATAACCATCTTTGATCAACGAGCTAGTCAAGTAGAGGCATACTAGTGACACTCTGTTTGTCTATGTATTCACACAAGTAATATGTTTCCGGTTAATACAATTCTAGCATGAATAATAAACATTATCATGAAATAAGGAAGTAAATAATAACTTTATTATTGCCTCTAGGGCATATTTCCTTCAGTTCCCACTATGCAAGTTTTAGTACTAGTGCTAGTACTAGGTTATAAAAAGGGGAACTAGTACCTAGCCAAAAATCACTCTACCTCTTCCTCCTCATAAGTCTTTCTTGTTCGTCCATCCTTGCCATGGCCGGTGTGCAGAGCTCTAGGTCGAGAACTACTCGTAACAAGGGAGCGGCAACCAAGGCCGCGGAAAAAAAGAGAGGGCTCGCCGCCTCACAGAGACCTCGAAAGATCTCTCACGGGCAGGGGAGGGCTCCCAGGAATGCCCTAGACGTAGAAGCGAGGGCTCCCAGGAGTGCCCTAGCCGCAGAGGCAAACATGCCGAGATGGCGGCGCTGGAGTCGTTATCCCTTAGCGACATGCCCGATTAGCTCAATAAGCAGGAGGAGTTCATCGACGGCTTGGTGGAGCTGCTGAAGGAGAGCCTCGACGACATGCCCGCTGAGCTCAATGAGCAGGGGGAGTTGACCGCCGGCTTGGTGATGCTGCTGAAGAAGAGAATTGCCTCAGACAAGAACGCTACCGGCGAAATCCTGCAACTTCAGGAGGACAAGGCAAAACTCTGCCACGAGCTCGACCTGCTGAAGGAGGAGAACGCCGGTTGGAAGAAGCTGCATGAGAAGGGTAGTTCCTCGATGAAGATGCTACAGGCCCTTGTCATGGAACAGAAGGAGGAGTTGGCGAAGCTCCACATCAAGCACCCGGCTGCTGTTAAGGTACGTAATGCAGCCGTGGAACAGATGATGAAGGCTCGCCTTGAGAAATCCCGCGTCATGGACAGAATGAAGAAGATGGCGGAGGAGATGCGCAAGGAGATGGAGGGCGTGGAGGCGATTGTCGGCATTCTGGGAACGAGGGTGCCCAGACTTGCGTGCCTACGGCCCATGGCGTGGCTCCATCGACGGCCTGGTACGGCCCAGCTTCAGCATCAACAACTCAAGACCCTCGCGAGGGGCCGAGCCTCACGAGGCGGACGACACCAAGACCTCCACAAGGGCGGCCTCCTCAGGCTGGCTCCCGAGGAGCGGAGATCTCTATGCAAGGCTCACCTCGTGAGGTTTGGATGACGTGAGCCATGACGACTAAGGCCAGGTGGGCGCCAGCGGGCGCAGTGTACCAGTTTCCTCTTTGGTGCTAAGGAGGCAAGCGCAGGCGTGGAGTCCCGAGGAATCAGCCAAAGGTTTCCATTCCGGTGCAACAAGACCAAGACCGCCAGGACGGCAGGATGGAGGTCATCGCCGAGCCCACCACGGTGTCACGACCAGAGGCTTTTGCAGGCGAAGACTACTTTTGTCAGGATAGCATGTTACTAGCTGTCCCCCTTTGAATTTGGCCATTGTGGGATCCCTTCCCACCTACATTTGGGAAGTGGACTGAGGCCACTATAAATAGGACCTAGCCACCACCGTAGAAGGGGACGAATCATTCAGATCATCCTCACACCCACCAGTTCGTCGAACACAAGAACAACTCTCCTCCTGAGGTTGTTCTCCCACTGTATTAGTTCATCCTCAGCCCCTCGAGGCCAATCCACCACAAAGCAGGAGTAGGGTTTTACACCGCAAGGTGGCCCGAACCTGGGTAAACTGATGTGTCTCTTTTCCATTCAGTTCGTCGAGCTAGGACGTGAGATTAGCGAGCAGGCAGACTGGGGAGGACGAGTTCTTCACACGCACCCCAGAGTTCGAACCTCTCAAGGGTCTGCGGAACCCGAAATCCGACAACGATGAGGAAGCAGTTACGACTCCGCGGCCAGCAACCCTTCATGTAGTAGAGAGCAGCGCCCTAGACTTGTGTGTGCGTCTTCCTTCTTTTTTGGGGGTGATAATCTTCCTTCTTTTGCTTCGGGTGTTTCGCCGCATGTGTCATGTTCTCTACGAGGCATGAATAGAACAATGCTAACGATGAGCGGCGCCGTGGGATCGATGACTAGCAAATTAGATCATTTTTATCGCCATATGACACTGGGCTGCCGTGTTTCGTGCTCCTCCGTCGTACTAGTACTCCGGTGGAAAACTTGAGTATACAGCACAGTTCTTCGCTCCTCCTCAGGTCGTCGGCAACATTTATACAAGCAGTCAAATCACAAGGCCCCGCCTTCCAGCAGCAATGAGCCGTCAAATCACAAAGGCCATCGCCTCTCGTGAAACCGACAAAGCGAGACTGCCCCACCCTCTAGCCTTTTCAAAAATTTATACTTTTGTATATTAGTAGTATCGGCGGATTGCGCCATGGAGCAAAACTAATAAGATGAAATTAAAGAAAAAAGGTGGTACATATAGAGAGCGCTCGTCGCCAAATTATGCATATAGTACTATTATAAAAGCTAGTATGTGCTTAAATGGGGTGCTAAATTCTATTAAAGAAATTAGCATACCTATTTAATTCTTGGGTTCTTATTACTTATGCCACTAGTTATGTATCACTACTCAGTTTTGCCATTAGAATTTACGACTACTCAAAAATGCCGTCGATCCTTGAGATGCTTGCTCAAAAATGCAATTAGATATCTAAAAAATGCCATCGTTTCATTAGATGTTTGCTCAAAAATGCCATTCGACATTGTTATTTTCACGTCAAACCCGCTGACCATGTTATATGACAAAAATAAGCAGATTCTCACAATGATAAGTGTGGCCCGCTTGTCAGGAGTAACCAAGCGAATAATTTTACAGGAAAATAAGAACGTTGTTGGGATCAAGTAGGTGCCACACTTTATTGTACTATAGTGAGATAGAGGGAGAGCTGGCATGTTGGTCCATAGGTATTTATGTCATTATAACATGGCAAAAGAGATTTGAGTCACAATAATGGTGTCTAGCACAACACACCCCTCAAATAAAACTAAGCACCCTGAAATTCTTTGACAACTAAACTGCTGGCTATATGATGTTGGCCATATATATTGTACGTATATAATGTGAAGAAACGAGTGGTAGTACTACCAACTACAAGATGAACTATACGAAATACTAGCATGTGCGTACTGAAGAGTTAAAGTAACGAGAGGGAACATAACATAGTTCTGCTGGGGGCTCAGCATAACACACCCCTCAAATAAAACTAAGCACCCTGAAATTAAACTAAGCAACTAATCCGGTAGACACTGCATTACAACCACCATGAGCAACGACACTGCCACCTTACTCAGACTCCTCGTCCACGTGCTCGACTTCGTCCTTGTCCCTCTTCCTCTTGGCCGATACTTCTTTGCTTGAACCGCACACTTGGCTCTCGCTCTTCATCCAACCCTTGTAGATACTGAAACAAAGGTAGGCATCCATTGCAGCGTAATTGATCTGGTGTATATCTAGTACATTCCACTGCCATTCACGATGAAACTTGGGTGGAGGTTTCGTCAGTTTACCATATGAAGGATCAACCATGGCTCCTGCCAGGGTCAGCATTGAAGGCTAATCACAGGAGGGCACCAACCCATTCTTCTGGAGGTCGAAGGGCTCGCCTACAACGAGGCCTATCCGACACAGGACTTCTTTGTCGTTTGTAAAGTCTACAGAAACGAATTTGACTTTGCCACCCCCGAGGAAGTGCTTAAAATCCTCGCACTCAACGTCGACATGGCATATGTGGTAGAACAAGCACAAGTTATGCACGCAAACCTGGATCACGGCGGGCTTCTTCTTCTCTTCCTCCTTTAGATTCTTCTCTTTTCCCAGGACTGTGGTGTACTCAACATCTAGCCCAGCGACCCACTCATCATTTGACTTTTCGAACATGCGTCTGAAGCGAGCAAGGCGTCCTTTCACCGTCGTGGAAGAACGGGTGTAGATGACGTTGAACTCATCAACGGTGATGGTTCTAACCTTGTACTCACCACCGATCATGGAGATTTAGGAGGCCATGGATTTGGGAGGAGGGTTAGGATTAGTGGAACTGCCGTAATGTGAAAGGACGGGACGACTAGGAGTGAACTGCCGTAATGTTAAAGGATGACCGGGGACGAGTAGGAGCAAACTGCTAGCGGTTTTCCGATTGTAAAAATGCTGAGTGGGGCGTGCGAATGACAGGGTAGTGGGCTTGCCCGGTGGATAAATGGATTCATGCACAGTACTATGGGGCCCAATTAGATGTCATGTCTACTAAATGCCCAATTAAATGGCTTCATGCATCTGCGTGTTCGCACGTCAAGCGTCGGGAAAATTACAGGTGATACGAAGCTTTCCATTCTCCCATGATATGGGCTTCCGAGAGCCCCTGGATCTGAGATCGAGCGGTTGCATGGCGTGATTCTAGACCTATGGGTGAATATCCTATCCTGGAGGGTTATTCTACAAATTTTTAGCAACTTAGCATGCGACCGTTCGATCTCAGATCCAAGGGCTGCCAGCAGCCCGTATCATGGTCGCGCCTACCACGACCATCGCCTCACTCGCGCGGTCGCGCCCTTGGAGATTTCACATGGTGCGTTAGGCTATCTGATGTTGGCATGTCATACATAGTCATCACTTAGTCACTCATACAACAAGGTTAGCTATAAGGTTGGCCATAAGAGTATTTTTTTTACTTCTCTCTATATCTTTCTTCGTATTCCATCCGTTCCTAAATATAAGTCTTTGTAGATATTCCACTACGTGGACTACATACGAAGCAAAATGAATGAATCTATACTTAAAGTGCATCTATATGCATCCGTATGTGGTTCATAGTCAAATCTCTACAAAACTTATATTTAGGAACGAAGGGAGTAGTATTTATTGCATTTGCCAAGGAGTGACCTCTTCCAATGAAATGATGCTTAGATGAGGTGCTAAGGGCATTAAATGGCTTAGCAACTCAAATTCCCAATGCATAGGTGCTTAGTTTTTTGTTGCTAAGCTTGCTTCATTTAATTAGCTATAGACTTAAAATTGTTTTTTCACCTAGGTACACGCGCTTAGCACCGTTTCTTCCTGGGGTCACCAAACTAGTCTCTCTCTTCTTAATTAACTTGCCACATTAGACTTTATGCCTATGTGGCAGGCTTAGCACCTGTACGAGCAAGTACAATAGTGGGCTATAAGCCCACTTACATGGCATTTTTGCATATGTGGAGGAGAGAGGCAAGGAAAAAGTGGAGAAGTGGGCTCTCATGCAAGAGCCAACCTCTACATGGTGGAGCATTGGGAGAGGCACCTGTATACCATGGAGGCGATCAGGAATCGGGAGTCTCACACCGGTCGTAGTGCCGCAGTTAAAATGATAATGGCAAGTCAAATCACGGGGCCCCACCTGTCCAGGAGTAACTCGCTGTCAAATCACACAGACCTACGTTTGCAGTAGCCTACTCCCTCATCTTCTCGTGTCTCTGTCGAAACGACTAGGCGGAACTGTCTCGCCTACCATGCGGGAAAAGCTCCGCCCTCAACTTTTAAATGGTATAGTATAATTTTGTATCCATGGATTGCACCATGGAGCAAAGCCTCAAGAAAACGGCGGTACACATGTACAGAGTATACAACATGCCCGTCGCGTTTGCGTCGCACCCCAGACGGTCTGTCGGCCTGGCACGCCACTCTCCAAATGGAACGCGCGTCATATTGCGTTTGCACACACATGTGGGGCCGCAATTGAGAACCGACCATAGGCACACTCCCCGTCCCGGCAAGTCGGGTGAGTTAATAGAGCGATAGTAATGGAGCAGTGTTGTACAGCCGTTGGTGCCTGGGCGATCCCTGCATGACACGGAAGATCAGTTCGTCCATGCATGTGACCAGACTCCAGTAGACATGGTTGGATTCGCTATCGTCTACATTTCATGCAGGTTGTGTTGTACAGGGCTGTAGTTCTGATGAGAAATCTAAAAAAATATTTCTTGTCATCTCGCAATATTAGGTGTCTGCGATGGTTAAACAACGACAACTGAGTTCCTCCAAGGCGCTGGTCATTGGGGGCACATGCACAAAGACTACTCGGCTGCCATCTAGGTCAAGCCGGCTATGTTAATTAGGACATCTATCGATGGACCCCTTTTCTGCGAGTTTATCTTTAATTTGAGCTTTGATCCTCGCCTAGTTTGTCCGTCGGGATTCATGTTGTCTCCTTGGGGTAGTGAGGTTATGGTTTCTTGTCATGTGGCATGTTTGTGTGTTATATGTTAATCCGGTGCTTCAGATCAAAATGACGACAACTGCGCCTCCGATGCACGTGCATGAAGACTTCTCGACATTCATTGACGAGGTCAAGCTGGCTTCGGTAGACAGAAGAAAACTACTCCACTATATAGGCAGGAGCCTCTGCGCTTGCTTGCTAGTGTTGCTCTCTTCACACTGTCTTGTCCTCTCCAGATATAAACACGACAGCGGTGGCCACACTCTCTCTCTCCGCTCACCGCTGGTCACAGATCCAGCCGGATCCTCTTCGCCGGGGAAGGTGAGAAGGTGCAACGTTCATGAGGTCGTCCTCGGCGATGGCTCTTACCCACTGCCGGCGCGTCTCGATCAGCTTGCCTTGCCATTTTCTCCCACGCACCGCCGGCTAGGGAGGGCCTCCGACCCCTTCTTCCTCCCTGCCGTAGTGTGGGCAGACCCGGCCTCCCACCGCCCACCTAGCGACATCCCGGCGACCCTCAGGTATAACTTCCTTTGAAACCGGCCTTGCTCTACTTCCCCAGCTCCTAACGTCACTGCATTTGTATCTTTTACTATTTCTCAGGCCCCCTCGTAGATAGGATCGATCGGCTGTTTAAAAGCCACCTAAATTTTTACTGTTAAGAGGTAAAACTAGTTCATGCACTCGAATCTAGTACTACTTGGTTCAAACAAGGAAGAAAGGGGGTGGGGGTGGGGGAAGATTTGTTACCTGAATCTAGGACTTGGTCGAAAGAGGAAATAATGGGGGCGAAAAGTAGCAGAGACTGGCTATCCAACTGGTCTCTTGGTCTAATAGGGAAAGAAAGGGAAACGCGGTACAAACTCAATATAAACCCGATCTATTGGTTGAAAAAGGAAAGAAAGTGGGGACTGGGGGACAAGTCAACAGAGTATGTCCATCACTAGATTTGCTAGCCTCACACAGTATAAGGTGGCTATACCGAACAAAAATGGGACCAACCCAGATATCCTGTTCTGATGTTTGTTGCCCCGAGCCCTTCTTATGTAATGCCACTGGTAAAATGTAGCAGTCACACTGTTAAAAGTAAGGACACGTTAAACCAATGTTGTTTTCAATGTAATGCCTCGAGTAATATGAATCAACGGCACTGTTTCATGTCCTGCTAAATTTCCCATTAAGATAAGTTGCTTCTTTTCGTTAGAAATGCAACTGTCCAGGCCCGCCTACTCTCCCGTGCCCAAATACCAACTCTGTAGCAGCTATTAATGTAATGTTGCTGGTAAAATGAAGCAATGGCACCATTAAAGTAATGTCGTATTTAACGGTTGTCATAGTTAATCCTAATGCCCACACTGATATCTAGCAATGCTGCTGCTTTAGAAATTGCTACTGTCCTTGTAGGATTGCCATTCAGATAAGGAACATGCTTCTTTTCATTTGATGTATGTTTCATCACTTGTTAGTCACCCTCCTTTCCACCTTTTTATGCAAACACAGATATACATTTCACGCTTCATCTTAGTTGAACTGAACAAATGATATCCAAATTATAGTTGAACATTCCACGAGCTTCACAACTAACCTTGATGTTGCTCAATTTATT
This sequence comes from Aegilops tauschii subsp. strangulata, assembly GCF_002575655.3. Taxonomy (NCBI): domain Eukaryota; kingdom Viridiplantae; phylum Streptophyta; class Magnoliopsida; order Poales; family Poaceae; genus Aegilops; species Aegilops tauschii. The sequence goes on along the minus strand of NC_053037.3, from coordinate 218,342,592 downwards.
GCAGATAATGAAGAAGAAGCTCTGTGGGTTTCATTTTCTGATGGAAATGGAACTGGGGATGGAGCCCTTTTCTTTAAAAAAATGAAGAAGAAGCTGCTAGCTCATGGGACATTGCTTCATTTTAGGTGAACTGCACCAAAAGGTCCCATGAATTGAATCATCCATGTTGGTGACTGGTATCATCCTTTCTACGATGGTGTTAACTGCAGATATGGTTCCCATCACGAGGTATGTTCCTTTTTGGTCCGACCGTTTGCCAAAGACCCTGCATGTTGAGTCTGCTCTTGTGCTACTGTTTTGGCACTGCCATGATAAATCAGTAATATTATTATTTTGCACCTTAATCTAGTGGCACTATTTAATTTGAGGCAATGTTTTGGCACCGCTAGTGCCACGGATTTTTTTATGTATCGAAACAGGGAGTTTCCTCTGGTTTCATTAAAGAAACCCAACCATAGAGAACTATCATCCGACAACATCTCAGTGTGAACGGGCAGTTATGCAACTACTACTAGAACGGACTGAGTACTAGCAGGAGACAAGTTCGCCACATAAGCTTGGCAGGAAGGGGGACGCAGCACCAGTTCGACCATGTTTGGATTACAACCCAAATGCTACCACAGAAACATCAGGGGGGAATATAGGGACTGAAAGAGCCAGCTTCAGCATCCTAGTCTAAGAACCCCCGGCCTCCATCCTTGCGATGCACGGTACACCTTGTTTGCCACCTGCTCGACCCTAGTGCCACTGATAAAATGAAGTAAAAATACAGCTAAAATAGAGCGAGTGTCCTCTCTATCATTTCATTTCCAATTTACATAAAGAAAGTGCTTCTCTTTGTTAGTATATGTTTCATCAACTAGTCCCATTGTTAATGTTTAAGCGTTTCTGCAAACTGGGGGGCTTAATTTTAGTTGACCTGCACAGAAATAGAGATTGAAATGTCTCAAGGCCCCTCCTTGTACTACCGCTGTACACTAATGTTCATCACTGGCAGAAGGTGTATCGGGGAGACTTGGGTCGATTTCCAGTATGAGGCCTACCGTATGAGGCGTCGTAGGGCCCATCTCGCCCTCGCAACATGGCATACTATGATACTATCACAATATTTTCTTCTATTTATTAGTGTATGTTTCATCAACTAGTGCCACTATAATGTAATCATGCTTTTTCATTATCTGTGCAAACAGGGTTATTCAGCTGCATTTTGGTGGAACTACACAAATGTACGGATGGAACCGGCATATATGCAGAGTGCGAGGTGTGCCAAGTAAAAATTACCGACACCAACCTTGCTCCATGCATGCATTGGCATCCACCACCACCAGTGGGATGTGTGGCGCTCTCTATGGACGGATCTTTCTTGGCAGCAAATCCTCTAACCAAATACTAGTAGCTTATATTGGCAGTTTTCTAGGGAGTACTCTTTTCTGATAGAAGCACCAATCTATTTTTCTTGATTTGTACACAATGTCACAACTTTGACCCAAAGGTCCAGAGCTATTTTAGGGTGATTGTCGTAGTACTCGGAGACTGATTGTAAGCATGATTTTCATTAGCCGTCACACTGATTGTAAGCATGAGCAGATGGAAGATTAGGTTAGTGCGAAGCTTACCTTAAACCCTACCGCCGCCGTTGAAATGAGGCGAGCGTCGAGGGAACTGTGGAGAACGGCAGGGAAGTGACGTCGCGCCATCGGGCCTCCTCTTGCGGTGGGAGAACGAATATTCCTGTGGCTCCGGCTAGCTCTCCACCCTCACGAATGGCACACCGTACTTGATCAATTCGTTATCCTCTGGATGCTTGACCTTCGACCTGTACACCCACCAACTCGGCTTGACTTTCGCCTCGGGCGAATCTGTCTTCTCCATCGCCCAGAGGAGATACTCGATGAACTAGAAGGACTGCGGCGTGACTGCCGCCAGGAGTACATCGCCGCCCTCATCACCGTCGTCTCGCTCTTTCGCATAAATTGCCAAATGGACCTCACCGTCCATGAGATCTCCCACTCATTGTCAAACCAAGTAAGGATCTCCTTCAACCTGGCTAACTTCGCCTAGTCACCGCCGGTGATCTGCCTGATTCGCTATTGCACCCTCTCCATAGATGTCCTTCTGAGAGGTCCGGTGCTAGCTTTGGAAGATGGGAGGAGAGACGGTGCTCTTGCAATAGAGAAGAGGGAGAGCCGAGATGGTGGTTTTGCAATGGAGAAGATGGAGAAGAGAGGGAGTGGTTTTGCAATGGAGAAGAGGGAGAGGCAAGACGGTGGTTTTGGAATGGAGATGATGGAGAGGAGAGGAGGTGGTTTTGCAATGGAGAAGAGGGAGAGGAGCGTGCGGCAGCGATTTATGATTGGACAAGAGGGCCGACACGCTCTGATTGGATCAAAATCAAAATCAATTTACCCTTCAATTAAGAAAGCGACCCCACATTAACTAGTCTCCCTTTTATTCTGGGTCATAATTGACCATGATTTTCACAAATAAAATATATGTTATATGTTGCAAAAATAATATAATTTGAAAGTACATTCAGATACGAACCAAACGATACAATTTTCTGTGACATGCATTCACATTTTGCTTGTCAAATACAGTACGTGGTCAAACTTTGACCCAAAATACGCAAAACAAAAGAATACTTCCAAGACCAGCGCCGCTCCTCTCCTCTTAAACCACTGCTGCTCCTCTCATGTTCCAATCTAAATCCAGCACCGCTCCTCTCCTCTTCCATTTCAAAACCACCGCCCCGCCTGTCCTGTACCAATCCAAAACCAGCGCCGCTCCTCTCCCGTTCTAATCCAAAACCAGCGCCGCTCCTCTCCTCTTCCGTTCAAAAATCACCACTGGCGAGTGAAGGTGCTGTGGAGAAGTAGATCGATGGAGGAGTACAACCTATATGTGAGGATCGCAGACGGCGACCCTGTGAAGCTAGCTAGGATGTTGGAGATACAATTTTGGTTTGACAACAAGGACCAACTAGCGGCGACGACGACATCCATGGCCAAATATCTGCAACAGAGCGAAAAGGCGGTGATACTCCCGAAGGGAGTCACACCAGAGTACTTAGAGCTGCTCCTCTGGGCCATGGAGCAAACAGATTCACCGAATCCGATCGTGAGGCAGCGGTGGTGGGAGTATCGATCCCAGATGGAGCATCCATCAGGGATTGAAGGATCGAGCATCTACAGGGTGCCGCTTGTGAGGGTGCCGTGCTAGAGCGAGCCGGTGGAGTCTTTGTTGACCAAACCCAACTGCAAGAGGAGAAAAGTAGTTGGACCGACGATGCTTCCCAGCCATCCTCTCCCTCGCCGTTCACATCATCTCACGGGGCAGCTGTCTGCCGCCGAGGAATAGGAGGGGACTGCCCCTCAACCCAATAGTCGGGAAGTTTGTGAATTGTCAGGAGGAGCTTAGGCTTGTCAGTATTTGCAGGTTGTGAATTGTGTTTTGTGTTGTGTATTTTGAGAGTACTTTCAGATATGAATGTCTTTTGAATTTCAGATTTGCAGCATTGAGCATAAGAAGTATTTATGAATTCTAGAGATCTATTTTTAGCACTTCAAAATTTAGTTTCATGGGAGTATAAAAGTGCAGACAATGTGATTCTCAGAGAAGAAACTACAAGTTTCAGTTTCAGATAAGAAACTGCAAGTTCAGTTTCAGATAAGAAACTGCAAGTTTCAGAGGCAGAGCATTTATATTAACACGCCCTTTTCAAATAGGGAGAACATCATGTTGGAAGTTTTATTAATGGTCGAAAATGGAAATACCAGCTAGTTAACATCACGCTGATCAACATTCATGCATAGCACATCTTCATATGATGCACAGTCAAAAAGATATGCTATTTTCCAAAAGCCCACACAATGTCGAGTGTGCGAAAAACAGAGAAAATGAGGGATGAAGTTTTGGGAAGTGTTGGATGTGGTGTGCGTAGATGACAATGGGGACCCACATGACAATAATGGCAGAGGCAAAAAATTGGAGATATTTTCCCTACATCAGGTGGAATCAAACCCGGACGGAACAGCGATCGGGTAGTGTCACTTGGCCTTTAGGCTAGTTTAGTAGTTTCGGTAGAAATAAGGCACTGCCTCGGGTGGTTCGTGTTGGGAATCGTAGCATAATTTTTTTTAAAATATTCCTACGCTCACCAAGATGCATCTATGGAGTGTACTAGTAACGAAGGGAAAGGAGTGCATCTACATACCCTTGTAGATCGCGAGCGGAAGCGTTCAAATGAACGTGGATGACGGAGTCGTACTCGCTGTGATCCAAATCACCGATGACCGAGTGCCGAACGGACGGCACCTCCGCGTTCAACACACGTACAGTGCAGCGACGTCTCCTCCTTCTTGATCCAGCAAGGGGGGAGGAGAGGTTGATGGAGATCCAGCAGCACGACGGCGTGGTGGTGGATGTAGCGGGATGCCGGCAGGGCTTCGCCGAGCATATACGAGAGAGAGAGGTGTTGCAGGAGGATAGGGAGGCGCCCAAGGCTGTAATGCTACTGCCCTCCCTCCCCCCTTTATATAGGCCCCCTGGGAGGGGGGCACCGGCCAGAACCCATCTAGGGTGGGGGGCGGCGGACAGGGGGGTGCCTTGCCCCCCAAGGCAAGTGGGAAGCCCCCACCCTAGGGTTCCCAACCCTAGGCGCATGGGGGGAGGCCCATGGGGGGGCGCCCAGCCCACTAGAGGCTGGTTCCCTTCCCACTTCAGCCCACGGGACCCTCCGGGATAGGTGGCCCCACCCGGTGGACCCCCGGGACCCTTCCGGTGGTCCCGGTACAATACCGGTAACCCTCAAAACTTTCCCGGTGGCCGAAACTTGACTTCCTATATATAATTCTTCACCTCCGGACCATTCCGGAACTCCTCGTGACGTCCGGGATCTCATCCCGGACTCCGAACAACTTTCGGGTTTCCGCATACACATATCTCTACAACCCTAGCGTCACCGAACTTTAAGTGTGTAGACCCTACGGGTTCGGGAGACATGCAGACATGACCGAGACGCCTCTCCGGTCAATAACCAACAGCGGGATCTGGATACCCATGTTGGCTCCCACATGTTCCACGATGATCTCATCGGATGAACCACGATGGCGAGGATTCAATCAATCCCGTATGCAATTCCCTTTGTCAATTGGTATGTTACTTGCCCGAGATTCGATCGTCGGTATCCCAATACCTTGTTCAATCTCGTTACCGGCAAGTCTCTTTACTCGTACCGCAATGCATGATCCCATGACTAACGCCTTAGTCACATTGAGCTCATTATGATGATGCATTACCGAGTGAGCCCAGAGATACCTCTCCGTCACACGGAGTGACAAATCCTAGTCTCGATCCGTGCCAACCCAACAGACACTTTCGGAGATACCCGTAGTGCACGTTTATAGTCACCCAGTTACGTTGTGACGTTTGGCACACCCAAAGCACTCCTACGGTATCCGGGAGTTGCACGATCTCATGGTCTAAGGAAAAGATACTTGACATTGGAAAAGCTTCTAGCAAACGAAACAACATGATCTTTTATGCTATGCTTAGGATTGGGTCTTGTCCATCACATCATTCTCCTAATGATGTGATCCCGTTATCAATGACATCCAATGTCCATAGTCAGGAAACCACGACTATCTGTTGATCAACGAGCTAGTCAACTAGAGGCTGACTAGGGACATGTTGTGGTCTATGTATTCACACATGTATTACGATTTCCGGATAACACAATTATAGCATGAACAATAGACAATTACCATGAACAAAGAAATATAATAATAACCATTTATTATTGCCTCTAGGGCATATTTCCAACAGTCTCCCACTTGCACTAGAGTCAATATTCTAGTTACATTGTGATGAATCGAACACCCATTGCGTCCTGGTGTTGATCATGTTTTGCTCTAGGGAGAGGTTTAGTCAACGGATCTGCTACATTCAGGTCCGTATGTACTTTACAAATATCTATGTCTCCATTTTGAACACTTTCACGAATGGAGTTGAGCGACGCTTGATATGCCTGGTCTTCCTGTGAAACCTGGGCTCCTTCGCAAGTGCAATAGCTCCAGTGTTGTCACAGAAGAGAGTCATCGGGCCCGACGCATTGGGAATCACCCCTAGGTCGGTAATGAACTCCTTCATCCAGACTGCTTCCTGTGCTGCCTCCGAGGCTGCCATGTACTCCGCTTCACATGTAGATCCCGCCACGACGCTTTGCTTGCAACTGCACCAGCTTACTGCTCCTCCATTCAAAATATACACGTATCCGGTTTGTGACTTTGAGTCATCCAGATCTGTGTCGAAGCTAGCGTCGACGTAACCCTTTACGACGAGCTCTTCGTCACCTCCATAAACGAGAAACATATCCTTAGTCCTCTTCAGGTACTTCAGGATATTCTTGACCGCTGTCCAGTGTTCCATGCCGGGATTACTTTGGTACCTTCCTACCAACTTACGGCAAGGTTTACATCAGGTCTGGTACACAGCATGCCATACATAATAGACCCTATGGCCGAGGCATAGGGGATGACACTCATCTTTTCTCTATCTTCTGCCGTGGTCGGGCATTGAGCCGTGCTCAATTGCACACCTTGCAATACAGGCAAGAACCCCTTCTTGGACTGATCCATATTGAACTTCTTCAATATCTTGTCAAGGTATGTACTCTGTGAAAGACCAATGAGGCGTCTTGATCTATCTCTATAGATCTTGATGCCTAATATATAAGCAGCTTCTCCAAGGTCCTTCATTGAAAAACACTTATTCAAATAGGCCTTTATACTTTCCAAGAATACTATATCATTTCCCATCAATAATATGTCATCCACATATAATAAGAGAAATGCTACAGAGCTCCCACTCACTTTCTTGTAAACACAGGCTTCTCCATAAGTCTGTGTAAACCCAAACACTTTGATCATCTCATCAAAGCGAATGTTCCAACTCCGAGATGCTTGCACCAGCCCATAGATTGAGCGCTGGAGCTTGCATACTTTGTTAGCATTCTTAGAATCGACAAAACCTTCCGGCTGCATCATATACAACTCTTCCTTAAGGAAGCCGTTAAGGAATGCCGTTTTGACGTCCATCTGCCATATCTCATAATCATAGTATGCGACAATTGCTAACATGATTCGGACGGACTTCAGCTTCGCTACGGGTGAGAAAGTCTCATCGTAGTCAACCCCTTGAACTTGTCGATAACCCTTAGTGACAAGTCGAGCCTTATAGATGGTCACATTACCATCCGCGTCCGTCTTCTTCTTAAAGATCCATTTGTTTTCTATGGCTCGCCGATCATCGGGCAAGTCTGTCAAAGTCCATACTTCGTTTTCATACATGGATCCTATCTCGGATTTCATGGCTTCTAGCCATTTGTCGGAATCCGGGCCCGCCATCGCTTCTTCATAGTTCGAAGGTTCACCGTTGTCTAACAACATGATTTCCAGGACAGGGTTGCCGTACCACTCTGGTGCGGAACGTGTCCTTGTGGACCTACGAAGTTCAGTAGTAACTTGATCCGAAGCTTCATGATCATCATCATTAACTTCCTCCCCAGTCGGTGTAGGCACCACAAGAACATTTTCCCACGCTGTGCTACTTTCCGGTTCGGAAGGGGTGACTATCACCTCATCAAGTTCCACTTTCCTCCCACTCAATTCTTTCGAGAGAAACTCCTTCTCTAGAAAGGACCCGTTCTTGGCAACGAAGATCTTGCCTTCGGATCTGAGGTAGAAGGTATACCCAATAGTTTCCTTAGGGTATCCTATGAAGACGCATTTTTTCCGACTTGGGTTCGAGCTTTTCAGGTTGAAGTTTCTTGACATAAGCATCGCGTCCCCAAACTTTTAGAAACGACGGCTTAGGTTTCTTCCCAAACCATAATTCATACGGTGTCGTCTCAACGGATTTCGACGGAGCCCTATTTAAAGTGAATGCGGCAGTCTCTAAAGCATAACCCCAAAATGAGAGCGGTAAATCGGTAAGAGACATCATAGATCGCACCATATCCAATAGAGTGCAATTACGACGTTCGGACACACCATTTCTCTGAGGTGTTCCAGGCGGCGTGAGTTGTGAAACTATTCCACATTTCCTTAAGTGTGCACCAAACTCGTGACTTAAATATTCTCCACCACGATCTGATCGTAAGAATTTTATTCTCCTGTCACGTTGATTCTCAACCTCACTCTGAAATTCCTTGAACTTTTCAAAGGTTTCAGACTTTTTTTTCATTAGGTAGACATACCCATATCTACTTAAGTCATCAGTGAGAGTGAGAACATAACGATATCCTCCGCGAGCCTCAACACTCATTGGACCGCACACATCAGTATGTATGATTTCCAATAAGTTGGTTGCTCGCTCCATTGTTCCGGAGAACGGAGTCTTGGTCATCTTACCCATGAGGCATGGTTCGCACGTGTCAAATGATTCGTAATCAAGAGACTCCAAAAGTCAATCTGCATGGAGCTTCTTCATGCGCTTGACACCAATGTGACCAAGGCGGCAGTGCCACAAGTATGTGGGACTATCGTTATCAACTTTACATCTTTTGGTATTCACACTATGAACATGTGTAACATCACGTTCGAGATTCATCAAAAATAAACCATTGACCAGCGGGGCATGACCATAAAACATATCTCTCAAATAAATAGAACAACCATTATTCTCGGATTTAAATGAGTAGCCATCTCGAATTAAACGAGATCCAGATACAATGTTCATGCTCAAAGCTGGCACTAAATAACAATTATTAAGGTTTAAAACTAATCCCGTAGGTAGATGCAGAGGTAGCGTGCCGACGGCGATCACATCGACCTTGGAACCATTCCCCACGCGCATCGTCACCTCGTCCTTCGCCAGTCTCCGTTTATTCCGTAGTTCCTGTTTTGAGTTACAAATATGAGCAACCGCACCGGTATCAAATACTCAGGAGCTACTACGAGTACTGGTAAGGTACACATCAATTACATGTATATCACATATACCTTTGGTGTTGCCGGCCTTCTTCTTGTCCGCTAAGTATTTGGGGCAGTTCCGCTTCCAGTGACCACTTCCCTTGCAATAAAAGCACTCAGTCTCGGGCTTGGGTCCATTCTTTGACTTCTTCCCAGTAACTGGTTTACCGGGCGCGGCAACTCCCTTGCCGTCCTTCTTGAAGTTCTTCTTACCCTTGCCCTTCTTGAACTTAGTGGTTTTATTCACCATCAACACTTGATGTTCTTTTCTGATCTCTACCTTAGCTGATTTCAGCATTGAATATACCTCAGGAATGGTCTTTTCCATCCCCTGCATATTGAAGTTCATCACAAAGCTCTTGTAGCTTGGTGGAAGCGACTGGAGGATTCTGTCAATGACCGCGTCATCCGGGAGATTAACTCCAGCTGAGACAAGCGGTTGTGCAACCCAGACATTCTGAGTATGTGCTCACTAACAGAACTATTCTCCTCCATTTTACAGCTGAAGAACTTGTCGGAGACATCATATCTCTCGACCCGGGCATGAGCTTGGAAAACCAATTTCAGCTCCTCGAACATCTCATATGCTCCATGTTTCTCAAAACGCTTTTGGAGACCCGGTTCTAAGCTGTAAAGCATGCCACACTGAACGAGGGAGTAATCATCAGCACGCTGCTGCCAAGCGTTCATAACGTCTTGGTTCTCAGGGATTGGTGCTTCACCTAGCGGTGCTTCTAAGACATAATCTTTGTTGGCTACTATGAGGATGATCCTCAGGTTCCGGACCCAGTCCGTATAGTTGCTGCCATCATCTTTCAGCTTGGTTTTCTCTAGGAACGCGTTGAAATTGAGGACAACGTTGGCCATTTGATCTACAAGACATAGTGTAAAGATTTTAGACTAAGTTCATGATAATTAAGTTCATCTAATCAAATTACTCAATGAACTCCCACTCACATAGACATCCCTCCAGTCATCTAAGTGAAACATGATCCGAGTTAACTAGGCCGTGTCCGATCATCACGTGAGACGGACTAGTCAAGATCGGTGAACATCTCCATGTTGATCGTATCTTCTATACGACTCATGCTCGACCTTTCGGTCCTCCGTGTTCCGAGGCCATGTCTGTACATGCTAGGCTCATCAAGTCAACCTAAGTGTATTGCGTGTGTTCCGAGGCCATGTCTGTACATGCTAGGCTCGTCAACACCCGTTGTATTCGAACATTAGAATCTATCACACCCGATCATCACGTGGTGCTTCGAAACAACGAACCTTCGCAACGGTGCACAGTTAGGGTGAACACTTTCTTGAAATTATCATAAGGGATCATCTTACTTACTACCGTCGTTCTAAGCAAATAAGATGCAAAAACATGATAAACATCACATGCAATCAAATAGTGACATGATATGGCCAATATCATCATGCTCCTTTGATCTCCATCTTTGGGGCACCATGATCATCTTCGTCACCGGCATGACATCATGATCTCCATCATCATGATCTCCATCATTGTGTCTTCATGAAGTTGTCACGCCAATGATTACTTCTACTTCTATGGCTAACGCGTTTAGCAACAAAGTAAAGTAATTTACATGGCGTTATTCAATGACACGCAAGTCATGCAAAATAATAAAGACAACTCCTATGGCTCCTGCCGGTTGTCATACTCATCGACATGCAAGTCGTGATTCCTATTACAAGAATATGATCAATCTCATACATCACATATATCATTCATCACATCTTCTGGCCATATCACATCACAAGGCACTTGCTGCAAAAACAAGTTAGACGTCCTCTAATTGTTGTTGCAAGTTTTTACGTGGTTTGTAGGTTTCTAGCAAGAACGTTTTCTTACCTACGTATGACCACAACGTGATTTGCCAATTTCTATTTACCCTTCATAAGGACCCTTTTCATCGAATCCGTTCCGACTAAAGTAGGAGAGACAGACACCCGCTAGCCACCTTATGCAACTAGTGCATGTCAATCGGTGGAACCTGTCTCACGTAAGCGTATGTGTAAGGTCGGTCCGGGCCACTTCATCCTACAATGCCGCCGAAACAAGAAACGACTAGTAGTGGAAAGAAGAATTGCAAACACAACGCCCACAACTGCTTTGTGTTCTACTCGTGCATAGTAACTACGCATAGGCCTGGCTCATGATGCCACTGTTGGGAATCGTAGCATAATTTTTTTTAAAATTTTCCTACGCTCACCAAGATGCATCTATGGAGTGTACTAGCAACGAAGGGAAAGGAGTGCATCTACATACCCTTGTAGATCGCGAGCGGAAGCGTTCCAATGAACGTGGATGACGGAGTCGTACTCGCCGTGATCCAAATCACCGATGACCGAGTGCCGAATGGACGGCACCTCCGCATTCAACACACGTACGGTGCAGCGACGTCTCCTCCTTCTTGATCCAGCAAGGGGGGAGGAGAGGTTGATGGAGATCCAGCAGCACGACGGCGTGGTGGTGGATGTAGCGGGATGCCGGCAGGGCTTCGCCGAGCATATATGAGAGAGAGAGGTGTTGCGGGGGGAGAGGGAGGCGCCCAAGGCTATAATGCTACTGCCCTCCCTCCCCCCATTTATATAGGCCCCCTGGGAGGGGGGGGCGCCGGCCAGAACCCATCTAGGGTGGGGGGCGGCGGACAGGGGGGTGCCTTGCCCCCCAAGGCAAGTGGGAAGCCCCCACCCTAGGGTCCCCAACCCTAGGCGCATGGGGGGAGGCCCATGGGGGGGCGCCCAGCCCACTAGAGGCTGGTTCCCTTCCCACTTCAGCCCACGGGGCCCTCCGGGATAGGTGGCCCCACCCGGTGGACCCCTGGGACCCTTCCGGTGGTCCCGGTACAATACCGGTAACCCCCGAAACTTTCCCGGTGGCCGAAACTTGACTTCCTATATATAATTCTTCACCTCCGGACCATTCCGGAACTCCTCGTGATGTCCGGGATCTCATCCGGGACTCCGAACAACTTTTGGGTTTCCGCATACACATATCTCTACAACCCTAGCGTCACCGAACCTTAAGTGTGTAGACCCTACGGGTTCGGGAGACATGCAGACATGACCGAGACGCCTCTCCGGTCAATAACCAACAGCGGGATCTGGATACCCATGTTGGCTCCCACATGTTCCACGATGATCTCATCGGATGAACCATGATGTCGAGGATTCAATCAATCCCGTATGCAATTCCCTTTGTCAATTGGTATGTTACTTGCCCGAGATTCGATCGTCGGTATCCCAATACCTTGTTCAATCTCGTTACCGGAAAGTATCTTTACTCGTACCGCAATGCATGATCTCGTGACTAACGCCTTAGTCACATTGAGCTCATTATGATGATGCATTACCGAGTGGGCCCAGAGATACCTCTCCGTCACACGGAGTGACAAATCCCAGTCTCGATCCGTGCCAACCCAACAGACACTTTCGGAGATACCCGTAGTGCACGTTTATAGTCACCCAGTTACGTTGTGACGTTTGGCACACCCAAAGCACTCCTACGGTATCCGGGAGTTGCACGATCTCATGGTCTAAGGAAAAGATACTTGACATTGGAAAAGCTTCTAGCAAACGAAACAACACGATCTTTTATGCTATGCTTAGGATTGGGTCTTGTCCATCACATCATTCTCCTAACGATGTGATCCCGTTATCAATGACATCCAATGTCCATAGTCAGGAAACCACGACTATCTATTGATCAACGAGCTAGTCAACTACAGGCTGACTAGGGACACGTTGTGGTCTATGTATTCACACATGTATTACGATTTCCGGATAACACAATTATAGCATGAACAATAGACAATTACCATGAACAAAGAAATATAATAATAACCATTTATTATTGCCTCTAGGGCATATTTCCAACAGTTCGATCTCGTCCCGCGCCTTTGTGCGCTCGCCGTGGCACCGCTGTCTGCCGTTGTGAACATGCTGAACAAATGAGAGGAATCTCGAGAGGACTGCACGTGGAGAGGAAGACAGTCGGGACCCACTAGGTCTATGGCCGTACGCAAGCAAGTGCCCCATTGGAAAAATACTTCCTCCTAATGCTATACTAACGTTGGGGCCCACGGGTTTGTCAACATAGTTACCTTTTTTTGAGGTGCTTCAACGTAGTTACTAAAGGAGATAAATTTACAACGAAGCCAGGGAGCTGGCAGGTATCATTTATTATCAGTGGGCCAGCAAGTATCAGCTGGGTTGTGGGCTACCTCGTCTAGGCTTTCTTTTTTAACATGCGCAACCCATGACATGCCGGTTTGTATTTTCTTGAGGGCCGTCATGTATCAACCGGCCTATGGACCTCCATCCGAGGTTTTATTTTTCCTGAAACACCGGCAGCCCAACTTATGTATTTTTTTGAAGAAAACACAGAGGCCAGCTCCAACTTATGTTTCCCTTCTAACTATATTATATATATTTAAATTATTTTATATGTTATTGTATATTATTGTTATTGTCATCATATATTTAACACATACTTACATATATAAGAAAACAATATCCCACATCTTATTAACTTATAAAAATAATTTCTTAACAATAAAATCCTAGATTTTCTTACATTAAGGCAACGAAAATCCTGGTGATTGTGTACAAAAGCTTGGTAAGATTTAAGGGCCAATGTAATAATAAATCACTTATTATTTAAATATATTTATAACAAAATGATCAGCCCCTATTTATTTTTTGATAACATTGTTGCGCCCAACCCAACATTATAATTATAACCAGCCCAGCAAAATCGTGTATTTCGAGAAAGTGCAAATGGCCTGTAATTTTTAGGAAAAAAATAAATGGGCCGCACGGACGCTACATTATTTGTTCAGCCAACCCAGAAAATTCGTGTATTTCGAGAAAGTGAAAATGGGCTGTAGTTTTAAAAAATGGGCCGCATTGACGCTACATTATTTGTTCACCCAGCCCAGCAAATGGACTGTAATTCTAAAAAAACAAGATCAAATGGACTGTAAATTCTGAAAAAATGGGTTGAATATGTGCCACATTTTTGGAGGCTGAAATGTGGGCCAATAGGTCGAAGACAACGCAAGTCGTTGTCAACTTAGTCAACAAATGATTCTGACATCGATAGCCATTGGATTTACATCCAACGACCGGCATCCATCTTCAATCTCTCGTCTTCTTCCTCCAGCACCGCCGGGACCACCTGCTCCCGCCTCCTGCTGCAAGCAGCTCTACTTAGCACGCTTCACTCTGAAGCGCTACCCCACCGCCGGCCAGGCCATCCCTTCACCCCTCCTATTCTTCTCCACCGACTGCCGAACCATGCCGCACCAGAACCAGTTAACCCTCGTACACCTCTGCGTCTGCGACTCCACTCTCGCATCTTCCCATCTCCGGCCCGTTGCTGTCTGGGGCCTCGCCCTCGTCCACCACCTTGGATGCGCTAGGTGCGGCATGGTCAACACACAAAAAATTGAATACCCCCTGCCAGCTGGGACCCACCATAGTGGGAGGCTAACTTGTGGGCCTACTAAGTTGACGGGGACGGAGGGCTTTGTCAACTTAGTCAATATGAACGATTCTAGCTCCAGTGACCGTACCATGTCCATCCAATGGCCGTAGTGGTTCTTCAACCTCTAGTCTTCTTGCTCCAGCCGCCCAAACCAGCGCCGGTCGTGCCGCGTGCTCCTGCCTCCCGTGGCCGGCTGTGCTGCCGCGGAGGCCTCACCGCCCCCTACTACTCCCACCGCTGGCCAGGCCCTACGGCGACGGCAGCCTCACACCGCAGTCAACCCTCGTACTCCTCTCCGCGTGGGCATCCACTGCCACGTTTTCCCCGACACTGCGTCGTCCCCTTCCTAGGCCTCGCCGTCGTCCTCCGCCTTGGTGCTCTCGGCGCGGCGTGGTCAATGTGGTCAAGGAACGACTTCCATCGGAAGAGTACTGTACGTGGAGAGGCTGACAGCTGGGTCCATGGCCGCAGCAAGGAAGTGCCTCCTTATTATGCGGAAAATAATGATTCCTCCACCTGATAGCAGGGACCCACCAGACGGGCCACCGTATTTCATGAAAAAATGTTTCCCCCCTGATTGCTGGGACCCACCAGCTACATCTTCGCACACAAGGAAGTGCCTCCTTATCCTCCCTGACAGTCGGGACCCACCTGGTCGAAGCATACGTAGCATTGTCATTCTGGTTGTGAACGTGTACGTACATACGATCGATCTGTCTGCAGGCTGCAGCGATGAACCGTGGCCGAGTAAGGAAGGGCACGTGTCGTAGTAGAGGCGCGCACGTAGCATGTACATGTACGTACAACCAGGGTTCAAGAAAGTAAATACGGCCACGTATGTACATGCAGGCGGGGTCTCGAACGCCTACTCATGCATACGTACGACCAGGACTTGTGTACCTGGAGAGGCAGCGATGGTGTCCTGTTCATCGGTAGCCAACCGGCTGGGTCGGAACGAAATGCGTCGTGTTCATCGGGAGCCAACCGGCTTGGATGGAACAGCCGATCGAAACGAGGCCTGGCGTACCGCAGAACGGAGGAAACGACCTTGTGTTCGACTGCCTACTGTCGGAATGAGATCATGTTCACCAGGAGGGGTGTGGCGTACCACAAAATAGAGGAAACGGACTTCTCTTGGACCTCCTAGGGTCGAAACAGGGTCCTGTTATCAGGAGGGGTGTGCTGTACCGCAAAAGGGAGGAAAATGACTTGTGTTCGAGTGTTACGGTCGAAACATGGGTCCTATTCATCGGGAGGGGTGTGGTGTACCGCAAAATGGGTCTCCACGGGCTACTGTTCATCTCCACCGTCGACCTCCTCCAGCCTCCACGGGCTACTGTTCATCCACCGTTGACCTCCTCCAGCCTCCACCTGTGACTGTTCATCCACGGGCTCCTGTTCATCCAGCCTCCACCGCTCCTCCACTGGCTACTGTTCAACCAGCCCTCTTCACGGGGTCCTGTTCAACCTCCCCTCCATGGGCTACCGTTCATCCAGCCCTCCACCGGCTACTGTTCAACCAGCCCTCAATGGGGTCGTCCTGTTCATCCAGCCCTCCACGGGGTCCTGTTCATCCACCCCCAACCGGCTCGATCGATCGGGGTCATGTTCATCCAGCGGGGCCCTGTTTATCTACTACCACAGGGTCATGTTCATCCAACCCCCCACCGGGAACTGTTCATCCAACCCCCCCAACAACACTCACTGTTCATCAAGAGGCAGTAGGTTTAATCGGCTTCAGTTAGCAGTTGTAGCGAAGAATCGCTCGATCGGGATCAGTTAACAGCCAGATCGATCGATCGCTGGGGTTCAGTAATGTGTAGCCTATAGTGCAATTGCTCGGGTTCAGTAACGTGTAGCCTGTAGTGCAATCGCTCGGGTTCAGTAGGCGAACGCCTCGCTCTGGTTCAGTTAGAGCCGAACACATCGCACCCACGCGGGTACGTGTACGAGAGAAACACGCATCGCTCGGCCCCCGACCATGCACCGTAACCGGGAACCCCCCGATATTTTCCTCGCCCTCGCTTCTACCATGAATTTTTTTCGTCATGGACGACACAAAGGATGTCATGCAGTTGCATCTCCGGCCCGCCCAGGACGAAAAGCCCATTTTCTGTCATGATTTTTTTCTCATAGAAGTAGGCTCCCACCACATCTATGATGATACCGGGTTTTGTCACAATTATTGTCATAGAAGTGTCATAAGCATGACAATTTTTTTCGTTCGGCCCAAAATGTCACGGATGTGTCTTTTTTTGTAGTGAGGTTGGATCCTGAGGCTTGGAAACAAGGACTAGCAGCACCTCCTCATTCGTGGGAGCGCACTGCTCTACCGCGGGGACCGGTGGTCTGGCGGGAGGGTGTAGCTCAGCAACCGACGGGGAGTTGTTGCTGCCAAGCTCCCTGCCGGGAACCTCGGGAGGTTCTACCGGGAGAAGCTTGCCGGAGTCCAGTTTCCTCGTCTTTCTGGCAATTGTTGCCGTGGATACGAAGGGTTGAGTCAGACGGAGAACAAAAGTCCCTGGTTCCGCAGGGAGCTTTTGCGCAGCGCACTTTGACAGATGATCAGCAATGCTGTTTTCCGCATGAGGTACGTGCTCTGTTTGTAATCTGTCAAAGCGCTCCTCCATATTTCTCACTTCCTCAACGTATGCCTCCATCAATGGACTTTGGTAATCCTTGTTTACTTGTCTCACCACAAGCTGTGAGTCTCCATGGATGATCAGCTTCTTGATTCCCAGTTCTGTTGCAATCCTGAGCCAGCAAGGATCCCTTCATACTCTGCAGTATTATTGGTAACCCTCTCCCGGGGAAAATGCATTTGGATGATGTACTTAAGGTGTTCCCCAGTGGGAGCAACGAGAAGCACGCCAGCGCCTACACCTTGTAGGGAGAAGGACCATCGAAATACATAATCCATTCTTGGGGTGCTTCCTTGTCGGGGATGACTGTCTCCAACACTTCTTCATCAGGGTTTGGTGTCCACTCTGCAATAAACTATATCAGTGCTCTGCTCTGAATAGTTGATGTGCTCTCAAACTTCTGGCCAAAACTGGATAACTCCAAGGCCCACTCCACTATCCTGCCGGTGGCCTCAGGGTTTCTGAGTATGCGTTGCAAAGGAAAGCGGGTGACAACATGATCTCGTGGGCTTGGAAGTAGTGGCGCAGTTTGCTCAAGGCCATGACAAGGCCAAAAATCAACTTTTGCATGCCAGAGTACCTTGACCTAGCCCCCTGCAACAGGGAGCTAACGAATTACACTGGGCGCTGCAGCACTTTCTTCCTTGCCGCAAACTTGGGACTGTCTTCGTTGTCTTGCTCTCCATTGTCTTGAACTGTATCTGACCTTGCCGGGACGTGTTCACTTTCCTCTCCAGAGGGGACAATGGTTGTGGTTGTCGCTTCATGCACTTCCCGCTGCACCACCAGTGCTGCACTAGTCACTTGATTAGTCGCCAGTAAGTATTGCAGCAACGACTCTTGTGGTTTGGGAGCGACCAAAGTGGGCATAGAGGAAAGGTAGGTCTTGAAATCTTGTAGCGCAGCGTTTGCCTCCAGGATCCACTCCACAGGCCCTGCCTTCTTCAAGATTTTGAAGAACGGCAAGGCGCGCTCGGCAGACTTGGAAATTAATCTGCTAAGCGCGACAACACATCCAGTCAAACGCCTCACGTCCTTAACTATCTTGGGTTCTTGAATCTGCTCGATAGCCTTGACCTTGTCGGGGTTGGCCTCTATCCCTCGATGGGACACAAAGAAGCCAAGTAGCTTGCTTAGAGGAACACCAAACACACACTTCTCCGGGTTTAGCTTCAAGTCGATCTTGCGCAGATTAGCAAAGGTTTCTTCCAAATCCTAAATGAGGGTTGACCTGTCCTTGGTTTTGACCACAATATCATCCATGTAAGCTTCAATGTTTCTGTGCAACTGTTATTCAAAGCCAATCTAGACTGCCCTTGCAAAAGTGGAACCAACGCTCTTCAACCCGAAAGGCATCCGTACAAAGCAGTACATGCCATATGGGGTTACGAACACGGTCTTCTCTTCGTATTCCATGGACATAAAGATCTGGTGGTATCCAGAGTATGCATCCAAGAAAGAAAGCAGGTCACACCCGGAGGTGGAATCCACAATCTGGTCGATGCGCGGCAAGGGAAATGGGTCATTCGGACATGCCTTGTTCAGATTCGTAAAATCTATGCACAGCCTCCATTTCCCATTATCCTTGCGTACCACCACAGGATTTGCCAACCATGTTGGATGCAGTCCTCCTCTGACCAGACCAGCTGCCTCAAGTTTCTTGATCTCCTCAGCAATGAACTGCTGCCGCTCCAAAGCTTGCTTCCTGACCTTCTGCTTGATGGATCAGGCATGTGGGCAGACAACAAGGTAGTGCTCGATTACATCCCTGGGAACACCGGGGATATCCGATGGTTGCCAGGCAAACACATGGATATTCGCCCGCAGGAAGGCAACGAGCGTGCTTTCCTATTTGTCATCGAGGGTGGCACTGATAGTGAAGGTACCATCAGCGCCAGCCGGCCCTACCGGGACCTTTTTCACAGCGGCTGCAGTAGCCTTGGATCTCTTGCTATTGGAACTCTCCAGCAAGTCATCGACAGGCGCAGCGTACTCCGAAGAGGTATGCTTCCCGGATTCCTTGCTAGCATCCTTGTTAGCTTTGTTCTTTTCTTTACTCTCCTTGATGGCAACAATGGCTTCAGCGGCCTCTGCCATGACTGCTTCTCGGTACATCTTGTCCACGCAAATGATTGCGTCCTTCTCATCTCATGGAATGGAAATGACGCCTATCGGCCCTGGCATCTTCAAGGTGTTGTAGGCATAGTGGGATGCCACCATGAATTTGTCCAGAACTGGGCGACCAAGGATTCCATTTTACGGCAGGGGGAGGTCGACCACATCAAACACGATCTTCTCAGTCCGGTAATTCAACTCCCCCCGAATGTCACCGGTAGCATGATCTTCCCCTTAGGACGACTCCTGCCGAAGTTGATCCCTTGAAACATGCCAGTATTCTTGAGCTCTTCCTCTGCTATCTGAAGCTTGTTGGTGACCTTTGGAGAAATCAGATTCAACCCGGACCTGCCGTCAGCCAACATATTTGTGACTTTGAGGTTGCGGATTGTTCGTGAGACCAACAACGGCAAGCACCCTGCCGCGGTGGTGCGGTCAGGGTGATCCTCTTCGTCAAAGATGATGGGTGTGCGAGACCACTTGAGCGGCTTCCGAGAATGTGCCGCTGGCTCCACGGCGTTGACTTCACGTGCCCACCGTTTAAGTTGGTGGTGAGAGGAGTGCACGAATGCACCCCTGTCAATGCACAGGGCATCAGTGGCTTTCTGGAACTCCTGCTCGCTGGTTTCCTCTTCATCTCCTCCATCACTCTCATCATTGCAATCCTCCTTCTCACAGCCTCTGGTAGGTTTTCCTTGATTCTGAGGAGCCTTGTCGGGGCAGCTTGCTCCGCCGCCTCGGCCCTTTCTGCCAGCGCCGCCTTGACCTTTCTCCTTATCATGCTTCTCATATTCAGCCCTCTGCTTCTTAATGAGCTGCTCAACCTGATGACACTCCTGGAGATCATGGCGCTTGGTCCGGTGGATCTTGCAGTACGGCCCATCACCCTTCCCAGCCTTCTTGGCAGGCGCGGCTTCCCGGCAATCAGTGCACGCGGCAACTTCCTTGCCGGGAAACTCGGTCTTGGCCTTCTTGCTGGTACTAGGTGCTCCCGACCCCTCAACTGTCATCACTGCCTTATCCTTGTGCCTTTTTGGTGCGCTTCTTGTTCTTATTATTCTGATTGGTGGCCTTGTCATCATCCTCTGAGTCGATGTCGACACCATCCTCTTCACCGGGGAGCTTCCTCACCTCCTCTACCCTAGCACACTTGTCCACCAGAGTGTATAGCTCCTTCACAGTCTTGGCCAACCGAACTTTCATCTTGGAATGTATCCGACGATTGCGAACGTTGGACTGGAACATAGCTATCAGAGCTGCTGGGTGGATGTCGGGAATGTTCCTGTGTACTCGGATGAAATTCTGCATGTACTTCCGCAGAGTCTCTCCTTCCTTCTGCGGGAGGAGCTGCAGGTCGCTGGGCTACCCTGGTTCTTGATGGCCGCCCGTGAAGGCGCCAACAAACTCATGGCACAAGTCAGCCCAGGTCGAAATGGAGTTCTCCGGCAAGTGCATCGGCCAAGACCTCACATTGGGCTTGAGTGCTAAAGGGAAGTAGTTGGCGAGCACCTTCTCGTCTCTTCCCCTAGCAGCTTGAACAGCGATGGTGTAGATGCTCAAGAACTCTGCCGGGTTTAGTTTCCCATCATACTTCTCTGGTATTTCTCGCTTGAACGTGCGAGTTGATGGCCAACGGACATGCCACAACTCACAAGTGAAGGCATGGCACCCCACCTCGAAAGGTAGGTACCCACCTTCACCGAGCGTGGGCTCATCGACGTCGGCGCCATTGCACCTATCGGACTGGCGGTGGTGTCGCAGCGTCGCTTGATGGTGCCGTGCGCGCCTTCCCTTTGCCTGTCCTCCAGGACTCGCGGCCGGCCTTGACGCATTCGAGGGTCGGACGAAGCCATCGAGACGTCGTTGGGTTCCTGGTCATGTGGCTTCGGCTGTGGCCCCTGCACTGGCTGCCGTGGAGGGGACTACACCGTGGGGGTGGCCCCTTCCACACGGCCAGCAGCTTGGGCCGTAGTTGTCGCCTAGGGAGGCCGTGGCGGGAAAGCTCGCTGTGATCCTCCTGCCTCGATGAAACCAATCAAGCTCTGAATGGTGGCTCTCCACTCATCCATCTGATCGGCTGCCAGTGGAAATCTCAACAGCACCTGGGCCCGCGCCATGGCCACCGAAGCGGTACTTGGCATGGATGACGTAGATCATAACGTTGCCCGGCTCCTGACGGTGCCGGTAGTGGCCGTGCCGTGTTCTTGTCATTGTGAGCCAGTCGCCAGGATGGCATGGTGACGAGGTGGGGGCTCTTGAGGACCAGCGGCTTCGTCTGGTGCATTGGCTGGGTCGACTCGTTTCGGGGGTGGCACATGCCCTGCGGCTGTACCCATAGCGGGAGCGGCTGGAGAGTTGCGATTCGCCCCAGAACGAGTGCCGCCACTGCGGCTGTGCCCTTCGGTTGGGCGAGGAGGCGCAGACGGAATGATTTATCCACCTGTACCTCGTTGAGCGTGGCGGCTAGGATGCTGTTGGCGCCGTGCTTCCCCGGTGCCTCCTCCTCCCTTTTAGGCCATAGGGGAGGTGGTCACGATGCCGCCTGCTCTGACCACATCTCCCGCAGTGTCCACATCCCCGTGCGTCCCCGTAGCCCCCGCGACGGTGGCGGCCGCGTGCGACAGGGCCTTCGAGGTGGACGGGTGGGCTGCGGCACCAGGCTTCCTCTTGGGCGCCATGGACAATGGATCCGCCGATGAAGAGAATGACGATGAGGATGACGCGCTGCGTATGCTTCTCTGGTTCCCGCAAGCGCTGTCCTCCTACCTGGCGCGCCAAAGATGTCGTGGGAAACCACGGCCACCTATGGGGCCATGATCCCCTTGTGGTTCGGCAGGGGGATGAGCACATTTGCGCAAAGAGCGGAGAACGCCGTGCAGCACAACAGAGATCACACAGGCAGTTTTACCCAGGTTCGTGACGTCGGGAGGCATAAAACCCTACTCCTGCTTTGGTGGATTGATGCGAGGACCGTGGTGGAGACGCAGCGCTCTTGCCCGGCCGGGTTGACTCAGGGCGAGAGCAGCTACGCGCGTATGAGTGTACAAGGGTCCGAATCCTTTGTATGGTTGCCACGAGCCTCCTTTTATAGATCAAGGTGTCACAACAATGGCAAATCAGTCATTGTGTACTGATTATATAGCAAACAGTGCTATCATACCTAATTCTGCAGACAGGGTAGAGCGCATTAAATGCGCCGCTTAGTGCCACATCATGGCATGCCCGGCAAGCCTTATCGGGCTGTTCTGTGACCTTCTTGTCTGTTTGCTTGACACGTCTCTGGACGGGTGTCATTTGGAGGCGATTTCCTTCGAAGTGGCTGCCATGTGTCAAGACACAACCACTTAGTCACTTGGGGGCTTGACACCGCACCGATCAATGACTTGCATCGCTGTGAGGTGGAGCGGTGTAGCCTTGGCGGGGTGGTCTGCCCTCGGTGTCCCCTGCAAGCTTGCCGGGGCAATCTTGAGACTTGTCTCTAGAGCAACCTCGTCCTTGCTAGACTCGCCCGCCCGAAAAGGGAGGCTTTCCCTTAGTGGTATCTTGCTTCCCTTGGCTTGACTTGGTCTTCTTGATCCGTTCTCTAATTCCTCAAAGAGCCGATCTCTTCTGCTTGGTCTAGTCTTGGATGTCGCAAACTTGCTCTTAGGCCTGTGCACGGTCTAGGCAACAGACCCAGGGTTGTTGCACCGACAGGCCAAGTCCTCATAAGAAGCAAGTGGCTTTCCATGTTCCATCTGATGATGAAGAACTTCTTGAAATCATCAGAGATAGACAAGAAAGGGCTGCAAGAGCCAAGGGCAGCTTTGTTCCTCTTATGCTGGATCCAAAGACGATCCTTGATTTCATTGACATTTGGCACAAGGATCCAAACACTCCACTCCCTGACCTAAATTTGGCTCATGGTCAAAGTCACATGCTGGCCGCCTTTATAGGCGAAGAAAAATGGAAATTTGAGAAGGCCAGGTGAGTCAAGAAGGAACATTACAAGAAAGGGCGCTTTCTGAGGAACAACGTTCTTACGCTGTCTTCTGAAGAGCTGGTCATAGTTCAGAAGGAAATCAAAGTCCTGAGTGATGAATTTACCGGTTCCATGCTGATTGGCTAGGAGCCAAGGTCAGATTTGTCAACATCGCCAAGAACCTCAAGGAAAATGTTGCAGCTCCATCACAACAACAAATTCTCTGGCTGAAGAGTTTGTTCAGCCTACTGAAGAAAATGAAAGCGCATCTGATGAAATTTAGGCTGCTGAAGAAATTCCTGCTCCCGAAGAAACTGACAGGGCAACCACCAATGTTGCACCTGAAGAACAACCTAGGCCAGCTGAAGAATCTGCTATGTTGGAAGAAACTGAGAATGTCAGGGCAAGTGCATCAGTCGTGCCTGAAGAAACTATACCAACTTCATCCTTTGCTCCTCCTGCAAAATCTTCAAAGGTGAAGAAAACAACACTTCCTTCTGCATCGGAAGTGAAGAAAACTAAAGCCGCGGAGAAGGAAGCCGCAGAGAAACGAAAAGCATCAACCTCTACAAAATCCTCAGCTCCCAAGAAAGTGAGTACTTTGACGAGCTCTTTCAATGAACCAATCGATGCTGTTCTAATTTATATTATCCCATCAAAGGAATTAGTTCATTTGGTGAAGAATATGCCATTCCTAATGATGAAAATGATGAAGAAAATCCTTCAACTACTTCCTCAGAGCAGATGGACGAAGAAATTGAGGTGGAAGTTGTTGTTTCAACACCTCTGGTATCATCGCCTATGCCTCAGTTCACTGTTGAAGAGGCGGGCATCAAAGAAATTGATGAAGATGTGGATATTGGCTCAACCATCCCAGTGCTAAATGATGAACTTTTGGAAAATCTTCACTCAAATTCTCCAACTGCCACACCTCTCCATCAAATTCCTCAGCCCCCTGTGCAGACTGAAGAAATATTGACAGGGTCTGAAGAAAGTCAAACTTCTGTCCAATCTATTCTTGAATAAATTCCAGCTGCATCAGCTGAAGAAATGGATAACCACACTGCTGCTGATGAAACTGCCGCTACAATTCCTCAGTTTGCTGCACTAGAACTTGTGACTCAAGAGCTTGTGAGGCCTACTACTTCAGATGTTCAGCCAAGCCTCAAAATCCTCAGTCTGGCACAAGGAGGCCGAAATTCAACAATGCCGATTTCTTCGCTGAGCATCAGTTCTTCATAGATGAAAGTCCTTATGACTCAGCAAGATTAAGGTGCAAGAGGTTTTGTACTGCAAGTCAGATTCTATGCCTCTGTTCTGTTTGACAAGAACAAAGTCTTCCATCACCGTCAAATTCCTCATGTGGATATGGAGTCCACTCCATGCTTTCAACCAGTTCTGAATGTTCTTCACGAAGCTCTACTCCTCACTTTCTATGCTGACATTTGTGATTGGAACGAAGAACTCATTCTTCAGTTCTATGCAACTCTGCACCTCACTAGCAATGTCACTCATGTTAATTCATGGGTTCTGGATTGGATGACTGAAAACACTCACTACAAAGGTCCAGCAACTGAATTGCTTCATGCCATCCAAGTCACCCCTCTAGCATAAGGTCCAAGGCTTATCTATGAGGAACCTGAACTTCAAAACCATCTCATGCAAGTATTGACGAAGCCTTTGCGTCCCGGCCAAGCTCCAAGAACCACTTTCCTCGTGAAGGATTTGCTTTATGTGCACATGATAGTTTATCGCATCTTGACAAAAACCCTCAGTCCGATCAAAGGCCACAACTCTGAAGAAGAAGTTGTTGGCATCATGAAGAATATGCTGTTCAACATCATCCATGGGATTCCCATTAACTATCACGATTTCTTCATGAGGACTTTGGGAAATGTTGCACTTTCGCCGTTTGAACTGAAGCCCTATGCTCCTTGGATAATGAGGTTCATCAGAACCAGTTCTTCCGCTTTAGGTAGCGGAACCTGGATGCCCATATTGGCTCCTACATATTCTATGAAGATCTTTATCGGTCAAACCTTATGACAATATACATAATTCCCTTTGTCCATCGGTACATTACTTGCCCGAGATTCGATCGTCGGTATCTTCATACCTAGTTCAATCTTGTTACCGGCAAGTCTCTTTACTCGTTCCATAATACATCATCTCATAACTAAATCCTTGGTCACTTTGCTTGCAAGGCTTCTTATGATGTGTATTACCGAGAGGGCCCATAGATACCTCTCTGATACTTGGAGTGACAAATCCTAATCTTGATCTCTGCCAACTCAACAAACACCTTCGGAGATACTTGTAGAGCATCTTTATGATCACAAAGTTACATTGTGATGTTTGATAGCACACAAGGTATTCCTCCGGTATCCGGGAGTTGCATAATATCATAGTCGAAGGAATATGTATTTGACATTAAGAAAGCAATAGCAATAAATTGAACGATCAAATGATAAGCTAATGGATGGGTCTTGTCCATCACATGATTCTCCTAATTATGTGATCCCGTTATCAAATGACAACTCATGTCCATGGTTAGGAAGCCTTAACCATCTTTGATCAACACATGTATTAGAGGCTCACTAGGGACATGGTATTTGTTTATGTATCCACACATGTATTTAAGTTTCCGGTCAATACAATTGTAGCATGAATAATGAACATTTATCATGATTTAGGAAATATAATAATAACCATTTTATTATTGCCTCCATGGCATATTTCCATCAGTCTCCCACTTGCACTAGAGTCAATAATCTAGTTCACATCGCCATGTGATTAACACCCATAGTTCACATCGCCATGTGAGCAACACCCAAAGAGTTTACTAGAGTCAATAATCTAGTTCACATCGCCATGTGATTAACACCCGAAGAGTACTAAGGTGTGATCATGTTTTGCTTGTGAGTGAAGTTTAGTCAACGGGTCTGTCACATTCAGATCCGTATGTATTTGCAAATTTCTATGTCTATAATACTCTACTCTAGCTAATTGCTCCCACTTTCAATATGTATCCAGATTGGTACTCATAGTCATCTGAATCGATGTCAAAGCTTGCATCAACGTAACTCTTTACAATGAACTCTTTATCAACTCCATAACCGAGAAAATATTTCCTTAGTTCTCTAAGGATAATTTTGACTGCTGCCCAGTGATCTACACCTGGATCACTATTGTACCCCCTTGCCAAACTAATGGAAGGTACACAATAGGTGTAGTACA
Organism: Aegilops tauschii subsp. strangulata; assembly: GCF_002575655.3. NCBI lineage: Eukaryota > Viridiplantae > Streptophyta > Magnoliopsida > Poales > Poaceae > Aegilops > Aegilops tauschii. Next base: position 218,316,165 of record NC_053037.3, on the reverse strand, counting down.
CAACATGCCATACTTTATAGAACCTATGGCTGAGGCATAGGGAATGACTTTCATTCTCTCTCTATCTTCTGCCATGGTCGGGCTTTGAGTCTTACTCAACTTCACACCTTGTAACACAGGCAAGAACTCTTTCTTTGACTAATCTATTTTGAACTTCTTCAAAAACTTTGCCAAGGTACGTACTTTGTGAAAGTCCTATTAAGTGTCTCGATCTATCCTTATTGATCTTGATGCCTGATATGTAAGCAGCTTCACCGAGGTCTTTCATTAAAAAAATTTCTTTTCAAGTATCCTTTTATGCTATCTAGAAATTTTATATCCTTTCCAATCAATAATATGTCATCCACATATAATATCAGAAATTCTACAGAGCTCCCACTCACTTTCTTGTAAATACAGGCTTCACCATAAGTCTGTATAAAACAATATGTTGTGAGCACCTCATCAAAGCGTATATTCCAACTCCGAGATGCTTGCACCAGTCGATAGATTGATCGCTGGAGCTTGCACACTTTGTTAGCACCTTTAGGATTGACAAAACCTTCTGGTTGCATCATATACAGCTCTTCTTTAAGAAACCCGTTAAGGAATGCAGTTTTGACGTCCATTTGCCAAATTTCATAATAATAAAATGCGGCAATTGCTAACATGATTCTGACAGACTTAAGCATCGCTACGGGTGAGAAAGTCTCATCGTAGTCAACCCCTTGAACTTGTCGAAAACCTTTTGCGTCAAGGTGAGCTTTATAGACAGCAATATTACCATCAGCGTCCATCTTCCTCTTTAAGATCCATTTGATTTCAAAGACTTGCCGATCATCGGGTAAGTCCGTCAAAGCCCACACTTTGTTCTCATACATGGATCCTATCTCAGATTTCATGGCCTCAAGCCATTTATCAAAATCTGGGCTCATCATAGCTTCTTCATAGTTCGTAGGTTTGCCATGGTCTAATAACATGACTTCCAGGACAGGATTACCATACCACTCTGGTGCGGAACATGCTCTGTTCGACCTACGAGGTCCAGTAGTAACTCGATCCGAAGGTTCATGATCATCATCGTTAGCTTCCTCTCTACTTGGTGTAGGCATCACGGGAACATATTTCTCTGATGTGCTACTTTCCAATCCGTGGGAAGGTACAATTACCTCATCAAGTTCTACTTTCCTCCCACTCACTTCTTTCGAGAGAAACTCATTCTCTAGAAAGGATCCATTCTTGGCCATAAAGATCTTGCCTTCGGATCTGTGGTAGAAGGTGTACCCAGTTCTTTCCTTAGGGTATCCTATGAAGATGCACTTCTCTGATTTGGGTTCGAGCTTATCAGGCTGACGCCTTTTGACATAAGTGTTGCAAACCAAACTTTAAGAAACGACAGCTTAGGTTTCTTGCCAAACCACAGTTCATACGATTTCATCTCAATGGATTTAGATGGTGCCCTATTTAACATGAATGCGGCTGTCCCTAATGCATAACCCCAAAACGATAGTGGTAAATCAGTAAGAGACATCATAGAATGCACCATATCTAATAAAGTATGGCTACAATGTTCGGACACACCATTACGCTGTGGTGTTCTAGGTGGCGTGAGTTGTGAAACAATTCCACATTGTTTTAAATGAAGGCCAAACTCGTAACTCATATATTCGCCTTCGCGATCAGATCGTAGAAACTTTATTTTCTTGTTATGATGATTCTGTACTTCACTCTAAAATTCTTTGAACTTTTCAAATGTTTCAGACTTGTGTTTCACCAAGAAGATATACCCATACCTACTCAAATCATCTGTGAAGGTCAGAAAATAATGATACCTGCCGCGTGCCTCAACACTCATTGGACCGCATACATCTGTATATATTATTTCCAATAAGTCATTAGCTCCCTCCATTGTTTCGAAGGACGGAGTTTTAGTCATCTTGCCCATGAGGCATGGTTCGCAAGTATCAAATGATTCATAACCAAGTGATTCCAAAAGTCCATCCGCATGGAGTTTCTTCATGCGCTATACAGCAATATGACCTAAACAGCAGTGCCACAAATATGTTGCACTAGCATTATCAACTTTGCTTCTTTTGGCATCAATATTATGAATATGTGTATCACTACAATCAAGATTCAACACGAATAGACCATTCATCAAGGGTGCATGATGATACGTCTCCAACTTATCTATAATTTTTGATTGCTCCATGCTATTATATATTCTGTTTTGGATGTTTAATGGGCTTATTTATACACTTTTATATTATTTTTGGGACTAACCTACTAACCCAAGGCCCAGTGCAAATTGCTGTTTTTTTCCCTATTTTAGTGTTTCGCCGAAAAGGAATATCAAACGAAGTCCAAACGGAATGAAACCTTCGGGAGAGTTATTTTTGGAACAAACTTGATCCAGAGGACTTGGAGTGGACGTCAAGAAATCAATGAGGAGGCCACGAGGCAGGGAGGCGCGCCTGCCCCCTGGGCACGCCCCCACCCTCATGGGCCCCTCGTGGCTCCACCGACCTACTTCTTCCTCCTATATATATACCTACATACCCCGAAACCATCCAGGAGCACCACGAAACCCTATTTCCACCGCCGCAACCTTCTGTACCCGTGAGATCCCATCTTGGGGCCTTTTCCGGCGCTCCTCCGGAGGGGGCATCGATCACGGAGGGCTTCTACATCAACACCGTAGCCTCTCCGATGATGTGTGAGTAGTTTACCACAGACCTTCGGGTCCATAGTTATTAGCTAGATGGCTTCTTCTCTCTCTTTGGATCTCAATACAAAGTTCTCCACGATCTTCTTGGAGATCTATTCGATGTAACTCTTTTTGTGGTGTGTTTGTCGAGATCCGATGAATTGTGGGTTTATGATAGAGATTATCTATGAACAATATTTGAATCTTCTCTGAATTCTTTTATGTATGATTGGTTATCTTTGCAAGTCTCTTCGAATTATCAGTTTGGTTTGGCCTACTAGATTGATATTTCTTGCAATGGGAGAAGTGCTTAGCTTTGGGTTCAATCTTGCATTGCTCGATCCCAGTGACAGAAAGGGAAATGACACGTATTGTGTTGTTGCCATCGAGGATAAAAAGATGGGGTTTATATCATATTGCTTGAGTTTATCCCTCTACATCAGGTCATCTTACCTAATGCGTTACTCTGTTCTTATGAACTTAATACTCTAGATGCATGCTGGATAGCGGTCGATGTGTGGAGTAATAGTAGTAGATGCGGGAAGGAGTCGGTCTACTTGTCACGGACGTGATGCCTATACACATGACCATGCCTAGATATTCTCATAATTATTCACTTTTCTATCAGTTGCTCAACAGTAATTTGTTCACCCACCGTAAGACTTATGCTATCTTGAGAGAAGCCACTAGTGAAACCTATGACCCCCGGGTCTATTTTCCATCATATTAATCTCCCATCAACTAGCTATTTATCTCGCCGTTTATTTTGCAATTTTTACTTTCAATCTTTATCATAAAAATACCAAAAATATTATCTTATCATCTCTATCAGATCTCACTTTTGCAAGTGGCCGTGAAGGGATTGACAACCCCTTTATCGCGTTGGTTGCAAGGTTCTTATTTGTTTGTGTAGGTACGAGGGACTTGCGTGTGGCCTCCTACTGAATTGATACCTTGATTCTCAAAAACTGGGGGAAATAGTTCCGCTACTTTGCTGCATCACCCTTTCCTCTTCAAGGGAAAACCAACGCATGCTCAAGAGGTAGCACATGACCATAAAAGATATTACTCATATAAATAGAACAACCATTATTCTTTGACTTAACTGAATAACCGTCTCGCAATAAACAAGATCCAGATATAATATTCATGCTCAACGCTGGCACCAAATAACAATTATTCAGGTCTAAAACTAATCACGAAGGTAGAAGTAGAGGTAGCGTACCAACGGCGATCACATCGACCTTGGAACCATTCCCGACGCGCATCATTACCTCATCCTTAGCCAATCTTCATTTATTCCATAGCTCCTGTTTCGAGTTACAAATATGAGCAACCGAACCAGTATCAAATACCCAGGTGGTACTACAAGCATTAGTAAGGTACACATCAATAACATGTATATCAAATATACCTTTGTGCACATTGCATTCCTCTTATCTGCCAAGTATTTGGGGTAGTTCCGCTTCCAGTGACCATTCCCTTTGCAGTAGAAGCACTCAGTTTCAGGCTTGGGTCCAGCTTTGGGTTTCTTCCCGGGAGTGGCAACTTGCTTGCCATTCTTCCTGAAGTTCCCTTTCTTTCCCTTGCCCTTTTTCTTGAAACTAGTGGTCTTGTTAACCATCAACACTTGATGCTCCTTCTTGATTTCTACCTCTGCAGCCTTAAGCATTGCGAAGAGCTCAGGAATCATTTTATTCATCCCTTGCATATTATAGTTCATCACAAAGCCTTTGTAGCTTGGTGGCAGTGATTGAAGAACTCTGTGAATAACACTATCAACTGGAATATCAACTCCCAGCTGAGTCAAGTGGTGATGATACCCAAACATTTTGAGTATGTGTTCATTGACAGAACTATTCTCCTCCATCTTGCAGCTATAGAACTTGATGGAGACTTCATATCTCTCAACCCGGGCATTTTCTTGAAATATTAACTTCAACTCTTGGAACATCTCATGTGCTCAATGACATTCAAAACGTCTTTGAAGTCCCGGTTCTAAGCCGTAAAGCATGGCACCCTGAACTATTGAGTAGTCATCAGACCGCGTTTGCTAGACGTTCACAGCGTCTAGATTTGCGGGAGCGGGCTTGTCACCTAGCGGTGCATCAAGGACATAATTCTTTTGTGCAGCAATGAGGATAATCCTCAAGTTATGGACCCAGTCCGTGTAGTTGCTACCATCATCTTTAAACTTAGCTTTCTCTAGGAACACATTAAAATTCAGGGGAACGGTAGCTCGGGCCATTGATCTACAACATAGATATGAAAAACTATAAGACTAAGTTCATGATAAATTTAAGTTCAATTAAATCAAATTACTAATGAACTCCCACTTAAATAAACATCCCTCAAGTTTATTGATACGTCTCCATCGTATCTATAAATTTTTATTGTTTCATGCCAATATTATAAAACTTTCACATATTTTTGGCATCATTTTATTTGATTTATTTGACTAACATATTGATCCAATACCCAGTGCCAGTTCCTGTTTGTTGCATGTTTTTTTGTTTCGCAGAATATCCATGTGAAACGAAGTCCAAACGCGATAAAGATTTACGGAGAATTATTTTGGAATATATGTGATTTTTGGGACTTGGAATCAAAGCAAACGGGGGCCCACAGTGCCCACAAGACACTAGGGCACGCCATAGGGGCCAGGCGCGCCCAAGTGGGTTGTGCTCACCTCGTACGTCGGTTGGATCTCTACTTCGGGCGCAACGAAGCTTATATCTGAAAAAAATCGTGTTAAATTCTCAGCGCAATCGGAGTTACGGATCTCGAGGAATATAAGAAACGATTTTAGACCAGAAAACAGGAATGCTAAACAAAAGAGAACAGGGGGACAGATCCGATCTCAGAGGGGCTCCCACCCCTCCGCCTCCATGGAGGCCATGGACGAGAGGGAGAACCCTCTTCCAATCTAGGGGGAGGCCAAGGAAGAAGAAGAAGAAGAAGGGGGCTCTCTCCCCCTCTGTCGGTGCAACAAACCCTGGGTCTGTTGCCTAGACTATGCACAGGCGCGGGAACAAGATTGAAGCACTAACCCAAGTCAGGATACAAGAGATCAAGGTATTCGAAGGACCAGCATACAGATCAAAGAGACCAAGATCGAGCCAGAGAAGCAGGATATCGCCAAGGGAAAGGCCTCCCTTGCCGGGAAGGCGAGCCCGGCAAGGGGCGAGGCCACCCCCAGAAGCAATTAACCGAAGCACCCTGGCAGGTCCTGTGGGAGCTCACGGAAGCAAAACCATCTCACCAGCCACTCAGCCACAACCCACATCGTCAATAAGTGCGGTGTCAAGCCGCAAAGTTACTAAGTGGCAGTCATTCGCCACATGGCTGCCTCTCCGTACAGAAGAAACCCACAGATGACACCCGTCTTGCGACGTGTCAGGAGAACAGGTGCAGAGCTGGTAAGATAGCCCGGCTAGCCTTGTCGGGCAACCAGTGATGTGACACTAAGCGGTGCATTTAATGCGCCCTGTCAGCCCGCAGAGTTAGGTATGATAGCACTGTTTGCTATCATATCAATGCATAATGACTACTTTGCCATTGTGGCGACCTCTTGATCGATAAAAGGAGGCCCATGGCAACCATAGAAAGGGTTAGAAGGTTGGATAACTCACACCCCCATACGCACGTAGTCACTGCTGCCCCAAGGCAACCCCTGTCGGGCAAGTGTATTGCGCCCACCACCATCTTTTGCACCATCAATCCACCAAAGCAGGTGTAGGGTTTTACGCCTCGTGGTGGCCCGAACTTGGGTAAATTGCGTGTGTGATATCTGTAGTGCTGTCCCACGCCCCTCTGCTCTTTGTGGAACGCATCGCACCTCTGCCAAACCAGCAAGGGGCCTCCTGGTCCCATAGGTGGCCGTGGTTTCCCGCGACACCCTCTCTCCCGGTGTCACTAGAGTGCCGTCGGGGCAAGGATCGTGACGACGATCTACATCGACAATCTGGCTACCGTCAACACCAACTCTCTTCCCCTCTATGCATCAGTTTAACGCCCCTTCTCCCTACTGTATCTCTACTTAAACATGGTGCTCAACTCCATATATTATTTCCCAATGATATTTGGCTATCTTATGATGTTTGAGTAGATCCGTTTTGTCCTATGGGTTAATCATGATCTTGGTTGGTATGAGTGTATATTTTATTTATGGTGCTATCCTACGGTGTCCTCCGTGTTGCGCAAACGGAGGGACCCCGTTGTAGGGTATTACAATATGTTCATAGTTTGCTTATGGTGGGTGGCGTGAGTGACAGGGAGCACATACCTGAGTAAGTGGGCTATTGCATATGGGAGTAAAGAGGACTTGATACTTAATGCTATGGTTGGGTTTCACGACCTTAATGATCTTTAGTAGTTGCGGATGCTTGCTAGAGTTCCAATCACAAGTGCATATGATCCAAGTAGAGAAAGTTTGTTAGCTCATACCTCTCCCTCATATAAAATTGCATGAATGATTACCAGTCTAGTTATCGATTGCATAGGGACAAATGACTTTCTTGTAGGCAAAAGCTATCCACTTTTATTACCTTGTAATTTACTCGTAGTTTTATTCTCGCAAAGTACTAGTAGTTTTATTCTTGCAAAATAGTTTCATACTTGTTTTAGGTAAGGCAAACATCAAGTGTGCGTAGAGTTGTATCGGTGGTCGATATAACTTGAGGGAATATTTGTTCTACCTTTAGCTCCTCATTGGGTTCAACACTCTTATTTATCAAAAAAGGCTACAAATGATCCCCTATACTTGTGGGTTATCAAGACCTTTTTCTAGCACCGTTGCCGGGGTGGAATAGCGTGGGGTGAATATTCTCGTGTGTGCTTGTTTGCTTTATCACTAAGTAGTTTTTATTTTCTGTTCTAAGTTGTTCTCTATGTTTAATTATGGATATGGAACACGAAATACCAAAAAAATAGTTGTACTTGCTACTCATGGAGATGGGGAACCTCCTAAAACCCTTGATGCTCGTTATGTAAAAAATATTAAACACTACTTTGATAATCCTGAGAAAACCCCATTCAACATGATAATGGGAGACACGTTGGATCATCGTGAATATTTTAGGGATTATTGCTTGACTGTTATGGGATCAAATTCATATGTTGCATTGGTATGCTCGGGAGCTATGCTTAAGATATGATTATACTTGTTGCTCTAGGATGAAGGCTCCACACCTTCCTCTTTCATGTAAATTTAATGATTATGAAACCTTAGCTTCGTATGCTATTGGTAGATATGATTACTATGATGTGGAACGAATAGAAGAATTCGTTGCGTTTAAGTGTGCTTATGAAATTGAATCCTTGTTTGCAAAGTTTGAAAATTTTGATGATTCAGTTTATAGACCTGATTTTTTTGCTATCCTTAAATATTGCTATGATAATTATATATGCAATTACGATATTGATGTATTTATTGAGAAAGTCTCCGCTGTCTAAGAAGGGACTAATATTTTGCAGGAAACTATGGAAGTAGAAATTGATGAAACTGTGTGCTCATTGGATGAAAAAGATGACGAGGAGTGCGAACAACAAAAGGAGGAATAATGGATTATAGTAACTCTTCAACTCATATATTATTTAATATCCCTTCATTCTTACCGAAGGATGAATGCTATGATAATTGCTATGATCCCGTAGATTCTTTTGAAATATCCCTTTTTGACGAACTTGATGCTTGCTATGCTTGTGGCGATGATGCCAATATGAATTATGCTTATGGATATGAACATGCTACAGTTCCTAATGTTAAGAATGAAATTGCAGCTATTGCACCCACACATGATAGTCCTATTTTCTCTTCGAATTCTCCAAACTACACTATATCAGAGAAGTTTGCACTTATTAAGGATTACATTGATGGGTTGCCTTTTACTATTTCACATGATAATTTTGATGAATATAGTATGCATGTGCTTGCTGCTCCTACTTGCAATTATTATGAGATAGGAACTATATCTCCATCTCTTTATGTTTCCAACACGATAAAATTGCAAGAAACTGCTTATGCTATGTATTGGACTTATTTGATGTGCATGAACTGTTCTTTTATGACATGCCGATGCATAGGAAGAGAGTTAAACTTTGTCATTGCCTGATATATGTTGCTTGGTGCTCACTACTAAATGCCAAATCATTATTAATTAAAATTGGCTTTGATATGCCTTGGGATCCGGGTGGATCTATTACTTCAGCACTTTATGCCTAGCTTAATGGCTTTAAAGAAAGCGCTGCCAGGGAGAGAAGAAGTTTTAGAGAGTCATTTTATTCTTTTGAGTGCTTTTATAAAGTTTAAAAACAAAATAAATATAGAGGGGAACCTAAAAACTTCTTCAAAAAGAGAAGCGATTGAAAGGTGATGCATTGGAGAAGTGAGGGTCGACCTTGAACATTATCTTTTCATGGATGTGTTCATGCTCATGGAAACAATATAAAATTTTCATGGATGTTTCTCACAAAAATAATTATCTCCTTGTACAAATCCATCATAGTATAAAAATAATGTGCCAAGATTTTCCTTTAGGATGATTAGATTGCTTGTTGGTATGTGTGGTGTAAAAACAGAAACTTTGGCTGTAGTGCGTGAATTTTTATTTTTTACTGAAATGTCAATCTGAAATTTTTACACATTATTGCTATACAAATTGTTTATTGTCCTAATTTTTCAGAATTTTTGGATTTATAGAAGTATGGTAGATGTTCAGATTTCTATAGACTGTCCTGTTATGACAAATTCTGTTTTTGATGCACTGTTTTTCTTTGATGAAACTATCTTTTTTTATCGGTGGTATAAGCCATGGAAAAGTTATAATACAGTAGCTACAATGCAAAAACAAAATATGAATGGGTTTTCAATAGTACTTAAAGTAGTGATTTGCATTATTATACTAACGGATCTTACCGAGTTTTTTGATAAGTTTTGTGTGGATGAAGTGATCAAAGATCGAGGAAGTCTTGATCTGAGGAGAAGGAGGAGAGGCAAGAGTTCAAGCTTGGGGATGCCCAAGGCACACCAAGTAAATGTCCAAGGAGACTCAAGCATCTAATCTTGGGGATGCCCCGGAAGGCATCCCATCTTTCTTCAACAAGTATCGGTATGTTTCCATCTTCGTTTCGTTCACGTGGTATGTGCAAATCTTGGAGCGTCTTTTGTGTTTAGTTTTTATTTTTGTTTTATGCACCGTGCTGGCATGAGATAGTCCATGGTTGAATTATAGAATGCTCATTGCACTTCACTTATATCTTTTGAGTATGGCTTTATAGAATGCTTCATGTGCTTCACTTGAAGTTTGGATTGCCTGTTTCTCTTCACATGGGAAACCTTTATTTGTAGAATGCTCTTTTGCTTCACTTATATTTATTAGAGCATGGTATTTTGTAGAAAGAATTAAACTCTCATGCTTCACTTACATCTATTTAGAGAGTCAATAGGAATTGGTCAATTGCATGGTTAGTCATAAAATCCTACATAAAACTTATGGATCACTGAATATGATAGGTTTGATTCCTTGCAATAGTTTTGCGATATAGAGATGATAATATGTGGGAGGTACTAGTAAACAGTTGTGGTTAGTAGGAATATTTTTGTTAAGGTTTGTGATTCCCGAGGCATTCACGTATAGTCTCTCGTTATGCTATGAAGTTGGAGCACGATTTATTATTGATTGTCTTCCTTATGAGTGGCGGTCGGGGACGAGCGATGGTCTTTTCCTACCAATCTGTCCCCCCTAGGGGCATGCGTAGTAGTACTTTGCTTCGAGGGCTAATAAACTTTTGCAATAAGTATATGAGTTCTTTATGACTAATGTGAGTCCATGGATTATACACACTCTTACCTTTTCGCAACTTGCTAGCCTCTACGGTACCGTGCATTACCCTTTCTCACCTCGAGAGTCGGTGCAAATTCGCCGGTGCATCCAAACCCCATGATATGATATGCTCTATCACACATAAGCCTTATTATATCTTCCTCAAAACATCCACCATACCTACCTATTATGGCCTTTCCATAGCCATTCCGAGATATATTGCCATGCAACTTCCACCGCTTCCGTTTGATGACTTGAGAATTCATTGTCATATTGCTTTGCATGATCATATAGCTGACATAGTAGTTGTGGCTCAGCCACCGTTCATCTTTTTTTATATATGTTATGCTAGATCATTGCACATCCTGGTACTCTGCCAGAGGCATTCATATAGAGTCATATTTTGTTATAGGTATCGAGTTGTAATTTTTATTTCTTTTGAGTTGTAAGTAAATAGAAGTGTGATGATCATCATTATTCATTAATAGAGCATTGTCCCAGTGAGGAAAGGATGATGGAGACTATGATTCCCCCACAAGTCGGGATGAGACTCTGGACAATGACAGAAAAAAGAAAAAAGAGAAAAAAGAAAAATAAAACAAGGAAACATAAAAAAGGAAAAAAGAGAGAAGGGGCATTGTTACTATCCTTTACCACACTTGCGCTTCAAAGTAGCACCATGTTTTTCATACAGAGAGTCTCCTATTTAGTCACTTTCATATACTAGTGGGAACTTTTCATTATAGAACTTGGCTTGTATATTTTAATGATGGGCTTCCTCAAATGCCCGAGGTCTTCATGAGCAAGCAAATCGGATGCGCGCACACTTAGTCTTCATATTGAGCTTTCATACACTTATAGCTCTTAGTGCATCCGTTGCATGGCAATCCCTACTCCTCATGTTGATATCAATTGATGGGCATCTCCATAGCCCGTTAGTTAGCCGCATCGATGTGAGACGTTCTTAATTTTTTTTCCTCTCTATATTTATCCTTATCATCATACTCTATTCCACCCGTAGTGCTATATCCATGGCTTGCGCTCATGTATTGCATGGGAGTTGAAAAAGCTGAAGCGCGTTAAAAAGTACGAACCAATTGCTCGGCTTGTCATTAGGGTTGTGCATGATAAATACTTTGTGTTAAGAGGACAGAGCATGACAAGACTATATGATTTTGTAGGGATAGCTTTCTTTAGCATAGATATTTTGAAAGACATGATTGTTTGTTGGGCTGCCTGAGTATTGATGTCTTTATGTCAAATTATAGACTATTGCTTAACTCCTATCTTAATATTCATGCCATGATTAGACATATGATCAAGATTATGCTAGGTAGCATTCCACATCAATAATTATTCCTTTTTATCATTTTCCTACTGGAGGACGAGCAGGAACTAAGCTTGGGGATGCTGATCCGTCGTATCTATATTTTTTGATTGTTTCATGCCAATATTATACAACTTTCACATATTTTTGCCATCATTTTATATGATTTATTGGACAAACATATTGATCCAGTGCCCAGTGCCAGTTCCTGTTTGTTGCATGTTTTTTGTTTCACAGAATATCCATATCAAACAAAGTCCAAACGCGATAAAAATTTATGGAGAATTATTTTTGGAATATATGTGATTTTTGGGACTTGGAATCAACGCAAACGGGGGCCCACAGTGCCCACAAGACGCCAGGGCACGCCCCAGGGGCCAGGCGCGCCAAAGTGGGTTGTGCTCACCTCGTACGTCAGTTGGATATCTACTTCGGGCGCAAGGAAGCTTATATCCGGAAAAAATGTGTTAAAATCTCAGCGCAATCGGAGTTACGGATCTATGAGAATATATGAAACGGTTTTCGGCCAGAAAGCAGGAACGCGAAATAGAAGAGAACAGGGGGACAGATCCAATCTCCGAGGGGCTCCCGCCCCTCCGCTGCCATGGAGGCCATGGACCAGAAGGGAACCCTCCTCCCATCTAGGGGGAGGCCAAGGAAGAAGGAGGAGGGGGGCTCTCTCCCCCTCTCTTCATGAGCAACGCATCGCCCCCCTGCCAAACTAACAAGGGGCCTCCTGGTCCCATAGGTGGCCGTGGTTTCCCGCGAGACCCTCTCTCCCGGTGTCGCTAGAGTGCCGCTGGGGCATGGATCGTGACGACGATCTACATCAACAATCTTGCTACTGTCAACACCAACTCTCTCCCCCTCTATGCAACGGTGTAACACCCCTTCTCCCCACTGTAATCTCTACCTAAACATGGTGCTCAATTCCATATATTATTTACCAATGATATTTGGCTACCCTTTGATGTTTGAGTAGATCCGTTTTGTCCTATGGGTTAATCGTGATCTTGGTTGGTATGAGTGTATATTTTATTTATGGTGCTGTCCTATGGTGCCCTCCGTTTCACGCAAACAGAGGGATCCCCGCTATAGGGTGTTGCAATATGTTCATAGTTTGCTTATGGTGGGTGGCGTGAGTGACATAAGCAGATACCCGAGTAAGTGGGCTATTGTGTATGGGAGTAAAGAGGACTTGATACTTAATGCTATGGTTGGGTTTCACGACCTTAATGATCTTTAGTAGTTGTGGATGCTTGCTTGAGTTCCAATCATAAGTGCATATGATCCAAGTAGAGAAAGTATGTTAGCTCATGCCTCTCCCTCATATAAAATTGCATGAATGATTACTAGTCTAGTTATCGATTGCCTTGGGACAAATGACTTTCTTGTTGACAAAAGCTATCCACTTTTATTACCTTGCAATTTATTCGTAGTTTTATTCTCGCAAAGTACTTGTAGTTTTATTCTTGCAAAATAGTTTCATACTTGTTTTAGGTAAAGCAAACGTCAAGTGTGCGTAGAGTTGTATCGGTGGTCGATATAACTTGAGGGAATATTTGTTCTACCTTTAGCTCCTCGTTGGGTTCAACACTCTTATTGATAGAAAAAGTCTACAAACGATCCCGTATACTTGTGGGTTATCATTTATCTAAGTGATACATGATCCAAATCAACTAACCCATGCCCGATCATCACGTGAGATGGGGTAGTCATCAATGGTGAACATCTCCATGTTGATCATATCTACTATATATATGACTCACGTTCGACCTTTCGGTCTCCAGTGTTCCGAGACCATGTCTGTACATGCTAGACTCGTCAAGATTAACCCAAGTATTCTGCATGTGCAAAACTGTCTTACACCCATTGTATGTGAACGTAGAGACTATCGCACTCGATCATCATGTGATACTTCGAAATGACGAACTTTGGCAATGGTGCATACTCGGGGTGAACACTTTTATCTTGAAATTTAGTGAAGGGATCATCTTATAATGCTATCGCCGTTCTAAGCAAAATAAGATGCATAAAGGATAAACATCACATGCACTCAAAATGTGTGACATGATATGGCCATCATCATCTTGTCCTTTTGATCTCCATCTCCAAAGCATCGTCATGATCTCCATCGTCACCGGCTCGACACCTTGATCTCCTTCGTTGCGTCGGGGCCGTCTCGCCAACTATTGCTTCTACAACTATTCCTAATGAATAGCGATAAAGTAAAGCAATTACATGACGCTTTCATTTCATACAATAATTAAGAGACAACCCTAAGGCTCATGCTAGTTGTCGATATTACAAAACATGATCATCTCATACAATAAAGTATATCACATCACGTCTTGACCATATCACATCACAACAAGCCCTGCAAAAACAAGTTAGACGTCCTCTACTTTGTTGTTCCAAGTTTTACATGGCTGCTACAGCCTTCTAGCAAGAACCGTTCTTAACTATGCAAAGAACCACAATAGTGATTATCAAGTTTGCCGTTTTAACCTTCTTCAAGGACTGGCCATAGTCAAATTTGATTAAACTAAAGTAGGATAAACACACACCTGCCAGCCAACTTTTATGCAAAACAAGTTGCATGTCAGTCGGTGGAACCGGTTTCATGTGCGTGGACATGTAAGGTTGGTCCACGCCGCTTCATCCCACAATACTGCCAAATTAAAATAAGAAGTTGGTGGTAAGTAGTATGACTATCACCGCCCACAACTTTTTGTGTTCTACTCGTGCATATCATCTACGCATAGACCTGGCTCGGATGCCACTGTTGGGGAACGTTGCATGGAAAACAAAAAAAATTCTACGCACACGCGAGATCTATCTATGGAGATGCATATAACAAGAGGGGAGAGTGTGTCTACGTACCCTCATAGACCGTAAGCGGAAGCATTTGTTAACGCGATTGATGGAGTCAAACTTCTTCATTATCCAACCGATCGAGTACCGAACGTACGACACCTCCGCGTTCAACACACGTTCAGCTCGGTGACGTCCTCGCCTTGTTGATCTAACAAGACGACAAAGTAGTGGATGAGTTCTGGCAGCACGACGGCATGACGACGATGGTGGTGATGCTATCTCCGTAGTTGTGTGCGTGTGGGGGGGGGTGCACATGGCTAAGAGGTTGTCGTGGTTCTATGTGGCGCCCCCTCCCACATATATATAGGTGGGGGGAGGGGAGCAGCCAGGAGGTGCCCCCAAGTAGGCCGAATCCTACTTGGGGTCCTCCCCAAGCCGCGCCCCTTCCTTATTTGGGTGCGGGACGAAGGCAGGGGAGGGTGGCGCCCCCCCTTTCCTTTCTCACATGAGGAGGGAAAGGAAGGAAGGCCGCCCCTCCCCTTTCCTTCCCCTAGGGCCGACCGGCTAGGGAAGAGTCGCACCAGACCCCTTGTGGGTTGGTCTATCCCACCTTTGGCCCATTAGGCCCATACACCTACCGGGGGTTTCTAGAACCCCTTCCGGTGACCCGATGACTACCCGGTGCACTCTAAAACTCTTTCGGTGTCCAAATATCATCGTCCTATATATCATTCTTTACCTCCGGACCATTCCGGAGCTCCTCATCATGTCCGTGATCTCATCCGGGACTCCGAACAACATTCGGTCACCAAATCACATAACTCATATAACACTATATCGTCAACGAACTTTGAGTGTGCGGACCCTACAGGTTCGAGAACTATGTAGACATGACCGAGACACCTCTCTGGTCAATAACCAATAGCAGAACCTGGATGCCCATATTGGCTCCTACATATTCTACGAAGATCTTTATCGGCCGAACCTTATGACAACATATGTAATACCCTTTTTCCATCGGTATGTTACTTGCCCGAGATTCTATCGTTGGTATCTTCATACCTCGTTCAATCTCTTTACCGGCAAGTCTCTTTACTCATTTTGTAATACACCGTCTCGTAACTAACTCCTTATTCACTTTGCTTGCAAGGCTTCTTATGATGTGTATTATAGAGAGGGCCTAGACATACCTCTTCGATACTTGGAGAGACAAATCCTAATCTCGATCTATGCCAACTCAACAAACACCTTCGGAGATACCTGTAGAGCATCTTTATGATCACCTAGTTACATTGTGACATTTGATAGCACACAAGGTATTCCTTCGGTATCCGGGAGTTGCATAATCTCATAGTCGAAGGTATATGTATTTGACATTAAGAAAGCAATAGCAATAAACTGAACAATCAAATGCTAAGCTAATGGATGGGTCTTGTCCATCACATCATTCTCTAATGATGTGATCCCGTTATCAAATGACAACTCATGTCTATGGTTAGGAAACCTTAACCATCTTTGATCAACGAGCTAGTCTAGTAGAGGCTCACTAGGGACATGATATTTGTTTATGTATCCACACATGTATTTACGTTTCCGGTCAATACAATTCTAGCATGAATAATAAACCTTTATCATGATTTAGGAAATATAATAATAACCATTTTATTATTGCCTCTAGGGCATATTTCCATCAGAAACATCGTACTGTTAAAGGGGGTCGAGGTAATACTAAGGAAAATTTTCCATGTGATGCTCATCTCAAAGCCTACACATACCCAATCCTTCGAGTGAAGCCTTTGGAAATCTCATGCAGTTCAGTCAATTTCTTCAGTGACAAAGACGAAGATCTTCTGGTCTCTGAGGAATTTTTTCTGACTGAGGAGTTAGGAATTCGCCAGTACGAATTGCCTACAGTGAGGAACATGATAGCCTGAAGGAATTTGAGAGCTCAAATTTCTGACCGTTGCTGCGCTTCGCGCCAGCTGTCCCAAATATCTTATCCACATAACCGTCATATCATTAGGGGCATTTATGTCTTATCATGTCAGGCTGCTCTCCGGCTATAAATTTCCGGCCCCTCAACCACTAGTTGGTTGCCTGCTCCGAGAGAAACCGACAGTAGTCATTTAGAGCATCCCATCCTCTCAGGACTTTGAGAAAATCATAAGTGACGAAAAACCCAAAAACCCAACACCTACAACCAAATGTGATTGAGCATCACTGAAGAGATTGTTCCTGTGTGGAACCGATGCTTGTTATCTTTCAAGACTATGCATCTTCTAGACGGTTAGGCATCAAGGTCTTGAGCATCCAAGAGGAATTGTGAATCCCTGAGTGACCAAGTTTGTGAAGGTTTGGAAGTCACCTTGAACACTTACCATGAGTGATTGGGCGAGGTCTGTGTGACCATGGCTCAAGGAGAATATGGTAAGGACTGTGTGTCCTGGGACTGTGTGTCCTTTGGTTCAAATACCAAGCCGCTCCAACCATACGTACAACTATCAAAACAGTTAGAACTGGTCTACCAAATCACTGTTTTCACCAAGCTACTGGTTCTATTTCCTCAACTCTTTCATTTCCTCGTTTATGTGTTGATGAAATTGATCATTACTGCTTGAAGACTTTTACTGAAGTCTTTCTCAATTTCCTCAATCCCATTTCTTCAGTCATCTTCCACTACAAAAAAAGACACATCCGTGACATTTTGGGCCTAACGAAAATGTTTTCTGTCATGCTTATGACACTTCTATGATGATAATTGTGAAAAAAACCCGGTATCATCATAGATGTGGTGGGCACCTACTTCTATGAAAAAAATCATGACAGAAAATGGGCTTTTCGTCCTGGGCGGGCCGGAGATGCAGCTGCATGATATTCTTTGGGCCGCCCATGACGGAAAAAACCGTGGTAGAAGCGAGGGCGAGGAAAATATCGGGGGAGTTCTCGGTTACGGTGGGTGGTCGGGGGCGAGCGATGCGCGTTTCTCTCATACGTACGTGCGTGTGTGCGATGCATTTGGCTCTAACTGAACCCGACCGAGGCACTGGGCTCTAACTAAACCCGAGCGGTTGCATTGCAGGCTACGCGTTACTGAACCCGAGCGATCGATCGATCCCTTGCTGTTAATTGGACCCGAGTGACTTTGCTACTGCTGCTAACTGAAGCCGGTCGATGCTGTCTCTAGATGAACAGAGAGTGTTGTTGGGGGCTTTGGATGAACAGTTCCCGGTGGGGGGTTGGATGAACAGGACCCCGTGGTAGTAGAGGCCGTTGCCGCTGGATGAACAGGACCCCGATCGATCGAGCCGGAGGATGAACAGGACCCCGTGGAGGGCTGGATGAACAGTAGCTGGTGGAGGGCTGGTGGAGGGTTGGTTGAACAGTAGCGGTGGAGGGCTGGATGAATAGTAGCCTGTGGAGGGGTGGTTGAACAGTACCCTGTGAAGAGGGCTGGTTGAACAGTGAGCCGGTGGAGGAGCGCGCGGTGGAGGCTGGATGAACAGGAGCTCGTGGATGAACAGTCGCAGGTGGAGGCTGGAGGAGGTCGACGGTGGATGAACAGTAGCCCGTGGAGGCAGTCGATGGTGGAGATTAACAGTATCCCGTGGAGTCCCGTTTTGCGGTACGCCACGCCCCTCCCGATGAAAAGGACACCCGTTTCGACCGTAGCGCTCCAACACATGTCGTTTCCTCCGTTTTGCAGTACGCCACACCCCTCCCGATCAACAGGACCCCATTTCGACCGTAGGAGGTCTGTTTCCTCCGTTCTGCGGTACGCTAGACCCCTCCCGATGAAAAGGATCCTGTTTCGACCGTGGCCGGTCGAACACAAGGCGGTTTCCTCCGTTCTGCGGTACGCCAGGCCTCGTTTCCATCGGCTATTCCGTCCAAGCCGGTTAGCTCCCGATGAAGAGCACGCGTTCCGTTGCCTCCCGATGAACATGACTTATTCTGTTGCCTCCCCATGAACACGACGATGACGCAGTTTCTCCGTTCCGACCCAGCCATGTACACAAGCCCTGGTCGTACGTATGCGCGCATAGGCGTTCGAGACCCCGCCCGTATGTACGTACGTGGCCGTATTTAATTTCTTGCACCCTGGCCGCTGTACGTACGTGTACATGCTACGTGCGCGCCTCTACTACGACACGTGAGTGCCTCTACATCGACCAGTATGTACGTACACCTTCGCGACCAGAATGACAATGCTACGTACGCTTCGACCGGGTGGGTCCGGACTGTCAGGCACTTCCTTGCGTGCGAAGATGTAGCTGGTGGGTCCCAACAGTCAGGGGGAAACATTTTTTTTTTCACGAAATACGGTGGCCCGTCTGGTGGGTCCCTGTTGTCAGGTGGAGGAATAATTATTTTCCGCGTAATAAGGAGGCACTTCTTTGCTGCGGCCATGGACCCAGCTGTCAGCCTCTCCACGTACATTACTCTTCCAATGGAAGTCGGTCGTTGACCACATTGACCACGCCGCTCCGAGAACACCAAGGCAGTGGACGACGGCGAGGCCTAGGAAGGGGACGACGCGGAGCCGGGGAAGACGCGGCAGTGGATGCCCAAGCGGAGAGGAGTACGAGGGTTCACTGGTTTGGCTATGGTGTGAGGATGCCGTCGCCGCAGGGCCTGGCCAGCGGTGGGAGTTGTAGGGGGCGGGGAGGCCTCCACGGCAGCACAGCCAGCCACAGGAGGCAGGAGCAGGCGGCATGACCGGCGCTGCTTTGGGCGGCTGGAGCAAGAAGATGATAGGTTGAAGAAGCACTACGGCCGTTGGATGGACATCGTATGGTCACTGGATCTAGAATCGTTAATATTGACTAAGTTGACAAAGCCCTCCGTCCCCGTCAACTTAGTAGGCCCACAAGTCAGCCTCCCACTATGTTGGGTCCCAGCTAGCAGGGGAGTATTCATTTTTTTTGTGCGTAATAAGGAGGCACCTCCTTGCGTGCGAAGATGTAGCTGGTGGATCCGACCTATCTGCAGGGGGAACATTTTTTTCGCGAAATATAGAGGCCCTTCCGGTGGGTCCCAGATGTCAGGTGGAGGAATCATTATTTTGCGCGTAATAAGGAGGCATTTCATTGTGTGCGGCCGTGGACCCAGCTGTCAGCCTCTCCACGTATTGTCCACGCCTGATGGATGTCGTTCGTTGACCACGTTGACCACGCCGCGCTGAGAGCACTAGGGCGATGGACGACGGCGAGGCCTAGGAAGGGGACGACGTGGAGCCGGGGAAGACGCGGCAGTGGATGCCCACACGGAGAGGAGTACGAGGGTTCACTAGTTCAGCTGCGGTTTGAAGACGCCATTGCCGCAGGTCCTGGCCAGCGGTGGGAGTGGTAGGGGGCGGTGAGGCCTCCGCGGCAGCACAGCCGGCCATGGGAGGCAGGAGCAGGCGGCACGACCGGGGCTGCTTTGGGCGGCTGGAGCAAGAAGACCAGAGGTTGAAGAATCACGTTGGCCGTTGGATGGACATCGTACGGTCACTACAACTAGAATCGTTTATATTGACTAAGTTGACAAGCCCCTTGGTACGCGTCAACTTAGTAGGCCCACAGGTTAGCCTCTGAAACGGTGTGCCCCAGATGTCAGGGGGAGGAATTATTTTTTGGGCGGCTGAAGCTAGAATATCCGAGATTGAAGAAGAAGCACGACATCTGTTGGATGGACATCCAACGGACATTGCTGCTAGAACCGTGTGTTGACTATAAGTTGACAAAGCCTTGCATATGCATCAACTTAGTAGGCCCACAAGTGTGTGGCAGAGAACTTATAGCCCATTTGTGATTTGTAAGAATGTACAACCCATTTTTGATTTCTAATGGAATTTACTACAGCCCATTTATAGTTTGTTAAAAGTACAGCCCATTTTCTAGCTAGGACAATGATTAATAATTTCAACCAACCGTTCAAAACATAATTCAATAAAATTTCCCACATTTTGATGGGATCCGAAATATTTTTTCCCCAAAATTTCTAGTCAGATTAAATACAATTTCAATATAAATTTGTATTACGTAAAAATCCAACGGAACATTGCACGCGCAACAATTAATGAAATTAAAATTTTCAAAATCCAAAAGTGATATTTTATAAACTAATTACGTGTTTGGTGCATTTTTTATAGTTACTGCCCAGTTTTTATAATTACATCCCTTTTATTATTTCTTAAAGCCCATTTTCTTGTTAAGCCTAATGCATCCCTCCTAGGAAAGATTTGCAGCCGAGCGGGGCGGAGAATAAAAAGTTGACCCAGATTGTGTACAACTGTCAGCCCAGTTGCATTGCTGATGTTGAAAAAAAAGCCATGTGTAGTACAGTACAACCTTACATGGCTACTCAGCCCACATTCAGTGATGCCCGAAAGGCCCAAACAAGGCTTCTGTACAACTTTTTGAAGTCACTGAGCTCAATTAATAACTTAAGAAAAAAGTTAGAGTATAGTGGAACCTAATTAAAAGCTATCACGAGCGAAGAAATAATTCAACAGGTCCCACTTGTGCGTGTGTGTGTGTGTGAGATCCATCGGTCGATGCTCGTAAATACATCTTTCAGCCATATGCATTGATGATCCTCAGTAAAAACTTATATAGTTGACACAATCATATAGAACATCATAGCACAATGAACTTGCATACAAAAATTTCACGCAGGCGGCACAATCAGGGTGGAAGCAGTGGATCGCTACGGGTGAAACCAACGAACTCGTACATAACGGTTCATCGTCTTTATCAATGACAGGGAAATATCTTGAATGCTGTGCAAAGAAAACAGACAGACAACACAATAGATAAGTTCTGCAAGAACATTAAGTTGACGTACAACCCTTTCTAAAAAAAGTTCAGGTAAAAAAATAGAACAGGTTACAATCAATTGTACTGGCACATTAGTGCTTCACACCCATAGCTCCGATTTAACTAGTACAGTATCTGACAAGATTCAGTTGTTACCTCAAATTAGAGCACAACCAGGCAGCTAGCCCTGCCTCTTCTCCCAAAGAAGCAGCGGCCTCCGCCGTGCGATGGAGTAGGCCCTATGCCATCCATCGTTCCGAGCAACACGGGGAAAGTCTGACGTTGACTCCTGTAATGGACGTCGTCGACGGACCCGGGCACCAGCGGCGGCAGCAGGACTTCGATTGATGGATTCACCAGTTCTTTGACATGCACGAACACTCGATACAGGTACATCCCTAACGTGGTCTGCGGCGGCCTTGGTGGCGACGAATAGTACAACCCTGGTACCTGCACCGGTATCTCAACACCAATCACCTTCGGTATGGTGGACGGCTTCTTCATCCATGCCATAACCATTAGAGCCCAGCTGTCTGGAGGAACAAACATACTTACAAGCTCACCTCCAAGGTCGCTGATAAGCTCATTCATGGACTCGCTGTTCCAAGCACGTCGAGGCATGCTGTGGAAGGTAAGCTTTGTTAAAAACTCAAGCTCAGAGGGCACTGAGCCCCATCCTGGGTGCCACCGATCAAAGTTCACCAGCGCGCCATCGCATAACAAACGCCGGGAAGATTCGAACACACGACTGCGGTCGAAAGTTGTCCGGAAACTGACGAGGAAATCAGCCGGTGGCGGACAGACTTCGATGAGCAAGTCACTTATTTGGATGCCGTGCGCAATGCCAAGAGCTTTGACAAGGTCGTCCGGCGAGACGGGAGACCGGTCGCCGTTGATGGTTACCATCAGCACTTTGCCGGCAAATTGGTCGTCAAGCGCTGCCATGCCACTGTTGAGCAACAGCACGCAGTGCCCGAAGGCAGGACGGACCTCAGGATCTCCGTCTCGGAGATCGGCGTTGACCGGCGACATGATAGTGCGCTTGAGTACAGGGAGTACATGAGAGGGATTTGGGGAAACTGGAGTAGGAATCGAGATTCCAAAGGTGGGGGAGGGGCGGGAGAT
The DNA here is from genome assembly GCF_002575655.3 of Aegilops tauschii subsp. strangulata. Lineage (NCBI taxonomy): Eukaryota > Viridiplantae > Streptophyta > Magnoliopsida > Poales > Poaceae > Aegilops > Aegilops tauschii. The sequence goes on along the minus strand of NC_053037.3, from coordinate 218,293,587 downwards.
TGGGGACGAAAAGGTAGCATGAATTTCGAACACGCGCCAATATGCTCTCGGCGCTCAAGCGCACGAAAACACCGGTGGCGCCCACATGTCGGCCTAAGAGTCCCTATTCTTTCTTTTTTTGAGAGCCTGGCATTTTTTGAGGATCTTTTGGGAGCCCGGCCTGAGAGTCATAATTGACCTATTTGGCATTGCGTTACTACTCGGCCCATATTCAACGACACCTCACTGGCCCAAACAAGTGTACATCATCGAAAAGACACTGAGCTCAAATTATAACTTGAAAAAAGGAGATATATTCCGAACACTGGAGAATGGTGATGCCCTCATTTAGCCCACCAGCAGTTCGAGACAATAAACAGTTCGAAACAACGATATATACAACATTCAAACACTGACTAGCGACTACTACTGACATAAATAGCAAGACATGATAGTTCATAAGAAGTCTTTCTACACCACCAAAATGCACCCATCTGCAGCGCTCAGACTCTCGTGGTCCAGACGAGAATGACATTCTAAATAGAGGCAACTATTACATAGTAAGAGTGACATAGACGAGGATGACCAAATGACAAGGAATATGCATAACAAAAGAGAGAACTACCCATCCAGAACAAGCAGCAAAGACAACAAGTCATTCGAAGAGGGATGATCCAACACCATCATAATTTGCAGCCCCGGTTCAGCCACCAGTGATCCGGAGATCCCAGTACTCCACCCTTTCGACGCAACAGCCCAATTACCTATCAACCTGAAGGCTTGAACCACATCACTGCCTGTCGGACTCGATAGATCCAAGGATCAAAGTTAATCCAGATGCCTTTGTCATTCTCACCTTCTTTTGGCTGCAGGCTGTATCGTTGACAATCAGGGGAGTTTGCTCCCAAACTCCTAGGGCTCGCCGTGTAGATACAGTTTTCCATAGGAAACAGAGCCTCTCTGCCATCAAGGTCCTTGCCAACGGTGATCTCCTGGTTAATCGGATAATTAAGTCCGAGAAACAGAGAGTGTGAACCAAGGCTGTTTACCCGCCTCCAACTCAAAAATCCTGAAGGCCCCAACAAGCTGCTATCCTGCTCATAGACGTAACAACCACTGTCCGGATACTCACGTATTTCACGATGCTTGCATACAGTGGGGTTTTTGCAATATAACTTTTCTGGCTCATGTGTCTGAATGATCATCAGTCTTTTGCCGTCGTCTGATCGAGCGAGTAACCAGTTGTGCTTCCTTGTTTTTGGCAAAGGTGGTGTGATTACAAAGGGCAGTAACTGTAGGGACTGCATCATATCAAAAAGAACAGGCATTGTTAATGTAAGATCAGCATTGTTCAGATTATGAGTAGGATAATGCAAGAAACAACATTGATATGTCCCTGTTGGAACTGGGAGGAAAATACAGGGAAATGTATACCGGGTTCTAAAATATAGGAGTGCCATGCATGGTTATACTCATGATATCTCACAATCGATTCTTCACAGGAAACTACCATGTCATGCATGTTATGTAATCATGTTTTGTCCTCACAAACAAATTCTTCAAGGAAACTAATAGACCATGCATTGTATTCTAGCCACTGATTGCTGAAGGGCGAACATAGGTATGTACACATGGTAAGCATTACAGGATTTCACTACTTCTAAATATAGAGTTCTCCATATGCACATTTACTTCCCTAATGTATGGTTAGATGAAACCAACAGTGTGATGCATATTTCTACATCATGAAAATGAGGAAACTAACATGGCCATTGATACACACTCATATTTAGTAGTATATAGATTACTATAAAATAAGGAGAATATCAATATCTTCCTAATCGTTTGATTATTCAGGGGTACAAATTGGCTATAATGACATGGTCACAATCGCATGAATTAACTCATTCCAAATATAGCTGATTTACGACGTCTCTAATACATTGCCATAGTTGTACTCAAATTCTGCTCAAACAGGGATATGTCAATCATCACAAAAAGTTCAAACAATGTCATGGCGTCATCATTAACATCAGATGGAAACAACTTACTCGCGCCGTCCTAGCAATACGTGGTGCCATCTTCTTTGTCGATCACGTAGATGATGCCATTGTGTTCAATAGCATCATAGAAGTGTGTATCAGCTTTGACGACGATCCACTACGAGCTGAGCTATCTCCAGCTAAAGAAGGCACCGGCGGAAAGATAGGCGAGTCCCTTGTCGAACAAGGCAATTATCTTTAAGTCTGCGTAATCCGCGTGTCGTGTGGGCACTTGGCAGATTACAATCTTCGGCAAAACAAGGTGTGTCCAACTGACGACGTAATCTAGATGACTTGGACCGCGACGGTAAAACTCTATATCATCCAATGGAGGAAGGATAATCTCATGGGAGGTCTATAAGTTCACGAGCACCAACTTTTTCCCGTCTTCTCTGACAGCAACCATCCAGTGGGAGTTCATGCCGACCCAGTACATACCTGCAAGAAGTTTCGAGCGATGGTGATCGGATCAAAGTCAAGGGAAATGATGTACGGCGACCCACTACATACCTACAAAGAAGTTTCGGCTCATGGAGGTCGGATTGAAGTCGAGGGGCATCATGTAAGCCTCCGTATCATGGTGAGCAAATCTCGCACGACTAGATAGCTGCAAGTAGGGTGTCTTGAAAAGCTTAGGCCTCGCTTCGACGATAGCCGTGTGCATGCCCCTCGAGTATGCAGCCAGCCACAGGGCGGTCAACATATCCATACACGAACAACAAAGGTCGAGGACGTCACTGGGGAGATTGCTCCAATCGCGGCTCATATGGATGCTGCGCGGTTCGCGTTCGGCCATGGTAGAGTTTGGAAGGTGGGGTTTTGGGGGGCTTGCTTTACGGGGGAGAAGGCTCTCGGTGCTGGAGCAGCTAGCGAGGGAATAGTGGTACTGGGGGAGGCGAGCGAGGCGAGGGTACGCAGGGGCACAGTGAGATGATGAAGAGTGACCTCATGATCTCCGGTGAGATGGAGATGGAGATGGAGTGGTGCTAGGTGAGAGGGAGACGAGGCGAGGCATGCTATACAGTGGCGGTGACAGTGACTGCACAGTGCGCAAGGTGAGTCTGAGTTTGGTAACCCGGACAGGCCGCCTAGACTGGTGTCACCTCGGGCGCAGGGTCTTGTCACTTCATTGTGAGGACCGGATGAATAATAGTATTTTGACCATCAAGTGTACCAAAGTTGTACTACTACTAGTAGGAGTAGTAGGAACATGAGTAGTACTCCCATGCTAGCATGCCTCTGGGTTCACTTCATCCTCTAGGTATCATCCATATTGCAAGCAGAACCAAATTCTCGTGCATGCAGAAGTGCGAAGGACTTTTCTTTTTTGAGGATAACCGCATATTACTTAACTAGAGAATGTTGTGTCTCCCATGCACGCGCCAATATCCATCCGAACCAGCTACGACACATTTTTTATCCGTTTGCATAGGTCCCACCTGTCAGGAGGGGTGCAGAAATAAAAAGGAATCATAAAATGTCTCGCCACAGTGATTCGAAAGAGTGGCCTCAACTAGCCAGTGGCACATGTTGCGCTAGAAGGATGGGACGTACAGGGACAGGCCCCACTCCTCAGTCTACCCGCGTAGCCTTTTCATTTAGTCTACCTAGTCGTCTAATCAACTGCCTGCAGGCAACTTCTCCCATTTAGTTCTCCATCGGGAATCGATTTTCCTCGGCTTCTTCGCTACTCCTTCATCTTCATTTGCATCCAAACCACACTGCATTCACATTGTTTTAACCTCTTCACATTCTCCTGGAGTAATTCCGAAGCCCCTATAAATAATCATCTTCTTTAGTTAGACTAGCCATCTAATCCTAATTCTCCAAACCATAGCCCTCCGGTCCAACGGATCCAAATGCAAAAGAGATCGAGATGCAGGTTTTTAGCGTCCAACATGTCCTCGTCGAAGGCTTGTTGAGCATAGTTGCCATAGTCACTGACCACCCAAGGGTTGTTCGGAAGTGGATCAACAATGTATCCAACTCCCTCCAAAAGGTGGAGATGAAGGTCATTGGTCTCGACGCAGAGTACACAGAGCGTGCCACTAGGAAGATCCAACGCGCCGCCGTCCTTCACCTGTGCCTCGAAGATGATGTTTGGTGTACCACATCATATACGCGCCCTCCATACCAGGTGAGCTTCACGATTTCTTGTCTCGGGAGGACATATACTTATGTGGGGCAGCCATCGCAGGGGACAAACAGAAGTTGGAGCCGTACAACCTTGATTTGAAAAGCATCGCTGACGTACAAACCAAAATAAACATTCCTATAGAAGATGGTGATAAACCGACACCATCCCTATTCGACGTAGCAAATTTTGTGCTCGGAACAAATCTTCAGAAGGGTGACGAGACGCTGGCATTAAGGTCATCTGGATGAGAGAATTATCCCTTGACATACGAGCGGATAAAATATGCTGCCCTTGATGCCCGTGTGAGTTTCGAGATAGCTGCAAGGTCCAGAGAGCTTGTTGCGAAGCCGTCTCCCACAAAAAATGAGAACAAGAAGAAGAAGAAGAGGAAGATGCTGCTGCACCAGCAACAGGGCATTATGGATGGATGAACTATTTCCTCTCTTGTAAAAAAATATTCCCTCTCTGTGTGTATTGATATAGATGGACTATTTCGATGGTGTGCATGTCTTTGGAACAAGTAGTAGCATGGGCCCGCTTGACTATAAGGAACTATTTATCCACCTAGCTTTATCTACTATTCCTTCCAGTGATCGGTATGCAATGCAAGTGTGCGTAGACATGACAGCTTGTCCATGGAAGTTCAACTTCGGTGACCATCACGTTTCATCCACTGCCACTCGCGATTCCCATGATGCCGCTCCATCCCACGGCACCACGTCCCCCGACGTGCGCCTGACCCCTCTCGGCCGCACCGCCCCTCTGCCTTTGTGTGCATGACATGTGGGCCAACTGAAATGCGGCGAGCATCAAGTTTCTACCACAGCAACATGCGATTCCCACGACGCCGCTCGAACCCATGACACCACACGTCCCCCGACCTACGGCTCACCCCTCTCGGCCCCACTGCCCCTCTGCCTTTGGGAGCATTACATGTGGACCAGCCACCTATCGGGTCCACATGTTATTGACTCAAAGGCAGGTGTCGTAAGGCGCTGAAGCTCAGACCCGAGGGCCCCGAGAGGTAAATGTAACTCCTGCACCATGCCTTGTGGTGCTACCGCTGCACGAACTCGTGGCAAACTCGAGATTTGTTTCTTTACTATACATGCACGCAACGATTTAATGGACATTGTAATCTCAACATGTGATGGGGAGCTCTAAATTTGAATTTGAAACTTATAAAACAAAAAAAATTCAAAACGAATAAACTGGGAGAGAGGGAGTATATCGTAGGATGTGTCCCATACGAAACAAGTCCCCTGGTTTGTCACCGCGAAGATGCGGTTAGAAAGGAGCACAGCGTCTTCGTACTCATACGGCAACAAATCGTCCGCAAACAGCATCGTCCACCTTTGACCGCCATGTGCAAGGTTCGTCCTATCTTCTTCAATCTCACCGTAGTTCCATCGTACCAATTCAGCAGGTGGCCTGTTGCATGGCTGATCCCAATGTTGGACAAAGGTTCTACGGGAACGGTGTCACCGTTGTAAATGTTGTGCAAATTGATGTTGGTACCCTCCCGTACATATGCAAGCCAATCTCCACTCGCACCGAGCCTAACCTGTGAAACAGTGGGCAGGGGGAGAATTAGGAAATGGACACGGAAGTAGTCTTTAGAATGCATTTACTACGTGATCAAACTCATCTTACCTGCTCATCGGACAAAACCCGAGTGCCCCTCAACGTCGGCATCTCAAGGGGCGTCAACTTGCAACTACAGCCATGCCGCGCCGGAGAGACCCCCAAGGAAACATCCTCGTGCGTTGCACGGAACATCAAGATGCATTTGTATGAGTAGTTTATCTTGTGAGAGGAAAGGATGAACGAGGAAAGGCCTTATTCGCAAATGTGGAGAGGGGTGTAGGTTTCTTTTTGCAAAATTGCAACAGTTTTCTTCCTATCCATCAGATATAAATCAGACGGCCTATATTGCAGGGTGGCAGGCACACCATCATCACCAACTCTATTTTTTATAGTAGTAGAGACTAGTAAGATGCCCGTGCGTTGCACGGAACATCAAGATCTTGTGGGAGAAAAGGATGAACGAGGGACGGCCTTATCTACAAATGTGGAGAGGACTGTGGGTAAATTGTCATAGTTTCCTTCCTATCCATTAGATATAGATCGGACGGCCTATATTGCAGGATGGCAGGAACACTATCATCACCAACTCTGATTTTTATAGGAGCTCTTATAAAAAGCAGAGTTGGTGATGATGGTGTGCCTGCCATCCTGCAATATAGGTGTAACACCCCGGATGTGACTTTCCATATTTGTAACTCCAACTCTTACCATTTTCGGCTATGTGTTATGATATTCCCTTCGTGGTCGGGTTTTGTCTTTCGTTTTGCATTTTGTTTATGTTATGCATTTCATATCATGTCATCATGTGCATCTCATTTGCATACGTGTTCGTCTCATGCGTCCGAGCATTTTTCCCGTTGTCTGTTTTGCAATCCGACACTCCCACACGCACCGGCGCACCCTTCTTGTCTCTTTTCATGAGCGGGTGTTAAACGTTCTCGGAATGGACCGAGTCTTGCCAAGTGGCCTTGGTACACCACCGGTAGACCGCCTGTCAAGTTTCGTTCCATTTGGAGGTCGTTTGATGCTCCAACGGTTAACCGGGTAACCGCCAAGGCCTTTTGAGTGTTGCAGTCCAACACCCTCCAAAACAGCCCAATAACCCATCTAAGTCACTTCCATGCTCTCCGTCGTTCGATCACGATCGTGTGGGCGAAAACTACACCCCATTTGGAGTCTGCTAGCTCCCTCTAGCTATAAATATGTGCACCCTCCTCCAAATCCGAGTCCCGAAACCCTAGCCCCGCTCCCTCTCCGCCGCTGGACATGCCCGGTCCGGCCGGACAGATCACGCCGCCGCACCGCGCCAATCCCGCGCTGCCACGTGGACTCCGCCACCGACCGCCACCGCCGGCCCGCGAGGCCCGCGCGGGGCCCCCCGAGCCCATCCGCGCCGCCGCCTCCGCGCGGGCCCGAGCGCGCCGCGCGCCCCGCCGGCCGCCGCCCGCGTCGCCCTGGTCGCCGCCTCCGTCCGCCTCCACGCCGCCTCCGCCCGCTCCACCGCGTGCCCCGGCCTCCCCCTCGCCGGATCCGGCCGGCCCCGACCCCGGCGACCTCCCCTGAGCGCTTCTCCGGTCGCCGCGCACTCCATCTCTGGCGAAGCTCCGCCGCCTCGGTTCGCATGCACGACCCTAGATCTGGAGAAGGTTGACCCCGAAATCCCTCCAAGTCTTGAGATTATCACATTATGTTGCCATGTTCATCGCACCATATCTCCTTGCATACTGCTCCGTTTCATGCGCATGTTATATTGAAATGTTCACTACGAGATGCTCTTCATTTTGTTCCATTGTTCCATATTCGTTTGAGTTCATCTTGATGCTCAAATCTCTGATGCAAGAGTGCTATATGATGTGTACTGCTGTTACTTATCAGAACTTGGGGTTTTGTTATTTTTGTTGCATTTGATGTTTGCATCTTATGAGCATCAGCTCTACATGTGTTTTGATCTATGCCATGCTATCTTTACAGGGGTGTATGCCATGTATTTTTGTGATCTATGTGGTGACTAGCACAAGCATGCAAACTAGGCTTCGTGATGTTTATGTTTTCAGGGACTTAGGATTTTGCCAAGTCTTTTCCTGCTATTATTTTGATGCCATGTATCCATGTGGCTACAGTGAGATCCATACTTATTTTGAGATACTTCAGTAAGGATGTTTTGAACATATGGTTATGCTCTATCCATCCATGCCCCTGTTTGCAATTATGGAGTGCCCTAGAATGTCTCAATCTTGCTCTACTTTTGCTATAAAATGTTCCTGGCAGAATGTTAACATGCTATTCAATTTTGCCAAGGTTGTTGTAGTTGATCCATACATGCTATGAACTTGCTATTGCCATGGATAGCTTCATGAACATGTCTTCTTTATGTTGGTATGCTTGTTTTTGTCATGCAATGCTTTGTGATGAGTGAATCGAGCTCGCAAAGATGCCTTCATAATTCTGTCAATGCCATGCTCTGTTTTCTGCTAAGTCTGAAACCTGTTAACGAAACTTGCTATGTTTACAAGGGTGCCATCGTATCTTCTGTGCCTTTTTGGCTCAAGGTCAGTAAGGGACTTTTGTTCTATGCATTTAGTATATTTATGCCATGCCTTGTTTTGCTATGATAAGTTCCTGTAGCATGTTGATTTCTTGCTCTGAACATTGTTACCTGCTGCTCTTTAAGCCATGTTCAGTATTTTCACCAAGTCTGTGAAGCTGATCTCTTTTGCACGTTTGCCATTCTTGTTTGAACCTGTTATTTTGTGCTCTAGCCGTAGCTCAGTGTTCATCTTTTGTTAACCATCTTGAGTACATCACCGTCATATGCTTTGTTGTTATGTTGGAGTGCAGTGCTTAGCTTCTTGATGTCCTCTAAGTGCTATCATGCTGTTAATCGCAGAATTGTGTCATTCTTGTTTTGCTTGCCATTTGCAAACCGTGCATCCGTTTCCGGTGATCTTTATATCGATTTCGACCGAAATCATCTCATCTTTCCAGCGGCATACTTGGTTTGCCAAGTTGATGCCTTGTTCATCCTTTTCCTTCCGGAGCACGCATATGCATTGCATATCACATCTCGCATATCATGCCATGTATTGCATCATGTTGCTTGTGCATTTCCCGTGATTGATTGTTGGTCCTTTGCTTGTGTTCTTGCTTTGGGTAGAGCCGGGAGACGAGTTCGTGAACGAGGAAACTGTTGAGAACACTTATGAGGATCAAGTTTTTGACAACTCTGAGAACCTTGCAGGCAAGATGACCATACCCTCGAAATCACTTCTATCTTTGCTTGCTAGTTTTTCGTTCTATTGCTATGCTGCGCTACCTACCACTTGCTATATCGTGCCTCCCATGTTGCCATGTCAAGCCTCTAACCATCCTTTCCTAGCAAACCGTTGTTTGGCTAAGTTATCGCTTTGGCTCAGCCCTTCTTATAGCGTTGCTAGTTGTAGGTGAAGTTGAAGTTGGTTCCATGTTGGAACATGGATATTTTGGCATATCACAATATCTCTTATTTAATTAATGCATCTATATTTTTGGTAAAGGTTGGAAGGCTCAGCCTTATGCTTGGTGTGTTGTTCCACTCTTCCCGCCCTAGTTTCCGTCATACCGGTGTTATGTTCCTTGATTTTTGCGTTCCTTACGCGGTTGGGTGATTTATGGGACCCCCTTGACGGTTCTCCTTGAATAAAACTCCTCCAGCAAGGCTCAACCTTGGTTTTACCATTTTCCACCTAAGCCTTTTTTCCCTCGGGTTTTCGCGAGCCCGATGGTCATCTTTATTTTAAACCCCCGGGCCAGTGCTCCTCTGAGTGTTGGTCCAACCTGTCAGCCGCCGGTGGCCACCAGGGGCAACTCTAGGCTCGCCTATCGGAAGTTTGGACAATCCGGTGTGCCCTGAGAACGAGATATGTGCAGCTCCTATCGGGATTTGTCGGCACATTCGGGCGGCTTTGCTGGTCTTGTTTTACCATTGTCAAAATGTCTTGTAAACCTGGATTCCGAGACTGATCGGGTCTTCCCGGGAGAAGATATATCCTTCGTTGACCGTGAGAGCTTATAATGGGCTAAGCTGGGACACCCCTGCAGGGTATTATCTTTCGAAAGCCGTGCCCACGGTTATGTGGCAGATGGGAATTTGTTAATGTCCGGTTGTAGAGACTTGACACTTGAGTTAATTAAAATACATCAATCGTGTGTGTAACCGTGATGGTCTCTTTTCGGCGGAGTCCGGGAAGTGAACACGGTTTGGGTTATGTATGAGCGTAAGCAGTTTCAGGATCACTTCTTGATCATTTCTAGCTTCGCGACCGTTGCGTTGCTCCTCTTCTCGCTCTTATTTGCGTATGTTAGCCACCATATATGCTTAGTGCTTGCTGCAGCTCCACCTCATTACCCAATCCTTCCTATAAGCTTAAATAGTCTTGATCTCGCGGGTGTGATATTGCTAAGTGCTCGTGACTCACAGATTCTACCAAAACAGTTGCAGGTGCCGACGATACCAGTGCAGATGACGCAACCGAGCTCAAGTGGGAGTTCGACGAGGAACGTGGTCGTTATTATGTTTCGTTTCCTGATGATCAGTAGTGGAGCCCAGTTGGGACGATCAGGGATCTAGCATTTGGGGTTATCTTCTTTTCATTTGGTTTTGACTGTAGTCGGTCTATGTGTGTATTTTGGATGATGTATGAATTTATTTATGTATTGTGTGAAGTGGCGATTGTAAGCCAACTCTCATTATCCCATTCTTTTTCATTACATGGGATTGTGTGAAGATGACCCTTCTTGCGACAATACCTACAATGCGGTTATGCCTCTAAGTCGTGCCTCGACACGTGGGAGATATAGCCGCATCGTGGGCATTACAATAGGCCATCCGATTTATATCCGACGGATAGGAAGGAAACTATGGCAATTTTGCAAAAAGATACCCACACCCCTCTCCACATTTGCAAATAAGGCCTTCCCTCATTCATCCTTTTCTCCCACAAGATAAACTACACATACAAATGCATCTTGATTTTCCGTGCAACGCACGGGCATGTTGCTAGTATAAGAGGGGTGTGGGTATTTTTTTTTGCTAAATTACCATAGTTTCCTTCCTATCCATCAGATATAAATCGGACGACTTATACTGCCGGATGGCAGGCACACCATCATCAACAACTCTGCTTTTTTATAAGAGTAGGGTAGAGATAGAGATAGAGACCACTACTACCAATGTGCTGGCCCGTGCGTTGCAATGGATCCAAAGTAGTAGAATAATACTTGTTCACGGGCTTGAAATATAAACACTCTAGTTTTGATATACATATATCAGTAAAGGTAAATCATGCTTCACTCAAAATATATTCCTCGGGCTGTTTTGATGGTTTGAAGATAACAGGTTTTAAAAAAATTGGAGCTGTTTTTTTACATTTTGTAGCGTGGCATAGCATCCGGTGCACCCAAGCGTTTGAAAAAAAATTGAGTTTGGGTCGGTGGCACACCCTGCGGCAAGATGCCCGTGTGGGCTTCTTCTGTAACTAGCAAGATGCCCGTGCATTGCAAGGAACATCAAGATGCATTTTTTTACAAAACACCTGTTGTGATTGACCCTTGCAGGAGTAATCCCATGTGTAAAAACTAATGATATCTCGAGAATTTTATCAAAAAAATGGTATCTTTGGAACAAGTTTTCTCTACTACTGCTCCTTGAAGTGAGCGGTATGCAATGCATGTGTCAGCAGACATGACAACTTGTCCATGAAAGTTGAACCACGGTGACCATCACGTTTCTTGTTTCTACCACTGCCACACCCACACACGATTACCATGACGTCGCTCCAACCCACGGCACGACGACCCCCGATGTGCGCCTCATCCCTCTCGGCCCCACCGCTCCTCTGCCTTTGTGTGCATGACATGCGGGCCAGCTGAACTGCGGCGACCATCGACTTTCTACCACAGCCACACCCGATTGGACGCGGTTTGCTTGCTCCGCTCCTGTGCTTCGATTCGTACTCCCGCACCATCAAATTTTCATCCAGCGGCTGTGACACATTTCATCCCGGGCATCAATCCTCAGCTGGAGTACTTCTGTACTACAGGTAGTACCCGCCGGTGTGGCCATTTACGCCTCGTAACGCCTCAACGGCCAGCTGTGGCACCCTCGCCACGACCACTTCACCATCGGCCGGTTCATCTCGAACGAGTGAGTCATGAACGACGCCACCACCAAGAGAATGACATGTGGGCCACCTGCATTTAAGGTCCTCATGTCATTGACTCATAAGTCGGTGCACTAAGCCACTGAAGCTCGTTCCCGTGGGCCCCGAGAGGGAAATGTAACTCCTGCGGCACGCCTTGTGGTGCTCCCGCAGTACGAGCTCGTGCCAAACCCGGATGAGATTTGGTAACCAACCAGTATGGTACACGTGCATTGCACGCATGAGATTTGATAACCAAATCTCTACTCTCTATATCTATATCTATACTCTTATAAAAAACAGAGTTGGTGATGATGGTATGCCTGCCATCCTGCAATATAGGTCGTCCGATTTATATCTGACAGATAGGAAGGAAACTATGGCAATTTTGCAAAAATATACCCACACCCCTCTCCACATTTGCAAATAAGGCCTTCTCTTGTTCATCCTTTTCTCCCACAACATAAACTACTCATACAAATGCATCTTGATTTTCCGTGCAACGCATGGGCATCTTGCTAGTTATGAATAAATAACACTCTATCAACGAGCCCCATTAGACACCAAATTTCCTGGCTTCCGTGCTACATCTAGATCTTCCCCTCGTTTCTATTTTCCAACCCAGCAGCGGGCGGGGTGCGGTTTGCCAATTGTCGGTTTGCTTAACGGCGGTCACAAATGAAAGTGAAAATGCTAGGCAACACGCCTTCCCTAGCTATGTGGCGTGCTGGATGGGCCGTGGAGTACTCCCGATTCTCGGGCGTGTGGGATGCGACGCGAACGCGGCAGGCCTTTTCCTTTTACTGGCAAGGTGCCCATGCGTTGCGATGGATCCAAAGTAGTAGAATAGTAGTATTTGTTCACAAACTTGAAAGAAATCACTCTTGGTTTGATATACTCCTAATATATTACTTTTCACTCAAAATATATTTCTCAGGCTGTTTTGTTGAGGTGAGGGAGGGATGTGGTTGCTTTCAAGATAATAAGGGGTTTTCTGCAAATTGGAGCAGAGAAGTGGGCTATTGTTGCAAAAATGCCACAACTTACCTCACAGCCATTACATCCAGATCTAATGGTCAGAAACGACGGATTGCAGACACACCACCATCACCAACTGAGTCTTCTATAGGAGTAGTAGGAGTAGAGAAAAATGTATAAACTGTAACATTTGGTTCTGCTCCTTGGCATGATCGATAGATAGAAATAACGATTGGAAACACTAGGGCGGGGCTATTTGGGCCAAATAAGCAGGGTACATAGTAGCTAGGTTGGCGCATCGTCGGTTTGGTCACATGCGGTCCGACATGTTCTAGTGTTTCTAGCAAGATGCCCGTGCGTTGCATGAAGTTGATGGAAAAGGTAAGCACAACTTATAAATTGACAGATGGAGTACTAGTTACAGTGATGCATATAATTAAGAAAAGGGATCGCACATGTCGGTATTGACTGGAACGAGAATGCAATATCACAATAAGAATTAAGGCCACGATGATGCGATCGCAGTGGTGGTTACAGGAGGCAAGAAGAAAGATGCATCCATCAACGTACGACCCCCTCCTCCTCAACTTAGTGCGCCGGGCCACCGACCAGCGGCGAAGGAGCGGTAGCTTTTGTGGCCAGGTCAAGGTGCTTCTCAGCAAAGGCATCCAAGGCGTCCAGCCGGTTGAGGAAGGCCAACATCGTAGCATCCTCAATAGCCTTGTAGATACCAATGTACACGATTTGCTCGTACATGTGGATGTGTAGGTCGACGAATTCTTGCAGGGCGAGGCACCGCACGGCGAGCGTGACCTCTAGGTGGACTTTCTTCGTGGCGTCGGTGGGCAGTCGCAGGGCCACTAGTGCTTGAAAGAGGTTCCGGCCATGGAGGCAGATTAAGGTGGCAGGCAATGAGGAGCCCGGGTGCGCAGGCTGGAGGAGTATGGCGATGTCGTCCCCGAGCTTCTTGAGGACGGTGAACTTGTTGGTGGTGGCAATGATCATCTGGTCCAACTGAGAGTCGTAGTTGGCATTGACGGCGGCCATCCACCAGCCGGTCGCGAACACCGTCTGGAGATGATCCTCGGCGCCATGCCGCAGGCCCGCATCATGGACCTTGTGGCACAGCCGCTTGCCGCTCGCACGCATCACCGCCATGGGTCTGGAGTGAGCACTTTTGCGCTTAGTGTAGGTGCTTAGGCAAATGCTTAGGTGCATATGATGTGGTAGATGCATTGGAATGGAGGGGCGCCTTTATATGAGTGTAAACTGCATTGCATTCACATTGTGCAGCCTCTTTTCCCGGTCCTCCTCCCATTACTTCCCTCATGCATGCACGATGCTACTTGAAGGAGGATGCATCATTGGCCGTTCAACATTTCGGGAACTGCTACCCCTCCCTCGTCTGCATTAAAGCCGTATCGAGAACTGCGCCGCCCAATTTCAAATCGAATAGTACTGCGCACCCGCTACACGCCCGGCTGAACACGCCTCCTCGCCTCCATCAAACCCCTCAGTTAAACCCGCATGCAAACCGAGAAACCTACTCCGGCCACACGTCCATTCATGAGCGGGCCGGAATTAAACGCACCACCGGCCGACCTCCTCCCGTCCGCCCTCAGTTTAAACGAGGCCAGACGCCGGCCAAGCTCCTACCATCCACCCTCTATTTAAACGAGGCTGGATAGACAGCAGGCAACAACCGCACCCCTCCGCCGCTCCCCCATCTCCTCCTTCACCATTTCTCCACTCTTCCGATGGCTTCCGAGGAGCCGTTCTCCGGCATACTACCCGGCTGGGTGGCCCGCCGAGCCCTTCGGATACGGGCGAGGCCGCTTGGTGCTTCATCAACCTCGCTTGTCCCGATGGAGCCAGTTGCCGCCCCAATCTGGCGCGTGGTTCAGCAACTCGTCGCTCCAGTTCAGCTCGATGAGGAGTGGCGAGTTGCTCCACACCGGCACGGCGGCGAGCACGCCGGTACGGGCGTCGCCGCTGCCGCGTCATACCGCGCCACCAGTGGCCGCGCCTCCCATGTCTATGGATGCATCTCCCGTGCCTGCGGCCGCGCCTCCCGTGCCTGCGGCAATGCCATGCAGGCAGAGACAAAAACCGGGTGCGTGGAGAGCGACGAGTCGGTGGCCAGCTTCTCCGTGTCCGCCGCCATTATCGAGGAGAAGTAGAACACGGGAGGCCGCCGCCACTTGGGTCCCATGAAGGCCACTGCCGAGGCGACGATTGCGCATTCAGGTGGTTTCTTTGCTGCTTCGTCTATTCCGAGGACCTTCGTCGACCACGCAAGTGTGTGTTGGACATGAGGAAGACAAAGGGATCCGCGGGCAGCCATTTAGATTAGGTACTCCCTCTCCGGCTAGCTGGAAATATTTGTTCTAAGAATGGACAAATTGGATGTATCTATAACTAAAATAAGTCTAGATACATCCATTTATAGGAGAAGTATTTCCGGACGGAGGAAGTATTAATTATACCAAGAGAGCCGGATTAGCACCGCTTAGTTCATGTAAATGTAATGAAATCCATCATGTTTATATGAAGATCCAGCTTTTTTCTACGAAATCCTGCATGCTTATATGAAAACAGTCTGTGTTTGCACGAATTTCATCTGGTTGGTTAGAGTCGTGAAAATGTATGCCGCTGGCGTTTGATGTCGTCCTCCGCGGAAGGAAGCGGGAGGAAATTTGCCGGCTGCCGTTGGAGATGCTCTTATGCTGGAAATAATAGTCACATCCAATCCATTTGAGTTAATTGCTTGTATGATTCTCCCTCTATAAAAATTTAATTGCATGTACAGTGTACAGGTGACTTGCAGGGTGGCTACAGCTTCGTACAAAAAGTTAAAAAGAAACAAGTCCATCCTTAATCTTGTATTCTAAGTACTCTGTGGGTTCCACTATCAGTACAGTAGCGAAATAAGTATATATTAAATAAGTAATATATAACATAAAAAATCTAAAGTTAAAGACAGAATTAGAACTCAGGTCATCGCGTTGCGAGCATCCGGCGCTAACCAGTCCAGCACATTTTTGTTGTAGACCATGCTGGAGATATATCTCCATGTCTACTCTTATACTCCATCTGTTCCTAAATATTTGTCTTTTTCAGATTTCAAATGGACTACCACATACGGATGTGTATATAGACATATTTTAGAGTGTAGAATCACTCGTTTTGCTCTGTATGTAGTCACTTGTTGAAATCTCTAAAAAGACAAATATTTAGGAACGGAGGGAGTAGAAAACAGAGTTGGTGATGATGATGTGCGTGCCATCCTGCAATATAGGCCGTCGGATTTATATCTAACGGATAGGAAGGAAACTATGGCAATTTTGCAAAAAGATACCCACACCCCTCTCCACGTTTGCAAATAAGGCCTTCCCCCGTTCATCCTTTTCTCTACTCTTACTAGCAATGTGCTTGTGCGTTGCAACAGATCCAAAATAGAATAATACATGTTCACAAACTTGAAAGAAAAACACTCTAGTTTGGTGTATATATCACTAAAAATATACTCGTATTAGGTTTCACTCAAAATTTATTCCTTGTGGCTGTTTTGATGAGGTGGGGGAGGGATGTGGTTGGTTTCAAGATACTAAGGGGTTTCTACAAATTGGAGCAGAGAAGTGGGGTCTTGTTGCAAAAATGCCACGACTTACATCATAGTCGTTAGATGCAGATCTGATGGTCAGAAATGATGGATGGCAGGAGTCTCTACTCTTATAAAAAACAGAGTTGGTGATGATTGTGTTCCTACCATCCTGCAATATAGGCCATCCGATTTATATCTGACGGATAGGAAGGAAACTATGGCAATTTTGCAAAAATATACCCACACTCCTCTCCACATTTGCAAATAAGGCATTCCCTCGTTCATCCTTTTCTCCCACAAGATAAACTACTCATACAAATGCATCTTGATGTTCCGTGCAACGCAATGGCATCTTGCTAGTAGAGGTAAAAACAGAGTTGGTGATGATGGTGGCCTGCCATCCTGCAATATAGGCCGTCCGATTTATATCTAACGGATAGGAAGGAAACTATGGCAATTTGCAAAAAGATACCCACACCCCTCTCCACATTTGCAAATAAGGCCTTCCCTCGTTCATCCTTTTCTCTCGCAAGATAAACTACTCATATAAATGCATCTTGATGTTCCGTGAAACGCATGGGCATCTTGCTAGTGTCTCACAAGATAAACTACTCATACAAATGCATCTTGATGTTCCATGCAACGCACGGGCATCTAGCTAGTTTCTTTTAAAATAGTTACTACGATAATTGGGTTGAAGTGATATATTTTATGTCTGCCCCGAATGATTTTAGATTCATTAGTAGTAACAAAGAAAAGGTTGTCTTGTTAATTAACAAAAAACAGGGTGAAAACTATCACATAAGGCCGGTAAAAACAAGGCACATTGGGTTCAGCGTCATCGTCACTACAGTTGTGCGCGCGCGAGAAGTCTACATATCAAGGGGGCTACGGAGAAAAAGACGTATCGAGTGTGTCTGAGCGAGGCACAGAGACACAATGTTTGAGAGAGAAACCAATATACAGATTAAGATCAGATCGAGTTGTCACCCTTCTGCTGTCATTGTTGGGGTTGGGGGGTGGGGAGGGGGAGGGAGAGAAAGACGTATCGAGAGTGTGTGCGGTAGGCACAGAGGCACAACTAGCGAGTGTGTGTGTATTTGTGTGTGTTTGAAAGAGGAGTAGATAGATTACTATCAAGATCGAGGTGCCACCCTACTCCTTCGGTGTCGGGTAGTGTGTGTGTGTTTGAGAGAGAAGCTAGTCGATAGACTAGTATCAAGATCGAGGTGTCACCCTACTCCTTCGGTGTCGGGAAGTGTGTGTTTGTGGGTGGGGGGGGGGGCAGTGACACTTACATACCTCTACTCTTATAAAAAACAGAGTTGGTGATGATGGTGTTCCTGCCATCCTGCAATATAGGCCATCCGATTTATATCTGACGGATAGGAAGGAAACTATGGCAATTTTGCAAAAAGATACCCACACCCCTCTCCACATTTGCAAATAAGGCATTCCCTCTTTCATCCTTTTCTCCCACAAGATAAAGTACTCATACAAATGCATCTTGATGTTCCGTGCAACGCATGGGCATCTTGCTAGTAGTGAGAAGGAGTTTGTGTGACACATACCTATATTAAGGGATAGGTAGATAGGATGTGTGTGAGGCATACTTAAACCATCACGGAGATAAACAAACGGTGTGCATGCAAGTGCCAGAAAAAATGAGGCGATAAACAATGTCTACATGTTTTGTGTGTGTGTGTGAGAGAGAGAGCGAAAGCTCAAAACAAAAGGTGCTCTGCTGGAATCCCATTGTATGTATTCATATGGTTCCGGAACTCGAGTTAATCTTAGGCATATGTGTGAGAGGCATAATTATCCTTTGAGACATTAGTGGTTGTGGGTGGGCGGAATTAAAGGGGTGGGCTTGTTTGACAGAGAGAGCGTGTGTGTTTCTGTGTGAGAGACTTGTAGGACGGGGTAAATAGACGGATTCTAACCTTGACGGAGGGCCAGCAATACAGAAGTTCGCGCGTGTGATTCCGATGCCCACGGGGAAATGAGATATGTATGCGTGTGAGAGAGATTGCACAATTCCTTCACGTATCACTATCTAGTGATCGTGGACGTGCATCGCTTGAACGTAAATCAATATCTACTTCATATCGTGGCCAAAGGTACAATATCGATTCAACACTATAAAGATGGGATAATTAGATTTATGCCCCTAGTTGTGTCCCACTCGTCTGTTTTACCCCTAATTCCCAAAAGTCACCGGTTCTGTCCAAATCACTTTGCTCCTCTTATGCTTTTGCCCTTTGACCGTTTGACCGTCAGTTTGAAAACTTCATAACTAATTCATACTAAATCAGAAAAATGCAAATAAGATACCAAAATGTTCAGAAAAACATCACCTATATGGTAGTGTCATTTGCATTCATGAAAAAAGTGTTGGAAAGTGCCCATCCGAGTTTTAGCTCTTATGCTACCACCATCAATAGTAAAATCTAAAAAAGTTCAAAAATTTTCAAAAATAATTTGGTGGCAAAGAATGACAAATGTTTTAAGTGCCTGCCAAGTTTCATTAGGGAATAACATTCGTGGGTGCCGCGGCAAAAAAAACAATCAGCACTCCAAAATAGATTATTTTTTTGCCACGACTTCCACGAATGTCGTTCCCTAATGAAACTTGGCAAGCACTTACAACACTCGTCGTTCTTTGCCACCATATTTTTTTAATTTTTTAGAGTTTACTATTCATGGTGTTATCAAAAGAGCTAAAACTCGGATGTGCACTTTCCAACACTTTTTTCATGAATCCAAATGACACTGACATATAGGTGATGTTTTTCCGAACATTTTGGTATATTATTTGCATTTTTTTGATTTTGTATGAATTAGTTATGAAGTTTTCAAACTGGCGGTCAAACGGTCAAAGGGCAAAAGCATAAGAGGATCAAAGTGACTTGGACGGAACCGGTGACTTTTGGGAATTAGGGGTAAAACAGACGAGTGGGACACAACTAGGGGCATAAATCTAATTATCCCTATAAAGATTGGACACTCACATATCACATTTTTTATCTAAATAAACCTTTTCAATTGTGCATGCCAAAGTTAAAGTGATGTTTCTTCAAACAACCAATGTAGCTATCATGTACATGCACCATTGTTACTCTTGCATTCAAATTCATTAGTCTCGGATGATTTAAGGTTCTATTACGAAATAATATATGTAATATTCATATATGAATTCAACAGGTACGAAATTTGTGAAATGGAGGCTATGTAATCATATGAGGTAACACTTTAAGTAGCGGACTACAATATCCATTTCTTTTTGTGCGCGTCTACACTAACACGTCAATGCATTATGTTTAAAGTAAATAACCAATGGCACTAAATTATCTATTTACATGAGAAATACATAGGCTGAGCGTTTGATCCCTTTTTTTGTGAACGCGCCTCTACACCCGTACGATTGGCCGCGCCCGTGTGAACGTCCAAGTTATCGGCGCATCATCCCGAGCTATTGTCCTTTTTTCTGGGGTGGACTTCACACCAGTTATTAACTGCTGACGCATGCCCCGTGTACACAGTATTGCATGACCTTCCCGCTAGCACGGTCCAAAATTAGTTGAAACTGGATACGAACGATCCCGTGGGTGGCAAAATCTCCCGCCTCCTTCTAAAATTTCCACCACCTAGTCTTTAGCATGCGAAATTCCCCTTTTGTCCTTGGCACACGGAGAACAACAGTAACAATAACGCCCTCATCTACATAATAGGTCGGGGCTGCTTTGGTAACTTCTGGTTCCCCCCACCACACGGCACCCCATTTCCTCTCCCCTCCCGCAAAAACGACTAACTCCACAGCACCAGAGCATCTTACATCACGCCGTCCGTACTTCATCGGGCTTCCCCTCTCAAAACTCTAGACTGTTCATCCACCGGCGTACTAGAGCCCATTCACTGCCAGCGGCGTCCACCTCGCCGGATCTGCTTCTGCGGCCGCATCTACCCCTCCCGCCTCCACAAGAAACAAGTAGACTGCTCATCCACCACTGTACCACAGCCCATTCAGTGCCGGCCATGTCCATGGCGCCGGATCTGCTTCGCCGGTACTCTCATCAACCGCAGCGCATCTGCAGCGGCTCATTCGTACTCCCCACCGGAGATGCTTCATCCACACCCCCCCGGAGCCGCCCCACCGACGCCCCCGTCGACGGCCTCTGATCCTCTTCGCCGACACCTTCCTCAACCCTACCGGAGCCGCTTCGCCGACACCATCGTCAACCCTACCGGAGTAGCTTCGCCTATACCATTCTCAACCCTACCAGGGCCGCTTTGCCAACTCACAAGTCCACGGCCACAGATCCTCTTCATCGCACCCTCATCCAACCTATCGGAGCAGCTTCTGACGCCCCGTCCACGGCCGCAGATCCGCATCGTCGACACCATCCTTAACCCAACCACCAGAGCAGCTTCACCGACGCCCTCGTCCACGGCCACAGATCCGCTCACTACTAGGAAAAGGCCTACTAGTGGCGCACCAGTTTTGCCTACTAATGGCGCACTACTCGTGCGCCACTAGTACCACGCCACTAGTATTAAATACTAATGGTGCACCACTGGTGCGCCATTAGTATAGGAAAAGGCCTACTAGTGGCGCACCAGTGGTGCGCCATTAGTATAGCCCACGGTGTGCCATTAGTATAACTAATGGCGCACCACATAGAAGTGTGCCATTAGTAACAATTTTTTTTAAAAAAAATTCAGAATATTTTTTTCAATTTTTTTTCGTTTTTTTCTTAATCTCGGGTCACTATGGCTTAATCTCGGGCCAATATGCTTAATCTCAAGTCAAATTGCACTCTGTGGTCAAACTTCCCGGAAGGTCACCCATCCTCACACTACTCCAGCCCGAGCATGCTTAACTTCGCAGTTCTATCCAACCCCAGCACCAGCTCACTTCACAGGCACTTGTTGATATATCTACCATATCAATCCTATTAAACCTTGTTGATGTCTAGGACTTTGTTCATGTTCATGAGTATGATGAAATTTTGAAAAATATTTCAAACTTCCCGGTCATATTACGTATCATTTTTTGAAAAAAATTCCAAAAAAAAATTCAACACCAATTTTTTTTTCTGTTACTAGTGGCGAACCTAGCAAACGGTGCGCCACTAGTAAGTTTGAAAATTTTAGAATTTGTTTTGCCTCTAGATCTTGAAAGCCCCATAACTTTTTTTGTTAGGTTTTTGAGGATTTTGAAAATGTTTAACGGGGTTGCCATTAGTATATAGTAGTGGCGCACCACATGTCTGGTGCGCCATTAGTGGCCATATCATCTATAGCCCTTTTCCTAGTAGTGGCTTCGCCCACACCGTAGTCCACCCTACCAGAGCCGCTCCACAAACACCCTACTCGACGGTTCTAGATCTCCTTACCGGACCCCGACAGCCAATGTAGCGTCATCACCCTTGATGTTTCTAACCTGATTCCCACCGTCTGGCAAGATTCCAAGAACCCGCCGTGGCCTAGGTACTTCACCTTTAAACCCGTCCAGCATCACCTACCCGATGTACTTCAAATATACTAACATGTCGTTGTTACCTGTTATGCAGCTGGCAGAAACTACAAGGAAGATGTTTCTTCTGGATCTAACAGCTTGGCCAACCAAGATCTTGGACTGAGGCATTGTTATGATCTTGTAAGTGCGTCTCTCTCTCTTGTATTGTTGTGTGCCTGCCAGCGTGCTTTGCTAGGATTTTCGACTAGTAATCCCTTTGTGCAGACAATGATTTCTACTACTGGCTCCTAAATTAGATATGTAGATGTCATACATGATACTACCTCGTACCTCCGTTCCTAAATATAAGTCTTTCTAGAGATTCCACTATAGGCTACATACGAAGAAAAATGAGTGAATCTACACTCGAAAATGCATCTATATACATCTGTATGTGGTCCATACTGGAATCTCTACCAAGACATATATTTAGGAACAGAGGTAGTACATTACACAAAATCGTAGGTGGCATGTAGGAATTCTAGTGCACTACATTAGGCTCCCTTAGAGTGCCTGCTAGTCCAGCACACAGAGTCATGGCTAGTTTATGCTACGCACACAATCGTTAATTGGTGGTTTAAATATGCGCAAGGGATATGCAATGTATTATCATGTAGAGATGTCTGAAATTAGCCGTGTCAACTTGCAGATAGGGTTACACAATGAAAAAGTACAAGATGTATGTGGCAATTTCATGGAACATCGCAAAAAAGGAGAGGCAGTGCTGAGCCTATACAATGTGCTATGGTAGGTCACTCCTCCATTGCAATCATCGTGACATGTTATTTGTATGTCAGTTCTATTGGCCAAGTTTCTTACGGACAATTATTATGAGTTATCCTAAGAAAATAAGCACATGTGAATATAAGCTCCAGGTAATAAGCCAACCAGTTCTTTTCATTGCCTTCCTTTTCAGCTTTTCTTTGGTATGATCAGTGAAAAGTCTAGATTGCATTATTGTCATTTTTCTGCCCATATTAAAATTAATTTGACTTGCAAACATCACAAATTGAACCCACTACAGTAATTAATATGAGAGGAAAATAGACCATCACTATTTGTTCAAAATGCAAATACAAAGATACCATCTACTTGGCACAATCTACTTTGGTCAATGTCTTCCATAGAGATCCCATTGCCTAATTTAAATGAAGAACGCATGACCCACATTTAAATGAAGAACAATTATTTATTGAAATTCGATGGTCCAAGTGGCTGGTTATTATCATATAGCAGCACCACCTGAAAGCATCATATAGCAGCAGCAGCAGCTCATAGCAACTCATCATATAGCAGTAGCAGTAGCAGTGTGCAATTCATCATATACCAGCAGCAGCTCATAGCAATTCATCATATAACAGCAGCAGGAGCAGCTCATAGCAATTCATCATATAGCAGCAGCAGAAGCAGCTCATAGCAATTCATCATATAGCAGCAGCAGAAGCAGCTCATAGCAATTCATCATATAGCAGCAGCAGGAGCATCTTATAGCAACTCATCATATAGCAGCAGCAGCTCATAGCAATTCAGCATATAGCGGGAGCAGCCCATAGAAATTCATCATTTAGGAGCAGCAGGAGCAGCTCATAGCAATGCATCATATAGCAGCAGCAGAAGCAGCTCATAGCAATTCATCGTATAGTGGATCATAATGAAAATTTGGCAAAAAATTAGAGGAGATCCTCACCTTGTTGGATGAGCTCCATCCTTCAACAGCACCTCAAGGCCACGGCCTGGGAGGAGGGGAGGGGGAATAAGGTGCCTTCTGCCACCGCGTGGCATCAGCCATAGTTGTGCGGCGCCAGCCGAAGTAGTGCGTTGGACGGACCATAGTGGAGCAGCTGCTGGAGACCATGAGAATGAGGGGCGGCGCCAGAGGGAGGAGCAGTCGGGGAGATTTGGCCCTACCCGCCGGCCATGTAGCCTAGCTGGACACAGCATCGTCGAGGACCAGGCCAGATGGGACCAGTGGTGACGGCTCGCTGGAGGAACCCTAGCGCTACAGGCAGGGGATCAAGGTAGAGGGAAAGGGGAGAGGAGATGCAAGCAGGCAGGGCAATTGCATTTTGAGTGTAATATAGGAAGACAACAGAGGCATTTCACTATTCCCCTTCCCTTCAATTTTTAGTGAGCTTCTACTCGAAACACCCCCTTCCAAAGCAAAATAAGTTAAGCCCAAGCCCATAACTCACAAATGACTTCTTTACATCTTTTATGGCTTATTTTGAATATAAGCTCTGAAAAGGCGGAATTGAACTGGCCCTTAACCTGCAATTCAATTCTGCGTGCAATAATGAATCACTCCTGCCTGCTATAGTGTACATTCCATTGTAGAATCTGGAATATGCAATGTTTATGTTAGTTCATACGTTGCACATGATGTTTAAATGCCCTTTAAATCTTGTCAGTCAAGTGATGGTCTTTAAGCCTCCTTCTTTGCTTCTTTTCTTGATACATCTGTTCAATTGCTTGTTTGCATCAGCCAGCCATACCAGAACTGTTTGCTTTGATTACTTGCTGTTCTTGACCTAACACTCTAACAGAGCTTGTCAACGATTTAAACACTAAGGGCTGCTGTAGTGGGGGCTTGTCTAACTCATAGGTGACATAATGGTTTGGCTGTACACTAAAGTAGGCTCTCCAAGAGTACCTGGAGATCTAGTTCGAAGGTATGCCTAGTTTTTACATAGTGCACACATAGTAAATGCTCATTTCATTGTGTGCAAGTGCAAGAGATGTGGCATGTTTCATTATGTGGTGTTGTTTTGTTATAATCTCATCCTTTTGTGTTGTTCACAGACTAGAAAGTATGCATATTTATCTTCCAAGGAGACGAGTAACTAGTTTGTGTCACCTTGCAGAGGGGGTGCAATGAAGATAAGACTGAGGATTTCCATGTACAAGATGTTAGGAAGGAGCCTTGCAAGAGAAGTAGGAGCAGCGCTGAGCCTGTTCAACCAGTTAAGGTAAGTCACTCTATCCAACTCAACAGTTCAGTTCCTTGTTTGTTTCAGGCATAGTTAATTTGATCTTTTCAATTGCTTTATTTGTCCTCAGTTAATGAGATGCCCAAACAATGATGCCTGATGTTGGGTACTTGTATAACTATTAGTTGACATAATTAAAGGCCTTACCATTTAATTACTCTGGCGAAGTGTGCCTGAAGCTTTGAAGTCTATTAACCAACTATTACTGCATGAGGCTCACAATCTAGTGTGTACTAGGCTAATGATTGCATAGCTTTGCTTGCTGTAGTAGGTTTGTATGAATCCCTCTGATGTTCATTATGCTCCCTAAGACTTTAATTGAGCTACAGAATGGCCAACTCCTTGCTAACTTATACGCAACGTGTTGTCTAAATTTGTAACTTGTCTGTGTTCTGGATTTGGCCCCAACATCATGCTCCTCTGGTGAGCTAACAGATATTTCTGTATGCAGGCTGCACAGACTACCATTTTTATAATTTTTAAAACATCACCTGCTTATGCTTCATGACGTGTAACATTATTGTTAGTCCTGTTTTGCCATGTACAAAATAGTCTGTCTTGCTCGCTTCACTGTTGTAACTATAATTTTTTCCCTAGTCATGTGTACTTACAGAAACATTTCAGGATGAAGTGACATCAACACAAAGATCTGCGAGCAGTGCGGCATGGGCATTACCGAATGATTATGGATTGGAATTGGAATGTGCTGATGTTCTCGAGCATCAACTAGAGGTGGCAAGACAACGTGTACATGATTCTGAACGTACAATCAACAAGTTGAAACTGGACATGCAGGTATTAGATGCAGGAGTCAAAAAAATGAAACAAGACACTGAGGTAACCACGAAGGAATTGGAGATTTTGCAGACCGAAATTTGTGCTATCTGAATCCGGCCAATCCTATTTTCTGAAGAGATTATAGTTCAAATGGTAAGTTCTGTTGATGCGTGTCCATGATGTATGAGCTTTATTTGTCTAGTGTATGTAATTTGTTGTTTGTGTATGCTTTATTATCACTGGTGCCGAACTATAATGCCCAGTGGGTATATTCGGCTGTAATTTCTTTATTGTATAGTGTAGGATTATTCTATGTTTCTATGCCTTAGTCTTTTTATTGTATAGTGCATGTTTTTAGAGGCGATAGTATAGAGTAGGATAATTCTTGAATATGCTATATCGTTGAAACGGGGGCCCACATGCCCAATCATTTCCTGGACGCCATACAAACGAACAAACATGTGTAGTCAAAGCGGGCCTTAATTGGGCTGGTCAAAATAATATTAAGTGGATCCCAAATGATGTGGCCCACTGTAACAACGGCTCTTAGCAGGCCGTTAACAGGTCAAAAGCTCGATAGGGCCGTATAAATGGAAATGGCCCGCGGGCCTCTAGTAGGCTTTAATAGATGTCAATTTTGTCTCGGCCCTTTTACTTTACGGGCCAGTAAGAGGCTGAAAGTGTTATGGGGCAGAGGAGGCCCAATTTGCAAACTAAGCTTTTAACAGGCCGAAAGTCGCGCTGGGCTAAAATGATGCCCTGCGGAACATGGGCCCCTAATGGACCTAAAGTCAAAGGCCCAACTATTGTGCGGGCCATTAACAAGCCGAGATACAAAATGGGCTAGGAGTTGGCCCATTTACCGAATGGGCCGATTACAGGCCTAAAGTCACAGCGGGCTAGGATTGGCCCAACTACAGAATGGGCCGAGAAAACGCCGAAAGACATTTCGGGCCATTAACGGGCTGCAACTGATGATGGGCCGCTAACAGGCCGAAAGAAGCTCGGGCCGCAATTGGGCCGAAAGACGTAGCGGGCCGTTAACGGGCTAAAACTGACGATGGGCTGAAAATTGTCAAATGTAGAATGGGCCTTTGGTGGGCCGATTCTGTGTAACTTGTATGGGCCATGCTTGTAAATGGGCCTAACTCAAGTAGGCCGGTAATGGGCCGGCCCGCTTATTTTGACAGGCCCGACCTTTTAACCTGAATGGGCCACTGTTGGGCCGGTCCACGTGTCAACATATCATAGGCGCATCTCGCCCATTGGATGAGTGACACCTGTGCCAACGCGGAGCTGACACGTGGTTCCGTCGGCCAATGAGAATATTACACGTGGAAAATCATCATTGGTCGTGGCTGTTAGCGAGTTATCGGATCCAAAACCGGACATAATAGCTTAACGGCGACCCGTTACGGTGGATGCTACGTGTCGGTCACCCTTGACGAAACCATTTCCATGGCGCGGCATTTATTGTCATGGAAGTGAACACTTCTGTGATGATAATTTTGGTAATGTCATGGAACACTTCTACGACAGCACAGGTATGACTATCTTGATTCTGTCATAAAATCATCATGGATGTACATGCATGATAGAAAACGTGACCTACTGTGACAAACATGTATCATCACAGAAGTGTATTTTTTGTAGTGTTGTCTTCTGCCTGCTTATCCTATTTACACGCTACCTATGCTCTGTGTATGTTTAATTTCATCATGATGACTATGCTACTATCTTCTTATGCATGCACCTGAGTACTTTATCCGCTTCTTGTATTTCATCACATAGCAAATTCCTCAAGTAGTATTTCCTCAGTGATGAATTTGTAAAAATCGCCTATTCACCCCCTCTAGTTGATATAACGCACTTTCAATTCCATCTTGCTTGCAAAGATGAACGTGAAGTGCAGGATCGACATGCATTGGCACGAACTAATTTTTCTGCAGGCCGACCTTCATCATGGACACCGCGTACATCATCTACTTCCACTCGTCTGTCTGCACCACCGCCTACTTCATCCGTCACCTCTAACCATGATAAAGGCAAACATGCACTTATGAGGACAGCAATACCATTGTTACACCCACAGCCCCTGCTGCTATACATACTGGACCAATCATTAGAGCTCGCGCACGCCAATTGAATTACCAGGTACTTTTGTTTCTTGGTAACAATTCTAATGTTCATGAGAATGTGATGCTGCCTAAATTGGATACATTTGTGTTCATTACTAATGATGGGGCTAGCATGGACAAGAGGGGTGAACACTGGAGCAGAAACAAGCATGGAGATGAAGGCGCGCGCGAAGGGAACCAGAACGGCGTTTCTAGTGCAAATTTCAGTACTTTGAAGCCTCCTTGATGACATACAAGGACATGGACGAAATATACAAGATGCCCTTTCATAAATTTCGTCCATAGCTTATAATAGGTGCTGCGCCACCTTATTTTTGGGCTAGGCCCATGTAATTTCGAAATACTTGAGTATAGGTTATTTTTAGAATCCGTATGTGTGTGGAAACAAGAGTTAGGGTTGATTTCGGATCCCTCCTCCAAGGGTCACAAAATCCCCCCCTCTTCCTCCATATATACAACCCTTAGGGCGTGGTTTAGACTTTGGGTTTTATTTAGATTAAAGTTCGCCATAGCTGCAACTTCGTGTACTTCGTTTGTGTTCAACGACCAAAACAAGACGTCACAGAACCCCACCTTGATCAATAAAGCTTTCATCTTATATTCGCAATATCCAGATTGCAATCTTAGTTTCTTGCTTGTTCTTTGTTTGCTTGCAGGAAATAGACCCTCATGGTCTGATTGATCATGCTCCGGCGTGGTCAATAACCTCTCGGAGTTGGTTTAGCGATTACTAATGTGCGACATCCTCGCACGTTTGTAGTCGGATCGTCAAAGTCTACTCCTCCAAAAATGATATTCACCATCTCATCGAAAGACGGGATACCTTTGCCTCCATCAAGTGGTATCGGATTTCCAGGTTGCTCGGTGAGATTTTATAGTTTTTCATAGTTTAGATCAAGTTTATTGTTCATACCTATAGTCCACGAAAAAAAGCCACAAAAAAGTTAGGGTTTAGCCACCATATTGAGAGTGACAGTGACTTCACCACTAGCCCCATATATGATGAGTTGCCCCAATTCCCATGTTGGGGGAGCCACAACCCCCACCACTTGAGTGAGATGAGTCACTCCACCATATGTGACTTTGAGTGCACCTATTTTGAGGGAGTGAGTGAGCCACCACGTAGAGAGAGTGAGGTAGTTGATAGGTCTTGTGACGACATTTCGAACTCTAACGACTTGACCTCTATCTCTATCGTGTCTTCTCATTTGGTGCTAGGTCCCATATATGATGATGCGCCAATACTCGATAACTTTGTCCTTCCTTTGGGCAAGACGATGGCCATGGTGGAATATGATGCACCCCCCACATGGTTCCATCACGATGAAGATGACCATGACTTGGTCTTTCCCACCTCACCTACACCACTTGAGTGGAACGAGAAAGGTAACATAGGTGACGGGGATGCTCTTGTCCCACTAGTGGACTATCTTGACATTGATTGCTTGCATGATCTTGATCCACCTATTACCATGCTTCATGACAGTATGATTTCCCCATGTGATGATTTACCCATTTATGATGAGTTTGATGATTGCCATGTGGATTCTGTTAGTTGTGATGCCATGTTGCATAGGATTTCTTGTGATAATTCTCTCGGTCACATCATGTTTGACATTCTGCTAGACTTGTCATATGCTATGCATGAGATCAACAATATGTCCAATTTGCACTCTCTTCATAGTAACTATGCATATGCCATTAAAATAAATCTAGTTTGCACTTATGGCATAGATGACAAGCCGGCATTTGTTTTTCTTGTGATGATATTGATATGCTCCCTTTGCATCATTTATCTCATATGCCATGCCATGACGACCTAGCTTTGGATATGCATTGTTTTGGATTTTGTCCATTTCTTCCATATGTTGTTTCCGATATTTCTCATGAGGAGACCCCCATAGTTTCCTCATACATGTTTGGAGATTTTGATCACTCCCGTCCATTGCATGATCCCAATAATTGTGCGCACCATATGCTCCCCATGAATGAAAATGCTATTGACGTGCCACATAATTGCATGCTCAATTTGTGTCCCCATCGTGTCATACATAACAACTATTCATTCATGATGGATGGATGACATGTTCTTATACCATGCATCAAATTTCTCTGAGCATTGCTTATCTTGTGCTAACTCACACGTGCACATACACATCATGATGGATGATGTGTACATTTACCACGCACGCACATTGTTTCGTTTGTGTCTTTGCTGTGTAGGTCTCCATACTTACTCGTCAACCTCGCAAGTCCACGAGTTGACGAAACGAGCTCTAGAGAGCAATGATGACTTGGGATCCCATGGATTGTCTTTCCCACCGCTCTCTTCGTGTAAAGACTTGGCACATTTCTTCTACAAGGCCCTCACATGGTTATGGGTTGTTGTCTATTATGAATCATTTGCCCATATTGCCATGTTCACTTTGCATGATATGCTCATTCCTATGCCTTTCCCATGCATTTGTGACCCATGCTTTGCATTACACATGATGATTGATTCTCGTACTTGTATGTGTATTTGCAAGATTGGTGGAGATATTGCTTGTTATTGCCATGTTACATTTGTACTACATTCCTATGATGATACTTTGATCATGTTCCATTTTCGTGCTTGCGATATGTCATGCGCACTGCCTATGCCTATTATTTGCTCACATGAGATGATTGCTATGATTTCCTCTAGTGTGTTGCATCTTCGCTCCAGTAGTTTGCATGATATGATTGATATGCTTGCTTATGTTGCATCACCCATGATTCATACTTGCTCGTTTCATGTGGTTGATGACAACCATCTACATGCTTTGGACATGATTGTTAGTGCTTCTTGTCATATATCTCCATATGTTGCCTCTCTCATGCTAGATTTGCCATGTATTGGGTGCAACAATGATTTTATTCTTGCTAACGAGATTGCCCCCATAGCATTCGCACACATATTGGGAGATTTTGACATATTTCTTGTGAAGCATGCTTGTCTTACTTCTTTGCACCATATACCTTGTGCCATGAATATGACCATTGTTGCATCACATTATTCATGCACTTTGGCTTCTAATGGTTATGTGAAGAGAAGAGAACCACCATGATGGATGATGTGTTCATCTACCATGTGCATATGTTCTTTGCTTTTGTTTGTGCATGTGTAGGATACGTGGACATCGTGTCAACTTCCATGTCTTCAATCACGACACTTCAACATTGCACTTACTTGTGCTTTGGCATTGTGAAGGACGCACAAGGACATGCTTTCAAGGTGATATCCTTCTCTTTTGAGAACCCCCAAACAATGAGCATGGATATTACGGATCATACTACTTGTGTTGCTTGCACCATGAGACTTATTGTTCATCTTGGACCACTTGATTGCGCACATGCTAGAGATCTTGCCTCGACTTGTCATTTTCACCTTGCCAGGCCTCATGACATATATACCTTGTGTGTTGCATCCAATTCTTGGATTACTTTCTACTATCATATGCTTGGTTGCAACAATGTCATTTCTTTGCATATGCCATGTCCCTTTGCTTCTATATGCTTGCGTTGATTGCCTCACACATGATGAACAATTGCTCTTTTATATTGTGTTCAATGCCACACTATATTCACTACACCCTATGCACTTTATGCTTGGATTGTCCTGCACTTGACTCATGTGTTTAGACCCTTCATTTTATTTGGTGTTGTGAATGATTCGTATGCCTACCATAGATCTTTCATTAAGCGTTGTGTGCATGTTTCCTATGACCTTGAGGTAGATGCTTGTTCTCTTGTCCAACATATTAGCATCTCTACCTCCCATTTGCATGCTTGTTTCCAGGACGTCCTTGCTTGTGATCAATTCATATGCTTCCATGACATGCCACAACCCTTTGTCACACCATATGCTATGCATGCCGACGACACTTTTTCGGTGAATAACCACTTGAATGTTTGGTTTTGCACTCATGCTAACCACATTTGTTTTTCCAAGTGTTTGTTGCCCTTCCTCCTCTTGAAGGAGTCACACGACGGTGCGACATTGGAGAGTGCCCATTACGAGCTTCAAGATGATGAGTTCTTGGTGATTGTCCACTTCTACACGACAACAGCATCTCTTTCCCATGCTGATTTGGTTTTCGATCCGAGGTCGGATCTTTCCCAAGGGGGAGGGGATGATGAGGAGAATCTTATGGACATCACCATGTCAAGAGTTCATTCGGCAAGTGACACGTGCGATATCTGCTTCAGATACATAAAAGTGAATCATCTCCTTTACACGTGCTCACTTGACCCCTTTGAGGATGGTATACTACTTGACACTTCTCCCGTGTGCATGCATAGGTATTGTTGAAGCACCACGGATGATGAGGAGGAGTGCGAGCACAAGTGTACAAGGACACCATACGCGAGGGAAGCATGGAAGAGAAGGAAGAAGAAGCATGGACAAGCTTCTGGAAAGCCCGGAACTTTTGGTCTCCTGCCCGGAACTTTCGGCCATCCCAGAAATTACGGCCCTGCCGCACCAAAGCCCTCCTAGAGAATGCCAACTCTCTGGATAGCCCGGACACTGCCCAAACCTTCGCCCGGAACCTCCGGCGCCCAGACCATCTGGGGGTCCCCGAAACATCCAGCCCTGCCTGCGCGCAGACACTCGGGCCGAAGCCCATGTACCCTTTCTCCTCTTGCTTACCCCTTCGTGGCTACCACTATATATACGCATCCCCCTCCTCCATTCTAGGGTTAGCAAATATGATAGCTCATTTGTATGTGAGCTTTGCTCCTACCTTCTCCTCTTGAGAGAGAGAGAGAGAGAGACCACTCCTTTAGAGGCCAAGACCTCCATCTAGGAGAAGATCCCGAGGGATTCAAGACCTCTTCATGGAGAAGATCCTTCTAAGATTCAAACCCACATCTCCTTTGGATTTGGGATGAACTTTACCTTGTATCTTTCCCTTTGTTGTTCATGTACCCTTGTGGATCTTGTGTGTTTGATTGTCTAGTGGATGTGTGATTGGATTTGTTCTTCAGTGTTCCTCTCGTGATTTCCCTCGTGTTTCCCCTCGTGTTCTTTGTGGGATCCCCTCGAAATCGTGAAAGATTAGCCCTAGGGTTTCCACCCTACATCAAATACTCTATGTGCTTCACTTATATTTTTTGTGCTAGGCAGTTGCTCTAATGCTTCACTTATATTTTTAGAGCACGATAGTGGTTATATTTTAAAGAAATAGTTGCACTCTCATGCTTCACTTATATCATTTTGAGAGTTTGATAAATAGAAATGGCAATATGCACAAGTTATGAAATTGGTC
The DNA here is from genome assembly GCF_002575655.3 of Aegilops tauschii subsp. strangulata. NCBI lineage: Eukaryota > Viridiplantae > Streptophyta > Magnoliopsida > Poales > Poaceae > Aegilops > Aegilops tauschii. Next base: position 218,260,373 of record NC_053037.3, on the reverse strand, counting down.
CTAATATGATAGGTATTCAAGAGGGAATAAAAACTTTCATGTAGATCACTGAATATGATAAGTTTGATTCCTTGCAATATTTTTGGGATAAAAAGATGGTAATATGTGGGAGGTACTTGTCGGGGTATTGATTCTGAGCCACGGGAAATGCTCCCAAAACCTTGGTTCGAGCTTTGGGGGTCTGGCTTTGTGTCTACGAGGCCGCGAGCTAGACATGGCGAGGGCACAACGAGCTACCCAGGTTCGGGCCACATTGTGGTGTAATAACCTACTCCTGCTTGGTTGTATTGCTTGTGGACATTGCTCTTGGAGCTACAAGGTGAGCCAGAGCTCTTTGGTGCTAGCAATGGCGCTAGGGTTTTGGGCAGGAGTCAACCGGTCAATCGGTTGATCCCTTGCTATGGTCGCCGCCCTCTCCCTTATCTAGATACCTTGGGACTCTTCCATGAAAATATGAGCGTGAAAAGGCTACCACAGGGCGGCAATTTGGAAGGGGACAAGTGCCGGTGCTTCTCCTGATGAAAGGTGGTCTTTGCCCACAAAAGGTGTTATCCGTGACGCGCTAGGGGCTCCACGACGACCCCGTCCTGCCGCGCCACCTTCTTGGTCTTCTATCACCAAAGGGGAAACCTTTGGGACTTGCTTTGGGGGATGGTAGGCACAGCTGCTCCCTTAGCACCAAAGGGGAAACTGTCCTGGTTGCGCAGGCTGGCGCCTGCTTTGTTAATGTCACCCATGTGACAGGCTGCACCCGCGCTGTATGGCTCCTCGGGAGGCTTCCAGAGAGGGTGCCTCGCGAGGGAGGCTTCGCGAGGACGCCTATTGTGATGGTTGTTTTGGTGAAGTACATTGTGGAAGAGAATCCCTCGCAGGACAGGGCCCTCGTGAGGTTGCTGGCTCCTGGCGCCCACTGGTGGGCTGCCTCATCAGTTGGGCCAAGCTGCCCTTCCTGGGCCGTATGCAAGTGGCCCATGGTACCTTGGATACCACTAGGCCGACAGTAGCCCTTGGGCCCGCGGCGCGCATGCATGTTCTGCCCATTGTGGAGGGGCGAAACGATGCGGGGCCTAAGACTACCGAGCCTAGGTAGGGATGCGTGGCAGCACGACGGGACGGGGATGCCCCTACTCCTCATGATGCCCCGGTAACCGCCGTCTTGGCCATAAAGCCTGCCTGCGTGGGGTGCGAGCGCATCATTGCTGCTCATCGCTCTCTCCTACTTCCTGCGCACGGCTCCTCTGCTTCCTCTGTTTCTGCCGCAACCACCGCCATGGCCCCCAAGAAGGCTTTGCCCAAGAAGGCCTCCGCCGGCACGAAGGGCAAGGGGCATGCGATGAAAGCCCCCGTCGGCCAAAAGAGCGCGGCGGAGGAGCACGGGCTGACCCCGTGGTGGTCCACCATTATCGACAAGAGGGGGCTGGCCAAGGCGCGCCCTTATCTGGCCAGTGAACACAATGAATGAGGGGCCACCCGAATCTCACCGGGCTAGTGCCCGCGGTGCGACTTGCGGTCCATGATGGTGGCCATCTTCTTCCATTCGCTTTTCACCAGGATGGTGCCGCCCGTCTCCGACTTCCTCCTCACTGTAAGTGCATATTTATCCCTTAGTAGTTTCGGTGATTGATAACAATGCTTTTGCAGACTAATCCTGTACAGTGAGCATTTCAGATATAACATGTCTAAGCACAAGACGATTTGGTGCCCCTCGGAGCTTATTGAAGACGGCGTTTCTCTATGTTTCTTTTTGGTGGATTTGAGTCATAGGAAAGTCGTACTATTAAGAGGGGGTCCGTGTTGGGAAGGTTTGGGTGGAATCATCACGTACACGTCTATTCCATTTGCACCACCTTTCCCTTTGGCTCTTTGGAGCATCCTTCGACTCTTCGTGTCTATGCAAAATGAAGGACACCTAGTGTTTCTGTTCTGGGGCATGCGGTAGTACTGCTCTTCGGAGCGGTAGTACCGCAGGCCCTTGCGGTAGTACCGCAGGTGCTCACGGTAGTACCGCTCCCTGGGAGCGGTAGTACCGTGGCCTCAGGCTAGGCGCAGCTGCTCGAGCGGTAGTAGGGGCGGATGTAATTTTCTACATCCGCGCCCTACGCGGTTGTACCGCTCCGTTTGCGCGGTAATACCGTGTGCTCTGGCCAAGTGCATCAGCATGAGCGATAGTAGGGGCCGATGTAATTTTTTACATCCGTGCCCTACGCGGTAGTACCGCTCCTGGCATGCAGTAGTACCGTGTCGGATTTTTGCATAGATCAAAACTCAGCAGAAGTAGCCACGGATGTGTTTTTATATGTCCGTGCCTTCCCAGTCTAGACCAACCCTTCCTTGCGGTAGTACCGCAAGGGGGAGCGGTAGTACCACGCCAGCGGCACTACCGCCCTCGGCTCCTTTGCTACAGGCCTGGGCTAGCTCCTGTCGCGGCCGCAGTAGTACCGCAGGGCCTTGCGGTAGTACCGTCGGCTCGTGCGATAGTATCGCTCGTCGGGTGCGGTAGTACCACTCGTCGCAGGCTGAGTAAGTGGATAACGGTTGGATTTGTTCTTTCACTATATAAGGGGAGTCTTCTTCTCCGAGTTGACTACCTCTTCCACCCCCAAGCTCCATTGTTTCTCTAAGCTCCATTTTCGCCCGACCTCTATCTCTAGCCAATCAAAGTTGTTGATTCTCTAGGGATTGCTTGAGAAGGCCCCGATCTACACTTCCACCAAGAGAAATTTGATTCCCCCCACTAATCCGTTGTGGATCTTGTTACTCTTGGGTGTTTGAGCACCCTAGACGGTTGAGGTCACCGCGGAGCCTTATTCCATTGTGGTGAAGCTTTGTGGTGTTGTTGGGAGCCTCCAATTAAGTTGTGGAGATTGCCCCAACCTTGTTTGTAAAGGTTCGTTCGCCGCTTCCAAGGGCACCAATAGTGGATTCACAGCATCTCGCATTGTGTGAGGGCGTGAGGAGAATACGGTGGTCCGAGTGGCTTCTTGGGGAGCATTGTGCCTCCACACCACTCCAACGGAGACGTACTTCCTCTCAAAGGGAAGGAACTTCGGTAACACATCCTCGTCTTCACCGGCTCCACTCTTGGTTATCTCATACCTTTACCTGTGCAAGCTTATATTGTTTTGTTCCCTTGCTTGCTTGTGTGCTTGTTGTTGTTGCATCATATAGGTTGCTCACCTAGTTGCATATCTAGACAACCTACTTTGATGCAAAGTTTAATTTGGTAAAGAAAAGCTAAAAATTGTTAGTTGCCTATTCATCCCCCCTCTAGTCAACTATATCGATCCTTTCAATTGGTATCAGAGCCTCATATCTTTATTAAGGACTTTGCCGTCGGAAGAGTATGGTTGACTCCGTAGACGGTGAGGAGGAGCACCCCGATGTGATTCCGTCCTCGTCTACGGCCGATGGGGAAACCTCGGTCTCACGCGAAGAGCTCAATGTAGCTTTGGACACATTGAAAACTTCCATGACGGCAAGGTCATAGGAATGCTCAAGAACTTTCTTGATGGTCTCATATTATCCAGCACACCGTTGGAAGTGGTCGGTCCCACTAACAAGGTGACGGATGCTAACTCCAACAAGGGGGAAGCTACTAGTGAGAAACTTCCTTTGTCTAGTGGTAGAGATGGTAGAGGCATCTTGGCCCATGTGGAACCTCCTCTTACTTATGGAGGACCCATTCCCTCCACTCATTTAAATCATGCCGGCCCTCCTCCTAAGATTGTGAAAAATGAGGATTTTGACGCTTGGGTTTATCGCTTTAAACATCATTTAAATCATGTCAATACTAATCTTTGGAGAATCATTGAGCAAGGTTTATATCCACATGACCCAAGCAACTTCACCCCTAGAGAAGCAGCGGATCATCAATTCACCGAGAATGCTCTCTTCATCATCCAAGATGCAATTCCTTCTGAAGATCTTTCACATCTCTGACCTTTCACCATGGCCAAGGAAGCATGGCACCATGTTGTCTCCCTTTACAAGTGAAGCGCAAGCATTCAATGCTCCAACTATGAAGTGGTGCAAGATGAAGCAGATGAGTTCGCAATGAATGAAGATGAAGAACCTCGTGAGCTTTACCGGAGGCTAACCACTCTCGCGGTATCACTACGAGATCATGGGAGCAAGGATACAGATGAAAATTGGATCAAGCGCAAGTTCCTCAAGGCCATGATGCCTTACCACAAGGCCATGTCCTCCATCATCCGTCAAAGGCCAGACTTCCACACCTTGTCCTCAAGTGAAGTGTTGGATGAGTTTGTGGCAATGAGGATTTTGGAGAAGACCGCCGACAATGCGGTGTTGCGTTCTCAAAGAGCTAAGAAGCCCAACCATGCTTTGAAGGCCAAAGTTAGTGTGGAAGAAGAGGATGAAGAGGAAGAAGAGGAGAGCAACCCCGAAGATACAAAGTATGCTTATCATGAGCACATGGCTCTCGCTTCAAGGCAATTTTGGAGCAAGAAGAACACAAGGCCCAACTTCAACAAGAGCAACTCAAGTGGCACGAAGGGCAAGCAACGTGTGAGGACTTGCTATAATTGTGGCAATGTGAGCCACTTTGTTGTGGAATTCCCATATGAGAAGATGGAAGACAATGGTGGCAAGCTCATCCGAAAAGACAAGGCCAAGTCTTTCCCCAACAAGAGCAACTTCACCAAGAAGACTCCTCCCAAGGGGTTGGTGGCACAAGAAGAGTACAATGAGGATGAGTATGATGATGAAGACGGTGAGTCGGTTGCCATGGCCTTCGTTGCGATTGCGACAACTCCTAGGGTGTCTCTCTTCGACTCACCCAATGAGAACATCACCGCCAAGAGCCTCATGGCCAAAGCCACCAACAAGGTAACCCCCAACATCAAAACTACCATCATTACTAATCCTTCTTTGAGGGATTGCATTGATGAAAATGAGGGGTCTAATGGGGAGGAAAATGAATTTGAGTCTTTTATGAGTAAGCTCAAGGGTAAATCCAAGAAGCACTTTGTTGCTCTCTTGGAACAACTTGGTGAAGCCAATGACTTGATTGAGGCTCATGAAGAAACCATCTCTAAGATGGAGGGGCATAGTCATGACTATGCCGATGAGATATCGAATCTCTCTAACGCTCTTGAGGAAGAGTGTGGTCATCGTTTCGCTCTTGAGGAGTCATACAATGATGATCATGCTAAATTAAAGAAAGATCTTGATCATGCTCTTGTTGTATCTCGTGTGCTAAATTCCGAGAAGGCCAAACTTGGGGTTGATCTTGCTAGACACAAGGAGGAGTTTGATTTACTTGACAAGGCTCACATGGCCTTGAAGGGTGCGCATTCTAGTCTTAAAGAGTCTCGTGATCAACTCCAAGTGAAGTTAACCAAGGAGAAAGCCACTTTTACTCATATGGATTTAATTGATAATGCAAATGCTACTAACCCTTGTTGTGAGCATGTGCATCTTGTTGAGGAGAATGAAAGTTTGAAGGAGCAACTTGGGAAAGGCCTTGTGTCGTGCATACAAGGTGAGAAGAACCTCAACGACCATTTGAGCAATCAAAAGGAAGTTGTGGCCAAGGAAGGGATTGGGTTTGCACCCATGTCCAAGAACAAGAAGAAGAATGACAAGACCAAACGACCTCCTCCTCTCAAGCAAATTTTGTGAAGGAGGGAGAGGGTGCTTCCAAGGAGAACAAGAACAATGTGAAGGGTGGTGGTGTCAAGAAGGGCAATGCCACCCCTTCCAACAAAGCCGACGACTTTAACCCTTCTTATGTGTTGTGCCATGCTAGTGATGGGCATGTCTATGCCAAATTTGTTGGTTCTCCTTATGAGTACATTGAATGGTCTATTGGGGTTCCTAAGACCCTTGTTACTAACATCAAAGGACCCGTTACAAAATGGATACCTAAAACCAAGCATTGATCTCTTGTAGGTGTTTGCTTCCGGTGGGGGATCATGGTTGCTCGATAGTGGAGCTACTAATCATATTACCAGAAACAAGGAATTGGTGGTGGACGTGCACAAGCTTCCATCTATGCCCACCAATGTCGAGTGGGGTGATGCCCCGTCTTCGAAGGTATTGGGTCTTGGCAAGGTTGTCATTTCTCATGATCTCACGATCGAGAAAGTCATGCTTGTTGAGTCCCTTGCATACAATTTACTTTCTGTTCGTCAACTTGCACTTATGGGCTTTGCTACTTTCTTTGATATTGATACCGTGGCCCTCTTGTGGAGCAAGACTCTTAAATTAGCCTTTGTTGGGCATGTCGAGAACGGTCTCTATGTTATTAACTTCTCGGAGCGACCCGCTAAGACCGCGACATGCCTAATGGCTAAAGTTGACGTAGGATGGCTTTGGCATCGCCGTCTAGCCCATGTCAATATGAGATCTTTGCAAAGTCTTCTCAAGGGGGACCATGTCCGTGGACTAACAACTGTTAGTTTTGCCAAAGATCGTGCTTGTAGTGCTTGTATCGAAGGAAAGCTACATGAGAAAGCTCACCCTCCCATGACTATTATTTACTCGAAGAGGCCTTTGGAGCTCCTTCACTTGGATCTCTTTGCGCCTCCATCCTTTGATAGTCTTTGGGGAAGAAAGTATTGCTTGGTGATTGTGGATGATTACTCAAGATACACTTGGGTATATTTCTTCAAGAGGAAGTCTGAGACCCAACAAACCGTCATAGATTTTGCAAATGAAGCTCAACGCCAACACAATGCAAAATCTTGACGATAAGGAGTGACAACGGCACCGAGTTCAAGAACTACACCTTGGATGAGTTCCTTAGTGATGAGGGGATCAAGCATCAATATTCCGCACCTTACACCCCTCAACAAAATGGTGTAGCGGAGAGGAAGGACCGGACGTTGATGGATGCGGCAAGGACCATGATGGCAGAGTTCAAGTCTCCATACAACTTTTGGGCCGAAGCCATCAACACCGCGTGTCATGCATCCAATCATCTCTATCTCCGCAAAGGCTTGAACAAAACTCCATATGAGATTCTCACCGGTAACAAGCCCAATCTCAAGTACTTTCGGGTGTTCGGGTGTAAGTGTTTCATTCTCAAGAAAGGTGTCCGTTTGTCTAAATTCGAGGCTAGAGCTCATGAGGGCAGATTTGTTGGTTATGCTACAAACTCCCATGCTTACCGTGTCCTCAATAAGTCCACGGGACTTATTGAGGAGACGTGTAACGTGGATTTTGATGAGAATAACGGCTCACAAGTGGAGCAAAGTGGTACTTGTGATGTAGGTGATGAAATTCCTCCCCAAGCCATAAGAAGAATGGGTGTTGGTCATATCCTACCCATTGAGGAACCCCTTGTGGCCGAAGGAGAAGGACAATGTTCCACTCAAGTGGAACCATCACCAACCCAATACCCACACGCTTCCGAAGAACAAAGTGAAGGCCCTCAACCAAATGAACAAGATCAAGGGCAAGATCAACCTCAAGATGGTGGTGAGCCACCAAGTGATGCCCAAGGTCAAGTTCGCTCCTCCGAGCAAGTTCAAGATCAAGAAAAAGCTCAAGACGACGCTCAATATGATCAATTTTCCGCTCCTCAACTCACCCCTGAGGAGGAATTGGAGCGTCGTGCCGCCAAGATTGCATCCAAGCTCTCTACCAAGGGTCATCTCATGACGGATGTGCTTGGAAGCATTCGAAAGGGGTTAAGCACTCGTAGACAATTGGCAAACTATTGTGAACATCATGTGTTTGTCTCTTGTGTTGAACCCCAAAAGGTCTATGAGGCGCTCGAAGATCCGGATTGGCTTAATGCCATGCATGAAGAACTCAACAACTTCGAGCACAACAAGGTGTGGAGATTGGTGACAAGGCCAACGGGGAACCATAATGTCATTGGAACCAAGTGGATATTCAAGAACAAGCAAGATGCTCATGGGATCATCATTCGCAACAAGGCTCGGTTGGTAGCTCAAGGCTACTCCCAAGTCGAGGGTATCGACTATGGTGAAACTTTTCCTCCCGTTGCTCGCCTTGAATCCATTTGTTTGTTGATTGCTTATGCATCTCATCATAAATTTAAGTTGCAACAAATGGATGTGAAGAGTGCTTTTCTTAATGGTCCTGTTAATGAGTTGGTGTATGTCAAACAACCCCCCGGGTTCGAGGATCCCTACTTCCCCGATCATGTGTACCAACTCGATAAGGCACTCTATGGCCTTAAACAAGCCCCACGTGCGTGGTATGACCACCTTACCAAGTTGTTGCAAGATCCTGGGTTTGAAATTGGGAAAATTGACCCCACTCTTTTTACTAAGAAGGTCAAAGGGGAGTAGTTTGTATGCCAACTATATGTTGATGATATTATATTTGGTTCCCCTAACAAAGCTTTCAATGAGGAATTTGCCGCTCTCATGACCTCAAAGTTCAAGATGTCCATGATGGGAGAGTTGAAGTTCTTTCTCGGGTTCGAAGTCAAGCAAAGAAGAGAAGGAACCTTCATCAACTAAGCCAAATACACTCAAGACATGCTCAAGAGATTCAAGCTAAGTGATGTCAAGCCGGCTTCCACTCCAATGCCCGTCAAATGCCAACTTGACATAGATCCCAATGGTAAAGCGGTGGATCAAAAGGTATATCGCTCCATGATTGGCTCCTTGCTTTACCTTTGTGCATCTAGACCAGATATCATGTTGAGTGTGGGAATTTGTGCACGGTTTCAAGCCGCACCTAAGGAAAGCCACTTTGTGGCGGTCAAGAGAATCTTTCGATATTTGGCTCATACCCCAAACTTTGGCTTATGGTACCCAAGAGGAGCAAAATTCAAGCTTGTAGGCTATTCGGACTCGGATTGGGCGGGAGACAAAGTGGATAGGAAGTCCACTTTCGGAGGGTACCAATTCCTTGATTGCTCTTTGGTGAGTTGGTCTTCTAAGAAGCAAAGTTGTGTGTCTCTCTCTTCCACTGAAGCGGAGTATGCGGCGGCCGGTAGTTGTTGTGCACAACTACTATGGATAAGGCAAACTTTAAAGGATTACGGTGTCATTTGTGACAAAGTGCCTCTTTGGTGTGACAATGAAAGTGCCATCAAGATTTCTCTCAACCCGGTTCAACACTTCAAGACGAAGCATATTGAGATTCGGTATCACTTCATCCGGGATCACATTAGGCTTGGGGAGATCGAGCTCAACTATGTCAACACTCATGATAACCTTGTAGATATTTTCACGAAGCCCTTGGATGAAGCAAGATTTCACGAGTGAAGGCATGAGCTAAATATCATTGATTCGAACAATGTGGCTTGAACCCTTGCACACCCCACCATACTCATCTTGATGTCTTGTTTAGGTGTAGGCATGGACATAGGGGGAGTGTTGTCTCTCAATGAACTCTCCCTCCCCCCATTATGCATAAATTGATCAACTCTTTCACATTAGCCATTTTTGATGGTACTTGTGCTTCAAAGACGAGTTTTGGTCATGGGCCCAAGGATAATTCTTCGCGGTGCCATACCAATTGATTCAAACATAGGTGGCTCCGGCCACCTCCCTCTCCTTGGTGAGGTTGTGTCGCGTGTTTGGTCCTTGTTGTCTCTTGCCTTTCTTTCTTCGTGCTGAGCTTGTGCTTGTGGTGTCTCGTGTGTTAGCTCGTTGGTGAGTCCGTTCTCTTGAAGGTTGCTTTGCAAAGGTTGTTTTTCCTCTCCTTCTTGCGAACCTTGCATTGTCTTGGGTCTACGGTACTACTGTGGCTTGCCACGGTACTACCACAGGAGCTGCACGGTACTATCGCAACCAGCACGGCAGTAATTTTTTACTGTCGCTGGAGGAGCGGTACTTCCGCCTAGGCGGTACTACCATGATGACGCGCGGTACTACCGCGTAGTTGCGAGCGCGCGGGGGTTAAGAGCAGGCAGGGGGAGTTCCAACTCCCCCATACCCATTCAACTCGTTTTCCTCACGTCGTCTATCTCTCTCTTGCCCAAGAACGGCGCCGGAGGATCTCGCCGGATCTTCGTCTCCGGCCGCTCTCCTCGCATTCCGTCCGGCGGGATCGTTCCCCACCACGCCCTCTTGCCATGGAACAAGGTTTCACCCCAAATCCCTCTCTCTTTGTCTCGCTATTTCGTCTCTAGGTTTTTGGGGAGATGCATGTTGTTCTTGAGATTTTAGGCCAAATCTTTGCAAGAGTAGGGCGTAGTTGAGTAGCAATGCGTAGAGATGGTATTTGGTATGTTGCTCCTTGGTACATATGATCAACCGTAGTACCGCTCCATTCTCGCGGCTGTGTTCAGGTCCGTTCTGTCTCGGATCCGACCATGTGCGGTACTACCGCACCTCCCGTGCGGTACTACCGCACCTCCCGTGCGGTACTACCGCTCGTACGGTACTAGCGCCCCCCCTAAGTGGTACTACCGCGCGAGGCGCGGAAGTAAAATTTTACTTCCGCTCTAGGCGCGGTACTACCATGCCATCTCGGCGCGGTACTACCGCGGCTAGAGCGGTACTAGAATTTTAGTTCCGCACATCCGTGCGATATTACCATTGATGTCAAATCTCCCATGTGGCAATTACCCAATGCTCTTTCTACTTGTTTCACTTGTTTTGTTGTGGTCTTTGCATTCATCCTTCTCGCTTCTTTTGCGTGTTCTTGTGTTGTGTGTCATAGGTGGCGGCTCCGGTTCCAATGTCCGTCGGTCGAACCCTGTTCACGACACAGGCTCGAAGCGCCTGCGCAACCAAGATGAAGCTCCAGAGGGCTCCAATGCCCCCCAACGCAGAACCAAGACCACCGCCAACAAGTACAAGGAGCCCTCAATGGGCATGGATGAGATACCTCTTGCTGAGTTTGTCACTCGAAGGAAGATCAACCCCTATGTGAATCCCCGTGCAAACTTCAGAGGGAATGATTTGTTCTGGACCAAGCAGCAAAATCTTATCTATCTGGATGTGATCAAGGCCAAGCAGAACATCTATGTGGACGTGCACTGATTGGCATGAATCATATGAGGCAGGATAAGCACCGTGGCTATTTTGGTGAGGCTTTGGACCTGGTGGAGCAGTTTGGCATTGAGGATGTGATCTCTTTCCACCTGGACTTTGACCCTGAGATTGTAGCACAGTTCTTTTCTTCGGTCCACTTCCATCCTGATGAGGAACGGAACATGACCTGGATGACCAATGGTCAACGGATGACTGCTAAGTGGAAGGACTTCATGGATTTGCTTCAGGTTCCTGACGAGGGGCTCAACACGCCCGTTGGTGTCCGCCCTCATGCCAATCCTGATCCAGCCAGCAAGAACAAGCTTTAGCCTTACTATGTTGAGAAGACGCTTCCTAGTGGCAAGAAGGCGTGGGTGCTGAACTCGTTCCTTGACATCATGCATCGCATCTTCCAGAACTCCCTCTTTCCACGCATTGGTGACAAGGACAAGGTGCATGCCTATCTCGTGGATATGATGCTCATTTGTGAGGAGGCGCGTCATGCTCAGACGCAACCACTTGATGTCCCACATATCATGTGGTGCGAGCTTCGGTTTGCGGTGTTCAACCGTAAGGTACCCATCTATGGACCTTACCTGTTTCTTTTGATCACGAAGACTTGGGAGAAGCTCTATCCTGATGATGAGTTTCTTGCCCCTGACTGGACTCGTCATGAGCCCATCAAGCTCCGCATCAAGACCCCGTGGGCCAACACCAGTACCCGTGTTGAGGCAGCGGCTGCTCAGATGGATGTGGATGAGGATGAGATCAAGGAGGAGGAAGCTTATGAGGACATCTCTGCTGGCTACTTGCCTTCATCTTCTGAGCCTTCTTGGGCTAAGAAGCTGAAGAACAAGATGAAGGCTCTGTTCTGCATGCAGGCCAAGGGGCAGTATAGGTCTCATGTTGCTCAGAAGGAGAGTCGCCGGCTTGACAAGAGGATCTTGAGGATGTTTGGCGAGGAGGTATCCAGTGGGTCCAAGAAGCACATCACCCCAGAGGTAGCTTGGATGGCAAAGCAGGGCTACAAGTGGACTGATTCTGAGGAGGAGAAGGAGGAGACCATTCCCACTGCCGAGACCGAAGTGGAGCGCGATGAGTGATCATCTCATCCTGAGCTACCACCTGTGTCGTAGGTGTCCTCTCTGCCTTTTTGGTGTCTCAATGCCAAAGGGGTAGAGACTGTAGGATTTGCGATTTGCGTCTTGTGTCGTGTTGTTTTGCTTTGTCCCTTTGCTTTTGTTCTGTTAGACCTCGTTTGCTTTGGTTTGGTTTGTGCTCGTAAGACCTAGTTCCCTATCATATGGTGTAAAACATATGCACTCTAGCGTATCTTATTGTCTTTCATGCTTAGTATCCCGTGAGCGTATGCTATCTTGTGCCAGTTTCTTTTTGCTCATAGTTATTATCTTGCTTGCTTGCTTAGTGTAGGTTCATTTTTGCAAGATATGTCTTGTCCATAAAATATAGGGGGAGTGTTGATCCTAGTATGTGTGCCGTGCAGTCCAAAGCACTTCTCTAGTGTGCACACATCTAGGGGGAGCCCGTCTATATTTTATAGATGGTGGGATTACCGTTGTTTCTTTTTATATCCCTTCGTGCAAATCCCGTATTGTCATCAATCCACCAAAAAGGGGGAGATTGTAAGGGCATATTTAGCCCTTAGTAGTTTTGGTGATTGATGACAATGCTTTTGCGGAATAATCATATGAAGTGAGCATTTCAGATATACCATGTCTAAGCACAAGAGGATTTGGTGCCCCTCGAAGCTTATTGAAGACGGCGTTTCTCTATGTTTCTTTTTGGTGGATTTGAGTCATAGGAAAGCCGTATTATTAAGAGGGGGTCCGCGTTGGGTGGAATCATCACGTACCGTCTATTCCATTTGCACCACATTTCCCTTTGGCTCTTTGGAGCATCCTTCGATTCTTCGTGTCTATGCAAAATGAAGGACTCCTAGTGTTGTTGTTCTGGGGCATGCGGTAGTACTGCTCTTCGAAGCGGTAGTACCGCAGGCCCTTGCGGTAGTACTGCAGGCCCTTGCGGTAGTACCGCTCCCTGGGAGCGGTAGTACCATGGCCTCAGGCCAGGTGCAGCTGCTCGAGCGGTAGTAGGGGCGGTTGTAATTTTTTACATCCGCGCCCTATGCGGTAGTACCGCTCCGTTGGCGCGGTAATACCGTGTGCTCTGTCCAAGCGCAGCAGCATGTGCGGTTGTAGGGGCGGATGTAATTTTTTACATCCGTGCCCTACGCGGTAGTACCGCTCCTGGCATGTGGTAGTACCGTGTCGGATTTTTGCATAGATCAAAACTCAGCGGAAGTAGCCGCGGATGTATTTTTATATGTCCATGCCTTCCCAGTCTAGACAACCCTGCTTGCGGTAGTACCGCAAGGGGGAGCGGTAGTCCCGCGCCAGCGGCACTACCGCCCTCGGCTCCTATGCAACAGGCCTGGGCTAGCTCCTGCCGCATTCGTGGCAGTACCGTGGGCTCGTGCGGTAGTACCGCTCGTCGGGTGCGGTAGTACCGCTCGTCGCAAGCTGAGTAACTGGATAACAATTGGATTTGTTCTTTCACTATATAAGGGGAGTCTTCTTCTCCAAGTTGACTACCTCTTCCACCCCCAAGCTCCTAGCCTATCAAACTTGTTGATTCTCTAGGGATTGCTTGAGAAGGCCCCGATCTACACTTCCACCAAGAGAAATTTGATTCCCCCCACTAATCCCTTGCGGATCTTGTTACTCTTGGGTGTTTGAGCACCCTAGATGGTTGAGGTCACCGCGGAGCCATATTCCACTGTGGTGAAGCTTCGTGGTGTTGTTGGGAGCCTCCAATTAAGTTGTGGAGATTGCCCCAGCCTTGTTTGTAAAGGTTCGGTCGCCGCCTCCAAGGGCACCAATAGTGGATTCATGACATCTCGCATTGTGTGAGGGCGTGAGGAGAATACGGTGGCCCTAGTGGCTTCTTGGGGAGCATTGTGCCTCCACACCGCTCCAACGGAGACGTACTTCCTCTCAAAGGGAAGGAACTTTGGTAACACATCCTCGTCTTCACCGGCTCCACTCTTGGTTATCTCATACCTTTACTTGTGCAAGCTTATATTGTGTTGTTCCCTTCCTTGCTTGCGTGCTTGTTGTTGTTGCATCATATAGGTTGCTCACCTAGTTGCATATCTAGACAACCTACTTTGATGCAAAGTTTAATTTGGTAAAGAAAAGCTAAAAATTGTTAGTTGCCTATTCACGCCCCTCTAGTCAACTATATCGATCCTTTCACTCACCATCTTGGAGCACTACCGGATCCACCTGCTCCATCTCCAACCCATCTCCATCCTCATCCTCGCCGTCTTCGCCTACCTCTACAAGGCCTATCTAGGGGTGATACAATCAGTGGAGCTTTTCCGGACCTTCTACAGCCTGCGGATCTCCGGAGGGCACCATCATTCATCCTGCGCCTCCTTCCACATGGATGAAAAGAGGGACAAGCTCATAATCGACATGCAGATCCACAAGAACGTGTAGGGCTTCCGGCAGTGCTGGGTCTACGTTGACGCCGGGCAGGTCAGCCCCCACTTTGCGATCCCGACCAAGCAGACCATGAAGATTTCCGGTTGCAGGCACAAGAAATTCATCAACCCCCGGGTTGAGGGCAGTTTTGGAGAGGCTGAGGGAGCTGCGGGCGGCCGGGCTTACGGCGGCGGCGGTCGCCAAAGAGTTCGTCGTCCACCACATCGCGCCCCTCCAGAATTGCTCCCGCCCAATGCAGGAGATCGCGGATGCCCAGGATAGGATCTGGCTGAGCAAGGAGATCCTTCCTGACAAGGGGGTGACCTAAGCCCTGAAGGTCCTACTTACCGAATAACCTGTGACCAGTCCCAAGGGGGCGCACCCGCTGTACCGCCTGGAGAACAGGGACAAGCTTGTTGGGGAGATGCCCCTGTTCGACCAATGGGGCCCGATCCTGGAGGGACACGAGGGGCCTCGTGTGAACCCCTTGGGGGCGGAGTCTGCCTCGGGGAGCCATGATGATGCGGAGGCCTCGACAGCCTCAGACATGGAGAGCATCATGGGGTCGCCCCCGTCATTCTGTGACCCGCTCCACCAGGGCACCGATGGTGATGACGACGATGGCGGCGGTGCTGATGTCGACGAGGAGGCATCCTGCTTGGCAGCCCGCTAGCTTCGCGGGGTGGGGGCAGAGGATTGCACCGCACCCGCGGCTGGCGACGCCAGCAAGCCCCACGCGGTGACTTTCGGGGGCAGCCCGCGTGGGCCCTTTAGGGACAACAGTGGCAGCAACAGCGCCAGCAGGAAGCAGGAGGGGAGACCATGGGTTCCACCTAATGAGTAAGCCCCTATGATCCCATCTTTGTTATATGCTCTGTGTCCTGCACCCCGTGAGGTCTTGGCTGAGCTTGTGCTCTCGTAGGGGGTCTGAGAGGGTGGCCAAGAGGGAGAAGGAGGCCATGGCATAGGAGAAGGCCCCCAACCCAGGAGTAGCCACGCCGCGCGCGCCTTCCTTGCAGCTGCCTGCACGGACGCAGAGCGGGAGGTTGTCACTCTGGTGGGGCCATGGCGAGCCCTGAGCACACGGCAACACACTACAAGAAATACGTCAACTTATGACCATCACTATTGGTCATTGAATGGTAATTGTTTTCCATTTGTGACCTTTTTGTGACCAAAAACATCTGATCAAAAGCTGGCCATCGTAAACTGAAATTAATGACCTTTCTTCTGGAATGGTCGTAGACGTTTATAACCAAAAAAAGGTCGTAGATTCAACGACCAATTATTTTGGTCACTAGCAATTGGCCCACACCACATCATATCCACCGTGATAAGCAGACGTGGCAGAATTACGACCAAATGAAAAGGTCGTAAAATAGAATCAGCCCGGTCCATTTTGGCCATCCACATGGGCCAAGCCCACTAATTCAATCCATTAATGTTTTTTCTCTTTATTTTGCTTATCTGCATGGGCCTGGCCCAATAATTTGGCCTTTATTTTCTAGGATGGAGCCTTTTTCTGATCAAATTTTCTATAGTCCACTATTGTTTTGGGCCATAGCCATTTTAGTCTAGTTCTAATTTGGGCCTTGGCCTTTTTATTTTCTGGGATGCAGCCTTTTACAAAGTTTTTTTATAGTCAACTCTTTTTTTAGGCCCAAGCCTATTTAGTCTAATTCTTGTTTGGGCCTCGGCCTTTTTAGAGCCGAGGTTCATATTTTGTATAACTTCAGAAAATGCATAACTATAAACAGCAAGATCCACATAACTATAAACACAGGCCTAGGTTCACAAGTGATCCACAAGCCTAGGTTCAAACAGCAAGATCCACATAACTTCAAACAGCCTTCAAACTTCACAGAAAATAAAGTGCTCCCAGGTACAAGTGGTCTGTCGGATGTGGGGTTCTGGCAAACCCTTAAGGTTCGAACACTGGGGTGCGCGCGAAGTCTTTCCCTCCTACCGATCTACGCCCTAGCTCGCTAAGATCTCGCGGACGAACTCGATGAACTCGCAACACACAAGGACACGAGGTTTATACTGGTTCGGGCCACCATTGTGGTGTAATACCCAACTCCAATGTGGTGGTGGTGGATTGCCTCTTGGGCTGATGTTGAACAGTACAAGGGAAGAAGAGCCTCCTGAGGTTGAGGTGTTCTTGGAGTAGGCTCTCGATCGGGTTAGATCAAGCTAAGATCAGATGCCTCTACTATGGTGGCTAGCTCTACTTATATAGGCCCTGGTCCTCTTCCCAAATATCGAGCAGGAAGGGAGCCAACAACGGCGGGCAAATTTGAAGGGGGACAGCTAGTACAGGCTATCCTGACAAAAGCAGTCTTCGCCGGTGAAAAGCTCTGGTGGTGACACCGTCTTGGGCTCCACGATGACCTCTGTCTCGCCGTCCTCCTGGTCTTGGTCTCGTTGCACCAATATAGCAACCTTTGCCTGATGCCTCGGTACTCTTCGCCTGCACTGGCCTCCTAAGCACCAAAGAGGAAATAAGGACGTTGCGCGCGCTGGCGCCCGCCTGGTGCCGTTCGTCATGGCTCACGTCACGAGAGGCTCGTAAGGTTTGCCCCGCCTTGATATCTCCGCTCCTCGTGAGCCTGCCTGGCTAGGCCACTCCAGAGGAGGTCTTGCGTCGTCCGCATCGCGAGGCTTGGACCCTCGCGAGGGTCTTGGATGCCTTGTTGATGAAGATGGGCCGTACAGCCTGCTGGCTTGGCCACGCCGTGGTCCGCAGGCAGGCAAGTCTGGGGACCCCCGTTCCCAGAACACCGATAGTAGCCCCCGGGCCCAAGGTGCGCTCGGGCTTGGCTTCACGGCGAAGCCAAGGGTCAAGTTCGGAGCACCGCGGGCTCCAAAAGCCTGCGGCATCGGTTGACGCGTGGTGGTTGATTGGACGTGGGCGTCTCCACTTCCCCATGTTGCCCCGGCAACGGCACGACTTGACAAGTCCCTGCGACATGCAAGGAAAACCATCATTACCTGCGATCGTGGGAGACGCCGATTGGCCTTCTCTTGCTATAAATGGGGAGGGGGGCGGAGCCCTCGTTGCCCATCTCTTCCTCGCTTGCTTGCTTCTTCCTCCTTGCTCCACTGCTGACAACAATGGCGCCTGTCAGAAGGTTTTCTGCTGAAGAGAAAGGAAAGGCTCCCCGTGATGATCCGGGGCCTCTTCCGCCGAAGAAGAGGTCGATCCATTGCCGTGATGAAGCGGCGATGCAGGTGGTGTCGAGGCCTTGGTGCGAGCGGCCTCCTCCGGGGTACCCGCTACCCATGTACGCCCAAGCCGAGGGCTCGGGAGGACAGAGTGAAGAGCAGCACCGCCCGCGCCGCGTCCGGGGTCGCCGCACCACGACGACGCGTGTCGTTGCCCCTGGGATCCACGCCGCTGACTCCTCGCGTGAGTTGGTGCTGTGGGCGCCGATGCCTCCAAGCTCCTGGATCCGCTTCCCGCGGTTCTTCACTGACGTGATGCCGCCGAGGGGGCCTCTCGAGATCTGGTTGCAGCACGCCGACTGGAGCGCTCCGGCGTCCGGAGCGGAGATCGAAGCAGTCCCCACCGGCAAGATCTTCATGACTCGTGACTGGGGCAAGATCGCGCGGGTCTGCCGTGCGAGGGGCGCCCTCGCGATCCACTTCGAGTACGATGGTGCTTCCACGTTCTTCTTCAAGGTCTTCGACGCTGAGGGCCGCCGCCTGGAGTGCTGCTCCAGAGAGGAGCGTGAGGCTGACGCGCGTCCCGCTCGCGGGCACTCCAGCAGCAGCAGCCCTTGGGAGTCCAGTAGCTCTCCTGAGCTCTATGAGACTCCGGAGACAAGCGATGACAGCTACGTGCCCCCGAGCTTTCGACGTGCCCGGAGCAGAGCTGCAGCGTCAGGCCATCGCCGCCGCTGATCTGGATGGGGTTGGTGTCGGCCCTCCGTGGCCCACTGTTGATGCTGGCGTCCGCCACGGAAGGGTGTAGATAGGATTCCCCTTAGTATCAGCTTTTTTTCCTGAGAAGAACCATGAATCACCCCGTGGGGGCATGTAAGGGTCTGTAATGTCTTTTTTACTTATCTTCCTTGTTATGAAAATTTGGTGAACGCACGTCCCGTTAAGGCTCGGTCCCATGGCGGAGCCAGAAGCTCGCGTCCTATCTTCAGCCGCACTGACTCGCGTCTTCAGCCATCTGCACCTCCGCGACCCCAACGCTCGCCTTGACGAGCTGCTGGAGCCTGTGGCTGAAGATCACTGCGACGCCGCCGTCGCAGCTGTACAAGGTCAAGTGGAGGCCTTGCTGAGGAGGTTCCGCGGCTTTGTCTCCGATCCTTTGTCTGGCGACGCCGCGGATCCTGCGGGTAGTGGTGAAGGTGAGAACATCGTTGCCCGCGGGGAAGCGCCTTCCGCAGGCGATGGCGACGTCCAGGGGTGACCTGCAGCTGTTTCTCCTATTTCGTTCCTGCAACATGTATCAGGCCTCGTGGAGGCGTTTAGACTTTTCATTTGGTATTGTGAGAACAATATGATTGTAATATTTGCTTCGAGATTTTGTGTTTTCCTTCCTATTTGCTTTGTTCTGCGTCGGCAGAGCCCGGCCCCGCGCATACCTCAACCGCCATTGGGCCGACCGGAGACCAGGACGATCCAAGGAGTGAGGGGCTACGTGACCAGTTAGGCTCCTGAGTCGCGATGCTCAGGAGTACCCCTTGACGCGCAAACAACATATAGGGAGAGTTCATGAGGATAGATTAATGTTCTACGTCGGCAGAGCCCGGCCCCGCGCATACCTCAACCGCCATTGGGCCGACCGGAGACCAGGACGGACCAAGGAGTGAGGGGCTACGTGACCAGTTAGGCTCCTGAGTCGCGATGCTCAGGAGTCCCCCTTGACGTGCAAACAATTTCCATACCTGCCCTCACCGAGGCCTCGGGAGGGGCACGCGACGCCCAGGTCCGGGGGACCTGGTTGGGTGGCGTGCGCTTGCGCGTGACCCGAGCGCAGCCCCCGTGCCTAGCCCCCTCATGCGAATCTCCCGAGGGGAGGCGTTGTGGTGAGGTTGGGCGCTGAGCTCTGGGCTCACTGAGGTTGGTACGACCGTGGGGCCGCCCTCAGTTGTTTATCACCAGCGTGGAGCATAGTGCTTCCGCTTGTGCACGGGTATAGCCGCTCCTCGGCAGTGTCGACAGCCAGCGCGGAGCATGGTGCTTGCACTTGGGCGTGGGATGGGGGGCCACCCCCCCCGGGAGGAGCCCCCGGGGCGTGTACAGCCCCGCCCTGACACGTGGCTTGCACGGCAGGGCTGCGAGGTGTATCTAGGCACTCGTGAGCCAGCGCAGGACTCGCGAGGCCCTACCTCAAGCCAGGTTGCGCCTGGTCTTGAGTCTTGGTGACTGTATGTTCCTGCAAGGCGGTTAGATGCAAGCACTCTACGTCGTCAGGTCCCGGCCCTCGAGCGAGCTCAGCCGCCGCTGGTATGCCAGGTCGCGATGCCGTGGTCAAGGCCAGGGGGTGAGGGCTGGAGTGCCAGTAAGAGCTCCTGAGTCGCGATGATCAGGAGCCCCCCTTTTAACGTGCAAGCGAATTGCATAGGATGAGCAGACCTGTGGCAGGCGGCAATCGAGCAGGCGATAGCCGTTGGCAGGTTAAGCATGGAGAGCAGATCAACTTGGACAAATGCAGGAAGATAGATGCCACCGGGTCCGGCCCGAGCGGCTTGGGGATGACGCAGCCCGAGGGGCGCCCCCAGCAAGGTAAGCTAAAGACATAAGCAAAAGGGATACATGCCACAGGGACGGACCCATATGGCCTGGGAATAATGCAGCCCGTGGGGCACTCCCCGCTTAAACAAGCTTGGAAGATGTCACCTGGTTCTGTAGACGAAGTAGAGTTGGTGCAGCTGAAGGCGTGCGCTGAAGAAACGACTCCTCATGAGCCACCGGGACCCTGAGCCTCGGGAGGCTCTGGGGGCTCGGGAGGTTCCCTGAAGACCGTCTCCATCTCCTCCAGGACGGCATGGTACCTGGCCTCCTGAGCCGCCAAGACACGCCGCAGGTCGTGTTGATAGGCTGACGCCACACTCGGCAAGCCGAAGGGCATGCGAACGTAGCTGTGTGGTGGGCCCTCGCAGCAGCCCACACGCGATGGCCAGAAGCGCTCCTGATATGCGGCCCTGTTGAGCCCTGGGACGTCGACGCAGACACGCAGCCCACCATCCTCGCAGCCCAGCATCCTCGCAAGGATGCGGAGCTGCGCCTCGTGAGCGGCTGTCGCCGCGCATGGCCCTTGCATCTTGCAGTTCTGAGTGGTCTTGGTGATGAACTCCTGAGTGGTGGGCACTCCTTGCCCTGTCCTCTCTTGAGGAACACGTGCCGCGAAGCATGCCTCCAAGTGGTGCCCAAGCGCCTCCCTCGTGAGGTTGGCAAGGTCTGAGGCCCTCCAGAAGAGAGCCCCCGAGCCCTGCCTGAGGAGGGCGCCGGGCACGCCTTCCTATGCGATGGAGAGAGGTGCCCCTGGAGCGGGCGCTGATCCTGACGAGGGTCCTGTCGCGACGCCGTCCTCCTGAGGTCCTGTACGGCGCGGCTGCTTCTTCTTGGGGATGGCCTCCGGAGGGCCTTCATTTCTGCTGTCGGGGTCGTCGATTGCTGCGGCTTGAAAGGCGCGCTTGAGGGAGCACACCGCATCCCTCTCTTCACATGGGACCGTGACGATTCCTCCGCTTCCTGGCATCTTGAGAATGTTGTAGCCATGATGAGTGACTGCCATGAACTTGGCCAGGGCTGGATACCCGAGGATGGCATTGTACGGCAGGCGGATGTGCGTGACGTCGAAGTCGATGAGCTCAATGCAGTAGTTCTTGCACTCCCCGAAGGTGACAGGTAGGCGGATCTGCCCTATCGGTGTGGTGGAACCGTCGGTCACTCCTGAGAAAGGCTTGGTGGGTTGGAGCTGTTCATATGGCACTTGGAGGTTGTCGAACATGTCGACGGACATGACGTTGAGCCCTGCGCCGCCGTCGATGAGGGTCTTGGTAACCTAAACATTGCTGATGACTAGGGAACACAACATAGGGAGGGCGCCAACGGTGGCCGCGCACTTGAGCTGATCCGCCGAGTTGAAAGTGATGGCGCATTGGGACCACCTGAGCGGGCGCGTGGCCTCGAGCTTGGGGAGCACAGCGTTCACCTCGCGAGTGCACTGTTTGAAGATGCGCTGAGAGGCTGGGGCCTGGGCGCCGCCCAAGATGCAGGCGATCGCACGCGGCTCCTGGAAGCGCCCAGCCCCCTCTCCTGGTGGTGGTCGTCGTTCCTTCTTGGTGGCGGCAGCGGGGAAAGACCGGTGTTGCCCTAGGGGCGATCCTCACGAGGCTGGTCCCTCCAGGCGCCCTCGCGAGGTTGGTCCTGCCAGCGGTCCTCACGAGGCCGGTCGCGCCACTCCTGGCACAGGCCACGGTCGTCCGAGCGTCCGCCTCCACGTCCTCCTCTGCGGCCGTAGCCCCGATCGTTGCGCTCGGGGCGTCGACCGTAGCGTCCTTCCCGAATGGCTCTGAGCTCTTGACAGTCGCTGGTGTTGTGGGTGTTTAGGTTGTGGAAGGCGCAGAACGGTTGGCTGTTCTTGGACGACTCGGGCCTACCCCGCTTGGTGTCAGGCTCCGCTGCGAGCACAGCTGCCTCCTTGCGCTTCACATCCTTGGCCTTGGTCTTCTTCTCCTCCGCTCCTACAGCTGGCAGCTCGAGGAGAGAAAGGCGCCCCTCCTCAGCTCTTGCGCACATGGTCGCCAGGTTGAACAGCTCCTGAGATGTGCAGAGCTCCTCGTGGATGGCGAGCTCTTCCTTCATCTTGACGTCACGGACGCCGTCGGAAAACGCGAAGAAGATGGCCTCGTCCGTGACCTTGGGGATCTTGAGGCGGGTGTTGTTGAAGCGCTGGATGTACTTCTGGAGGGTCTCTCCTGGTTGTTGCTTGATGCGGCGTAGATCACCCGCGGCCGGTGGGCGGTCGCGAGTGCCCTGGATGTTGGCGACGAAGCGGTCGCGCATCTCGTCCCAAGAGGAGATCGAGCCGTGCTGCAGGTTCAGGAGCCAGAAGCGAGCTCCATCCTTGAGAGCCATGGGAACCCAGTTCGCCATGACCTTTTCGTCGCCGTTGGCCGCTTCGATGCTCAGCTCATAGAGCAGCAGGAACCCAGACAAAATCAAAGCTATTGAGCAGATTGAGGTGCCCAAGCGGATTAAAGATGTGCGTCGGCTCACTGGCTGCATCGCCGCCATGAGCCGATTCATCTCCAAATCCGCCGAGCATGCCCTTCCCTTCTTCAAAATCTTGAAGAAGGCAGGCCCAATGGAGTGGACCCGAGAAGCCGAGGCGGTGTTGCAGGACCTGAAGAAATACCTTTCCTCCATGCCAATACTGGTTGCGCCTAAACCACAAGAGTCGTTGCTGTTGTATCTAGCGGCGACAAATCAAGTTGTCAGCGCCGAACTGGTGGCGCAGAGGGAGGTCGACGAAGAGGCAGTGGCGGCGGCAGAACCAGCGGATGGCAAGCCAAAGATTCTCCCGGCAGGGCCTGATGCCGCAAGGCAAGGCCCCCGGCAGAGTCTGGTGTCACCGAGGCAGTGCCTGCACAGACGGTTGAGGTGGTGCAGAAGAAGAAGATAGTGCAGCACCCGGTTTACTTTGTCAGCTCCATCTTGCAGGGGGCTAGGTCGAGGTACTCCGGTGTGCAGAAATTGCTCTTCGGCCTCCTTATGGCCTCGAAGAAGCTGCGTCATTACTTCCAAGCCCACGAGATCACTATCGTCACTCGCCTCCCTTTGCAACGGATACTGCATAACCCAGATGCAACCGGAAGGATTGTGGAATGGGCCTTGGAGTTGTCAAGTTTTGGTTTGTAGTTTGAAAGCACCTCGACAATTCAGAGCAGAGTCTTGGCAGAGTTCATTGCAGAATGGACCTCAACGCCTGACGAAGAAATCCAGGAGACCACTCTCCCCGGCAAGGAAGCAGACCGCGACTGGATCATGTACTTTGAGGGGGCTTTCTTGCTGCAAGGCGCCGGTGCCGGCGTGCTGCTCGTCGCACCCACCGGAGAGCACCTCAAGTACGTGATCCAGATGCGCTTTCCCAGGGAGATGTCCACCAGCAACACTACGGAGTACGAGGGGCTGCTTGCCGGTCTCAGGATCGCGGCGGACCTCGGGGTTAAGAAACTCATCGTCAGGGGTGACTTGCAGCTTGTTGTCAGACAGGTCAACAAGGATTACCAGAGCCCATTGATGGAGGCTTACGTAGATGAGGTGAGGAAACTGGAGGAGCGCTTCGGCCGTATCCAAGCGGAGCACGTCCCCCGGATAGAGAACGACGTCGCCGATTACCTGTCGAAGCAGACTGCATTCAAGCTACCTGTGGTTCATTCAACCATCCGCCGAACCATTAGCGGGGCAGAACAAGCGGAGGAAGTCAGGTCCCGGCAAGTACTTTCCTACCGAGCCCCCTGGGGCTGCCGGCAAGGGTGCTGCCGTGGACGCTGAGCCTGCCAAAGAGCAACTAGCTCCGGTAGGGCGTCAAGCCCTGGCCATGGAGACAGCCGCGCCCATGGCTGAGGAAATGCCTTTGGTCCTTGCCGTCGAGCCTCAGGCTCTGGCATGGGCACAACATACTGTCCGATTCCTCCAAACCGGGGAACTTCCTGAGGAGCAGGAAGAAGCGGAAAAAGTAGCCCGCCGGTCCGCCCTGTACCAGTTCGTCGACGACGTCCTGTACAGAAGAAGGCCGAATGGCGTGAAATTGAAGTGCATCCCCCGGGAGGAAGAACTGGAGCTGTTGGCAGAGATACATGGAGGCATATGTGGCTCCCACATAGGGTCGAGGGCCCTTGCCGAAAAGGCGTTCCGGCAAGGTTTCTTCTGGCCCACCGCCCTCCAGGATGCGATGACACTAGTAACCAAGTGTGAACCATGTCAGTTCAATTCGAAGAAGCTTCATTAACCAGCTCAAGCCCTTCAAACGATCCCTCTCTCCTGACCATTCTCGGTCTGGGGGCTCGACATACCGGGCCCTTTCCCCCGTGCTGTCGGGGGCTTTGAGTACTTGTACGTTGCAATCGACAAGTTCACAAAGTGGCCAGAGGTAGAACCAGTGAGCAAGGTGACAGCACAGTCAGCCGTCAAGTTCTTCAAGGGACTAGTCTGCCGCTTTGGTGTACCAAACAGAGTCATAAGTGACAACGGCACACAGTTCACAAACCACACCTTCATGCAGTACATTCGAGACCTCGGCAGCAAGGTCTGTTTTGCTTCCGTGGCACACCCCCGGAGCAACGGCCAAGCAGAGAGGGCGAATGCTGAAGTGTTGCGAGGCCTGAGAACGAAGACCTTTGACAGGCTGCATAAGAGCGGAAGGCGCTGGATTGATGAATTGCTGGCAGTTCTTTGGTCGATCAGAATGACGCCAAATCGAGCCACCAGCCAGACATCTTTTGCCCTCGTGTACGGGGCAGAAGCAGTTCTCCCCACGGAACACATATACGGGTCACCTCGAGTGCTCGCTTATGATGAGCTTGAGCAAGAGCAGTTGTGCCAAGATGACGCGACGCTCCTTGAGGAAGATCGTCTTCGGGCTGCTGTGAGAGCAGCACGCTACCAGCAAGCCTTGCGCCGCTACCATAGCCGCAAGGTTAATGCCCGAAGCTTTGAGGAAGGCGACCTTGTTCTTCGGCACGTTCAGTCGGCCAAGAATTCCAACAAGTTGACGCCAAAGTGGGAAGGCCCTTATCGGGTAATACGAGTCACCAGGCCCGGCGCGGTCCGCCTGGAGACCGAAGATGCTGTCCCAGTGAGCAACTCCTGGAACATCGAGCATCTTCGCAAGTTTTACCCATAAGGCGCGGCTTGCCGGGCCTCCCGGCAAGCCACCTTTTGTACAAGCTTTGCCGGCAAGGCATGTAACCCTTCATACAAAGCTAGGCGCAGACCCTAAGCATAAATAAATGAAGCGTTGGCGCCCTAAGTTATAGCATGCATGCTAGGTCGAGTCTCCTCCTTGGTTAGGGTTGATAGTGGTTAGAGGTGACTAACCCCTAGCCTAGAGGTCGAGTGCGTGTCTCTCTGTTCCTTTCCTGCCCTCTTTTGGTTCGCAGGGCACATGAGAACTTCTGCTGAGCTACTTGGAAGGAAGGGCATGGACCGGCATTGCAACCCCGGCAAACCAGAGTTGCCGGGGGCTGCAAGTGCAAGGATCCAACCGCGGCAAGATGAAGTTGCCGGGGGCTGCAGATCCAGATAAGTCTTTTATCCCCTGTCATGCATTTCATTATGAACTGGGATATGTGAAACCTCGCTTTATTTCTAGGCCACCGTGCTCCCCTTTTATATACCCAAGGATTATCTCCTGGGCCCGGATTTGGTTGTAGTCGCAGCGGCAAGGAAATAGAACGAGGAGCCTAAGCCCGCTTCATCCCTGCCTCCGCCAAGGGCGCGAGAATGGTCGAGCGAAGTGGAGGAATGGCGAGGCCTGTTGCCGGGCGGAAAACGTTTATCTTGAGTAGTAACAAGGATTCATTCCTTGTCGTGGGCTCCACCCACGAACGGAAACCCCCGGCAACACCCCTTTTTTCATTAAAAACATCTCGTACAAGTACAGTTCATACGAGATGAAAAACATGAACAAGGGGGATTAGAAGATTTAGATTTAACAATGCCCGAGGGCTTACAGATTAAAAAAGAGATAAGATGCCCGTAATCCCTTTCTTGTCCCTCTCCTCAGGAGGTAGGTCAAGGAGGCAAAAGGGAAAAAGGGGTGCCTAGGCAAGATACGAGCAGCAGAAAGCACCAAGAGAACGCCTCGGTGGCCGCCAACGGATGGGCCGGTGATGACGGTGCCGGGAAAGGAGCTGGAAGACGAGGCGGCAGGACCGGCAATACGCGACGAAGGCGTCAGTGCCCGCGTACTCCGAGTTGACGGCCTTGCCGCCCGCCCTCTTCCTCTTCCGCAGCCTCCCAATGCCAGCGGCCCAAGGAGACGGCCCCGAGAAGTTCAAGGAGCTGGCCCCTCCCCCGGCAAAACTCTGCCGGAGGAGCGGCCAGGTGCAGATGTTGCTGCTGCAGCAGCCGCCCAGGCACGGGGCGTCCGACGCCTCGTCGGACTCGTCCCCGTCATCTGCCCCGCTGTCCACCTCATCGGTTTCGCTAGAGGAAGAGCTTCCGTCGTCGGAATCTCCGTCGGAGGAGCTCTCCACGCAGCACTTCAGGCGAGTCCCAAAGTCGTTGAAGACCTTGACGGAGAGCAGGCCATCCTCCATTAATTTGAAGTAGAGGACGAGCCCCGCTGTCAGGCTGTGGATGCAAGCGAACGTCTTCCATCCATGATGGAGGTACATGACCCGAGGAGCCGGGAAGTCGACGTCGACCCGCGTGCCCCCATTCCCGTAGCCCCTCATGTGCAATATGAGGGATTGGGGCGGGTCACGCTCCATATCCCGAGCGAACGGGGCAGGAAGACGAAGACGGCAACGGGGAGGCCGGCACAACCTGATGAAGAACTCGCGGGGCTGGTCTCCGACATGGCCTTCCATCGGAAAAGGCAGCGTTGGCGGGGGAGAAGCCGGCGTGCCGCCCCGTCCTCTTCTACCTCGAGCACCACGACCTCTGCCCCGGCCTCGCCCACAGCCTCGCCCCCTCCCCCTTCCCCTCGCGGCCGGCTCAACAACCGCGGGCCCAGGGGAGGAGGGGTGCGCTGTTGAGCGGCGACCCTCGCCGCCACCGTCGAGGGACCAGGATTCCTTTTCTCCATGGCGAGTGAAAGGAAGAAGCAGAAGCAGGAGGAGATGGGTGACAGAAGAGTGTGGGGTGCAATCCCCCCTTCCCCCTCTTTATAGAGAGGCGGGGTGGGGGCTCGGCCGCCCCGCTCGGCCAATCCAGCCACCAGGGGCACAGGGAATCGAGACCGACCCGTTGCCCCAATCAGCGATGGCCCGATCTCCCGCCTCCACCGCTTGCCACCCCAAGCGCATGAAGGACGCGTGGCGAACGTGCAGAATCAAGGGGACGGGTGAAGCGACCTCTCCCTGCCCCGTGATCGTGGGGCGTGGACGCCTTGAAGACCGTGACCCGGCCCCACACAGTAAATGAGCCGCGCCTCCACGCCTCACTCTTTTTATGGGGAAGGCGCGAGCCGCCTCTTTACCACGATGTGACGCATGCATGCGGAAACTGCCCAACACATGCCGCCCACGTCACGCGCACACCTCCACGCCGCGCGCGGGTCGTGGGAGGCGTAGCGCGCGAAAAGTTTTACCGCGGTAAAAACCGCCCCGCCTGCCCGCGCACCGTTTTGGGCCTGGCCCAACAACGTGTCGCGCTTATATGTGGCCCAGGCCCGGGGGCTCCTGTCGGTGTACAAACAAAGGGGCGCATCTTTGTACCCCTTTACCTGTGCACGGGCAGCCGGAGCCGCGCCCACGGCCAGACCAAGCAGAGCAGGGGAGGTGAACCAAGGTAAAACCAAAGCCCAAGGCAGCCAGAGCAACACCAAGACCAAGACTAGAAAGAGCAGAGGGACGAAGCAGGTTCCCCCGGCAAGACCCTTGCCGGGGCAACCTCAGCGGCCCCGGCAAGAACCTTGCCGGGGCGGCTCGCCCACACCAGCGGAGTGAGCCACCCTTGAGCCCACGGGTTTCAACTCAGCCCACCACATTGGAACTAGGGCTCGGGAGGCACCACCATGGTGGCATGCAGATCTTTGTCAAGACCAAGGAATGTTCAAGACCAGATGAGGATTAAAAGACAACGGTCGTCGACAAGATCCTTGCCGAGGAGAGCCACAAGACCCCCGGCAAGATCCTAGCCAGGGATGACTGCGCGCCACGGCAAGACCCTTGCCGGGCCACCCGGCAAGGCTCTCGCCAAGGATGCCAGCGGGGCCACTACCAGGCCTGCACCACCCAAGTCTCCGCCGCCGTTCGCATGCAGCTGCCAGCTCAACTAGCTGAGCAGGCACCTGCGTGGCAACATGCAGCTCCCGGGCCGACTCGTCAAGCGCCTGCGTGGCGGCATGCAGATCTTCATGGAGGCTCCACCACCGCGCCACCTCAGCTGCCTACCTGCCTACATGGCACCGCATGCATCAGTGGCCAGGGCGCGTGTCGAAGCGAGGAGGAGCGGCGACGGACGGGACGGGCCTCGCCCCCGTCCCCGATAAAGCTAGGGGACACCTCAGCGGTGCATTAAATGCGCCTGGTCCTGTAATACGAGCGTTAAGTTCGCAATACTGTACGCCTTTCCGCCTCCTGTATGCCATTGTGGCAGCCCCTTTCGACTATAAAAGGAGGCCCATGGCATACAGGAGAAGGATTCGGCTCTTTGGGACCGCACACCCCACTGTAGCTAGTTCGAGAGCTTAAAAACTCTCTGAAATACTGTTGGTGTTCTGGGAACGGGGTCCCCAGACTTGCCTGCCTGTGGCCCATGGCATGGCTAAGCCAGCAGGCCGTATGGCCCATCTTCATCAACAAGGCTACCAAGACCCTCGCGAGGGTCCAAGCCTCGCGAGGCGGACGACGCAAGACCTCCTCAGGAGTGGCCTAGTCAGGCAGGCTCATGAGGACCGGAGATATCAAGGCGAGGCAAACCTCACGAGACTCTCGTGACATGAGCCATGACGAATGACACCAGGCGGGCGCCAAGCGGGCACCAGCGCGCGCAGCATCTTTGTTTCCTCTTTGGTGCTAAGGAGGCCAGCGCAGGCGAGGAGTACCGAGGCATTAGGCAAAGGTTGCTATATTGGTGCAACGAGACCAAGACCAGGAGGACGGCAAGGCGGAGGTCATCGTGGAGCCCAAGACGGCGTCACCACTAGAGCTTTCCGCAGGCGAAGACCACTTTTGTCAGGATAGCTTGTACTAGCTGTCCCCCTTCAAATTTGCCCGCCGTTGTTGGCTTCCTTCCCGCTCAATATTTGGGAAGAGGACAAGGGCCCCTATAAATAGGTCTAGCCACCATAGTGGAGGGGGATCGGGTAGTTATATAGCTCTCACGCGCACAAGTACGCAAGCACAAGGACACCTCAACCTCAGGAGGCTGTTCTTCCCTCTGTACTGTTCATCACCAGCCCAAGAGGCAATCCACCACCACCACACTGGAGTAGGGTATTACACCACAACGGCGGCCCGAACCAGTATAAATCTCTTGTCTCTCTGTGTTGTGAGTTCGTCGAGTTCGTCCGCGAGATCTTAGCGAGCTAGGGCGTAGATCGGTAGGAGGGAAAGACTTCGCGTGCACCCCAGTGTTCGAACCTTAAGGGTTTGCTGGAACCCCACATCCGACATTTGGCGCGCCAGGTAGGGGTGCGCCAGAGCTTCTTCTCCACCAACTAGCTCGCCGACGCTCCACAGCCATCCGGCGACTCAAGGGCCGGCTCCGATCGCTGGGCAGCCTGGCCAGCCCGGGCAGCGCCGCCTGCCCATGAAGACCTCGACCCCGCGCTCCAGGCGGCGTGAGCGCCGCCAAACCCCGCAGGGCGCGGGCGGCACGGCCAGGTGTCGTCCACCCTCACCCCGCGGCAAGTACGAGCCGCTGCGAGAGCAACGAGTCATGCCGCGGCAACGGCACCGCACTCACGGCGGGAGCAAGCAAACATGCGGGCGGCACTCACGGTGGCAAGGGAGCTGCTGCGATGCAGGCTGATGGAGAGCGGCCAGGATGCACTGCTGGAGCATGTTGCCGAGCTACTGGATGCAGCGGCGTCGGGGGCACCACCTTTCTGCTATCGACTTTCTCCTCAGGCCACTGCAGGGCCACACGGCCTCACCACAACCGCACGCCGTCAGCAACACCCGGGGGCTTCATCAACACCAGCACGGCCAGCAGTGTAGGGGGCTCCGCTGCCCCCATGCCGCCCGCGACAGGCATGGGCGCAAGCGTCGCCCCCCATGGTCCTGGCCGGATGCCACGCTACCATCCTCAGGACGCCACCCTGGGCCGAGCAACATGGAGTGTGGGGCACTACGGCGAGGTGTTCGGGGTGACGGCCCTGGAAGCCTACGTGCCCCCCATGATGGACCAGGAGTACGCACCGGAGGACGACCCCGGCTCATTCATTGGAGAAGATTGGGGGGAAGGGGCTCTAGGAGCCAAAGCCTTCCAAGAACCAACGGAGAACCACGACGATCGCGCCGGCAACGGCAACTACAGGGTACCGCTAATCTCTCAGGAACAGGCTTACGCTAACCACGGGCTGCAGATGAATCAGGTTGCAGCATCGATCGACGACCCTGGCACGGCGGCAGCCCTTCCAACAGGGGAAACACGCTGGGGGCCGCCAGGAAGGAGTGAGGAGCAAGGCCCCTCCCCGCCGGCGACGCCTGGCGACACCCGGAGGTAGGCCCTCTGCCGGGGAGGCCTCGACAACCCTTCCCCCGGCGGAGGACCTGTGGTCGCCGAGGGCACTGCTGGCGTCCTCTTTCACTCTTTGTGTCGTCTTGGTGATCGGTCGGCTCAAAGGAGGTCAAGGGTGGCGCAAGGCAAGGCCCTCGACTGGCGATATGAAGCAAGGCCGGTACCTGGGAAGAAGGCCCAGTGCCTGTGAAGCTCGCCGCCTGTGACACTCTCACGTAATAATGAGTTGGGGCTGTACACGCCCCGGAGTCTCAGGGGTGCCGGCCTCAGGCCCTGGGGCTCCCTCCCACGCCTAGTGGAAGCAGTTAGCTCCGTGCTGGTGAGAAGACTTGAAGACCGGAAGACTAGACTAGGTGCCGGACGCGGCCTTTTGCTTTGGATCTCTCTTTCTGTAGCTTTGCTTTCTGGATCTGGATTTAAGTTGAAACCGAGTTTTTACCGTTGCGCGCGGGGGGTGCCTTTTCTTGCTCGAGAAATTTCTTGCCTTCTGGATCTCGTTTTGTCTGGGACTCATGTCCGTCGCCTTCCCGTCACGAGCTCCTCGCGAGCGGGACTGCGCAAAGCGCGCACGCCAAGTGCGCGCTAGCACTGCAACTAGTGCTCACCTCTTGTGGGGCCCCTTCTGACGGGGTGACGAGCTATGCAGGGTTCTCAGAAACTCGACGCCTCGCGACCCAGCTCAAAGCTGGCGCTTACTAAGGTAAACCATGACAAAGAACTCGCATCCGGATTCACGAGTTCACGAGGACACAAACTCACATCGCATAGGAAAGTAAAAACTACAAGTTGCTTACATGAGGGTGTTGGAGAACGTAGTAATTTCAAAAAAATTCCTACGCACACGCAAGATCATGGTGATGCATAGCAACGAGAGGGGAGAGTGTTGTCCACGTACCCTCGTAGACCGACAGCGAAAGCGTTATCACAACGCGGTTGATGTAGTCGTACGTCTTCACGATCCGACCGATCAAGTACCGAACGCACGGCACCTCCGAGTTCTACACACGTTCAGCTCGATGACGTCCCTCGAACTCCGATCCAGCCGAGTGTTGAGGGAGAGTTTCGTCAGCAAGACGGCGTGGTGACGATGATGATGTTCCACCAACACAGGGCTTCGCCTAAGCTCCGCAACGGTATTACCGAGGTGTAATATGGTGGAGGGGGGCACCGCACACGGCTAAAATATCGTATATCCACTGTGTCTAGAGGTGCCCCCCTGCCCCCGTATATAAAGGAGCAAGGGGGAGGCCGGCTGCCCTAGGCGCGCCAAGGAGAGAGGGGGGAGTCCTCCTCCTAGTAGGAGTAGGACTCCCCTTTCCTAGTCCTACTAGGAAAAGAGGGGGGAAAGGAAAGAGAGGGAGAGGGAGAGGGAAAGGGGGCTGCGCCCCCCTCTCCTAGTCCAACTAGGATTCCTCCTGGGAGGGGGCGTGCCACCTCCTGGCTGCTGCCCTCTCTCTCCCCTCAAGGCCCACTAAGGCCCAATACTTCCCCGGGGGGTTCCGGTAACCTTCCGGCACTCCGGTTTAATCCGAAACTTCTCCGGAACACTTCCGGTGTCCGAATATAGTCGTCCAATATATCAATCTTTATGTCTCGACCATTTCGAGACTCCTCGTCATGTCCGTGCTCACATCCGGGACTCCGAACAACCTTGGTACATCAAAACATATAAACTCATAATATAACTGTCATCGTAACGTTAAGCGTGCGGACCCTACGGGTTCGAGAACTATGTAGACATGACCGAGACACCTCTCCGGTCAATAACCAATAGCGGAACCTGGATGCTCATATTGGTTCCTACATATTCTACGAAGATCTTTATCGGTCAAACCGCATAACAACATACGTTGTTCCCTTTGTCATCGGTATGTTACTTGCCCGAGATTCGATCGTCGGTATCTTGATACCTAGTTCAATCTCGTTACCGGCAAGTCTATTTACTCGTTCCGTAATACATCATCC
Organism: Aegilops tauschii subsp. strangulata; assembly: GCF_002575655.3. Classification (NCBI taxonomy): domain Eukaryota; kingdom Viridiplantae; phylum Streptophyta; class Magnoliopsida; order Poales; family Poaceae; genus Aegilops; species Aegilops tauschii. The sequence goes on along the minus strand of NC_053037.3, from coordinate 218,227,594 downwards.
CGCAACTAACTCATTAGTCACAATGCTTGCAAGGCTTATAGTGATGTGCATTACCGAGTGGGCCCAGAGATACCTCTCCGACAATCGGAGTGACAAATCCTAATCTCGAAATACGCCAACCCAACAAGTACCTTTGGAGACACCTGTAGAGCACCTTTATAATCACCCATTTACGTTGTGACATTTGGTAGCACACAAAGTGTTCCTCCGGTAAACGGGAGTTGCCTAATCTCATAGTCATAGGAACATGTATAAGTCATGAAGAAAGCAATAGCAACATACTAAACGATCGGGTGCTAAGCTAACGGAATGGGTCAAGTCAATCACGTCATTCTCCTAATGAGGTGATCCCGTTAATAAAATGACAACTCATGTCTATGGCTAGGAAACATAACCATCTTTGATTAACGAGCTACTCAAGTAGAGGCATACTAGTGACACACTGTTTGTCTATGTATTCACACATGTATTATGTTTCCGGTTAATACAATTCTAGCATGAATAATAAACATTTATCATGATATAAGGAAATAAATAATACTTTATTATTACCTCTAGGGCATATTTCCTTCCGAGGGGCTACCCCTCCCAAAATGCTCTTACAAGTTTTCCAAGGGCCATGCCCGAGCTTCGTGTGCAGGATGAAACGACAGGAGAACATGGGATCAGCCAGAAATGTCGCTCACTACATCACCCGCGGATGCGTCACTCGCATCATCATCGACTTCATCGGCATCGTCGCCGCCGCCGGCGACGCCCCCGATGCCGTCGTCAACCACATCGCCTTCGTCTGCGGCGACTACCACCCCGTCATCTTCCAAAGTGAAAGCCCTGACCAACGCGTCCACGTTGTCTTCAACCCAACGCGCCAGGTCATCCCGGACGACCGTGGGAACGGGGACGATGGCGGCGTCGAAATCAAAGTTGGGGTCGGCATTCAAAAGGTGGCTGAAGACACGGGAGAAAGCGTGCTCAAGCAGGCCACGCCCCCTTTCCTCCACAAGCTAGCGAGCTCGGGTAGATCGAGCCTCCAGGCGCGTCACCACCTTAGTGAAGAAGATCAGATGGCTGGCATAGTCATTCGAGTGAGGGGCCGGCACCTCCACGTCAGAAATATGGCTCAGGGCGGTGTTGGCCCTGTTTCGGAGATCCTGAAGCATAGGAGCATGCTCGTGCTCTAGCGTTCGTCGTTGGAGCACTTCCTCCGTGTTCTGCCGTGCAACGGCCTCAGCATCATCAACCCGCCTACGAAGGGAGCGCAGCTCGGTGCGGGCGGAGGCCAAGTCCGCCTGCGCCGTAACCAGGGCGGCGGCCATGGCCTCCGCGCGCCTCTCAGCCTCATCCAACCTGGGCCTAAGGCCAGCGGCCCTGCCCGCATCCTCCGTACCCGCGAGCTTCAGCTTCAGGTCGTACCTACCCTCCAGGTCCGCGCGAACCTCGGCCACCTGTCGATTCACCTCCTCCTCAACTCTGGCCTCGCGAGCCCCGACGGCATCTTCTGCTTGAGCAACTTGACCCTCCCTCATCTCCAGTCGCTCGAGCTTGAGGCTGCGCTCCATGGCTTCCATGGCCAGCGTCTCACCGCGCTTCCAGACCTCCTCATCCTCCGCGGGCGTTTCCCTCAGCGATGCAAGAGCGGCCTTGCGCGCCTCCACCTGCTGCTCAAGGGACGCGCTCCAGGCCTGGAGTTCCCATGCGCGGTCCTCCGCAGCCTCGCGACAGCGGTCAGCCTCGCCAGCCTCTTCCAAGGCTCGCGATCGGGCTTCATGGGGGATCTTGAGGGACGCCTCTGCCTTCGCATTCTCAAGGTCGCGCTGATAGCGACCGAGGTTGATGGCCACCCTCAACTTGCGCCGCTCCTCCACCAGCCGGAGACCTTCAGCCTCAAGGCGCGAATTGACACCCGCGAGCTCTTCACCAAGTCGGCTCATCGCGCCCATCGCCTCCTGGAAGAGCTCGTGACGAACTACACTCCGCCCACGCTCGAGCTCGAATGCTCGACCCTTCTCGTCCTCCACCTCGGGGGCTGCAGACGGGGCGCCAAGCGGCGCGCCACCTCCTTGCAGGTGGCTGGGGGCTGACGCCGCACCTGATGCCAGCTCGTCCTCGCGAGAAGCCCAAGCCGACTGAGGCTCGCTGCTTGAAGAGGAACCAAAGATCGAAGCCAACCAGCTGCTGCCCATGAGGAAAGGAGGAGTCTTGGGCACGCCCGCCAAGCTCCACGCCAGACCGTGGGGGAGGGATGGCCAAGCTCCGAGCTCAGCGCGCCGCGAAGGCAGAGATGCTCCCCCAAGCGACCCAGCTCCAAGGGCGGTAGGAAGACCAGGAACGCTCAAGGCAGATGGGGGAGTTGATGAAGGAGGAGGCCGCTTCTCGGGAGACGCAACAGCTTCAACAGAAGGAGCCCTGGAGAACTGACGTCAGGATAAGGAGGCTACACGCAGGAAGCCATCACAACAAGATACTTACGCGTCAATGGCGATGTACTTTCGCCGCTTCAACGGCCCGAAGATGTTGCTGCCGCTAGGGGATCCTTTCCTCTTGCGGAGCTCCTCGAAGTCCACACAAAGGCGACCAAAACGCTGGACGTGACTGCCGGTGCACGGCGGGGCCGAAGAAGAGCCTGGAAGGATATCTTCAGGGGTTCCCGGTTGCGGCAAACAGCCGGGCACCGTCTCACCACAACCTCCCGAGGCTCCTGGAGCCTTGGCCTCGGGAGCCGCATGCTGCACCTCCTCAATAATTGGCGCCTCGGGAGGGGGGTCGCGGGACCCCGAGGACGATGCCCCAGGATCACCACTCGGCATGCGCTCCTCAGGACTCGAGCCACCGGCCCCCGTCGGAGCTCGCCCTCCCGCACCTTCACCTGGGGCGAGCTCGGCACCGGCGGCGAAGAAGGGAACCACGACGACGGGGTTCTCGCGGGGCCCCACCAGTTCGATCGGGCGCAGCCCCCATTCGTCGAAGGAAGGCATGCTCGCTGCAAACTCATCCTTGTTCTTGCAGCGATACAGCAGGCAATTCTTCCCAGGCATTTCGGCCGGCAAAGGGACACCCGTCAAGACCTTGAGCACTGTTTGTCGCATCCCGAGAGGGAGCCTAGACTCCTGGAACCTCATGTGGTCCTGACTGTTGAGCAAGGTCCACATTGGGCGAGAGTGGCGCTGAAGCGGAGCAACCCAGCGCTTGACGAACTCCTTCACCACCATCGGCGCGGTCACGCCGCGGTCCTTCAGCAGCCTCAGCCTGGCCCAGACGAGAGCAAGGCGGGGGCTCAAGAGCTTCTGGTGGCTCCAGCCAGAGTTTGGAACAGCAGGCCCCGGCGGGAGACGAAGCAGGGGGCTGAGCACGCTGGCATCAACAAACACCCATCGCGGACGAAACTCGCTCGTGGATGAAGGGAGCTCGAAGTCAATCCCAGCGCCCGCAGTTGCAACCACGGCCTAGAAGCTCATGCTCCCCGAGCATTGCTGAGGGTCAGTCAGGTGCAATAAGAAGAAGTGACGAAGGAGTGCCACCGAAGGAGCGATACCCACCATGGCTTCGCACACGAAGGCGAAGACAGCAAGAAGAGTCACCGATTGGGGGTCAAGATGCAGCATGTGGATCTGGTAATGCTCTAGCACCGCGTTGAGGAAGGCGGAGAAGGGAGGAATCAGGCCGGCCCAGAGGGCATCTATGAAGATTGGGACCTCGGTGGCTGCCCGAGCCATGCGAGTGCGAGACGCAGGCCAAGCCACCGTCTCTCCCCACTAGTTGAAGCTGGAAGCAAGCATCGGACGCACCTTGTCCATGGGCTCGTCGTTGAGCACCCGGGATCGGCCTAGCGCCGGCTCGACAGCTGGAGGTGCGCCTGACGGAGACATTGGCTTCTTCCCGTTGTCCGCTTGTTTTGGCGCCATGGCAACGAAGCAGGGGGAGAGCAGGTCAGGTCGGGGAAGGGAAGCAGAGTCTCAAGGAAGCAGGGAGATTGGGGAAGCGAGGCGCAGGCGAAGGAGGAATAACTATGTAGGCCGCGGGGGCGCATAGCTGGGCGGCTTCAAAGGCAGCGTGGGGAAGCGGAGACGCCCATGTCCAATCAACCGCCACGCGTCAACCGAGGCCGCAGGCTTTTGGGGCCCGCGGTGCTCCGTACTTGACCCTTGGCTTCGCCGCGAAGCCAAGCCCGAGCGCACCTTGGGCCCGGGGGCTACTGTCGGCGTTCTGGGAACGGGGGTCCCCAGACTTGCCTGCCTACGGCCCATGGCGTGGCTAAGCCAGCAGGCCGTATGGCCCATCTTGATCAACAAGGCATCCAAGACCCTCGCGAGGGTCCAAGCCTCGCGAGGCGAACGACGCAAGACCTCTTCAGGAGTGGCCTAGTAAGGCAGGCTCACGAGGAGCGGAGATATCAAGGCGGGGCAAACCTCACCAGACTCTCATGACGTGAGCCATGACGAACGACACCAGGCGGGTGCCAGGTGGGCGCCAGCGCGCGCAATGTCCTTGTTTCCTCTTTGGTGCTAAGGAGGCCAGCGCAAGCGAGGGGTACCGAGGCATCAGGCAAAGGTTGCTATATTGGTGCAACGAGACCAAGACCAGGAGGACGGCAAGGCGGAGGTCATCGTGGAGCCCAAGACGGCGTCCCCACCAGAGCTTTCCGCAGGCGAAGACCACTTTTGTTAGGATAGCTTGTACTAGCTGTCCCCCTCCAAATTTGCCCGCCGTTGTTGGCTCCCTTCCCGCTCAATATTTGGGAAGAGGACCAGGGCCCCTATAAATAGGTCTAGCCACCATAGTGGAGGGGGATCGGGTAGTTGATCTAGCTTTCACGCGCACAAGTACGCAAGCACAAGGACACCTCAACCTCAGGAGGCTGTTCTTCCCTCTGTACTGTTCATCACCAGCCCAAGAGGCAATCCACCACCACCACACTGGAGTAGGGTATTACACCACAACGGTGGCCCGAACCAGTATAAACTCGTGTCTCTCTGTGTTGCGAGTTCGTCGAGTTCGTCAACGACATCTTAGCGAGCTAGGGCGTAGATTGGTAGGAGGGAAAGACTTCGCGCGCACCCCAGTGTTCGAACCTTAAGGGTTTGCCAGAACCCCACATCCGAAAAATACACCCACCAAAGCAGGACTAGGGTTTTATGCATCCTCGCGGCCCGAACCTGCGTAAACGATCCTTGTGCTGATTACTAATCCTGCACTTCTCGCAACCCTGCGCCCCGGGAACCGTAGTAGGGATTCTTGTGATCCCATAGGTGTCATTCCACACCGACATTATGGTTTAGGGTTTGGAGCCCCCAGAACAGCTTTTGACCAACTGGTCTAAAATGGTCATAAATTTATGACGAATTCTTCCAGGGTCACTGGCAGAAGGTCACAAGTTGACATATTTCTTGTAGTGACACCACCCACCGCAGGGCAAGTCGCTGAGAGCCCTCCGCGCCCTGGAGCGATGCTTACCCCCGTCGGGAAAGGTGGTGCAAAGCTGCCAAAGGGGCCCGAGCCTGGGCCCTCTCGCCCCGCGGCGCTAGTGCGATGGGGCACGACCAGATCGCGCCCTGGTGCTGGTGAGTGGAAGCACTACCCTTGAGCGCGGGGCCACCGACAGCGTTAGGGCGGCCCTCGACGTGCTCAAGGACAGCCTCAAGGCGGAGCGGGTCCTTAACGCAAGGGAGCACCTGCACCTCGTGGGAGGGTGGTGCCAGCTCCAGGAGCAGACTGCCTGCCGTGAGCGGGAGCTGCAGGCGCAAGCGAAAACCACGGAGGCCCATGAACCTCATCTTACCTTTGACAAGGAGAAACTCGTGATGCGTGAGGATGAGGTCACCCTCCGTGAGATGGACACCGGGATCCAGAAGCGTGAGCTCACGATGGCTGCGGTCTGGCAATAGGCGGAGCGAGAGCGCCTGTAGGTGATGGCCTATGAGCTGGCGAAGTGGGAGGCCAAGTACAAGAGGGAAGTTGACAACGAGGCCGAGGAAGAGCATAGGGCGCTTGTGAATGAAGGAGCACCAGGACGCGCTGAAGCTCCACGAGGTGCATCTTGCCGACGTGAAGAAGACTCTCCAAGCCGAGGTTGACGGTGTTGAGGACATCAATACCATCCTTACACCCACAGCCCCTGCTGCTATACATAATGGAGCGATTACTAGAGCTCGTGCGCGCCAATTAAATCACCAGATACTTTTATTTCTTGGTAATGATTCGAATGTTCATGAGAATATGATGCTGCCTAAAATGGACACATTTGTCTTGCTTACAAATGAAGGGCCTAGCTTGGAGAAGAAGGATGAACATTGGAGCAAGATCAAGCATGGCGATGATGGCATGCGCAAGCGGAACAAGAACGGAGTTACAAGTGATGATTTTAGGACTTTGAAGCCACAATAATGAGTGCACGAAGTCTTGGACGAAATGTAGAAGATACCACTTCATAAATTTCGTCCAGAGGCTATTATAGGTGCCACGTCACCTTATTATTGGGCCAAGCCCATGTAATTTCAAAATACTGAAGTATTGGTTGTTTTTAGAGTCCGTATGTATGGGGCAAACAGAGTTAGGATTGGTTTCGGACCCCTCATCCAAGGGGCCACGAAATCCCCCCCCCTCTTCCTCCATTTATACAGCCCTTAGGGCGTCGTTTAGACTTTGGGGTTTGTTTAGATTAAAAGCTCACCATAGCTGCAACTTCGCGTACTTCGTTTGTGTTCAACGACCAGACCAAGATATCACAGAAACCCACCTTCATTAATAAAGCTTTCCTCTTATATTCGCAATATCTAGATTGCAATTTCAGTTTCTTTCTTGTTCTTCGTTTGCGTGCAGGAAACAGACCCTCGTGGTCAATAACCTCTCGGAGTTTGTTTAGCGATTGCTAAGGCGTGACATCCTCACACGTTTGTAGTTGGATCGTCAAAGTCTACTCCACCAAAAACGATAACCACCATCTCATCAAAACATCGGCACACCTTCGCCTCTATCAAGTGGTATCAGATTTCCATGTTCCTCGGTGAGATTTTCCAGTTTTTTCATTGTTTAGATCAACTCTATTCTTCATAACTACAGTCCATGAAAAAGCCAAAAAAAATAGGATTAGTTGATCATATCCAAACCAATCTAAGCCATAGCATAATCTTTTATGTATTTGCTTTGTTGAATTTCCGGTTGCATCATTGTATCAAGTTGCTGCTCTTAGTGTCTAGTCCTTTAGAGTCTCGAGTTCTGTTCACAAGTTGTCACACCGCCGCCGCACCATCATCATCACTGCTGCCTTAATTATACCACCATTGTCCGCACTGCTGCCTTATACCACCATTGTCCTCACCACTGCCATATATCACCATCGTCTTCACCGCTGCCATATACCACCATCGTCATCACCGCTGCTATATACCACATATCCACCGCCATCACGCTAATCCAAGTCCACCTCCATCATAGATGCCGCCAGTCCATCTTCCACCGCCCCACATATATACGCCACCAGTCTGAGTTTCCACTAGATTCATCTCCATCACCGGTCCTAGTCTGAGTCTAGTATTTGTTTCTTTGTTTTAGATTTGTAAATCACGCTATACTCTGAGTCATGACCAAGTCGGACTCCACAACTTCCGTGCCGCCCGCAGAAGAAAAATAGTTCCAGTTAAAAAAACTAAGTCTGGAAAATTCTGGGTAGGCAGTTTTTAGGCCATTTGTAGATTTTTTGAAAAAAAATTGTTGCGGATCAAAAAAAGTGCAAAAGGTGAAAAAAGGAAAAAAATCATAGTGTGCTCCTCCCTTGTTTTCGTGTAGCATCGTGATTTTGTTAGTGTTCTAGGCTCACGTCTCTAGCATGGTATAGCCTAGGACCAGCACAGTACCGTTGTTGAGCATTTATTCAACTTTGCATCTCTGAATTTATTTTTGCTGACATTTTTGCTACGATATCATAAGCCTTCCCAGCTCCACATACAACTACATCTTGCGTTTGACACCACCTGGCAATCACTCTGTCCAAGCTTTGAGTGTTTTCACTACAACGGTTGCCGATCACCACTTGCTCCTGGGTAAGAAGTGGTAAGAATTTGAGATTTGCTTGACGGATTTGTGGCACCCCACCACCACCACCACCTTTTAGTAGTCTGTAGGACGTTTTTATTGCTGCTAACCATGGCAGGATCACAAGCCGACGATATTAACTGGCAGAACATGACGTAGAAGGAGCTTCATGATAAATTTCAGCAAATGGAGTCAACATGTGGAAGACGTGATGGCCAACTTTGGAAAGGCATTGGAGAGGATTGATGACATTGAGAAGACAATTGACCCAAAGTTGGACGCCAAGTTCGATGAAGTACTCGCACGTCTACCACAACCACCACCCGCATCTGCTACACCATTGCAACAACATCAACAACCACCTCCACGCCACAATCCGGCAGGTTCAGCGCAGCGTGCTCCTCTTGAGCCAGGACAAACTTCTGGTGCCGTTGCTAGTGCTGCTAATGCTTCTATAGCTCCTGCTGCTACAGTAGAGGTGGAGGACTATTACGAGGATGAGGTTGATCAAAATCAGAACGACGTGCAACCACCAGCACCAGGTCGACCTCATGCATATAATCGCAAAGGTAGGGCTGCAGCACCACCTCAGGTACGAGATTATGACCATGTTCCTAAACTAAAATTGAATATTCCACCATTTGAGGGTAGATACATTCCTGATGTATATCTTACTTGAGAGTTAGAAACTGAACAACGTTTCACATGCTTACAATATCCTGAGGATAGACATGTTGTTGCTGCTGTTGGTGAATTCACTAGTTTTGCTTCTGTTTGGTGGTCTAAACAAATTAGATTATATCATGAAAATATCCCTACTACTTGGGCTGCTTTGAAAAATTCTATGCGTTGTTGGGTTCCACCATATTATCAACGTGAATTACTTCAAAAACTGCAGCACTTGAGACAGGGAAAAAATTATGTAGATGAGTATTATCAGGAATTACAAACTAGCATGATTAGATGTGGTATTGTTGAGGATAATGAAGCTCTGCTTGCATGTTTTATTGGTGGGTTAAATAGAGAGATTCAGACCATTTTAGAGCGTAAGGAGTATAACAATATCACTCGTTTTTCCATCTTGCCTGCAAAGCTGAACGTGAAGTGCAGGATCGATAGGCATTGGCGCGGACTAAATTTTCTGCAGGCCGACCTTCATCATGGACACCGCGTGCATCTTCTACTTTCACACGTTCTGCTACATCGGCACCTCCGTCAGCTGCCACCTCCAGCCGTGATACAAGAAAGAAGACACTACTGTTGGAAATATGCCCTGGAGGCAATAACAAATTGGTTATTATTATATTTCCTTTTTCATGATAATCGTTTATTATCCATGCTAGAATTGTATTGATAGGAAACTCAGATACATGTGTGGATACATAGACAACACCATGTCCCTAGTAAGCCTCTAGTTGACTAGCTCGTTGATCAATAGATGGTTATGGTTTCCTGACCATGGACATTGGATGTCGTTGATAACGGGATCACATCATTAGGAGAATGATGTGATGGACAAGACCCAATCCTAAGCCTAGCACAAGATCGTGTAGTTCGTTTGCTCAGAGCTTTTCTAATGTCAAGTATCATTTCCTTAGACCATGAGATTGTGCAACTCCCGGATACCGTAGGAATGCTTTGGGTGCACCAAACGTCACAACGTAACTGGGTGGCTATAAAGGTGCACTACAGGTATCTCCGAAAGTGTCTGTTGGGTTGGCATGAATCGAGGCTGAGATTTGTCACTCCGTGTAAACGGAGAGGTATCTCTGGGCCCACTCGGTAGGACATCATCCTAATGTGCACAGTGTGACCAAGGAGTTGATCACGTGATGATGTGAGTTAAGGAACGAGTAAAGAGACTTGCTGGTAACGAGATTGAACAAGGTATCGGGATACCGACGATCGAATCTCGGGCAAGTAACATATCGATAGACAAAGGGAATTGCATACGGGATTGATTGAATCCCCGACATCGTGGTTCATCCGATGAGATCATCGTGGAACATGTGGGAGCCAACATGGGTATCCAGATCCCGCTGTTGGTTATTGGCCGGAGAACGTCTCGGTCATGTCTGCATGGTTCCCGAACCCGTAGGGTCTACACGCTTAAGGTTCGATGACGCTAGGGTTATAGGGAAAGCATGTATGTGGTTACCGAATGTTGTTCAGAGTCCCGGATGAGATCCCGGACGTCACGAGGAGTTCCGTAATGGTCCGGAGGTAAAGATTTATATATGGGAAGTCCTGTTTTGGTCACCGGAAAAGTTTCGGGTGAAATCGGTAATGTACCGGGACCACCGGGAGGGTCCCGGGGGTCCACCAGCCCCAGAAGGCTGCGTGGGCCAAGTGTGGGAGGGGACCAGCCCCAGGTGGGCTGGTGCGCCCCCCCACCAAGGCCCAAGGCGCATGGGAGAGTGGGAGGGGGCAAACCCTAGGTCCAGATGGGCCTTAGGGCCCATCTAGTGGGGCGCCCCCCTCTCCTCCCCTTGGCCGCCCCCCTTGATGGGATCTAGGGCTGGCCGCCTCCTCTTGGGGGTGGAAACCCTAAGGGGGGCGCAGCCCCCTCCCCCCTATATATAGTTGAGGTTTGGGCTGCCCAGGACACACGAGAACGTCTCTCTTTCGGTGCAGCCCTACCCCTCTCCCTCCTCCTCCTCTCCCGCGGTGCTTGGCGAAGCCCTGCGGGATTGCCACGCTCCTCCATCACCACCACGCCGTCGTGTTGCTGCTGGATGGAGTCTTCCCCAACCTCTCCCTCTCTCCTTGCTGGATCAAGGCGTGGGAGACGTCACCGGGCTGCACGTGTGTTGAACGCGGAGGCACCGTTCTTCGGTGCTTAGATCGGAATCAACCACGATCTGAATCGCTACGAGTACGACTCCCTCACCCGCGTTCTTGCAACGCTTCCGCATCGCGATCTACAATGGTATGTAGATGCACTCTCCTTCCCCTCGTTGCTACATTACTCCATAGATTGATCTTGGTGATGCGTAGAAAATTTTGAATTTCTGCTACGTTCCCCAACAACTACCACCACTATCTGCCAAAAGCACACCGACCTGGCCTACACAGAGCTCTTCTTCATCCATGGCATCAATAGGGCACACACATGATATTATTTGTCATTGTTGTAAGGGTAGAGGTCATTATGCGAGAGAATGCAAATCTCCTCATGTTATGATTGCTTCTGGATGGTCGGTATGAGTCCGCTAGTGACTATGATGAGGAGACTTTGGCTCTTATTACAAGTGAAGAACATGGTGGAGATGATTCTGATCATGAGACGCAATACATGGCTGCTGAAGATGCTGACAGGTATAAAAGTTTAGTTGCTGAACGTGTTTTGAGTGTCCAGGTCACACAAGCTGAGCAAAATCAGAGGCATAATTTTTTCCATACAAAAGGGAGTTGTGAAGGAACATTCTGTTCGCGTCATCATAGATGGAGGGAGCTGCAACAACTTGGCTAGCATGGAGATGGTGGAGAAGCTATCTCTCACCACAAGACCAACATCCACATCCTTACCACATCCAATGGTTCAACAACACCGGCAAGGTTAAGGTAACACGTACTGTTCGTGTGCATTTTAGTATCTCTACATTTGCTGATTATGTTGATTGTGATGTGGTACCCATGCAATTTGATAAAAATTCTGTACACCATGGTAGAAACAATCAGTATACTCTTGTTCATTAGGATAAACATATTACTTTGCTTCCTTTCTCTCCTGATTCCATTTTGAAAGATGATATTAATAGATCTAAGAAAGCAAAATAGGAGAAAAATAAGAGTGAAAATCAGATAGTGGCAAAAGTATTTGAGCAACAAATGAAGCCTAATAATAAACCATCTAGTGTTGCTTCTAAAATTTAATTGAAAAGTGCATGGTTACTTGCCACCAAATCTGTTATTGATGAGCAAGATTTCAGCAAATCTATTTGCTATGCTTTTGTGTGCCAAGAGGCATTCTTTTCATTTGAGGACGTGGCTTCCTCTTTGTCTCCTGCTGTCACTAAGATTTTGCAGGAGCTCACAAACGTCTTTCCACAAGACGTGCCACCGGGATTACCGCCTATTCGAGGGACTGAGCATCAGAATGACTTAATTCCCAGTGCTTCGCTGCCAAACCATGCGCCATACCGTACCAATCTAGAGGAGACGAAGGAGATTATGCGTCAAGTACAGGAGCTGCTCGACAAAGGTTATATACGTGAATCTCTTAGTCCTTTTGTTGTTGCTATTATACTAGTGCCGAAAAAGGATGGTATGTCGTGTGTGTGTGTTGATTGTAGAGGCATTAATAATATTACTATTTGTTATCGTCATCCTATTTCTAGGCTAGATGATATGCCTGATGAATTGAGTGGCTCTATAATAACTTCCAAAGTTGATTTGCGTAGTGGATTCCATCAAATTCGTATGAAATTGGGAGATGAATGGAAAACAACATTTAAATCTAAGTTTGGATTATATGAGTGGTTAGTCATGCCTTTTGGGTTAACTAATTCACCTAGTACTTTCATGAGATTAATGAACAAATTTTTAGGTGCTTTCATTGGATGATTTGTGGTAGTTTACTTTGATGATATATTGATTTATCGGAAGTCTTTGGAGGAACATTTGGAACATTTACGTATTGTTTTTATTGCTCTACGTGATGCACGTTTGTTTGGTAACCTTGGGAAGTGCACCTTTTGCACCGCCCGAGTATCTTTTCTTGGTTATATTGTTACTCCACAAGGAATTGAAGTTGATAAAGCCAAGATTGAAGCTATTGAGAGTTGGCCGCAGCCCAAAACGGTCACACAAGTGAGGAGTTTCCTTGGCCTCGCCAGTTTCTATTGGTGCTTTGTGAGAGATTTCAGCACCATTGTTGCACCTCTTAATGAGCTTACAAAGAAGGATGTGCCTTTTGTTTGGGGTACCACACAGGAAGAAGCTTTCACGGTATTAAAAGATAAGTTGACACATGCTCCTCTACTCCAACTTCCTGATTTTAATAAGACTTTTGAGCTTGAATGTGATGCTAGTGGAATTGTATTACTCGGTGTGTTATTACAAGATGGTAAACCTGTTGCATACTTTTCTGAAAAATTGAGTGGGCCTAGTCTGAATTACTCTACTTATGATAAGGAATTATATGCTCTTGTTCGGACTTTGCAAACATGGCAACATTATTTATGGCCCAAAGAATTTGTTATTCATTCTGATCATGAATCTTTGAAACACATTAAAATTCAAGCAAAACTCAACCGTAGACATGCTAAATGGGTTGAATTCATTGAGACATTCCCTTATATCATTAAACACAGGAAGGGTAAATAAAATGTTATTGCTGATGCATTATCTCCTCTTTATACTATGCTTTCACAACTTGACTTTGAAATATTTTGTTTGGAGACCATCAAAGATCAATATGTGCATGATCCTGAATTTGAAGATGTATTGCAGAATTTCTAAGAAGGGATAACATGGAACAAGTTCGTCGTTAACGATGGATTTGTGTTTCGTGCTAACAAGCTATGCATTCCAGCTAGCTATGTTCGTCTTTTGTTGTTGCTGGAGGCGCATGGAGGAGGATTAATGGGACACTTTGGTGTGAAGAAGACGGAGGATGTACTTGCTACACATTTCTTTTGGCCAAAGATGAGACGGGATGTTGAGCGCTTTGTTGCTTGCTACACTACATGTCAAAAAGCTAAGTCGTGACTCAATCCTCATGGTTTATATATGCCTTTGCCTGTACCTATTGTTCCATGGGAGGATATATCTATGGACTTTGTTTTGGGTTTACCTCGAACAAAGAAGGGGAGGGATAGCATATTTGTTGTCGTGGATAGGTTCTTAAAAATGGTACACTTTATACCATGTCATAAAAGCGATGATGCTGCTAGTGTTGCTGATTTCTTCTTTCATGAAATTATTCGCTTGCATGGTGTGCCAAATAATATTGTTTTAGATCATGATACTAAATTTCTTAGCCACTTTTGGAGATGTTTATGGGCTAAGTTGGCGACTAAACTACTTTTTAGTACTACTTGTCACCCCCAAACCGATGGACAAACTGAAGTAGTCAATAGAACATTGTCTACTATGCTTAGGGCTGTTTTGAAGAATAATAGTAAAATGTGGGAAGAATGCTTGCCTCATATTGAGTTTGCTTATATAGGACAAAGAAGTAGGTCGGTGGAGCTACGAGGGGCCCATGAGGGTGGAGGGCGTGCCCAGGGGGTAGGCGCGCCCCCCTGCCTCGTGGCCTCCTTGTTCATTTCTTGACATCCACTCAAAGTCCTCTGGATCAAATTTGTTCCGAAAATCACGTTCCCGAAGGTTTCATTCCTTTGGACTCCGTTTGATATTCCTTTTCTGCAAAATACTGAAATAGGCAAAAAAACAATTTGGGCTGGGCCTCCGATTAATAGGTTAGTTCCAAAAATAATATATAAGTGTATAAATAAAGCCCATTAAACATCCAAAACCGAATATAATATAGCATGGAACAATCAAGAATTATAGATACGTTGGTGTCGGCGTTCTGGGAACGGGGGTCCCCAGACTTGCCTGCCTGCGGCCTACGGCGTGGCTGAGCTAGCAGGCCAGTATAGCCCATCTTCATCAACAAGGCATTCAAGACCCTCACGAGGGGCCAAGCCACATGAGGCGGACGACGCAAGACCTCCTCAGGAGCGGCCTCACCAGGTTGCCTCACGAGGAGCGGATAAATCCAGGCAGGGCAAACCTCGCGAGGCTCTCGTGACGTGAGCCATGACGATGAAGAACAGGCGGGCGCCAGGCGGGCACCAGCGCGCGCAGCGTCCTTGTTTCCTCTCTGATGCTAAGGAGGCAAGCGCAGGCGCGGAGTACCGAGGCATCAAGCAAAGGGTTCCATATCGGTGCAACGAGACCAAGACAAGCGGGATGGCAAGACGGAGGTCACCATGAAGCCCAATGCGGCGTCACCACCAGAGCCTTTTGCAGGCGAAGACCACTTTTGTCAGGATAAGCTGTACTAGTTGTCCCCTTTCAAATTGGCCGTTGTTGGCTCCCTTCCCGCTCAATATTTGGGAAGAGGACCAGGGCCTATATAAGTAGAACTAGCCACCGTAGTAGGGGGATCGATCCATCCTCCATCCTCACACCCACAAGCATACCAAGCACAAGAACACCTCAACATCAGGAGGTTGTTCTTCCCCTTGTATTGTTCATCATCAGCCCAAGAGGCAATACACCACCACCACACTGTAGTAGGGTGTTACACCACAACGGTGGCCCGAACCAGTATAAATCTTGTGTCTTTTGTGTTGTGAGTTCGTCGAGTTCGTCCGCGAGATCTTAGCGAGCTAGGGCGTGGATCGGTAGGGAGGAAATCTTCGCGTGCACCCCAGTGTTCGAACCTTGAGGGTTTTGAGGGAACCTGTGATCCGACAGTTGGAGACGTATCAGTACTCGGCGGTGGGTAAGCACTCCTCCCACTCCTTGATGTTCTTCTTGATCAATACATGTAGGAGAGTAGATAGTGTCCGGTTGGTGACTTCCGTTTGGCCATCAGTTTGGGAATGATAGGCATCGAGAATAGTAGCCTGATGCCGAGCTTGGCGCATAGTGTCTTCCAATAGTATCTTAGGAACTTGATATCACGGTCTGACACAATTGTTCTTGGCACTCCGTGTAACCTCAGGATTTCCCTACAAAAGAGATTTGGAACATGTGAAGCATTGTCTATCTTATTGCATGGGATGAAAAGTGCCATTTTAGAGAAACGGTCCACAACAACAAATACGAAATCATTTCCATTTCGAGTCCTAGGCAATCCAAGTACAAAATCCATGCTAATATCTTTGCATGGTTGATATGGAATCGGAATTGGCATATGTAAACCATGAGACTGAGCTTTAGACTTAGCTTTGCGGCATGTAGAGCATCAGTTGGTGAAGCATCCGACGTCGCGAAACATCTTTGACGAAAAGTACTTGAAGGAGAGTCTGGCAAATGTCTTGTCACGCCCGAAATGTCCCATAAGTCCTCTGCCATGAGCCTCTTGCAAAAGTAACAAACAAAGAGACGACTTGGGTATACAAAGTTTGTTAGCGCGCATAAGGTAGCCATTGTTGAGGTAATAGTTCTCCCAACAAGTGTTAGCAAGACATTTGGCATAAGGAATCGCAAACGAAGGATCATCTGCATATAGATCTTTAACATGCTCAAAGACAATGACATTCACTTCAAGTTGAGTAACTAGCATGCACTTGCGGGAAATAGCATCCGTCACAACATTCTCTTTACCCTCAATGTACTGGATCACAAAAGGAAAATATTCAATAAATTCACTCCGGTTAGCATGCCGATTGTTCAATTGGTTTTACATTTAAGGTATTTAAGTGTCTCATGATCGGTATGTATGAAAAATTCATGTGGGCGAAGGTAATGCTCCCAAACATGCAATACTCGCACTAAGACATATAATTCTTTGTCATAGATGGGATAATTAAGTTGAGCACCAGAAAGTTGTTTGCTAAATTATGCAATGGGTCCCTTTTCTTGCATCAAAACTCCAACAATACCATTACCACTAGCATCACAATGGACTTCGGAAGTTTTATCAAAATTGGGTAAGGCAAGCACTGGAGCATGAGTAAGAAAAATTTTAAGCTCATGAAATGCGGTATCTTGGGATGGTCCCCAAACAAAAGGTTATTTTTTTCTTACCCAAGGCATGCAAAGGTGATGCAATAGTACTAAAGTCCTTAACAAAACAATGACATAATCCGTCTATGCCAAGGAAGCTACACACTTGTTGCAAGTTAGTTGGTTGTGGCCAAGTTTTAATAGCATCAATTTTAGCTTCATCTACATGAACACCCTTAGAAGACACAACAAAACCCAAGAAAACAAGCTTGTCAACACCAAATGTGCATTTCTCCATATTAGCATAAAGACGCTCATTTCTAAGAGTTTGCAAAACAGACCTAAGATGAATGACATGATCTTTCAAAGATTTGCTAAACACAAGTATATCATCAGTGTAGACCACAACAAATAAAATGTATGGGCGAAGAACATAATGCATGACACGCATGAAAGTACCGGGTTCTTCCGATAAACCCATAGGCACGACTAACCACTCGTACAAGACAAATTTAGTTTTAAATGTGGTTTTCCACTCATCACCTTGTTGAATGCAAATTTGGTAATAGCCACTTTTAAGAATTTTTTTTGAGAAAATGGTGGCACCGCTAAGCTCATCTAGCAGATCGTCAATGTGTGGAATGGGATGCCTATAGCGAAAGATAATAGTATTTATGGGGCGACAATGGGAACACATGCAAAATCTACCATCTTTCTTAAGCATGATAATGACCGGAACGACACAAGGACTTAAGCTTTCACGTACATGTCCATTGTCGATGAGTTGTTGTACTTCTCATTGTATCTTCTTAGTTTCTTTGGGGTTGACGCGGTAGGAGCCTTGTTTGGTAGGGGTGCACCGGGGATGAGGTCGATCCGGTGCTCGATGCCTCGTAGTTGAGGAAGGCCGGGAGATAGCTCATCGAGGAAGACGTCTGTGAATTCCTGCAACAAATTAGACAACTCTAGAGGAAGATGGTTAGAAGTGTTAGTCCTTGCCGCTTCGTCTTTGCACACTAGGACATAGTGTGTGGCACTAGATGGGTTCTCACACATTTCTCTCATGTCTGTTTTGGTAGCTAAAAGCACTAAGTTTTTCTTGTCGCTCATCATGGAGGCACTCATTTTTGGCTTGTGGCGCTCACTCTCGCTTTGGTTGTGCACTCTCTCACTATTCTCCCCATGTTGGGTGGATGCTTGCTTGTCAGCGATCACTTGGCTTGGCGACATAGGTCGTAGCACATACTCTTTTCCCTTCATCTTAAAGCTATAGTGGTTGGTACGCCCGTTGTGGATGACGCCGCGGTCGAATTTCCAAGGTCTTCCTAAGAGGAGATAGCACACGGACATATGAACCACATCACACTGCAAAGTGTCTTCGTATGCGTCGATCTTGAAGTAAACTTGCACGGTGTACTCCTCTTTAATGGTGCCGGAGTCGCTAAGCCATTGGACCTTGTAGGGGCGAGGATGCTTCATCTTGACCAATTGTAGCTTGGAACATAGCTCTTCACTTGCCAAATTGTGGCAACTTCCTTCGTCGATGATGACCTTCACGGAACGCCCATTGATGCCCGCTTTGGTGTGGAAGATGTGGAAGCGTTGGCTTCGTCTTATTGGTGTTGAAGCGCTAAGACCATGGAGACAACGAGAGCGGGGCTTGGATCATTGTCACAAAAGACTTGGTAGTCTTCATCGTCGTTCGCGCACTGGTGCATGGCCATGTGCTCAAGGGCTTCCATTTCTTCCTCACTCATCGAATCATAGGTGTTGTCATCGTGGGCGATCATGGTGCGCCAAGTGGGGCACTCAAATGTCTTGTGGCCTTGTCCTTGACATGTGAAGCATTTGATGGAACTCATCTTGACGGTCTCATCCGTTGCAGTAGATGATGATGAAGCTCTGGGATTGAAGTTTCTTGTAGTAGGAGGACGACTTGAAGGTGTGTTGAAGTTTTCTTGTAACTTGACTTGTCGATGTTTCTTGGAGATGCTCTCGTCGTTGTAGGAGGTGTCGAAGTAGAAGGAGCTTGAGAGTAAGAGCCGTAGGTCTTGGACGAGTACTTGGCGTATTTGACGTCATCTTGTACTTGTCGCTCCGCCTTGGTCAGTTGATGAACTAGCTCGTGAAGGCCGGGTGATTGAGGCCGTTCAAGAAGAATGCCATAGTTTGCTCATCATCTTCTTTGACATTGGCCCGTATCATGGCAATCTGCATTTCTTGGTAGTATTCTTCCACCGTCTTCGTGCCTTGCTTGAGGAGTTGCAACTTCTTGAAGAGATCCCGGGTGTAGTGTGTAGGCACGAAGCGAGCTCTCATAACATCCTTCATTTGTGTCCAGGTCATGATTAGTAGTTTGCCTCGCTCTTGGCGTCTTGCTATCACTTGTTCCCAACATATGAGAATGTAGTCTTGGAACTCGAGGGAGGCCATTGTGATTTTATTCTCCTCATCTTAATTGTGAAGACGGTATATCTTGTCGACCTTCAATGCCCATGAGAGATACTCCTCGGGGTCGTTGCTTCTAGAAAACATGGGCATGGTGAGCTTGAGCTTGCTGTAGCATTGTAATTCATCATGTGGACGATGGTGGTGTCACCCTTGGCATGGACGAAGGTCTTAAATTTCGTGTTCCTCTTCATGGACTTGCCGATTAGGACGAGGCATGTGTGCCCTGTTCCTTATTTCTTGATCCTCATGGAGACCGGCTTCTTCTTGTCATTCTTGGAAAAGTGTTTCTTCTTGTTCACAGACTTGGCGGTTGCACTTGGCGACAACTCAAGTGGCCTCGCGTAGTGCACGATGTGCTTCGAGCGCCTGTTCTTCATGGCGCTTTTGTTCTTGTTGGATTGCATCGCCATCTTGAGGTGCTTGACGTTGCGCTTGTGGAGGTTGCTCCATCGCGTCTTGTTCTTGGCGTCTCGCTCGTTCACTTGCTCGGACTCGGTCTTGCAACCCATTGCCATGGAATGGATTGTATGGAGCTTGTCGATCTTGAGTGTCAGGGCGTCAAGGGGAACAAGCTCGAGGAGGACTTGCATCCGAGGAAGAGTATGCCGAAGAACGGAGACTTGAGTGTCGACTTGAGTGGCACCGTGTCGTGGTGGGCGCACGGCAGATGCCAAAGGATGGATAAAGAGAGGGACAAGCTCAAGGGCACCGGTGGGCTCTAGAGGCGAGGTCGGCATGAGCAAGTGCGGGACGCAAGACATACCCAGGTTCGGGGCTCTCCGGAGAGATAACACCCCTAGTCCTGCCGAGAGTGGTTTATATGTGGAGTATGTAGTAGTACAGAGTCGCTCCTGGAGCTGCTTGGGGGAGGAAGGATGGCAGGCCAAGGCTTAGGATGCTCCTTCTCCTTGTCTGTGTGTGTGTGTTCTACTGGCGGATCATCTCAAGTGTTCGGCCTTGTACATGGAGGGCTCCTGGGGGGTTACAATGGTAAAGTTACATGGGCTCGGGGTCGGGATGTTAGCGTCTGGGAAGTCGGTGATGGGGCCCACCAGGTACCAGGGTACGCCAGGTTCTCTGGGCACGGGCCCCGTGCGCCAGGGGCAATGTTCCTCGTCTTGTCTTCTGTCATGGAGTGGTTGAGCCAGCTCCGCTACAGTGGCTCATCGCCTGGTCACCATCGGCTTGCTTCAGCAGGACGGGATTGCACTGTTGCCATGCCGGCCCTGGTCAGCAGGGTAGGTGAGGCACTATTTCCATGCTCCCTGATCAGCGGAGTTGGTGGGCCACTATAGCCATGCTCATCTCTTTTTACGGGGACTTGATCCGTCGTACGCCTTGGATGGGACAGGAGCTGACCCGAGGCCGGGTTGAGGAGTGTCCCATGAGGATGCTCATTTGTCGTGGATGTCTTGTTTTGGCGGGGTCGGCCGGCATGCGCCAGTGAGCCCAGCCGTGTTGCAGGGCTCTAACGGGTTGAGGAACCTGGCCTTGCGCAAGCCAGATTGAGGGGCGATGCTAGCCCCGATGTTTCTGAAAAGGATCCGGGTTCCGTTGCCTGCCCGGGTTTCATCCCCCCGACAGTAGTCCCCAAAGCTGAGAAGGCTTACCGGCTTCAAGCAGGGGGGCTTTGCAGTTTCACCCCCTGAGGAGACAACAGATGTTGATTAAGCTTGTGACCGCTGGGTCCAGCAATACCCAGTGTGTGCTGGCTTTCGGAAGCCGGATCATGGCATCCCAGCATGGGCGGGAAATCAAAGAGTCCGTCGAATCTTGAAGGGGAAGGGACGCGCCCCCTAGATTTCGGCGTGGGTGCCACATGGCGAGCGACAGCTGAAGAGGACTGATAGGCTACGCGCGCGACGGGACTTAATAGCGGGCTGCGGCCCGCCACTCCGCGCCCTCGGCTCATGCGCGGAGATTTAATGTGGCCGTCGTGGATGGCTGCCCTTCTTGATGCAGTTAATTGGCGCGTGTATCGTGCCATCATAATGCGGGGAAGTGGGAGGGGCGGGCGCAACCGATCCCACTTCCCCATGTTCTGTCCGCGATTATAAATTGGGGGAAGGGGCGGCAGAAATCATTCACGCACGCGCCCCCCAGTGCCTTCTTCTTCCCTTGCCCAAATCTTGAGCTCACCGCCCACTGGAGAAACAGACACTGCTCGAATCGCCTGCCTACGCCGCTATCTCCTTCGCGCCTCGCACCCACGCCGAGCACCGCCGATGACGCCACCAAAAGGCTCGTGGGAGGGATCCACCGTCACCGGCGAAGATGTTCAGTATCTGCGCGATACGCGGCGGCGGCCGCCGGGGACGGAGGTGGCCGTGTGCCTGTCAGACGGCGAGCTGGCGCCGCGGCCTGAGGGGACCGAGTGTGGCACCCCGGCTCAGAGAAACCGGAAGGACCCGTATTCCAGCCTAGAGATCAAGGAGAAGTCTTCTGAAATACGGCATTGCTTAGCATAGAACAAATCTGCTCTTTATTACAGTCTATATGGGTACAAGAGGATTACATCGGCACGGCGACACTACGCCTGCCACGGTTGCTCTATGCAAGCAGCAAAAAAACACGATGCAGCGGAATAACTCTAGCAACGGAACAACAACGACGGTGATGAACTCCACTCTGTAGGGACTCTGGCTGGAACGCTTATCCTAGCTCGCAAACAAGGAATCCATGGCAAACAAGCAACCAAATCTGGCATGACCTGCAAACTGGCATGACACGCCAGGTCAGTACATTGAATGTACTTGCATGATAACCTCAACCAAAGCAATCAAAACAGACAACAGCATGGCAATTACAGGTTAACAAGGATTAACATGATACTATCAGAACAACATGATACAGCTAGAACGATACGAGCATGGCATGAACATATAAACATGATGACACTATCATGCAACATGATGACGTTATCATGCACCAACTTACTCTGTTCGGGTTACCTCGTAACCATCACTGACATCACACGATCATCTCAGGATCCAATCAAGCTTGGTATTAACAATACCGTAGTAATCATTAAATGACCACAAGGAGCTTGATCTTTACCCTTGACTCTCGCATAACACCACAAATATCCAACAACTCGGTATCCTCGATACCATGGTGATCATCTCACGATCACAATCAAATAACACGGTGATCATCTCACGATCACAACCAAATACCACGGTGATCATCTCACGATCACAATCAATTTCTTTCTTATCATCGAACCAGGGTTGTTATTAATCAAGTTATTATTATTATTGTTGACCCACAGTGTGACCAACTAAGAACTGGGCCCTTATCCGCGGGTGCGGCTATCGATAGATTTAATATACACTCTACAGAGGTAGCGCACTGTACCCACAGCACGGAACCCATGGCCTCGTACTACCATTCAGGTGGACCAACGGCGTTCCGACAAAACCGTCCTACTACCATGACACCCTCCCGGCCACTCTGACAAACTCCCCTCTGGGATAAGTCCTGGGTGGCCCCGTGCCTACCATAGGCATCAAAGGCCACCGTCGTGGCAAAACAAAAACGGTCCCAAACGGGGACAATGGATCCATACTTAGCAACAACGGGCACACAAGGCTTATGTTTGCCTACCTGATCAGGGTAGCGCGCGCCCATAACCTTCCCTCGTTGGAGGCACCGGCGAGAGGCATGACAATAGACCCAGTTAGGACCTTCCCATAAAGGCAAGCGTGCTTGCACTGGTCAGCTCGATATGGTGGCACCATGACTCAGCCAACAGTTGTTCAAGTTCAATTTAATCTGGTTAAACTTGAATGCAAATATGCTGAGCCATGATAAAATAACATGATGCAATTACAATGCATGAACATGATATCAACATAAGAATGAGGGTACAACATAACTACCAACCATATCAACAATGAATCATATCCAACTAAGCAGGGCATAATGATGAGCATGAATATTACAAGTATAACACTACTCAAAGCATAACATGACCACTAGCATCAACAATAAATATCGTGCAAGAACACATCAATAACATTACCGAGTAAACAGTAACAACAAAGGAAAAATGCATATCAACGGTACTCGGTAACCGACGACAGTCATGCACCGAAGAACATGACCAACCCGACATGTACTACTACCAAGCATGACCAATATGAAAGTAATACTAGCCGGTAGAACATGATAACAGAGTGCAAGAAAACATAGCATGACGGTAACCACCGATCCATTAGCATAACCGAAATAACGACGGCAGTAGCAAATCAAACAGACATTTATTAAAGATTCAAGTTGAAAACCAATGCTACTGCATGACTATCATGAAAATGGTGGTTGTGGCTTGCCTGGGGATGAAGAATACTCCGGGGAGACCTGCGGTGAAGCCGCGGAAAGAATTGCCGGAAAGGGTTCTCTCTCGGAGGGGGCTGATTAGGGGCAAGGGCATCAAGGTCATTTTCAGAATGTTAAAACATGGTGAAAATGATGAGAATAGAATGGGCTCGACGATACGAATATGTGGGCGTTGGATTCACCTCAATCGGGGTTACGAGTGAAAAGTTGTGGCCGTTCACTTTTTAGGAAGAAAAGGGCTAAAACAGTGAACGTTCACAAAATAGCCACTTCGGCCGGCTGAGCTGAAAAAAAGAAAGCGCATTCTCAGAAATACGTCTTCGTAGCTGAGAAAACGTATTTCAGACCAAAGGAGAACAAAAGTATGCTTTCATTAAAAGAACACGTACTTACGCAAAATGCGCTTCCACTGAAGTGGCTGGGCCCGGGGCTTGGGGTCGCTGACGTGCGGGTCCCGCAGGGTGGGGCCCGTCACTTATCAACGTCGGCTGACCGGGTCAACGCATGCAGCGGCGGGGTCGGCTCCTGGTTGGCTGACTGGTGGGGTCGGGGAAAGACGCGGGGCTCGCCTGACCAGCTGGACGGGTCATCGTTCTCTTCCTCGCTCTCGCCCGCGGGGCCGAGGTAGAGGCAGGACGCCGATGCTCCGGGCGGCCCCGGTCACCTCCGGTTGAGCTCGGACCACCAGAGTGACCGCAAGGACAAGGCGCCCCCGCCTGGAGGCACCAAGATGACCGGCGAGCTCGGGGACAAGGAGGGCGTCGGCTGCGGCGGAGGACGGCGTCAGCCGCAGATGGAGAGCACGAGCAGTGACGGAGAGGAGGGGCTAAGGCTATGGGGCGGATCTCGGAGGTCTATGGAGGGGTCCAGCGCAGGTGGGAGGGAGAGAGAAGCTTCGGCTCGCTCCAATTTGAGTGGAGCCGAGCGGGAGCTCCTCGAGCTCGGGGAAGTGGCTAGGTGGGGCTCTGGGAGTGAGGGGGAGGCGATGGAGTGGTCGAGCAAGGTCGCGGTTGGATATTTATAGCCGGGGCGAGGGACACGGGCTCGGGTGCCGCCGCTCGCATCCGGCCACGCTCTGGCGACATGCAGTGATCACGGGGAGGGCGCGGGAAGGCAACGAGGGAGGGAACGGACGAGCGGCAGCGTTCACGGAGCAGTCGGAGCCAAGGGGGAGTAGAGGAAGAGGCCGAGCGCCAGTAATGCGCTGGCGGCTACAGCTCGCCCGTGGGCGCGCGGTGACGAGCGCTGACGGAGGGGCTTACGGAGAGGGAGTGGAGTCCAGGGAGAAGGCGATGGCCCGGGCAACCTGTTGGACACACTCACGAGCGCGAAGACGACGAGAGGGGGAGGGGCCGGAGCTAGAAGACGCCCTGGATGCAGCCAACGCCAGCAGAGCGCGCTCATTGCATGCCAAAGCTCATGATTACCACGTGTACTGGTGAACACAGTGCCACACGGTCGGCCAAACGATGTCTGGGGTTTAGTCCTTCCTGGGTAGATTGCAACTGAGCTGGTAACTTGGTTTAAGACGCATTGGTTAAATGGTAAGTGAGCTCTGAAATTTGCTGTTGCAAACTTGATCATTATGCACTGATCAACAGAGTGAGGTTAAGAGGCAAACTAGATGTCAGGGGAGTTTAGGTTAGGAAGAACTATAGTTCTGTGAATTATGGAGGGGTTTTGATCAAGGATTAATACAATTGCTTAACAACTGCATAAATTGGTGCAGAAACTTGAGCATGATGATGCACTCACATGGAGTATCAACTTGGGGTCAAATTTGGCAAGGCTGGGTTTTTTGGCCATATGAAGATGTTGTAAAAGTTTCCTACCTTGTGGATCACACACTGGGCGTATTTGTATTTGGATATTATACGTATCAATGACCTGGTCAACCCTCTTAATTAATCATTAGACGAAATTAAGAAACAAGGTCTTTTGAGATCTCTTCTCTCACTTTCGGAGCACAGTTGGTCCTCAATTTGAAAACCGACAAAGGTTATTTCTTGGTTTCAATAGGACTCCTTACGAGCGTTCTTTCTATCTACTATTATCTAAAAATAATCAAGTTATTAATGACTGGACGAAACCAAGAAATAACCCTTCGATTACTATTACTATAGAGATGAACCCAATCCAGAATATGAACCATAAAAGAAAACACCTACTAAACCAATCACAGCAATACCAGCTATAGTACCTATCAGCCAAAGAGGAATTCTTCCAGTAGTATCGGCCATTTCCCCTACTTTCCTCCACATTTTATCAATTGGTCATGCTAGAGACAAAAACAGTCATGGGTAGTTATAAGGATGGTATCCTTCCAAATGGGATAAGAGAATTCTTATTAGTCTCTTTCTTTCTCTCAATTGAAGAAGTAATTGGAAAATAAAACAGCAAGTACAAAAATGAGTAATAAACCCTAGTATAGACTAGTACGGTTCAATTCAACATTTTGTTCATTCGGGTTTGATTGTGTCATAGTTCTATAGTTGGAATTTGTTTTATCGTTGGATGAACTGCATTGCTGATATTGATCCCAAGAAAAAAACAGTAGGTAATACGAAGATATCAACACAGCCAGAGTCACGAGGCTCGATAATGACCAATGGGTTAGGATATGAGGAAGCTTAGTTTGGATGATGGAATATTCGCTGTTCTGATTGTTGAGATACTGCAAATCCACTTATCCAACAATTTCAGTCCATTTTCCTACTTTTTCTGCAAGGGGTTCAAGGGGAAAGGGTCCGAGTCAAATAGCAATGATTCGAAGCACTTCTTTTTCCATTACACTATTTTGGAAACCTAAGGACTCGATCACTGCTTAAACCAAGAAAAAGATACATACTAGTTTTCATTGGTAGGCCTCTCTCTCCTACAGAATAGGTTTTTCCAAAAACTACCCATGGGATTTCTTTGTCTTTTTCTTATCTTTTGTCCGGTGAAGAATCTCCTGCTGCAGAGATAAGATGAATGGCTTCGAGATATCATCACTCGTCATTGCCAAGGAAATGAATTGCAAATTGGCTACTTATAGTCTACACTTCCCCTGATTCTCCATGATGACCCGCATTCATTGATTGAGAGAATAAGCTGAAGATAGATCCATTGCGATATTGGTTTGGAAGAGAAGCCGTGGAGACAGCTCATTGTTCTTATGTCCGGAATTGTTAAAGAATGAAGGTACCCCATTGATTCTCAAGAGCAAGGAAAAGTATTTTGTTTCCGTTCGCCCTACAGTGGCATATGAAATGGACGAAGGAAGAAATTTAGCTGGTCTCACTATTGGAAATTCTATCTTCGTTTTTTTTTCACCGGCTCTTCTTCTTTGTCAACGCTACTAAGGACCTGACGGTTCGCCTACTTCATGGATGAAAGAACATGAGAAAGGGTTCTAAAATAAAAGGCTAGAAAGTCTACTACAGTACAGTCAAAGTCAGCGACTGAGTTTGCCTAGCCTCGCCTACTCATTTTTGTAGGCGAGCGAGTTAGCGAAGAGGCTTAGGGATAAGAGAGTGTCGGTGCGTACGTAGCCTTCATTCTACTATGCTACACAAAGTCACTTAGCTCGACGTTAATTAAGAGAGTAAAGGAGGAATACCCTACATAGAAGAACCACAGTTCGCTTACAAAGGTATAACCTTTAGCTCCCCGGGGCTAAGCTGCTTCGCACCACTAATAGTTAATTAAGATTCCATTTCAAAGGCGCTACTTTGTTTCGCAAGCCTTTGTCATTGTCAGTCAACTAAGGTTGGCCCTCGGCCCCCTGCGAATCCGTAAATCAGAGAGCATGCCGCAAAAAAAAGGATGGTCCCCTATGCATTTCATTCTTTCCGGAACGCAAAGAATTAAAGTACCTGACCCCCCATCATGGTGAACCTCTCCTTGTGATCGGGATGAGGTAGATGCCTCCCAGCCGGGGGGGGGGGGGCAGATCGAATCGGAGTTTCCTTAGGTAGCCACCAACCTACAGTTCTCCTTAAACTTCTGTGCTTGGTGGAAAAGAAGCGAACAAAGGTACGCTCGCTTGCTGTCTTGTTCTCTGCCGCGGACTGGGATCGCTCGCCAGCTAGGCCCTCTAGAAAAAAGTTGGAGCAACATTGTATGAGAACATATTACCCATCTTCGAGGACAAGGGGCGGAACGACCTCTCGATCTACTTACTGCAGCCCAGGACGGGCGTCGTCGTCTAGGCGTGACTTCTTGTTTTGATCTCCCCTACGCCTAGGACGTTGTCTGGGCCAAGAGCCATAGTTAGTTGCTGTTTCCATTTGGTTCTTCTTTCTCGTTGTTGATACCGGCAAGACCCAGCCAGATGATGATGTCTGCTGGTTGGTAGTGAGAGGACTCTTAGTACCCGCAAAAAAAGGGCGCTGGTGAAAAAAAACAATCATTTGATTTAGTTTCTTGCTCTCCCTTAGCAGCGGGAAAGGAGTCTATCTATCTGCCTAGCTTTGGTAGATTTCCCCCAACGCAATTCAAAAACGGAAATTCCACGAATCCTTGAGGTGGATAAGTCCGATGACTCAGCAGCAGTGCGGAATTGAGTTTCTGGTCCGGTGGATCTGATCTATAGTTAGGGGGCAATACATACCAAAAGGTTCGAAGAAGGAAGGCGCAGTATATAACCAACCCACCCATAGCCGGTCTAACTGTTGAGAGAGAAAAGTGCTTTTCTTTCCCTAAGAGTCCTCAAGTACACACAGCTATTGCGGATCCTTTGCGAGATCAGGATTTTTGATTCATAATTTAGAATCAATCCATGTTAGGTCAACATCGAGACAGAGCATCTCAGTTGGCTCTGTTAAGGAAGTGAAACAGGCATTCCTAGGTTGAGGTTACCATTAGATTGACCTTCAGTCAGGCCTCCGATTCCAAGGAGTTGATTCAGCAAGTTCCCCGCGCTACCCCGCGGGAAGTCTAATCGGATCAATCGGTGGTTCCGTAATGAGTAGTCGAATACACATTGAGGGGGCCTTGCCTCCTCCTTCCCGCCCACACCTTCATTCTTTTCCTCCTCTGATCTTAGAAAGCATACTAAACTTCACTCCAATCTTTCTCCATTAGCAACAAGAGCAGCTCTATCTATTGGCCCTTCATGAGTAAGCTTAGCTATACCGCTTAGGTTGCAAAGCAGCAAGCTCCCTTCTAATGCGTTATTGCTTGGAGCCTTCTCGCTTAGTAAGCCGCCTTCGGCCCTTCCTCCTTGTTACTCTGTTTGGTATTCGCTCGCGGGTTTGTTTCCAGGTTCTTTCGTTCTTGGTTGGCTCTCTCTATTGTTGTTTGTAGATCGTGCGTCCTGCGCATTGATCCGGCAGCGAGACCCGCCATGGTTGTAAAGCGAAGCGAGCCGTCCTTCCTTTCATTCGTTGCTTTGTCTTCGGTTTGTTTTTAAACTCGACCATCTATCGGGACTGTGGTGACGAACCTTACTCCCCTCGGTCAAGTGGTTGACCCGTCTGTCCAATAAGTTTACTAAGTGAATGGGAATCCTATAGCTTGACCAGCCTGGGAAGAGTAGTCAGAGGCAATTCGCTAATATGGACTTGTTTATATCGGCTTTCTTTCCTAACTAACAGGAAAAGAGAGACATGCGAGTTTGACTCTCGTTCTATCCATGTTCAGCAGTCCCTTTCCATCTTGGTACTGTTGATGGTAGTACCGCTCAACTACGAGATGCTTGAAAGTTGATGTATCAATAATGTTCCCAAGAGTAGCATCGAGCCTCGAAACGGCAAGCCATGCTTCAAGCTAAGTCAGTATGGATCTAATAGATTGCTAAACTGAAGGAACGATCTCTGTCGAAGATTCTCATTCTGAAGCAGGTGCCTAGCTCTGGAAGGATGGACGGGATCATACCTATTTGAATTGAAGAACATTCTGTAACACTTGTTTTTGAGTGGGGAAGGAAAATAAGCACACAAGCGAACAACCATCTAACCATCAGTCTGAACTCCTAGGATCAGTTCATCAGTAAGAAAAAGCTTCCGTTTCCGTCATTCAGCAGTGGAATGGAATAGTTCGATGGTATTGATCGTCCAACCATTGATTGGAATGTGTATCGTGATAAACTGTGTAATTCTATAAGCTAAGCAGATGAGGCAACAAAGAACCTAACTGTCCTCTCTGATTGACTACATCAGAAGATTCCTATGGTCTAGTTTACCTTTCTTCTTTCCTTGCAACCTTGGATCGATATGGTTCATTCCTGGGCTATGCTCTTTCAACGGTTGACAGAAGAGGGGGACGGGCAAGGATGATCAGACTGCTTGGTTCGGTTCGTCAGAGGTATTAAAAAAACCTTCTTTTGGGTCTTTTCTTTCTTGCCGCCACTTTAATAGGTGCCGCTGCAATGAGAGCGTAAGTTGCGGAGTTTTTTCTGGATTATTTTTTTTGGTGCGCTCTTCCTTTTTTTGGATAGAAAGAAGGGTTCAGTGGGAGGGCAAGGGGTAGTTAAGTTTTAGGTTGGCTCTTGTTTTTTACGGACTTTCTTTTCGGTGTAATTTAATAAAGAATTAGCAATTGTTCATTTCATTTCATTTTTTTGCATTGGTAGTTCTTTTTCATTTGAAAGGGCAAAGGGGGGAAGGGAAAGGATTGACCCTCAGGGATCATATTACTCAAGAAGACTTGGGGAAAATAGCAGGATTGGAAAAGTTCGAAGAGACTGAGGAAGACAAATCCATTGTCGAATCCTGCAGAGTGATAACATTGAGTAGTGGGGGCTGGCTTCCACCCCTGAGAGAGCTTGATTTACCAGAAATCCCGCCGAGTCCTAGTGGGCCTAGATTCCGCGATAAGTTCCGAGAAATGGAGGAAATGAATAAATTCACCTTGGTTTCACCGGAATTCGTTTATTTCGTTCATTAATTCGTTCTGATAGCTATGCAAAGGTCTTTCCTTACGACTCCCGTGCTTAATACGAAAAGCGGTTCTTGTGTGCAAAGTGCCAACTGACTATCTCCTTATTTTCTGATTGTTCTTCCGATAGGAATATTCCCTTGATCAGCTAACTTGGCCCAAGCATAACAATAGTGCATTTCCCCTTGATGGAGCCAAAGTGGTCCACATACGTACCATTTCCATCATCACAAGATCCCCTTTTTCTGTGTGCATAGAGATAAAGCGTGCTCTTATATTTAGATAAGAGAGAGATTTTTCTCAGCGCTTCCCCTTATCGGCTTGATCTTCTTCTGTCCCTCGGTAGAGTGAGTCTACTTAGCGAACTGGCAGGACGTGGAGATTGATTGATCAATATGCATATCAAGCATCTACCCTATTCTCGAACCCTCTGCCGAGCTCTACCCTCCCTGCATTTATTTGGAAGGGGGCCAAACAAATGTCCCGACCTGCTGCCAATAGTCTTTCTTCAGAATTCTACTGAACGGGTCGATCCTCCCCTCCGTTTGTTTTAGCAACTTATCCTAAGGTCTCTTCGCCAAGAGCGAACTGGCAGGACGCGGAGATCGATTGATCAATATGCATATCGAGAGTTGATGGTTGACCGCCGCCCCCCTTGTCTTGCCCCGGCCGGGGAGGCAAAGGGGATTGCTATCGTCACCCTTTCTCCCGGTGTATGTGAAAGAGAAAAAGTGAAGCACTTTTTGGATTTTCGGTCTGCGGTTGGTTGGGCCAAAGAACGAGCATGGGGGTTTGGCCGACTACTAAACTATTGGCTAGGGCTTTTCTAGTTATAGCTTCTATAGTGAGTGGCCCTTCCGCTTTGATCTAGTTGTAGTTTGTATTGTACTAAATTGAACACATATCAAAGAAAGGCGATCAATCAATAAGTAGTTGCCCTTCTCCGGCCTGGGAAAAGCAGCGAACTCGTTAAACAAGGGGCTTTTTTATTCATGGTCGCTACTGTTGTATTGTATATTGTCAGGGGAAGCTACTGCTTCTACGACAGCTCCGCTTCCTCGTCTTGCTTCTACTTTGCTTGTTTGCGCGAAGGCTTAGAGTCCTTTTCGCTAGGTCCAAATTCGTCAAAGCGAAAGATCTGATCCAACGGAAATCCCGCATATTGAGCGCAGCTGATATGTGGCTACTAGGCGCGATCATCCCGCATGCCATAAAAAAATCCATTTTATTATGATCCATTTCGCGAAAATATAGATTGTACCAAAGATGCTAAATTGTTTTCTTTTTATTCTAACTCGAAAAAGAAGAAGCGGCCAGAACCACACGTGCAAGTTTCCCTGCATGTGGCTCGTCCGTGCTTTTATCCGAGGCGCTTCCTGCGACTCTGCATGGGAGAAGAGGGCTGCTCCGACACACAAGGAAGGACGCGGTGGGAAGAAAGCTGCCCTAGCCTCTGTCCGGTCGATCATTCCGCTGGCATCTTGCATTCACGCCTCCGTTTGACTGCCGCTCGGGAATGTAGTTGTAGATACGTGAGTCTTAGTGGGTCTAATAAGAAAGGAACTAATAAGAAAGGAAGTGATAAGAAGAATGGAAGTGATAAGAAGAAAGGAGGTAATAATGATTTGGAAGTGACAGATCCGGGGGAAAAGAAAGGAGCTAATAAGAAAGGGAGTGATAAGAAGAAAGGAGGTAATAACGATGTGCAATCTTCTAATAAGAAAGGAGGTCGCTCAGCCAAGTGCACAACCTGAGTAAGTACACTTATCGAGGAGTGATAGGGCAGCAGAGTTTGAGGCAAAAAAAGATTTGGGTGGCTATGGGTGATATGGGGAATCTAACAATTAATTGACAATGATTTCACCGTGATGTGCATTGGTAGCTTCAAGACGAAGGCATTTTCCATATGTAAGCCACAATTTCAATATCTTATTCTTCTAAACAACATGCCGACGGTTAAACAACTTATTAGAAATGCAAGACAGCCAATACAAAATGCTCGAAAAACGGCCGCGCTTAAAGGATGCCCTCAGCGTCGAGGAACATGTGCTAGGGTGTATGTGCGACTCGTTCAGATCATGACTTCAAACAAATATAAAAAAATTGAAGTATCCATGATTAGCTTCCTTTATGAGCGAGACTCTATCCAGATCTACTGATCTAAGAACTCCGCGAGCGAACTAAGCGAGCCATGAGGCGCCTATCGGCATTCCTTTTATTCGGTGCTTTCCTTTTATAAG